>NC_045431.1:179677565-182077565 GCF_902635505.1 Sarcophilus harrisii | reverse complement strand
CTATTCTTTGCACCTCTTCACCCATTCTTTGGCAAACTCTTCTCTTCAAGAGCAATGACAAAGATCACATTTCTATCATTAATATATTTTGATTTAACATGGACATATCACACACTTCCTTCTATCCCCTGCTTCTCTTTTATGTACACTTCCACTTTGTAATGTAATCCCATGAAAAACATTGATTTACCTCTAGATAGAATGTTACTAGGTTCTGCCTACAGAGCTCCTTCTTACCTATTGCTTCCCAACTGACTTCTGTTTTCACTTATATTTCTTTGTGTGTATGTGTATTTATTTACCATCTTTCTATTTTTATATATACATATTTATGTGTGTTTATTATGTGTATATATAATTGGTCTCTCTCATGCTATTCTTCTGCTATTGTCCTTGATTCCTGCATTTTTCCCACTGTATTTCTATTGTCTGGAGTGTTCAAGAAACAATCTATTCAGATCTAATTTTCTTCTTAAGAATGTTTTAAATAGATTTTTTTCCTGGAATGTATTTCCTTTTTTTTTTCATATATGTTTAAGCTCACCTTGGACTGTATCCTGAGCTCTATTACTCTTCAGAGTATTCATGTTTGCATACTCTACTTCATTTTCTGATGGATGCAGAATAGTTCTGTGTCATTCAAATTTTTGTTACCTTATATTTCAAGGTCTTTGTCCTAGCTGCTTTCAGAACTTGTTATTTTTTAATTTAAATGATTAAATTTAACCATTATATGTCTTGGAATTTTCAAACTTGGATTTTTTTGTGTAGGTGATCTATGACTTTTTAAAATTAATATTTCATTTTCTGAGTTCAGAAGTTCTTGGTAGTAATTTTTTTTGCATTATAGTGTTCTTGTAGTGTTGTTTTCTTGCATTATTGTATTTAGACTTTGTGAATTGTGTTCTTCTGGGAGACCTATGGTTCTTGGTTTGTTTATTCATCCTGTCATTGATCATTATGTTTTGTTTCAATAGAGAATATATTTTCTTTTAATGTTACTTTTTTTGTATTTCTCTTAGATTGTTCTTCACTTTTGTATATTTGTATTCTCAGTTCATTGTTCTTTCTTCTGTTTCACTAGTGAGACTTGCTATTACAGAATACGGTTTTTCTATGTTACCCATTATTTTGTGTTGAGAGGACATGATTTCTATTTTCATAACATTCACTTTTAAAGGAACAGTGTTCTATGGTTCCCAGTTTTCCTCAGATTTCACAGGTTCTTTTGTCTTATTAAGTGTTTTTTGTTTTATAGTATTTAAAAGAGATCTAAATTTGTTTACTGGCTCTGGAGGCTTTACTTCCTTCTTTTGTTAATGTTTTCCCTGTTAATCTTTTTGCTAATGGTGAGAGATCTAGTGATTTCAACCTTTTTTCCCACCTTATTTTTCCATTATTGCTTATTTTTTGAGTCTCGGTTCTCCGACGATGCTTTTCTTGGGAGGTAGAACTTAAAGTGATGTGACTTACTTTTTTTCCCTTTTTAGAAAGAAGTCCAACTTGCTGTTATCAAGCATAATCAATTCCCAGACTATCCCGTTTCCTTGACAATCCAGAATGATTGTAAGGATGGAACTGTTTATCAATCTCCGTTATCCATTCCCAACTTCTGACATCTTTAAGCAACCTTTGAGATATTGATTAACATACTTTTTAGACAGGTTTGGGACCTAGATTGTCAGGTCCATTCCGTTTGACTCTTCCTTGACCCCTCATTCTCAATTACCACATTCTTTCCTAGTCCTGAGAAATGTCCAAGGCTGTATTTCCTTTATAAAAGATCTTTTAGACCTTTTTCAGGACTAAGCCCACTACGAAATATTCTTTCCTTCCTCATAGTGCCTTCCCTTTAATAGCACCTTTATCCTTATTATATAGCTAACTCTGGTTAGTTTCCTAATTCCTCTATGTATTTAACCTGGCAATCAATGCCATACCTGACTTCAGGGCAATTCTTTTAAGTGAAGCCTTCCAAATTTCTTTCTTTGATAATGATAATCCTATTGCTCTCCAACCTCTATTTAATATTTGTCACTCTTATCTATAACCTCTTCTTCTAAATAAATCTACCTTTTGCCAAAGAGAATGGCCATTGTGAATGTGACATATTTATTTCAGAGTAGGAATTGCTACCCTGATCACATCAAAAGCATCTGTTATTATTATTATTATTATTATTATTTGCCATACTGGGCAATTTATGGCTCACTGATCTGTGTTCTAAGTAATTTTTTTATGGGATAAAATTGACTCTAACTGCATGCTGGGATTTTTTACTCAGATTTGGTAGAATGCTGCAGAGCCTCTTTCCTGCTCTGATCCCCCATTCATATTCCTCAGTTCTCTGGCTCAGAATGCTGCCACATTGATGCCCTGTAGCCAGGTTTAATTTTTGTCATTTGGAATTTGGTTCTCCAAGGCTCTGGGAAGAGAGAAATGTGGTTGAGCTCTTTTTCAAACCTTGATACATTTTCTTTACCTTTCCTTCTGTTTCTCTGATCTGCAGGAAAAAAAAAATTGTAGCACAGAATGTTGCCATGACATTTGCCACCAAGGCTCCAGCAAAAAGCAGCCTAAAGCCAAGATCTCCATGGACTTCAAAGAAGGGAGGGAAATAAACCTGGAGGGAATGGATTTTATTGAAAACCCATGGTTTTGGTCAACTAATGCAGTCTTGACGCTAATAGCGTAGTGAGCAATTGGAGAGGGTGTGCTATGTGAGCTCAGAATAGGCATCTGTTCATGTTGTTTTTTAATTAATGCTTAAGACAAAAGATCTTGTGGAATTTGAGGAGAGCTGGGAACCACAGGACACTATTCCTGAATGGTTTAAAAGTTTCATTTTGGTCTAGGATTCATGCCCTGATTAATCTTCTGCAAGCTGGCTTAGATGCCCTGAGTCTGCGTATGAACCACTCCTCTGCTACTACTGATTTTCTTAACTTCCTCCTTTTCCTCAAATTGCCCAGGAATGCCACCAGAAATACCACCCCTGAGTATATTCTAAAATGTATCTATAACCTAGAATTGGGGATAGGGTGGCAAAGCTCCCAGTTGGTACCCATCTCCATTGTAATACTCTTGTGTACAATCTCTTTCTGGATACTGGTATACCAAGCATGGCATGCTTTGGTCCAATTCTGCCCTTTTTCTTGGTATACCTTACTTCCTCACTTTCCTTACTAACTTGGGCTGGGAAAAATGACTCATTGTTACTTTTTCAGACTTTTCCCCATCAGGATGCAATCTAGTATATTTTCTAGTTCTCTTTGGATGAATTTTGTAGATGGGTATTTGCCATGTTGCTTCCTACTTCTGTGCCATCTTGGCTCTGTCCTCCTTGGAGGTGCTTCTTTGAACCCCCAAGGGTTCTTACTTACAAATTTCTCCTCAGTTAAAAAATGTACTTAATTTTAACCTCTTATTGGTAATCAATTATTCTGTCATTTACTAGCTGCATCGTCTCAATGAACCATAGAATCCTCATTTGCCAGTTGAAGGTACAGCTGCTCCCTTCCTCTGTGATTTTGGGTAAACTGCTTTTACTCTCTGATCCTCAGTTTCCCCTTCTGTAAAATATTAAATTCTCTACTTATACTACATTTTCTACAAGAGACCATGGGTTGGTGGCTAGGGTAGAAGGTGGCCAGAAGGTATGCTCTGTAAACTAAGGAATATAGCAATATGAACTGTTAATATTATAATTTACAATCCACTCACAGACACTACTCACTTTACAAATCCATAAGAGCCATAAAGGTTTCAATGAACCAAAATAGATTTAAGTTACATGGTCCCTAAACCACAACTTTGAAACCTGACCCCTTGAAGAGAGATGTTAACACCATCCTATCACAACATTGCTAGTAAGGCACTTGGCCCTTGCTCTACTCCCTCAAGGGTAGCCAGGAAAAAGAACACTACATAAGCAGAGCCAGGTACTTGTGAATACTTCTGGAAAGAGTTTCAAAACTGATATTAATGCATTGAGCACTGAAGGACTTAACTTAATAATAGCCTTTGATTCCTTGGTTCTAGATCAGTGATTTAATGTCATTAGACCACTTTTATCAGAGATAGCATGCAGTACTAGAGAGAGTTCTGAAGCAGAGGAAGTGGGTTCAAATTCTGTTGCTGTTACTCATCAACTACATGACTTTGTCTAAATCTATTGGCTGCTATGGACCTGGTTTTTTTACTTGTAAAATGAGATCAAATGAATCAGAAGATATCTCAAGTTCTTTCTAGCTCCCAAATTTTATGATTTTATGATTATTATAGGGAGAATAGAATAGTATGGGACAAAGGGAGGGAAGACAGGGGTTTGGGAAATACTGATTTAGTGTCAACTGATTCCATTGGTATTTAGAATAAAAATGAACTAAAGACCATTTTCCAAAAGATACCAGATGGATGTGCTTCAGCTGTGAAGTCTCATCTTCTGCAGATGTTCTCTTGCTTTTCCCTCAGTAGAAGTTCTTTGGAGCTACCAGTATTATAGAATCTTCGTAATATGCAGTAATTTTGTAATATCTAGAACTAGAGAGGACCTATATACTCTCGTTTTACAAATGAGAAAACTGGACCTAGAGATATAAAATGACTTGCTTAAGGTCACACAGGTAATAAGTGGCAAAGCTAGGATTTGAATTTAGGTTTTTTTTTTTTTTTTTTTCCAGGCTTGATGCTCTATCCAGCGAGTCACCTAGCTGCCTCCCAGCCCCATTCTACAGATAAGAAAGTGAAAGATCATAGATATAACATAAATTTACCCATGATCACATAGCTAAGAATCAGAAGTAAGATACAGGCTCAAGACTCTTATCTCTATGCTAATGATTGTTAAATCTATTTACCCCATCATAATTCCTAACCTTTAAAATTACATCTCTAATGGCATATAAATATATCAAACTGGATTACTGTAAAACATCTTAAATTCATTCTATCTAAAATTTAGCTCATTTTCTTTTCCCCAAAGCTCTCCCCATTTCTTGAATTTCCCTATTATTGTCAATGGCACCACCAGCCTTTCAGTAAACCATTCTTATAATCTAGGTATCATTCTTAACATTCTACTTTCTGTCACTTCTCATATTTAATCCATTGCTAAGTCCTGTCAGTTTTACTTTTTCAACTTTCTTCCTTATATCTTTCCCTCTAATACTGCCTCCATCTTGTGAAGGTCCTCATGATGGCATTCCTAAACCACTGAAATAACCTTCTGATTGATCTCCCTATCTCAAGTTTTTTCCTATTCTGGTGCATTTTAACTGTGGGAAAAAAAATCCAAGATCAAATATTTAAAAACTCTGCTTGGTAGTTGAAGCTCTTACCTACTCGCCCCCCTCCTACTTTTCCAGTCTTCCTACCTCTCACTCTCTGCAACAATCTAGTGACATTCTCCTCTTTGCTGTTCCTTACATGGGATTTTCCCACTCCTGTACTTGTTCCTCATGCCTGGAATTCTCTCCTGCTTCATCTCTGTCTCTTTCAAGTCCTGTCTTCTAAGAGAAGTCCTTCCTGATCTCCCTTAATGCTAGTGACTTCTCTCAATTGTTTCTAATATTTTTTTCTATAAATATTTTGCTTGTAAATAGTTGTTTGCATGTTGTCCCCCTCATTAGATTGTAAGTACCTCGAGGATAAGGATAGGTGTTTTTGTTTATGTTTTTGCCTTTTTTGTATCCTAGCACAGTGCCTGCCACTAAGTAGGTTCTTAATAAATGTTTATTGCCTGTTTAAAAAGCCAGTGCTATTTCTAGTATATTAAGCTTTTAGGAAAAGAGATACTTGGATTGAAAAGAAATATTAGCTTCATCATGAATTTACCATTCAAGTTCCTAAACCTGAGTCCCAATTAGCTCATCTGTAAATGGGGACCACTAATATTTATATGCCAATAGTCTAAAGAGATGATTGCAAGGAAAGTGCTTAGTAAACATTTAAAGTTTTATTGATATAGAAATGTACCCTGTTAAAATTATTATTATCCATTTGTTGTAATGGAAGCTCTTGATCTATTGTCTGGGTCCATATTCATGTAAGCTCTTTTGAATATTAATTAGGGGACAATTTCAAGAGATATAATAGAGAGCCCATTTATTTATTTTTGCATTGCAGCAAAATCATGCAATATTAAACAAAATAATCATTCTGCTAGCCAGATTTCATCAGTCCTAAGCTTAGGCAAATTTGCAAGCTAATCCACAGGTACAGAATCCAATCATCAGTTTCTCATTCAGGACCTGTTTGTCTTCTCAAATTCTTATCAGTAGCAACTTGAAATAAATCCAGATAGAAATTTAAGCCCCTTTGTAATTTCCAAGGGCAAAATTCCTTAAAAAAAACCCCTACACTAAAATAAAAGGGTAGGGGGAGAGGAGGTTTTGTCGCTCTAGCATGCACTTGTTATTTTCATCGAAGGGAGAGATACTAACAGATTTCTAGAATAGCAGCTGGTCCCAGGAGGAGAATTTTGTTTTTATCTAATGGGAAAAAACTCAATGACACACAAACTTCCCCCGCTCCATTTGTCTTTGGGTAACTGTATTAGTGTCTAATTGTGCCTAACCCCAGGGTTAATGAAGGAGTGTAAATCCCCAGTATCTGGTAATGGATGCTCCTGGCAGCTTTACGAGCCGTAAGACTAGACTTTGGCTGGATTGCCATTGAGATGATATTATTGCGCACATGCACCATTTTTACAGCATATTGCAATGTGGTAAGGCACCTCAAAAAGCTCAGTGGGGCTCTTAGTCCTCCATAGGTGGGCACCAAACAGATATTCCTCACCTCCCATAAAGAGGGAACATTCCTTATAAATTAGAGGAAAAGGAAGATGGAGATAAATTAATAATGGGCACTAAAGAATATCTCTTTATAAAAACATTCCAGCAATGCATGGTGCTTTTTCTCAGAGTGGGTATGGGACTTTGAATTATTCCTGTTCTTAAGAAAGTTGAGATTTTTTGCATTTGTGACTGAAGTCTAACAAATAGGAATATGTGTTCAGTTATATTCTGACTCTTCAGGACATCATTTGGGGTTTTCTTGGCAAAGATACTGGGATGGTTTGCCATTTCCTTCTCTTGCTTATTTTACAGATGAGGAAACTGAAGTAAACAGGGTTAAGTGATTTGCCCAGAATCACAGAGCTAGAAAGCATTTGAGGCTAGAATTGAACTCATGAAGATAAGTTTTCCTGATTCTAAGCTTAGTGCTCTATCCACTGTACTACTTAGCTACCCTGGTACATAGCATTTACATCTATTGATTAACTGATTGGTAGGTGAGCCTCCTACTCAAACTACATTTGAGTGGGTTCTTGAGCTCTCACTTTTCCCTTCTCTATATAATGTGTCAGTATGTTTTTTTTTTTCAATTGCAGTAAAAGTCATTGACTAAGCATTGAAAGTAGCCCCCAAATCTCCATGACCAATTATTCCCTTTGCTCTATCTATCACAGGTTGCAACTGAGACACCTGCTTCCAATTTTGGGGTAGCTCTAAATGTTGAAAGTTCTTCCTTATATTAACTCTAAAACAGGCTTTGTAACTTGTAGCTTGTGGTTCTCCTGCTCCTTGGGGAAAAGCAATACTCCTTTATTTCTTCCCTATATCAGTTTTGTAAACACTTGGGGATAGTTACCACACAAATTTCTTTTGTCCTTATTCTCTTCACCTAAAATACTTTTCATTTTTGGTACTAAAGGAAGCCTGGTTCCTGGCCAAAGATACTGTGTCTTAGCCACTCTTGTTCCCAATGTGCACCCTGACAGACTGGTCTTAACTAACCTAGACACTAGACCCTGCTCTCTTCTCTAGCTGCTTGTGTCCTGTGGCTTAAATAGGATTGCTGGATTGTGTCCCTCATTCCTTATTTCTTATTAAGCAATTCAGAGAATTGATTTCAATGGTCCTGACTAGATCACAAACTTGTCTCTTAGACAAGGGGGCTATCTCTTAACAGTGCCACATTCAGATTTCATATAAATAACTATATAAATCTGAGGCCTGAATGGCCTGGAGACTTTGGGTTGGGGTGCTTAATGTCTGAGCCACTGGCCTTCCCATGGAGTGGGAATTTTTAGAATCCTTCTTTTCTTCAAGGGTCCACCTGTCCTACTGTGGCACACAAATGATTTTCCCTTCCTAATTTCCATGCTCTACTGTTTGCATAATAATGACAGCAAGACTCTCATTGCTTCTGGAAGGGGTGTCAAAGGCCTATATATTCACCAAAAGCTCCATTTTCTGGCCATTACTCCCCTATATGGCTTATTTTCATATCCATTAGAATATAAGTTCATTGAGGGCAGGAACTGACTCACAATTATATTTCTATTCCTAGCCTGGCAAATGGGAAGTGCTTTATAAATAACTTTTTATTCATTCATTTCATGCATGTTGATGTTGATTAAGTTGGAACAGGCAAATTCAACAAATTTTAGAACTAGAAGTGGCCTTAGAGATGATTTAATATGACCTCTATATTTTATAGATCAGAAAACTGATAAAATGATTTGCTCAGTATCACTCATATAATAAATGGCCAAAGGAAGTTTCTGACTTGAAGGTTTAATTCTCTCCACTTTACCCAATGTTATGAATATTTTTGTAATGATGAGTGAATGAATAAATGAATTCTTAGGCTTCCTAGCATTATGGAAATTTAAGAAGGGCTTGGTGTTTTCAAATAGAGGTGTGCAGGAGCTCTAATGGTGTAATCTCAGATTCGAATGACAAATAAATGCAGGGAATATTTTAGAGGCAAGACATACTCCTTACACCATGCGGAGGGTTTCCAATGCTATTTACATAGAAACAGCAACTCCATTATATGTGACATATATATATTATTTCAATGTCTGAAAAAATGGACCGTGGACTTGCCTTTTAAATTTGTAGAGAATGAATGCTCCCACTGCAAATAGGCAAATAAGGAATAAAACAATGAGGGCCCAATATCCACCACCTCCTCCAATCCTTTGAGAATCTGCAAATATATGAGATGGTTAGTAGATTGTCTTGGTGAGCTCCACAGTTATCCACATTATTTTGAGTAAAGAACCACCACCTGGAATTCTAATTCTATCCTTAGGTTCTTTTAGAGAAAGCCCAGTTTAAATTGGAGAGGCCAGACTCAGTGGAGAATTGATTAGAAACAGGATTTCAAAGAATGTATCTTTTGGGCTTAATTTCTTCATCTACAAAAGAACATTGGGTTCTTCCCAATCTACCACCTTACACTTTGCATTTGAAGTCCTCTCCTATAGCTTCCACTTGACGATTTCAGCCCCCTCTCAGTTTTAAAGCCAATGGTTCTACGGATCATAAAAAATATGAACAATCATGCGTTAAAAAATGAAACCAGGAGAGTGTAATTAATGAATACACTTAAAACATATGACTATACTCATGAAACTAAGCTCTCTGGTTCTTTAATGCCTGTGGGTTGCAGTCTTTTCCTTTCCTTCCTGATTTTAGATGAAGAGTCCTAGGACTCAGTTTTCTCATTTGCAAAATGAGTCATTTGGGCTAGATTTCTAATGTTCCTTCCAATCAAGTATTCTACATTTTAGGTACCAAAATTCCTTCCAGTTCTGAAATTCAGTGACCTTCTTATTTAAATGAGACATTCTTAATATGGAGAAATAGGGTCTGAGAAATTCACTGACCTTCTTATTTAAATGAAAAGTTCTTAATGTGAAGAAGTAGGGTCTAAGAACTTTAAAAACATATTTTGATAAATATTTCTATAGAGTTGCTTTCTTTAGTAATTGTCTGTTTTATTTTATGAATTAAAATTGTATTCTGCTATTTTTTATGAAATTAGGGGAAATAAAATATGAAATCATTAAAAATATTCTGAGAAGGGGAATAATCATAGACTTTATTAGACTTTCAAAGAGACAAAAAAAGAGGAAAAACTCATGATTTAAATCATAGCTTGGTAGTTGTATTTCACTTGGCCACTAGGATTTAGGTTTCTGTGCCACCAGCAGAAAATGTGTCTAGATCATTCCATTAGACAATCAGCTGTACTTTATAACAAAAATAAAAGTACTTAAAACATACCCTTTCCCCCTCTTTATAGAAATGGGGGCCTTCCATGTGGGATATTTCAAATCCTATCTGTTGTGACTGATATCTTAGTTGATCTTTCTTTTCTTTTCTTTTTTGACTTGTTAGATGGTTTTTGGTTGTTTTAAATCTTTATTACAAGGCACAGCTGAGAAAGAGAAGGGCTATATTCAGAAATTAATGTAATATAAAAACAAAAAAATAATAAAAATCAGATTGGGGGAAAACTAGATTGAAGAGCAGAAGAAAGCTCTTCAGTCCCTACTTGAAATTATCATCCAAAAAAAAAAAAAAAAAATAGAAGCAAGAAGCATAGAGAGAAATTGTAATCCATGGGAATTTTAAAAACCCAGAGATTTCTTTCATGGGTACAGTCGAATTTTGCAACTGCTTTTATTAATTGAATTTATAATTCTTCTTGGTTTAATTTTTATGCATAATTGTCCTTTTGTTTTATGATACATAGCTTTAGAGTTAAGAGGAAGCTAAAATCATCAAGTGAGAACTAGAAGCGAGACCAAGAACACCAAGCTTAAAGAGGTAGAACTGAGTAGAACCCAATATCCTTTTTTTTGTAGCTGAAGAAATTACAAAATTCTTCAGCAACATCTACCAAGAATCAGATATTGTTGCCAATAAATAGCCCATTATCTTTAAGCTAAGTTATGAGTCAAAATGGATAGGTAGCTGAAGGATTATTTATTATTATTATTAATCATTAACAATGCTCCTTTGGATAAAGTTTCTGAACAATTCTTCAATTATACTGGTGATTCCAGCATTTAGTCAAAGGGGATTAATTGTTCAGCCCTCTAAACACAATGTCTGGGGCAAGAACAGCACATATGTTATCTTTACCTGAATCTGTGTCACGTAGTGTTACAAGTACCCAGAAGCCTCCTCGTAGGAAAAAGCTGATGTTGTGGGCATTTAAAACTTGCTTAATGGCCATGATCCTCTGAAACAAGAAAGAAACAAAACAAGGAACAGATACTTTATATAGGATAACTTGCATCACAAGAACTTGAGAGATGTTGATCAAAAAGAATGCTAAAATGAATGTTAAAAGTTCATTTTTCTATATTGCTAAAAGGTTTAAAAGGAAGGAACTATCAGGTTTGTGACTGATGTCTTATAGATAAAGAAAGTGAGACTCAGAAGAAGTGATATGCCCATGATCCAAACTTTCATAATTGTTGGAGTCAGAAATTGAAACCAGTTCTTTTTTCCATGTCAAAAACTATTCCCCACTCCCCTGGTTACTAGCTGAGTTATAATGGACAAGTTATTTAGCCAATCTGAAAAGAAAGGTGTTCTCATTAAACAAAAAGCTGTAGATAGAGGACTGAATTTGAAGTTTAGGAGATATGGCCTTGAATCCTGCATTAGATACTCTCTAAGATTCCTCATTTGTAAAATAAAGGTGCAACACAAAATTGTCTTATAATCTTGTCGATCTTTGAATTTCCCACCCAAACATACTGTTTCTGAACTTGGATAGTGATTTTCAGGGATGTTATCTAGTAAGGGGGAGTTATGCACTGGGCAGGTACTTGGACTAGATGGCCTTTTGGGGCCCACTTCAATTCAGAATCTTAATGAATTTCTGCTCCTATGATGGGAAGGGGGGAAAAATCCCTACTCGGTTCCATATAATATAGGTGTCAGCAGATCAGCTGCAATGAAAGGGTTGTAACCTTCAGATACTTTTAGCTAAAAAGCAAACTCCGATCCTTGCATCCCATCTAGGCTGCAAATGACAAATGTTTATGTTCTCATCTTTTCCCTTGCTGAACCCATTAGCATCTTTTGCTCACTCTGTTTGGCAGCATTTCACTTACATGCACTATTGAGTTGATGGGTGGGGAATTGTAACCTGCTCATTGAATACTTCTTATTAAACTTTCCCCAATATGCACAGGTTCTTGGCCAGAGCCTCAGGGCAGTTATTTTATCATTCCTGATCTGCAGCATGTTGGGTACAATTGTTTGTACAATTGTTTGGTGACAACAAGCATTTTGTCACAATTTTTCAAACTCCCATGCTCCTAGTTTCTAGGACATCTTATTAAGGAAGGGCATTTGTCTTTATCCACCCACATAAAATTCTACAATCATATATTTACTTTTTCCTAATGCAGATCAAATAGACTGAAATATGATTGTCTACGTTGCTACAAAATAGCATTATTATTAAAAATGCCCACTGGTTTGGCAATAGAAGATAAATGTCTTTGAGCATTTTCAGGAGTGGTAATTTTCTAGGCTATCAGACCTTGATTTATTTGTCCTCCATATTAATCTAGCTCCCTCCAGCAATTCAAGTTATGCTTCACTCCCATAGGAGGTAATGAAAAGAGCTGTGGAAAGAATTTGGAGTCAGGAAATTTGGCTGTACTACTAATATGCTGGGTGATTTAGAAAAGTCACTTCTCTCTGCACTGTGTTTTCTTACCTGTAAATTAAAAGCATGAGGCCATAATAGAGAGTCAGCCTCAGTCAGAAATTTCTCAGTTCAGCTTATGTTTTAGATAAAGCTTGACTATGTGATCCTGGGTAAGTCATTTAACATTCTCAGCATTCTATACACCTCTGTAACATTATCAATCTGTATTGGCAGAGAGACTTTTTTTTTCGGGGGGGGGGGAGTTATCTATACCAATGAAATCACAGTTCTAATTCTTTCTCCCTCTTCTATCTGTCCAAAGTTAGGCAAAAGCAAGAATTTGTGAATTGCAGGCAGAGTTTGAAAATTAAAGTTCTCCACAGACAATAGTCACATCCCCGAGTCCCTTTTTGCAGGTTTCTCTGCATTTGCTTTGCCTATTCTTATGCTTTATTCTATGCATGATGAAATTGGACTAAATGACCTTCTTGTCCTATGACTCTATGATACTTCTATTTGGAGTTCTACCTCTACTGATCCACCTGTATTCTGCAAGCTGTAAGCTTAACCCTGGATGAATTCAGTTGCCATTTAGTTTTGGGCTACCTGTTTTATGAAGGACACTGACAATCTAGAAAGGAAAGAAAGAAAAACCCGAGGAAGAAAAGACTTAGGGAATCAGGATAACTGCTTCAAATTTTGAAAATCATTTATTTGGAAGAGGGATTAAGCTTATGCTGCTTGGCCCAAGGACATCTGGATATAGCCCAACCTTTTCTCATCCTTCTTAAAATATGCTTTCAGTAACTGTCCAAAGTATTGCAACCTAATCTTGAGTTAGCTTTTTAGTTGCCATATCACACTGCTGATTAATATTGACTTTTAATTCCTTTTATTCCATTAAAAAGCCTGGATCTTTATATGTACTATTAGTAGTCCATGAATTCTTAGTCATGTATTTCAGAAGAGGATTCTTTGAAACCAAGAATAGGACTCAACTCTTAAACTTATTAAATTTCATCTTTTCAATGGCCCATACTCTAACCTATTGAAATCTTACTGATTCTGGATGCGTGCATACTAGCTAACCCATCTGTGGTGTGATAAGCATGTCATTTATGCTTTCATTTAAGCCACTGATAAAAATAATGAACAGCACAGAGTCAAGGGCAGGTCCTTGGGGGTATGCCATTAGACACATGTCTCCAAATGGTTATCAATCTATTAATGAGTACTCTCATTTAGACACATGTCTCCAAATGGTTATCAATCTATTAATGAGTACTCTCTGGGTGTGATTATTTTGAATTTACCTGTCTTTCTATTGGGTCCATAAGGAAAGCATGAGCAGCTTTGCCAAATGTCTCACTGAAATTCGAGAATGCCATGGCTATAGTGCTCCCTGATCCAATAGTCTTATGAAAAAAAAAAGATTCAGAGTGCATGACTTGTTCTAGAAGACATCATGCAGGATCTTGGAGAATACTGTTCAGTTTTCTAAATGCTTGCTGATCATTATCTATTTAATAATGTGCTCTAGCATTTTGCCATTATCCTTCATCTTAAAAAAAAAAAAACCACAACTATCCTTTCTTTTAATTTCTCTATTTCTGTTAAGTCCTATTTTTCTTTTGGTCAGTAGGTTTTAAAACCTCAGTCATCTTTGACTCTTCCCTCTCTTTCACCTAATGTCCGATCATTTGCCAAATTACTTTAATTCTAACTCTAAATTACCTCATAAAACCATCCCTTTCTTTTCATTCTTACTATCACCTTCTTCACTGAGAGCCCTATTTACTGCAAACTTGTACTAAAATAACCTCCTAATTGACCTTCCCATCTTAATTCCTTCTATCTCCTTCACAAAACACCTTTTTCATAAAAAATCCCTGTAAGATAATAGAAGTATCTATGGAGTGGATTGGGAACTAGATTTTTTATTTCATCTGAGTAGGGAACTTCTTTCACTGATAGACTGACTTGCTAAGAAGATACTCACCTCTAAGACAGTTTCTTGAGGTATTGACATAGTAAGCAATTGGCCTAGAGTGATGTGGCTGTATGCTCCATAGATTATAGATTTAAAACTAAAAGGGACCCAAATGAAACGGTCTTTGGATACTCATTTTATAGATGAGAAAGCTAAGTCCTGAAGAGATTAGATGACTTGTACAGGGTCATGTACGTAATAAATATCTGAGGCAGAATTTGAAGCCAGGTCCTCCTGACTCCAAATGTGGCACACAATCCACTCTACCATACTATCAATTATTATTCTTATTTTATAAGGAACATACTGAGTCTCAGAAAGGCAAAATAACTTGCCTATAATTCCTTGACTAATAAGTACCAGGTCTGGGACTCAAGTTCATGTAAACTCCCTCTAACCCAATGGTCTTTCCAAATCTTTCAAAGCATCCAGAATAATCTGAAAGTGGAATTAGGATTATTTCAGTTACCAGCTTGCAAATACATACTGTCTAAGAAACAACTTCTAATCTTTTACCATGATATTCAAGGGTATTTACAATTAGGCTGCTATCTAATTTTTTATGGTTTCTCCCCCTAGACACTATTTCTAGGTCTAGAATCTTCATCCATATATCTTTTTTTTTTTTTGCTCTCTACAACATTTTTTCTCTTCTTCTAAGCTCCTGGTCACATGACACCAACTCTAGGATTTCTCTCCTGGTCTTCCTATCTGTAAGGGATGATTGTCTCCTTAAATTTGAGCACATATTTTAACATAGCCGATTATGTATATGCCTTATCCCTTCTACAAAATTTGAAAGATCCTGAGACTGAATTTTGCTCTATCTTTCTATTTCCAGTGGTTCACATAGCACATTGCCTATAGTGGGCATATAATTAATTTTTTATTAAAGCTTTTTATTTTCAAAACATATGCTTGGATAATTTTCCAACATTGACCCTTGCAAAACTTTACATTGCGAATTTCCCCTCCTTCCCTCCAGTTCTACTTCCCTAGATGGCAAGTAATCCAATATATATTAAACATGTTAAAAATTTATATTAAATCCAATATGTGTATACATATTTATACAATTATCTTGCTGCACAAAAAAGAAAAAAAATGAGAGAAAATACAATGCAAGCAATCAACAACAAAAAGAGTGAAAATTCTATGTTGTGATCCACACTCAGTTCTTACAATCCTCTGAGTCTCCCTTCATCACAGAACTGGCACCAATCATCTCATTGTTGAAAAGAGGCTAGTCCATCAGAATTGATCATCATATAATCTTGTTGCTATGTATGATGATCTCCTGATTCTGCTCATTTCACTTAGCATCAGTTCATGTAAGTCTCTTCGGGCCTCTTTGAAATCATCCAGCTGATTGTTTGTTATAGAACAATGATATTCCATAACATTCATATAACATAAATTATTCAGCCATTTTCATAATTAATATTTAATTGAATTAAAATGGCTTTTCCATGAGTATCTGCATTTTAAAAATCATAGAATCATATATATGCTGGAAGGGAGCTGAGAGTTTATCATGTACAATTTTCAATGAGAACTGAGATTTTTGTCTGTGATATATCAATTTTTCAACCACAAAGAAATCTTATTTCAAAGGCATCAAACTCTAATGGTACAATTTCAAGCACCTTTGGTAGTTGTAATTATTTTGGGATAGAGGATGTACTTTTTGAAACCTGAAAATTACCTCCACTAGAGCATAACCTTCTCTAATTATGAATAAGGTTGATTGGATGTGGTAGGATAAGCCTGTAATCCTAGGTACTAGGGAGACTGGCAGATCTCAAGTTTGGGAGTCCTATACAGAAGTGAGCTAATTTGTCTGAGAGTCCTTTCTTAATCCAGCATTGATTTGGTGAGTCTCTGGGATCAGGGTAGTAGGAACACCAGGTTGCTTAAGGAGGGGGAAACTGGGGTGTGTTGGATATAGAGAAGGTCTGTGAGTAGCCACTTTAGTTCCAACTTGGGGGAAATGTCATCTTAAAAATGAGCAAGTGTTGTTCTGGCACTATATATCTGGGTAGGAAATGCCCAAGGTTAGTGTGTTATCCGGTGTCTTGTTTGCTTGATCATAAGCCTCCAGATGTGCTTATGTTGGTATAAAGTACTCCACAAGTACCTAATATTAACAATTTCCCAATCATACAAGCATCAAATAAAAGCCAAGTATAAATCTTGTCATTTTTTGTTGTTGTTGAGTTATTTCAGTGCTCCCATTTGGGGGTTTTCTTGGCAGAGATATTGGAGTGATTTGCCATTTTCTTCTCCAATTCATTTTATGAATGAGGAAATTGAGGCAAACAGAGTGAAGATCGAGAGCCACAGAGCTAGTGTCTGAGGCTAGAATTTAACTCAAGAAGATAAATCCTCCTGACTTTACTGGATGATAATCCAGCTGTTCCAAGCCTTCTCACTTTTAAAATATCATTTTCACACAAATGAGGGAGATTTGTAAGTACTAAGACATCTAAATCCTCATGTTTCTCATTCTATATTCTAGAATAGGGGTCCTCAAACTACAGCCCGCAGGCCAGATGCAGCAGCTGAGGACGTTTATCCCCCTCACCCAGGGCTATGAAGTTTCTTTATTTAAAGGCCCACAAAACAAAGTTTTTGTTTTTACTCTAGTACAGCCCTCCAACAGTCTGAGGGACAGTGAATTGGCCCCCTATTTAAAAAGTTTGAGGACCCCTGTTCTAGAATATTTCCATCCAGAATCTTCAGAGACTCAATCATATTTACAATCTGTGTGTCTGATACTTGAAATATCTGATCCAAATCTGCATGCAAGAATATAGGGATTGAAGGAATCTACAACAATTTTGTCAAAGATGAAGTCAGTGCTGGTTTGCTAATTTAATGACACTGGGTCACCATCACCTAGTTCTTTGATGTTCTCTGTGATTCTCAAGTCCAGGTCTCTGAGGAATAGGGTCATCAGCTCTCTTGCAAACCTTCAAGTTATTGAACATAAGAGGGCTCTTTTTCATCTGACAAAAATCACAAAGTACAAAGGAGTTATACTCTAGTCTTTCCTTCCTAGAGGGCCTCAACATTTCTAGACTATACTGGTTGTGAAAGGTCCAAGCTGAAGGTAAACATTCAGGGTTTTGAAAAAGTCAAGCAGCATCAAAAGTATTAGAACCAGAAGAGATCATGGGACATAGAATATTTAAGTTGAAGGTCTGTAGAACACAGAATTTTAGAGTTGTAATAGACTTTATAAATTATCTTATTCCAGTCATTTATTTTATACATAAGTATTGTTCTTCAGTCATTTTCAGTCATATTCTTCAAGTCTTTGTGGCCTCTTTCTGGAGTTTTCTTCTCAAAGATAGTGGAGTTTATTTGCCATCTTTTTCTCTAGCTTACTTTATAGATGAAGAAACAGAGATAAATGATTTGTGCAGATAGATAGTAAGTTGTCTGATCCCAGATTTGAACTTAGGTCTTTCTGACTCTAGACATGCTCCAAGTATACTAAGACCTAGAATGGGAGAATAACTTTTTAGTATATCTATTATTAGTGGCAAAACTAGGATCAAAACCCACACTTCTGATTGCTTGCTTACTTTTCTTTCCATTGTAATTTTTCTTTGGACTTTTGGCATTTTATATTTTGTCTTTTTCTTTAGTTTTTCAAGACAGTGTTCACTAATGGAAAAACAGTCTTCTATGCTTCCTAATCCAAGCAGGAGGGACAAAATGACAGAGGCACTAGAGCCCTTCTATTGGGGTCTCTTAAATTACTTATTTCACAGGTTAGAAGTCATAGTAAGGTCTGAGACTGCACTAACTTGGCACTGAGCTTTGGCTCATGATGGGCTCAGTGAGGTAGCCTTTTAGCAAATAGCTTTTATTTTAATGGAATTTTTCTTAAAAATGAATCATGGCACTGGGTCAGGGATGAGAGCTACATGCTGAAAATAGGAAGAATGACTCACAGAATAACAGAATTAAAGTTGAAAGAGCCCTTGGTGATTATCTAGTTGCTTCCCTCCCTCCCCCATGGAACTGAGACTTGAAGAGGAAAAGAGAATTGCCCAAGATCAAAGCAAGCAGTTGAGCTTCAACTTAGGATTGTAAAAGGTAGGAAAGTCCAGTGCCAGTCCAGAACCTCAGAACTTCAGGGGATCCGAGTTTCCTTATTCTAACTCAATTATAATCTGAGACATTCTTGGGTTCTATGAATCTGTTTTTATTGGATCAGAAATTGGATACTAGCTGGAGTAGACACAATAGCCAAGGAGTTACTACTGTGTTCATTGAACTAGATTAAAACAATAAACATGCATTTGGGTATTGCAATTATCAGAATCTCATAATATTCTGATGGCTGCTATCCTTCTTCCACACATGATTCAATCTCCATTACTGATTAATAAGAATCCATCTTTTCTGGAAATGTTTTGCATAACTTTATATGTACCTTCTCAATTGGGGAAAGATAGGGAGGAAGGGAGAGAATCTGGAACTTAAAGTTTTAAAAACAAATGTTAAAAAAAGTTTTATGTGTACCTGGAGAAAATAAAACTTTTAAATAAAAAATAAGAATCTGTGATGGCAAATTGGAAGAAACCTCAGAGAGCTTATATTCCAATCTGTATCTGAGTCAGAATCTGCTTTACAAAATCTCTGACAGTAGAACCCCTTGATAAAGACTTCTGGTATTAGGAAAGTAACTACCTACTGAGTAAATCTATTCCAATTTAAAACAGCTTTAGTCATGGGATTTTGTCCAAATATTGAATCCAAACCTGCCTCCTTGTGATTTTTCCTAATTGTCCTCTCAGGGCAAGCAGAACAAGACCAATTCTTCTTAATCACAATCTTTGAAAATTTGAAGAGAGCAGGTTTCTTCCAAATCTTCTTTTATTTGGGACAAATACCTCCCATTTCTTCATTTGATTTTTGTAGAACATAGTCACCAGTACCCTTAACAGTGCTCTCTGTCAACACACATATAAATTCTAATAGGTCCCAATGAAGAACTTCAATCTACTGTATTCATAAGGGTAGATACCCACTACCCTTTATTGGTACTAGAAGCTATGACTGGGAACAAGATATGTTCCTAGAGATGCAGGAGCTGCCTGTCAGGCAGTGGGGAGGAATAAATATCTATGGTAGATTCAGATTCTTTGATAGACTTTTTTTTTTGTAAAATATATGCATGCATATATCTCAAAGTGATGATTCTGATAAAAATGTCATTTTTTAAATACTGGGTAGGTTGGAAGAACAAGGCAGAAAAAGAAAAGGTCGTCAGTATCAAAGATTATCAGAAAAGAGTATTGTAAACTGTCAGAGTTTTTTACACATGACATTGGTGTGGAATTTCATCTGTAGGAGAAGCTGTCATTCTGCTGAAGTGGTAGCCACTACTATTTAGAAACATTTGTTTATTTGCCATGTGTAGGTGTCAAGGCACTAAAATCAGTTGTTTTCAAACTGGGACCAGTGATTTGGCTGACACCCTGTCATTAGAGGAAGGATCATATATTAGAAAGAGCACTGGAATTAGATAGGGATCAAATTCTTGACTCAGAATTTTGATATCTATTTCATTTTGGACATGTACTTTCACACTCTAGACTTTTGTTTTCTCACCTCCCAAATGAATGGGTTGTAGTAAATAAACACTAAGTTCCTTTTAGATTTTAAAAAAAATCTTTAAATTCTCCCATTTCTAAATGCTATCTTCTTGATTCTTTACTTCTCAGGTTGTAGTTAATTCAGCCCTACAGTCAGGAAGCTAAGAATTCGGACATCTGCAGTCTTTGGATTTCATATATTTCAGCACCATGGTCAGTGATCAAGCAAACTTCCAGTCATTTTCTGATTTCAATTCAAATGCATATAATAGTTAAACCATGCTGTATATTTTGTGATTGTGCACTTTGTTTTCAGTTAATTTCCTATATGCCTCTATCTGCACTGTTGCTGCTTCTGACATTTAATCAATTTAACAAATAAAATCAACTTAACAAGCATAAAGGGCAATCATGGATGGACAGCAAGTTTTGGAATTTATTCTGAAAATATCTGGAGATTTAGATGGACTAAAAAGTGCCAACATTATGATATGGCAGCCAAAAAAGCTAATGTTATTTTGTACTAATCTTACACTTGGAATTTTCTGCTTCCTAATTTATAACAGAGGCCTTGCTTCTTGCCCAAGTTACTGATATTTCAGAGTGCCTTCATATATTCTCCATTTCTCTTCTTCTCTTCCTCCTTCTTTCTGTGTGTGGACCTAGATATTTTCATGTTATGTTCCTTTTCCCCTTAGAATGTGCAGTCCTCCAGGGATTATTTTTTCTTTTCTTAATTTGGCATGATACCTGGCACATAGAAATTATCAAATAAATAAGAGAAAAGAGACTAAAGGAAGAAAAGTCGTGAAGTAATAGAATCCTGGTGAAAAGCAAAAAGGGCCTAAACTAGGGGAATTGCCTAGAATGAAAAAAAATGGGGAAAAGGCAGATGGGAGATAAAATGAAGAAAAGGTAATAAGACTTGACAACTGATTTTATGTGCAGAGTAAGAAAGAGGGAAGAGTCAAAGATGACTGTGAGGTTATAAATCTAGGTGAATTAGATGAGGCAAGAATTTTAGGTTTAAATAGAAAATATGATTGAGGTCCATTGAGTTTGAGACACAATCATGAAATTCCAGTGGAATTATCCATAAGCCAATAAGAAATGTGAGACTAGTGAAGGGAAGAATTAGGAAGGAAATCAGTGCTGTGTATATAGATTTTGGAGCCATTGGCTTTAAGGTGACAAGTGAATCTATTTGAGCAAATGAGAACTGAAGAAGATCTAGGACAGAGCTTTGGAAGATACTTCCATTTAAGAGATGGGAGAAAGAAAATGAACTAATGAAGGAGATGGAGGAAAAGAAATAAGGAGCTCCTAAAAAAATAATTTCATGGAAATCAGTGAAGAAGAGATACAGGAGGAGGAGGTGATCAAAAGTTACAGAGAGAACAAGGAGGTAAACACTTTGAAAAGGTTATTAGGAGAATGGGCAATTAGGAGATATTTTTGAAGATAATAACAAGACCCTAATTCCTAGGAGTTATGTTACTCAAAGGATCAAAACCTCCATAGACACCCATTTTTACAAGACAATAAGAGAACATATGGTTTCTTTAGCTAAAATGAAGCTGCCCTTCACTGATATAAGACTTAGGCAAATTACTTTCCTTTTGAGTATCTGTTTCTACTCTGTAGAATTAAGGGTTTGGATTAGATAATCTCATTACAGCTTTAAATCCAAGGAAACCTTCTACAAAATGTAATAATAATGTCATTCATTTTTCTTTATCACTTTCAGGTTTACAAAGTAGTTTCCTCCTCTAAGGTAGTAGTTGGAGTATAAGGATCATTATTTCCATTGAATTGAGGAAAGTACTAAATCTTGGAGAAGTTAAGTGACATGTATAAAGATCAATTAATCAGCAAGAATTTAACAACACTCTGCTAGAGATAAGAGTTTGACACAAAACTCATATCTCAAGTTGCATATTACACTGTTGCCCTCAAGGCAACATGACTTTTACGATTCTGATGGTTAACAGGTTATACATGTGTATATTTAAATTATTGGAGATGTTTGACTTACCTTATCACTTGGTATGCTCCTCTTCCTCTTTGGTTTAGGTGATGGCAGAAGCACGTGTAAGTCAGCAGTCGTGGGAAGCCCTGGTTTCACCACAGTTAGTAAAGACTCTTCAGGGATATTGGTTTCCTGTAGAAATAGCATCCTATTCAATGGTCAGCTTGTTATATAGCTGTTTGTTTGTTTGTTTTTGGGGTGCACTTGGTTTAGATATTAATGAATTGTTAAAGGAGAAAGGGACAATTTCTATTATAATATGTTCATATCAGGGATGAAGAAAGTGAGAATTAGAGAAAAAAGATAATATGGTCCTGGTTTCACAGCAAGTTTTTGGCAAAAGCCAACATTAGAACCCATATCTCCTGACTTTCAAAGCTCTTTTCACTATTAACACTGTACCTATCTGAATTCAGTGAAATTATTTATCCTCCTCACAGCCAAGACCCCTTCTTGGAGCAAAGTCTTCAACAATTTCCTAATGCCTTTAAAATAACAATTATTAGCCTCATATTTAAGACCTTCCATAATCTGGCTTCTACGTATTTTCTGCCTCTTATTTGGTATTAGTTCCTTTCATTCCTTCCTTGCTCTAGTCTTCCACATGGTCCTTCATGTTTCATCTATAACACTTTGCCTTGTAGAATCTTTGGCTTCTTTAACATCTTATGTCAGATTCCACTTTTTTCTGATTTCTCAGTTATCATTTTCATACTCTTAGATTTGTTGAGTGTGAATATATAGAGAAATACATAAATATACACATGGTATTTACTTATAAATATGTATGTTCCCAGTTAAATGTAAATACTTCAAAGACAGAGACTAAATTGTTTTTGCCTATGTACTTAGAATATTGCCTTGAAAATACTATGTATATTAAATTTTTTTTAATTCAACAATTAATAGCTACCTTATTTAGGCTTTATGGAAGAATTGGCTTCCGAAATGCACCTTAAAGGAAGAGAATAATTTTGAAAGGTATAGATAGGAGGGAAAATACTTTAGAGATATAAGTAGATGAGATCAAGGAGTAATTTCAGAATCCATAGAAATGAATATAGTACTAGAAAAGTAGGTTGAATTAGATGGTAGAAAGTCTTGAATGTAATTTAATTAGGTTTTTACTAGTCACCTTGCTTTTTGCAGAAGATGCTGCCTACTGTTATGGGAATAATTTAGCACAATCTATTTTAAGTTCTACCTGTTGTTCTATACTATAGATGCTTAAAGACAGAACCTTACTCTTCATTGTATCTTGTCTCAGGGTCCTCATAATAGTTTATGGTGTTGTAGCACTTGTATCAAAAGTCTGCCTATAGCTATCATTCCTAACTTTTTATGATTCAGGGAGGTTTTTGACACTAATGGTTTAAAAATATTGTTTGAGAGAGTTATCTCAAGGCACTCTTTGGAGGGACTGAGAAGAGAAAAGAATTAACTTGATAAAAATTGGAGGAGAGAAAGAAGACAGAGAGAATCACACAAAGTATAAACATTGATCTTGCAAAGAAAGTGAAGAAAATTCTTAATAAAAGACTTTACTTGGTATGTTGAGTGAATTGAAGGTGAAGCTATGTTTCCAGAAGTAAGAAGAAGCCATTTGTAATTATAGTGATGGCTAAGGGTAAGATCTTTATTAGAACTTAAATAATTTAAATAATTATTTATGCTTTTCTATTACAGTTTGTGAATAAATTAGATATCTATGCAGGTGCTTAGGGGAAAGAGGTTTCTCTGCTTTCCTAAATGATATTTAATAAATGGGCATGGGAGATCTGAGCTTAAGTAACTAATAAGAGAATATCCAAATAATATCCTAGAAGTCAGGTTGATGTGAATGAATATGCTAATGAGTCCAATAGAGGCTGAAGTATAATTGCTCCTTGTGAGTTCCTAGTAAATATGGCTCATCCTTCTAAAACCTTATTATAATTACAAACCATTTTACATCTGTTTCCTTTTGTGATGTCCACCAAAACTGTGAGGTTGAAAGTTCATCTTCATAATACAGATACAGTAGACTAAATGGCATAATTGGACCTGAGATCTCCTAGTACCATCTCCTGCTCTCCTTTTACCATACTATGCTGTCTTTCTGCATGACTTTCCTGTTAGACTTTAAGTCTTTTATGATCAAGGACTGCCTGATGTTTGCCTTTTTCCTCCTTTTTCGTTTGTGTATCTAACACAAGCTAGATATTTAAGGCTTATTAATGAATAGATTATTAGTGGCAAAAAAAAAATAAAGTCTGAGTCAGAAGACTTGGTATGAAGTCCAGACTTTTCTATTTAATATCCATATGACCTTAGGCAAATTATGACCACTAGTTTCCTCAAATACAAAGTAAGAGGGTTAGAGAAGATGACCCTGACAACATCAGTTTCTATAATAATCATGATTAGCATTGTCTAATGATAACATGACAGTGGCAACCTTGGTGTTTAATTAATGACATTGTCATAGCCAATTTATAATTATTACCACTGATTATGACTTCTATGAAAAAGGCAAAAATAAGCATACTGGACAGATATTAATTTTGATTATCTAGATTGTGTTATAGATTTACAGTTAGAGTTAATTGTATCATAATCCCCCCAACCATCTCTTCACACACATACATCTCTCATCCCCCAGCCCACAGCTATATCCCATGCAAGCTATGGCTTTTCCTGCATCAGCATCATTTCCTTCCATCTGGCCCAAAATTCTTTCACAGCTGCATTTGCTCTTAACTGCCAATTAGGCAGTGTTGGAGCTGAACATTCAGTGTTGTTTTGCTGGGACCAGCAAGCTGGTACCCCTGTGCCACCCATCTCCATCTGCCTGCTTCTCTGGGTGGCCCTGAGGTGCTGTTTGGTTGGTCATTGAGTTTGGCCCATTTTCCTCAAAAGAACAGTATTTTGTCCATGACCTTTCTTGACTTCTCCCCAGGAAATGTTATGACACTTTCGGAGACTCACCTCAGAAAGGAGGCGGGTGACTACCAAGCCAATGTCTTCTCGCCATTCAGGGATGTTGGGATTATACATATCCAAGTGTTTGGTGAACTTCAGGGGCAGAACTTGAAACTGATCTGGAGAGAGATGGAGACAAAATGATTTGGATAATTAAAAATGATTTCTGGGAACCTCTGAAGTGCTTATTTATAGTTTGTGCCATAAAATCTAACATTAAGGAGTTTATATTTATATTCTAATAAGTCTTCCCCATTTCAGTAGCCATTCCCTTACAACAGCCTCTGAATTGGGGGATGCAGATTCTGTTATCTACATTTTTCAAATGAGGAAACTGAAATTCAGATTTATTTGCTCATATAGCTAGTAAAATAGTAAATCTGATATTCAAACCCTAGCCTCTTGACTGCCTTCTCCCACCTCAGTTCTCAATTCTTTCCATGCAATTGGTCTGCTTTTACATTTGTTATCTCATTGGGTCCTATGGCAGATGACAAAACCCCAAAAGATTAAATGTCCTGTACAAGGTGGCAGAGCTGGACTCCAACTCACATTAGCTAATTTTCCATCCAGTGTTCTTTTCACTACACTCTTCAATATGTAACATCTCTCCTTTTTTTCTGACCTTTAGTTTTCTTTTCTGTAAACTGAAGCTAAATCATACACTATGTCATGGAGTTGAGGGAAGAAAACTCTTCATAAGACTAAAACACAGTATCTGAGGATATATATTTTAATATTTAAATTAGAGTTTCAGTTTTTAATAGTTTCAAGCTGTACCAAGACTTTTGGGTCATTGTATTAAGATGAGTTATAATAATTTTGCTATTGTTATAACCATAATTAATTATTTAGCTAATTTATAAACTTCTTCCAGGCATGGATGACAGAGCTTTATCCTACTTCTCATGCTTCCTACCTTTGTGACTTTGGATATGTCATTTCATCATTGTGATCAAAGGTTCCTCATCTGAAAAATGATAGAATTGGACTACATAGCCCTTATGTTCCCTTCTAGTTCTCGATCTGGGACTCAATTGTATGACCTTTTCTTATATCAACCTTGCTAGGTGAATAATTCTTAAAATTTTGTCAGTATTTGTATGATTTTTATTGCTACAGATCACAACTTCTCCATAACTTATTAGAAGTCTTTTGGTATTGCTATAGCAGCCTCCCACCCCTAGTTAACAAATATCCTATTTGGAGTAAGACTGGTAATCGACCTCTTTCAAGTTAGCTAGTTTGGGCCTGAATCTTGTGTACTAGACATATGATTCTTGGATGGGAATGGCCTCATGGGAATGAGTTGGAATCAAAGAATTTTAGAGACCTCACACAGTTCAACATACTGAAAAATAAACTCCTTTACCAGCTTGCAGAAAGACAAGCACCCTAATACACCAGTAGGATATCACTAGTAGTAAAATGCACTAGAAATATACAATAGTGGAACTGCACATTGGTCCAACAATTGTAGAAAGCTCTTTGGAATTATGGCAAGAAAGTGACTACAATGGCTATATCCCTTGATGCAGACATTCTACTACTAAATGTGAGAAATCAATGATAAAATAGGCCCTGTGTACATCAAGATATTTTTAACGGGTTTTTTTTTCTAGAGGCAGAGAACTAGACAAAGCAGACCCCTATCAAGTAGGATAATACTATACAAATTATGCTATATGATAATGGTCATAAAATATTACATGGCTATAATAAATGATCATAGAAGCTAGAAGTGATCTTAGAGGTCATCAAGTCCACTCCAGTCTTTTTACATATGAGGAGACTGAGGCACTAAGAAGAGCTATTAAGTATGTAAAGTCAGATTTGAACTCATGTATTTGTGACTCTTAAGTCTGAGACCTTATCCACTATAGATATAATAACAAAGCATGGGGAGATATGGCCGAAGGAAAAACAGTCAAATTTTGAACAAAAAGGGATGTAATCATCTCTATAACTCCATAGCAAGTAGTCATCTAGCTTCTTACAGAAGACCTTTAGTAATGATGAAAAACTCTGCCTACAAAGGAAGCTTTTTACTTTTTACTTTTGAACAGCTCTAATTTAGTTGTCAATAGAAAGGGATTTCCTCTCCAAAACAGGCAGGCATAGATTTTTAGTCTAAATGTGGGAAAAGAATCCTTGGCACAATGGAGAAAAACACAGAATATTCCTAAAGGCCAGGAAAAAGCCATTTTAAAACTAAACCAAGTTGCCATCCCAGGAGGTAGGGTCTGATGTTTGTTTCCATTTCCCATAAGCTACTTGGAATAATTACTGAATAACTGAGGGCAAAGCACAAGAGCCGAGTCTCTGCTTCAATGAGTCCACTGTGTCCTGTTAAGTAGGTAAGCTCCAGGCACATTGTCTCACCTTTTGTGGAAGGCTTAATCTTTTTTGGCACAGAACCAGAATGTGAGGATTCTAAAATACAGGATTCTGTTGGCTGGTATGGGGAGGCAGACAAGTGTGGGAAAGAATGGTGAAGGAGAGTAAACTGGAAAGTACTGTGGAGAAAGATAAAGGAGAAGTGGCGGAGGGGAAGGGAGGTGATACTGGGAGGGGAGGCAAAACAAAAGTAGGCAAGGGGAAATGAAGTTGAAGGGAGGAATCAACCCTGTGGAATAACAGTAATAAAAGAGGTGTTGACTTCTGGAAGCTGTGTTGCCAGAGAGAAAAGTTCACCGGTTATCTAGCCCAAAGTATGGAACATTGAGTCCTAGTACCCTGGTTCTCACTGAGTAAATAAGGTAGAGATGACAAAACTACTTCTTGCTTGAATATACCTGAAAATATGATGGTGTTTTCGACAGCTTTTAATGAACAATTCACAATTTCAATGGATTCAGTGGCTCTTAGGAAACCCACTTAACATATCAATGGGAAAACTACCCTGAGTTCATTTAGTTTATTGCACTAATACTGGCTTATTATCCTGAAATATATAAAGGGCAGTGAGGTGTTTTTGAGGTTATTAACACAAGAGACTTGACTGACACTGAGGTCCATAATACATAAAGGTTGCCTTCTCCTCCACTCCATCCCCCATTCTCCAGTTCTGAAGATTAGACAACTCTCTTTTTATTTTTCAGAACAGGCTAATTTCTGTTTTGACAGCCCATTCCCCCAGTGTAAATAATTCAGCTGACATTCGGTATCTTTCAGGTATCTTGCCCCTTTACCAATTAAGAAGACACAGCAAAACATCTTGTGCTGTCAAGTAAGCAGCCAATGGTGGAAAGGCAATTTGCCACTGTCAGAGGGAAAGGCAAAGGGCTTTGAAATCCTGAATGCTCTAAAACTGAGAAATAATCCCCTTACTCCCCCCAAAAAGTGAAATTGACTGATGTTAGTTTAAATTAGTTATTCTCTTAAAAGGAAGAGGAAAATATTGGAAATTTTTAAAGTCACAAGGGAAAAAATGAATTATTCCATTTGTCCCTTTAAAATCATAGAAAGTTAGAATGTCAGAGATGGACCTTTATAACTTTGAGCCCTTGAGTTGCCATGCTTGCCCAAGGTCATGAAGAAATAAGTGCCAGGAGGAGAATTCTAAAACATGCCTTCAGATTCCTTGCTAATCATCTCCATACATCCATTTACTGATCCTGATAATTACTGATGACACATTACACAAATTGCAGAACTATATACCGCAAATAATGTCCAACATAAATAATTATAATAACAATATACTTTACAAATGAGGAGACTAAGACCTCAAAAGTTGTAATTGATGATAATGATGATAATTTCCACATTCACCACTGAACTTTTCATATGGCAACCTGGGGAGTATATCATCATTATCACATTGTATAGGAGTGAAATAGAAAGACTCAGAGTGCCTTACAGTCAGTAACCCCAATTTTTGGTGCAATGATCCAGTAATAGGCACTTGGAATAAATTTTAGGTTGAAAACAGATGAGAAGACTGCTTTTTGGGAAATTACATTGGATTTGAAGTCAGCAGATTTGGGTTTTGGTACGAATTGTGCCAATTACCAGTCATGTGTTCATTGGTCATTAGTCACTTTGCAGGGTTGTTTGGAGGAACACAATGAAATCAAAATTTTTATTATTAAGTGTTCACCAATCAATTTTTAAGATGAAGAAATTAAGAAGCAGTGATTTGTACATGGTTACAACAGCTAAGAAGTGTCGGAAGGAGAATGAATGTGAACTCTGGCCTCTTGATTACAAGTAGAACACTTTGCCATATATGTTATCTTGTGCTTGTGTTTATATATAGCTAATGATAATAATTAACATTTATGTAGTATGTACTGTGTACCAGGAACCGTGGTAAACATTTTACAGTTATGAACTCAATTCATACAATAATCATGGGAAGTAGAAGCTATCATTCCCTTTTTACAGATGAGAAAGTGAAGCCAACAGAAGATCACACAATAGTGTCAGAGACTGGATCTGGATTAAAGTTTGACCTTCCAAGGGTCTATCCATTGTACCATTAGTTGCCTGTAAGAATGTTGGCAGGTTTAAAAAAGGGTTGGGGCTGTGGGGCTTGTAAAAGGCAGGAAGAATGAAAAGTTAGCTCACCTAAAACCCTGATGACTTTGGAGTCCTGGAGCATGGAATTCCCACAGGAGGCTTGAACGGTTACTCGGACTTCACCCATTTCTGAAAATCGTGTGACAAGAAAATTATCCAGAGAGAGAAGGGGCTGCAATAAAAGGAAAGAATATCGTCAGTCACGGTTGCAACACAAGAATCACAAAGACCAACTGAACCAGGAAAAACCTTGGAACATAGACCAGACTGGCTGGATGCTACCTTATAATCTAGATTCCAGAATGATAGCAATGGACCAGATACTAGTGATCTAGCATTTAGCACAGTGCCTGGAACACAATAGTAGGTATTTAATAAAAGCTTGTTGACTAGAGAACATCAAATCAAAATCTTTAGAGCTTATTTACACAAAGCCTTTTTATATTTTTTATTTTTTTTAAATTAGGAAAGTGAATTTTGAGGAGGGGAAATGATCCTTGCCTTAGATTACATGACTAATGTGTGGCAAAATCCAATAAGAACTCAGATTTCCACTGCCTTTCCACTTTACTATATTGCTCCCTAAAGGAAGAAAGCTTTTACAATGGAAAGACTTAGGCTGTTAAGGATGATGATGGTCTGGGCAACTGTTTTTTATTGGGAACAATGTAAAAATATCTTAAAGCCAGAGAGCAGAGTTTCATGAGTCTCTCTCATAGGGAATGATGGAGTTGAGCTGATTGTCCAAGATATGATTATTAATATTATTAGCAAATCAGCACCTAGCCTGCAATTTAAATTCGGAGAGTTTACTGAAGCACAGAAATAGTCTTACTTACCAGAGTCACACAGCCATTATAGGTCAGAGATGCATATTGAACCCAAATCTTGCTGAGCCCAAGCTGGCTGTTCTCTAGCTTCTAATTCATATTTGGTTTTAAGGTCTCATTCCACTTCTGACATTTTATACTTATTTCCAACATCCCTTTCAGCTCTGTTATTTGATTAATAGTTGTGAGAAATGAACATGAATAGGGATATTCTTCTTATTATTCCTCTCCACTTTTTTCCTCTTCCACATGTGTGATAGGTTAAGTGTCCTTGAAATTCCAAACATAGGAGCTGTTGGGTTCTGCTAAGACCAAGTGGCCATGATTTTCTAATCTGTCTGTTGCCCTGTGTATGATTCTTCAATAGGAATATGCCATTCCTTGGCAGCACCCTGAACTCCCAAGCTTATTGGCATTGTGACATCCCAACTCCCTCACTTCTTGGTACCTTGTGGAGGATCAAATCCACATACTAAATTGGATTAGATGAACTAAGAGATCCTTTGCAACTAACTCTGAGCCTATATCATCCCATGATAATATGTATTTATTAAGGCCATTGATATTAACTTGGTGCAAAGATAAGACCTAGTGTATGAGGGGACATGCATTATATTTTAAGTCAGAAGACTGTGTGACATTGGATAAATAACTTAATTTCTCTGAGCCTCAGTTTTCTCAATTTTAAATGTGTGAGTTGGATTAGATGCCTCTAAGGTCCCCTCTGCTTCAAGATCTATGATTCCATGATTTCAACTATGCTATTTCTGTCTTGTATGATATCAGATAAATCACTTGTTCATAGAACAAGTCATTTGCCTCAGTTTCCTCAAATGAAAATTAGAAATATGAACTAAATGACCTCTATTCCTCTTTCAGATCTAATAGGATATGATCACAAGTTCTAGTTATCCCAAAAGGAGTAGTGGAGAGTGTTGGATTTGGAGTCAGGAGTTGTAGTTACAAATCTGTGCTTGGGACTAACTAGGTCTGTGAGCAGGGTCAATCGTGGCATTTCTGATCTTTTGTTTCCATATCCATAATATAGGATAGCGATATTAAGCACAAAAGAGTTGTTGGGAGATCAATCAAGGCATTCTATGTGAAGTACATTGAAAACTTTAAAATGTCATGTAAATGTCAGCAATGATGATGATGATGAAGATTTTGTGGACTGGGGAGAGTTCATTGAATTTAAGAAGGTATTACATTCTTCACTTCAAACCAAAAAGGAAATATTGATTCATAATCTCAAAGGATGCTTCATCCCACTTGAATACCTTTCCTCTAGTTTTTCACCTCTGTGATCAATATTTTACAAAGCTATCAAATTAATCTTCTTTAAACATAACTCTGACCTCATCAAGACACTGTTAAAATTTTTTTCATTGGTATCTGCCCACAGGCCAAAAAGCCAACATGGAAGGAATTCAAGGCTCTCCATGATCAAGCCTTACCTCTATTTTTGAACTTTATTATCCACTCTTCCTTTACAGTTACATGAATTTGCTCCTCACTGACTCCCCATCCCTGTCCCCATCCCCATACCATAGATGGTGATCATCTGATATTCTTTATATTTCCCTTCCTCTCTACCAGAAAGTTCTTCTACTTTCTCCTCTGATTTTCTGATTCCTACTCATTTCATAGGCTCAATTGAGACCCCATCTCCTCCAAGAAGCTCATTCAAGACCACAGATCTTACCCATTCTTCTGATTGGTTTGGTGGCACAGTATATAGAAATCTGTGCCTTGAGTCAAGAAGGTCTAAATTAAAATCTGTCTTAGATACTTAGTACCTCTATGACCTTGGCCAAGTCACTTACCCTAACTTCTACTAGTTTCAGCTTCCTCTTTTCTAAAATTGGATATATTAATGGTAACTATCTCACAGGGATGTTGCGAACATCAAATGAGATATTTGTAAAAAGTGCCTAGTACAATCAATGCCTGGTACATACATATATACATAATACATATATACACATACCTCTCCTCTATTCTTTTTTTCTTTCTCCTCTTTTGCTCTCCCATTCCTCCTCTCCCCTTTCTTTGTTTTTCTCACCATAAATACATGTAAAATAATAATTATTACATATATACATATATTCTGTTTTCTTTTCCTTCCCCTTCTGATGTATATCTTTTGTTATCTTTAACTCTTATATGTTAGCATTATGAATCATTATGAATTGTGGGTAATCTTTTCATTTATAAATAGCTCATCTTCTCATGTAGAGTATAAGCCCTTTAAGAAGAGAGACTGAATCCCACTTCTTTGTAATTATCTTCATAGCACTCAGAACAGGGGTGTTTGTAAACTGACCAAAAGAAGTCCAAAGTGTACCTGTAAGTTGTTTCCTATCCACCAGTAGAAGACTGTTAGATTGGGGTTCTGGGGCAACAGAATGGCAGTGAGATTGACTTCCTGGTTTACTCCAATAACAGGAACCACTTCAAGGTGTAAAGCCCGTAGAGGAGCTGGGGAGAATTACAAAAAAAAAGTCATTAGTCAAAGAACCATCGATTTAGGGAGTCATTTTGTCCTTTCTCCTGCTCTATACCATATTTTCTCAGCTAAGGGACTAGCTTACATTGGGTCTTTTCCCAGAATATACCAATGAAAAGGCTATTGCTACCTCCAGGAGATGTCATTTATCTAGTTAAATAAAGATCACCGAATTAAAAAAAGGAAAAACTATTTTTATGTTCAACTAAGGTTACATTGAGTCTTACTCAAGTAGCAATGTAACTGCCATGAAGCAGTGTGATTTAGTGAAAAAAAATGACTTGTGTTAAGTTCTGACTGTGTTATTTAGTACCTGTGTGACTGGGCAAAGAATCTGGAGTCCTACTTTATGAAGTGAGAAGGTTGCAACAAAATGATCTCTAAGACCTTCTCTTGCTCTAAATCATATGATTACTTGCAAAATCTCCTTTTGAAATAAGGTTATTGCTTTCACATGTTAAATGGAGGATCCTAAAATCTTGGAGTTGGAAATAGCTTCAGAGATCAACTAGTCCATTCCCAAAATGAACCATGAGTTGCCTTTTATATAACATCCAACAAGTGAATATCCTACTTAAAAACCTCTAGTGGCAGAGAGGTTACTACCTTCTGAGGCAACCCATTTCATGTACACATTTTACTGAGAGCTACTTCTTTGTAACTTCTCCCTTTTGTTCCTAGAAGTTTAAATATCACTTTAATTCCAAGATATTAAGTCTACCAAAGTAAGTCCCTTTTATTTTCATAGAAGACTCTGGAGGTCATTATCAGCTCTCATTTTTGGAGCTTGTCACTTTGTAAAGTCTTTTGCAATTAGATATTAATTGGGCAGCATAGCTAGTGTAGTGGAGAAGGTATTGGAGATGTCTTCCCACTGGCACTTACTAGCTGTGTGCCCATGGGTACATCATTTATACCTTCTGAGTCGTCCTAATTGCTTTGAAAGGGTGATGATAATATCCATGGTGGTTAATTCACTGAAATATTGTGAGGAACAAACGAGAGCAGGCACATGACATACTGTGCAAACCTGCATCTGATATACAGATGTCAGTGGTGATTATAGTTATCATTAGCATATATACTAGATGTCTCTGCAATAAGTTCTCTGATACCTCATAAAGTATTTTGTAGAGAAAACAATATGCGGGATAGATTTTCAGTAATTTAACTTTAATTGATTTTTATTAAATTAAAATTGCTTTACAGAAGAATAACAATAGCTCATGTTTATGTACTGCTTTGTGATTACAAAGTACTTTATATATAACATCTTTCCCCCCTCACAATAGTTCTCTGGGATAGGAAGGGTAAGAATTATGATCCTAATTTTATAGAAAAGGAAACTGAGGCTCAGAAATAACTTAAAGTTTTTTTTTATTTAATAAAAGGAGTTTTATCCTATAGTAAGAGCATAAGTCCCATAGCTGAAGGATATTTGTTAAAGACTGAGATACAAGGACACCCAAAGGATCTGGGGTTTTATCACTTTGGGGAACTTTTGCTGTGGGAACTTTCTCTCTATCAACGTGAATTGTGACTCTTCTATGACTTAATGAAAAAGTCTTAGGAAGTTGAATGACACAGAGTTTATGATTTAGCTAGAATTTCATTCATTAATTAATTAATACCATAGGCAGGATTTGAATTTGTCAGTGGATAAAGCTCCAGGTTTGGAGTCAGAAAGACCTGAATCCAAATATGTCCTCAGACTTTTAGTAGCTGTGTGATCCTGAGCAAGTCACTTAACCCTTTTTATCTTTGTTTCTTCATTTATAAAATGATCTGGACAAGAAAATGCAAACCACTTCTGTATCTTTTCCAAGAAAACCTTGAATGGAGTCACAAAGAGTTGCACATGACTGAACAACAATAATTTCCTAAGTCTAAGCCCAATATTCTTCCCATCTGTTCATCTGTCCTGATGAGATAAAGAAAGCCATTCCCTCTCTTAAAAATGATAGCTTATTCACTGGATTCATGAAAGAATAATGAAGTAAAAAGAATTTCAGGCTTATTCTGAAAAGAGGGGGTTTTCAGGTGGGACTTTAACAAACACTGAATAATTAGTTGTTTTACCTGGTAAAGGATGCTTCTCTCCCCACCCCCCACCCCTTTGGCCTCCTAGGGGCCTCAGCCTCCTACTCTATAAAACAGAGAAAATGACACTATTTTTACCTTACATGGTATGACATAAGGAAAGTGCTTTCTAAACTAGAAAGTATTTTGTAATTGTGAATTTCTGATAATATTAAAGTCTCATTGAATCTGTTTCTCTGGGAAAGGCTTTCCTTAAACACTGTCCATGATACTACCTCTTATTATTTTCACTGAGTTTGTAGTCCTTCTCTGACATGTTTATAAAAGGGAAAGTAGTAGCTGTCTGCAAGCTTTCAGAAGAGTTTAGTGATTTTCTGACTGATGGGTTTTGGTGCAATTTTACATGTTGATTGGCTTCTGAGTGGATTCTTTTGATTTTATACATGTGCATAGTATATATTATAAGTACATACTACACAAAAATACAATAAGATAGGTATTTTATATAAATAATTATATATGAAGCTATTGTTTTCACACACTTAATATAGTGTATTAAGTAATACAGTGTTATACAGTAATACAGTGAATAAAGACATATGTATACACATATGCATAGATCCACCATGTATGTATACTCACATCTACATTTAGGTATATGTACATATACATATGTGCACATACATCACATTCTTGCTCTAACAAATTAACTAGTTCTGTGACCTTCCTATAATGATCTCTGGTCCTATTTGCTATTTGTTCTCAATTCTTTGCAAAGTGAATGGCAACTTCCAGAACTGCTATTTTTTACTCTGAATAATATAATCATTATACATGATATCTCTATTCACAGACTACAAATATTTTTTCCCACATAAATGTTATTTCCATTAAGAGCATGGTGTCGAATATGGCCAATAATACAGAACAATTATGGCTCTCATTTCCAAATAAAAACTTTTCAGTGAATTTCTGCTTTCTATGAACAGAAAAAAAAAAAAAAAGAAAAAGCAAAACTCCTTTACCTGATAAAAAGAACTTCCCAAATTTGTCCTGATCTCTCTAACTTTGAAATATATACAGACCATCCCCCATGTCTAGAATTTATTTCTTTGAGTCTCAGTTTAGATGTGATCTTCCCTTATCCATTAACTAATATCCCTCTACCCTTATATGAATCAGAGCTCTCTGTCTGGAGCTCTCCTTTGTCCTGATCACACACTGCTTTGTAGACACGTATCTTTTAAAATTTTGCATTTCTATTGTTAGATTTTAAGCTCTTTGAAGTCAGGGACTAGGCCATTTTTATACTGTTCTTTTTCTAGTTCTGAATGGAGAGCTAGTATATAGGGAAAAACTTAATAAATATGTATTGAATTGATATGAGCCTGCTTTACTCAGAACATTTATTTATCACTTCCATCACCATTTTATTATACTTTTGTAAACCTGCCAGATAGCAGCAATGGAGTAATTTGCAGCACTGATACTGTCTCTTTCTACAAAGTGCACCAAGCTAATGAAGTCATCAGACTTCAGGGTTCAGTATTCAAACGTGTTTGAAAATTTGGCTAGAATAGCAGCATTCTTGGGCCAAAAGCGTGCCTGGGGATTTGGCCTTACAGATTAAGTGGTGAGGACAGTAGGTTTTCTGTCTTTCTGGTGAAACAAGGAAGTTCTGCTGGCAGTTTCAATGAGATCCTGCTTTTTACACATAAAACCTAGCTAAACACAGATGGCCTCTGATCAATAGAAACACATGTTTCCATAAGAAATCATCTGGACAATAATCTACAAGGCCTGACTATACCCTACACAATTTACAATCAACCAATGCAGTTTCTGCAAATGAGTTAAGGATGTAAAAAAGAATCAAGAATTCCTACCCCATAACTAAAGAATGTTCTCATTTCCTTTGCAGTTCATGACACCTTATCAACAATGTCAGCTGACTGACTTTGTAGGATCAAAATTTGCAAGTGACTTGTGAGTCCATCTAACTTGATCTCAATATTTTAGAATTAAAGAAAGTTAAATTCACAGAGTTGAAATAACTTGTAAAAAGGTCACTCAGGTAGAAGCTGGATTTGAACTCAGACTAAAAATACAATACTTTTCCCTCTATACCATATCATTTCCTTAAGATTTCAAAATACAGAAGACTTTTGCAGGAGGTAAACTTTCAAACTCCCACGCTGATGCAAATATGGGCAATTCCTTAATCTATTTCATTGTTTTAAATAGCATCTTTCTGAGAAAATAGATAAAATGGACAGATGTTCTTCTTGTTCACCCTTCACCAATCTTTGTGGAGTAAAAATGAATTAGTAAAAATGAATTAGCACAGAATCTGGTTGGATGGAAGCAGCAGAGCTAGTGAAAAGCTAGGTGTGAGGACTTCAAATAGAGATAGGATGAAGGAGATTAGAGTAATGTGTCAAAGAAAGAGAAAGAAGAAAACTTGAATGGAAGTTACCCCATATAATAAGACTTTTGTTAGTCTTCCTGCCCAGGCTCCTAGCAGTTATGCTGACAATGCTCCCATCCTACCAGAGCACATGCTAGGGTAATCATCACTTCTTGTATTCTTCTCAAATTTGTGGAGGATGTATTTCCAAAATAAGCATATCCCTACTACTTATCCTGGTGCACCCACACATGTAATACATATTTTATATGTATTTATATAATTGTGCACATAGCACTAAATAAATGCTATGCTCAGATTTTCTGTAAGACTTGAAGACAAAGCATGACTATATTCAGAGCAACAGGATAAATATCCTTAGGATTTTAAGGGCAATTAATTTCGTGGTAAAAAAAACTGTCATTCCAAAGAGAAGAGGTATATGTTTCATCAAAGGATTGACATTATCCTGTAATTGTTGTCATCAACAATTAGCTTTAGTAGTGGGATGTAAGGTTTACACAGGGCTTTATATATTAATCATTTGAACTTCATAGAGCCTATGTGAAGTCAGTGCTACTTATTATCCACATTTTAGAAATAACAGAATTGAGGGGAGGAGAGATTAAGGAATCTGCCTGAAATAATAGTCCTAGTAAGTATCTGAGGCAGGATTTGAATGAAAGCATTAGAAAATCTAGAGCAGGGGCAGCTAGATGGGGTAGTAGATAGAATACAAGCCTTGAAGTCAGGAGGACCTCAGTTCAAATCAGACCTCAGAAATTTAACACTTCCTAGTTGTGTGATCCTAGGCAAGTCACTTAACCCCAAGTGCCTCAGCAAAAAACAAAATCTAGAGCAGCTAGGTAGAACCTGGGACTTAAAGATGGGAAGATGTAAGTTCATATCTGGCCTGAGACACTAGCTATGAAGAGGTCACCCTATTTGCTTCAGTTTTCTGATCTATAAAATGATCAGGAGAAGGAAATGGCCATTCAATACCAAAAATTTCTAAGTTGGAGTAATGAAGAATTGGATACAATTGAAATTAATTAACAAAAACAATGAAAAAAAACAAAATTAAAGATGAAAAAGTCAACTTACAATTCACTTGAACAAACAGCACTGCTTCCTCGTGACCAGCAGCATTCTCTGCTTTGACAAAGACACGATAAATTCCTGGATTCTCATAGCGGTGTCGAATAGGTTCCCCAGTCGCAGTGAGGTTTACATAGACAGCCTTAAAGCCATCACCAAGGTCCACCAGGTACTTTGTATTAAGAACATCTCCCTTGGAGAGAAAAAACAGAAACAATTTAGATTTTGAGTAAATCTTATTACATGTTTATATAATTCCACTCATATGTCCTTTGTTTTCCTGACTCACATCTTTTTCCCTAAATAATTCTTTACATCTTGAATTTCTAGTTCCTATAACTCCTTCTGAAATCTGACCCATCCATTAATGTCCATTTGAAATGCTTCATCTTTCATGAAACAGTGCCCAAGTCTTCCTTTTCTCGTATGAAGAATCAAAGCATTGATTTTGTGGATTTTGTACCGTTTCATTGGACTGCATCTTATTTAACTCCTAAGCCCAATGTCCATTAAATTGTGAGCTCCTTAAGGACAAAGACCCAGTAACTGAACATATGGCCTTCATCACACTAGGTGTCCAGTGATTATTTGTTGAATTGGATTGAATTTTATTATTTCCCAGCCAAAATTAGGGTTGTGTTCAACACTATTTGGCTCTCCAATAAAGGCTTTTTATTTTTAGACCAACCCTCTGATTTCTTTTAGTCTTGATGAAATTCTTTAATACCTCTGAATAAGAACTCAAATATATGGATAAGAATTATACTAGTTTATATTTCTGTGACTTTATAATTAAAATTATATGATCATTTCCTTTGCTTTTCACAACAACTCTGTGTGTTATGCAGCACAGATATTATCACCATTTTATAAATAAGGAGGGGCAGCTATGTAGCATAGTGATAGAGTTCAGGATCTAAAATCAGGAAGTTTTATCTTTGTGAGTTCAAATTTGATCTCAGATACTTGCTAGCTGGGACCTGAGCAGGGCATTTTACCTTGTTTGCCTCTGTTTCCTCATCTGTAAAATGAGCTGGAGAAGGAAATGAGAAACTACTCTAGTATCTTTGCAAAGGAAATTCCAAACGGGGTTGGATACAACAAAAATCGGATCAATAAGAGGAAGTACCTTGCCCATAGTCATAGACAACAAAACCAGTGCTCTTTTTATCATGTCATTCTGCCTATACCTAATTCATAACATTTACTAAAGGATTTTAGCAATAATGCCTTGAAAAAAAAACATCACAGAGTTTTCTAAACCATCTACCATAAAGAAAGAAAAACATTATTCTTTTTTCCTTTATAATGCCACGGTTTGTTGAACTTCCTTTTATCTTGTCATCCACAGTAGTAGGAACAATGCCCAGGATACAGAGGTAGATTGCAATAAAGAACTTCCACACTTATCAAAAACTCATCTCTGCCTCAGCATTTAATCACCCACAAAAGATGTTTACTGCCTCATATACTTTCCTGCCGTGAACATTATCCTTAAAATAACCATATTATCCATATACAGATGGGGGAAATTGAGTGAAGGAATCAGTAACTTATACAACTTTTCAGGGTGGAAGAATACTCACTTCCCCAGTGTGCCTACATAGCTAGACCAAATGGTAATAATAAAATATTAAAATAGCCCCTGAAAGTCCATGTTGCTACTTTATTCTTGTTTGTATTCACATAATGTTAGTGCTGGAAGGGCCCATAGAACAGAATGTGAAGAGTTGGGAAGGACTTTATAATGTAGATAACTATTAGAGCTGGGAGGTATAGTAGATTAGTACAACAAGCATCAGAACCATAAGGGTCCTTAGAGATCATGTTATCCAATTTCTTTGTTCTACAACTAAGGAGATGAGGTCCAGAATGGAGAAGCACCCTGGCCAAGGTAAGATAACTGCTTAGTAGAGAAGATGGGTGAGAAGCCAGTTCTCTTGATTACTAGTTCCAATTTGGTACTACCTCTCTATATCATTATCAAGTAACAGATAAATAAAAGACAATGCTCACTCAGTTGTGGTAAGACAATTGTGTTGGGATATATGATCAAGGCAGCATGGTAGAGGAGATAGAGATAGAGAATGCTTTTCCCCAGATCCCTCCCTCTTCGAAATTTATCTCTTTCTGCTGAAATTATTGAACCATTTGTCATTCTTCTGGTCAACCTAGTTTGATATTTTGAGATCCTTCACTACATATACCAAGAAATTGCCATATCTTGTCATTTTTATTTCCATTCCCTTCTCTTTCCTCCATCCCCTTCTCCATCCACTCATGCTGCCACCACCCTAGCTCAATTTTTTTTATCGTCAATAGAATTAGAGGCAACTGGTTAAAATGGAATGTGGAGTGTCTTTTAAGTGGAAATGGAGTCAGGAAGACCTGAATTCAAATTTGGTTTCAGACTCATATTAGCTGTGAGACCCTGGGCAAGTCACTAGTCTGCTGCCTCAGTTTTCTCAACTAAAACATGAGGATAATGGTAGCGCCTACTTTCTAGGGTAGTTGTGAGGATAAAATGAGATAAGATTTATAAACTACTTAGCATAAGCCTGACACATACTAAGTGATTAATAAATGTTTACTGTCTTCCTTTCTTTCTTCCTCCCTCTCTTCCCTTCCTCCCTTTCCACACTAATTCATCCTCCAGTCTGCTACAAAAATGATTTTCTGAAATTACTGTTCTGACTAATTCCATCCCTACTCCATCAATCCCAATGATTTACCCATTACTCCATATTTTACTTCCTCATATTTTGCACCCTATGCCTAGAATGCATTTCCTCTTCATCTCCTTTTAGAGTCTATTCCTGATCTATCTCCCCAATAAACTCAGTGCTCTCTCCTTTCTCTTCAAAAGATAATGCACATATTTATCTCTATATATGTTCTCTTTATCTTCAGACAGGAGCAATGTATAGTACAAATGTATAGACATATTATGTGGAGTGTCTTGTGAGTGGGGCAGTGAATAAACAAGTATAGCTGGATCAGAAAGTGGATATAATTTCTTCATACAATCCAACTCCTGTTTTCATGACTTCTGTCACCCTTTCTTTAACTGCCCTCTCCCCCAAGGCTGAAGTGTTTTCTCTCTCCCTTCTATATCTTGGAGTTCTTGGTTCTCGACAAGATTCAGTTCAAATTCTACCTTCTCCAAGGCCTTTAATGGTTTCCCCACTTGCTAGGGCCCTTCTTCCGAAAACAAACTTATTACTTATTTTATGTACACATACAATGTTATGCTTATTCATATATACACATTATGTCCCCCATTTGCATGTAAGCTTCTTGAGGAAAGGGAGTATGTCACATTTTTTTTGTCTTTGTATTCCTGAAGCTTAACACAGTGCTTGGTACATAATAGAACTTATATATGCTTGATGATTGATTTGACTCCCTAGCTTCCTTTAAGGTTCAGATCAAATGTTTTTATGTGACAATTTCCTGGTCTCCAAGTTGCTAATGCCTTCTCTCCCAAATTATCTTATATCCATTTTATATATATTACATTTTGTCTTATTCTGCTAAAAACCAGGCCACTATGCTATGGATACTTCCCACTGTTTCCTTTCCATAATCTCCTCCAGGTAGCCTCCTCTTTTCACCTTCTTTTTAGTGTCTAAAGCTTTATGTGTAGTCTTCTTTCAGTAGATTCAGTGATTGACTTGTTTCCTTATATTTGTATCCTTAGGGCTCAGAACAATTGTCACAAAATAAGTAATAAATAAATGCTTGCCCCATCTATTATCATCTGTCCATCTATCTATCCTCATGAGGTTATTATAATAACCTCAAATGCAGGATTTATTTCACTTTTGTTTTAATGCTCACTGCCAGTGCCTTGGACATCATAGCACATAATAGGGAGTTTGTTGATTGACTGAGTGATGTGAATCTTTCCTCACTTAGTATAGGTGCTTCTAGCTATGTCCATCCTTTCTCCCTTCCTTTCTTTACCTCCTCTATCATCATCAAACCCAATAAATGATTATTGGACATCAATCAACCTATATACTGTGTTCCATATTAAGTGCCAACAATATAAAAAACAAAAAACATGGTCTATGTCTTCAAGAAATGTGTTAACTTTATGGGGTTCTCTCTTACCCTACAAATGAGAATATTATATGCAGTACTTATAAGGTTGTAAGGATCAAATGATTCATGCATGTATATAATTTACAAACCTCAAAGAGCTACACAAATAGAATTTGGTATTATCATCAATGATAATAAGAATTAATAAAAATCTATTCTATTATTCAGCAGTGAATATTTTAGGTTTCTTGTTTATCTAAATTCTCCTTTCTATAATGTCTGTATCTTTCCTCAGAGAAACAAGGGCACATGGAAGCTTCAGCATGATTTTACCATGTCTAAGGGTGCATTTCTTGTCTTTCTTTAGGAGTGGTGTCTATAGGCAGAAGAAGCAGAGGGAGGGTAGGTCAAGGGTAATCCTTTCACTGTGAGCAAAATCCCTTTTTTAAGTTCAAACTCTCTTACAAGCCTGTGAGTTTCAGCATTACATTTGCCTTTGGTTCTCTTATGGGGATGCATAGACATGTCAGATATTCATTTCTATCTATAGGTGGCAGCAAATTGTTATGTTTCTTGTACATTTTCTTTCTCAGTTGTATTTAAGAGGTAAAAATCAATGGAAAAACTTTGTTATCTGCTATAGGACATGCAAGTCCTCCTCAGACCAAGACTGGAAGAATATTAGGGAACTCCCACTTATTCTAGGGACATGACTAGTCTTCAGGAAGATGTAATAACTGAACATAGTCTCTGCAATCAGATCAGATTTGAGACAGGTTCAAAGAATCTTAACATGTTAGATCTGGGATCAAAGAAAATTAAAGCAGAAGACATGGAATATGGTAATAATGGAAGAGGATTCTGAGGTAATTAAATCCAACAACTGTATAAAAAACCCAGGTTTCTTCTTTGTCATATCTGATAAGCATTCATCCAGCACCTACTGGTTGATCTCCAATGACAAGGAACAAGGTATATCCACAGAGGTAGCCCATTTACTTTTTGAACAGTGTTGATTGCTCTGAATCTCTTAATATTGAGCTAAAAATCAATCTTCCCATAATTTTTACCATCCTTTCAAAGGCTGTGGCTAAGCAGAATTCATTTAGATGGTCAAGTCACACAGTATATAGACTTCTGGATTTGAAAGTCAGGAAGATCTGAATTCAAATCCTGATTGGATATGATCCTGAGCATCTGTAAAATAGGAGTGATAATAGTATTCCCCCTTACAGAATTTTTATGCAGACCAAATGAGATGACATACAATGTATTTTGCAAACTTTAAAACACTATTTAAATGTGTGCTGTTATCATTATAAATGTAAAGAAAAACATAATAATGAGAACTCTCCAGGAGTGGAATGTCAATTAGTGCCTTAGGAGGTAGTAAGAACCTCATCACCTGACTTGTTAAGAATGGTTAGCCACTTGCTGAAGACACAGCAGAGGAGGGAGGCTCTTCTTCAGTTACAAGTTGAACTCTCTATCAATTAAAGTCTCTTTCAATTCCAAAATCCTTTGAGGTTAAATGACTTGCCAAAGGTCACACAGGTAGCTGGTTGCAGAGTCAGCACTCAAAGTGGGGTATCCTGCCTGAAAATTGAGTGTTATTTCCTCTACATTATGGAAATCTTTCCCTTTTATCATTCCTAGTCAGAGATAGATTTTGGCAGCTGCCCTTGGCAATGAAAGTGATAGGTGGGACTTAGAGTATTGGAAGCTGAAGAATAAAAGTACCGTTCATTCAAAATATAGGTTCAATTCCCCTGAAAAATAGGTTATGCCCATTTGTTGATAGAATCACAATGATGAAGAATGAAAAGAACTGAATATGTCAACATATAATGAGAGAACAACCCTACCATTTCTCTTCAGCAACATCAAAGTAATCAGGCAATAGGGACAGGGATAGATATTGGAACTATGTTTTTATTATATAATGAACTCTCCAGTGAGGAAACTCTACCAATGCAGGTCATCATCATCTCTGCAACTTAGAGTTTTTGCCTAGATTCCTGAGATGTCATGTGACTTACCCAGAGCTATACAGTTAAGTCGTGTTAGAATTCCCAAATGAGGAAACTCTTTCCTCCAAATTTTCAGCATCACCTCTGCAACTTATAATTTTTATTTAGGTCTCTGAAGATATCTAGGATCACATGGTTAGGATGCAACAAGGTGGAACTTAATTCAAGTCTTCCTGTCTCCAAGGTTGACTATACTGCCTCACAAGGGCAGTATACTACTGTTTTACTAATATTATTATGGATATTCATACTAATATTATTCCTCTGAAACCAAACTGGCAAAACTGTAGCCTCCTTAATATACTTCATACAAGATAACCCAACTCCTAACTTGTGAATGCCATTTTCACAGCATGACCCTCATCATTTATTTCTTATCTCCGCTCCCACAGCTTCCTTCAATTCTGAGCTAAAATCCCACCTTCTACAAGCAGTCTTTGTAGATTCCCTTTAATCTAAGCATCTTTTCTCTGTGATTTTCTTCAATTTTTCCTGTATATGCCTTTTTTGTATGTAGAGGTGTGAATTTTTTTTTGCCTTTCTCTGTACTTCTATTCTGAACACAATGTTTGGTACATAGAAGGTGCTTAATAAATGCTTGTTAACTTATTTTGAAATGAGAAAAATATAAATACATAAAATAGATAGTATAACATAAGTATACATACAACATATCGATTTTACTCTTTTACTAATATTTTCCTCTAATTCTGAAGTGTCCAGATTCTTAAAATCTATTCTAATTTAATAAAAGTGGTATTAGGTCCTGGAGGATAACAGGATACTGATTTGGTGATGAAAAGGAACTGAGATAGAACATTTAATCCTAACTCATCATTTTCAAAGATGAGAAATTGAGTCCTCAAGTGATTATATGCACCTTCCTAAGATTAATGTAGATAAGAAGTAGCAGGTCATAGGTCCTCTGACTTAAAACTCAGCATGATTTCTTCTGTATCTTTTGATTTCTCTTTGGTACAGTGGAAAGGACACTGGCTTTGCAGCCAGAAAGCATGGGCTGGCCTCCTACCTCTTCCATTTGTTGAGCAAGGAACTTTACTTTTCCATGCCTCAGTTTCCCCATATGTAAAATGTAGGTGTAAGACTTTCACTACCGACCTTATAGAGATGTCACAAGCATGAAAAAGTCATAGAACAAAATCTTAACTATTAAGGACTGGACAAAGTGCAATTATTATCAACCCTAATTTCTGGTGTTTGAAGAATTCTTATTTCCTTCTGGAATTCTCATTTCCTTCCAGAAAATTTCCTCGCCTCTCTCTTCCTTTTGAACTTTTATTCAATTTTCCAGAGGACTTTGACTGGATATCTCCTTTGTCATCGTCCCATTCTAGCTCATATTGTGTTTATTATATTCTACCCTTCTATTAAGATGGTAGGTATTTAGAGGGTATGTTCTGCACCATGTTTGTTTGTGAATACCACAAGGTAAGATATTGAGAAGCTGAATCTTCAGCCATATGATGTGACTGACTTTACTTTGGTCCCCCCCAGGGAGCAGAGAAACTTAAATGAAAAGTTGGACCCTCAAGCCGCCGGAGAGCTCTTAAATATTTTTTTTGGCAGTCAGATTGCTATGAAAACTGGAGAGTTCAAAGGTGAGCCATATCATTATTCTAACCTCCAGGAGCACCACAGGAAGGCTTAACAGCTCACTTACCTGCTCCTGTCTAACCACAAATGTAATGTCCTCTCCCGGCTTCACAGCAACTGTCTCTCCTTTGATGCTGACTTGCAATCCTCTGGGGGCTGTCAGGGGACATTGATGCTGGAACACATACCGCTGCAGGTCCACACCGCCTTCACAGACATTAGATACCACTTTTCGGTACCTACGGCAGATGAGAGAGAGGTTCTTGCAGTGGCTTAAATGGCAGAAGGACCAGTGTCAGCTTGGACATGGACTTGCTCTGGAACTTGGAAAAGTCATCATCCCATACCTCTCTACGTCTGTTTCCTCATAATAATATTATGAATATATATATATATATACATATATATATATATATATATATAAAATGTATAATAATAAAAAAGAATTGTGTTCTGCATCTCAGAGGCAGGATCAAATGAGAATTATGTAAATTGACTTGTAAACCATAAGAATACTTAAACAGGTTTAGCATAGTGCCTGAATCATAGTAGGCACTTAATAAATATTGACTGTTGGGTTAATGTGAGTTTTTCCCCAAGTCTATGATTTTGTCAATGTCAAGAGGAATTGAGGAAACTCACTTTTTCAACGTAGATCAACAATTATCTTCAATAAGTTTCCTAGGACAATGAGAAGTTAAATGGTTTGTCTAGAGTCACACAGTCAGGATGTTGTAGTGAAGGAACTTGAACTACATCATGACCTTGAGAGCAGGTCTCAATCTTCTAACCCCAAAAATCTACACCATCAAAGCACACACTTGAGACAAGAATCAATGTTCTGTCTACCTCACAAAGTTGTTATAAAGATCATGAGATACTAATCATAATGAATGCAAACATATTTTAATCAAATTATTATTAAATTAATTGACATGCAATTATATTTAATTATAATTTAGTTGTTTGAACTTAAGATATTTTAATCTATATTGACAAATAATTTCAATTATTTAATGTAAATATATATAAAATTTACAAGAAACACAAAGTACATATTATATTATTTTGATCACCATAAGAACTCTGTGAAGTTGATGCTCTAACAATCTCAGTTTTACAGATGGCAAAATTGAAACTGAGTGCTTCTTGCCCCCAAAACCTCGCTCTCCTTCTGGCATCTAGCTGCCTCAGATAATGGATGTAAAAGCATTCTTTAACTTAGAGGACATTATAAGTTAATATTACTATTATTAGCCCTTGAGGTCAGGGTTTATTATTATTGTTGTTGTTGCTATCGTTATTAGCCTTTTGGGCTAGGATCTCATTCTCCTGCTGATCTCTCCCAGGACCCAGAACATGATTCTGAATATAGTACTCATGAAGCTTGTGTTGAATGGCTAACTGAATAAATCAAATAGTAGGGAACAATGGAAGGGATGTTGAACTTGACAACTGAATTTAACATTCCAGGCATCGGTTCGAATTCCAGTTTTGCCAGATTTGTATGACATGCGCAACTCATTTAGTGCTTCTGTGCTCAGTTTCCTCATCTATAAAATAAGAGGTGGGACCAGATAACCCCTACGGTTCATTTCTAACATAGAGCAATGATTGATTGTATGACTGATGCTGCTGACTTCTAAAAGGTATATTACTGTTTAAAGGAAAAAATAAATTACATAGAGAAAAAGGGCACTAGACTTGGAGATGGGAAGATTTGGGTTCAAATTCTACCTGACCCTATCCATATGATCCTGGGAAAGTCACTTAATTTTTCCATACCTTAGTTTCCTCATTGTAAAATGAGAGAGTAGGAACCAATGATCTCTAAAATCTCTTCCATCTATGATGTTATAATTGTCTTTTTAAAAAATCCCCTGAAATTTGTTTTTGTTTGGAGGATTTCTTTGAGAATTTCAGAATATTCTCTGAAATAGCAGGAACCACTTTGGATGGATCACAAGACGAAGACTTGAAATCACTTGTCTCTTAATTTAATAATCCTTCCAGAGTACAGAGTGGTTTCATGTATAGAATTTCAGTAGAGCCTCACAAGTTGAGAGGTAGACAATTTAAGGATCATCATCTACTTCTCAAATGAAGCCCTTTGCCTATGGCAGTTGGATCAAGGAGACTCAGTGGCTTGTAAAGGTGTAGCCACAGGTCCTCTAAGTGCAAATCTAATGACCTCTCAACTCTGCCCCAAAGCCTCCCTTTTTCATCCTCCTACCCCCTTGACAAGGGAATAGGGATATGTCCTCAGAGTGGAACATGACTGTCCATATTCCCATATTAAAATATATACATATATATATATATATATATATATATATTAATTATCAGGGGACTAAAAACCCTTCTGTAGTCTCTGCTTCTTGATGAGATAGCATTACACTGGGGATGGGAGGCAGGACTAGTTTGGAAAATGGGTGACATGCTCAAGTCTTAGCTGTGCCATTAAGTATCACCTTGGATCAGTCAGTTCTCTCTGAGTCTCTATTTCCTCTTCTCTGATATAAACATAATAGACTAGAGTATACTCCAAGACTGCTTCCAGTTCTGACATTTTATAGTTTAAGATTGTGAGCTCCTTGAGAGCAAGGCTTATCTTTTGCCTCTTTTTGTATCCCTAGTGCCTTGCATATAGTAAATGCTCAATAAATGTTTCTTGACTGACTGCCTGATTGAAATACTGATCCAGCTCTGACCTTCCATTTAGTTTCTTGCAAGACACATTCTGGCTCTAAAACTCTCTGAAACAAGGCATTTTTCTTTAGCTAAGGTCAATTTTAGTATCGAGCCACTAAAGACACATTTTATTTTGGTGTTTTTTGAGGGGAATAATAATAACTTAAGGCACATTTCAAAAGGACTTATCATTAAGCCTCCATCATAATTTATTCATAGCTAAGAGGGTCCTCAGAAGCCTAGACCACCTTACTCATTTTACTGTTGAGGAAACTGAGTCTAAGAGAGGTTGTCAGAAGTGATATTTGAATCTGGCTTAATAGTCAACAGACCTTTTGTGTATATCTGACTTCTTATAGGCTACCATATTCATATAATATTAAGTCTGCCAGTCACCTGAGGAAATGAGACCTTTTACCATGCAATAAATCAAATACTTCTTACTTCCTAATTTTGACAGGTCAAAGGCTAGTCTTGAGGAGTGGAGCCAAGATGGCAGGTAAAGGCAGGGACTTGCCTGATCTCTCCTAAATTTCTCTCTAAACAACTTTAAAGAATTCCTCAAAATGAATCCTGGAGCTATGGAACCAACAAAAGAATGAGATGCCCAAGACCACTTAGAAGGTTGGCAAGAAACATCTATTTCATAAGGGTGTGAACAGAGCTTAGTGCAGGGCCCACATATAATTCTGGGTCACAACCCCAGGGTAAGGAGGAGAATTAGTGTAATAGAGGGTGTGACCAAAGAGGAGAGGGGAACTCTGGTCATAGTTTCAGAACAGAAAAGAGTATTTGTGTTCACTCATAGACCAAAGCACAGACCAGATGAGTATATCATCATGGAAGAACTCAAAACTTACAGATGCCCAGAATTAACTATTGAAGGCAGAGCATGAAAAATAGCATAAAAAGTCCTGAAGATTGGAACAGTGCCCCTTCTACTCTGGGACATACTCTTTAACATAATGCTAAGTCAAGAAATAAACTGCAAAAATAAGTAAGCAACAACAAAAAGAACTTGATCATAGAAAGGTATTATGATGAGAGGGAAGATCAAAAAGTGAACTCAAAAGAAGTCAACAATGTCAAAACAGCTCATATCAAAAATATGAATTGTTCTCGAGCCCAAAAAAATTCCTAAATGTATTTTAAAAATCAAGTAAGTGAGGTAGAGGAAAAATGGGAAAACAAATCAGAATGATGCAAGATAATCGTGAATAAGGAATCAACAGCTTGGTAAAGAATACATAAAAAGTACTGAAGAAAATAAAAAAAAAGATAAACATGATAAAGAAATAATGAATTCAATAAGGTTAAAACTGTTTATATTTCTATATGGGAAATTGGCAGTTGTAACTCCTAAAAGCTTCATAATTACTAGGGCAATTCTGATTTTATGCATTATATCACTAGATGCCCTGATGGAAGTACTGTGCTTTAAGAAATGCAAAGGCAGTTAGGTGATACAGTGGATAAAATTGTGGGCCTGGAGTCAGGAAGAATGATTTTTCTGAGTTCAAAGACAACTTCAGATACTTCCCAGCTGCATGACTTTGTGTTAATCCCATTTGCCTCAGTTTCCTCATTTATAAAATGAGCTGGGAAAGGGAATGGCAAACCTCTCCAGTATCTTTGCGAAGAAAACCCCAAATACGGTCACAAAAAATTGGAAATTACTGAACAACAAATAAGAGATGATTAGCAGAATGCTTTTACAAAAATCTGAAAAGACTCATATGAACTTATGCAAAATGAAGTGAACAGAATCTGAAGAACAGTGTGCGCAGTAACAACAATATTGTGTGATGATCAGCTCTGAATGATTTAGAGATTCTCAGCACTATAGTAATGTAAAACAATTCCAAAGGACTTGTGATGAAAAATATTATTCACCTCCAGAGAAAGAACTGATGGAGTCTGAATGCAAATTAAAGCATGACTGCATATGTATAATCTACATCAAACTGCCTGCCTTCTATATGAAGGGGAAGTAAAGCAAGGGAGAAATCTGGAACATTTTTAAGTGTTGATGTTAAAATTGTTTTTACATGTAACTTGAAAAAATATATATATATATATATATATATATATATATTTTTAAAAAGAAGGTTGTCTCTGTCTTCCAAAGTGACAAATGTTTGGATGCTATTTGCCACTCACATCATCAGAACAAGTCATTCAGGGTTCTTTTCTATATATTATACCTTTGTTTCTATTTTCCTCTTGGGTTTCCCCTCTCCCCAATTATCATTTACCATTTAGACTAAAGCTGAATGAAAATAAGAGAATTTTAAAATAACATCATATTAAAAAAAATTAAAATAATGTTGTGGGAGACAGAGGGGAAAAAATGGAAGTCCTAGAATAGTGGAAAGCCTGGGAATCAGAAGGCCTAATTGTGTGACCTTAGACAAGTCTCTTAATCCTGAGTGTCTTCATCTGGAGAGACTGTTTTGAATGATTTAGTATGTTCATAGAGTCACCAGATTTGGAAGGGACTTTACAAATTTAGTCTAAATCCCATCCCCAGTTTTACATTTGAAGAAACAAGAGCCCAAAGAGGTGATTTATATAGCTTATGGGATCACACCTATCATTTCCTCCTTACTCTTTCCCCATGTGAAATTTGAATCCATCCTAGGAATGCCCAAATTTCCCAGTAAGCTGTGAGCATTGCTTTACCTCACTTATAACTAAGTCTCCTTTAATTTACCACTATTCTAAACCATGCATTGTAGAATATATAATTCTACCCCATTCTAGTTCCCCTTTATATGCTGATTTCCCTTAGCAGAATATAAAGCTTTATGAGGGCAGGAGCTCTCATGTATTTGTATCTCTAAGACTTTGCACAGTGCCAGGTATCACACAGAAAATGGGAATCAAGTGGTTGGGAAGGGAATACATATTTATAAAGTGCTTCCTCAATAAACTGGGAAAATATTTTTACAGTCAAAGGTTCTGAAAAAGGCCTCATTTCCAAAATATATAGAGAATTAACTCTAATTTATAAAAAATCAAGCCATTCTCCAATTGAAAAATGGTCAAAGGATATGAACAGATAATTCTCAGATGAAGAAATTGAAACTATTTCTAGTCATATGAAAAGATGCTCCAAGTCATTACTAATCAGAGAAATGCAAATTAAGACAACTCTAAGATACCACTGCACACCTGTCAGATTGGCTAAGATGACAGGAAAAAATAATGATGATTGTTAGAGGGGATGCGGGAAAACTGGGACATTGATGCATTGTTGGTGGAGTTGTGAACGAATCCAACCATTTTGGAGAGTAGTTTGGAACTATGCTCAAAAAGTTATCAAACTGTGCATAGCCTTTGATCCAGCAGTGTTACTACTGGGATTATATCCCAAAGAGATTATAAAGAAGGGAAAGGGACCTGTATGTGCACGAATGTTTGTGGCAGCCCTTTTTGTAGTGGCTGAAAACTGGAAACTGAATGGATGTCCATCAGTTGGAGAATGGCTGAATAAATTGTGGTATATGAATATTATGGAATATTACTGTTCTGTAAGAAATGACCAACAGGATGATTTCAGAAAGGCCTGGAGAGACTTACACGAACTGATGCTGAGTGAAATGAGCAGGACCAGGAGATCATTATATACTTCAACAACAATACTAGATGATGACCAGTTCTGATGGACCTGGCCATCCTCAGCAACGAGATCAACCAAATCATTTCCAGTGGAGCAGTAATGAACTGAACCAGCTATGCCCAGAAAAAGAACTCTGGGAGATGACTAAAAACCATTACATTGAATTCCCAATCCCTATATTTATGCCCACCTGCATTTTTGATTTCCTTCACAAGCTAATTGTACAATATTTCAGAGTCTGATTCTTTTTGTACAGCAAAATAACGGTTTGGTCATGTATACTTATTGTGTATCTAATTTATATTTTAATGTATTTAACATCTACTTGTCATCCTGTCATCTGGGGGAGGGGGGGTAAGAGGTAAAAAATTGGAAGAAGAGGTTTGGCAATTGTTAATGCTGTAAAGTTACCCATGCATATATCCTGTAAATAAAAGGCTATTAAATAAAAAAAAAAGTGCTTCCTATGTGCCAGGTACTGGGTTTACAAATATTATCTAATTTGATCTTTACTACCACCCATGAGATAGGGTTGTTATCATTCCTGTTTATAGTTGAGTAAACAGAGGTAAGCGAAATTTAAATGACTTTCCTGGGGTCAAGCTAGATATGAACTCAGTTCTTCTTGATATCAGGCCCAGTATTCTATCCACTGGGCCACCTAGCTGTCAATGCTAAATGATATTTAAATACTTGCTTGCTCTTGCTATCAATTATCTATCATCTAACATTTATCTATCGTCTATCTAAGGGCAGTCGTGAGACATAGTGGATAGCGTGCTGGGTTGGAATCATCTTTGTGAGTTTTTAATATGACCTCAGCAAATCACTTAACCCTGTTTGCCTCCATTTCTCATCTGTAAAAAGGAGCCAGAGAAGCAATGGAAAGCCACTCCAGCATCTTTGCCAAGAAAACCCCAAATAGGGTCATGAAGAGTTGGGCACCACTGAACAACAAATCATCTGTCTATCTGTTTACTTACTCATCTAGCTAGGCGTCTAAATATCAATCAATCTGATTTTCCCCACCATCACATAGTAGCAAGTCCAGGATGTTAACACTTATCCCTGATTCTAATCAAAACGGGTAATATGAGGGCAAGTTTGCAGGATTGGGTATGGGGCCAGAGAACAGGTAATGAGGAAAGTGATATCACCATGGAAAATTTAAGAGGTTTCCATTGGCTCTTGAAGACATTTGATGTCTAATATGAGATTTCTTGGGGATTGGGATTCTTTAAAATGAATGGACTGGGGAGAAAGGCAAAAGTTGTGCTCTTAATAGCTGCACAAACAGCAGCCTAAAAATGCCTTCAAGTTTTTTGTTTGTTTGTTTGTTTGTTTGTTGTTGTTGTTATTGTTGTTTTATGACACAGAAGCCAGGCAGGAAAGAAGAATACAGGTCATGATCAAAGAAAACTCTTGCACCGACTCATCTTCTTGAGTGATGTGAGCCAGACAATGGCTGCACTTGTGAAGTTAGGCAGGAAATAAAAGTAAGGCATCCTAGTACGTGCTTCTGAGAGAAAGAGAATATGGAACTTCAAGACCAATGAGGATTCTTCTTTCCTTCACTTCTCCCCAATTCCCTTCTCATCATACCTTCAGAAGAGCTCCATGTCCCTCAATGGTACAATAGGAGGTGGAGACAGAGGAATCTATATTTGTAGGAAGGACATAGACAAGCTGTTATGTGTCTAGGGAAGGGCATACATCCATTCCAGACTGGCTCTGGTGACTGGAGACCATGAATAATTATCACAATTTACAACTGCATGGTGTTTTAAGGTTTACAAAACACTTTTCCCAATGTGTGTTAGGCAGACTATGGATTTCTATTGCCTCCTTTCATAGATGAAAAAACTGAGGCACTCTGTGAAGCAAGATTCAAGAACAGGTCTCTTAATTTCTAGTCTGGCACTCTCTGTATTAGGCATTCTCTTACATTCAGACTGTGGGTTAGTTAAAAGCACTGGGGATAATTAGCCTAGAGAAGAGAAAACTTATGAGTAAAACACTGTTGTTGCCTTCAAGGAGACATTTTATTTGCAATAGTGAGTTGGATTTATTCTTTTTGATCCTGGGGGATGGAACTAAGTCCAACAGGTAGAAATTATAAGAAGGCAGTTTCAGACTCCAGATGAGGAAAACCTTCCCAGAATTTAGAGCTAATCCAAAGTGGAATGGGCTGCTTTGGAAATAATCAGAGGTCAAATATGGGAGACTAGATGATCACTTATCCTATATGTTATGGAGGTATCTTGTAGGAAGCTATTTCTGATCCTCATTATTTTCCTATTCTCCTTTTTTATCATGTAGATATGTATTTAATATAATGGATAGACCTTGAATAAGGAAGATCTGAGTTCAAGTTTTGCCTCAGGCACATATTGACTGTATAATTTTGGACAAATCACTTAAACTCTCAATGATGCAATCAATTCTCTAAGACTAGGCACTATAGAACTGTTTTTGATTCACATTAGTAGATAGAGGGTATATCTTCACTGGGAATTCTCAATTTCAATGAAATCACAAGTTGTTTTCAAAGAAGATATCATGATGTGCTACTTTCTCCCTGAATGGAATGCAAGTTCTTAGATATCAGAGTTTGTTCCCTTGTTTGCTTTTATAGCTGTTAATGGCTGGTACATATGTTGTTTTTCAGTCATGTCTGACTCTTCATGACCCCATTTGGGGGTTTCTTAGAAAAGATACTGGAATAGCTTGCCATTTCTTTTTCCAGGACATTTTGCAGATAAGGAAACTGGCCAACGTGGTTAAATGACCTGCCTAGGGTCATTCAGCAAATAAGCATGGGAGGATGAATTTAAGCTAATGAAGACGAGCCTTCCTGACTCCAGAACCAGCATTCTATTCATTGGGCCATCTAGGGAACACACATTACTAAATTCTTATTGAATTGGATTAAGCAGCTGGTATTCCAGTAGAGAGAACACTGAGCTTATAATTAGGAAAATCTGACTTTTCTCAAACACTTACTAGATGTGTGACTTTAGGCAAGTCATTTGCCTTCTGGTTTCCTTATCTGAAATAAGGGAATTGGATTTAATGGCCTCTAAAGCTGCTTTCAGTTCTAAATCTGGGCTTTTCAACCATGATAGTCTGTGATTCTTGTCAGTCAATAGTAGACTATACATAGATAACAGGTGTTCCCTTCAAGAACCAAAATTATTCATGTCTAAACTTTATAGCCCAAAAAGAAGTACCAGGAAATATTATAAAATTTCAAGCTACAGGGCACCTCAGAGATGATCTAATTGAACACTTTCATTTTATAGTCAAGAATCTGTATCCCCAAAAAGGAAAATCTATTTTTCAAGGTTATGTGGGTAGGAAAATGAGTAGAAAAAAATGGAGTTTAGCATCTAGGTTTCCTGAGCAGTGCTCTTTCCAATGCAACATTTCTCAAGAAGTATATTTCATACTTCTTCATTTCAGTTACATCTTATAACAGTCTGCTAAAGGAGGCTGGGCAGGGGATTTTTATTCCCATTTCCCAGATGAAGAAACTAAGGTTTAATTAGAGGAGCTGACAGTGAACAAATAGAAATTTGAAAAAAAAAATCGACCATTTTGCATTGTTTTGTTCCCTGGGTTTGAGATGGAAAAGCACAGAAAAAGCACTTACCCTGGGCTGCTAGTGTATGCTTGACCCAACACACAGTCTTCAGGAGGCAAATCAGGATTAAACCAGAAATTTGCAAAACACTTTTTGGCTTCTGATTTTGAAGGTGCCGATCGTTCAAACCCATAATCACTAAGAGAAGAAAAGAGAGAGAAGAGATGATCAATCATCACCATGGTCATTTCAGGGCAGGTCCTCTACCCAGCACAGTCTGGAGAGGGGCAAAGTTAAGGAAATCCATTTAGAAATTATCACTGAATTTAGAGCATCTTGGAGGACGAAATTGATGTCTAATAAGGGGAAATGGCTTTCTTCATGGTCCTATAGTTGGTAAGTAATGGAGCCAAAACTTGACCCTGGAGACATAGACTCTAGCTAGAGTATTCTTTGCTTCTCACAAGGATTCTGGCTATGGAAAGGATTATGGAATGGTCCTGGAGGTGATAGGCAGCAATGTGGAAAAGACTCCCTGTCTGATATTTGTGAGCCCTGAGTAGTTTAATAACATGCTTAGAGTCACACAGACAGTAAAATCAAAGGGGGAAGATGAATTAAGGTCTTCCTGACTCCAACCATTAAACTCTGCTATCTGCCATTCTCCCCTTCCCAACCTTGAGTTTCTGTTTTTGTTTCTATCTCTTCCCACCTTTATCTCTCTCCCTTCTCTCTCTGTCTCTGTCTATTTCTCTCCCTTCCTTTTCCTCTCCCTTTCTCCCTCACTCTCTTTCTTTTTCTGTCTCTGTGTTTGTGTCTGTTTCCATCTCTCTGTCTTTTTCTCTCCGTCTCTCTCCCCTTCTTTTCCTTCCTCCCTTTCCTTTGTCTTTCTTCTCTTTTTTTTATCCACCTGCCTCTTTCTCCTTTGTATCTCTTTCTCCCTCCCATTCTCCTTTCTCTTTTCTCCCCCCCACCCATCTTCCCTACCTTTTTTCCTCTTTCTTTCTCCCTCTCTCTTTTGCACTGCTTCAGTTTTTCTCTCTTTCTTCCCTCCCCTTTCTCTCCCTTTTTCTGCGGAAATTTGATATCCAATTCCTAACCAGGAAAAGAGCCATCTCCCAATATTCAGTACATTTTATGTATTCTACTTATACAAGTTTTTTTTTTTTGGTTCTCTGCTGGATTATAAGTTTCCTGAGGGTGAATACAGTATCTTATTGAAATCTTTTATCTCTTCTAGCAAAGAGCACAGTGTGATATCATAAGTGTATCCTGAATATGTGATTGATTGAACTGATTTTAAGTGTCTACACACGGCCTTTTTCATCCCTTCATACTCAGGGGCTTCCCAGACTCATTGAAGACATAAGGCTTTCCTTGGACTTACCAAAAGAAATCTGAGCTTGAGCACTTGCACACACTGGACGTGAGCACTGATGTGAAGCTCTGTCCCTTGATACACCATGATGTGGTCTTCCTTTTTCGGAAGCTCCTCTGTTGGCCCATGATGCAACGATTACCCTGTAATCAGCAAAAAAGGTTGTAGCAGATGATGGTGAAAGTTCTGGTTGAGAAGAGGGAGACATTTTTTGTCATTAGAAGGCCAAAAGTTGCTCTGAAGAGCTCCATTGATTATATGAAATTTTTCATTGACAAAGATCATCTGGTTCAAGTTTCTTGTTTTGTGGATGATAAACTGAACCCAAGAAAGAGGAAGAGGCTTGCCCCAAATCCTACCAAGTGACAGATTCAGGATTTGTATCCAAGTCAACTGACCGCCCATTCAATCCTCCTTCTATCACATCACTCTGGACAAGACCATGGAGTGATAGTACATGAGAATGCTCTAACACACCCCTAAACTGGAATTAGATTTAGGCATAATACAAATAGCCTGTTCTTTTATGTAAATAATGTCTAGCTTGGCCTTGACACATTGCAATCTGAGAAGTTCTAAGTGTCCCCAGACACAATTAAATTTCTTTCTATTTTAAGTTTGGTACCTCTTAGGGTCTAGTACTAATCTTAGAACTTGTGTTAAAGTATACATTTCATTTTTTGTGCGTATGACATGTCTATCATTTTCTTCAAGAAAGCATTCATAACAAAGTCATAAGATCTCTGTGTGACCTGCAAACTTTTGGCTTTTCTCATTTCTTATTTCAGAATCATATTTTCAACACTTTTATTGCCTTCATATCTTATGCATATCTTTGCATTGAAGCAAAAAAGCATCAAACTACATGTTGATTTAATGCAGAACATCTTTTATAATTCTTCCTGGCATTTCTCTACTGCAAAGGTTCTTAATCTTTTTGTGTGTGTGTCCTGGATTCCTTCTGGCTGCCTGATGAAATCTATGAACTCCTTCACAGAATAAGGTTTTTAAATGCATAAAAATAGATTTACAAGGAAAACAAAAACTAGTAAAATAAATATGTATTTGTATATATGTACATACATATATCTTTACATATATGTACATATATATAATATCACTTATATGTGATATATAGGAAATGTATTTTTATTATTTCTGAGTTGCTTCACTCTTCAAAACCATATTTGGAGTTTTCTTAGCAAAGATACTGGAGTTGTTTGCCATTTCCTTCTCCATCTCATTTTATAGATGAGGAAGCCGAGGCAAACAGGGTTAAGTGACTTTCCCAAGGTCACACAGCTAATAAATGCTTGAGGCTGGATTTGAACTCAGAAAGATTAGTCTTTTTTGATGGAATATATCCATATATTTTTCCCATCCAAGGTAAGGCACTTGAAATCTATCTTAGGTCAAGAATCTCTCACATCCTTATTCTCTGCAACATATGTTGCCTAATTTGCAATTATTTTCCTTGGTATCTTTTTTATAAATGCTTGTCATAAATCCTGCAATAAGAGACAACTCAAATGTCCCATAAATTCATGCTTCTTGTTGCCTTTGGAGATATGAAAAAAAAATCATAATCCCCTAATTCCATTATTTGGTTTGCCAAATAAAGAGAACCCATGACCCATGCTTTCATTTCATTGTTATTTCCTTTTATCCTCTAATTATATTTATTTTGAGAACTTCAGTACTGAGACAATTCAGTTCCATTAGTAAAATGCTTGCTCACCAATGATCATTTGTAACTGGAAAAGGTTCTCATATTTGTGGTTCTGAGAGCAGAGTTAATGTTTAGAGACAGGCATAAAATGATGTAACTCTGTCTCTTCTGTCCCCCCTTTACTATTCTATCACTGTCAACCACAGCAGGGTGTCATTTTCCATTTTTCTTTGTTTCAAGGAGTTGTCATCATCAACCTACATTGAGTACCCAACCTATTGTTTAAAAAGTTTTTGGGCCCTTAGTGGATTAGACCTATTAGTCTGTTGTAGGGGTTAATGGAATTAAAGTTTTCCTAGCCCAGTACAAAGTGTCAGAGCTTACACTATGATATGTCACAACCCAGATGACTCAGGGTTACACCCACGCCACAATTAGACATCAGAGGAGGACTTTGGAAGTGAAGATAATTTCCACCAAGTTCTGGGTCATCTGTTCCCAAGGTCCCCATTTATGTATATCTCATCCATTTTAGACAAGTGAAAAACAGTCAACTTCAGTGTTGTCCATGTATGGTCACTGTTCTTTCCTTTGGAGTTCCATGAAAATACCTGCAAGTTGGTGAGATTCCAGTAGTCATAATCATCCTCAGTGCATTGCCTGGGAAAAGAGGGCCTGAAATCCACTTTCACCAGTTCCCAATCTGAACGGAAACTTATATGACCAAAGACCCTGGTAAAGGAAAGAAGAGAACAAATGGTGAATTCCATAAATATTGTTACCCCTTCTCCCTCCCATATATATTTAGTACCCATTGTGTGGAGGGCTTTATGCTAGATTTTGGGGGAGATATTAAAATGAAAAAAGGAAAGATTCTGTGTTTGCTTTCATACAGTTTACAGTCTAAAAATTTGGAGGAAAATATTAAAAAAACAGATCATAAAACAAAATGTAATGAATAAAGTACAAAGAAGTACATTAATTCCAAAGAGAGGGTTATCACTTCAAGCTAGAGAATATAGGGTTAGGTAGACTTTGGAGAACATAAATAAATTTGACAGACCAGTCTTCTTACTGCTCTTAGGTAGAAATTACAAGGAAGCAAATTCAACTCAATATAAAAAAAAGGATTGACTTATATTCAATGTTCTTCAATATGAAAACAGACTCCCTAGTGAGTTGATGGACCAATTTTGGAAAATATTCAGGACAGAATTATGGGCTTGATGACTGATTAAAGTGTTTTTCAACTCTGAAATTCTATGAATTTGTAACAAATGATTTCTGTCCTCAAAGATCTTAAAATTTATTTGGGGAAGCACAATGTACATATGTAAAATAGAAAATAAATCTAATACAGTAAGTAGTTGAGTACTAAATTGTTTGCAACAAAGTGGCAGGATTTCAAGATGGCAAGGTACAATTTAAAGAACACTGATTGTGGAAACAAAGAATTTGAGTTCAAATTCTATCTCTGACACTTACTAATATATGACTTTGGATAACTTATAACCTCTCTGGATATATGTTGCCTTAACTATGAAATGAAGAGATAGGTGTTCTAGGTATAAATTTATGATCTGTCATTTCATAAATATACTAAAATGGAGGGAGGGAAAGAAAGCAATAATTTATTAACTGTATAGTATCTGCCAGGTATAGCGTACACTATATTTAATATATAAATATTATCTTAGTTGATCCTTACAAAAAGTATTTACATTGGCAATTGAGGAAAATGAGGCAGGTTAACTCAGGTTAACTGAGGTTAAATAACTTGCCTTGGACCTTATAGTTAATAATGATACATAAAAGCTTGGGTTTTCCTCACTCCAAACTCAGTGTGCTTTATCCATTGTGTGATCTAGCTGCTTCAGAAGAGGGGAAGGCTCAGAAAATGATATTATGACTTAGTTATTTCTGCCATTGGAACACAGAATCGTCACGATCCAGTTCTTTAGGGTATACTGTGCTTTAAGATCTTTAACAGCTTTAAGTAAAGCTCATTGATATCATCTCATTCATAAAAAAAGGCAACTAGGCACACAGTGGATAGAGCACTGGGCTTGAAATCACAAAGACAACTTCGTGAGTTCAAATCTGGCCTCAGACACTTACTGGCTGTGTGACTTTGGGCAAATCATTTACCCTGTTTGCCTTAGCTCCTCATCTGTAATATGAGATGGAGGAAATGGCAAACCACTTCAGTATTTTTGCCAAGTAAATCCCAAATGGGTTCATGAAGAGTCGGATATGACTGAAATGACTAAATGACCAGAATAAAAAATAGACACATTGAGGAAGCTTCTCAGTAAACATGATTCCTTAATACCACACATAAACTATAGATGAGGAAATTTAGGTGCAGGGACCTTAAATAATTTCCCAGTCACACCACTACTGTTTGAGGCAGGCTTAGAACTCAAGTCTTACCTAACCCCAAATCTATGATTAAGTAGATTTGTAGCTAAAACCAGGATGATAGATCAGTAGGACTTCCTCCTTGTAGGAGGGAGGCAGAAGCATCAGGATAATAGAATCATCATTGCTGATGGTGTGGTGCTGATGGTCGTAACCTGCCAAAGGATTATAAGGGCTGTCAATGGTCTTTAACATATGAATTCAGCATTTGCTACAAATTCCATCATCTTGTTCTAGTTATCGTGACTGATTTCCCACCTATGTACTTTTCCTCTCTGACCTAATTCAAAATTCTTTTGGGCTCCTCTTAAATGCACTTATGTGTATTCTACACATCCTCTGTTCATTGTCTCCCTACTAGATTGTAATCTTTATGAAAGAAAGCCAAGGCTAAGTCTCATTTCTCATAATGCTCAGCACAATCCTCCAAACAGCATGCACTTAAGAAATGCCTATTGATTGAAAGAATAATGTGATATTTCTCCACATATTACTTAAGCTCTGTCCAAAAATCACTATCTTTGAGGGATATCTCACAATGGGCTGCATCACAAATGCATGGAGTACTCATATGCTCTATATGAGACACAATTCCTTCTGCTAAGTATACCATAGCATCTATTGGGACTTGTAATGGAGCAGCTGGAATCTTTCTTTAATGCCTTCATTGGCCTTAGTTGTAATTGGCAACTTGTCACAAAGTAGAATGGCCTCTGGGACAATCAGTTTTAAGATATGATGGTGCCATTGGAAATACCAAGTAGTTCAACATTTATAGAGATGGGGGTACTTCATCTATATCCCCATGAGATGACATTAGAAAGCAGTTAGGAAGATGGCTGCATACTTCATTATTATGGGGAAATAATAATTGGCCTAATACCTTCCATTTATTTAGAGTCTGGAAGGCTCAATGGATGTAAAAGAAAATGCTATTTTGGTCTATCTAATTAATCCTCACAATGTACCCAGGAAGTCCTGGCTTTCAGTGAATACAAAAACTCAGCTAATGCCACTGGAAACATTTGTCATCTACTTAATTCTGAATTCCATGGGAAGGAGGTGGGGAGCAAGAGAGAAAATGCCAAAAGGAAGCCTGTTTATTCATTTAAATTTAATAAGCAAAAGCTTTCTGTATGACGTCCTGGTGATAAATCTGACTGCCCACCAAAGCCACTTATTCTGCTGCACACTTTTTTTTTTTTTTTAACAAGTTGCTAGCCAGGAACAGAACTTTCTATATAGCATTTAGATTTCTATAATGAAGGTGAGCACCAAGTAATCTCACTTTTTTCTTTATAGGTGAAATAAGGGTGAAAGGTGATTATTGTTGTTTTTAATAATATTTATCATTATTATTACTAATATTATTATTTACTAAGAGAGAAAGGCTAGCTTTGATGATAATAAGATCTGGGTTCACTGTCTCTGATACATATTAGGTGCATAACTGTAGTAAATCACAGAACCTTTTAATTCCATAGGCAACTCTGTACGTCTATGACTCTCAGGGAGACTAACTGTTAATCTATATCAATGGATAGCAGGGGTCCTCAAACTTCTTAAACAGAGAGCCAGTTCACTGTTCCTCAGACTGTTGGAGGGCCGGACTACGTAAAAAGAAAAACTTTGTTTTGTGGGCCTTTAAATAAAGAAACTTCATAGCCCTGGGGGAGGGGGATAATCATCCTCAGCTGTCGCATCTGGCCCACAGCCGTAGTTTGAGGACCCCTGGAGTTTCCTCACCCTGGTGAAATCCAGAGTTCAGTATCCCTCCACAAACACACACACATACATACATAAGCAAATATACACATATGTGTACTTGTGCATGCATTAGTATGCACAGGTATCATAGTGGTTTATGTCAATCAATCAATCAACATTTATTCAGCACCTACTATGGCCCTGGTATTATGGTAAGCAGTGAAGATACAAAAAGAGGCAAAAGTCTCTGATCTCAAGGAACTAATAATCTAATGGAAAAGACAATATAACAACAAATATATTAAAAGGAAGTTATATACTGGGGATACAAAAAAAGATGCAAAAGACAGTTCCTGCTCTCAAGAAGCTTATAGTCTCACAGGAAGAGATAACATGGGAACAAATATAAGTTTAAAAGAACAAGTTAGATAAAAGATAAATAGAAAATAATTAAGAGAGCAAAGGCATTGTAATTAAGAAGAGTTGAGGAAGGCTTTCTGCAGTTGAGACTACAAGAAGCTAGGGAAATCAGGACTTTCATAGTTTACTTTATACTTCATGACAATGTTGTGACATAGTGATGCAAGTCTTATTAATAGCAGCTCATATTTCTGTAATCATAACTTAAAGTTTGCTAAGTATTTTCCTTATGACAGTTCTTGAAAGGATATTGCTTATTATCCATATTAGGAAAGTAGTGTTCAGCAAAGTAATAGGACTTGCTTGTGGCTGAATGGCTGCTAAGAAATAGAAAGGTGAACCTTGGCCCTCTGCTCCAAGATGAATGTTCTTTTCAAATATATACAGTGCAGGCTCCATTATTTTGGGAGCAGAAGTAACATAGCTACTTTTCTATCTCTGGCCCTGATTCTCCTTATTTATAGAATGAAAGCTTTGGATTGGTTGCTCTCAAAGGTTTGTTTCAGATTAGACAACTATGACCTCCTTCTGAACAATGAGCTGTCCAAGGTAGGCATTATTTATGGCAAGTCTTCAAGCTTTTTAAGGGTTTTTTTGTGTAATGGATGGTTGTGCGAGGCAGTTCTCCTGTCTACAAAGGATTTATAGTCAAGTGCATGAGTGTGGCAATTGCACAAATAGTTAAAAGCTGGCCTAGAGAATGTCAAAATAAGATAGTACGGAAGATTCAAGAAGAATGGACTACCTATATCTGGGAAGGGTGGAGTCATAGTCATGTCTTTTTTTTGCTGGAAGCATATTTTTTACAAGGAATTTTTTGGCATCTGACATTGTTTCAGAGGCTGCATTGGAAGGCTCTTTCAGGAAGGCCATTTTACTCATCAAGAATGAGGCGCAATATACCTGATAGTCACTCAGCCTTGACTTGGAAACCTCTATGGGAGGCAACCTCCTATTTTAAAAAGTATTTCTATTCTATCTTTGGACAGATCTAATTGTGAAGAAATTCTATTTTGTATAAAGCTTTAGTTTGGTCTAGTGAAACACCCATCCCATTGCTAGAAATTTTGCTCTCTGGAGCCTAATAGAACAAATTTAATCCTTGTTCACATGACAGTCATTCAGATCCTTGAAGATAGTTATCGGCACCCATAAAGATTTGTCTGCTTGTCTTTTGATAAAGGGAAGCTCTTTAAATACAGTTAGCTCTTCTGCTTCAGGAAACTTCTAAGAAAAGACTAACTGATTACATTGGTGATTTAGAATAGAGGTGTCCTACTGGCCACATGCAGCCCATCGTACTACTGAGTACAGCTTATACCAGATCAAAATGCAATGCCTATTTGATTTTTCCCCAGAGGCAAAGAAGAAAAAAAAAGACCAGGAACACTTAAATACCCACCCGTGGTGGCTTTGTATATAACTCCCACAAGCACAACAGAGTCTTGACACAGCATGATATAGATTTGTTGCCTAATGCCAACAGTGGAAACGTGACTTTTCCATTTTTAATTTCAGGATAAAGGCAAAGGCAGCATGGGAGAGAGCCTGATGTATTCTTTGGGAACAGTGGCTACATCTGTTGTCCTCCCAAACCTGGTGACTCTGTAGCCCTATTTGTCTTACTGGGCTAACAGAAGCTACTTTTGGATCTTTGGAAATGTCTTAAAGCCATAAACTAGGTAACCAGGAAGGGGACTGATGAGACCCTTAAGGAAATGTAGTGGACCAGGTACCAGGCAGAAGAAATTCCAATCATTATTGTGTTTTAAGGTAAAATGTCCTTTATGAAGCTTAGAGATACAGTTAGAGCCATCTCTGGAACAAGGGACAGCCCTATTCAGAGTCAGGTGAGAGTATGTTGAGATCTCTTTAAGCTCAAACAATTTGCACTCCAGAGTGATATCCAGCTGTTCTGTTCATCATTCTATTGTTCTGTGTTTCAGTTGCTAAACTGGGGCACAGTCTACTTGATTTTGATATTGGCTGTTATATGTTGATATTATCTAGGACAGAATAAGTAATTCTATGATTCTACAATAAAGTCCAGATAACATGATTTGACTAGCCTTTGTGTATAGCCACATTTAACAAGTATTCTCTCTTTTTTTGCTTGTTTCTCCATTTGTTCCCTCTTTCTACTCCAGATTTGTATCTCCAATTACCTTTTTAAAAAAGGTGATAGACATTTTAGCATCTTAGCCTCCACATATCCAAAACTAAATTCATTACCATTTGCCCCAAATCCCTGTTTCTTTTTTATCCCTTATATTCAATATGTGGCCAAATGCTGTCAGTGTTACCTTATAGATATCTCTCCTATATGTCCCATTCTTTTGGATACTGCTACAAGTATCTGGTACAAATCTCATTAATTTATTCCTGGACTATCCTCAGTTGTCTTTTAGTCTCCCTGTCCCAAGTCTCTCCCCGCTCTAGCCTATCTTCCATTCATCTGTCAAATTAATCTTCCTAAAGCACAAACCTGATCATATCACTCCTTCCCTTTTCAATAAACTGCAATGTGTCACATACAGGATCATATATAAAATCTTCTCTTTGGCCCTTTACAACCTAGTCTTTTCACAAAATTCAGTCACAGATGAGTAAAATGGCCTTCCTGAAAGATCCTTCCAATGCAGCCTCTGAAACAATGTCAGATGCCAAAAGATTCCTTGTAAAAAATATGCTTCCAGCAAAAAAAAAGACATGACTATGACTCCACCCTTCCCAGATATAGGTAGTCCATTCTTCTTGAATCTTCTATACTATCTTATTTTGACATTCTCTAGGCCAGTTTTTAACTATTTGTGCAATTGCCACACTCATGCACTTGACTATAAATAGAAGTCTACCAGTTCTTTTCTAGGCAAATCCTAACCAAATTATCAAAAGAGGTTGCCATATCTCTCTTTACAGGGGATGCTATCTCTGAGTATCCCTCCTCTGTTTTGCCTTTGAGATAACCTTGAGTTTCCTGATAGGTTGGTTTCAAATCTCAGGTTGCGTTAGCTTTTTGATTGTGGCTATGTTATTGCCCTTTCTCAGGTTGTGTTTCCTTATTTGTAAAAATAGTGGTAATAATACTCACTCTATCTTCCTTACAGGGTTGCAAATCTTAAAGCACAATAAATTTGCAATTAAGTTATTAGTAACTCTCTCAATCTCCCAAATTTCTTTTTCTTCCAGTTCCCTAAATTCCTAGATTACTCCTTTATCTCTCCAGAAACAATAGCAACAATAAATTCCCTTCTTCAGGTAGGCAATGTTTTTAAACTAATACACACTAAAGTGGGCCTGGTCAATAGACCCTTAAATGTGTTGCATTTTACAAATTAAGACAACTCTAAGATACCACTACACACCTGTCAGATTGGCTAAGATGACAGGAAAAAATAATGATGATTGTTGGAGGGGATGTGGGAAAACTGGGACATTGATGCATTGTTGGTGGAGTTGTCAACGAATCCAACCATTTTGGAGAGTAGTTTGGAACTATGCTCAAAAAGTTATCAAACTGTGCATACCCTTTGATCCAGCAGTGTTACTACTGGGATTATATCCCAAAGAGATTATAAAGAAGGGAAAGGGACCTGTATGTGCACGAATGTTTGTGGCAGCCCTTTTTGTAGTGGCTAGAAACTGGAAACTGAATGGATGTCCATCAGTTGGAGAATGGCTGAATAAATTGTGGTATATGAATATTATGGAATATTACTGTTCTGTAAAAAATGACCAATAGGATGATTTCAGAAAGGCCTGGAGAGACTTATACGAACTGATGCTAAGTGAAATGAGCAGGACCAGGAGATCATTATATACTTCAACAACAATACTATATGATGACCAGTTCTGATGGACCTGGCCATCCTCAGCAACGAGATCAACCAAATCATTTCCAATGGAGCAGTAATGAACTGAACCAGCTATGCCCAGAGAAAGAACTCTGGGAGATGACTAAAAACCATTACATTGAATTCCCAATCCCTATATTTATGCACACCTGCATTTTTGATTTCCTTCACAAGCTAATTGTACAATATTTCAGAGTCTGATTCTTTTTGTACAGCAAAATAATGTTTTGGTCATGTATACTTATTGTGTATCTAATTTATATTTTAATATATTTAACATCTACTGGTCATCCTGCCATCTGGGGGAGTGGGTGGGAGGTAAGAGGTGAAAAATTGGAACAAGAGGTTTGGCAATTGTTAATGCTGTAAAGTTACCCATGCATATAATCTGTAAATAAAAGGCTATTAAATAAAAAAAAAATATGTTGCATTTTAAAAGAGAAGATTTCTTTAGATGGAAAGGCCTGTAATTCCTACTATTAGAGAGAACCTGAAGTCGTGGCTCTCTTGAACTCTGAGCTGTGCTAAGGATCTGACCAATTTGGTGTCAATGCCATTGGAAACCAATATGGTAAACCCCAAGGAATGAGGGACCAATGAGCTGAATGTCATAAATGAGAAGACTCTTATTCACCACAATATAATTTATCTTTGTTCATGCTTTCTGTTATGTGTTATTTTTTTCATTATTCTACAGATTGGAGAAAAGATTATTAACACTCCTACCATGCATTGATTCAGACCTTTTATTTGGTAAAAAAAAAAGTGGGTTGATCCATGCATAGAACTCAATTAAATCAATCATTAAACATAGCTGATAATAATTGCTATATTTATATAGGATTTAAAGTTTATAATCTGCTTTTTCTATATAATCTCAATTGAACTGTAAAAAATCTTATGGGTAAAAAAGTGCGATTCCTTTTTTTCCAGAAAAGGAAACTGAGGCACAGAATGGCTTCTTAGGATCTTAAATCTAGAATTGTAAGGGACCTTAGAAGTTACATAGACCAAAGTTTCTTAAACTTTTCCCTCTTGTGACCTCTTTTTGCCCATTAATTTTTATGTGACCCTAGTTATATAGATATATAAAATAAATATACAAATCAAGCATTTAGTGAAAATGAATCATAATTTTGCAGCATCCCCCCCCACACACATTCAGTTACAAGACCCCACCTGGGGTCATGGCCCACAGTTTAAGAAGCTGGGATATAAACCACTCCCTTCATTTTATAAATGAGTAATAGTTAAGTAATATGCCTAGGATCAAAAGTAATAGGTGCCAAAAGAAGGATTTGCTTTTGTGTCTTCTAGTACTCTTATCTATCCTAAAAAGACTATGTTTTAACTAATTCTAATTTTGTTTTCTTCCTTCCTGTTCCCACTCCCCAGCTCCCCAAGCAATAAGGATAACTATAATGTAGTGTTATTGTTGTTGAGTCATTTTTCAGTTGTGTCTGCTTCTCTATGACCCAATTTGGATTTTGCTTAGCAGACACTGAAGTGTTTTGCCATTTTCTCCTCCACCTCATTTTACAAAGGGGAAAGTGAGGCAAATAGGGTTCAGTGACTTGGCCAGGGTTACCCAGCTAGTAAATATCTGGGCTACATTTGATCTTAAGATGAATATTGGCTCCAAGCCCTGGTGCTTTATCCACCATAATGTTCCTTAGCTGCCCAGTCATATAAAGTAGGTACTCAATAAATGTTTGGTCAGTTCTATTGTATTCATTCCCTCCTTTGGCACTCTATTCCATAGCCAGGTGACTTTAATTGTAAGGATTGGTTCTAGAGACAAGGAAGTTTTTCCTAACATTAAACAGAAATCCATCTCCCTATAACTTTTCTGTGTGGCCTAGTTCTGCCTCCAGGCCAAACAGAACAGCTCTACTATTCCCTCTCCTCCATGTTGATCCTTCAAACAGAAATATTCAAAGAAGGTAGCCCAGACCAGTGATCTCTGGAGATCTGGGAAAGGTTGGGAGGAGCTGACTGTGCACTTAATAGGAGCAGTAAGTAGTCCAAACCTGCAGGCAATTACTATATCTTAAACCAGAGGCAAATTCTGAAACCAGGGGGAGCCTGGCTGGAGGAGGTCATGCAGAATTTGGCCTAAGGCGACAAGGAACTAAGTGAACACAGAAGTTGGCCCTATCTGTCTAAATTACAGGGGAATATGAGCAAAAGATTCAAGAGCTCAAATGGGAAAACAGATCCCCTCCTTACTTTGCTTTTGCAGCCTCCCACTGACAACCCTTAATGAGGACTTCTGATGAAGGGAACCTCTGAAACAGATACCTCTGTGAGAGTGCTGGATAAACAGTTCAAGCCATAGACCCTCAAAGGACAGGCATTTCAAACATGCATTTACACTTCACTGACAGGTCTGAAAAGTACCCTTCAAGCTCATTTTTTTTTTTCTTTTAGATACACAATATCCTCGTTGCTGTCCAAGACCTTCTAAGTTTCTCCTTTTTGCTGCTGAATAGGGCCAGGGTCTAGGACACACAGTGAATAAATAAAAATGGTCCCAGTGATTCCAAATGCCAGCTGCTATACCAGGCTAGACTAATCTGCCCTTGTGTTCTTTTTGTTTTCTGTAAACCAGTTTTAAATCCAAATGGGGAAACCTTTAGAAACTCATTTTAACAAGCTCAAAGAATACATGTAGAACTTTGCTCCTTCTGCCCCCAGTGACATATTAGTGCTCACTTTACAAGGGAACAGCTTTGCTCTCATGTTACAACACCTTTAAGTCAAAGATCAAATTTTCTCTTACAGAGAAATGGGATGAAACACAAGAGCATCCATTTAGAAGACAAAAGTTACTTGGAGGCTGGTTAGCCCAATTCCCTCATTTTGTGCACAAGAAAACTAAAGTCTGGTAATTTAAACAACTTGTTCCAGATCATGCAGGTAGCAATCATCAAAATTTGGATTTCAATCAATCTATTATCAATCAATCAATCAATAAAAATTATCAAGTACCTACTATATATGCTACTATGCTAAACACTGGGGATTTGAATCCAAGCTCTTTGCTATCATACCACACGATGCAGCAGATTTGGATTTTGTTTATTTTAAGTCTTCTCTCAGTCAAGAGGGTTCTAGATTCATAGAATGATGTTATTTACTCTATTTGTCATGTCCAACTCTTTGCAAATCTAGTTGAGTTTTTTTTTGGAAAGGACACTGGAATAGTTTTCCATTTCTTTCTCCAGCTAATTTTTATAGATGAGGAAACCAAGGCAAAAAACATTAAGTGACTTGCTTACAGTCAACTAGTAAGTGTCTGAGGTTGGATTTGAATTCAGGAAGATGAATATTCCTGACTCTAGCCCTGACACTCTATTCACTGTGCTACCTAGAACCATAGTGCAGGTATATCTCAAAAAATGGAATTGGTGCTAGAGGCTTTTTGCTTATTAAAGCAGTTTCTTTCATTTGAGGAAGACAAGTGGCACAGTAGATAGAGTGCTGAAGCTGGAGTTGTGAAAACTTGAATTCAAATCTAGTATCAGCCTTTCATTAGCTATGTGACCTTGGGCAAGTTACTTAACTGCATATCTTAGTTTCCTCACCTATAAAATGGGGATAATAATAGCAAGTTGTTGCAAGGACCAAATACAATTAATTATAAAATATTTACTGCAGTGGCTGATGCATAGTGGAACTCTGATAAATGCTAGTTTCCTTTCATAATTCCATTTTGGGGAGTTCTAATTATTCATAATTCTCCCTTATTCCTAGCTAAAAATTACTTTTGCCACTTGGTTCTGGAGTCACATAGAGTAACTAGATCCCATTTTTTACATGACAACCCTTGAGATAAATGAAAACAGCTAGTATCTGTCGTCTCTAATTCTTCCCTTCTGCATTTTTAGTTCCTTTGACCAATCATTATGTAGAGACACCATGATAAAGAGCTCTGGCTTTGGAGTCCTTGGTTCACATGTTGCCCATCACTTATTATCTTGGTCAACTTAGCCAAATCACTCAAACATTTAGTTTCCTCACCTGTAAAATAAATGAACTGGAGTAGATGGCTTTTAAGGTATCTCTTAGCTCTAAATTTATGAAATGCTGTTGTAAATGATGACAAAAATATCAATAATAATAGCTGGTCTTTATACAGTACTTTTCAAATATTATCTCATTTGATCTTCACAACCACTCTAGGAAGTTGGTACTCTTATTATATTCATTGGGAGTATTATACTCACTGGGAACTGAGGAGGACAGCAGATAAAGTGAATTGCCCAGAGTCACACAGCTAGAAACTTTTTGAAGTGGGATTGAACTCAGGTTTTCCTAATTTAATTACCTCTAATAACACAGCTTGAACAGTAAGGGATCTTAAAAGTCATGTAGACTAAGCCTTCATTTTATATATAAGGAAAGGTTAATTAAGTAACATGCTCAGTGTTAGAACTAGTATGTTCTAGAGGTAAGATTTGAACTTGGATCTTCTAGTACATTATCCTCTGTCAAGAGATGATGTCTTAACTAATTTTAGTTTTATGTCCTCTCTTCCTGTCTCAATCCTAGTCCCTTTAGGATTGGATGGAACAGAGAATTCATGTTGGGGAATAGGGAAAGATAAGATTGGCTAGGTAAAATGAAGGCCATATCACAAAAAGTTCTGAATGTTTAAAAAAAGAGACATATCTAAAAATTAACAGACCAATTGTTTTGTGTAGCTCACGGCTATACAATGTCAGTTCCTAAAGAAGAACTAACCAATCAGCTTCAGCTCCTAAAGCCAAACTAATGGAAGAGATCAAATGAATCCACAATTTTATTGTCTTTTTCTCAAGTTAGACTGCAGAATTTGTGGTTGAGCTGGTTATACCACTTAACATTTACATAAACTGGAGTTTATCCATAGGAAGTGATTAGGATGGTTATGAATCTTGAAAGGAAACTGAAAAGCAGAGAAAGTCACTCACTGTCCAATTCAAGGTTAATTTCTAGTTTGTCAATGCACTTCTTTAAATGTGGCATCCCAGAAACAAACACAATACTCTAGATGGTGTCTGATCAGGACAAATTGCAAGGGAATTCTAGACACCATTCTAGACATTTTATTTATATTAATATAGTCAATAGAAAAAAAGAAAGTGAAGAGGAGTCAAGTATCCTAGGTTTGAATTAACGAATTAAACACTTGTTAAGCACTTAATGTGTTCAAAGTTATGTGCCAAGTGCTGGTGATACAGCTAAAAGAATAAGAGACCTTGCTGTCATGAAACTTACCTTGTAATGAGCCTGATATGAGCTCTGCCAATAATTTTTTGTGTGATCATGGAAAAATCATTGAATTTTTCCAAATTTCAAGATTCCTTATAGGAAAAATTAAAGGGATGGACTAGACAATTTAGATCTATGAAGCTTTTTGGGCTATCATATCATATTTCTGACTCACATTGCATTTATGGCCACCAAACCCCCCCTTATCTTTTTTTCATATGCAGTTTGTTTCATATTCACATTCATAGCAATGTTTCCATCCTATATTGATGCAAGTATTTTTTTGTCCATAGATAAGACAGAGAAATCATGAATATGATACATGTCTTTCAAATATCATAAGGTCAATAAGTGTAAAGATGAATTAATTTGTTCTCCTTGGCCCTGGAAGACAGAGCCAGGAATAAGGGGTAAATATTGCAGAAGCAAATTTAAACATGATATAAAGAAAATTTTTCTAATGATAAGAACTGTCTAAAAGTAAAACGAGCTACCTCAGGAGATTGTATGATCCCCAGTTGGCAGATGACCTCAAACAGGGGTTGAATGGCTATGCATCAGGATTGTTACAAAGGGAATTCCCATTCAGGTGTGAGTTTGGCCAATGACTTTTGACATTCCTTTTGCTTTAAATTGTAGGAAGAACTTTATGAAAATCAGAGTTTTCAAAAAATGGAATGAGCTACTTCCTGAAGTAATAAGTTCTTCATTTCTGGTAGTCTTCAAGAAAAGGTCTTAAAATATTATTTGTGATAAATAGAAATAATACTATATGTACACATGTACGATATTATTCTATATTTCTACTTACCACAAAGAATGTTTTGCAAAATTGTACAAAAAACTATAGTTATATATAAATATGAGAGATGGAGAGTGAGAAATATGGAATATGGAAAATATTCTACAAAACTAGAAGGGCAAATTGCATTAGATTGTGATTAGACTAGACAACATCTAAAGCTTTTTCAAATATAATATATGGGCTTCTAAGGTAGTTTCTAAATCATATATATATATTATATATATATATATGAGAGAGGGAGGATGAGAAATATAAAATATGAAAAATATTCTACAATACTAGGAAGATTTATTGCATTATATCAGACTAGACAACATCTAAAGCTATTTCAAATATATCATATGTGCTTCTAAGTCTCATATATATATGTTTATATATATATATGAGAGACAGAGGGTGAAAATATAGCATATGGAAAATATTCTACAATACTAGAAGGGCTTATTGCATTACATTAGACTAGAAAACATCTAAAGCTTTTTCAAGTATAATATTATATGCGTTTTTAAGGTAGCTTCTAAGATATATATATATATGTGTGTGTGTGTGTGTGTGTGTTGTGTATACATATGAGAGAGGGAGGGTGAGAAATGTAGAATATGGAAAATATTCTACAATACTAGAAGGGTCTATTCCATTACATTAGATTAAACAACATCTAAAGTTTTATCAAATATAATAGTATATGTGCTTCTAAGGTAGCAGTCTTAGAGTGTATGAACTTAAAAATACTGTGATAATGACATATAATTGGTTTCCTTTGAAATTTTATATATATTATTTTATGCATTAAATTTTTTAATTTGATAAAGGGAGATAGAGATTTCACCAGACTGTAACAAAGAATCCATATTACTAAAAAGGTGAAGAATCCCAGATCTGGGGTAAATATTAACACAAAATAACAAACTCGTATGGCTATCAGAAGAAAAACTTGTCAGGATGAACGAGATGAGGTGAGATCTCTCAGGACAGTGGTGAAAATCCAGTAAGATTTCATCTACTTCAGAAATGGAAAAGGCCTGAAGGTCTTTGAGAATTGATCCAAGGACATACTAAAGTCCCTTTCCTACTATCCTCCCATGACATCATTTTCTCCCTATTTCAATCAAATACGGGCAACTATGTACTTATTGGTCAAGTTCAATTTCTTGGGTAGTTCCCTCATTTAGAATGTAAGACCCTCAGCCAATGAGGATAAGGGTCAGTGGTGGGAGGGATATTTGCATTACGGATTTAAGTGTCAAACCTGTCCAGAAAGGTGCCTCCTCCCTTCAATTGCCTGCTCCAGGGGTGGGATGCCTGACCTCATGACAACATACAATAAACTTGTTTTGCTCCTAGAGATCTCTCCAGCTTTTTTTTTTTTAAATGGTGACCCCCTCACCATTTCTGAGTCACACAAGGGCATAGGGTCCTAGGTGAGATTTCTTTTTGCTCTATATACAAACCCAGAATCACCACTCTGCAGTCAATTTTCTTCACTGCTGGGAAGGACTGATCAGAACCACAAGCACCAGAAAATCTTGGTATACATACAATTGGTGTGTATACACCAATTTCTTACAATTTCTAGCTGGGGGAGAAGATTGATCTATAAGGTGGCTCCAGATAAAACAGCAAGTTTATAACTAACCAAGGTTTTGTTCCTGAGACTATGATGCTTCTCTACTGCTGAGTGTTGAACAATAACTGGCTGCTGACAGCAGAACTCATCAGTTTGATGTTCATATCACCAAGTTCCCATTCCCGTGATTGTTACAGTGGGGAATGCAGGAACATTCATCTGTTGCTAGCAAATATGTGCTATAGATCAGCCTCATATGACACACAGGACCTCAATAATGAATGATAATTAGCACTTTACAGACATGAACTAATTAGATAATGAATCTCCCTCCAAGCCCTCTTAGGTTAGTAAATGCCATTATCTCTGTATTTTGAAAATGCTCAAAGCGGGGAGCTTAGAGTATAGTTAGTCCTTTATTCCCCTGTGGAATTTTTGGAAAATGTTTGTCTATTTAACTAAAGGATCTTGACTTTTTAATAACAATAAATTAAATGCATTATGCCCTTTGCAGCTGCAAAGAACTTTAACATTCATTATCTCATTTGATCTACCCAAGAACCTGGTAAAGGAGGTGGAGCAGACATAATCATTTGTCCCATTTTAGAGACAAGGAAACCAAGACCCTGAAAGCATGGGAGATCAACTCAACATCATAGGAGTATATGAGCCTGAAATAGTGAGAAAGCTTAGAGTCATGGAGAGAATAAGCTTTAGAGCTGGGACAACATGAGTTCAAGTCCCATTTCTGAAATTATACTGGCTGTGGGAACTTGGGCAAGTCATCTAAACTCTTCATGTTTCAGGCCAGAGTGTCAAGAGTGTACCTCTGTAATTGGGAATGTATGTTCACTCATGTTCTGAGTCTTTGTGACCTGATTTGGGGTTTTGTTAGCAAAGATAATGGGATGGCATGCCGTTTTTTTTTTCTCCAGCTCATTTTACAGATGAGTAAATTGAGACAGGATTAAGATTCTGAGACTTAAACTTGGGAAGATGGGACTTTCTGACTCTGGACCTGACATTCTATTAAATGTGCTACCTAACTGCCCTAATTGGGAATATTGAACAAAATGAATAAAAATACAATAGAACACAGATAATGTTAATATGTCAATGCAGGATCATCATGTATGGATTAATGGCCTCTTTCTTTTCTTTTTTTGAGGCAAGTGAGGTTAAGTGATTTATCTAGAATCACATAACTCATAAGTGTCTGAGGACAGATATAAACTCCTGATTTTAGGACCTTTGCGCTATCTACTGCACTAGCTACCTGTCTCAAATACTTCATTGTTCAGTCATTTTAGATTTTTTGTAACTCCATTCTCCCCTCCCCCCCCCAAGATGCTGAGTGATTTTGTCATTTCCTTTTCCAGTTCATTTTACAGATGAGGAAACTGAGGCATACAGGGGTAAATAACTTGCCAAGGGTTATACTGATAATAAATACTTGAAGCAGGATTTGAACTTACAAATACGAGTCCTCCTGACTGCAGAACTGATGCTCTATCTACTGCAGCACTTAGCTGCCTCCCCATTTCTATTTGAATTTGGAGGACTGCTCTAGACTACTCCCTGACACTCTTAAGTTGGAGAGAAGGGGCTGACCTTTACTGACAGTGAGCTCCTTCCCCTGGGAGCTCCTTCTACAAGTACAATCACAGGTCCAGTCCCTATCATCATATATGTAACAAAACCTAAGGGATCAACTTTAGCTTTTCTGTTATGAATCTGATTTCCTTGTCATCATTAAGATACATCTGCCATGACTCTCAGCCTCGCACTGAATTGATTTGGTCTAATATAATTCTGATGATAAGATCACAGAACTCATGGATCTCAAGGCACTCTGGCTCCAATTACAAAATCGATATGATTGTGCATTCTGTGTTGGAAGGCAACTGGCTGGTCAGCTTTGAAAGGTTTATCTGCAAACTCCTCCCCAGACAGTTTTGGAGGCTTTATTTTGCAAATTAAATGAGAGTGCATTCATGGACAGATGTTCCATAGTCGTTTGCATGTTAACATCCAGCTGAAGTCAGTGGGAGTTTATGTGTGCAAGGATTACATGGCTGGGCAGAGAGTAAGAAAAACAGCAGTCAATTTGGTCCTTCCTGATATTAGCTTCCTCTAAAGCCATGGTCCTTGCCACAACCCTGAAGCTGTTGAATTCTGCCTGTCATATTTATGGTTTTTTTTTTTTTGCATAAAGAATAAAGTGACAAAATAGATCAAATTGTCCAGGCCTTTTGGAAGAATCACTTATATAAAAAAATGATTATTCTCTACTCAGGCAATTTATGACTCAACTTTTCAAGGTCATGATTGTTGTAATGCTTGGTTGTGTTTTTATCATAAAGCTGAATAAGATACATGAAAAAAAATTAACTTAGTTGAGTACTGGACAGCTTTTTAATGATGCTAATTACTTATATAGGATCACAGGACTATTGAATTAGAGCTAGAAGATGCCTTAAAAAATGATGGCATCTAATCCTCTCTTTACAGGTAAGTTAATTGACATACATAGAAATGAAATGGCTTGCCCATGATTACATGATATCTGAAGCAGCATTTTAATTCACTTCTTTCTGAGTTCAAGTATATGTCTCTATCCAAAATACCACTCAGTTGCCCTCCATTTTTATTGATCCCTAAGGTTTATGATATGCTTTCCTGTCAATATTCTTGAGAGAAAGATGATAACATTTTTATCGTACCCATTTTATAGATGAGAAAATTGTGGCTTAGAGAAATAAGATGAATTATTCATAGTCTTATAATTGTTATAGAGTTAGGTTTGAACCTATATCAGATTTCTTTTTACTACTGCAAAAAGCTTCTCTCTGAGATTTTGTTCTGCTTTGATCACTATAGATAAGCCAGAGGTATATTTGAACCTATCTATATAAAGACAATTATGGGAATCTCTTTCAGAATTAAAGTATTTCCCTTTGGCAACTATGAAGTCTGCAGTCTAGAAAACTATATTCCAGTTGAGGGTCCAGAAACATGACTTAAGCAGTTCAAAGGGAAGAGATTGATTAATCTGCATATGAAGAGCTCAAATGGAATACTTGCCCTGATGAAATGAAAAATCCTTGAAATGCTGAGCATTATTGTGATGGACACAAAAGAAATGACATAAATTATCATAGTGACACAAATCATCATCAAAGATTATATGACCAGAAAAAGTAAGCTGGTCATATCATGATGGCGAGAGATGATAGATGGACAGATCAAGGGCTGCTCTAGCACGAATGAAATATGAAAAGAACCAGAGGAATTCCTCTTTTTCACTGGAATACTCCTTTGTGGGAGATTTATGAAGGATAAAAAGAAATGTACAGATATGTGTGGAAACCTTAGGATTTGGAAGGAGAGCCGTACAGATCATTTTGTTCCAAATAGCTCATGGGAGTTACACTGAGTTCCAACGACAGGAAATGGCTTCTCCATGACCATGAACATGGGAAGCAGAGGCAGCATTCCAAGATTTCAAACTCTCTGCTCTTTTCACTGATGGCTTGTGCCAATGGTGGTAATAGTTATATTGACAAGGACACAGATCCAATCAAATATAAATATACTATTATTACTGTGATATTAAGGTAGAAGATAAGATCATAGGGTTTAGAAAAGAGATTATAGGAACTGGAAACAAGTTTGGGGCAAAGAAGTTGATTCAAAGGAAGATTAAACAAGGCAAAAGAGGGAAGGAGGAGGATAGGAGGTCTTATGGCAGGTTGTAGGTAAATTCACATCAGAAATTGTCACATTCTTTGCATCTTCCTATCTCAGACCAACTAGAGAGTGTTTTTAGGAGGATGAGCGGGATAATGGCAATATTAGAAGGAACTTCTGATGGAATTAAGGATGTTTCGCCTGCAGAGGAGAAAAATAAGGATTATGCAATTGATGCTTTTAAGTATTTGAAGGCAGAAGAAGGATTAGATTTGTCCTGCTTGGCCACAGAGGAGAGAACAGCTAGCAGTGGGTGGAAAGTATTACTGAGAGGCAGGTTTTAGTTTGATAGGAAAAGAAAATGGGCAGGGGGATACTTCCTGAGAATTAGACATCCCTAAAATAGAATGAGTTGCATCTGGAAGTAGGGACTTATTTCTCAGGTGGATGCTAATTGACTGCTTATTGAGGATATCGTAAAGGAATGTCTATTGATGTATGAAGTAGACTTGATAAATGCCCTCTGAAGTCCCCAATAGTACTGAAAAACCAGGATTCTATGATTCTAAGAGAGAATTAAGAATCACTCTTATTCTCAGGTACAGGCAATATTAACCACAGTTCATTACATGTACACGTTAGGCCGTACACTGCCAGTCAAACTCAATTAAGTCCTGAGTCAGATAACTGGCAGTTAGGGAAGAGGATGGTCACTTACGTCATCACCAGAGTCTCATCCCCTGGCTCACTTAGTAGTCCATCCACAAAGACAGAAGTACTGGTGAAATTATGTGTGCTCCAGGTATGACCTTCATCAATGCTGAACCTAGAGAGGGAGAGAAAAGGGAAGGGAGATGGAAAGAGAAGGAAAAAGAGAGAGGGAGGGAGGGAGGAAGAGAGAGAGAGAGAGAGAGAGAGAGAGAGGAGAGAGAGAGAGAGGACAGAGGTAATTAAAGGCAAAGAGGCAGAGAGTAAGACATGAGGAAGAAGAGAGAAACGGTGCGGCACAGAGAAAGAGATATAGAGACAGAGAGAGGGAGAGAAGGAAGGAGGGAGGGAGGAAAGAGAGAGAGAGAGATGTCACATTTACTTGTCACATCTGATCTCACTATGCAGGGGTATCCCTTAAACAAATAGCACAAGAACATTTGCATCTATGTGTGCATGTTTCCTTTTTCCATTTGTTGAGTAAAATGTCAACCTGACAAAAGAGGACTCCAGGTACCTACAGATCTAGTCACATTTCCTAAAAGTCAGCTGGGTTTGTCTAGTCGTAAGTATTTTAATTAACTAAATGTCATCCCAGCGCTCCCACCCACCAGCCCCACTCAGATGCCTGTGGGGAAAACCAGGCGGAAAATGTACCACTGACAACTGGCAGCATTCCTAACAGTCTCTGGATCTTGTCAGATGATAATTATAATAATAATAACTCACTATAATATAATGGAGATGGTGTTGTGAGAAAAACACACACACACACACACACACACACACACACTCACACTAGTCAGGGAACTTGGGTTCTTGACCTAGCTCTGGACCTTCATATCTGTGTGCCTTTAGGCAAGTGATTTCTGTTCTTTCAGACTCATTTTCCTTATTAATAAAAGGAAGGGAGTGGGACAGCACGATGTCTAAAATCCCTTCCATATTTTAAAGTTCTATGTTTCTACAACATGCATGCCTTCAGATTGTAGCTGTAAATTTAAAGGAACCCCTGTTGGGATAAGGATTCATGTTTTCTTATGGGTCCTAAGTGCTTCCCATGGTGTATTCTTATTGTCTTTTAAAGTTACTGCCCAAACCATTTGCTTCTCTTTCTAAGGGCTGATGGAAATTTCAGGTCTTCCCCCTACTCTTTCCATAAAGAGGCATATTTTAGACATGATAGAATGTAGAATTGGAAAGACTTTAGAATACAGATCCATAACACTATTAGAGCTGGAAGAGATCTTAAATACAGACTATAAACTGTCAGAGCTAAGAGGGGAACATAAACACAGACTATGAGTGTCAAAGCTGGAAGAGATCTTAGAAAATTGAACATAAAATATTAGAATTGGGAGAGACCTTAGAACACAAAATATAATAATGCTCGAACTAGAAGACCCCTTAGAAAAGAGATCATAACTAGTTAGAGCTGGGAAATTAGAACACTGAATATACAGTGTTAAAATTGAAAGTGAACTCAGAAAACAACATAACATTGAAGGCAGAAGTCATCTTGGAACACCATAGATTGTCAAAGTCAGAAAAAAAATTAGAACAGAAGGCTAGAAGTGAAAGTGAGCCTGAAGATCATTTAGCCAACTCTGTAATGTCACAGGTAAGAAAATTGAAAGCCTGGAGATGTTAAATCACTTATCCAAGGTTACTTACATAGCTACTTAGAGGAACTGATAGACCAACCAAACATCTGGTTGCTCTTAATGGCCATAGACAGCCTGGGGTCAAAAGTCACTGGGAAGAAACAAATTAACAAATAGGTAATGCCTTCTTCTGTCCCCTTTCCCCAATTTCCACAATCCATCTTAAGTGTACTGTCTCTTCTGTAAAGGAAGAAAGCCTTACTTGAGTATTTTCAAGGGGATGGACGTGTCTTTGATGGCCACAATGACTCCACCATGATCCAGGTACAGAATGTGGTGTTCCTCTTCAAAGACCTAGAAATCAGGCCAAAGAGAATCACTGAACAGCTTAAGGGTTCATCTTAAAAGGCAGCAGCAAAAAAAATTACAATTGGAAGCTCATAAACTATTTCAACTATTTATTTTTCAAAGAATAATTAGCAATAGCAACAACAAAAAAATGTTCATGTCTTTAAAAAAATCTTAAAAAAGTATTTCAAAGAACTATAGCCTTTTAGAATTGTAGGGGGCCTACTATTTACCATTGCTTTAAATTTATCTCTAGTTAAGGTATTTCACAGTTGATATTCTGTATTATATGCAATACAATACAACGATTGAAAGATGTGAGAAGAGAAGATCTTATGGATAAAAGTTTCCTTCAATAGCACAAAATTCTGCCCTTATGTACCAACACTGAAGTTGTATAAGCAAGATCTGGATAATTCCTTCCCTGTAAGCTCGATAACAATCCTTTCCTGCTTCAGGTAGTGATTTAATAAGATTCCTCAAAGATTCTACTTCATGGTGATTTCAATTAAATCCCAACTTGATAAGGACTCCCAAAGTTAGCACTACCATTCTAGAATTAGAAATTGTTTCTTCTTCAAGATGTAAACTTTAAGACAGTGTCTAGTAGAATAATAATTGGTTTTGGAATTAAGTTCTGATTCATTATCAAGTCGTGGCCACTTCCCTTCTTGGGAATTATTGCCATTTGATAAGGAATGGGATTGGATAGACAATTTTAAAATTTTATCCTGTTCTAACATTCTAATTTATGTTTAAAGACTCCTTCTAGTTTCAACAATCTGTATTATCCTAGCGTCCCCCCAGCCCTGGCATTCAGCAATCTATGTGGAAATGTCTATTCCAGCTCTTACCTTTTATATTTTCTATTTATATATAATATTTTCTATTTTATATATTTATATAATATAGCTTTAACCTTTTATATTTTTTTAATAACCTGTTAAGATTCTAAGTGAAGTATTTCAGCACGGAAAGGGGAGATTGTGGATGAAGTTCAATCTTTGTCTTAAAGATCTAAATGGCAGTTTCAGTGCTTAACAAATATGTCTTTAATCTTCTGAGGTCATTGGTCCCAATCATCACAGTAGGCAACCACCTGCATTTCACTTTCCTGTTTTCTTCCTATGGGAGTTCTAGTGAGACATGAACTTCAGTAAAAAAAGATTATATATGCACAAGCACACTTCAGGTTGTAAAATGCCCCATAAATACAATGTGCTGTGTTTTTGTGATTAACATCTCCTATCAGTTGATAATATAACATGTTTCTCCAATGGCTTTCCTAGTAAGAGCTACAAAAGGAAGATTTTCAATCTACCAATTCTTTCTGTCAGCTGTCTAAACTTGACTATAGAATAAAAACCCTTGAAAACATTTCCATTGCAATTCTTTTTCTTAGACTTTAGGGAGAGTTTTGTGTTTTGTTTGTTTGGTTTTTGCAAGGCAATGGGGTTAAGTAACTTATCTAGAGTCGCACAGTTAGTAAGCATCAAATGTTTGAGGCTGAATTTGAATTCGGGTCCCCTTAATTACATGGGGCAGTATTCTATCTCCTGTGCCATTTTCTTAGACTTTAAAAGAAGTATATGATCCTGACCTTTATCGTTGATCTCAAATGGAAAATAGTCCCACTATTGTATATCTTATGATACAGCTAGTATTATTGAACTTTGAGGATTATTAAGTTAACCAATCAACAGACATTTATTAAGCTCTATATGTGAATCAAGAAGCATTTGTTAAGCACTATGTGAAAGGTATTTTTAAGTTAAAGAAGATTAGCTGAGCCATACAATATTTCCATGGCATCTCAGAAACTAAAAAGCTATCTTGGAAATCATCCAGCTCAACCTATAACTAAGCAGGATGTCCAATCTAAAGGTAGGTCATTTCAATTCTGATTAAAAATCAGCAATTGTGAGGATTCATTGTGTTAATTCACTCCCTCATTGAACAGCTCTAATTGTTTGGAAGTTTCTTTTTGCATTATGATGAAATTTGTCTAACTTCACAGACTATGGATAGGGGGCAAAGTTGCAAGTGGGAACTGACACTTATCCACTCATTTATATTAGAAAAAGTGCCAGCTTAGATGATGATGACCAACAGATATGTGTAACAGAGCTAGGCAAGTCCAAATTAAGCATGTATTACTTGCCAGGAAAGATGCATTCTTATGTAGATGCCTCATTTGCAAGGTAACATAAAAGCAAAGTTGTGGTGACAATTACTGAAGGAACAAAAGCCATGTATAACCCCCAAGGAACTGGTTTACAAGTATTACTGAAAGCTTGAGATTAACAAAGAAAACATGTCAGTAGCCTATTCACTGAACTAATTTTCTTTGGCTGAGTTGTCTCTATGGCTGATAAAGAAAGCGGAAGATGATGAAGGATTGTGAGAAATGACAAAAGCCAAGACACAATGTGGTGTTTCCACAAGCTAGTTTCAGCCCTTTGGAGATAATGGGAAAAGAAGGAGACAAAGGAAAAAGAAGACAATGATGAACCAGACTGTCACTGATCTCACTCACATGCGATACTACAGTAAGTTATTATTTCCCCTCCCAGGTTACTCTATAGTCAAGGAATCTCTATAAGATGATTTTAGATGTATGGGTCAAGAAAATTCCCTAAAGCTAGTAAAAATGGATTTTACTTGCTCCAGGAGAGTAAAATTTATGCCTGTGGCAACCAAAACAAAACTACTACCAATGTGTACTTCACATTTGAAGAACCAAAGAGAAACCTTTAGAATTTGCTAGCTTCATTTACTATTTATACAACTTTAAGAATATAAGCCATATATGGTGATAACAAGCCATTTCAAAAAATATTTAGAGACAACATCCAACCAGGAATCAGAGCCATTCCATAGATCAAGTATTATAAAAGAAGATTTTCTCAGTGTAAGAACATCCCGCCAGATGTAGGGAGAGACTGATAAAAGGGATATTGATTTTGACCGGCATTAAGAAAGTGAGAACGATCCCTTACCACTTCCAACCGGGGGATCCACAACAAGTATGTTTCAATAGTTCACTGATGAGCATATTGGGGGCACCGAGATCAGAACAAAAATTTTCAATGGTCTCATCATTTGTCCATTTTAACACAAGTTTACAACTTCACCAGGAATCATAAGAATGACTTTACATGCTACCAACCTCCTGATGTTTATGTGTAAACTCTTTTCAACTGACTTGTATTTTGGAGTTCGTGAGGATGGCAGGGGGAGCTGTAGGCACTCATAATCAGAATATATCTTAGCTGAGAAAGAAGTTAAAGTAAGCTTACCGCCTATTTACAACTTCAGCCTAAAAGAATACTGACAGAAATAAATTAAATTATGATGCCTAAATTCACTGCCAAGACCTTCAACAAATTGACATGGTTTTGCTGAGAAATATTGATATTTGTAGAACACACAAATGAGTAGATTGATGGAAAGCTACTTCATACCTAATTGGGGACAGTTAAAAAACTTACCTATTTACAAAAGTCCTGGAAGCTTTCGGAGATCTACAAAAATCTGCTGGACATGGGGGCCAGCAAATAGAGTTCACCATAACAACATGTAGACTATAGGTAAACCAATGGATTCTTTGAAGATTAGATAAGACTGATGAGCACTCGTGAATGAATAATTGAAAAATGCATTTAATAAATGCTTGTTGTTGTGTATAAAGTACTTATTATGTGCCAACATTATTAAGCATTGGAGGATGCAAATAGAAAAGCAAAGTAGCCTCTGTTAGCAAGGAGCTTATGCTCTGAGGAAGCAATACAAACAAGTTTCAGAAAAATGAAAAGCCCATAGTAGCAGTAAAGTAGACAGAAATATATATTCCCTAATTTCATTTCTTCAGAAAAAAACATATATTTGATCTTTAGCATTTCACAGTGCTAAAGATTGGCATTTTGAAGACAAGAAGATTCTTTTCTGAATCTTTAATATCTATGGTGTTATACTACAATATTTAGGGAACCATAATAAAATAATATACTATGGGGTACAACCCTGTAGGATAAGTTGCCCAGGAGCGGCTTTCTGGGATATTTGGGCACTGAATTGGAAGCAGGTTCAATGATCTTGATGATGCTGTCATTCTTAGAGCTCTTGGACTTACTCACTCTTGAGTGTCAATCAGTTAACAATTGAGATGGGTGACAGTAGGCAAGATTAGCCCTTTTTCCACAATAATTTTTCCTCTCAACGATAATTTAAGGCTGGAAGTATAGGACTTCTAGCTTGGTAAGTCATTGCTATTTCTAAGGTTCATGATTTTAGGGTATTGAGCCATCTCTGTCAGGGTTGTAGGGAACTACTCGTGGAGGTGATGGTAGTGCTTTGATTTTACGAGCAGATGCTACCTCAAGTCTCTTTTTCTGGGATATCTTGTTGCTTTAACTAGGTTGGCTTGTTTACCCTCTAAGCAAAAAAAGCTTCCAACCCATATAGCAAAGACTATCTGAACCAGGCAGTGACTCAGAAACCGACATCTCAAGGGATGATTTATCTATGAACTATATCCCAATGACCAATTCAAGTATCTAGAGAGAACTGAATCCAGAGAAAGCACCTTTCTACCTAGAACTTTAATTTTGAAGCCTCCTAGTTTGGCTGGATAGTAGGGTATAGAAGAGAGAATGATTTCCAATGAAATGGAAAAGTAGATTGGGATCAGATTATACACCGGCTTTAACAATCAAATATAAGAACTGATATTTTATTTTAGTGGCAATAAGGAATCACAGAAGTTGAGTAAGGGTGTCAAAGGACTAGATCTGTTGACCTTTATGTAATGTGGATCTTGTAATTGTATAAGTTCATTGATGCACATGTTGAGTATATAACATTTTAATATGATTTTATTTTTTTTCATGACCAAGTTATTTTGCTTTATGTTAGCATCCTGCATATGTTATTTGCTGGTCTGTTAATTATTCATAATTTTAGCTTGCATGTATTGTTATTTATTCATTTTAAAAACTATTTTATAGGCTACTGCTGTATTTGACTTGCTGTTACATATTGCTTCAGTGCTATTAACATGAGTGAACTGCTGATATGTACATGCATTATATCCTGCAAAGTATTATCAACTTGTAGTCACTATAGCCTCATATTGAGTAATTATTTAGATTGCAGTATGTTTATTGCATGTTTTGTCTAAATTGGGCTGGGATACTTCTTGTTATATAAAGTACTAGTGTTTAGGATGATGCCATATTTCTAAATGTCAAATGCATTGCAGCTGACTTTTCAAGAGACTTTAAAAGATTTCAAAACCTGGGGAGGAATGTAGCCCATGTTTGGGGTCAGTTTATTGTTGCTGGTAGATGATGTATGATATTAATTTCCTTGCTTTCTTCCCATCCTAGAATAGAATCAGAAACTCTAAGAGGTTTCACACAGATACAAAATGTTGGGAGGAGAAGCTAGGGTTTTCTTGATTTGACTGAACAGGAAATGGAATAAAACTTTGAGCTAAAGACTAAAGAGTAAGGTAGCTGGGCCTGAACCATGATTGAGAGTTCCATAACATCTTCCTTTCATGGACTAAAGTAATTGCTTAATTTAATAAATTTAAGTCATTTCTTAACCATAGATAATAGCTTATTTGTCCTTTTTTTTCTCATTAAGAAAGAATACTTTAAATCTAAAGTTTATCTTTTCCTTTAAGTTATAGGTAAGATAGATTGATCGTAAATGTTTTATTATGAAATATGTTCTTATTGATGAAGATGTTTATAAGACAGTGACTAAATTTAGCAAAAAGAGAAAGAAAGGAGTTCAATCTTTCTGCATAAAACAATAGGATTTTCATCCTTTTTGAGGTTCTTGGGAAAGAAAATAATAGAATATTGATTTATAATTGTTTTACAAACTTTCCCAAAACACAGAACCAAATTGAATTCATATTCTTTCTTTGTTCTAGGCTAGAAGATTGCCAGAACAATATTTTGCTATATGAGCCAAGACTGGGTTCAAAGATCATGTTGCTTCATTCATTTCTTCCTCTCTTTCTCCATGCATACACAATGGAAATTCTGTATAAGGATATAATTGAAGATTTTATCCAGGGAGTAGAAACTGCCTGGTGAGAGGGGGAAAAAAGGTATAACTTGTCCTGACCAATACTATTCACATTCTAAAGATGGGAACCAGAAGTAGGAGTAATCTCTCATCTTTTGCTTCAAAAGTTATATCCAGACAGGAAGAGAAGATTATATAAAATGAAACTTGTGTCCTATTAGCCTCATCATTTTGAGGATATTTTGAGGATAAAATGAAATAATGAATGTCACAGTGTTTTATAACTGTAAAATACTGTCTATTTATACTTATAATAATTATGGAGGCAGTTTGGTACAATGAAACAAATAACATTTATAGAATAAGAAGACATGAGTTTTTAAATACTGGTTCTCTCACAACCTACCAGTTGTATGACAATGGGCAAACTCAATGAATTTATATTGAGCTCACATGCTTTATTTTCAAAATGAGGGGTCAGACTAGATAATCTCTAAGAACTCTTCCTTTTCTAAATATGTGATTCTATGATTATGAGGAATAATCATTAAAAATTATATTCTTGTTGATATGAGATAGCAATAGAAAAGTGAGTGCAGATGCAGTAGAGGGAATAGGGGAGGGAAGAGAATAATCACGTATTAAATGCCAACTATATGGCAGACATTTTGCTGAGCAATTTACAGATATTGTCTCATGTGATCCTCAGAACAGCCTTGTAAAGTAATTGCTATTATCATCCCCATTTTATTGATGAAGAAACAGAAATAACCAAAACTTAAGTGATTTGACTATGGTCATAAAGCTAGTAAAAGTTTGAATTTTGGTTTCCTTGGAGTGCTTAAAAGGATGTATGTTAGACCCTTCAGGAATTGCAGATTTAGTGTTTTTTTCCATCAGGCCACCCTATCTCTTACTTTCAGGAAGCATGACGGAACACTGGAGTTAATACTCAGGCTAGTGTCTTCCTTCACCACTTACTAGCTATGCAATCTTGGACTAGTCCTTCTACTTCTCAGTATTTCAATTTTCTTATCTATAAAGCATAGATAAGAATCTTTGACTTTTCTACCTTACAAAGCAGTTTCACTTGATAAAAGTGAAAAGTACTTTAAATATGTGAAATAATATAAATATTCAGTGATAGTCTCACTAAGAAAGGCAGAACATGTGAAGGCAGTTTTGAAAGACAAGGCATTTAGAATAACAGGGTAAAAAAAAACACAAAAGAGATCCCAAATACAAATGGACTGAATTTCAGTCTGTCTCATGTCTTCCTTAATGAGACATTTGAAAGGAAAAAGGAAAAAAAACGGGGCAGAGATTTTTGTGGTGGTAGTTGTATTGAATTTCATCTGTCCAATTTATTTCCATTTTTTCTGGCTTCAGTGCAGCTCTCTGAATCAGAAAGGCAGCAATACCATCAAATCCAGTTGCAGCACAGTTCACCAGAGATTTGGATGCTAGATTAGTGCTAAGTGGAGCAAAAATAAACTTGCTATTCAGCTGGCTTCATTCAAACAGATGTTTATCCAAACTAAGCTGTATGTATGGGAAAACTTTTGGACAAAACAGAGGATAAAAAAATATTGCAGGAACACATGGGATATTTTCAGGATGGAATGTAAAGAAATGAATGGAAATGCTAATTGGATGTTTGGGTTTTTTTTTTTGAATTTTAAGTTTGTTTCAGACTGTTAAAGTTGAGAATCCCAGGGGTGAAAGCAGACAACTGTACAGGAAAAAGAAGGCAACATGAAGCTGTCAACAATATGAATGATCTCCCCTACCTAAGGGGCACATCAGGATAGTTCTTTGATTCAGTTCAATTTGAATCAATTCAATTTGACAAACATTAAAGAAGTAACTTGGGACAGCTGAATAGTACAGTGAATAGATTGTTGAGTCTGGAGTCAGGAAGACTAATATTTCTGAATTCAAATCTGGCCCCAGATATCGACCAACTTGTGTTTCTGGGCAAGCCATTTAACACAGTTTGTCTTAGTTTATTCTTCTGTAAAATGAGCTGGAGAAGGAAATGAGAAACCACTCTAATATCTCTACCAAGAAAACACTAAATGGGATCATAAAGGCAGGCTAAACTAAAACAAGTGAAGAATAACAATGAAAGAACTTTGACGTCCCAAACAGTGAGATGACAGGTGGTAGTGGGGAAACTAAGGCTACCAGCCCCTAGAAGAAATAAAAAATATGTACATAGACAAATAAAAGTGAAATATCTACACATTAAATACAAAACAATTTGGGGAGAGTAATAATGACAATGGGTGGTTGATGCTGTCCACTGAGTATTGATTTGGCCATAAGTATAGTTGTGATGGAACTGTGGAGTGGTTAATCAATATGTGGATTAGGACCTAGATCTGTTTACAGTAGATCTTATAAAACTATCGAGTAAATAAAGGATTATATGTGATCTTGTATGAGAGGGAATGAAGGATAGGCTAATTATGAAGTAGTCATAGAATAGAGCTTCTTAAACCTTTTCCATTCGAAACTTCTTTTCACCAGAGAAATTTTTACACAACTCCAAGTATACAGGTATATAAAATGACTTTTTGAGTGGTCTTCAGGAGAGACATGCATATGCATATCCTTGAAATAGAGTCTATGTCAGATTCCTAGGGCAGGATTTCTAAAACAAAACAGCTATCTCTATTTTTTTCAAGAAGCATAAGATAGGATCTCAGATCTAAACCCCGAATGCACCCCCAAATCCATCTAGTCCAATCCCCTTATTTTACTGATGAGAAAATTGAGGTACTCATAATCTGGAAAAGACTACAAAAGTAGCAAAGTTGTAGAAAGTTTGTAGAAATTCAAAGTTTATGCAGCCCTTTCCTCCTCTTTTTTTTTTTTTTTTAAGCCTCAGCAATATGGCTTCTAAGCTCACCACTCTGCTCTTCTCTGCAAAAATATCAATGATCTTTTAATTGCCTATCTAATGGCCTCTCCTCAGTCTTCATCCTTCTCCATATCTCTGCAGCATTTGATATAATTGACTTTCCTCTCTTGGATAATTTTTCATTTCTTGGTTCTTGTAATCAAATTCTCTCCTGATTCTAATCCTTCCTTTCCTTTGCTCATTCATCATCTACGTCATATACTTGTAGGTTCACCCCAAGGTCCTCTCTTGGGTCCTTTTCTTTTTCTCTCCCTATATTCTCTTAGTTGGCAGTTAGGGGGTGTAGTAGATAGGGCCTGGACTTGGAATCACCAAGACTCATCTTCATAAGTTCAAATCTGACTTCAGATACTTACTATGTAAACCTGGGAAAGTTACCCCTATTTACTTCAATTTTCTCATCTGTAAAATGAACTGGAGAAGGGAATGGTAAATCACTCAAGTATTTTTGCCAAGAAAATCCCAAATGGGACCATGCTGATTTGGACACATTTGAAACGAATCAACATCATTTTTCCTGGTGGTGATTTCAACAGCTCCTCTGAGTTAAATTTAGATTTCTTTGTCAGTGACTATATATCTAGATCTTATCTGTCTCCTGACATCAGTCACACATCATAGATTTCTTACTCACTACATATTCTATAGACATCTCAAACTTAACATGTTTGAAGTGAAATTTCATGAATCAAAACTCTCCATGCCTTTGTATATCTTTGAAGTGCTTTTCTTCCTAATTTCTGCCTCTTGGAATCCTCCTCTTTCAAAGCTTTTTCCTAAAAAAAAAAATCTAGCTTATGCTTCTTTTCTCAATGACTAATATCCTCCTCCCAGCCCAGAAATTATTATATATATATATATATATATATATTTCATTTCCTAATTTCATGCTGCTTCCTATTAATAGAAGGCAAGAACTGTGAGAGCTGGAATTGTTTCCCTCTTTGCACTTGTATCTTATGCACCTGGCATATAGTATAGTATATTAAATGCATACCAAATGAATGAATCAATTAGGAAACAAGGTGCAGTTGGACAAGAGCAGGCCTTGAGACTTAAAATCCCTCTCTTTATTTCCTATGTCTGCATGTAATTAAGGTGTCGTGTTGAAAAAATATGGAAGGTACAGGGACTGTTGCCATGATTGGGTGAGAGGAAGCAGCCACTTATGCATAAGAGATTCCTAACAATAAGAGAGGTTTCCCTGTTCAATAGAAAGGACACTGAATTTGGAGTTAGGAGACCAGGGTTTGAATTTTGGCTTTGCCATTTACTATGCTATGACTTTGGGTAAATCATCTATTTTTAAACGGAGCGCTAATTTCCTCTTCTGTAAAATTATGGGGTAGACTTATATAACCCCTGAGGTTCTTTCCAATTCTAGATTTCTGATTCTATAATTAGAATTTCAAGCAAAGAATATAATGTCTCCATTTAAAAAGATCAGTACGGTTCCTCATTTATTAGAGACTAAGAAAGGATGAAAAAGGATAGAAAGTGCTCTAGTCATTAAGACCCGAGTTCAAGTTTTCCTCTGAGATATATAGTGTGCTTTTTAGTTATGTGACTCTAGGCAACTCCCTTAATGTTTTGGTGACATTAAGGTTTTAAAAATTGGGAGTTTAGTAGTTATATAAAAGGAATCTCTCCTATAAGATACCCAACAAATATTCTCTACCAAATTCTGGAAAATTATGTTCTTGGATCACTTTTGGTTGGTAAACTTCTTGCTTCCAGATAGCCAATAAGGCAAACCTCAATGCCCAAAGTCAAGGGAGAACTATGACGATGGATGCAAAATCTGCTCTTCTTTGTCTTAAATTGGAGTGGCTCTCTGGGCCTCTAATGCCTTTTTTTTGAAAGTAGACATATGGCATGGCAGGGTGTTGGGTAGATCTTATTAGGCTTCTGGGGCCAATGTGTTTTTGGTATCCAATCATTCCCTGCAACACATCACCTACACCTTAGCAAACTTAATTCTGCTTTACTACAGCTGCCTCTCACATCACTAGTGATGCATGTGTGTGGTACAAGATTTTGTTTTAACCTGGAATTTCCATGTGTCATGGCTGCATATTTATGAGAGCAGTTTAGCTCCAGAGTTATTGCTCTTATATGCCTCTGACTTTATGAGCACAGGTTAATGCACTCCAGACCGATTATTCATTGCCATCAGGGTAGAAAATAATCTTAAATCATCTAATCCCAGCCTCTCCATGTTTCCAGGACAGCGCCATACAGTCTCATATGGCTTCCCTCTGTTTACAATTTAATTCTTTCTAGGAATGAATCCCTTATTATCTGATAGTCTCCAAACCTTGAAATTTTAAGTTGTCCTTGTCTCTTTCACATCCACTCATTTGACAAGCACTGTCCTACATAATTCCATAATGTCATTTATATTTATCCATTGCTTTCTATTTCTATGGTCATAAAAGGAAGTTCAAGCCCTTATCACCTCTTCCCCAATTGGGAATATATATAGTGTCCCCACTTTCTACCTTTCTAATCCTCCCTTCAAACAGCTGCTAAAATATTTTTTTCTAAGATACAGATTTGAATATCATTCTGTTTATCAAGAAACCCAGCAAATTTCTGTAGCTAATTATTAACATTTGATCATTGTAAACTCTTGTTTTTACTGGATATAATATTTTCTTGGTTCTGCTCACTTTATTTGGTACCAGTTCACATAAATCTTCCCAGGTTTTCTAAAATCATCCTTCTTGTCATTTCTTATAGTATAATAGTAGTAGCATATAATTGCGCAAAGTATCACTTAAAAACCTTAAATTTCATCTTTTTTTGGTGGTGCATTTTTAATATTGGCATTTTGTGGTTTTTTAAGTCATTGGTTTATTTTATTATTATTATTTATAAAATCAACTCCTAGTTTTATTTATTCAATTTTTCTTTTGTAACTTTTAATTTTATTAAACTCTCCTTTGGTTTTTAGGATTGCCAATTTGGTCTTTAGGTGGAAATGTTAAATTTGTTCTTTTTTCTAGTTTTTTTTTTTAATTCCATGACCAGTTCATTAATCTGCTCTTTATTTTATTGACATAAGCATTTAGAAATATAAATGTTCCTCTAAGTAGTTCTTTGATGGTATTCTGTAAATACTGATATACCGCTGACATTTTTAAAATTGAAATTATCTATTGTTATGAGTTGTTCCTATTCCCATTCAGTTTTCTTTAAAATTTTCTAACTTTTCTAAAATTCCTTCCATTTCCTTAATTTCATTATTCTTTATTTTATCTTGTTAGATTTATCTGGTTCTGAAAGAAGAAATTTAAGATCCCCCACTTATATAATTTTACCATTTTTTCTTCCTTAAGAAAATGGATAATGTACAATATGGTGCATATATATTTGATGTTGATATGTCTATGGTAGTTTAAAAAGCAAAATATAGTTTCCCTAATTATCTCTTTTAATTAGATCTATTTTTACTTTTGCTTTGAGATCATGGTTGCTACTCATGTCTTTTTTTATTTCAGCTAAAGCATAACAGATTCTGTTCTAATCCCTTACTTTTAGTCTGTGTTTGTCTCTCTGATGCAAATGTGTTTTTTATAAATAAGGTATTGCTGGATCTGGCTTCTATTCCATTCTGCCCTCTCTTTCTATCATATGGGTGAGTCTGTCCCTTTCACATTCATAGTTATGATTACTAATTGTATTTCCCTTCATCCTAAGCCCTCCTATTTACCTTCTTCTCTCTTCCTTTTTCTCTGTTTCTCTATCTCTGTCTCTCTCTATTCCTCTGCCTCTATCTTTGTCTGTCTCTCAAACACACGTACACACACACACACATACACCTCTCTTTCTTTCTATTTCTTACTCTGTCTTCCCTTACCCCCTCCATTTCTCCTTCACTGTAAAAGCTCTTTTTGTGTCTCTTTTACTAACATAATTTTAGCTCATTTCTTATCTCCCTTCCCTCTTCTCTTCTTTATCTCCCAGCAATTATTATTCAATAAACTCCAGTGGTTTTCTTTTGCCTAGATCCCTCCTGACTTTCCAGTCTTATAACATCTCATGCCCAAACATATAGGCATTTCTCTTTTCACTATTTCTCCAACAAGGTACTTCATGTCTTGATTCAGGGAATTTTTGCAGGCTATGTACCATATCTGGAATTCTCTCTTTAATCTGCTGCTCCTATTGATCAACCTGACTTCCCAACTAAAATCCCACCTTTTAGAGAAAACCTTCCCCAGGTCTTGGCCTTTATTAATTAGTTCCTATTCATCCCATATATAGCTTGATTTACATATTTGTTTTATATATTGCAAAATGTTTCTTCCATTAGACTGTAAGCTCCTTGAGGGCAGGAATTGTCTCTTACCTTTTTAAAAAATTACCAGCATTTAGCACAGAACCTGGCACTATGTAATAGACACTTAATAAACATTTATTAAATTGAAGTAAGCAATGGAATTCTTACTGTGTGGTTCCAGAGATTATGAATTTAAATTTCAGCTTGGCTACTAAGGGCAGTTTTTTTTAACCTCTTAGTCTTATTTTCTGCAATTGAAAATAAGGGGTTTGGACTAGAAATTTTCTAAGATCCCTCTCAGCTTTAAATCATACAATTGCTTGAGGGGTCATGAAGCCCTTGAGAGGAACCTCTCATTAACCAGAAGTTGCTGGAAAACTTCCTAAATTGAACTAACCTATATGCCTGAGGCTACTATGGGAGCAGAGCCATCTCTACTGAAAAAAAGGCCTCTCAACCAAACCCCTATCTATTTGGAACTAGCAGGTGAAGGTAATGCATGTGGAGGACAAATTGCTATACTAAATGGAACTAATAGCACATGGGGGAGAATTTTCCCTCCTTTCTGTTTTTAGGATATCTTTCCCCAAGAATCTACACTCTGAAAGGCACTATAAAATGCAGCCAGATCCACTAAGGAAAGTAATACTGATTCATTTCTTTCTTTTTTCTTTTTCTTTTTTTTTTTTTTTTTTAGGTCCTGACTGAGGAGCAGTCAAATTGAACCAACCAACATTTATTAAGTGCCTACTGTGAACAGCATCCTGTATTATACCTTTGGGTAGAACTAAAGAGAAATGACTCACAGCTCCTGCTCTAGAATCCTATTACCGCAGTGCTAGGAGAAACCATTAGAAAGCTTCTCTTTGGTGTGGGAGAGTGGGAAAGCATTGGCTCTGGCCTCAGAAGCTGTTGTTCAGTCTTTTAATCATATCTTGCTCTCTGTGACCCCATTTGGGATTTTCTTGGCAGAGATACTGAAGTGATTTGCCATTTCCTTCTCCAACTCATTTTATAAAGGAGGAAATTGAGCCAAACAGAATTAAGTGACTTGCCCAGAGTCATACAACAACTAAGGGTCAGAATGGATTTGAACTCAGGTCCTCTTGACTCTGGGCCCAATCTATCCACTGTACCATTTAGCTGTTCGGTGACATCAGAGGACCAAAGTTCAAATCCTGCCTATATTGCCTTTTGCTTGTGTTAGTTTCTTAGGTAAGGGAGGGGGTTGATTGATGCACAAAATCCAGCAAAATGTTCTAACCCAATATTTTTATCAGGTGAGATCATCTGTATTGAATCATTAAACTAATGTGCATCCTTTATGTTTTATCTAAAATAGTACGCCAATCAATGTAAAAAACAAAATATCTTACCAAGAACTCCACTGATAAATGCAGGAAAGATTTGTTTTACATTTTTGCAAGAATGGGTGCTTAAGTGAAGAAACACCTTTGGGACTCCAAAAGCAGCATTTTATTTCCTATCCTGAAGCATAAGTCCCTTTCCTGATTCCCCATTAATTGTATATTACAGAATTTACTCATCATGAATCTCCATCCCTTATTACATTGCTAGTCCCTTTCTTAAAGGAGCTCCCATTCAAGAAGCGGGAAGCTAACAGAGGAAGACTAAGGGCAAAGAACAAAAGAGTCTTTTCAAATCTCAGGCCACTAGCCCTGATTACAAAAGTCAGTCCCTGTCCCCAAGGAGCTTACATTCTTTGGGGGGAAAATAGCATCTACCCTTATTGTTCTTTGATGTCCACATGGGTTTAAATTTTCTAATTTAAGTTTCATTTCTCCAATTTAATTTTCATAATTGTGGAAAACAAACATCCATTCATTTCTCACAATCAAGATTCCAAAATTCCTAAGACGAGTCAGAAAAGACCAGTTCTGGTCATAAGTTTTCCTAATAGGAAATTCCCGAATGGTGGGAGGAGGTAGGTTTTTCTGACTCCAAAAAGCCCAAGAGAAGAGGAATTTTGTTTTCTCTAAAGTTCTATAAAGCCTTCTATATGTAGTAGGTCTTTAATATTTTTAAGTTAAAAACAATTAAATCAATATATAATTAATCGCCAAATGACTAGTAGTAGAAGTTTATATAATTTTAGGATTTTAAATATGAAAGAAATCTGAAAATACAGAACATATATCAGAACTAGAAAGAACTTTAGAACATAGAACAGTGTTAGAGCTGTGAGAATCTTAGAGATCATCTTAACCAACTTTCTCAATTTAAAGATGAGGAAAATGAGGTAGGGGTGATATAATATAGCTTCTGGGGGAGATAGCCATAATTTTAAGGTCCTCTGACTGTAGGGGACTTCTGTTCTAATAATATGTCAGTGATTCTAAATCTTTTGATTTTGGAATCTATGATCCTGAGGCTCTCTGATCTAAGAATGCTATTATTTGGTAAATGATTATAAAAGTCCTCTGGCCTAGGAATATAATTTAGGAAAGATATATTAGTGATCCTGAGATTATTGTTCTAACAATCTGTCAATGGTTTCAAATCTTCTGGTCCTACAAACATTACTATCTGTTGGTCAGTGATAACCAAAGCCTTGAGACCATTCCTTGGTTCTACCTATAGACCATATACCATACAGACCATATACCATATAGACCAAATAGTATATACCATACCAATATACCATATAGACCAAATACCATAAACTTTGCCCCTTGACTTGGAGATGAGGTCAAGCCTGCAAATTCTTTTGAGATACCTCATGTGACCCCAGGGCCTTTTAAGGGTCCCTTCCCACTTCAACAGTTGGGAGTGTTCACCCAACATCACACAGGAAGTGAACATGGCTGGTTGGTTCTACAATTTTATTCTCCTTTACTCTGGAAGAGGACCAAAATGACATCCCTATGTTAGAGTTGAGTCACACAGTTGTGTCCATCTGTGCCTGATCAGATCAAGATGAGCTAAGAATGCTCTGCCACAGGTTGGACACAAATAGTCCCCATGAATATTTGGGGGTTTCTCTAACTTTGCCCATCTCACATTTCTTTTGAGCTAATTCAATTCTGCTTTGTTTATAGAGCATAGCATCTTCTCTGCTGAGGGCACGCTATGCTGGGCTGTCCTGTTCCAGTGTTTCCCATGTCATGCAATCAATTCTCAAGTTTTTAAGAGACACAAAGATCACATAAAACATAAATATAAAGATTCAAAGAAGGCAGGGATGACTTTTGGCTGAGGTAATCAGAGAAGGCTTCACAGAGGAGTTGGGCTTTAAAGTGAATTTTGAAGGGTAGTTATAGCAATTGGACCAAAGGAAAGATCACAGGAAGGACATTTATGCTAGATAGTCTCATGAGAATAAAAGGTTAGAGACTTGAGAAAGTCAAAAGCTAGGTCTATTTATAGGAAAATTAAAACAAAAAAACCAAATACAATCTTTGCTTGTCTGAGACAAGGGGTTGAAGGAAAGCATGGCAGGAGATAAATCTGGAAGAAGCAACTGGAGTCAGAACAGGGCAAGTTTTGAATAATAACAATAGCTGGCATTTATAGAGTAGTTTAAGGTTTGCGAAATGCTTTACAAATATCATCTTGTTTTATCCTAACTCTGGAAGGTAAGCATTGTCTTTCCATCCCTATTCTACAAGTGAGAAAACTGAGACCGACAGAGGCTAAGTGAATGTTAATCTAAGGAAACAAAACCTCTATCTTTGAAGTACTGGGGAGACAGTAAAAGTTTTTAAGCAAAAGAATGAAAAGTCCAATCAGATTGCATTTCCAGGATGGGGAGATTGGAGGTAGGAAACCTAGATTAGAAGCTTTACAAGAGAGGACATCTCAAAAGAAGGTGTGATGGATGGCTGGGAAGGTGTAAGGAACATGCTCCATGAAGAATGAACAGGTCTGGCATTTTGGTAGAGGTGGGAAAAGAGAAGAGGAAGAAGAAGGAGCTAATGAAGGCCATATGGAGGAGAGTGACATGATGACCGCCATATTTTAGGGAGATAAATCCATCGATAAAAAAGAAATAAAGGAGACTGGTTAAAAGACAATTGCAAATCTACTGTGAGGGAGTGAATTCTCCTGAAAAGGAGAGAGATGGTAAGAGGATTCTTGCAAAGAGATTTTGACAACCTACTGTAAATGAGAGGGTGAAAGGGAAAAAGAAGTCAAGGATGGCACAGTATAATTGGAAAAGACACTATATTTGGGTTCAAATGCTGCCTCTATGGCTTTGTATTTTTTGAACTCTTAGGCAAATGACTTCAAATTTCTGGGAGTCCATTCTTTATTCCCATCTGGAAACTGGAGAACATGAACTCAAATGTCCCTTTCAGATATAAAGTTTTTACCTTAAGGAAACTGGCCCATCATTTACTACTTATTTTAAAATGAAACTAACCTTTATTTTGAGACAGCAGAATTTCCTTTTGGAAATTTATAAGACTAATCTCAAATGTCAATAGATTTAACAATGTAACAGAAGGATGATTATTTATACAGTGAGTCAGTATGATTTTATGAAGGGGAAAAATACTGGATTAGGGATTAAGGGTCCAGATTCAAGTCCTTGCTCTGCTATTGATCTGATATGTGATTTGAGGCAGATCCTTTAATTCCTCTGGGCCTGAGACAAATTCGGGTGGTTGTACACAAGATCAAGAAATTGAGACCATGTTTTACAGTTTTAAAGAATTATCAAGTAAGTGACACTAATTGCTACCAAATAAAATTTGAAGAGGCCTACAGAATATATACTTGGTTATTACCAATCCTGCAACTATTGTACCCCATTTTATTTCTGCACCAAAGCACCAAAAAATTGGATTCAGACTATTACTTATTGAAAATCATTTTTAGAATCACAATGAAAACTTTTTAATTCCTAAAGCTCAAAAAGAAAAAAAAAATCCTTTATCAAGACTACAAAACAGTTTTCAAGATACTTTAAGCTATTGCAATATCATAAGACACATAATAAAACATTAAATAAATACATAGTAATTTTAAGTATAGTTTATAATGATACAAAAAAAATCTCTTTACCTGAAAAATGGCAATAAAACAAAAGAAAACTACAACCTATCCCAAACCCACCACTATCAGAGAATAATTGAAGATTTGTAATTTCCTTGAAATCCTATAAGTGTTCTCTTCTCCTTGGAGAGGTAGGGGACTATGGGTGGCTGAGTGTTGCATACACTGTCATTTTGGTTGGTTTTACCTAAATGTTTTCCTTTATTATAAAGTTTTTCTGTAGAATGTAGGAAGGTAGCAAGAATATATATTTGAAAATTACAATAAATAAAGACAAAAGGCATCAAAAAAAAACTTGACACTCTGTGGTGACAGGAACATTATCTCTATTTTATAGAGAAAAATGAGATTTGGAGAATTAAAATGACTTGCCCAGGGTCATAGAGTCAGCTAGCGTCAAAACTGGGATTCCCATCCCATGAGGAACTCTTCTGAGTTCTGGCCCAGCACGCTTCCTACTCATGTAGGTAGTCTCTGTGTTGTTGGTATGATCAAATGAAATAAAGATTATAAAAGGATTCTATAACCATAAAATACTTTACAAATTTAAGTTATTATGTCTGTCCTCTCTGATTTTTTTTTCAATAAATGAAGAATCCCAAATCTGATTTTATTTGTCTCATTTTAATGTGTGTGTGTGTGTGTGTGTGTGTGTGTATGCATGGACATTCACTGTGCTCTCTCTCCATGTCTCTGTTTCTCTTTCTCTGTATATATGTGTGTATACATGTATTTATATTTATACGTACATACACATGCCACATACATACATAAATATATACACACACAATCATTTGACCACTGGAAGTATTCAAACATAGGCTGGATAATCACTTAGTAGGGATAATATGGAGAACATGTATTCAGGTACATGTTGGACTCCATGATCTTTGAGATTTTGGCTAACTCAAAGATTGCGTGGTAGTAATTGCCCAAGATGAATAATAGCTGGTCAGTGAGGGTCCCAAGTTCTGTGCTCTTTCCCTTGCATCTTAATATCACAACATCAAGAAAGGATGCAGAAATGACCAGAGACAGGAAAGCCACTTAGCCTGTGACTGCTACCCAAGTACAAAATGGCAGCTTTATTTTCCATCTGCCTTTTCATCTCCTTGATCCTCCAATCTCCAAGATTTTTATATTTACTTAGCACCTGGCTATTCTGCTCTGTTGGAATGGTGCATCTCTTCACTTGCTCTTGCTGTTACTTCCAGCTAGCCAACATATGTCTTCTTTGCTTTGGCTTCTATTCCATTGTCTGTGTTATCTTATTCACATGCCGGCCAATTTCAAGCCCCCCTGTATGTTTGTTTATCTTTATTGCTGCTAGACTCGCCGCTATCCAAGCAACATGGCAATTACATCTCCATTTTCCTCTCCCAGTCAGAGACATACAGGAAGGATGCAGTAAGCACAAATCAATACTGGGTACTCATCAGTTCAGTGTGCCATAGAAAGGATTTATAGTTGGGAGGAACTTTATGGAGCATAGGTTTAGTTTTAGGTCATGGATTTAGAGCTGGAAGGGATGTGAGCCATTATTTAATCCCCCTCCCCACATTTTATAGATGAGGAGCCTGTGGGACCATAGAAAAGGTGGTATGGGGCACAGGAAGCAGAATAGGATATTCAAACCTATATTTTAGAACTTTTTCCAGAATGCCATATATCCCTTTTCTAATTTGTGCCTACTGATTTGATGTTGGTGGCAGTAGTAGCTCACTTCCATAAAATTAGCCCATTTATAATGTTCTTTTAATATATTATATCCTCAGAATTACAGGGTCATATATTTAAGAGCTAGAATGAATCTTTGAGATGATTTAATCTTGTCCCCTCATTTTACAAATATATTATGTCTTCAGAGTTACAGGATTATACACTTAGAGCTAGAATGAATCTTTGAGATGATTTAATCTAGTCCCCTCTTTTTACAATTAAAGACATTAAGGCTCAGAATGATGAGTGCCTTGTCTATGGCAGTTGGAATTTGAACTTCGGTCTCCCAGTTCCCAATCCAATTCTTTCCACTGTGTCACTTTATAACCTAAAGACACAGAGTAAGCATAAGATTGAGTGGATGAACTCTATAGTGAGTCACTGTTCAAATTCATCCACCATGTCAACTTTGGATCCAGGACTTGGACCATCATTTATATATATAAATTTCCTGGCATTTGATGAGCCTGAAATCACAATACACAGAGTCTATGCATGAGCATAAGTCTGGTAAAGAGGGTGCTGGGAAACTTGGACTTCTCAATTATGTCCCCCATGTTCTTTCCTCTATACTAATTTGTCAAATTCTTACTCCTTTGTGAGATGTTAGAAACCTGCTGACATTTCAGCTTGGTAAGTTGAACTTCCAAAATAAAATACTTCTACCTCAAAATTTGAAAAACCCAACAACAGTAGCAAAAAAGAAAGTAAATCCATTTTTAATCAGGGATTGAACAATGTAGGCGTGCCCCAGAGTTTTTTTTTTTTTTGGTATCTATTCTGTTATCAGAGGTGTGGGTGGCTAGGATCTTGGATTTAATAAATTCTCCTACAGCCTTCATGAAGGTTTTAATTAAAAGAAGTTACCCAAAGCCACTTTTCATTTTTCATCCGGTTAATGAGGGACCAAGAGGCAGTTTCTAATGGAAAATTATGGCTAGTGTTAGTAGGCGGGATCTCAAATCATTAACTTAAGTGCTCCTCTAAATGCAAATGGGGTGGGCACATCTGCCTTACCCAAGAACTCATTTGGGTTTTTTTCCCCCCAAGCAAAGAAGTGATGGCTAAGGTTACTGGTCTGAATTGTCTGAATAATCAAGGCAGTTTATTTCAGGAAGGTATTTTGAGTTGAGACATATGTCAGTAGCAGCTCCCAGGTAAAGGGAACCACAGATAAATATGGAGGTAGTGTTTAGAAAGACTGCCTCAGAGTGCATCTCTTTTTTAAGATATAGCTTAAGTACTATCTTTTGTATAAAGCCTTTTCTGGTCTCCCCAATTTTAGGTACTTTCCTTCTTAATCTATCTCCTATTAAATTACTTGGTATATATTTGTATTTTATTATATATATATATATATATATATATATATATATATATATATATACACTTGTCTCTTCTTTTAGGATGAGTAGGAAATTTTTTTTCTACTTTTATCCCTAGTAGGATCCTTTATATATAGTAGACACTTGATAGATTCTTGATAATCAATAATCAGTTAATTAATTAATCTGGACCCAGAGTCAGAGATCCTTAATTTAACTCTACCTAACAGCTTGTTTCACCTGAGTGAGTAAATTGCCTTTCTAGGTCTCATTTCCTTAGATATAAAGGAGAGGAGAGGATTAGAGATTGAATGGAGTCACCTGCTCAAATTCATCTACCAAGTCAAGTTCAGACCCAGTACTTAAACCATTGTTATATTTTTTCCCCCTGACATTTGATAAACCTGAAATCACAGAACACAAAATCTATGTATGAGCATAAATCTGGTAAAGAGAGCACTGAGAAATTACATAAGACTACTGGGCTTTGTGATGCACTTTTTGTTCTTGTTTCTAATCTCCTTATAAACAGGGGGAAAAAGACTTTGATAGCCACAGTGTACATATAGATAGGTGCTCTACAGTTAAAGCAGACAAGTATTTTGAGTTTAGGCCTGATGATTTTAGAAGTCTCTTCCTGCTGTGATATTCTAAGTTCTATATTCTAGTACTTGCTAGAGCAATAGTTTGGTGACCTCTGCTTTAGCAAATGAGAGGTTCCATGATGATAGGGATTGTGCTTTACCTAATAATAATTTTAATTGACTATCGTGTGTTAAGATATAATGTAAATTCTCAGGTCTAATTTTGGTCTTTGTGATCTAATGGCCCAACATAGTATTCTATGTACTTAATAACCATTTGTTGAATCACATTGAATTTACAAAATTCTTTCCATGTTAAGATAGAATATAAATCCTCAATACTGGGGATGATTTAATTTTGGTCTTTGTGATCCTAAAGCCCAACACAGCATTCTATGTGCCTAATAACCATTTGTTGAATCACATTAAATTTACAAAGTGCTTTCCATGCTATACCCTGGTGAAGTGTTCAGTATGGGTATTGTTGAACCCCCTTTTATAGATAAGGTTCATCTTTGCTCAGAATCATATAGCTCTTTTTAAAGATTAGGATTGTGATTAGAACTCATGTCTCCTTACTCCAAGGCTAGTGCTGCTCTGACTCTACCACACAACCTTCCTAAACATTTTTTCTTTCCAAAGCTGAACACATCTCTCTATGCTATACACACTTAATAAATGTTTGTTGAATTAAATTAAAGATCATGCATTGGTTTGTAGTAGAGTTATTTGTGTATCTATTAAAGTCCCCCAAAAGACTATAAGCTCTGTAGGAGGAGTTGTGATTTATTTGATTTTATATCCCTAGTGGCTAACTAAGAACTTAAATGTAGTAGGCACTTAATAAATGGTTTTTTAAAAAATTGAATTCAATCCAATATATACTCTAGCAGGTCTTATCCAGCTGAAAAAGCTTCAAGTGTGGGCTGGTGATGGATTGTAGATCTCCTAACGGAAAACTAACCTAGCTAACCATGGAGAGGCTTGCTGCCAAAGTATTAGCTTCCAGGTGACAAATTGTTTTGGCTCTGCCAATCCATGAAGCCCCTCTACCAAGTAATGGTAAAACTGTGATGTACATTAGGAAAGACTCTCCCCTTCCCTCTCTCCCCATGCTTCTTATCAATGAATCACAAGGCTTTCAAAGAACTCAGGTTCAGCTATTAACCATAACATGGAAAAATAGAGTATAACCACAAATAGGTAAATGGGCCTAAAAAACGATCCTATTATGATAAAATATGGCAACATCTCTTCTTTATGGAACTTGTGAATGCTGTAGAGTAGCAGCTGCTTACTTGAGTTACTCTTTTGGGAGGAAGGGCAGGGGCAATATTGTTGCTATCTCAGCTCTTGCTTGCCTTAACCCATTGATCTCTAAGGAGTATTGAATGGATTAAGCACTAGGAAAGGCAATCCAAAATAATACCCATCTACCTTTTCAGGTAGTTGGTATCTCCCTGGCCCTAGAATAATCATGGCCTGTCATTTGCATATGACAGCTTGTCCTGCGACAAGAGACACACAAATATTTCAACACAACACACACACACAGACACACAGAACACACATATACACACACACATATACATCTGAAGCCTTTCTGATTTAATAACGATTACCAGAATTTAGGGAGGCAGCTAGGTCCAGATCTGCAGTCAGGAAGACTCATTTTACTAAATTCAAAACTGGACTCAAACCTTACTGTGTGATTCTGGGCAAGTCACTTAACCTGTTTACCACAATTTCATCAACTATAAAATGAGCTATAGAAGGAAATGACAAATCACTCCAGTATTTTTGCCAAGAAAACCCCAAATGGGGTCACAGTCAGATGCAATCAAAATAACTGAACGATAATAATAATCAGAACTCATATTCCACTACTCCAGTCTTTGGGTGTCCCAACTTGTTCCTACTACTATGAAGCAATAGAAGAAAATTTTAGTGAGTATTCTGTATATTCAACATTCAAATTCTCACAAGATGAGCAGTTGGCTGCCAGACCCCAGCACAGCAGAAGAAGTCGGTTAGAAGGTGGGAAAGGTTCTCAGAGACATGTGAGAATGAAAGTGGAAAACAGTCAGAATATTATGCAGATTTTTTTGTCTCAGGACTCAATTGCACTTGTAAAAATTATTGAGAACCTCCCCTTTTTGATTATGTGAGCTACATCTATAGATTTTGCTATATTAAAAGTTAAAACAATATTATTGTAAAAGTTTCTATATTAATTAACACAACAGCAAGCAATTGAAAATTAATTACTGAACCAAAATTTTTCCCCTTTTCTTCTTGCTCATCAAGAAATCAATCAGGGTGGGAAATCTTAGACAAAGACTTATCCAGACTAAGATCTAATCAAAGGCAGTAAAGAAATTCAAAGTTTAGGCAAATGGGTTATTTTGTGTTTACATAGACAAGTCTGGGAAAATGTGGTTCCTCCTTTTGTCCAGAGGAGTGATAGGGAAACTGATGTCTCTTTGTTCAAAATATGGGTATTCGGTGTCAAATATCTCAAGATATTCTTTGGAATATATCCCAGCCCCTCTTTGCAATATTCATTCTCATTAATTATTAATCAATCAGAGTTGATTGCTATCCCCAGGAAACCTTATTCTTCCAAGGACATATAAACTGTGAGCCCACTGACATGAAGAATCTTTGTTATTTGAACAGGTTATATCTCTTTTGTTAATAAAATGTTAACACTATTAATAAATAACTAATTACCCAAGGACATCATAGAATTATTCTGAAAATAGTTTTGACCTCACAGACTTTAAAAGGGTTTCAGGGACTCTACCCTGTGTCCCCAGACCATATTTAGAGAATTATATGTAAAACAGAGAGGCAAGGGATTCAGAGTTGGGGTACCTGTGTGAAAAACTTGGCTCTGCCTTCACTATTTGTGTGGCCTTATGCAACTAATTTTCCTTCTCTGAGCCTCAGTTTCCTTATTTGTAAAGTGAAGGAATTGAACTAGATTGAGAATCCTTCTGGTTTCAAATCCTTTTGAGTTCACCCAACATGCTACTTGGTCAACAGGTGACTCAAAGCCTCAAATTGAAAAGGATTTGACTTTAGGCAGTTTATTTCACTGAAGGAATGAAGAAAAGAATCTCAGCATCATTAAGAAAACAGGTGAGTAGCTAAGGAATCTCTCTCTCTCTCTCTCTCTCTCTCTCTCTCTCTCTCTCTCTCTCTCTCTCTCTCTCTCTGTCTTTGTCTCTCTGCCTGTCTTTGTCTCTCTGTCTCTGTCTACCTGTCTGTCTGTCTGTCTTGTCTCTATCTCTCTTTCCTTCCCCTGTCTTTGTCCTTCTTTCTCTGTCTCTGTCTCTGTGTCTTGTCTCTTGGTCTCTGTCTCTCTCCCTCTCTCTGTCTCTGTCTTGTCTCTCTGTCTCTGTCTCCCTCTCTTTCTCTGTGTCTTGACTTAGAGAACGATCTTGTGGATGGGCAAACAAATCCAATCAATCTTCCTAATAGGGTCTTAAGTTGAACATTCTATGATCCTATATGGAACATAATTCAAAGAAGTTCTGGACAGTCCAAAATAAAGTGTTTACCCAACATGTTCAACATATGACTCCAAGCCTCAAATTGAAAAGGATTGAACTCTAGGCAGTTGATTTTATTAAAGGAATAAGAAAAAAATCTCAGCATCATTCAGAAAGCAGAGTAGTTGAGGAATCTCTCTTCCTCTCTTTATCTATCTGTCTCTGTCTTTGTCTCTCTTTGTCTGTCTCTATCTTTGTCGCTCTGTCTCTGTCTCTCTCTGTCTTGTCTCTCTGCCTCTGTCTCCATCCCTCCCTCTCTGTGTGTCTTTCTGATTCTGTCTCTGTCTTGTCTCTCTCTTTCTGACATACACATACACACACAGCACAATACTTTCCCAGATTTTTGGAATTACCATGTCCTAAAGAAGAAAGCAACTGTTAATTAGCTCTTTCTCTTTTTTTTTACCTGACGCCAAGTATTTCCACAGTCCGAGGTGATGTACATTTCTTCTTTGTATTCCACCAGCTGCGAGCCCAGGTTACCTAGTTCAAAAGATAATTTGGTGAAAGGTTACTCTTGGAGTTTTGTGCTTTCTCTCCATTTAGTTTGGGAAGGCCATGCCCATCTTCTGTATGCAGACAATTTAGAGTTATAGCAAGTTTTTTTTTAGAATTGGAAGGAACCTTCAAAAAGAGAGTATGGATTTTTGGAATCAGAAAGAACTTGAGAACACAGGATATTGAAACTAGAAAGGATCTTGAAAGAAAATGTTAGAAGTGGAAGGTGCCTTAAATGTTTTACTTCAATACCTTGTTTTTTCAGATATATAGATTGTCTAGTCACATGGCAGTTTGTGTTAGAACCAAGACTAGAACCCAGGTCCTGATTCCTTGTCCCATTTTCATCCTCCTTGTTCCTGATTTTCTGAGCTTAAGAATCATGCTTTTTCTACTGCTGGTTCTTCTTGGAATTTCTCTTAGCATCTAGAACCTGTTCTTCTGGGGAAAGCCTACCACCCCTGCTTTCATGGTCACTTTGGGATATCCCTCTTCCCCACTCCATCCCCAAACTTTCTGATCCTTCTTCCATTGAAGAATTCCTTGAAGAGTCTCCATTTTGAGAAAGAGTCTAAGCCAACCTGCTTTTATTCTCCTTCTAGGCCCATTCCTGATATTCTGGACTTTCAAATGATGTCCCTATATTGCAAGCTTTTTTCTACCTCTCCTTGCTTTCAGTCTCTTTTCTGTATCATTTCCCCCAATTAGAACATTAGCTTTTTGTGGGCAGGGATTACTTTTCTTTTTGCTTGAATTTGTAATCACAGTGGTTAGTACAATGCCTGCAGGGCACATAGTAAGCATTTAAATGCTTATGTCTTTTCACCCTTTATTGAGGAACAGAAAGAAATTCCTATTGGATTAACATCATATTAGCTACAAGTATACAACCAAATTGTAATCTTGTTCTGCATTGCCGCTAATGCCAATATTAAAAAGACCATGAATATTTATGATTGAACAATCAATCAATAGCACTTATTAAGCATTTACTATGTGTCAAGCATGGCAAAATATTAAACATTGTATGCCATTTAGTTAACCAAGTCTGATGTCCTCCTTGAACTGTCATTTTAAAGAATCCATTCAACTCTAAGATGTTTTTTAAATTATAATATATGCAAAGATAGTTCTCAACATTCACCTTTGTAAAACTGGTGTTCCACTTTTTTCTGCCTTCCTCCCTCCTCTCAACCCCCTTCGCCAAGCAATCCGATATCGGTTAAACATGCAATTTCTAAGAAGCATTTCATCAGGGATTTTGAGCTGAACATTTTGTAAACTTATATGGAATTTAATTCAAAGGAGATTGACCATTCCAAAGTAAGATGTACACCCAACAGAATAATTTTCACTCAAGTGACATGTCAATATGTCTCTAATAGAAAAGGACTGAGCTTTAGGCAATTTGCTTCATTGAAAGAATAAAAAGTCTCAGCATCTTTCAGACAGCAGGTAAGTAGTATGCAGAATTTCTCTGTCTCTCTCCCTCTCTCCCTCTGTTATCTGTCCCACTTTCTCTGTTTCTCTGTGTGTGTGTGTTTTTCTCCCCTCCCTAACTCTGTTTGTCTCTGTCTCTCTTGTTCTCTCTGTCTCCCTCCCTCCCTCTCTCTGTTCTCTGTCCCTCTATCTCTGTTTTTGTTTCTCCGTGTCTGTGTCTGTGTCTATGTCTGTCTGTCTGTCTGTCTCTCTCTCTCTCTCTCTCTCTCTCTCTCACACACACACACACACACACACACACACACACACACACCAGGAATTGTTTTATGGAATTATTTAAAGGTGCATAGAGCTTTCTGAAGAGAGCTCAGGTGAGTTACTCCCTTTCTCCACTATCTTGTCTTTCCTTCCCCATCCCTTGCCCCAAACTAATTTTTATTAAAATGACATATGGGATGGCCTATATTTTATGTCCCTTACACTAAAGTCCATTTCAGTTTTATCCTTCTGTGTTCTAATTTGCTATGTTACCTTCTAGCTCTGGCCTGATTAGGTCAATGGGAAAAACTCTATGTTCATTTTCTTTTGAAATGGAATTCCCCATGGACAACATGTGGCACAGTCGGAAGAAAGACAAGAGTAAAAATTTTGTTTCTCTAAGCAAATCACTTCATCTCTCATTCTCTAAGGTTACAAATTGCAGAGAGCATTGACTTCATGTCCAGAGGAATTTTCCTCACTCTATGTGAGGACTTCTCTATACCAATAAAATTACAGGGCTAGCCTGTCCTCCTATTGACAAGTTGGAGAGCTTCCAGAGGGGAGCATCCATGATGGTGACGTACTTTGACACATGATGTGATTGACAGAATTAGGGATGTTTAGACTGGGGAAGAGAAGACTTATATGTGGGGGAAGGGCAAAAGGAGGTGAAGATTTTCAAAAATAGACTTTAATTGATTTTGCTTTAAAATCATCTAAAATCTCCCTCAGTATCCCTATACCTTTTCTTCTCAAGGAATCACCCTGTATTGGTTGAGGATTGATAGCTATTTGTTAAAGGATTATCATGTGAATGAGAAAATAAACTACTTGTCCCTAGAAGGAAGAGCTAGTTGTAATGGGTAGGATTTGCAGAAACAGATTTAAGAAATGTTAATAATTCCCTAAATGCAAAGGACTGCCATATTGGTGCTGGTGGGAGTAGATAGATTTCTGATGGTTGTTTTTCAATAGAGATAATGTGGTTTAGAGGTGTGATGGTTCCCTAGTTCTACTGACTACAGAAGTGATCATCTCAATCACCTTACAAAACTGAGAACCCAATAAAAATGAGCTGGTACAGGATCCTATTATCCACCTTCGTATCATATAAAATATCTCAGAGTAAAACATCAAACAACACAATCTGATCCATAGAATGCTGCCATGTGAACACAATTTCCTGAGGAAACTTTCAGTGTGCATTTTCAATTGCTAGAAATCTGTCACTTAAGAGACATTATCTATCTTCTTTGTTTTCAATATCAAAACTGTCAAGCTGGCAATCATTTCATATAGAAATGAGAAAATAATGGCAAAATTCATAAAATACAATAGCAAAATCTCAACTTAGAAGGAACTTTAAAATTTAGCCTAATGATCTCAATTTGCATGCTTGGAGAGGAGTGGGGACCCACCCAAAATCAAAATCACACAGATATTAAGCAGTATTATTTTTGAAATAGCCACTTACAGGGACACAATTCTTGACTAGTTATTATTACATTTGCTTTAAGTCAAAATCTTCTCCAATAGTCAATTAGCATTTTATAGATTAATAGATCCATTGCCTAAATATTTCGACACATTGATAATTTTATCATGGGCATTTCTTTTATTCAACAGATTTGGATCCTTCATTCCTTAGAAGATCATCTTCATGTGCTTCTCTGGTAAAACAGACAGATAGATAAATAGATAATAAATTAATAATGCTGCAGTCTTCCTTCAGATAAAGAGCCCATTCAGGCTGGCTGGCCCTTAGAAGATATATATACATATGTGTGTGTGTATATATATATATATATATATATATATATATATATATATATATACACACACATATGTATGCATGTGTAGATATATGTATGTATATATATTAGAATATATGTATATATGTATCGATATCTATATCTATCTATCTATCATCTATCTATAATCTTTTCAAGCTTGGCTCAAACATGACCATTTGCAGGACACCAACTACTAGTACCTCCACTCCTCTCCCCTCAAAATTACTTATATTTATTTTAGATATCTTTATAGAGTTATGCTATGAATGTTATCTCCACTATAAAATTGTAAGCTCATTAAGGACAGTATTTTTTTTCTTTAAATCCACAGAGTCCAGTACAATTATCAGAACATGGTAAAGGCTCAATAAATGGTCATTGACTTGCTGAAGATAAGTTCTAGCTCTAATAATCTATGTTCTAATGTACCTTCTAGATGTTGTGTTCTAATTCTAAAATTCAATAATTCTATGAAATTTAGACACTCCCAAGATTAACAATTTGTTTTAAAAAATCATTTTTATATATCTTACACAATCTTATTAAGTAGACAGGGCAGGAATTATTTATCCCCATTTTATAGATGAAGATAACTCCTTTAAGCCCCAACTTAGACGCCACTCCCTATAAGAAGCTTTCCTTGATTCCATATTTTAGTAAAATTCTTCTCCCTCAGAGCTCCCATAGCTCTTGGTTATATAATTTATAAAATCATAAAAGAAATATTTTATAATTTTTTGATGTATTTATTTGTATTGCGGTTTATTGAAAATATTTATTCTATCATGAACCATACTGTGTACATCTCTTTCTGTTGGTGTCTTATGCCTCAATTAAACTCACTGGGGGAAGGGTGCCATCTTGTCTATACTTTGTCAAGTACTCCATATATAGTAGGAGGCTAATAGATCATCGTTGTTTTATATTGTATTGCATTCAATGAAAGATTAAGGGCCTGCCATATGTCAAGCAGCACAGTAAGCTCTGGGGAAGCAAAGATATAAAGGAAGAGCAGAATTATCATAACATATTGTATTGTAGAGACCAGCCCTGAGTCACACAGCTAGGAAGCAGTAAAATTACAATTCAAAACAGATCTTTAGTTCAATGCTTTGAAAAATAAAACAAAACAGAAAAACTATCCTCTATGCTCTGAGTCTGCTTTAAGAACTGGTGGAGAAGATGAAGACCTACATGGTATCATTTAATTCCACTGAGCTCAAAAATCACCCCTTGATTGCCTGTCATGGTGCCAGGAATTCCTTTCTGTTCCTGTGATTTTCAGTCTTTCAGCTCACCCCTTTCAACCCCCTTTAAAATGCAAATAGACGGGGGTGAGATAACACTTTAAATTTTTCTTTCATAATTTCTTAGTAATTAATTGGCAGATGGGTAAGAACATGAGGGAAACTGACAAAATGAATTGTGTCTATAGCAAAAATTCCCAACCTTTCTCTTCTGGAACTTGAGAGAAGCCTTTTTTAGAATAATGCTTTAAAATCCATAAAATAAACTACCAAGGATAACAAGGAAAACCAAAAGTCAGTGAAAATAAAAATGCTTTTTCTACCTCAAAGTTCATGGACCCTTTGAAATTTATCCAACACCCTCCTTGGGGGTCTGGGGCCTCTGAGTTAGGAAGGAAACCCTAGTCCAGTGAAAGGTGAGCTGGATACTAAAGGGTTAGGAAACTCTGTTGCATGGGGACTGTTCTGGCAGGGGGCCTGAGATCAGTCTTCAAATATCTGAAGGATTATAATGGAGAAAGGGATTTGAATTTTCTTTTTCAGTTTGGCCTCAGAGGAAAGAAGTAAGACCCTTGATGGAAGTTAAAGAGAGTTCAGTTTCAGCTTAATATGGAGAAGAACTTCCCAACACTGGGGGCTGTTTAAAAACTGGCTGAGGGTGCATGGGGAGATCTAGAGTTCCTGTCATTGATGAGGAAGAGACAGGAATGGTCTGGGGGCTCAGCCTTTTACATGGTCATGAGGGCTACAGTTCACTGAGGTGGGATGAAAAAAAAGATGGCAGGTGTGACTGAAAGGAACCAATTCCCCAAAGAAGAGCAGAAGAGCTATAACTTAAACATCAGGGAAGAAAGAAAAGGGCAGATTTATACCTAGGAGATATCCTTTTCCTCCCCTAGGAATGCAAATAAATTTTTCCTTCCCCACATCCTATAAAGTAGCAGAAGAGGAAGAGTTAACATGGCCAATTGACTGCTCTTTGTGGAGACCCTTTGGGAGAAAGGAGAGCAGTAGGAAGTAGAGACAGCAATGACTGACTAGCTCTGAGAGGAAATGGTGGGTGGGAGCCACTGTTTCTGATCTTTATCCAGTAGGAATTAGGAACAGGGTGTCAGGAAACCAGTGGTTTCTCAGAAAATAGCTGAAGTTCATCTATAAACTGCATTCATATGACATTTCATCTAGGAATAGCCTATTCAGCTCCTATGACAATTAAGAAAAGAGCATAATCTTTTTAATCCAGTAATTCAATATAAAAGGTAGAGGCAAGAAAAGTGGTTCAGAAGTCAGGATAGCTGGCTTCGATATTCAGTTCTTTCATTTGCTACCTCTGTAATCTTGGACAAGTCACTTTATTCCTTCAAGCCATAGTATTCTCATTTGTAAAATGAAGATAATGATTGTTGTAGTAGAGTATTGATTACATAGACAAATATATATATATATATATATATATATAAATAACTATATAGAGAGTTATAGGACCATTATATATGAGGACTGTTTTGTCAGAAGATATAAAGGAAGAGCAAAATTATCATATTATAATATGATATATAATATATATCATATTATAACATTATAGAGACCAGACCTGAGTCACACAGCTCGGAGGTAGTAAAATTACAATTCAAAACAGATCTTTAGTTTAATGCTTTGAAAAATAAAACAGAAAAGATATACACAAACACACACACATATAAAACTATAATGGTCTTATAACTATGCACAAGGCACTCTCGGTATTTTAGGCAACACTGTAAGACTAGAAATATGAGAGAAGCTGCTAACCTGAAACAGTGGAGGGAGTTTTCTCACCTGGGAGTTACCTATAATTATGAAATCCCATAGGTCTGGTTCCTGTCTATCATTTCATATGAGGCTGCTACAAGGCTCAAATAAGATAATATATGTAAAATGATTTGTAATCATAAAGCAGGATATAAATAGTTGTGATTACTGTTATTATTTTGACCAGACCTGTAATTTCATCTGTGTATGGAACTGCTGGATAGGCATTTTCTCTACCAATGCAAGATCAGCACCTTTTTTCTCAACTTATATTTTTCTAGAATTGCCCGGGGCACTGAAAAGTTAAGCAATTCTTCTGGAATTAGTCGGCTATCTACTATGTCATGCTGTTTCTCTGTCATCAATATTATTATCTAAATCTGTATAATTATTATCATTGTAATAAATTTTAGAGCTTTAAGAGGAATTAAATCAACATAACAAGAAGTTAGATTGTACAGACTACTGAAAGCAGCAAAAAAAGAAGAGGAAGGGACAATTTCTAAGAATCACATTGTCCCCAGTTGTCAACACATCCATTTAATTGTTGGTACTCTGAATATAAAAACCTTGTTTGATGACCAAGAAGATGATATCTTATTGGAGTTAATGAACTCCATCCAATAGTATTCTTACTGTAAGTAAAACTAGAAACCCAAGAGTAGTTGCAGGTAAACTGAGGTTCTTCAGAGAGGAAAAAAAGAGAAACTTGCAATAAGAAATATCATTTGAAGGGATATTTGATCATCTCATTTTATAAGCAAACACAATGATTACAAGTGAATAGCATACCATGATTTATCAATACATGAAAATGAAAGTGTCAAAATAGAGTCAATGAAGAATCTGCATACTAGCAGCTTAGAAGTTATAGGAATATATCCTATTATTTGGTGGCATTAGTGGATGGGTTTTAGGGAGTGCAATAATCAGTTGGTTAGTCCATAAACATTTATTAAGTACTTTTGGGATATAAATAGAAATTATATATATATATATATTTATATTTATATATATATATATTCTGAGAATTCTGAGCTTGGAGTCAGGAAAACTTGAGTTCAAATCCAGCTTCAGACACTTACTAGCTGTAAAAATCATAATCCTCTCTTAATGTTAGTTTCTGTTAGTATAGTTAATTAGTATAAAAAAGGAAGTAATAATAGCATCCACCTCCCAGAGTTGTTGTCAGGATCAAATGAGATACTATCTTCAAAGTGCTTAGCCAGGGCCTGGCCCTTTCCCTTTCCCTTCTTCCTCAATATAGAGAGGGGAGTTTGGAGGGAGGAAGTAAATACAAGAAGACAAAAAATACTGTTAGAAAATAATACCCCAAAATATTTTGGGAATCAACAAAGGAAAGAAGCCAAAGATAAAGAATTAACCCAGAAGTTTCCAGCCTGTACATCTACAATAATTATCTTATTTAAGAATAAAGCCATAATGAATTTCATGGAAAAAATGAGTATATTTGAACATAAAGAATTCAGATGTTATTGAGATAGCAGGAATAGAAAAATGTTCATGAAGCTAGGTCATGGATTGGTTAAAGATCAAAACAATATTAAATTAAAGAAAGGATCAAGATTATGAGCAGCTGTACTTGAATGAAGAGCAAAAGCAGAGAAGGGAAACATAAGCCAATGGAGAACCTGATGTAACTATTGGCTGAACAAAGAGTAACCCAAAAGCATTTGCAGATAGAAGTGGAATGAGTTTAACAAGTAAATGTGAAATGGAAAAAAAAGATTTACCATAATATTTATAGTGATCTCTTCTGTAATCATATTGAAATCACCATCTTTGGATCCTACCATCTCAGACCAGATGTGCTGTACAAGGAACTGGCAATAGAGGATGTATGGAAAGACACAAAGGATTATAGAAGATACGTAACAAGGTATAGAGATTGTAATTTGTAGTGCTAAGAATCACAGTCATAGGGGCACATGAAATTAAATGACTGGATTCATAATTAAGTACCTATTATGGAAAAGGTACTAGGCTAGGGTGTTAGAGAGTAAAAACTAATAGATAAAACAATCTTTGTCCTTAAAGAATTTTAATTTTACTCTGAAATATCTAAGTTTAAGTTTAAGTTCAAATCTAGGCTCCAACAAATTGATCACAAACTTGTAATCCTAGTAAGATACCTAGCTTCTGTCAGTTTGAGTTTCTTCATCTGCACAGTATGAATAACAGTAATGATATTATTGTATTGGTTATCGTGAGGATAAAATAAGACAATATTTGCAAGTACTCTGTAAATTTCAAAGTGCCAAATGCTAGCTGTTATTATTATTATATTATTAACAATACTATTGTATCATTGTTATAAACTTGTGTGAGATTAAGCTGATATATTAAGGATTTAGAGGGCAAAACATTCATAAGGAAGAGGGAGGAGCAAGAAATCTCAGTCTGTCTTCCGAATGTCTCAGTCTCAATGTCTGTTCTTCTGAAATGAAAAAGGCACTTTGGGAGGAAGTCACTTACTCATATTCTCACTGGATACCCCCAAACTTTGGCTCACAGGGAAGGACGTTTTGGCTGATCTCAAACAGACTGACCACAGTATATTTATGGTTCCAAATGAAAACCAGGTGAGGGGTAATTTCCCACACAGAATTCCTCTCACAGACCCATACCTCTGGAATTCATTCCCAATTCCCATTTCAATCTTGCCAAATCTGTTGGCCTTCTGGGCTGGGGTGGGCTCAGTCTCAATTTTACAAACTGGACCTTGTCTTTCCCTATAGAGTGGGGAGGGGAGATAGTGGAGAACTTTAAATAGATGGTTTTTAAAATGAAAGAAGTGTCTATACTCCTCCTTGGAGATCTCAGTCCTGTAGGGAAGGGTAGGCTCTATCAACCCTAATTGAATAAGCCAGGTTAAATGGAGGAAGCCCAAAGGACAAAAACCACATGCCCTGAACTGGGGAAAGGCTTTCTCTGTGATCCCCAGAGCCAGCATCCCTGCATCTTTCACCACAAGAATCATAACAATCTCCCCACACTGCAGAGGAGCAGACTGTGTAATACAAAACCAGCCCAGGCAGATGTGGGGAATGTTAAGTGTCGATTGAACCATTTCGCATGCAGCCAGAGCATTCAAGGTAGTCCTAATTAATGACCTAGATGTGTGCAAGTGGGCGCTGGGTACTCTGCGCTTGATTTCCCAGGCCAGAAGGAGGCTAGGCATTGAATGAAAATCATCTCCAACCAGGGATTCACTGTGGGAAGCAGATAGTGGGAGAGCTGGGACCAAAACTGGAAGCTCCCAGACATAAAAAAAATAACCCAGTCACAGTAGCTGGCCAAGTGCAATGGACTGAAAGTCAGAAAACTTGGTGACCCATCCTTTTTTCTGTCACTTCACTGACTATTTCTGTGTTATTTTGAGCAACAAACTTAAACCTAGTAAGCCTCAGTTTCTTCAACTGGAAAATGGAGTTGATAATAATCCTTTTCTTACCTCAGAGGTTATTTATATGAACTATAAAGATTTCTATAAGTATAAACTATTATTATCCTCTTGTCCAAACTTCCCATTTTGCACAAAAGAAAATTGTGGCCCAAAGTAATTAATTTACTTTCACAAAGGTCTTGAAGCAAGTTTCCCCCCCACCCATGCTGCCTCATTCTTTATTTTTCTGAGTTTCTTTTTATTTTTCTCAATTAGATATAAATTTTTAAAATTCATTTTCTGAAAATTTTGATTAGCAAATTTTCTTCCTCTCTCTCTTTTCCCCAATTTGAGAAGGCAAGAAATCTGATATAGATCATACATGTACAGTCATAAGCAAGTTCAACAATTCAAGTCAAACACTTATTAAGCACTTACTGTATGCAAGGTAGTTTGGAGTACTGGATTAGATAGCCAGCCTTGGAATCAGAGACCTGGGTTCAAGGTGTACTTTTGATATACACTAGCAGTGAAATTGGACAAATCACTTAATTTCTTAGTACTCTAGGCGACTCTCAAACACTATACAGATAGTGCCAACTGATTGATAGAAGCAGAATTACTAGAAAATCACTTAACTTCTTAGTACCCGAGGCAACTCTCAAAGACTACCCAGATAATGCCAGCTTACTGATAGAAGTAGCATTACTGGAAAATTCCTATAGCAGTGAAATCATAACTCTTATCTAAAATTTGCAAGGTATTATGGTTAGTTTTTCATAATAAGATTGTCTTTTTTTTTAAAAGCTTTTAAAAGAGAATTTGTTCTTTGGTTTATTGTATGTATGAAAGGAGAAGAAAATAAAAGCTAGGATTACAAAGAAAAAACAATGGAACAATTTCTGTCTTTGGAAATGAATATTAAACTTCTAGGTTTCAGCAGACACGAATAAGTGTAATACTAGAAAAATTTGAGGAGGGATCCAATAGTAATAAGAGGGAAAATCAGGGAAGGCTTCAAAGAAGTGATACCAGAGTTGAACTCTGAAAGAAAACAAAGATTCTTAGAGGCAGAGATAAAAATGAAGAGCACTCCAGATATAGGGAGAGCTTGAGTAAATGCATGGAGAAGGCAGCAGATGGTAAATTGAATTTACTTGTAGTGTGGTTTTAGCTGGTATGTAGTATTTGTGTAGGAGACTAACATGGATTCAAGTTTGCTTTATAGGTGATTAGGAAGCACAGAGCACAGAGAGTGGGGTCTGGAGTTAGGAAGAGATATCTTCATGAACTCAAATTTGACTTCAGACACTTGCTAGCTTTGTGACTCTGGGCAGGTCACTTAATCCTGTTTGCCTCAGTTTCCTTATCTATAAAAATGAGCTAAAGAATGAAATGACAAAACATTATATTATCTTTGCCAAGAAAAAAACTGAAAGAGGGTCTTGAAGGTTAAGACACAGCAATTATGAATGAATAACATCAATATATAGGTAGGGCCTAGATTTCAGAAAGCCTTAAAACCTAGATTGAGTCAGTGGCAGAACAGAGACTATAACCCAAGTCTCCGGACTCAGATGCAGATTTCTGCTCACTATACCCAATTGCCTCAAGCTTTGAACATCTTCAGAGAAAAGCCCTTTGCAGACTGGACTATGAAAGTAAAACAAATTTACACATCTATTGATCTATGTCACATAATTCTGGTCATAGAAGGATAATGCATTTTGCAAAGGTCAAAATATAGCAGCAGCAAATGGGAAGGTAGCTTATGGGCCTTTGAGGAGGACAGACATTATTTGGAAACAAATTCTTAGTTGAGAATGATTAACAAGATTTTTATTCAAGTTACTTGAAAATTCTCAAAGACTATTATTGCTCTCTGGGGTGACTGAAATGCTCTTTTTTCATGATTTCAAACACCTGGGTTTCAAATAATGGAGATATTCAAATCTTGCTTTGGTGTTTTAGTTGATTATTTGTAGTTTCCAAATTAACTCACCATTTAAAATACTCACTTAAAATTCAGGATCTGTTAGTCCTGAGGCAAAATGAGTTCTGTCTTAAATGTAACACTTTATATAAAGAGATGAGAAAATTCAGAAATCTGTGATCATATTTAATATACTATGTGGTTGCACTTAATATGTGCATCAGCTGGCTGATGCATTTTTAAGGGGTTTTCATAAGTATTTGATTGCTTGCTGAGTGGCTTCCTGTCTCATTGAGTTCCAGTTTCTTCATTTCTAGGCAATAAGCATTTTTTTTTCTTTTTGCCAGGCAATTATAGTTAAGTGACTTGCCCAGGGTCACACAGCTATAAGTGTTATGTATTTGACTCATTTGTATTTGTATGTATTTGATATGTATTTGGACACATTTGACTCAGGTCTTGTTGACTCCAGGGCGGTGCTCTATCTACCGTGTTATTTATGTGCCTTAGTTTCTTCATTTCTAAAAGTATTTGGGCTAAATACTTTTTTTTCTTTTAAAAAATATTTTAAAGTTATAGAATAAAATAAGGATTTCTATAACATTATAATTTTTTAAAAAATAGATGATTGCTCATGAAACTGGAAATTTATTGTGTACAACTTGCTATTCCTTTTAAATATATGAATGAAGTTGTCAGGTAAATTTCTTTCTTTTTCTTCCATTAATCCCTTTGTCCCTGCCCTAGACCTGGGTTATTTGATTTTAAAGAACTCATCCTACCCTGTAGACCCAGGGAAATACTGATTCCTTTGCTTGACTTTATTGCAATTTCTTTTCCTTCCCAAACTCACAACACCAGTTTATAATATGACAAAATAGGATTACAGCTAACTAGAAGTGATGGAAGCATATAGTGGTAGGCCAAGCTAGGAGGGACCTTAGTGATTTTCTCTAAATTTTAGATGACACTTGAGTGTCAAATAAATCTATGAAACTTAAGATATAAGAAGGGAAGTTATATAGGTAGTGGGTGAGTGAACCAGAATTAGAACTCATCTCTACAACCAAGACCTTTGAATTCCCAGTCCTGTGGTCTTTCTAACACAAGGAACCTCAAAGGGAAAGTTCACAAGAAGAGCCTTGGGAGCTCATTAGATGCTTTTGCCCAAGAAGACTAAGGCTTTTTATTAACTTGAAACAATTGTCAAATCCAGCAGAGTCTAAGGATGTTGAAATGGGAAGTTGTATAGTACAGTGGAAAAGTCTCTAGCTCTAGCATCAGAAACCCTGAGTTCAAATCTCACCTGTGATACTTACTATATGTGTGACTTTGGGAAAGCTACTTAATTTTCCTGGGTTTGAGTTTCCTCATTTATAAAATGAGGTTTCCAAAATCCCTTTCATTCTAGATCATTGATCCCATGATCCAATTTCAGAAAAGTGCTTAAGCCTTCAAATGTTATCATTGGTACAGGGAAAGCTGGTCTCACCTAGGGTCTTTTTCCAATAGACCTGACCTGTACCTAGTCACTGACCCATAGAGTTCTAGAGGAAAAAATGAGGCTCGTACCTAGCACAACTCTTCCTTCCTCAAATCCAATTCACTTTCGTGTCACGATGTCACCTTCCTGGTTATCTTTGAGAATGAAGGACAAATAACAACAGAGCTGATCTAAAATCTAGGGAGACCTGGGCTCAAAGTCTTTCCTGACATGTACTAGTTGTATGATCCTGAGAAAGTCATTTAACTTTTTAGGCAACTCTATAAGAACAAAAGTTGCAGCTTGATCTGATGGAAGGAGTTTCTTTACCAAACAGTTCCTATACTAATGAAATCACAGGTCTAGGACTCATCCTTTAATCAGCAGTAATTTGCCAATGGCAATTAAACAATTAGCAGACATTATAGAATGTCTCCTATGTGTTGGATACCGTGGAAGATACAATTCAAGATCCAATGCTTTCTTTTCAAGGCAGACACATTTTAGAGGATGAAATGGACTGATCTTAGAAATCAGAAGTCTTTGGTTTGAATTTTGACTGTTTTTACCAGATGTATAATTTTGGCTGTGCCCTGTCATTTCTAAGTCTCAATTCCTTGTAATATGAGTAGTACAAATCTTATTACCCTTATTTTATGGATTGGGAAATTGAGGCTCAAGGATTGCAATGGACTCATAATCAGGGTTATACCACCAGAAAGCAATAGAAACAAAAATTGAACTCAAGCCATTAGACCAGAGACCAGTGCTCCATCCCCCGTATCATACTATTGCCTTGGTATTCCAGACACTTACTAGATGTGTGATTCTGGTAGTTATTGTGTTTCAGTTGTTTCAATCTCCATTTGGAGCTTTCTTGGAAATAGTAAACTAGTTTGTCATTTTCTTCTCTAGTTCATTTTACAGATGAGGAAACTGAGGCAAACAGGGTTAAGTGACTTGCCCAGAGTCACACAGCCTGTAAATGTGTGAGGCTAAATTTGAACTCAGATCTTCCTGACTTCATCCCCAGCGTGCTATCTACTTTGCCACCTAGCTGTTCTTGTGACTCTGGGCACATCTCTATTAGTCTCAGTTTCCTCATTGTAAAAATGAGGATAATAATAGTCCTTATCACCCAGGATTGATGTGAGGATCAAATTAGACAATATTTGGAAAATGCTTGCTTAGTACAGTGTGTGGCACATGGTAGGTACTATATAAATGCTAACTATTATTATTTATTATTATTAAAGACTTCCAAGTTTGACACTATTTTCTGGAGTTACTTCTATCTACAACATTCTATATTCTAAGACTCTTCCAGCCATAACATTTTAAGTTCTATATTCTAAGACCCCTTCTAGCTAAAACATTCTACTGACTGTTCTAACATTTCATGTTCTAGAGCCCTTTCCAGATCTAACTGTCTATATTTACCTATGTGCATTTCTTTGAACTCTAAACAAACTGAGGTTATTTGGATGAAATTATCTCTAAGGTTACTTGCACTTCTAGACTTCTATATATAAGGACTATATCAGACTATATTAATGATACTGTCCCAAGCATCTTAGGCACAATACTACTATATAAGGTTTGAACCTGACAAAGAAAGAGAATTTTAGGTATAATACCAAGAATACAAATATAGAATCTTTATCAAAAAGGTGTAGAAATGTCTACCTCTTAAATGAAATGTACTTTGGACATATTCGTGCTCTATAATAATTGGCAATAGAGAGAAGTCACCATGGTAATTATGGATTGTTTTGTAGAAGGTGTCTGGCATTTGCAGTTTCCTGAAATAGCTCAAGGCATTATAAGCAACTACAAAATCATAAAATATTTGAGCTGGAAGGGAATTTAGAGAAAAATTAATCAAATGCAATAAATGTTTCTTAAGCACCTACTATGTGGAGGGCACTGTGTACTAGGTGCTAGAGGGGACATAAAATTGAGCTAAGGCAGACTCTGTCTTTACAGAGGTAATGTTCCAGGAGGAGGATCTGATAACGTACACAGACAGAGATACTATATAATTTTATTGATGAATGCATTAAAGTGATGCAATACTAAGGAGGAGCCACTTAAACTGGGTTTACGAGGTGGGTAGAGATTCAACAGAGAAAAGGACAAAATATAGAATATGAGACTGAAAAAAGGCCTCAAAGATAGAGTACAAACTTCTGATGTTACAGAGAATGAAAGTAAGTCCCAGGGAGATATTTGGATTATTCCAAGTCACAGAAAATTTGAGGATATGCCATCTTGGCTTTTCATTTTACTTAATCAGCTCCTACATCTAAAATCAATCTTATTCTAAGTTTTGCAAATATCTGATGATGATAATGTGATGGCAATGGAAAGAGTGCTAGAATTTGGTCAGGAGATCTGGATTTAAATTCCAATTCTGACAGTTCTGAGTAACATGACTGACTCTGAGTGAGTTACCATTATTATTATTATTAACAATAACAATTATTTCTGTATAGCATTTTAAGGTTTGCAAAGTACTTATATATTTTATTTAACTCAAACCTTATTAACAACCCCTAGAAATAGGTATTGTTATTCCCATTTTACTAGTGAGAAAACTGAGGTAAGCAGAGGTTAAGTGACTTGCTCAGGATCACACAGGTAGCAAGTGTTAGAAGTAGAATCTTTACCAAGTTTACTTGACACCAAGTCTAGTCAATTTATTATACTACTTAGTGGTCAATGTCTGAAATTAAAGCTCCTCTTCTGTAAAGTGGGGATCATCATATTCATATTTATGCATCACACAGAGTCACTGTGAGGGTGGCAGTTGGAAACTTGGAATATCATAAAGATGTGAGCAATTGTTATTATTACATTTCTTTTCCTCCTTGCATGTCTTGTGCCTTGTTTCTTTCTTATTGATATCTCTGTCACACTTTTTAATTATTATTAAACTTGCAGTAGGGAATCTCATTTCCTGACCATTGAAGGACAGATATTAATCCTTATTCTGACACCCAAAAGAGCACCTTAGTGAATCAAGATTAAAGCTGAAATCTTTTCATTTGTTGGTTGACATCTTGCCTCCAGGTTTCCCCACTGGCAATTTTAATTCCTGGCTGGAAATCTCTCAGCAAATCCTCATGATAAATACTATGAGAAGATCTAAGGTTCAGTTATACTTCTCAGGGTAGGGGGATAGAGAAACACACATACCCTCAAAGAGAGACAGACAGAGAGAGAGAGAGAGAGAGAGAGAAACAGAGAGAGACAGAGAGAAGAGAGACAGAGAAAGACAGACAGGGGAGAGAGAGAGAGAGAGAGAGAGAGAGAGAGAGAGAGAGAGAGAAGAGAAGAGAAGAGAAGAGAAGAGAAGAGAAGAGAAGAGAAGAGAAGAGAAGAGAAGAGAAGAGAAGAGAAGAGAAGAGAAGAGAGACAGAGAGACCGAGACAGACATACAAAGGCAGAGAGAAAGACATAAAAAGTCAGAGAGACAGAGACAGAGAAGAAGGATAGAGGGAGCGAGGAGTAGAAAGAGAGATGAAAGAAAAAAGTGGTGGAGAAGGAAGAGGAGGAGAAGGGAAGACCCTTCAGTTACTTACCTGCTCCCATGATCAGACCAGGTGCTGTGTCCTTGGTATGCACAGTGCCTGACACATATGGATTATCTGCCCATCGGAGGTGCAGGTGAAGATGGCAGTCAGGCTTGGAGGAGAAGAAAATAAGAGAAAAGATTTGACTTTTGAGTAAGATCACGATCCCATACCAAAGCTGATTATGACTAGAAAATGCCATAGGTGGCATTTACATAAACTCATGAAGTTTGCAAAGCAAACTGATTTCAAACTGAGACTGAGAGAGTTTCAGTTACTTGCCCAAAGTCACACAGCTACTAAGTATCAGAGGCAGTATTTGTACCCAAGTGTTTAATCCCTTAGCCCCAGTGCCCTCCCAACTCTACCATGCTCTTCATGATGCTGATAATGATAACACACCTGGTGCATACTTAAGTGATCTATAATTTCATCAGGTGCCCCCTTCATGGAAGCAGATTAAAATCTCCCCACAGTTAAGGGAATGGTTTAAAGAGCTGCTGTTGCTAGATAAAATCCATTCCCTGGTGACCAAGTCTTCTGCTGCTAAATTGAGAGCTGAAAGTGACTTTGCAGGTCAATGAATCTACTTTCCTCATTTTACAGATAAAACCCGAAATTTAGGGAATTGAAATGACTTGCTGGGGCATCAAGGTAACATCTTCAACTGGATTTGAACTCAAACCTTCATGATTTAGAACCTAATGCATTGTCTACTACACTATATGTACATATGCACATATATACATCTATAAATTATATATTATAGATATATTTTGGGGGGAGGGAGAAGAATATGAGAAGGAAAGATGTTAGAGTATTATCTCTCTGTGATTTATAATCTTACAGTCTCCTGGGGCACTGAGAGCTAGTGAGCAACTTAGAAGCCATCAAATCCACCCCTACTCCTCACTTTACAGATAAGGAAACTGAGGCATAGAGTTTAGTATGTGTTTTAAGTAATACTTGAGCACAGGTTTTCCTGACTCTAAGATTGGCTAAGCTATTCTAACTCTTCCCTTAAATTAAAAGTTTCACAAATCATGCATTGATCATACAAATGAGAAAAGAAAGTCTTTTTAAACTTTACTCTTCACTCTTGACCACTGTGGTCAATTTTTGGCAATTTTTGAGAGTGGACTCAGAAAACTGGTAGAAAACATTCCTCTCTTTCTCACTCCTGATCTCTCTCTCTCACTTAACCTTCCACTTTTGGAACTTCCTTCCTCTATACCCCAGAAACACCAGAAATTAGCTCATTCAAAAAGTCAAACCTGTATTGAAATCTCAATTTATGAAATGCATTCCCAGAAGGTCTCCAAACCCACCTTGTATCCACAGAGCTCAGAATACAGCAAAGAAAGTGTTTGTTCCCACAAGTTGGTGTTCCCATTTTTTGGAAGCACAGATTGCTTATAGGATCTGCCCGAGGTTACACAGTAAAGTCAAGTAACAAGAGATGCTAGGTAGTGTTCGTGTTCCTTTGGTAAACTAGACACTTAATACTGAGGGAGTAAAGAGCCTTTTCTAACTCAGAAAAAAAATGGTACAAAAATAGATCCCAAGCTGAAATCTTTTTCAATATATTAATATCAATAATAACAATTATCCTTCTTTTCCTCTTTCCTTCCTTCTTTTCTTCCTTCTTCCCTCCCTCCCTCCCTCCTTTCTTCCTTCCTTTCTTTCTTCCTTCTTTCCTCCTTTCCCTTGATTCTTCCTTCCTTCTTTTTTCTCTTCCTTCCTTCTTTCCTTCCTTTCTCCCTTTCTTCTTTTCCTTTCCCTTCCTCCCCCTCCTACCTATGTTTATTCTCACTTACAGAACTATTTTATTTCAAAATTCTGACAAGAACATAAATGATTCACATGATAAAAAAGGAGAACTTTTTTAGTACACTGCTGTGGATACCCAGAGAGTTCATTAAGCAACTCAGAGTTTTAAAAGATATAAATCTGAAGAAAAAAAAAAACCTAAAAGATTTTGATAAGGTTCTCAAGCATATTCTTTATGTGGTGAGTAGTGCTTGAGAACAAGTATATATTGAATCATTTATAGAAATATATCTGAAAATCCTTCTCATTACAGACTCAAGCTTTAGGGAACACTGATACTTGGTCTTTAGGGATAATAAGTACCAAGCCATACAATAGGGCACTTGATACCTGGAGGAAGTATATGCAAATATCTTTTTAGTTATTTTCCTGATTATTATCATACTGAGAAAGAAGAATATAAAAATGCCTATATTACAGAAAATTTTCCTTGTTAATCTCAGATAATGTAGCTACAATTTTTCCAAATTCCAGGAGCTCATCTATATCTGTTTCTAACTATGTCTCTGTTTCTTGTCTCTCTCTGTTTCTCTTTTCACCATGTCTCTTTCTCTCATCTCTGTCTCTCTTTCTTGCACATATATATATATATATATATATATATATATACACATGGTTTCTGTGTCTGTCTCTATTTCTGTCTCAGGATAAGCATCTCTGCTCATCTGAGGCATATTTAACATATGAGACAAACTATTGCCAAAAAATAAATTATTGGGGAGACCCTTGACCTTTCGCCAAAATTTATCCCACTTAGACAATTTTTTTAGGTGAAGTTGTTGCCCCACCCAGCTAGAAAACTTTATGAATTCTGCCCTATTGTACTCTAATCAATTAGATTTGGGGAAGTTGGGGTATAGATCCTTTGTTTAGATTTTCCAAAATGGGTATGATTTGGAAGTAAATAGTCACATCTCCCAGCCCCTCATTAGAATAAGCCCATCTCTCATTATAATATTCATTCTTATTAATTGTTCATTATATATTAACTTTTCTATTGAGTTTGGGTTTGGTTGAGATGAAATCTTGAAAATTTGTGAGGTCATTGAATATCCATTTTTTTTCATTTAATATTAAGATTAGCTTTTCTGGATAGAATATTTTTGACTGCAGTCCTAATTCTTTTGACTGTTGATATATAATATTCCAGGACTTGCAGTCTTTTATTGTATCTGCTGATAAATCCTGCACCATTCAAATTGTAGCTCCAGCATATTTGAATTTTTTGGTTTCTTTCTTGTAAATTTATTCATTTTTTTTATCTGGGTGTTTTAAAATTTACCAATAATGTTTCTATGTCTTTCCTTTGTAGGATCTCTTTGAGGTGATAATAGGTAGATTTTTAAAATTTCTACTTTCTGCTCATGTTCTATCATCTTAGGACAATTTTTGGTTATTTCTTGAATTATTGTGTCAAAGTTTTTTTTTTTTTTTTGGTCTACTATCAGGTATTCCTATTATTATTATATTTTCTCTTTTATCTGTTTGATCTGTTTATTTTTTAAATAAAGTATTTGACATTTTCTTCTATTTTTCCATTCTTTATATTTGTTTTGTTATTTCTTAGTCTCAAAGCGTCACTGGTTTCCCCTTGCCCAATTCTAATTTTTAGAGTTATTTTATTCTTTAAAACTCTGTATCTCCTTTTCTAAGTGGCTAACTTTTTATTCATAATCTTGTTTTTCTTGAATGATTCTGTTTTTTTTAAAGTTTTTTCCTCAATCTCTCTCATTTAATTATTTAAGTGTTTTTTGAGTTCTATAAATTCTTTCTTGGCAGGTAGCTATTTAATGTTATTCTTTGGGGTAGAAGAAGTTTTTTTTTTTTAAACTTTACTGTCCCTTTCTGAAGATGAATCTTTCCTAATTAGTAAGTTTCTATGATTGGGTTCTTCCTCCTTTGCCCTCTCTCTCTCTCTCTCTTTTTTTTAAATGAGAATTTATTAGCCAAAACATCTCTAAATATATGGTTAGGGGATGTGCCTCTAGCCTCATTTCAGCTCTCCTCTCTGACCTGAATCCCAAACTAAAAGCTCCTCCCTGCCTTCAATTGCCGGGGACTTTGCCCCACTGCCTCTGCATTCACTGGGTGTCCTGGTTCCTTGTTGGCCCAGGCTGCAGCTGAGCAACATACCTGAGTCTTGTTCCTAATCAGCCCAGGTTCCCTCAGTCTTCCTAGACTCAGATTTCCAATTCCTCATGCTGTCCTGGAGGTGAAAGTTCCTATGGTTTGGGTTAAGTTTCCAGCCAAACTCAACTAGCCTGAGGAATCCTGCTGGCTATTTCAGAGGAGCTAACCTGGAGGTGTTTGTACTTCACTCAAGTTAAAGTTCAATTTTGGGGTTTTTCTTCAAGTCTTCCCAGGTTATTCCAGAAGGACTGCTGTTCTGCCCCAGTCTTATTTGTTTTTTACCAGTCTATTTTGGCCCTGAACTGCAGTTTTGTTTTGTTCAAGTATTGGATGGTTTCCATGAGGAGTCTTTGGGATTTGAGAATGTTGCTGATCTCTTTTATTAATTATATGCTAGTGGGACTTATAAAATCCATCCATAAACTTTCAAACTTTTTATATATGTCACAAATACAAATAATGTTTCTACTATATCTATATTACAATGACAGAAAATTAGTGGCCTATAAGCCTTAAAGCTGCTATTGAAATAAAAATTGTTACTATTTTACTTTAATTAGTCATTTAATTATGCAATTTTTAATGTCAGAAGTGGAGTGTCGTATTTAATTAGCAGGACAGTTATTAATTGCAATGGACATAATTATCTCAGTAAATTGTTTATCATTACCTATTAAATATTTTAAAAGAATATAAATTGAGATACCTGAGTAAGATGATCTTGGTGATCTGATTCTTTAAGTCTAGAAATATAAAAATACTGGTTGCAAAAGCTCCTATTTGCACAGTCTTTGCTAATAAGAAGCAAAAATAAAAGTTTATAAAGTATAATTTTATTTGACCATCCCAACAACCCTCTGCAGCTGGCAGAGATGATGACCATAATTTAACATATAAGGAAGCAGAGGCCCAAACACTTACAATGATTTTAAAAAAATAATCCAGCTAATATGTAGCAGAATAAAAAAAACTGAAGTTAGGTCTTCTAAGTGTGCCTGCTACCATACCATACACAGATGGCCAATTTTCAAAGAATTGGGATGTAATAAAATATACTTGGCACAAAAATGACATAGAATGTAATTGAATCTTTCTTTGATGATTGAGAAGGCATTTCAAAATCTTGAATCGCCTCAGGGTCATCATTATAAACAATTATCAATTGTACCAGAGAGACTGAGAAATGCTAGTCAAAGGAGGTACAGTTGATTAAATAACCAACTAACAGAATTTAGCCTTTATACTTGAGTATGAATATAAGTTTCTCATTGAAGAAAAAATAATACCTAAAGGAAAGAAATCCCTTTAAGCGCTTCTCCAGTTATCCAACATTGGAAAGAATATCTTTGGTGCTGTAGAGAACAAAATGAAACCCTATTATCTAAGTATTTCCTTGTGTCTTTCCATCTAGCCACATGGTTACTCTTGGGCTGTTTGAGCTGTTTCCAATTTCTGAATTCTGATGATTAAGGGTATCCCACTGTTTCCTCTACAGTGGAGAGGAACACAGCAAAACCTTCCAAAGTGTCGGACTCCAAAATTGGATACAGCTCAACAGTCCAGAAGTACAGCATTAAAACATGATTAACTACCTCTGAGAACAAGGAGCTGAATTGAAGCTACTTACGAGTATTCATGATCAAAGGAGACAAAGGAAATATGGATAAATAGGTGATAATGTAGAAATACAGAAATGTTATTCTGTTCCCATCTTCCATTAGAACTTTCTACCAGCTGTGAATAATTATGCCATAGGACTCAGATTTTTAGAGCTGGAAGGCTTCTTACTGATTATCAAATTCAACCTCCTTGTTCAATGAATATAAAAACTAAGGACCAAAGAGAGGAAATTGCTTGTCCAAGGCAAATCAGGGAGAACTAAGATCTGATTTCAAGGCCTCCAGGTCCCCTTCTCAATAGCATCAAATCCAAATCACTTAGCTCATCATTCAAGATCCTCCACAATCATCTCACTTTCCCTTTCCAGCCTTTTCATCCATTATACTCTTTCTCATAGTTTAATCTTTTAATACTTGTATATTGGACACTTTTGAAATTCTGATGAGGTCCATTAACTCTTTCTTAAAATCAATTTTATTTTGTTTTTTAAATTAAAAGCTGGAGAAAATGCTTAATTTGAGTTAGTAATGAATGAAAATAAAGATTTATTTTTTCCCATAAAGCTCATCAACATCCTGAAATTTATTCATTAGAAATCTATAGATGGCAAGGCAATACTCTAGACAAAATGCTTTCTTCATTTATTTTTCTAATGTTCCTTATTCCATTAACCTTGCTCATAGAGCTGTCATTCCATGCACCCCTCCCATCCCAAAGCTTAGCAAGCCAATTCTCCACCATTTTATCTATTTATTAAGATAGAGATTTCCTCTACAAAGCCTTCCCTGACTAGTCTGACTAGAAGTGTAAAATGAGGTGGGGTGGGACTCAATAATCTTTAAAGACTTAGCCAGCTCAAACATTCTAGATTCAATAATCTAAAGTTCTTCCAGCTCTAATATCCTATATTTTAAGGTCCTGTTCTATCTCTAGCATCCTATGTTCTGAGGACTTGTCCAGCTTTAACATCCAATTTTCCAAATGACCTTCCAGATCTAACATTTTATGGTTCAATATCCCATGTTCTAAAATCCTTTCTAGCTTTAATATCCTATATTTCAAAGTCCCTTCCAACCTAACATCCTATGTTCTAAGGTCCCTTTAAGCTCTAGCTTCCTATGTTCTAAAGTCCAATTCAGCTCTAACATCCTATGATCTACAGTCTTTTCTAGGTCTAACATCCTCCTATGTTCCAAAATCCCTTCCAGATCTAACCTTTTATGTGCTAAATTCCTGTCTACTTTTACATCCTATGTTTTAAAATCCTTTCTAGGTCTAATATCATATGTTCTAAGGTCCTTTCTACTCTAGCATCCTATGTTCTAAAGCTCTTTCTACTTCTAACATCCTAAGTTCTAAAATCCTTTTTACCTCTAAAATTCTATGTTCCCAAATCCCTTCCACCTCTAAGATCCTATGTTCTAAGGGTTCTTTTAAGTTCAAATTTCCCATGTTCTAAAGTCTATTCAGCTCTTACATTCTACAAGCTCTTCCAGGTGTCTTTTCTAAAACTCTAACATTCTGTTTCAAAGTCCCTTTAAATTTTGACTTCCTATGTTTTAAGATCTCTTCCATATAAGATCGGACTATATCTGCAGTACTACATTAAAATATAACAACATGACATACATTTTACAGAGGAGATGATTGGTTAAAAGAATTGAGGGTTTTTTGTTGTTGTTTGTTTGTTTTTGGCCTGGAGGAGACAATTGGGGCGTGTGAGATAGTTATTTTTAAGTATTTGAAGGGCTGTCCTGTGAGAGATGAATTCTCTTGTTCTTAATAATAGAATGAAGAACTAGGAGAAATAGTTTCTGAATAATTAGAGTTATCTAAAAGTAGAATGGAATGCCTCAAAAGGTAGTGTTTTCTCTCCTTGAAGGTGTGAGTTTATATTAGTACTTTGGGAGAATATTATAGAGGGAATTCCTGTTTGAGAAGATGTTGAAATTAATAGATTCTAATGTTTTTTTCTAGTTCAATTATTCTGTTTTAGGGGTTCTTCTAGCTCTAAAATTCTATAGTTCATTCTGAAAGCAAAAGAACTTGCTCTCTCTTCCATTTATGCAGCTCATTCTATGGTGTCTTGTATCATTAGTAATATTTTCACATGTGTAAATGTGAGCTCCTTTAAGGTAGATTAATTTTTTGTCTTTGTATTCCCCAGAACCTTAGCAAAGTACCTGGAACCTAACAAATACTTAATAAATGACTATTGATTATATTATTTTATCTCCTCTTCCTGAATTGATTTTTGAGTTCCATTGTATCTCATTCATTATCTAAATGCTATGTGAGATATTAAAGTTAAAAGACCCCATGGATCAAGTGTGCTAGCATACTCAACCCACCTAGTTTCATCCTATCCACTCCATCTTCCTATGTAAAAGATATGACATGAAGTGTAGGGAGTGGAAATAAGGAGAGAAGAGAGGCCTGAACAATTCCCAAACCGACTAATAAGATAATTTGTTATATAGAACTAAGCATTAACATTGCTCATGAATAAAGAAAAAGTCACCAGATGGCATTAATGGTGAAGCTGCTTAAGGAGAAAATGATGAAGTTAACATTTAAGAGACTCTTTGATAAGCTTGAAAAATAGAATCACAGATTCACAGCATATCAGAATGGGAAACAATCAAAGTGTCCACATATCTAACTTGTACCAAAATAGAACTTTCCAATTTAGCATGTCAGAGCCAAAAGGGTCTTTCAAACACAAATTATTAAATTTAAACGAGATATGAGACCATGGAAATAAAAACATTTTAGTTGAAAGGGACCTTTGGAGATAATCACCTACTTTGACATTCTGATTTTACATATTGGGATACTGAAGCCAAGAGTGTGGGGAAGTGACTTTCTTAGAGATAATTATATAAACTGCTTTGCAAACCTTAATGAGTTATATAAATGCTAGCTTTTAGTAGCAAAAGCAGGTTCTAAACTAAGGTCAATTGATCCCACATCTCTATATCTATGGATTATTTCTTCTTCTGGATTTTAAGTGCTTTGAGAGATGGAGGCATTTTGGCTCTGGGAAGAAATAAAATTCTGCCTCTGCTACTGCCTTGGGGATTAAAGTCCTGCTTTTGACTTCTATGTAAACTTGGACAAGTTACTTTTCCTCTCTAGAATTCAATTTTATCCTCCACCAAATAAATGGCACCAATTTTCATGATCTCTAAGGCTTCTTCTAGCCTGAAAAACTTGAGCCTGAGAAAGAATCTTGCACAGGATCTAGTGTGTAATTGCTATTGGATAAAGACTAAAAGCAGCCCCAATACGGTTTCTATGGGGAAGATAATATATGGCCTAGCTTCCCCCATTCTGACCCTATCAATCAGAGTATCATTTGCTGTACTGCTATGGGAATATTTAATCTTTCTAAGTTTGATTTACTAGCCAAGCTTAGAATAATTACTAGCATTCTTTCTCCTGTAATTATTAAATCACTGGGCCCTTACACCATACAAAGGTCAAGGAAAGCCTTAGGCAAAAATGTATAGTCTTCTGGAGTCCACACACACTCCCCTCCCCTTCTGTTGCCCTTTCTTCTCTCCCTAGGCACCTAGGGTCTTGCTATTACCCACTAATAGCCACATTCTCTCCCTATACTTATGACCCACACTGGTTCTATATTTCTTCGTATTGCTCCATGTTCTATATTCCATAGTTGTATCCCTTTCATTCCTATTCTGTTAAATCAAGAACCTGCTCTCTACTAATCTGCTGATAGGTAAGGATGTTTTAATGTGCTGCCTTTCAGTGAATGTATTTGTATTTTAGAGAATAATGGAATCTTACTAAGCTTCTCTTTCACTGCTAATATCCTGGGTTCTCAAATCTGTACTAGCTAAAACTCAGCTCTGGAGCATCCTACTAAGCTGAATGAGTTCTCAGGAAGGTCATCTGTCATGACATTGTGGGATGGGCAGGGATTATTAGCTTTTTACTCTTGGAAATTCTCATTGGCGTTTCATCACAGATGGCCTGTGATCTGAATCAATTAATTTACCTAGATGAAGTCATGCATCCTTTAAGGTATGGAATCTCAGAGTCACAAGGGACACTAAAGCATGATTTACCTCTTCAAGCCTTTTCATGAAGACATTCATTAATGGGAAACTCACTACATTTCAAGGCATTGCATTCCACTCTTATATTAGGAAATTTTTTCACAAAACTGAGCAGCTTTTTTCCTCACCCTTTGTATATATCATGCTCCCACCCCTAACAATAGTATTAGTTTTGCCCTTTGAGGCAAAATATTTTAATTTCATTTCTTGGAAACAATGACTTAGCAATGATATAAGGTACTGTAGGTGAGCTAGTAGACCCGAGGCCTTTAATGTCCCTTAAATTATAGGTCCAATGTAGTTGTGGGTGGGCAGGGTCGGGGTTGTACCTAAATCCACTGATGAAATGATGGATTCCTGAAGTAGAATCATGGATACTAATTTAATTTTATATTTAAAATTTAGTACAGGCTAGCCCCAGAGTGAGAGAAAAAGGTGAATGAGACCAGTCCCTTTCCTTCAGCAGCTCAGAGTATAGTAAAGTGAGGTATGATGCATATAAAGAAAAAATGTTTATTGTATATCTAACATGCACACAATAATAATAATAATAATAATAATAGCTAGCATTTACATGGTTCTTTAAGGTTTGCAAAATGCTTTATACATATTATCTCATTTGCTACAGCAGAAACAGCAACCCTCTCTTTCCCTTTATCACTTTTCCTCCTTCTAAATCCAGACCCCATAGCCATCATCCTGGAAGGGATCACAGGATATGAAACTTGGCAACTGCTCCTGTAGGTTATACAGTCACAGCTAGTGAAGCATCAGAAAGAAAAATTCTCACCACCGAAGTCTTTGGCATAATCAAATAATTCAATGTGGATGTGGACATGATTTTATGAGTAAAGATGATGTTATGGAAGATGAATTAGTATTTACTTTTCTGCTGCACCCTCAAAGACTATGGGACCCATCCATTTAACTTGCAGTTGAAATTTATCTATTGTCTCTCTACTAAGAATGGGAGAACTTGACCTGTTTTGCTTTTTTTTTGCATGTATCCCTGACATTTTAAGCAATACTCTATACATAAGAAGTACTTAAAAATTTTATTTTTCTTTCTTTAATTCATCTGTTTTATAAGTATATGTTGACTCTACGAATAGACTGTAAGCTCCTTGAGGACAGGAACAATACCATTTTCCCCTTTGCTATCCACAATGTTTAGTAAAGAGTTTGGCAATAAGAGGTATTTATTACATGGTTTTTGATTGTATAAGCCACTTCAGTGTATTTGTGTGCAAGAAAGATAAAGAAATGCCTGAGAACTTACAAGAAATATAAATGCCTGAGAGTCTAAGATTCTGGAGGCGAGAAAATTAGGTAAAACTTTCTGGAGGAGTGGTAATAGAGCTATGTCTAAAAGGAAGGATAGGCTTTAAAATGGCAGAATGTGTAAGAAAGCATTAGGAATTTCATGAGAAAATTACATTCTTTCCCCTATACACTGGGTCATAAAATACACAGAGCAAATATTAACATTTCCAGTTCAGTTGAAGATGTCAAGATCTACTGGGAGCATGGTAGACTAACAAACATTACAGGAGAGGTGCCAGATCTATTCTTTCCCTGTATTTAAGAATCTATAAGTATCTGATTGTAGGAAACAAGCCATTTCTTCATCCTCATTAATTTGGGATATCTATCTGTAGCTTCAGCTTATTTACAGTTTCAATCAATGGTCAGAGAGATTTGGAGGAAAAAATTCTCTTGCTGTCTCAATTCTCAATAATACGAAGGGAAAACAGGTAGCCCTCAACTTCTCTCTCATCTCTTCCCTTGAGGTCCTGGGAGGAGATAGGGTAGTATGATTAAATATTAATGTGCTCTAAGTTCTCAATAAACATGCCTAGAGAAGAAAAGAAGGAAAATATGGGAACTTCTGACTAAGAAAAACACTGTTGATGGTGGATGTGGAGACACTAGAGACTGGGAAAATCAGAGGAACCATGGAAGCTTCTCATGTGAGCTGTACCATTCACATGTTCTAATTTCAAACTGATCTCTGAATCTCTTTTTTGTTAGATACAAATAAAATGCTCAGGTTTTGGGATGAGGTCTGCTAGTATCATGGCTAAATATTTATGGATTGTGTTTGAGTACTCATAAGGATGATCTAGTACAACTTAGCTAGTAGGACAAACACTGGAATCAGTCAACATAACTGAAGCAAATCTATTCTGAATCCCCCATGGAAAACCATTTTCTATTCCACATCTGTTCATTGTATCCACAAACAGACCATAAAAGAACTGCCAAATTCTTTGCTATAGTGTAAGTGAATTTTATTAACAATATTCTCTACTCTAGTATCCCTGTCAAAAAAGGGAATGCGGTTATGGGATTAATAAGGCATTATTTTACTCTTGACAAAACTTTTTGGCACTTTGAAATAATTTTCCTTTTCTAGATTTTCACTAATCATCCATTAAATAATCCATTTCAGATTTTTTTTTCAGGAACCAAAGTTGAATTCAATGGCCTAGGATGTCCAGACTTCATTGAATGATTTCGTCTATGAAGATGACTGAAATCCATACCTCTGCCTCCTCCTCCTACTTCACAGAAGCTAAAGATGATTTTTGCCTTGTCAAATTTCTCTTAGTATAATTTATGGACTTTTCTGTGGAAAGCTCTTTGTAAATTGTAAGGTGTTATGCAAATCAAGGATCTATCATTATCATCACCTACTTCAAAGTTTTTAACTATGGATTATAACCTCATATGGGGTTATGTAATTAAACATGGGAATCATGAAAAGTTTGGCAACAGCAAAAAGTTTTTAAATGCTTTATATCCTCCAAATTGATATTCTACCAAGATTGAATTCTTTGTGAAAAAATAAACGAGCACATCCATATCATTACTATGCAAATTTGATTTCATCTTTAAAAATGATAAAATTATATGTATAACAAAGAATTGTTTTAAAATAAATTTCTTTATGATTTATTATCACTAAATGTTTGATTTGCCTATGTTGTATACATATATAACTGGGACTGTAAAAATTTTCCAGGTAAAAAGGGGTCACAAGTGGAAAAGGTTATGATCTACTTCTTGGGGTGATCAAATGAAATAATGTATAAAAGAGCGCTTTTTTTGCATATACAACAAACTACAAATCATAATGCTATAAAATTAAATGTTGTTATTAAGAAGATCTCAGTATAGATTCTCCACCACCATTTAAAACAGGATGCCTACCATTTCCCCTATTCCCAGTAGTGACAAAATCACAGAGTAGGAATCCTGGAATGGGTTTTACAGATCCTCTGTTTAAGAAAACTAAAGTTGAGAAAAGGGAGGTGACTACTTATCCAAGGCAAACAGCTTAATGAGACCAGAGTTCAATTTGCCTAATTCGTACCCTTCACATTATAATGCACAAAAGTCCAAGTGGTCAAATTTTCCATTTTGTTTTTGAGGATGAATTCCCTAGTTTGCAGGAACAAATGAGTTTTTCCTCTGAATTCAAGATAATGATAGTTGTTATCATTTCTATAGTTTTACATTTTGCAAGTATTTTATACCTATTGTGGTTTTTGATCTTCAAAACAATTCTGCAGGATTGGTAAAGTAACTACCATTTGGTGCCATGATACCAGAAGATACATATTAGATTTTGAGTCAGAAGATCTGGGTCTAAATCTCAGCTCAATTTCTTTTTGTGTAATTATCATTTGACCTTGTCAACTACTTTCCTCTGCTATTTCTTCTTTAGTAAAATGTCTTTTAGTAAAAGACAAGGTAACTTCTAAATTTATTTGCAAATTTTTTTCTCTCTCTCAATTTACTTAGCTCTTTAAATTTCAAGCTCTAAATTTATATTGCCATCCTACAGGTTGAAAAAGCAAGACCAAGAAAAAAAATATCCTCTGAGTCACAAAACTAGGCCCATTTGGGTCAGGACAAGAAGCCAGGTCTTCTGTCTCCAGACCATATACTTCTCTTACCCCATGCTGCTTCCACGTCAACTGATTCAAAATAATTTACAGTCAGTTAGCATTTATCAAGAGTCCTCTATGTGTTAAACAGAAAAGGCAAAAAATAGAAAATAATCTTTGCTCTTCAGATTCTCACTGTCAAGAGGAAATTGTATTTATCCCAGAAAGAGCTGTCAAAGAACGAAATGTCAAAGAAAGAATGGGGCTTCCTTTACTGGTACTGAGTTGCCCACCATCAGAAGTACTAAAGTTGAGCATGGTTGACTATCAGTCCTTGATATTATGGAACTGATTCCTTTATTAGTAGGAACTGTCCTATCTGACCTTTAAGCTCACTTTCAACCAAGAGATTCTTTGATTGAAATCTTACCATTGTATTTCACCATGTTGTCTCTACCCTCAGTGAAAACATCCATTATGTTAATATGGGCCCAGTGGCTGCTGCTTAATTTTAATTTTATATCCTTTGTGCTCAATTTATTTTCCATGTACATTATAACATTTCTTTTGTGCTCAATTTGACTATCCATATACCTTAGTTGGACGACACACTTCGCCAATTTTCTCCTATTTTTTATTATCTTAAGGCAAAGACATAAATCTTACAAAGATTCTCTCCTCAGTGGACTGTATAATTGCAGACAATTTTTTTTTTGTATAGACAGATTCTATTCTTAGCAAAAATTTGATTGGTAGACTCATATGGTTTCACTTTGATAATAAAAATAACAAACAATAATAATATTTTTGTAACATTTTTATTCTGGGAGGACCTTTTGATTTTTTAACAATTAAGAAATAATTATTTTTCAATGTAAGGAGGCAGATATTACTATTCTGTAGTTCTCAATGGAGAAACTGACATGGAGGTTAAATGGCAGTTCTAGGACACAAATATTAGTGAAAGATAGTCACATGTAGTTTTTAAAATCTTCAATATATGCTAAGAGAATTTGGCAATTTCTGTGATTAACTATGACTTCTTGGTGACTATAGTCCATGAAAATGAGAACTTCATTTACTTAAAGACTGGTTCATAAATCCCCATTTTTCAAGAAACATCCTACTCTGACCTTAGTGGCTATAATGGGCATTTGTTACTGTTGTTCAGTCACTTCTGAGTCTTCATGATGCTAATTTGGGATTTTCTTGTCAAAGATGAGGGGAATGGTTTGTCATTTCCTTCTCCAACTCATTTTAATGGTGAGGAAATGGAGGTAAATAGTGTTAAATGACTAGCCCGGACTCATACAGCTAGTAAGTGTCTGAGGCCATATTTGAACTTAGCTCTTCCCAACTCTAGGTCTGACAATTTATGCAATAAAGTGCCACTTATATGAGCATGCCTTCTTCTAACTTCCTATAACACTAAATCTCTACAGTTCATGGTGGGGAAATTGACTCAAAAGTTAAATTAGAAAACTACTATTTTCTTTTAGTATTTACCTCTTGTTTGACACAGAATTCTAGTCTTTTAGAACTTGAATTAAAATTATGGCCCAGATTTTGCAAAAGTGGAAACTGAAGCATTTAGAAGGGAAATGACGTGGTAATGCTGAGATCACGGTTACTTCCTCCCCATCATTTTGCAGAAATATAAAGTGATGCTAAGAGAGGAAATCACTTGTCAAGGATTATCCAGTCAGTGATGGGGCTGGTAATTGCAAAGGGAATAAGTATTTACTACTACCAGATCTATTTATTTTCCATTGAAGTCTGCAGATTTTTCATATTTATTGTATTCTACCTGATACTGTTACTTAGGAGTGGAATGATGATATAGTAGAAAGAGAGTCATTCTAAGAGTCCTAGATTCAAGTCCTACCTCTGACACATAACCAGAAGGAGAGGCTCCCATGTGGACAAATGAACGATTCATTGATAACTCAAAGCATAGATTTCTATCACATTTCATACAAGGTTAGTCTTTGTGGGCTGTAGTTTCCATATTTGAAGAGTAAGAGCATTAAAGGGCATCTTTATGAACTTATTATTCCAAGTATTTTAGAGAGTTGCAAAAACAAATCACTATGAAAGGTTTTAAGGGATCCCTTGTACAAGATATCAGGGAAAGCTCCTTGGAAGGGGTAGTAATTCAGTCAATCTTTAAAGGATGGGTAGAAATTCAATAGGTAAGGAGGTGCTATGAGAAGCAGAAGATGATCTCCAGTCCATTGGATAGGCTTTTGGAAAATAATGAACAAAAATGGTCAAGGATGAGAAAGCACAGAGGGATAAAGTTCTGAGCTGGAGGGGAGAATCCACACTAAGGAAATCTCAGAACATCTGTAGTAACAGAGTAGACGGAACGACCAAGTAATGACCAAGGGGTACTTACCAGTTTACAATTGGTGGGTTTGCCATTCATATCAGTGGCTGGTGGAGTCAGATAATCCCAGTCTCGGCCTTTATTGTAAGTTATCACCGTTGTGACTTTTCCATCAATCTTTTGGTTGGCTAGGAAGACTCCTTTCACCCCTCTGACCTGTGAAAGAAACCCGATAAGAATAAAGAAAAGGATTTTAGAATTTCCTATTCAAATGCTTGGGCTATTTCCAATCTTGCTGCCCCTCTGCCCATTGTGATTTATTGTTCAAAAGGCTCCTCTTCATTCTCTTTCAAGTCCCCAAGGCTTGAGGACAGGCAATAAAGAAACTCAATTAGATTCTGGGCTTCTTTTCCATAGTATATGCAAATCAATACTCAATAGGGCTAAAAAAAACTGCATGTACACCAATAGTCCATTTATCCATTTGTTAACACATTCAGTTGTTTCTCCATCTGCTCAATAAACATTTGCTATATACCTTGGGATGGGGAGGAGGGAATAAACATTTATATGATTCTTACAATATATTAGTCATTGTGCTAAGCACTTTAAATATATTATTTAATTTGGCATTCACAGTTATTCTGGAAGTGTCTCCTTAACCTTCCCAGTTCTTTTACCTTGCACCTTTGCTAGAGTTCTCAATTATATACCATTCTTTCTTGGATAGGGCCAATTTCCTAGCTAATCGGTGCTTATCAGACATAGATCAGAAGTGAGAGGTTAACCAGATGTGATCACATAAGATCTGGCCTGCCTTCTTAAAAAAAATAGATGATACTCTTCTACATGGGGAAATGACTCTTCTATGGGATGGAACTCCAATATCTGACAGGAATCAAGAGCTAAAAAACCCAATTTTCTATAATTTTGTTCCTTTTATTTAGGCTCCATATATACTCAATATAGTTCAGTTCTGACAATTATTGTTGCCATAGAGGAGTAGAATTCTTTATATCCACCTATTGGCACTAATGGATTGTAGATACCCACTTTCAAGTTTTAAAACCCAACTCAAAACACATCTCCTACAGGAAGCCTTCCTGATCATTCAAGATAGTGTGTCTTTCCCTTTTGACTTCACATAGCAATTTTTATTTCCTGTTTTTGAGGCCCTCATCATGTACACCACTTGTAACACTACTACCTGATATCCACCTATGTGCCACTAATTCTCATCACTTGATCAAACTTTGGATCAGGGACCATATAGATATTTTGTTTATTTTTTTGTTAGCATCATGCATAGTGAGCTACATACAATTATGATGATGATGATAATGATAGCTGCTATGTGCAAAGCAAAATGAATTTTTATATTGTGCAAAATGATTTTACAAATGTAATCTCATTTAATCTTCACAAGAAACTTGGAAGGTAAAGGTTGTTATTATCTACATTTTACAATTGTAAGAACTGTGGCACACAGATGTTAAATGACCTGCCAAGGACACATAACTAGTGTCTGAGGCTGTATTTGAAATCATGTTTTCCTGTCTCCAGGTCCAGCACTCTATCCACTGCAGCATCTGGACTTCTCCTAGTAGGTGCTTCATTATTTTTGTTGCTTCCAGAAATGATCCTCACCTGCTTCCTTTTTTAATCTGTCCTCCCAAATTAACTCTGGTAGAATATCATGACTAATAGTACCATGGCTAGTTTGCCCTAGAATATTCCACATTGTTTGCACTTTGTACTTCCCTTAAGAATAATGGTTAGAGTAAACCAGGCAGAAATGGGGATGGAATCATTCCACTTTCGAACAACTTTCATTACCCAAAGCATTGTGGAAATTTCTCAGAAAGTCTCCCAAAGGTCTAGGAATGCAGGCTGTCTGACTCCAAATTTAGTGATTTAGATATATTCCCATAAAATAGGAATTACCCTGACAGTGAATATCTCAGACAAAGAAAAACATCATTAAAATGTAGCCATCAGTTTGAAAGAAATGATCATAATTTGGAGTGTCTGACTTTGTTCCACTTGTCATCCCTGACAAATGATGAGCCATAAGTGTCAGATGGGAGCTGGGCGACCATTCCTGTTGCTTTAGCAAAGCATTTGGTTTCTGGAGGAACCCTCTGGAGAGGTGCCATCTTTGCAGCCTACTGAACCTTGAATTAGAAACCTGCTTCTATTGCCTTCAAAAGAGACATCACTGTGTTAGGAAGCAGAAGGGAACTGTCATGGTGGAAGTGGCTCCAAACTTAGTGAAGAGTGGTTGACACATTGGAATATCAGCTCTTTGTGTTTCTTTATGATACCTTTTAAAGTGTCAGTATTCCTTGCATAGAGACCTTCCTGTTCTTAGCATAATAAAACCAGGATCTGATCAGGACTAAGTGAATGTCTTCAGCAAATAATAATCATTGTGAAAATAATATCCTGAGTAAATATTGGGCCAGTTTGCCTGATTGACCATTGTCATGGTGGATTATAATCATTTTTGGTCACTTTTTCTGGAATCTTAGAGATTTGTAATTTTTTAAGGCAGTTGCAGGCTTTCAAATTTGTATTACATTTTATGGTTACAAATGACTGTACTCCCCCAGATCCCAAAGGAAAGATGTCAGTGTGTTGTGAAGATGTGCTAAGAAGGAGTAATTCAGATGGACTACTTGGCCAAGGCTAGAGCTGGAGGAGCATCATGGTACTGGGCAGGGTCTGTGATCTGACTGAATACTCTTTTTGTTTTCAAGGTAAGGGTATGAGTGGAAAAGATATTTCTATTTATATACAGTTTTTCAGGGGTATAATGTGATAATGATCTAAGGATCTAGTTGACTAGGCTGATGACCTCTAAGAGAATGACCATTGATGATCAAATGATTATCCTTCAAGGATGAGTCAGCTTTCCAATGACTTTATAGCATTTCATGAAAATCAGTGAGATGAATCCTGATGGATATACACCTCATCTACTGTCATATCTCATTCTTGCTACATCATTAGTCCACCTTCTGTTCTGATTTCACATTGTCTGGATTCTTGTTCACAAATCATCATCTGTAATATATCAAGGTCTATTTACATCCAGTATACATTTTAAAATTTTTTCTTTGAATCTCTGCTATTTGGATTCCTTTGTGATTTTGTGCTCTGGGGAGCAACTGAGTGGCACAATGGATACAGTTCTAGCATTGGAATTTGGAAGACCTGAGTTAAAATCCAGCTGTCCAAGCTACTTTTGCTTTCAATAAACATTGCCCCAAGAAGATCAAAGAAAGAAGAAAAGTTCCCATATATGCAAAAAATAAAATATTTACAGAAATACTTTTATGGTAGCAAGCACTAGAAATAAAATAGGTTATTATTGATTGGGATATGTCTGAACAAATTGAGATGTATGAATGTGGAATGAGTTATTACTGAGCCTTGAGAAATGTTGACAATGAAGGATTTGAGGAAGCCTGGATAGGATTATATGATCTGAAACAGAGTGAAGTAAAAAGAACAAGAATGGTAATTTACATAATGACCACAGTAAAATTAAGGAAAATAATACCACAATTAATAATGCTATTTAGTTGTGATTTGAGTAAATTACTATTGAAGCAGGCAATCGCTTCTCAATGGACTATAAGAATCACAGGATTGTGTATTTAGAATTGGAAGGAAATTTAGACCTCCCCCCACTCTCCAGTCCAACACCCTCATTTCACAGATAAAGAAACCCAGGCTCAGGAATATTGAGTGAATTCTCCAAAGTCCCACAAGGAGTGACAGTGTGTGGCAACACTTGCACTCAGGCCCTCTGATTCCAAAGTGCGTTTCTTTCAGTAAGGTTTACCATGTCCCACATGACCAGTGAGATGATTTGTTTTGCTTAATTTTAACTATTTATTGGGAGGAATCATTCTCTTTGGAGGTAATCATTGGGTAGTTTAGTTCAGTCATTTTTCCAACTCTTTGTGATATCATTTGGAGTTTTCTTGGCAAAGACACTGGAGCATTTGCCATTTCCTTCTCCAGCTTATTTTGCAGACAAAAAACTGAGGCAAATTGGGTTAAGTGGCTTGCCCAGGATCACACAGCTAGTAAGTATATGAAGCCAGATTTCAACTCAATAAGATGAGTCTTTCTGACTCCAGACCTGGTATTCTACCCACCGTTCCACCTAGCAGTCCTTGGGTGATTGTAGCAGTGTACAAAAAGGGAACATCAACAAAGCACTTATTTTTAAAATGAGAAATACCATATGGGACTTAAAAATCCTTGGGGGAATGGGAACAGACAAGGACATTATTTTTAGATTATGGGGGTACAATTTCTAAACCTTGTCTAAGGACCATAAATATGTCACACCAGTTGTGAATGTCCTCAACATAAACAAATTGTTATATTCATTAGTTTCTGAGGGAAAGCAGTTATGGCTGAAATATCTGAGAGATCGAACATAAATGTGTGAATGTGTTCTACAGAGAGTAAATGAGGTGATACCAACTGCTTACTGAGCCGTTTATATTACTAAGGAAATGTCATGGAACCAGAAGATTTAGAGCTGAAAAGGCTTTGAGATCTTGTCCTTTTATTTACACAGGACAAAAATGAATCCAAGGGAGAAGTGAAATGCTTGATAAATAGTAAGTAAGAAATTTGTATTTGAACCCAGGTCTTTTGACTCTTTTGAATTGTGCACAATTCACTTAACACAAGGGACTAAAATCATAACGGGTCAGTGTTGTGTTATAGATAACTTGCTTGGAATAAGTTTTTCTGCTGTTTCAAGTCTAAGGTAGACTTGATTATAAGGAATAATTTAGGATAGGGGTTCTTAACCAGGGGTTTGGGAATTTGGCATTTAAAATATATTGATTGGGCTCAGACAGTTGTGTAACCCTGGGCAAGTCTTTTAACCCCAATTGCCTCAGAAAAAAAGTAAAAAAAATATTGATAATTGTATTTCAGTAAAATTGGTTCTCTTTGTAATCTTGTATGTTTCATTTTATGCATTTGAAAAAACTTCATTTGGAGAAGAGTAGAAATGTAAGTTCCTGGAGGATAGAAACTGTCTTTTTCTTCTTATTTGTATACCACTTAGCATAGTGTATGGTACATAGTAGATGCTTGATAAATATATACTGAATTGAATTGAGAAGACTGTAAGCCTTGAGGTGACTAGGGAGTATAGTAAATAAAGTTCAGGCTCTAGAGTCAGGATTTTCAAATCTGATCTCAGACAACTAGCTATGTGACCTTGGGTAAGTCACTTTACCTTGTTTGCTTCAGTTTTGTCATATGTAAAATGATTCCGAGAAGGAAATGATAACTACTCCAGTATCTTCAATAAAAAAAAAATCTAAAAAGTGGTCATGAAGAGTCAGACATAACTGAAAAAGACTATCTATAGGTATCACCAGATTATCAAAGTTGTCCATGATACAAACATGGTTAAGAATCTTGAGGAGCAAAGTTAATATAGACCTGGGAAATGTTATTGCATAACTGGCAGTGAAGGTTAGACACAGAGAGATCATGCTGTTAAGAAACCACTTAATCAAATTAAAGATAACTCTGAGGCCCCACTTCACAACTCTCAGATTGACTAAACTGACAGGAAAAGATAATGAAAGTTGGAGGGGATGTGGGAAAACTGGGACACTGATACATTGTTGGGGAAGTTATGAACTGATCCAACTATGCTGGAGAGTAGTTTGGAACTATATACAAAAGACTATCAAACTGTGTTTACCCTTTGATTCAGCAATTCAATATTGGATATGTATCACAAAGAGATCATAAAAGAGGGAAAAGAACATCCATGTGCAAAAATGTTTGTAATAGTCCTTTTTGTAACGGAAAGGAATTGGAAATGAAATGTATGCCCCTCAGTTGGAAAATATGAATGTAATAGAATATTATTGTTCTATAAGACATGATTAGCAGGCTGAATTCAGAAAAGCCTGGAAAGTCTTAGACGAACTGATGCTAAGTGAAATGAGCAGAGCCAAGAGAACATTATACAAAGTATAACAAGAAGATTATGTGATGATCAATTGTGGTGGACTTGTCTCTTTTCAACAATGAGATCATTCAAGTCAATTCCAATTGATGTGATGGAAAGTACCATCCACATTCAAAGAAAGAACTATGGAGACTGAATGTAGATCAAAACATCATATTTTCACCTTTTTTGTTTGTTTTTTTCTTGTGTTTTTTCCCTTTTGATCTGTTTTTGTTTGTTCCTCACAACCAATATGGAAATGTGTTTAGAAGAACTGCACATATTTAATCTATATCACACTCCTTGCTATCTAGGGGGAGGGGGAGAGGAAAGGAGAGGGAGAAAAATATGGAACACTGAATTTTGTGCAGGTGGATGTTTAGAACTATCTTTGCATGTTTTTGGGTAAAATATCATTAAAACATTAAAAAAAATTTTCTAACAAGCTCAGGAACAGAACAGCCTTTCAGGCAGGTCTGATTTTCAGGTACAATCCAGATCTGTTTCCATGTCAGTTAATCCTGCACATCTGGGCTGGGGAGGAAGGCCCACACAAACATGCTATTCCAAAGAAATTAACAAAGGATTAGGTTTCTCATCCCATATCATGAGAACCTTAATCTATAATCACACAAATGCAACCTTTTATATTGGTGCCATAGAAAAGTATAATATTTTCCCCATAATGAAAGTACATTGATAACCATCAAAACGAAATAAATTTAATTCATGACCCCATTAGGACCTTACAGTCTTTTGTCTGGGTTAGTAGTAGCCTTCTCCCTGTTGTTTCCCTGGCTCCATGTCTCTCCTCTTTAGTGTATACTTTACAGAAGAGCCAAAATGACCTTTTAAATGCACAGTTTTGGCCATGTCATTCTCTTTCTGAAAATGCTTTGGTGACTGTGGTTCTTCAGATAAAATATAAATTCCTTATGCTGGTATTCAAGGCCTTTTATAATCTTATTACAACTTATCTTTCCTTTTTCACCTCTATTCTTTCTACATTGTAGTCAAATTGGAATATTAGTTATTCTCCAGCCTTATCACTTTCTCAAGGCTGTGCATTTGTTCAGACTATCACTCAATTCACAGAATGCCTTTCTTCTTTATATCTGGCTATTCATCTTTTTTTTTCATTCAGGGATCAGGTTCCACTTTCTCCTGAAGCCTTCCTTGTTCAGATTAGTAGAAAATGCTATCTCCTGCTTCATATTTCTCAAGGATACTTTGCCTAGACTTCTCTTTTTCCCTATCCTTTTCTAATTGGTACACATTCTAAATACCTTTAATATATTGGAAGGTCCTTGAGGGCATAAACTGTGTCATTTTTCATCTTTTCTGTTTAATGTAATAAACACAATATCATGAAATATTAATCTAGCACTTGAAGGAACCTTATAGCCATCTTTATATGTGATAAAATGGAAATCCATAGAGATTGTGATTAGCCCAAGATGACACTGGTTCTAGAAAGAAAACATAGACATTAACAATTGTATGGTAGTACCTCTAGGATATCGATCAGAACATTCTCTTCTGGTTGCTTTGTGCTCCTTACGTTCTCAAGCACAATTGAATAATATACACCCTGTGGGTCTGATTGGTAAAGGTTGTACGTGTCTGTTTGGTACCATTCTTGGACAGCCACAAATACTTCATTTTCATCAGTGCTGATAATCTGCAAGTCCTGCCAGAAAAGAAATGGAAATCAAATTGATATATTTCAGATGCATGCTTTTATTTATTTATTAAGGATTTTTAACTCACCTACTTCCAAAAAAGCTTGCAAATGGCCTGTAAAATCCAACACAATATTAAACAGGACAATATAAACAGAACAAATCTAATTAAAAGGAGCAGGGAAGTAGATGTTACCAGGCACCTGGGTTGAGTTAGCTACTACAGCTGAGCATGGAATTTAGCCCAGAGCTTTCTGGCAGCTGAGGCAAAAAAGGAAACACATTGAATTAGGTAGTTCTTATTGTCTGATTAAAGAAAGGAAATGCATTCATCTAGAGAGACAATTCTGTTTTCATTATTCAACATTCAGAAAATATTTTACAAGTGCCTAAAATGTGTAACCACTGGGTTTCATCCTTGGGATAGATGCAGGAACAATAAAATACATTTCCTACCCTCAAATTGCTTACCATTTTGAACTAGGGGGGGGGGAAGGTAGCATCAGAATCTAAAAGATGTACATTCAAGTTTTACTTCTGAAGACTACTCTGTATCCCTGAGTAAGTCATTTAACCTCAGTGCTTAGGCAATTCTGTCTGTAAATCACAGTGCAAATTCTAATCTGCATTAGTAGTGAAAGATTTTTTCTCCTAGGAAAATCTCATACCAGTGAAGTTACAAGTTTGGTTTAAAAAATCCATATGCACAGATAAGGAGGATGTCGTTTAGAATTTGCTGTGTTCAAAGAGCTAGAAGGTCAGATTCTTTTGGCACTGGGGATTCAATGCATTAAGAGCCAGAAGGGACTTTGGAGAGTCCCTATATAGGGAGGCCTATTATTGAAAGTTATGCTGATTCAGTGAGTTATTCTTCTCAGTTCTGCCTGCAAATAAGAATTGGAGGAAGCTCTGATGGGGTAGGTACCTATGATGTTTATACCTGTTATACATCATGCATAAGCAATTTGGGAGAAATGAGATATAATGCTCTGCCCCCTTTTAATCTCTTGGAAATATCTGGATTGTCTTTTTTTCATTATGGAAATTAGCAATAAAAACTGGCTAAATTTTGATGAAAATCTTACTGATCTCCAGTGATCATCCCAATAATTCACTGCTATCTTGATGTATTTTAATAAACTCTTTTAGTTTTCTTTGTCTTGAATTTTGCTTCATTAATCAGGGTGAAAACCTGAACAAAGAATATATGAGGAGATAGATGCAGAGAGATTTTTATGTAGCAACGACCACATAGAGAGTAAGTAAGAGCTGGGATTCAAATCCAAGAAAATTGTACTTCCTAATTCTCAATCCAATTTTCTTCCCATTACAATACCCTTTATTGAAGAATATTATGGAAGAGGAATCATATGGGCAGGACCTTAGGGTGTCAACAGAAAGAATGAGGAAAGAATTTTCCAGGTAAAGGGAACAGTGTTAGGTAATGGATTCAAGGAAGAGCTTGTGGCAAGCAGGCTTATCATAGAGGGCCCAGGTAAGGCAGCTAGGTGATATCATAGTTCATAGAGTACAGGTGAGGAGTCAGAAAGACACCTTTTCCTGAATTCAAATCCAGTTTCAGACACTTACAAGCTATATGACCCTGGACAAGGCACCTCTCCCTGTCTGCCTCAGTTTCTTCATTAGTAAAATGAGCTGGAGAAGGAAATGGCAAACTACTCAGTAGCTTTGCCAAGAAAACCCCAAAAGAAGTCACAAAGAGTGAGACAACACTGAATAACAATGGGTAAATCAGAAGTCAATGCCTATTATTTTCATAAATGAGGCAGAAAAAAGTTTTGTAAATGGAAGGTTGTTTTTTATTTGTTTGTTTTTTAAAGCACTGGCTATTTATAAAAGCCAAGAATATTAAGACCACATCTTAAATTTCTGAAGGCATCTGTATAGGAAGCTGGAATGATTCAGCTCCCAGAGTCAATGATGTCTAATGGTCTAATTTAGGGCAAGTCTTCTTCAATGGAGAGGACCTAGAGGAGGAAAGTAAGAAAATCCTTCCACTGGCCACTGTAGCTTATTTCTCAGAAGAATGACACAGTCAGATCTCTGCTTTAGGACAATCATTTATTTCAGCAGCTGTGTGGAGGATGAATTGGAGTGGAGAGAGTATTGAGGGAAAGAAAACAATTCAGAGGTTATTGAAAAGTCTGGGTTATAGCTGATGAGAACCGAACCTGGGATGACATCGGAGTGAGTGGAAAAAAGGGGATGTATGAGAAACTTGCAGAGGCAGAACTTACAAGACTTGGGAAAGGTTTGGGCTTTCAATTATGTATGACTTGATAGCCAGAAACAACTACTGAGAGGGAATATTGCAACTCCAGTGAGTTCAATGACCTCAGAATTGGAAAGTATGGGACTGAGTTTCAACTTTGTATTTTACTACTAACGACATACAAACTGTATTGCCTTGGAACAGACACTTTACTTTTCTACATCTTATTTTTATCATCTGAAAAAATGGAGATGTCTTTTAAGGGTTGTAGTGAAGAAAATACTGTGTATCCATATGATTGTAGATGATGAGAAAGACAATGTTGATGGTGATGATGATGATGATGAAGATGATAACTTGGTCTTCTTGCACATTTTTCTTCTTTCCAAGACTTGTGAGGAGAGTTTTATTTTGTTTGGAGCTTTTTCTGTTTCACTAGCTGCTGTTAATCTTTGACATGCTGCAATATTTTGTCAGATATTGTGCCTGTTTCTGCCTTGGAAAAATACACATTTTCTCTCTTTTCTTTTAAAAAAAAGTCTTAATAGATTAACTTTAGGCTCGGCTGAGTAAGTAAATTAAAAGCTAATGACTTCATTTAAGGGGGATATAATTGGCATAAGTTAGGAAATGAGTAGCCGTGCTATTTCAGAATGTTTATTTCAGGGTTATGGCTCCTTCAAGAATCAGACAGTGGAACAATAATTCTGGAATGGACATTTATTTAAGACATGACAGAGAACCTCCTCATGACAAGGAGCAAAATAGAGGAATGGTGGATGGGGTGGGTTGTGGGGAAAAGCTGGTTCAGAGCAAAGAGTTGTGGATTAGGGCAAATGGGGTGATGATAAAAGGATGAGATGGAAAAGCTGAATTATTCTATTAGTATATTTGTTTTGTCCGTTTTCTCTTAAATAGAGAATAATCTTTGGTCAGGGAAAGACAGAGAAAAAATGGTTAGCAAGTAAGTGAAGTCTTAACCTTCTTGTCTAAGATAATATTCTAATGTTCACTGCAAATGATGGGCCAAGTCTAAAAAGATGGAATTTGAAATAAAAGCAGTTCCACTGATATGTATTGATAGAAACTACAGTGATTTCTGGATATATATATTCCCATCATACCCCATACAAAGAAAGGCAGTTAAGCAAAAACAGCTAATATACTGACTGCATTAAAAAGTGCATACAAACATTTTGATCTGAGAGTCTACTCCCTCCCTGTCAAAGAAAAAGAGGAAAGTGAGTGATAAATAGTGATAATTAATTAATAATAAAGATCAATAATGATGTCAAGAACTATTGTTGGAATCAAAAATTAAACTTCCAGAAAATAAGATGAGAAACTCTCATAAGAACTTCTTTCAAAAATGATGTTTAGGCACTAATTTATATGAAAAGATTTGGAGGTTTTAGGGGATTGGTCAGTGGTGTGATGTCAAAACAAAAGAACCCTTCAAAAACATTATCTTAGGCTGAATGATTAGAGATGTGTTATCTAGAACTAGGAAAGCAATAATCATGCTATATACTGAGATAAGCCAAATCTGGAGTATTATTCATAGTTTTTGACTGAAACTTAAAGAAACAAAGGAGGAAAGAAAGAAAGAGGGAAGAAGGGAAGGAATGAAGGAAGAAAAGAAGTAAGGAAAGAAGGAAAGAAGGAAGGAAGGAAAGGGAGAGGGAGGGAAGAAGTGTCGAGGATTATTTTTTTTCAAAAAGAACCAATTATATTATAGGGTGATATCTTACATTTCCATGTGAATTGGATTTAAGTGAGGCACAGTTGTGGAAACTCATGAGCTGTAATTTTTCTTCATCGAACATTAGTGGCACAATCAAAGTCAAGACACTGGTGATGACTTGGGATATAGTGGATGACCTTGGCATCTTCATTGTGTGACCAAGCTCTAAGCATTTTACAATTCCTGCTTCATTCACCTTCATGGTCATTGGAACATCCACCTTTTCTGCCAGAGGAAGTCTTCACATGCTTAATGAAGACATCCCCTCCCCAATTCACTAACAGGTTTGATATCCCTGGGCTACATTAAACCTGAGTTAGCCTGTCTGTTGAGATAGCTTTACCAGGGTATGGCTGCTGTGTGTAGTATAGCTTCAAGGAGCCACAGATGAGAGTTAGGTGAAAAGTGGGCACCAAAGGTGAAAAGCAGCTCTGACCAGGGCTCTACAAACCTTTACCTCAGAGAAGCTACTTCTCCCTGAACACCCCATAATGAGAAAGAAAAGACTAGAGAAGATGGAATGTAAAGATAGATTAAAGGAGTTTGGGAAAGTAAGATGATGTGGGGTGGTGGTGGTGAGGACATGGGACATAGTAATAATATTTAAGTATTTGAGGAATTGTCAAATAGATGACTTAAGTAGAAGCAATCATTTTCCATTTGCAACTGAAGTTGCAGAGACAGATGGGCACTTATTTTTCTGTGTACTTATTAATAATACGAAATGGTCTCACAATTGCAGTAGGTTCCTTCACATCCTAGGGTGTAGATCATGTGAAATATTACCTCCATTTTACAGAAAAGAAAACAAAAGTTTCCAATAAGTTCAATGATTTTGCAGAGTTATACAGTAAATTCCCAGCAGAGCTCGGTTGAAACAAAAATTGAGCATTCTTCCTGTTAAATATTTCTTTTTATGAAGATAGTCTATTTAGAATATTTTTAGGCTGAAGCAGACAAAAGATTTCCCAAATTCTGTTTTCATTGTTTACTAAAATGAATTGACAAACATACCACTCATTTAATGTAGTTTTAAGATAGGAGTAGATTATTTTGGGGAACCTTCTCCAGTTGCTGAATTTATATATTACCTGATAAAATTATAAGATTATAGGATTGAAGTAGAGATTTACAGCTAGAGGAGACTTTAGGAGACATCTAGTCTAAACTTTCTCATTTTTTGAGCTGAAGAAAGAGAAACTCAGCAAGGTAATATGACCTGTCATTTAGGTAGGTGAAAGTGTCTGAATAAAGATCCATAGCCCCAGTTGTGAGAAAAATACTGTAGCATGTACTAGATATTACCTCCTTTTGTCCACCTAGTAATGTGCAAAATAAATCACAGTCCTGGACTTGGATTTAAAAATCAATTCTACAGATATAGCAGGGCAAGATATATCAGGACTACAGTTTATATGTTTAATTGTAATAATGTATGTTAATGATGTGACACTGGAATTAATGGAGTTAATGTGAAGGAAAAAGTTTCTTTCTTTCTTTTTTTTTTCAAAGCCAACTGGGCTTAAGAGATTTGCCTAGAGTCATACAACTAGTAAGTATCTGAGACAAAATCTGAACATAGAGCTTTCTGTCTCTAGAGTTGGTGCTCTATCCCCTGTACTACCTTGATGTCCTGAAGGAATAGGATCCTAATGCTGAGAGATGGGGATATGCTAATTCTGCTATTCTCTGTCTTAAGCAGATCACCTTTAGAGTATCATGTTCAGTTCTAAGTCCTGTATTTTAGAAGGAAAATTGATAGATTAATGAAAAATATTAAGAGAAAAGGGACTAAGATAGTAAAGAACCTTGGAAACATGCCATAGAAAGATCAGTTGGGAGAGTTAGTGGGGAGTATTAAATGGGATAGATCGCATAGTTGAAGAGCTCCTTGTACAGAAAAAGCAGATTTATTTCTCCTTAGCTTTGGAGGGTAAGACTAGAAGCAATGAGCAGAAGTTGGAGAGAGGAAAGTTTCAGTCTGATGTCAAGAAAATATGCTAATAATGAAAGCTGTCCAGAAAGGAGATAAGCTGGCTTAGTAGTGTGTAATGTTTCAGGGAAGCCAGAGTTCAAGCAAATTCTCTGTCACTTGGAGTCTTCAAATGGAGATACAATAGTCACTTTTCAAGGACATCACAGACTCATGCTTCAGCCCACCTCAGTGTCTGGTCTCTCCCAACTCAAAGATTCTATCATAAAGTCCAAAGTTGATGGTAGGGATAACTGCATTAAGTATTCATATTGTTCTGAGAACTGCTCTTGGCTTTGTTAGAGACTGTTTCTTATTTATCTAATTTTGTCCTCCTGTGAAGGGTTAGCTAATATATAATGCTTGCCATAAAGCAATTTTGTAACTGAAAAATTTAATTTTACAATCTACCTTTTGGCTTTTTTGAATGGTAAAATGGGAACTTTTTAAAGGCTTACTTTTAATAATGGGAAAATGTCTGAATCTCTGTCTTTTCCCTTGTCAGACTGTCTCACCTGCTTGTCTCAGGACTTTGTATTGTGGAATACAAAGTTTAGAAATGGGTTTCCCTTTATGCATACTTTTATTAACTTGTGACAACAATTGGCCCCGTGGGAAGGATCACTGTCACTTTCTGTGAGTTCCCTGAAGTAGCATATCATTGTGACGCCTGTCTGGTCATGATCCAAAGGTCTCTTTGGAAAATGCAAGATTTAGAAACTCACCTCAAAGTCTGGAGACTGAGAATCAAATTTGTGGCTCCCCAAAACTCACTGTTTTACTTTGAAAAAATGCCACATGCCCTATAATGTCTTTTTCAGTTTTCACAAAGAACTAATTTTAAATTAATTAAGCTGTTTAATCTTGTTTTCAAGACCTTCTATAAGGTGGCACACAACAACATCCAAGATCAGTTCTTTTTGATCTTCAGAAAATACCATCAGACAGGAAGGTGACATTTAAAGTTAATTCCAGCTTTTGGATCTATATAGCTATAATTTTGCCCTCCAATACAATAAGACTAGTCCCCTTGCTGTATCTAAAACATCTGCCCATCTCAGGAGTTTGGCCCTGAAATAGAGTGGAAAACACACTGGACTCTAGTTGGAAGAACTGGGCTCAATTTCAGCTTTTCCACTTAGTATGTATGTGAACTTGGGCAAATTATTTTATACTTCTGAGCCTCCGCTTCTAGATCTTTAAAATGGTGGTAATCCCCTTCTTGATCTTCTAACTTATGGTAAGGATAACATTAGAAAGTGAATATAAAACATTTTGTAAACTTATAAGGTGCTATTCCAATGTTGGCCATTATTGATGTTTTCCCCCCATAGTTATCAAGCTATTATGTACCCCAGATTGGAAATATTGTCATTTGACTACTTCTTATTCAATTTCTACATTAATTTAAAAATATTTTTATTTTTCCCAGATACATTTAAATATTTTTTACATTTGTTTTTAAATTTTTGAGTTTCAGATTCTCTCTTTATCCTATGGGATAAAGGATAATGGGAGCTGCCCCATTAAGAAATCACACCTTCATTTTGTGTAAGACTTTGTGCTACAAATTTTTCTCTTCTCCTCCCTCATCTTTCCCTCCTCAAGACAGAAAGCGATCTGATATAGGTTAAATATGTGCAATCCTTTTAAACATATTTCCACATTTATTATGTTGTACAAGAAACATCAGACCAAAAGGGAAAAAACAATGAGAAAGAAAACAAATAAATAAAAACGTGAAAATACCATGCTTTGAAGATACACATTCAGTCTTCATAGTTCCCTCTCTGGATGCGGATGGTATTTTCCGTCCCAAAACTTGTAATTTTCAATTCTTATTCAATTTCTGCCTGTTCTTCAAAGTATAGCCCAAGGCCAATTTCTTCCTGGAGCCTTCCCTGCATTTACTTCTCACTTCTCTTATCTCCTATAATATTACTAAAAACTATTAATTTCCTATCTAATCATTTACTATATTTTACTGTTATTTTCATTCTAATTATACTTAGAAAATATCAAAACTAGAAAGGACATTAGCAATTATCTCTTCCAAAGATGAGATATACAAAGAAGGAGACTGAGATGGTGAGAGAAGTGATTTTTTCCAAAATCACATGTCTAAGTAGTTAAGGGAAGAACTGAGAATAGAGACCAGGTCTCCAGACTTATAGATCAATGATATTTTCATTATACTCCTGCCTTATCTTCCTATAAATATTCCAAGTTTCTCAAGGGTAGGAACAACTTCTTCCTTCTATCTTCCAGAGTAAAATGTTGTTACCTAATAATATGTATAAAAAAATTAAATGCATTGAAAAGTAGATTGATGAGTTTAATACACTTCATGGAATAATTGAAAGAGTTAGTTATTAGTTTTTTGGTGGCTTTGTAAATTTCTGATAATCTCTGAGTCCTACCACCAAGCTGTGCTTTTTTCTCTATGTAAGATCTGCTCTTACACATTTTCCTCATTTCCTTAATGGCAGTAAGGATAGATTAGAAAAAGGCACTAGCTCAACAGTGAAAAGGCTTGGGCTCAGAACTCATTAATATACCTTTCTAGCTATGTGACCCTAGGCAAGTCACATTCTATCTCTAAGCCTCAGTTTCCTGCTCTGTCAAATGAAGATAATATATTACTTATGTGGAGGCAGTTGGTGGTTCAGTGAATACTGCACTGGGCCTTAGAGTAGAGAAAACTTGAATTCAAAGCCAGCCTTAGACATTCACTAGCTGTATGATTCTGGGCAAGTTACTTAAACTGTCTATCTTAATACATTGGAAGGAAATGACAAACCACTGTGGTATCTTTCCCAGAAAATCTCATGGACATTATGATCCACTGGGTCACACTCAGACATGACAAAAATATAATACTTATGTCACAGGATTTTTGAAGATCAAATGATCGAAGTACCCTGCAAACTATGAAGAACTAGAATGCAACTGAAAAATTGTTTCTTTTTTGTAGCCAAAACATGGATAAAATTCTCATACTGTAATCAATGCATTTTCTGTTATTTTAAAATAGAATTAGTAAGAAAAAAATGATTGTTTCTAACAGAAAATTATATTGACAGTATTTGTGGAGAATTATGTAGGTATATAATAGCACAGAATAGAACTCCAAAATATCTATTTTGACCTCCATGTGATATATAGAAATATATATTCACATTATTATAAGCAATATATATTATATTATTTATAACATTACACATATAATATATAAAGTAATATAACATATGTGTATATATATTATAAGTAATATATAGTCAAAAGTCCAATAAAATAATACCTAAGTCACATAAACCAAATCTATAGGTACCTAGAAAATGAAAAAAAAAAAACAAACAAACCTCAGAAACAGTCATTTCTCTCTCCCCTTTCCCCATTCTTTCTTGCAAATACTCAAACAAAAGCATGGTAGAAAGGATTTAAGTTTAAAGAACCTAGTTTTCAATTTTGCTTCAGTTCTGCTATGGTTATGGAAAGGATACTTATAAAACAACCACAGCTCAAAAGCACTCACTACTACTCTGTTGTAATAAGAACTCAGATTTTAACAGCATTTCCAGGATTACCCAACACTTTCCTCACAATTATCCTCTGAGGTAGGCAATTCAAATATCTGTTTTCATTCTACACAAGATATTGAAGCTAAGGGAGGTAAGATTATTATCCTACAGCTACCTAGCTAGTAAGTATACAGAGACAATATTTGAATCCCAGGCTTCTAATAAAATAATTAAAAAAAATCTTTTTGTAGCATCACATCTTTTCCATACTGGCCAAGATGTGACTGAAATTATTCCAGGTAATCTAATAATAATATCCATTTGTGCCTCATAGTGGTTTTCATTCCCTTGAGTATAAGATTAATAATACTATATTTTTTGACTATATAGGTATACATGTTATTATTTTATAGTATTAAATACTCTTAATATTATTTCACTTAATATCTCTTTCAAAAACTGAATCAATGAAAATGAATGGGGTTTTCAATGAGAAATATGTGTTAAGGAAAGGAGAAAAAAATATGACTTTCTCCAAAGATAGGTCATTGCACCATGGATACTAGATTAAGGTGAATGAATAATAGTCAAAGAAATAAAACCAAATAATGGAGAATAATTTCAGTAAAGTGCTCATGAAATTATATTGACAGTACTGAATGGGAAATAGTTGATGTTTATTCTCCCCCCCCAAGTTGATTAGAATCACAGAAATCAAGGAGCAAAACCAATAGATAATGTGGTATTATGTTAATCAAATGAAAATAATTATTAATATGCTGTTATCTCATCATAAAGTATAACATTTTCTTTGAATTGATTGGAAAGGGCAAGATATTGGAAAGGCTGGATGAACATGGCTCATGGATCTGGTAGCCTATTTAAAACTTGAACTGACAAGCAAGTGTCCAGGAAGAAAAAGATAACATTAAAAATAATTTCACTTAGCATTACATTAGATTTTGCTTGAGCAACAAGAAAGAAAAGAATTGAAAAAGGAAATAATAATAAAATAATTTGCAAAGTTAAAATATAAAGAGTCATACAAAATTAAAATGAGGATTTATAGAATTCATTCTCTCTCAGCTGATTCCAAAAAAACAAGGTTACAATAATTTTCTCATGGAAGGTGGCAATAAAAGTAGATATTAATGAGAGATAATTTAAAAAGCTAACTTATTCAAAGGCAGAAAAATGAGTGTCGATATTGAATATGAATGCAATAAGTATCATAGAATCTAATACCGGAAAGATTAATTAACTTAGTTAATTGAATTCTATTTAGATTTAAATAGAAAGATAATAATTGTTTCTTACTTCAGTGTATCCTTTTCAGATTTAGGCAAATTTAACAGTTAAACAAGAACAAAACTAAAGTTCTGAAAAGAATATTAAGGGAAAAAAAAAACTATATATGACCGGCAAATGATGATTACAATCAAGACTTGGTTGTTGCTTTTCTAAATAGCCTGATAGAGTTTCTCAATTATAACAAAAAGCCTTAATTAAAGAGTTCTTTAAAATAATTGTCTACTGTCACACAAACCATGGACTAGTAAATCTTATTAATCTAGAAAAGTTTTAGGTGTAGAGATCAGTCCCATGCACATTATGTAAAAAAACTAGTCTAGCCAACGCCAGGGAGGTTTGTCACAAAAAAGTTCCTTACTCGGGTATGAATTTTTGGCCCCAGAAGATCATGGAAAATATCTGCTGAGGTGTTCAGTAGCTCTAATACATATCCTTTGAGGGTACTATCTACAAATAATAAAATGATGGAACTTCTATTGAAATACTGCCAATATTATTTACTGAGATGGTGAGATCATTGCTTGGACAAGACTATAAAACAAGATACAGGGACTCATATAAAAGTCTGCCACCTCTACTACTAAATATTGGTTCTAGAATAAAAGGATCTAGGTTTAGGAGAAAAACAACTGGACATTTTTTTTAGGCTGCAAGCTGAGTGAGTCAACAATGTGACATGACACCAAATTAAAAAAAATAAAAACAAACTACTAATGTGACTAAAGCTTGAGTTAATAGAGGTGTATTGCATGGAATGAAAGAAGTTATGACTTTTATCTCCTTAACTCTTGTTATGTGGTAGTTTTCAACCTTAAGAGAACTTTCAAACTGATAGGGAGAATAAAAAAAAACCTGTACAGTTAAATTTTAAAATTAAAATGTGATAATTTTGCATTTTAATCTATTTTTAAAGTTCCTAAATAGCCTACCTCCATTGTAGAGAAAGCTTTGTGTTCTCTAAACTTTTTTCTCCCCCAATGTCTAGCATATTACTTAACATTCAGTAAGCATTTAATCAATGTTTATTGAATTGGAAAACGACAAAAACTTAATTATAATTGGAAAATCACTATAAAATGAGAATCATGGAATCTTAGAGATAAAAGGGATTTCATCAATCAGCTTTTACCTCAAGTATGATTCTTTTTTTTATTTAATAATGTATACATGAAATCATTCTATCTCAGTACCAGGGAACTCATTGGTTTGCTAAATGTTCTATTTCATATTTCAACCAATTTAATTATTAGGAAGTTCTTGCCTAGAATAAACCAATATCTGGTTTTCTGTAACTCCCCTATCCCAACTAACCCCACACCCTTCCATTGGTGGACAAAAAACTTTACTGATGCTTCCCATTTCCATTTCCTAATGATATAATCTTCAAAGCAGTTGTTAATGATAAGTTTACTTCTTCTATCTTGGCAAAAGAGCTGCAAAGCTCCTTATGCTCCCCAAAAGAAATGTCACAAAGGGAAAAAAAATCATGTGTACTTAAGACCTTTTCATATACAATGGCCTTAGGAGGTATAATTATACATAAGGCAATATGCCAACCAGCCAGAACATTAGGAGGAATGAGAACTGCAAGATATTTACCTTGGGAAGGGCATATTTTGGTAGCTTCATCAAAACAAATTCATTGCGTCGATAAGATACGTAATATTTAGTCCGATTTGCTGTTGTCGCCTAGTAGGAAGAACAGGCATATGTTAAGTTTGTTTACTCAATCCAGACAAATTTATGGGGGGAAAAGTCAATACATAGTATAGATAATCAGTTAGGTGCTCCAAAGTAGATAAATTACATTTCCAGGACAGGATGTTCCTAATTTTTAAAATGACATGTAACAATAAAAGGTTTGTATCCCAAAGGTTAAATGCAGATTGAGGGAAATCATTTATACTAGTTAATATATGATAATTAATAATAATGATAATAATAGTTAACATTTAGATAGAGTTGTATGGTCACAATATGTCTGAGATATTTTTGAGTCTCAAAATAATCTTCTAGATAAATAAGGTGAACATTATAACCTTTAGTCAAGTCTAACTTGACTAAAATGACTTCAATACTTCCATCCTTGAAAGATCTGTAATTTTATTAGACTGAGTCTTCTTAACTGGTGAAAATTATCTATGCCTTAGTAGAACACCTGCTAGGGATACTTTGGCTGCATGATAAATCACCCTGTGGCTAAACTGATAATGGGTTTCTCCTAATGACCCACCATAGTCTTCAGAAAACAGTCATTTTTAATGATGGGTGTATACTTAATGTTTTTTATAATTTTGTAGAATCTGGTAGAGTTCATGGTTCAGTGGCATGGCTTTTAAGAATGACGTGTAAGTGGGAACTTTTGTGGCAACCCCAAAACATATAGCTAGTGAATAGATAAACCTGGAATAAATACCACCATAAACTTTGAGAGGTGGGAAAATGTTAGGAGTTATCCAGTCTATTTTATATGTATGAAATGCATCACCAGAAGCACAGAAGAAAAAGGGTCAACTAGCCTCTGCTTAGTCACCTCCACGGAAGAAAATCTTAGCACTTTTAGAGAGCTCTAATGGTTAGAATTTTTTTTTCATTACATTTACTCTGAATTTCATCTCATTGCAATTTCTACACATTGTTCCTGATTCTCCTCTCTGGGGATTGACAAGATGAATATAATCCTTTCTCCTCATGACAACTCATCAAATACTTGAAGACAACTCTTGAGTCCCCTGACACTTCTCATCTCTAGGCTAAGCATCTACAATTCTTTCAATTAATTCTTATGTTACATAGACTTGAGGTCTTTTACCCTTTCTGATTTTCTTCATCTGGACACTCTGTAGATCATACTTTTTAAACAATGGCATCTAGAACTGAACAAAAAGTTTCTGAGGGAAAACATAATGGGAATATCCTCTATCTTTTCTAGAAGTCAATTCTCTTAATATAGCACAAAATAATAATAATGTCACCCATCTTTCATCTTATTAAGTCCTGGAGCTCTAGCCTGTCAATACCTTTTAGTATCTTAAATAATTTATTGTCCTTTAGGTTAGCTAATCATCCTAGCACAATGTCATACGCCATTTGATATATGTGTTAAATAGCACAAAACTAATTCATATCCCTGAAGCATTCCGCTAGAGACCTCCTAACATGATGAAATTAAACTATTAACAATTATTCTTTGAGTCTGGTTATTCAATATGTTTTGAATTCATCTAATTGAATATTACTATATATTGTGTATTGTTCCATATCATCCACAAGAAAACTTTGAGATGCTAATCTAGTTAAACTATATTCATTTAATCTATTCATTTAAGTAATCTTGTCATGAAAGGAAATGAATCTAGTCTGGCAGAACCTGTTCTTGATGAGATCATATTAGCTATTGGCCACTTCCACAGCCATTTCTTTAATGATCCACTCTAGAATTACAACTCCACTGGCTTCTATTCTTTTTCTCTATATGTTTTTGGAAAATCAGGACATTTGTATTTCTCACATCTGTTGATATCCCTTCCATTTTCTATGATCTTTCAAATATTACTGACAGTAACTCAGTAATCACTGAAACCCCATCACTGACATCATGCCCCTAGGCCATAATTTCAAAATTTCTGATAGTTTATAGTATATTCCAAATACATAATCACTTCTTTTTCTATTATCATTTACTCAAATATTTCCTGTTCACAGTCTCCATGAAACCTCCTGGATTTCTTAACACATTTTCTTAATATATAATCCTCTCCCTTCCCTCACCCACCTTATTTCTTTTGAATAATGTATATCTATCTAGATTTATAAACCAACCTTGGATTTCTTTCTATTATTTTAGTCATACTTCGAGGTCTAATTTGCCTGCTTGAGGTGGACCCCCTTTCCCCTCTTAGCTGCTACCTAAATGTTAGTTGTTTTGAAAAGACATTTGGATTTTATGATGGACTCCTTTTTTGTGGATTTTGTCTCCTATTAAGTTCTGGTTACCTGAGTTGCTATTCTTCTGTTTCTTGGGGGATACGTGCATGTACACACATACACATACACACACTTTCTGTGAGCATGTTCAAAAATCACAATCCATTAATCACCAAAATGTTGGAATAGTTTTTGGATGTCTGATTAGGATAGTTCAGAGACTGATTAGTAGAGTGATAAAAAAATCTCTACTTGGAGCAAGAAAACCAAGGTCACTTATGTTATTTATTCCTTATAAGGAACTAAACATAAAAACAAATCAATTATTTGATCATGGATTGATTGATAAACAGTTCTGAGAGGAAACATTTAGGATTTCTATTGATTGTATGAAGAAAATTAAATTTAGTAATAACAGGAGTGTTGATGGAGAAAAACCCATTTTATTTTATTTCTATGTTTTTTCAAGACATTGAAAAAGAGCATTTAATGTTGCCTAATTTAATGAAGGAGAAAAGCAAAAAGACACTTTGATTAGATCGAAGTTCTTGATGCTTTTTGCCATATGGACTACTTCTCAGAGCAATATTTTAAAAGGCATAAAATAAAATTCAAACGTTTGCAAAGGAAATCAAAATGATCAAATCTTTCTGTTTACCAACCTACCTATCTACCAATCTATCTATATACAAATCTAATAGTTAATCTACTAGATTAAGAACTTCTGGATTAGATAAATATTCAAAAAGCTATCCAAGGATAAATACAAAGAAAGTTATACCTGGAAGGAATATTAGAACATAGGATTTAGAGCTAGGAGAAAGATTTGATAACATATTATAAATTGTCACAATTGGAAATTACCTGAGAAAATAGAATAAAATAGCAGAGATAGAAGGCTATGCCATATAGGATAGGAACTGGAAAGGACATTAGAACCCAGAATGTTTTCTATAAAGGAATTTAGAGATGATCTATTGCAATCTTTTTACATTGGAGATATAGCGATCTTGAATTGTTGAATTGTGAAATATCTTGCTAAATGTCCCTGAGATAGCAGGAACTAAATTATAGGTCTCTTGATTCTTAGGCCAATTGATCCTACAATTGAGCCATGCTTCCTCTTAAAAAGATGGATGCTAAAAATAAAATAAAATAAAATAAACAGTTCTTGTTGAAAGATGCAAATTTGACCTTTGTCTGTTGAAATAGAGATGAAGTATGACAGAAGATATACCTGCCTGAATATTTAATGCACATTGAAAAATGTAACATTTGAACTGCTTTAAGTCACTTTTTCATTACAAAACCTTTTTTTCCCCACTGAATAATAAATGGGAAGCCTTTAGGATTCTGATTTATTAACTGACAGATAAGAGGAAAACTAGACAGTTGTTATTTTTATTTATTTCACTTTAAAATATCAACTTGATTTGTCATATCAAGCTGTCAAAAAATACTGCCTTTCAAGGGAAATCACTTTCTCTAGTCTAAATGCTTAAAGGAAATTCATTTATTTTTTTCTCCTAAACAGAAGCAGCACAGCTAAAGAGAAAGTATCCATGCTGGAGACAGAGTACTAAGTTCTAACTGCTACTTACTGGTTAAATGACCTTTCTGTTGGTACAGTATAAATTTCCTCTCTGGACATGTTTCCTAAAAATAATTACAACTATAACAAACATGAATAGAGTGCTTTAAGGCTACTTAAACAATTCATATCCCTTATCTCATTTGAAACTCACATTGATTTAATCTGGAAACTAAGGCACAAAAGATTATTATTAATAATCATGTAAAATAATTTAATAAATTTAGTTTAAATTAATAATATAGCGATTAATAATGAAATTAATTATTAATATAGGTTATTATTATCAATTAGCACATGGATACATATTCAATGCCAAAAGTGTGATATAAATCAAGGCCTCCTAAGTCAAAATGTGACACTTTCAAATAAATTATTGTCTATGAAGGAGGAGATTTGTCTCATAAAGCACCATAAAGTGGGATTAATAGCCTTATTATTATTTTATTAATAGGGAAGGACACCCAAATGTATGTATGCATATATTTATACATGCACCTCCCTCCTTCTCTCCCTCCCTTCCTTTATTTCTCTCTCTCTCCTCTCTTCCTTTTCCCTTCCTTCCTTCCCCCCATCTTTGACTTTCTGTCTCTGTCTTTCTGTGTCTCTGACTCTATTCACCTCTGTCTATCTGTCTGTCTGTCTCTTTTTTTCACACACACATACACAGATGCAAGTTGATAAAATAGTCTTTACCTACTTTGTTCTTTTAGACCTGAATGACATCAAAGAATCCCTGAGTCCCATTGGATTGAATAGAAAGGCAATTTTGAAATTATCTATTTATTCAAATCCCTTATTCCTATATCTTTCTTCAGAAAGTGAGCTCCTTAGAGGCAGAGATTGTTTTACCAGCACAGCGCTTTACACAGAATAAGCCCTTAAAAATGCTCGCTGATTGACTGATTTGATTGATTGTGACATAACAAAAGAGTGATTATATTGCCTCTAATTGAAGATATCCAGAGATGAGAGGCTCTACCTCTGGAAGCAGCCCACATTCTAATTATGGACAACTCCAATCATTAGGAACTATTTTCTTATAATACCCTTTCTGTTATTATCATCAATAAACCTAAATATCTTATAATATATTCCAAAAGGACTGTGGGAGATAGTCATGGAGGTGACAAATTACAATAGGGACAGCTCAATGCCCCTTCCCCATGACTCAGAAATACAGAAATGTACAAAGCAGGAAGACTGTTCCCTTCTCTGATTACACTTACAGTCTATGCTCATCTATGTCAACATCCATCTATAATAAATGTTACATGTTTTTGTTATTCACATCTGAAATCAGAACAGGTCAATTATCTCCCCTCAATCTTCAGGATGTGCTAACACATTTTGGATTCTGCCCTGTCAAAGGCATCACCCGTTTTGCTAAGTTTGGCAGTCTAGAAGCTCACACAGGGAGAACCACTTCTCACTATACACTAGCTGTGAAATAGAGCTGAATTGTAGCTGTTGAGGAGTTATAAACAATGTCACCTCCAAACAATACAAGGCAAAGCCCAGGAGGGATGATTTTCTCCAGGAAATTTATTTCTAAATCCATTTCACAGTTTGTTCATGGTGAGAAGTGGTTCCTGCCATGTGGACACCCAGAATATTGTTCCCAAGACAATGGGTGTGGGTGCCTTTGGGAGGCATTCATTTCCTAATTCTCATTAAGCAAACTGGTTATGGAAGAGGATGACTCTTGCTTCTTTCTTAGCTGGGATCTGAATGAATTCTCTCTGGGCCTCATAGTAAAATAAATAAACCACCAAGATCATCACCACTCCCAACAAAAAGACTGAAATGCTTGGGGGGAGATGGTAATAGCACAGCAAATAATCAGTCAAAAACCCTGGAAAGTCTTTTTAGAAGCCATGATGGCAAAGGGGTAAGAACACTGGTTAGAGTTCTTGAGTTCTGGGAGTCATATTTTTAAAAGTCATTAATGAAGTGGAGAGTCTACAGACTGTAAGAGTTCTTCAGCTGGGATCTCTACTTTTAAAAATATATATTTTGATAGCTATATTTTCAATATATTTCCCACTGTAATACCAAGTGTTTTAATTATGCATTTAAAATTATTCTGAGAAGGGCTTCATAAGCTGCATCAGCCTGACAAAGAGGCTCGTGATATATAAAAAAAATTCAAGAACTCCTGGTCCACAGAGAGGTAAAAAGGCTGATAATGGGAATCTCAGTGGAAGGCCATATAAAAATCATGCAAAGGCACTGGCAATGTTGAATTTGTAGAAGAGAAGACTTAAGGGCACAATTGCTTTCTATCCATATGGTAAAGGCTGTCATGGATTTCTGCTCAGCTATGGTTTGGATTATGTAACTTCAAGATCCTTTCTACTCTAAGTTTCTTGGATCCTGAGAATCTGGTTTAGAAAAAAACAAACAAGGTTTCAATAGTCCTGAAGCCAGGAGGACCACAGTTCAAATCTGCTCTCAGACACTTAATGCTTCACCCTTTCTTGCTGTGTGACCCTGGGCAAAAGTCACTTAACCCCAAATGCCTTAGCAAAAAAAAAAACAAAAAAAAAAACAAAAAAAGAAAGAAAAAAGAAAAAAAAAAAAAGAAAACCAAGGTTTAAATTCCATTTCTTTGCTTAGGACCCAAAATTAGGGAAGTTCAATTAATTTCAATAAACTTTTTTTTTTAATGTTTACTATGTGTAGGTTATACAAAGACAAATAGAATCTCTGCTTTCAAGGAACTTACATTCTACGGCAGAGATAGAATATGCACCCAGATAAGCATATACAAAATAATACAAGATAACTTCAAGAAGAAAGCTGGAGGCATCAAGAAAAGTTTAACACAGGATGTGGATACTTCTATTTTCTGAGGTTCTGCTTCTACCTCATCTATAGAATGGGAAGAATATTACTTGCATCACCAAGGAATCTAGGTAGCCCAGTAGAAAGAGGAAGGCTTGGAGTCAGGAAGATCTGATTCAAATTTGACCTCAGAAATGAAACTGTAATATCCTGAGCACGTCATTTAATCTTGGTTTGACTCGTTTTTCTCAGCAGTAAAATGGGGATCATAATAATACTTACCTCTCAGCTTTGTTGTAAGAATCAAATGAGACAGTATTTGTAATGTCCTTAGTAGAGCGCTTGACACATTGTCAGCACTGTACAAATACCTATTTCCTTTCTTACTGCTTTTTTAAGCTTGTAAGTTTGCTATCCATCAAATGGACTAAAGTAAATAAAGTACTTTTGGAACTCAAACTCTATTAAAAGGAATACTTTTGAAGTGGTTTACTTATGAAGTGAATTATAAAGCTAATTTTCAGTGTTTTCTCACAGAAGAAATATCTTTTCATAGGATCCTCATCTGCCTTCCTGCTGTTGGTCAAGAATGTCACATTCCTTCAACTGAACACATAAGGGAATTAATTTGCATTTACCTTAAAGAATACGTAGTCATCCTGCACAGTCAGGGAATTGTGGTCAATGCTGCTGGCAAATGGAATCGTGGGTGTTCTATCAGAGCAATTCTGAGACTGACAGGTGACATATCGGAAACCTGGGGAGAACAATTACCAAAATCTATTCTTGTAAAATAAACTTAAAAGAAACCCAACATTTTAGTGTCTGTATTGTGAAGGAAACAGCTATGTTAGGTAACAGTCTGTCATGTCAAACAGCATTGTGTACTTCTTTCATCCATGAATCTCACTATGATGTTGTGCCCACCACCAAATTGCCATCTTTGGTATTCATATCTCATTGATATTCTATGTCCCCTGATTAGAGAGTTGGAGAATTGAGCAAAGAACTCCCAAAGGCCCCATTTAATTAGGGCTCCTAAACCAATCATTTTTATTTTCCCCCACTTGCATTCTTTGGACTAAACTCAACCATTAGCATGCTCCCAGGAAATCTTGTTGCCAAGAAATTTATCATTCTGTGAGGTTAGTGCTCCTATTTTGTTAGAACTTCCAGTATTTTCTAGAGGGAAGAACAAAGAATTCCTCCTAAAGCTTCCCATTAAAGAGGGCTTCATTTTGAACCAGTTGGTTTATTGAATTATTTGCTATTTTTATTAAGTTGTTTCAATCATGTCCAACTTTTTGTGGTCCCATTTGAGGTTTTCGTGATAAAGAGGAATGGTTGGCCATTTCCTTCTCCAATTCATTTTACAGTCCAGGTACTGAGGCAAACAAAGTTAAGTGAGTTACCCAGAGTCTTCTAACTAGGAAGTATCTGGAGCCTCATTTGAATCCACAAAGATATCTTCCTGCCTCTAAGCCCAGTACTCTATCTACCTAGCTGCCCCCTCTTTGGAGTGTACTCTACTACTAATGCTGATTTTTCCTTCCTTCCCCTCTTCCCACATCCCTTTCAACTTTCTTTTGTGTGGGGTCTTCCATTATATTGGAAGCATGTGGAAGGTTAAGACTGTTTTTCCCCTTATTTGTATTCTTAATACTTAGCACAGTGCCTTGTACATTGGAGTATTTAATGGATGCTTATGGACCAACATCCACTTTTTAAACTAAAATCCTCTTGTGATTCTTCATCATAGTGTATAGTAGACCCTGGGTTCTTAAAAGATATGCCTTTAGAGTAATAGCTCAAAAAGAGCATGTAAAGTTTAGATTATATCTCTCTACCAGCCCTTCCCTTACTGCCATCTTACAACATTTTAAATGTTCTATTCCCAGTGCATACACAGTCCACAAAATATAGAATTTACCTAATTTTGCTGAACTGAGTATGGGACCAACAACCATTGTCAACCCATAGTGACCTTAAAGAGGTTTGGGAAGTTTCATTGCTACAGGGATGAGATTGAAGTAATTTTGGCCACAGGAATTTAAGAAAATTGTCTGCAAAAACACAGGGAACAGGTGATCTCCATAATGAAGGTAGTAGCCATGGCAATAAAATTGAGATATATTAATTAAACGACACTGTACAAAATAATGAGCAAAACCAAAGTACATATAAATAGTGCCTGATCTCAAGGTGCTTATGATCTAGAGAGGAAACAAGATATAGAGAAACAACAATATGGTAAGATTAGTAGGGAGTTACTAAGTATTCAGGAAAGAGTATGGAAATTATTTTCTTCCCTTAGGAAATGAGCTTCTTTTTTTTGAATTTTTAAATTTATCACTCGAGTCATGATAAAGGAGAGTCATCGCTGGTTCTTCAAGAACACTACTCTTTCTTTGAGCCAAAGCAGTGATTGTTCTATAGATGCCATTATTGACACATATACAATGAAAACTGGATCTTTGTATACTTTTTATTGTAAATGTATTGTTTTTCAATGATTTTTTTCAAGAAAGATATTTGCTTCTCAAATCTGCAATTGCTAAATAAAAAAGGAGATGGAGTGAATGTATATTTGTGTATGTGAGAGAGATAGAGAAAGAGAGACAGAGAAAAACAGAATAACAGAGAGACACACACATACAGAGAAACAAAGTGAGACAGATATATAGACAGACATAGAGAGAGCTTGTCCCAATGAATAAAAATTAAAGATACAGGAAATCTGGTTCCAAGTCTTCTTGGTGACAGAAGATGGTTGTGGGACCCTAGGCTAGTCACTTGCTATCTCAATTCTCAAGATAGCTCTAAAGCCTCAGGGAAAGTGTTTATATGAATGGGTAGAAAGGAGAGTACATTTCCTCATCTTAAAATTCCCTAAGTTCATTAAATAACAGGTCCAGTTTCTATCTCAATTCAATTTTAAAACTATTCATTTTACAATATGCTTGAAAAAAATAAGAGTTTGTGTCAAGAGGTTAAAGAAACAAAGACACATACAAGTAATGAAGCCAGAATTAGTATCCCAAACCTACACACACAGACACACTACAAAAGCATCAATGGGCATTTTCAATATAAAGACAGGAATAAGAAAGCAGTGTGGAGGAGGATACTCAAGCAATCTTGCAGAGGTCAATGGCATTTACAGCTGTTACCACTCTGAAATTCCTAAAGAAAGCTTAACACACAAATAATGGACAGGATTTTTTATGAAACTGGTAGCATAACAAAATGGAAAGAGCATTCAATGGTTTTGAAGTCAATGGCTTAAATTTGAATTCTTCCTCTGAAGTCTACTATTTCTGTGACCTTGAAAAAGTCACTTAGGCTCTTCAAGGACCTTCAAGTGGTGACTGCATCAATGTCAGTGGCAGTATCAGGAGAGATTGGGGAAGAGAACAACTCACCTTTCTTTCTTCCCTTTCTGAAAAAAACACTTTTCCTGAGGCCCAGAAAACTGGGTATGACGGTACCTTCCACCTACATTATAGTGCTCTGGTCTTCAAATATTTGTTTGTTTGGGAAACACATAGGTGACACACAGGAATAAGACATTGAACTTTGGAGAAATTTTACACGGAGAGTGCTTTCCTGTTTTAAATGCACCTTTTTGTGTGAATTATTGGATCTCCTTGAGATATCCTCTCAGGAAATTTGAGCCTCCAAGTAATATTTTAATGGCGATTTATTTCTAGGACAACAGAGATCTCTGAAGGGAGATTGTTTTGGACTCTGTGGTTACCATGAAGTAACACAGATACCAGATTGGGCTCTTTGGATTACAAATGGGCACAGTCCTAGTAATATTTGGTTCCTGACGCTAATGACCAAGTATATGTCTGATGTTGTTTAGGAGAAACATCTTTTCTCACTCATAGAAGATATCTCCTCAGGGAAACAATATTATTTTGATAATCCATCCTGAATTTATGTACTTATATGTTGGGAAGTCAGAAAACTATAATCAGAAGGAAAGTAGAACTTTACCTGGAGAAAGAAAGAAGTGAGAACTGGGACGTTTTATGGAATCAAAAAGATTTTGATGATTACATTAAATTATGCTCTCCACACCAATTCTCTAGAAATAATTATTCAAGTCCAAGATTTAAAGTCTCAAGCATTATATTTGTTGTATGTTGCAAATATGTAGTAATTATATGTATATATATATATATATATATATATATAATATGCATATATATGTAGGATCTTTTTTATTACTTTGAAAGAAGAATTGTATTTTCCTTATGTTCATGTCCCAGTCCCTTCCCCATACTCCAGTTTCCCATGATTGGTTCAACTGTACATGGTCGGGACTTATGAATACTGTTTGAATAATAAATAAACAGTATAAATACTGTTTGAATAAAATAAAAAATGTTTTAGAGAAAATTGTTATTCAAACTAAAACCTAGGCTGCTTTCCTAAGTTTGATTTAGGTGAAAATAGGCTTCAAGAAAGTCGATATCTCTTCCAGGAGAGTGGTTGCTTTCTGCATACTAAAGAACATGCTGCCCATTCCAAAAACATACATATATGAGCATGGGAGAAACTGGTGGTGTTTTGCTTTAGGGAAAATGCTTGAACTATTTTTCAAATATTTATGGTTGAACAAAACCCCAAACATATTTTGCCAGACATATGTTCCTTTTATTTTTAAATCATTCTGTTTCCCAAGGGAACTTGAATCCTTAGGTTTTTGACTCATCAAGTAAATTCTCTGGCAAGGCATTGCTGGTAAATCAGCAGTGCTAATGAGCCTTTTCCCCCTTAGATGTATCATTTGGGAAGTTGTAACTCAAAAGCACTAAACAAAATAAAACTTCTCAAAGATTCAGGTTTGGATCTAAAATCACTTTGGGATGCATTTGGGGATTTCCCCCCCCCCCCCCACCCAGCTTATTTTGACTATTCCTTCTCCTTCCAAGCCCAAAATCATCTGTGAGTTCTTATTGTGATATGGAAGTAATCTTGGAGGCTCAAAGGCTATGCACAAGCTCTGGCAGGTCTTGCCAAGTTGGAAAAGGGGGAAGATAGAAGAAGGAAAGGTACAGCAATAGATTATATATAGTTCAAGGATCTGGTGAGTTAGACAATGAGAAGTTCAATACAAGAGATAGACTGATTTGAGAGGAAGCGGGGATGGGGGGAAAAGAGGGAGAAAGCAAGAAGGAAGAAAGATGAAGGCAAACCTTTATTAAATACTTACCATGTGACAGATATTACACTAAACATTTTACAAATCTCTCACTTGGTCTTCACAACAATCCTGGCAGGGAATTATATTACTATTCCCATTTTATAGTAAAAAAAAAATTGAGACAAGCAGAGATTAAGTAACTTGCCTACTTTGTATCTCAAGTCAAATTTGAATTCAGCTTTTCCTGACTCCAGGCTCAATGCTGTATTCTGTGTGCTAATTAGCTGTCTCTAGTGGGAGGGGAATAATTCATGAAAACTATCTGTTAATGGAATGAAGGGAATTATGGTTTGCACTGGTCACGAGAATAAAGGAATAAAGTAATCATTATTTTTAAAATTCAAAAGTTTTTTTTTTAGTCTGTAATTTCATTGAAGGCAGTTAGATGGTTCTGGAGATTGCTAGACTTGTTGTCAAGAAGATCTAACCTCAAATCTGGCCTCAAACTTTTACTAAATGTATGATTCTGTATAAGTCACTAAAACTGTTTGCCTCAGTTTCCTCATCTGCAAAATGGTCTGGAGAAGGAAATGTCAAACTGCAGTATCTGCCCAGAAAGAATCCAAATAGGGATACAAAGACTTGGGCACAAGTGAATGATGAATAGCAACAAAAAATTCACTTTAGCATAATTCCCACAAGCAATCCCTTAAGCCATCATTTCTGTGACTTCTTCTCCAACTTCCTCTCACTCTCCCAGAGGCAGCTGGATAGCATAGAGAATAAAGCATTGATCTTAGAGTCAGGAAGATCTAATTTCAATTCCTTACTCAGAAAATGATTAGCTTTATGGCCCTGGGCTTAACATGCAACCTGTCTCATTCTCAGTTTCCCTATCTCTAAAATGGGGATAATTACTGTATGGAAGTTGCTGAGATATAATGAAAGACATTATAGGACTTTAAAGTGCTGTATAAAGCATTAGCATTAAATTAATGCTGTGAGGTCACCAAGTTCATAATGCAAAAGGGTGACTCTCCCCAGCACCAAACATATATCCTTACACAAAGATGTTGGGTTAGGAGATTTCCCTTCAAGTCCTATAATGCCTCTCATTAAATCCTCAGCAACTTCTGTGCAGTAATTATTCTCATTTTAGAGATAGGGAAACTAAGGCTGAGACAGGTTGCGTGCCAAGCCCAGGGCCATAAAACTAATCCCTTTCTGAGTAAGGAATTGAAATTAGATCTTCCTTCTCCATACTACTAATTGTAATTTCTGTTTAGTCATAGCCCAAGCTCAGTTTCCCTATTTGTGAAATGGGACTGATAATGCTGTATCTCATAGACACGCTTTGAAGAAAGCACTTTGCAAACTGGCAAGCCCTCGAGAAATGTGAGCCATGGTCCCTGCTATTATCATATCCAGGAACAGAGAAGGAGTCTCAGAGGACAATTCTCATTATAATTCCAGGTTCATGTGCCCTTATCTTGCTTTTTAATCTTCAAATGGTATGAAGAGAACTGTGCTGAATTTGGAGCAGGAAGGATTTCTGGGAGCTCAGAACAACTGACATATGTGGATATTCATTCTAACAGATTCTCTTCCCACACCACAGATAAACTGGCAGCTGTATGCACAGAGCGGGAAAAACGTCCAATGTTTAAGTGCCAGAACAAATTGTACTATTAATAGCTTTTTTCATTGGACCGTAGCTTCTTGACTTCAATTTATCTCTTGTTGGAAAACAAGTAAACTTTAAATTCTACCACATTTCTATACAGCCCAGTCAGTTTAGCTATATACATAGGCCAACTTCAAGGAATTTGGCATAGCATTTTCTTGCTGTGGGCAGTGGAAATGAATGTGAAGCTTATCATGGGAAGAAGCATGATTCAATGGAAAAAACACTGCACTGGGAATCTGAGAACCTGGAAAGTAAATACAACCATTGGCTCTATCTGTGTGACCTTGGAAAAATTACTTCCTTTTTCTGATCTCTTATTTCTTCATACTTAAAATGGAAGTCTTGGGCTTGATGGTATCTAAGGTCCCTCCCAGGTTTAAATACTATATGCCTTTGTTCTTTGTGAACTTCAGCTTCATCTATAACATCAGGATAATTATATCTGTATTATCTGTCTCATAGTGTTTTGGAGGAGGGCCTATAAACTTAAGAGGGCAAGATTCTCAGCATCGAAAGGAACCTCAAAAACCTTTGACTCAGTCACTAATAAAAAAAGAGCGCCTCTATAAGATACACAATCAATCACTGCTTATCGCACTTTTGCTTGGAGATCCCTAGTGAAGGAGAACCTACTTCCTCTCAAGGAAGACTATTCCACTTTGGAATAACTATAGTTGTTTTGTATTATATCAAAGTTAAATTTTCCTCAAAAACTCCCACTTGTTGTTTTGTCACCACCCCCCAAAACAATGTGCTATATCATTTTCCAGGTTACAACGCTTCAGATATATTGACTGTTCTCATGTGGACCCAAAATGATTTTGTTAGCAGGACTAAATGTTCCTACTTCTTTTAAAGGTTCTTCATATAACATGGTTTTGAATGTTGTCTTTGGGGCATGTTCAAAATGATCAATGTCATTCCTAAAATCTGGTAACTAAAATGCATCACAAAGCCCCAAATGTAGGTTGGCCAAGGAATAATACAGCAGGGTCATTATCTCCTTAGTTCTGGTTTACTATACTTCTCTTAATAAGTCCAATATTATTCATATATATCCATATAGGTACCTATCTATCTATTTCTATCTATATTTATATATCCATATATGCATCTATATGTTAGTTTTTTTGAGGGGGGGACTTCCATAATATATTGTTAACTCATATTTGGATCTTTTTAAAAGATGGACAGCCTAGCTGTATTCACCCTACACATTTTACACTTGATTCTTGGAACCGAAGTGCAACACTTTACACTCACTCATAACAAATTTTGTCCTATTAATCTTGGCTTGACATTTCATCTTGTGAAGATATTTTTGGATCTTGACTCTGACAAGTAACCTTTTAACTAGCCATTCTAGGTCTGAAATAAGATCGTAGAAGTGTTTTGAAAATTCTCACAAGCTATGCAAACCTCTGTTGGTTGACCACTTACCTTGTGAAGTTTGGAAAGCACCTTGGACATCTGTGAATTTTAAATGATTAATTCTACCACTATAACTATTACTATAACTCTGTGAAAAAAATGTGGTTTGAACATTGGCTTCTTAAATAACTTACCTCCACTAAGATCCTGGATTTCCATATGAACCAAATCTGGTTCCCCATCTACTCCAGCCACAGCCCTAGGGGAAAATATACATAATATCAAGTTATATTGAATAATACAAACTACATCTCCCCTATTAGTCACCTTCTATGAGTCCTTATTTTCTCTAAAATAATGTACATTTTGGTCTGGCATTTATGGTTCTTCAAAACTTGTCTCCCATTTACATTTTCAGCTTTCTCTTTCTCTGTATTTTTTCCTTCTCCTTAATAACTCAACCATACAAAATAGGCATAGAAGTACAATGCAGAGACCATTGTATTATAGCTAGAGCACCTAGACTTGGACTTCAATTATGTTACAATCTGAATGATGCTAGGCAAGAACAATTCTCCTTTTGAGGGCTGAGTCGCCTCAATTTTAGGATAAAAGGCTCATAAAAGATGATCTCAAAGGTTCCTCTTACATTCATATTTTGAGATGTTACTAGAATATTCATCCAAACTTGAATGTTTGCTTCTTTGTCCTGATTTTTGATCTTTTCTTTCAACATTTCCTGTACCTAAAACACATTCTCTCTTACGTCAACCACCTGAGACTCCATCTGTGTTTCAAGTTGTAGACTAAATACTACCTCCTTCATGAAGCCTTCCATGATCCCTCTTCATTAAGGGAATGAGGGGTTTAATTCAGGAGGCAGCTCCTCTTTTTTTCAAATATTTTATTTTTTTCCAATTACATATAAAACAATTTTTAACATTCATTTTAAAATGTTGAGTTCCAAATTCTTTTCCCCTCTTCTTCTCCATCAATGAAAAGGTAAGCAATTTGATATAAGTTTGTACATATGGTCACATGAAACATATTTTTCTATAGTAGTCATGCTGGGAAAGAAAACACACAAAAAAAACCCCAAGAGTTTAAAAAATATGCTTCAATCTTCATTCAGACTTCATCTCTGAAGATCAATGATATTTTTCATTATGGGTCATTCAGATTTGTTTTGAATCATTATATTGCTGAGAATTATTCACAGCTGATTATCATACAATATTGCTGCTACTATGTACAATGTTTTCCTGATCCAGCTCACTTCACTTTTTATCACTTCATGAAAATCATTCCAGGTTTTTTGAAAGCTTGTAACACAGTTATATCATAAGAAATAACAAACAGGATGCTTCCAGGAAAAAAAAAACCAACAAGACTCAGTTCCCTTTTTATTCAATTATGGGTCTAGTCAATTTTTATTTTGTTAGAAAACATTACTGAATTGTAAGAAAACTTCATTGTGCTATTTGAATCTAGAACTGCATGACTAAGAAGCTGGACCATCTCTGCCTCTTGTTTAGAGACCCTTAATTAAGGACCTGAATTATGCTGACCAGAATCTTAGATCCAAAGATTCAAGTTTTTTATTTGTTTGTTTGTTTGTTTGTTTTTCTATAATTATATATCTGAAGTAACCTATATATCTTATCTGAAATCTGGCTTCATACTAGTCAATCAGTTATTATTTTCATGTTCCTTTGACTGATACAGACTCTTATAGGGAGTGGGACACCTCTGTTTCTAATTTCAGTGAATTGAATCTGTTCTCTCCCCTTCCCAATTTGGAAAATCCCTAATCTCTCAATTAGAAATCAGATATTTTCTTTTGGTTAATTGGTCTTATTCAATTATTTTTAATGCATAAAAATGCATCTCCCCCTTTATCCAGGGTCTAGAATTAAGCTAAAAAATGTAATTTTGATTGGTTATGCAATTGGCACGTATCACTTAATAAATCAACATTCTCAGAATCTTGTACCTTTGTTTCCTCAGTCATTTCATCTTTCACATATTTCATCTTTAGCTCCCAATGGGGAATCTGCAAGGAGGAGTTTATTTTTCTGGGACAAGCTTGTGAGTTTTAACTTCTGTATGATACTAACCTTTGGAGACTCTGTGCCTTCAAGATAACACATACTTGGTTTACCATACTCTATGTAGCACAGAGATTCAAATTCTTTTATGTGAAAAATACACACATTTATTAAAATATTATTAAAAAGTATCACTTTGAATTAACAAAAATGCAAATGAAGATGGCTTAGTAGACCTTATGGACTTTCAATTGGACTCCTGAAATAGCTTTCTAAGTGATCTTGCCCTTCCTCCTCCAATCTATAATCTATTCAGCCACTAGAATAATTTACCCAGGATGCAGGTTTAAAAAGAACACATTTTTACTCAATAAACTCTTCGGACTCCAAAGTATCCTGGAAGATCACAATTAAACTTTTCCATTTGTCAGTTACAGCTATTCACAACCTGATATCTTCATACTTTCCCCATCTTCTTTTTTACTGTAGTAAGTTTATTTTTAATAAACATTGCTGTATGAATCATGTTGTAAGAGAAAAATGAGAGTAAAAGGAAAAAAAAAACATGGGAGAGATAAAAACAGAAAATAGAAGTGAACATAGCATATGTTGATTTATATTCAGTCTCCTTAGATCTTTTTCTAGATGTAGATGGCATTTTTCTGTTCAAAGTCTATTAGAATTCCTTTGGATCACTGAACCACTGAGAAGAACCAAGCCTTTCATAGTCAACCATCGCACATTCTTGTTGATATTGGGTACAATGTATTCCTGGTTCTGACTGTTTCACTCAGCATCACTTCATATAAATTTTTCCAGACCTTTCTATAATCAGCTTTTTCATCATTTTAAAAATAGAACATTAATACTCCATTACCTTCATGTACCACTGCTTATCCAGCCATTCCACAATTGATGGAATTGTGGAATTCCATCATCCACTCCTTTTCCAATTCCTTGCTACCACAAAAAAAGAAGAAAAAAACTGCTACAAACATTTTTACACATGTGGGTTCTTTTCCCTCTTTTATAATTTCCTTGGGATATAGACTCAATAATGGCACTTTTGGGTCAAAAAGTATACACAATTTTACAATCCTTTGGGCAAAGTTCCAGATTGCTCTCTAGAATGGTTGTCTCATTTCACAACTCCGCCTACAATGCATTAGTGTACCAATTTACCTACATCCCCTCCAACGTTTATTATTATCTTTTTTTGATCATCTTAGCCAAACTAAGAGGTGTGAGGTGGTACCACAGAGTTATTTTAATTTGCATTACTCTAATGAATAGTGATTAAAGCATTTTTTCATATAACTATAAATGGCTTTAATTCCTTCCTCTGAAAACTTTCTGTTCACATCTTTTGACCCCTTATAAATTGGGGAATGACATATTTTTTTCTAAATTTGACATAGTTCTTTATATATTTTAGAAATGAGACTTTTATCAGAAATACAGTCTATAAATATTTTCAAATCTTGTTTCTTTTGATTTTGTTTGTGCAGTAACTTTTTAATTTAATTTAATCAAAGTTGTCCATTTTGCCTTTCATAACATTCTCTAGTTCTCTAGTCATAAATCCTTCCCTTCCCTTCTCCAAAGATCTGATAGGTAAATTATTCCTTGTTCATCTAATTTGTTTATGGAACCATTCTTTATGCCTAAATCATGTATCCAGTTGTTTTTATTTCTTCTAGTTTTATAAAATAATGTTTTGGCAGGTTGATTGGTATGGCACTGAACAAGCAGATCAATTTAGGCAGAATTGTCATTTTTATAGTATTAGCTAGGCCTAACCATGAACAATTGATATTTTCCCAATTGTTTAGATTTGATTTTTTTGTAAGTGTTTTGTAATTGTGTTCATATAGTTCTTGGGTTTGTCTTGACAGGTAGACCTCCAAATGTTTTATTTTGGCTATGGTAATTTAAAATGGAATTTCTCTTTCTATCTCTTGATGATGGGCTTTGTCAGTAATATATATAAATGCTGATGAAGTGTCACTTATTTTATATTTTGCCTCTTTGCTAAATCTGTGAATTGTTTCCAGTATGTTTTTGGATGATTTTCTAGGATTCTCATCCTAGAGAGTATAACATCATATCATCTGCAAAGTATAGTTTTATTTCCTCATTGCCTATTCTAATTCCTTCAATTTCTTTTTTCTTTTCTTATTGCTAAAACCAACATTTCTAGTATCTTTTCCCATCTTCTTACACATTATTATCTACCTCTATACTCTACAATCTATGGCTTTCTTTTCCTTACGCCCAAGTCTTCTTGACTCTGAGGTCATCTCTTTATTCATTCTCTAATACTTTCCCCCAAATGTAAATCTTTATAATTGTTAGTGCTGAGTGAGTAATAGAGATGGACTGTGAATTTGCCAAGGACAAAGACAGTCTTTTGACTTTATCTGGATCCCAGGTCTGTAGCACCATGCCTGGCATATAATAGATCCTTAATAAAGGCTTGTTGGCACTCAGGAACGGTTCATAATATATGCCTGGGTAAAAGTAGAATAGAATGAATTGAAAAGCCCCTTAAATCAGTTCTCCCACAAGATATATTCAGTTGAGGGTTGGAGGAGACCTCCCCAAAGTAGGGAAACAGAAACCCAAGGACACTATTGGGGAGACCAATACAGAGCAGAACTGATCTGAGAGACAAAGAAGGGGAAAAAACATCTATACTTTTATTTCAACTACATATTCTTAATAATGTGGTGCTAAGTTCAGATACTTTAGTCTCTTGAATTCCAAGAACTATCAGTATCCCTTTCTATTTTTATACTTTCCAACAAAGCCCTGTTTTCCATATCTGGGGTTTAGCTCTGTATATTAGAACTGAGCTTCCTTATTTGCTTTCCCCACTCCAAGACCAGCTCTTCACAGGAAGAGAAGAGTAACTCAAAAGTTGTTGCTTCACGACTACAGAGACTCTATATTGCTTTGTATCCTCAGTGCAGAAAACATGACTTCAGTCACTTCTTGGATCCTTACTGAGAGCTTAAGTGCATGCTGCTTTGCAAATTTAGTTCTAGGTTGTCTCATATGCAAACTACTGTAGTTTGACTAAATTTCTTTACTGGAATAGCTATGTGAATTTTCTAAACCACTAAGTAGAGGTAGATTACATAGACTCATAGGAGTTAGAGGAAGAAAGCTCCTTAAAGACACAACAGTGTAAAAGCAAAGCAAACAAATCAACAAAAATATAGCAATATACTTCCATTTTGTTAAAGAGAGGGGAAAGGAAATTTAGAGACTTAAGGGACTTGTTCATTGTTCTGTTAATTGTTCTATAGTTTAAAAAAAGCTCATCAGCATTCAAATCATGTGAAATAAAGTATATGTGACACTTTATGACAGATCTGAAATATCATTCACAATTCTGGGTGCCCCTTCTCTGTGAGAAGCTGAGCAAGTAATTTAACCTCTCTCTTAGGCAACTCTATAAACTGCAGAGAAGGAAGTCTGCATTGATAGTTGCATTGATAGTTTTCTCATTTGGGAGTTTCCTCATAACAAAGAAATCACAGGTCTAATCCTCTATCCCTTTTGTCTTTTATACTATGACTATTTCCCAATATTGGTGCTGACTTATTATTGAATTCCTATCTTCTTTTAACAAAGAGAAAGAATAAGGACAAATGTCAGTTTTAGGCATTCTGAGGGCATCTGCAACATTTCTTATTAATATGTCTATTACTTTTGTAGTAAGAGGAGAGGAAAGGGTTTCAATATTTCTTTGCTAGGACAAAGATTGGTTGTTTCATTTAATTTGTCTTTGCCCTTTAGTGTGGTTTTTATTTACATTATTGAATTCATTTCATATATTGTTTTTCTGGTTCTGCCTATTTCATTTTTAATTGGTTCATAGGAGGTTGTCAATTCTTTGAATTTTTCATATTTATCACTTCTAATCATATTATATTAGATTTGTTCAGCCATTTTCCAATGATTGGATTCCTACTTTTTTTCTTTTTTCTTAAATATTAGCTATCACACAAAGTTTTGGTACATATATTTTGATAGATGTGGATCTATTTTTTTTTTGGTAAGCATTTTATGGTATATGTTCAATAACAGACTTGTGGGGATAAAGGTTAGTGATTAATGTAATGACTTTTCTGAAATTATTAGAAATTGGTTTTTTTTTTCAGAATGTTTGGATCATTTCTAAGTGCCAGATTTCATAGGCAGTCTCAAAAAACTAGATTAGGATGAGATAAGGACTCAAAACTATATCCTAAGATGATTGGTGGGAGGAACTGAATTTGTTTTTTTTTCTAGATAAAAGAAGAACACAGGGAATATATTCAAAGAAAAAAAATGATCAGAACAGTGGGGAAACTGAAAAATTGGGAATATTTGGGTAGAAAAGAGAATCTATAGAGATATATGATCACTATTTACAAATACTGGGATTTTTAAATGGATGAATGCATGGATTTTTGTGGTGTGGTTTCAGAGAATGAAACTATAACTATTGGAGGAGATTGAAACTAGCTTCATTGAGGGTAATTTTGGCTTGAAATAACAAAAAAGATTCCCTTAGCAAATGAACATGCCAATGGTGGAATGGTTTTCTTTACAAATCATGAGCTCCACAATTACAGGAAATACTAAAGCAGAGGTTTGATTGCCAGTTATTGGGTACACTGTAGAAGGTATGCTTTGGGCTGGGGCTAGACAGGATTACCTATGAGATTCTTTTTAGTTCTAAGAGACTACATTTATATTATCCAAGAAATCGTGAATTCCCTAAGGATAGAAAATAGATCAATAACATCAGCATCCTTCACAGAACACAACTCAAATCTGCACAAGTTCATTGTCTATATGAATTCATGCATAATTGCTGAGAAGTTGGATCTTAGTTTTCAAAATACTTTGGCCAAATAATAATTTTAACCTTCAGCCAAAGATGGTGATAGGAACAGAGAATTTTACCCATCAGTTAGCAAAGATGCAAAGACTCTCTGTAACCCCAGGGGTGTTAATGAGACAGTGCATGTGAACAGGTCCACAATGAGTCATATAACTGTGCAATAGGGTTGGCTTGGAGGTGAAAACCCTATATTACTTGAGCTGACATTTTCATCTGCCTGTAATAATATCATCATAATGATAATAATCCTGCCTTGGATTTTATATACTGACTTTCTTCCAACAAGCTCAGAAACTCTAAAAGAGAGAGAAGGTTGATGTTCAGTGCCAGGGGTTCTTATAGAGAGACATATATGTACTCTGGGATCAATATTTTAGAATTTTGCATAATAATAATAAGAATAGTCATATTAATAACTTCCATTTATTTAGTACTTGAAGTCCAAACAGCATTTTAAAAACATTGTTGTATTTGATTCTTACAGCAACCTTGCAAGATACAATATCTTGGAAGTACTATTATCTCTTTACAAATATTTACAAAAATACCCCCCAGTCTTGGGGTAGTAAAGCAATTAGCCCAAAGTCAAATTAATATTTACTATATTGGCCCAAATAAATTCACCCCCCTTCAGGGCTATAAACTATAATTTTAAAATGAAAATATTTGAATGCAACACAAACACAGGTGTACATATAAACCCAGATGCGTCATAGGTCTTATGCAGGACAAATTTAAGAAAAATTGTGACCTATATTTGGATCTTTATCCTATCAATATCAAGAAAAATTAAGATTATCAACCCTTTATAAATAGACCAAGATAGGTAGATCCACTGTGACAAATTTATGAGAAGACAAGGACAAGAGATAAGAACATTGGCTGAGCATGGATGAATTGATCTGCAGAATGAATCTAGAGGGAATGCTCATAATTTTAAGAAGAAACATCTTTCTGACCCTTGAATTATAATGTGACTCTATGATATTTGATCTTTCACTCTCTTTAGCCTTGTACATATATTTGTTTATAAGATTATAAATTGTGATCTGCAAAAATGGAGGGGATTGCCAACCCATAAAATGACAGACCTCTGAAGTATTAATGTAGACTATTAAGACTTAAAAAGTGCACTCTATTGAGTACATAGCACATAGTTAATGAATTTTTGGTGACTGCTGGGCATTGGAGAAGGTACAAATTTGATTTAAGATTGGCTAAAATGATAGAAGGGGAATGACAATGTTGGAAAGAATGTGGAAAAATTAAGACACTAATTCACTGTTGGCAGAATTGTGAAATGATCCAATCATTTTGGAGAGCAATCAGAATTATGCCCAAAGACTTATTAAGCTACCTACACCCTTAGACCCAGAAATACTTTTACTTGGTCTATTTCTGAGGATAATTAGAGAAAAAGGAAAAGAACCTATATTTCCTAAAATGTTTATAGCAGTTCCCTTTGTGGTGGCAAAAAACTGAAAATGGCAGGGATGTCCATCACTGGGGGAATGGCTGAACAAGTTATAGTGTACAATTGTGATAGAATTGTTTTTGTTGTGCTCCTTATCCTTTCTTTCTTTTTTTTTCATAAAACTCAAATATCACTGAAAAGATAATTTTCAGATGAAGAGGTTGAAATTATTTCTAGTCATATGGAGAAATGCAAATTAAGACAACTCTCAGAAAGCACTACACACCTCTCAGATTGCCTAGGATGACAGAAAAAAATAATGAAGAATGTTGGAGAGGATATGGGAAAAGTGGGACACTGGTACATTGGTGGAACTGTGAATGGATCCAACCATTCTGGAGAGCAATTTAGAACCATGCTCAGAAAGTTATCAAACTGTATATACTCTTTGATCCAGCAGTATTACTACTGGGATTATATCCCAAAGAGATTTTAAAGAAGGGAAAGGGACCCACATGTGCAAAAAAGTTGTGGCTGCCCTTTTTGTAGTGACAAGAAACTGGAAACTCACTGGATGCCCTTGAATTGGAGAATGGCTGAATAAACAATGGTATATGAAGGTTATGGAATAATATTGTTCTGTAAAAAATGACCAACAGGATAATTTCAGAGAGGCTTGTATAGACACATATGAACCGATACTAAGTGAAATGAGCAGAACCAGGAGATCATTATATATGCCAACAACAAGATTATATGATGATCAAATCTGATGGACATGGCTCTCTTCAACAATGAAATAATTCAAACCAGTTCCAATTGTTCAGTAATGAAGAGAGCCATCTACATCCAGAGAGAAGATTGTGGGAACTGGGTGTATGCTAGGATAAGTATAGTCACAACATAGCATTTTTACTCTTTTTTGTTGTTGTTTGCTTGCATTTTACTTTGCCTCTCTCTTTTTTTTCTTGTCCAGCATGGTAATTGTATAAATATGTATATTTACATTGGATTTAACACATATTTCTACCATATTTAACATATATAAGACTACTTGCCATCTAGTTAAAGTTATTGGGGAAGGAGTAGAAAATAGGAACATAAGGTTTTGAAAAGGCTAATGTTGAAGAATTGTCCACTGTTTTGAAAAATAAAAAGCTTTAATTAAAAAAAATCCTCAAATATCACTTCTTTATTCAATTCACTATTCTTCATATTAGACATTAGATAATATGTAATATACTTGCACAAACACAAGGAAGAAATGCTTCCTAATTTATTTTTACCCTGCATACTGCCATGAGCATTGTGGTAATTTGAAAATAATTAATTTGAGCTCAACAATGATTCTAAAATTAATGATCATCACATTTTCACAACAGCTATACCTTCCATATAAGAGGGATTAGGGGTGCAGCACTCTTATGATCTGAGAAGTTGACACAAAAGTTTTTGGCTCTTCCTTCACACCAGTGACAATCTGAATTATTGTAGTATAAAAGATAAAAGGTTGATACTATACAAAACTCTACATATATTTTATACATTTTATAGTTTTTAAACTTTTTTCCATGTCATTTTCTGGCTTTTGCATGTCATTGGTAGTTTCCACAAAACTCCTTTAAAGTTCCCATTTAATTTTTTATGCCAACTCACAATATACTGAAACAATGATTGGGAATATGGTTATATGGAAGGCTAACTATGTGGGTAAATTCTCCTGAAGAGTTCAGCTGGGTAGGTTTTTATATTTTAATGGGTCAATTATTTCACTAGTGTAGATTCTTTCCAACAATGGTATAAATGTGATCCCATCTTTATGCATTTTCATCTTATGAGGTCTTCATTCATAGCTTTCTCTTTTTTCCTAGTAAATTTATTTATTTTTAATACACATTGCTTTATGAATCATGTTGGGAGAGAAAAATCAGAGCAAAAGGGAAAAATCATGGGAGAGATTAAAAAAATAGAAAAAAGAAGTGAACATAGAATGTGTTGATTTACATTGAATCTTCTTAGTTATTTTTCTGGATGCAGATGGCATTTTCTCTCCAAAGTATATTGAGAATGCTTTGGGTTATTGAACCTAAGAAAAACCAAATCTTTTATGGTTGATCTTTGCACATCCATACCATTATTGTGTATAATGGATTTCTAGTTTAGCATGCTTGTTTTTTGTTTAGCATCAATTCATGTAAATCTTTCCAGGCTTTTCTAAAGTAAGCTTTCATTTTTTTATAGAAGAATAATATTTCTGTGCCAATTGTATTTCTTGTAAACAAGAAATTATAGGATTCTGGTTTTTTTTATTCTGTTCTTCTATTCTTTTGTTTTATGGAAGAGTTCATGCCATTCACATTCACAGTTATGATTATCAGCTCTGTATTTCCCTTCAACCAATTTTTTCCTTTCTATATATTTTTGTTCTCCCTTTCTACCCTGGTCTTGTTCTGTTTTTTTTTTTTACCCACCTTACCCCCTACTTTATCTCCTATCACCCTCTCTCCTCTGTTATTAGTGTTTTTTTTAACTCACTCCACCTCATCCACGACTTTATCTAGTATCACCCTTTCCCCCTTCTCTTTCATTTTTCCCTAGTGTTTCTGCCTTTCCTTCTCTCTTGTCCCTCCTTTTTATTTTCCTCTTATTCCTCCTACTTCTTTACAGGTTTAGATAAATTTCTATACCCAACTGAATGATTGCATTATTCTTTCTTAGAGCCAAAACTGATAAGATCAAGTTTCAGGAATTGTTTATCTTTCGATGCTTTTTTTGAGTACTGTGATTGTAGATTAAATTTTCTGTTTAGTTCTTTTTTTTTTTTCAACAGAATTATTGGAAGTCTTTTACTTCACTGAAGCTCCATTGCCTCTCCTGAAAGATGATGCTGACTCTTGAGTAGTTAATTCTTGATTGTAACTCTAGGTCCCTTGTCTTCTGGAATATGGTATTCTAGGCTCTCTGATCCTTTATTATACAAGCTACTAGATCCTGGGTAATCCTGACTGTTGCTCCTTGATATTTGAATTGTTTTTGTTTGGCAGCTTGCAGTATTTTTTCCCTTGAGATAGTAGTTTTGGAGTTTTGCAACAATGTTCTTTGGTGTTTTCCTTGTGGGATTACTTTCTGAACGTGATCAATGGATTCTTTCAATCAATGACTATTTCCCTCTCTGTTTCTAGATTATTGGGGTAGTTTTCCTTAATAATCTCTTGAAGATTGTTATCCAGGCTCTTTTTTTTTGGTCATGGACTTCAGGTTGGCTAATAATTTTTAACATGTCTCCTCTGGTTCTACTCCACTCCTAGTTCTATCATGTTGACTCCTTCCACTAATAATCATTGCTAGTCAAAACCACCTAGCTCATGAGCCCTTGACACGAAAAAAAGTCTACCTGACCACAGTTATTATTCTTCAACTATTCCAGGTAGGTTGTTATTTCAATGAGGTATTTCATATTCTCTTCCATTTTTTTTCATTCTTTATAGTTTGTTTCACTGATTCTTACTATCTCAAGTCATTTACTTTCATTTGGCCTGTTCTAGTTTTTAATGTGTGATTTTCTTCATTTATATTTTGTATCTCTTTTTCCATTTGGTTAATTCTACTATTTTAGTTGTTTTCTTTAGACATGCTTTTTCTTCCTTCCTTTTTCAATTGACTCTCTCATGCACTCCTCTCATTTCCTTTCTCATTTTTTTCTTCTATCTCTTATTTAAAGTCTTTTATGAGCACATCCAAGAAGCTTCTTTAATCTTGAGACCAGTTCCTATCACTCTTTGGGATTTCTTCTGTAGACATTCTGTCCTCATCTGAGTTTGCATTTTGGTCTGCCCTGACACCATGGTAGCTTTCTATAGTCAAGGTTCTTTTCTATTTCTTGCTTACTTTCTTTCCTTTTCTGTTGGTATTTCCTTTTTTTTTTACTTTAATGGTTGAATTCTACTCCTAGGAAAAAGGGAGTGCTGTTCCATGTTTCCTGTGCAGCTCTGAGCCCTATCTTTGAGCACAGAGGCCCCCTGTGTTTCCAGGGAGTTGCTTTGTCTGTTCTTTTCAGGGTTTCCCAGATTTTGCCTTCTGAGCTGGATTGTAGGCTGTCCCATTGGTCTCCTACTCTACTGAGCCATAACTGTGAGTCTTAATTGCTGAGTTACTGTGATTAAGATCCTCTCACTATCTTTCTCAGAGTCTGTCTTGAGTTGATCTAAACACCCTTTTTTCCTCAGTGAGATTGATCTTTCTTGAAGTTTTTTCAGTCTATCTTGAGCTGGAGAGCAGTTTCATTTCATCAGATTCTATTCAGAGACATTGTTTTATGTGATTTTTGAGGGAAACTGGTAGAGCTGGAGTATTTTCCTGACTTCACTCTGCCATCTTGGCACCACTTGGAAGTCTGTGCTTCATTCTTAAGAGGACTACAACATCATGGAGGTGATGCTGTGACATGCAAATAAATTGAACTTAAGTGATGGAGAGTTGTGCAAGGTCACCCGCCTCACTTTCTCCTCCACAGCCATCTGGATCCAGGGGCCAAATATGAAACAGGATGACTGGAGATGGCCCTGGACACAATGGGAAACTGGAACAGTTTTAGGTCATAAAGTAATTATAGGTTGAGATTTTATAAAGAGGAAGAAAAGAAAAAAAAAAGTGGAGGGATACAAAAGGTTAAAGCTGTATTGGAAACAAAAGTCTCTCTCTGAGGGAGGATAAGACACAACCCTCAGAATGGTTGTTCAGAAGTCCCCTTTGAGTCAAGTCATAGTTTCTAGAGAGCCAGCTTTGGACACCACTATTATAAGGCACAAGTCTGAGTAATGAATGTCATTCCCTATATTCAAAACTTTTCAGTAGATTCCTCCTCTCTAAGATAAAATACAAAATTTATTCTGAGATATAAGATCTCTTAATATTGTACATAGTAACAGCAAAATTGGGTGATGATCAACTATGACATATGTGGCAATTCCAAAAGACTCATGATTGAAAATGTCATCCATTCCAGGGAAAGAACTATATGCAGATCAAAGCATGCTATTTTTACCATTTTTGTTTTTTCTTTCTTATTGTTTTCCCCTTTTGTTCTGATTCTTCTTTCACAACATGACTAATGAGGAAATATGTTTCATATAACGGCATATGTATAATCTATATCATATTGTTTATTATCTTGGGGAAGGAGAAGTGGAGGGAGAAAATTTGGAACGTAAAATCTTATAAAATGAATCTTGAAAACTATCTTTACATGTAATTAAAAAAATACTATTAAGTGAGGGGGGAAGACCCTCTTAATCTGGTTCTGACCAACCTTTCCAACATAGTGTACACTACTGAAACACTACAATAGCTAGATTACAACCAGTTCAACAACCTCAATATTTCATTTTCCAACTTTGTACATTAGCACATCACTGTTCTATTTTAGTATGTGCTTCTTCTCATCTTTGTTTTTCAAAATCCTGTCTTTTTCATTCAACCTTCAAAACAAGTCTACTTGTTTTTTGCAAGCTTTCTCTGATCACCATTTGTTATTGCTCATTTATCCATCGATATACAAATACTACTGTGCTATAAGAAATAATGAACTCAATGATTTTAGAAAAAAACACACAGGAAAAGCTGTATGAAATAACAAAGAGTGAAACGAGCAAATCCAAGAGAACATTTTACACAGTAATATCAATATTGTTTTAAGAACAACTTTGAGTGAATATAATCAAATTAACTATAAAGGACATAGGAAAAAATAGATGCTATCTGCATCCAGAGAAAAAAACTGATAAATAGAAGTATGTATAGAATAGTTTAGCATATACATACACATTTATATGCACATGCACATATTTTACATATATGTAAATATATAATATATATTTTGTGTATGTGTATATATATGTATATTTATGCATTGTTATGAAAACATATGCACATACTCCTATTTGTGATTTATGTCTAATCATGTCTAAATCATCCAGATTTAATGGCTCTAATCATAGCCATTGCTAGGGTAGTGGAGAGGGAACAACAAAAAAGAAATTTGCATGACTATTTTGATATATATTTGAAAGGAATAGAAAGTTGGGAATAGTAGATTTGTAATTTCATGTGCAATCATCTTATTTATTCTATGTTATGGAAATTCCTGTTTTATTCCATAAATTTAAAAAATAAAATGAAAATCATGGTCCTTAACCTTGAATAGCTTTAAATCAGATAGAGAATAAAACATATTAAAATAATCGTCAAACAAAACTGCTAAAAATAGGAATTGTTATGTGAAAGCTAAAGCTGGGGCAACCAAAGGAGACTTCTTGAGGCACTTGATCAGAGCCTTGAAAGTTGGATAGAATTTTGACTAGCAAAGCTTGGGGTAGATAAAAGTCATTCTAGGTCTCTCCAGGTATATCAAGGCATCAAGGTATAAACATACAAAGAAGTAGGTCCACTTTGGTTAGCACAATAAAAAACATAGTCCAGAATTTCCTGTCAGCAGTGTCATATTTCAATCCTGTCCAAACTACTAACTTGTCTGACTCTTTCTTCATCTGTAAAATGGAAATCTTCATTCTTGTATGTAGACTTTCATAGTCAATGCTATAATGGTGTAGTTATATAAGAGGATTCATGATATAGTGTGTAAAAAATATTGACAAGTGAATTGGGTTCAAATCCTGACTCTGAAACTCATTAGCTTGTGATCACTTTATCTCTCTCGTTGTCTTTCTTTTACTAAAATGGAGATTATAGTACTTGTTTGATCTAAGGTATGTAAGATATAAAGAGATGTTGATCACATTTGGCTAGGGATAGCAGACAAGTCTTCATAGAGAAGCTAAAGAGGATTTTAACAAAGACATTTAACCAAGAATGTCAAATTAGAGATTTTGGAATTTCTATGGTGGGTAGTGGGGGCCAAGGACTAGAAACATAGAGTTCTGCATTTTGATGGAGAACTTGGGTGAATGGTCACAGAACCAGAGATACCTTCTGATGTAAAGTTCAATGCCTTTTCCATGAAAACATCATCTTACCATTTGATAAAGCAAGGCAGCATCTTTTAACACATCCATCTAAAATTGAGAGGCTGCCATTCTCTCAGAAAATCTTTGTTTCAAGGTTGCCCTCTATCACCGTTACTATTTAAGATTGTATTAGAAACGCTAGCTATAGCAATAAGAGCTGAGAAAGAGATTAAAAGAATAAGAATAGGCAATGAGGAAACCAAATTATCACTCTTTGCCGATGACATGATGGTATACTTAGAGAATCCCAGAGATTCTGCTAAAAAGTTATTAGAAATAATCCACAACTTTAGCAAAGTTGCTGGTTATAAAATAAACCCACATAAGTCATCAGCATTCTTATATATCACTAACAAAATCCAACAGTCAGAGTTACAAAGAGAAATTCCATTTAAAGTAACTACTGATAATATAAAATATTTAGGAATCTATCTGCCAAGGGAAAATCAGAAACTTTATGAGCAAAATTACAGACCACTTTTCACACAAATTAAGTCGGATCTAACCAATTGGAAAAATATTAAATGCTCTTGGATAGGGCGAGCAAATATAATAAAGATGGCAATATTACCTAAACTAATCTATTTTATTTAGCGCTATACCAATCAGACTCCCAAAAAACTATTTTAATGACCTAGAAAAAATAACAACAAAGTTCATATGGAAAAACAAAAGGTCAAGAATTTCAAGGGAATTAATGAAAAAAAAATCAAATGAAGGTGGCTTAGCTGTACCAGATCTAAAATTATATTATAGAGCAGCAGTTACCAAAACTATTTGGTATTGGCTAAGGAATAGATTAGTTGATCAGTGGAATAGATTAGGTTCAAGGGATAAAACAGTCAACAAATATAGCAACCTAGTCTTTGACAAACCCAAAGATCCCAGCTTTTGGGATAAGAACTTACTGTTTGATAAAAATTGCTGGGAAAATTGGAAACTAATATGGCAGAAACTAGGCATTGATCCATACTTAACGCCGTACACCAAGATAAGGTCAAAATGGGTTCATGACCTAGGCATAAAGAATGAAATTATTAATAAATTAGAGGAACATAGGATAGTTTACCTCTCAGACCTGTGGAAGGGGAAGGTCTTTATGACCAAAGCAGAACTAGAGATCATTACTGATCACAAAATAGAAAATTTCGATTATACCAAACTGAAAAGTTTTTGTACAAACAAAACTAATGCAGACAAGATTAGAAGGGAAGCAATAAACTGGGAAAATATTTTTACAGTCAAAGGTTCTGATAAAGGCCTCATTTCCAAAATATATAGAGAATTAACTCTAATTTATAAAAAATCAAGCCATTCTCCAATTGAAAAATGGTCAAAGGATATGAACAGACAATTCTCAGATGAAGAAATTGAAACTATTTCTAGTCATATGAAAAGATGCTCCAAGTCATTATTAATCAGAGAAATGCAAATTAAGACAACTCTAAGATACCACTACACACCTGTCAGATTGGCTAAGATGACAGGAAAAAATAATGATGATTGTTGGAGGGGATGTGGGAAAACTGGGACATTGATTCATTGTTGGTGGAGTTGTGAACGAATCCAACCATTTTGGAGAGTAGTTTGGAACTATGCTCAAAAAGTTATCAAACTGTGCATACCCTTTGATCCAGCAGTGTTACTACTGGGATTATATCCCAAAGAGATTATAAAGAAGGGAAAGGGACCTGTATGTGCACGAATGTTTGTGGCAGCCCTTTTTGTAGTGGCTAGAAACTGGAAACTGAATGGATGTCCATCAGTTGGAGAATGGCTGAATAAATTGTGGTATATGAAAATTATGGAATATTACTGTTCTGTAAGAAATGACCAACAGGATGATTTCAGAAAGGCCTGGAGAGACTTACACGAACTGATGCTGAGTGAAATGAGCAGGACCAGGAGATCATTATATACTTCAACAACAATACTATATGATGACCAGTTCTGATGGACCTGGCCATCCTCAGCAACGAGATCAACCAAATCATTTCTAATGGAGCAGTAATGAACTGAACTAGCTATACCCAGAAAAAGAACTCTGGGAGATGACTAAAAACCATTACATTGAATTCCCAATCCCTATATTTATGCACACCTGCATTTTTGATTTCCTTCACAAGCTAATTGTACAATATTTCAGAGTCTGATTCTTTTTGTACAGCAAAATAACATTTTGGTCAGGTATACTTATTGTGTATCTAATTTATATTTTAATATATTTAACATCTACTGGTCATCCTGCCATCTAGGGGAGGGGGTGGGGGGGGGTAAGAGGTGAAAAACTGGAACAAGAGGTATGGCAATTGTTAATGCTGTAAAGTTACCCATGTATATATCCTGTAAATAAAAGGCTATTAAATAAAAAAAAAAAGAAAAAAGAAAAAAAAAAGAAAATCTTTGTTTCAGACCATTCCTTAAGCACAACATCATTGCTAGGTTAGCTTCCTGTTTTCTAGAAGCTATTCTCTCAAGCATTTTGCTGCAGCAACAATCCTGGCTTATTTTATCAACATCAATGAACCACTCTGAGCAAGAATTTCTGAGCAGGAAATCCTCTCCAGTTAATTTATATTTCAAAATATGGAAGAGAAACATCAATCATTTTGACCTATAGGCAAATAGCTTCAAATCTCAAGATGAAATTTATTCTTTGTTAAACTCCAAGCAGGTTATTTACAAACCTCATCACTAGTTATTCAAATCTCACACTGAGATATCTACCTCACTTCTCAAAACCTCTAATTAATGGTTCTGGATCCTCTAGTTTAGAAGAGCATTTCATTTTCTTAAAAAAAAAAAAAAAAAAAGGAATCTAAGCCCCAATCGAGAAAACTGGACTTTCCATCACAAAAGTGTAGAATAGTAGAAATTTTCTTCATGAATATCAGAATTAGAAGGAACAGAAATTACACAATATGAATGATGACTCTACCACACCAGATACAGATAGTCAGAGGTGACAAAACCCTTACCACACAGAACTTAGTAGTTTGGAGCTGACAAGAACATTTAATATCAGCTTGTTTATTAGCCTCATTTTGTAGATGAGAAAATTTGGGTCTAAGGAAAGTAAAATACTTGTCCAAGATCACATGGTTAATGGCCAAATGAGATATAGAATAAAGCACTATATTTTAATAGAAACTTAAGAGGAAAGTCCATTAAGATAGATGAGGTATAATCTTAGAAGTTTAGATTTGTAAAGACAATCCTCTGCTTTACATTACCATATAATGCTTTCCATTACAGTTTTTTAGGTATAACATTTTCACTTTGTTTACTTTACAAAGTTGTTTTAAGGGGAAATTTTTTTTGTAAAAACTTGAAGTGTTAGAAAAATATGATTATTATCATCATCATTATTTTATTATTATAATATAATGATATTATAGTATAGTTATTAATAATCCATATTTATAAGGAAAGAAAATGGAGGGAAACTATTCCAGAACTACAGAGAGAAGAATCTTTTATCATAGTAATTTATTTAGATAGTAAATTGTATTGAGATTATGGCTTAAATATTATTATTAAGTATTACCTATATGTTATATTACATTAATACACATATATCATATGTAATTATTTAGTATTATTAATTAAGGATTAAGCATTAATGACTGTGAAGCATTTTCCTTGGTGAAGTGGAAGAGCATAATTATTTTCTTTTTTATTGAATAGAAAACAGGTATAGGGAAGTTGTGAATTGAATAAGTTTAGCCTTCTAATAAAGTGGGAATTTGGATTTAAGCCTTTGTCTACTAACTGGTAATCTGGAGTATTTCCCTACCACTGTGCAGAAAACCTCTTGAATACTAATTAGCTTTTCTATATCTTCTAGATGCAAGACAATTTTAAAGAAGGTGAAGTTGTTTATCATTTCTCAGTAGAAAAGGGCCATAGGAAGGTAACATATGATAATTAGAGATATTGAGGCCAAAGTTATGTTCTAAATTCTGTTTTAAATATATATATGTGAAATATGTTAATATAATATATATATATATATATATATATATATATATAATACATAAAATACTTTCTAAAGTTGTTATTCTGATGTGGAAGATCTGATCTGCTAGTAGCCTAATTGAGGAATCAATGAGAGGTTTTGTGTGCTTAGATTTTGTAGTGAAGTATATTCTAGTAGAAATAATACTTGGGGCTTAGTAGTACGATTTGGGTTCTAGGGGGCAATGTCTTATGGGTAAAAGGCATTGTTTTTATAGTCAAAAGACCCTGGGAAAATATGGTACCATTTTCAGACCCTCCACACCTACCACTGTAAAGGAAGGCTGAGTAGAAAGTTTTAGGTATATATATTCATATGTATATCAATGAAAATGGGGGCCCTTGGCATATATATATTTTTCAGGAGGAAAGAGTGTTTGGGAGTTGTTAGAGATGGTCAGGCTTCCATGATTAATAGCCAGAGTGTCCTCAGACTGGTCTGGATAGAGTTGTCTAAGAATATGGCTCTAAAGCCACTATCTTTAGTAGCAAACAAGGGTGCCTCAGGATAAGGCAACTCCCTCTTACCCATAATGTAATCACTTAGTGTTAGGCTTATCAAAACTTTAATGAGTCTGAGTTTTGGACAGAAAATTGATTTTCAGTAATTCATAGTGTCAGTTCAAGGACAAAGTTCTCCTTGGAAATGCAGTCAAAAATGGTTTTATTTATTGCTTACAACACTGAGGCCATATCAAAACTCCTACTACTGTCATTTTGGAGCAGGGGAAATTTTCTATTTCTTAACACTATATTGCCAAGCAGTCTAGTCTGATTAGCTTTAAAGGATAATGGCTCCTGGCAATTTGAGATACTTGGGGAAAAATAATTTGATTTACTCAAGATAATAATATGTTTGAGTTATCACCAATTTCCTGATCAGCATCTGGGAGCAGGTTGCTTTTTTTTCTGACTGAACAGCTATCCCATAAGCCATTCTCCTTTGATATAAAAAAATTGCAATGTCCAGTGCTCCAGTCTGTTGCTTTTGGTTGAATCCACCATAGCGTAACAGAGAATTCAGTGACTCCAATTCTATGAAAAAATATTTCAGTTTTCCTTCTTTCTACCCCCCATATCCCAAAGCACAACATCTCTGCCTTCCTAACTCCCTGCCCCCCACCATTCACTTGGCACTTGGACGTCTCAAATCTCAGGACAGTTGACATTAATGACTAAGCCCTGTGATTGATAACCCACATGGGCTTTCAAGTAAAGCAGGGAGGCGCTCCAGTATTCCTCAGCCCTGTTTTCCCATCCACAACGATAAACCCATCATTTTTCCATCGAAACAAAGACACATTGTGGAGGGGAGGGGAAAACATATCAAAGAGAGTGGGAAACTAAAAATATTATTCGACAGGCAGAGAAAACCATTCTTCTAGGCTTGGAAGGTAACAGGTAAATATACTATTTTCTTGTTATGATTGATATGGAAATCTACATGAGATGGAAAAAGGAAGAAATAGAGAACATGTAATATTAAATATTTTCCCTGGGAGAAATAGGATTTGGGGGTTCCCTAGCAAACCCAGGAAATGTTTTAGAACAGGAATGATTTGAAAGATACATGAAGACACAAACACAGAAGGGTATATTTAACCCACATCCCTTCCTGAAATTATGTTATACAAATGTCCACACATTTGTATGCATATGTATATGAATGAAGAGTAGAGAGGAATGGAAAGAAGACAGAAAGGAGGGGTAGTGATAGAGAAATGGAGAAAGATACCAATAGTTCATATTTTTTTATTGCTATTTGTGCTAGAAGGACCTTTCTTCACAAGAAAGAGGCAAGAAGTGCTGGTATTTTACAAAGGGACAGAAACAGATACAGAGATAGAGAAAAACACAGAGAGATGAATGGAGAGGGACAGAAGGAGGGCAAAAAAGGAAGAAGGAGAGGAGAAAGAAAGGGAAACAAAAAGGGAGAAAGGAAAAGGTATTGGAATTCTTATTTCCTCTATAGAAAGGTTATTTGTGTATTTTATTTTATTTTACTTTTTCAGTTTGGTAGGGAATCCAGTACAAAAACATGATACTTCCCCTTCACTCCAGAAATGGCCCTTCAAAAGGGTGAGGTGCTTATGAAATATTTATTGATATGATTTGATTAATGCCTCTACATGAAAGCTCCAACCACAATAAAGTCCCCATAGAGAACATCAATCCAGAAATGCTTTTTTTTTGCCTGGGGTTTGGTTGAATGTTTGTAAGTTCAGGAGAGGGTGACATGGGAACGAACTTTAATAAATTGCCGCCATCTCCTGTCACCCTCCTATAGTTTGCACTTAGAAGACAGCCAAAGAAAGAATGGCAAACGCCAGAAAAACAAGACTTCTCCATTCTTTTCTATTTGTATGTCTGCGCCTTTCTGTCTCCTTCGCTCCCTATCTTCCTTTTTTCTCTCTTTTTGCCTTTTTCTCTGTCTGTCTCTGTCTTTGTCTCTGTCTCTGTCTCTCTGCCTCCCTGTCTCTATCTCTATCTGTTCTCTATCTCCCTGTCTCTATCTTTATCTATAATCTGTCTCTATCTCTGAATCTGAATCTGTCTTTCTGTCTGTGTCTTTGTGTCTGGGTCTCTTTCTCTATCTGTCTATCTCTCTATATGTTAGTATAACTCTAATAATATGTTTTTCTTATTTTGTCCCTAAACATCAAGATAAGAAGACTTATTTAGAATTTAGATTCACATTGGAGCCAGAAAATGACTTTTCATTTTTTCAGTAAGGAATAGTTCAGCTTCTTCCCTGCTATTCTCCCCCATTCCTTCTGAAGAGAATTCTAAGATTCTCAGTGATGTGAACTCAGTATGATAGCCTGATACAAAGAGAGCAAAGCTGAAAGAGACAGATCAGCCCTGAATCCTTAGACTCTCCAAACTGGAACTGTTCTCAGAACTTTAAATCTATGGTTTAATTCCTACCATAAACATGAATCTCCTTTATAAAAATCCCAACAATTCATCAGTCTAAATTGATCCCATTGTTGGATAGCTCTAAGAATGAGAAAGTTCTCCATTTCATGCAACTACAATCTATATATATATATTTTTTTTTTTACAATTTCCACCCTTTATTCTCATTCTGTTTTTCAGAATCAAACACAAGTTTGTTATGCTTTGTTTTGTTTTTTCCCCACTCACATGGGACTCACATAAAGGCTTCTTAACCTTCTTTTGAATCATGGAACTGTTTGTCAGTCTAGTTTCCCAATTTGTATCCAGTCTTGGAATAACCTTTCAAGTATATAACCTAAAATACATAGGGCCAAAAAGAAAATTATATTGAAATATAGTTTTCAAAATATAATTTAAAATGGTTTATGACTCCATTTTAAGAAAACTTGCTTTAGATATTCAGATAATTGAGGAGAACAGTCAACTTTCCATTAAATCTTCTATTAACCAATAAGCATTTATTAAATGACTACTATGTGCCAGACATTGTGCTAAGAATTTTTACAAATATGTCATTTGATCCTCAGAACAACTGTAGAAGGTAGGTGCTATTTATTTCCTTATTTTATAGTTGAGGAAATTTAGTGAGACAGTGGGTAAATGCCTTGCTCAGAGTCACACTTCTCTCTTATGAAGAATAGCTTTTAGAATATCCCTAATAAGTGGTCACCTAACTATTAACTAGATGATTATATTTGGAAATGAACACAATGCAAAAACCAAATTCAAAATTCAAATATTTAAAATAAAAATTTACAAAACACTTTACAATACTTAATGTCATTTTGAATAAAACATTTGGTTTTTAAAAATTAAAAAATAGGTAAAACAAAAGCAATTTTGTGGTCATAGCTGAACATAATACTTCTTATGTGATCTGTCCCCAGAAATAATAGTCCTATTACCTATCACTTTTGTCATTCTAGAGACTATTTTTCTATTTTCTATTTTTATTGGAAAATCTTTATACTCAACCTCTTTATCAAACTTGATCATTCCAGACTAACATTTCACTCTGAAACATGTAAAAATATATACATGGAGAATGTGAGATTTGCTCATAGCATCCACTGAATCAAAAAACCTTGGGGGTATTCATTCACACAAATTCATATCAAAACTCTTGTTCTTATTCTTGGGACTTTCAAAATATTTAAACTTTTCTCTAATCCCTTAGACACGCCTGAATTAGAAGTCATTGGTCCCTGATCCTTTGGAGCTAATCAAACCATTGCTGAAAAATCTGTAGACATGCTACTCATGTTTGGGGGTGATGATGCAGTGGAGGAGAAAGGATGTTTGCTCTCTTTCTTCTAGACCCCTGCCTTTCCTATATATACTGAGGAAATTATTTGTTCTTCAGACACAGAAATTCCTGTTTTCCTCATAGCCATAAAAATTTAAGATCTAAAATCAAAAAGATGGTGAAATATGTAGAAAAATTGGAAAGATATGAGTTTATTGATGATGATATCAAGTAGTCATGAGAACAAGCACTATTATGCAACCAAAAATGAGTTAGCATTTGTTAAACACTTCCCATATGTGAGTTTCTTTCTGTGCTAAACATTGGCAATATTAATCAAAAGCAAATTCAACCTTATCCTTAAGGAGCTTACATTCTGTAGAGTTATCCTAGAGGGGAAGGCTTTAGCAATGTGGGTGAAGGGAACAGGTACCAAGAAAGACTTTATGGATCAACTTCATTCTGCATTTATATAAGTGTTTATATAAAGGAAGCCAGGAATTCTAAGGGGAAGAGATAGGAAAGGTAACATTCCAAGTATAAAAGGGTTTTAAAATTTATGCAAGACTTCAAATGATCCATCAGTGAGAGTTTTCTCTCTGTTAGAGCAAAGAACAAGTCCTCCGCTCCTTAAGTGCTCTGGCAAATTTGACTGGTTCCTAGATCAAAGAAACATAATCAATTACTAATGACATATTTGAAGCTTTTCCAGCTTGGTACAATGGCCAGACTTTATTATCATTTGGGCATTGAATCTGAGAACCCAGAGTCACAGCTACATCACAATGGGGTAAAGAAGGAATACAATAGTGGATTTATTATATAGTGTAATTCCCCGTTCCATAAAATAATTCAATACTTATAAAATAAATGTTGTTGACTGACTAAATATTCATATAAAATTTTATAAAGTGCTTTTTTTATAATCAGTCTGTGAAGTAGGCACTGCAAAAATTTTTGTACCCATTTTAAAGATCAGAAAATAGAGACTCAGAAAGTTTTGGTGTCATGTACAGAATCACAGAGAGTGACAGAGCTGAGACTCATATTTCCAAGTCTTGAAATTCTAAATTCCAATATACTAAATTTTATGTTGGTCACAAATTATGAGACAAAAATTTAGCCAAGAGATTCTTAAATTAATCTAAATTTCTATGGCATAACACTACATCTTTATAAGTTTGCCCCGGGCTATAACTAAGAATACAAAAGGTTGAACTTCTGCCATTGCCACATGTCAGAATCCTGGGGCAAGTTTTTTTAATCTCTTAATAGCCCAGGGACCTAAGACTATAAGGTCCAGGGGAATTGATATGTTGCCTCAGTGGAGGACCTTTCTATAACAGGAATTCTCTGTACTTTTAAAATATATTTGGAACTAAAAAAAAAAACACACACACAGACAAATAACTTAATGTGATATGATTTAAGAGGAGATAACAGTTAATTGGAAACTATGAGTCCTTATTACTGATAATGGCTGTGTCCTTGTTTGTGTAACATTGGGCAAGTTCCAGTCTCTGTCTAGATCTCATTTTCCTCATCTGCAAAAGGAGATGGCTAGATTCCATGATTCTTGGGGTCCATTAAAATTCTATAAATTTGAGTGTTTTTGCTTTATTCAAAAACTAGATAAGAACATGATGTATTCACTGTGTATCTGGAAGAAAGCATCCCACATCCCATGATAATTACTTACTTGCATTGATAATAGCTCCCAAAACCTTACATGGATCATGCAGCAGAGTAATAGAATCAGAAGCATTCAAAATACCCTTAATTAAAAGTCTCTTCTCAGTTTTCCAAATTTCAGTTTTTATTCAATTTTATGCTAATTCCCTGAGGAAATCCTTGTTATCCTAACTGGTGCAACTAGTAGACAACTGAAATCTGTTATTTTATTTAACAGGAACAATTTATTTGGGGGAATTCACAGTTTTAGCTTTTCTCTTTCCTGAATGTCTCTCATCCAATTAGGCCTGAAATCTCCTAAGTTATTATTTCATTTCTTCATCTGGTAGCTTTGATTCTGAGATAAACTCAACACTATCCATTACTGTGCTAGATCTTGGGAATACAAATACCCAAAATGAAAAAGATCATCCTCACAAGAAAGTTACATTTTATTGATTCAAAAATCAAGTGACTTTCCTAGTGTCACACAAATATTAGGGATCAGAGATGAAATTTAATATCGCGCTTCTGAACACAAATCTAGAATTGTTTTTATTGATTATAAAAATTACATTTGGAAAGAAACTTATAGATCATCTTCTCTAACCAGATCAATTTTCAAAGGAGAAGAACCAAAGACCAAACAAATTTCTTTGATGAACTACAACCTATCACCTGTTGGAACATTTGGAAAAAGGGTTGATGCCATTCCACTTTTGGAATATTGCATTGTGCCTAGAATCATAGCACATTAGAGTGATGATGAAAACAATTAACAGAAAGCATTAACATGGCACTTTAAGATCCATAAAGTGCTTTACAAATATTCTCATTTGATCTTCACGATAAGCAAAGCAGGTAGGTGCTATTATTTCCAATACCCAGAAAAATAAACTGAGGCAGAATTTAAGTGATTTGCTCAGTATCAGACAGCTAGTCAGGGATTGTTCTTTCTTACTTCAGGTTCAGTGCTTTATTCTCTCTCAATTTCTGAAAGGCAATGAGTTATAATGGCAAGATAATTGTACTATGAATTAAAAGATGGAGGTTCTGATCCCAGTTTTGCTACTGACTTTTTGCACGACTTTTGGAGGGCATATCACATATCTTGAACTTCTTGGTAAAGTGAAGAAATTAATGTAGAAGATGTCTATGTTCCTTTCTAGCTCTGACTTTCTGTGAATACAAGAAAGGATGAAGTGGGAATTTGAGATGTGCAGTAATGGTTGGCCAACAGTTTCTATGTTTTGTTTTAGAAAGATTTCTCCAAAATGTCACATTTGTTAAGATCAATTTAGTCTAGTCAGGCATCAATATTACCAATAGGAAGGCATACACACTGGCAGAAGCTGACACTCAGCATTATCTCACCAGTACTGGGAAAATCCTGAAATCCTTCCACCCTAAATCTATTTAACTTTCCTGTTGATGCCTTTTGATATTCTACTACTTAAACTTTGTTTTTCAGTCTGGTTCCAGTTAAAATTCAAATTCCCTTAGAATTTGAAATTATACCTATTTTGAGTGATTGACACTAGGAGACTTAACAAATTCATCAGAATCTTTGTTGAGAGAAGACTTTAATCCGGGAGAGAAAAAAGAGAACAAAGAATGAGAAAGAAGAAAATCAGGAAGACAGAATAGCTGAATTATGTGGATACAAAGGGCAGCATGTATGTGTGTATGTGTGTGTGTGTGTGTGCATGTGTGTTTTGCCAGAACCTCTTATAAGAATATTAGCATTTTTCCAACATTGATGATACATTTAGGCAGAATATAAAACAGAATTCAGAAGCTTTAGTCTGGTATTCCCAAAACTTGTCCTTGTATTATGGTTATAGAGCTGAATGTACTGATAGGAGAAAGAAGGTCAGAGGGCTCTTTTTTGTGGCAGACCAGTGGTGCTCTAAGAGTTTGGTATTATTGGATGGATTTTATCATATGCTTCTACTTATCTTCCCTTGTACACTATTTCTACAGGGAAGGCTCATAAATTGAATCATAAAGCACAAAGAACAATAAATGTGTTTTGCAAAATTATCTCTGTGTCATGAGATAGGTGACAGATATAACTTTCTAAGTTTGCTCAAACTTTCCAAAATATCTCTTATTCTCTTGGAATATAATGGGATCTTGACACTCTATCTTTAGGACCCTTACTAAGGAAATGAGAAATATTGGAAAAAACAAACAAACAAACAAGTGACTTCATGTTTGAATTTCAGGTTTGTGTTAAAAAAAATTCTTACCAGAAAACATGGTCTTTGGTCACTCGTTCTTGAAGAAGGATCCATTTCTTTCCTAAATCAGTTGATAAATAGACCTTGAAGAGAAGAGAAAAGGAGGTTAGGGAGAGAGGAGGAAGAGTTATAAAAGTTGATCTTTCTGATATATTTAAAAGACCTTTGAATTATATTCTCTAGTGTTTAGTATTTACCATTAAGATTGAAAATATTCCCATTTAAATCCATTGGGAACATCTCTGGGAGAACATTCCCAGGGGAAGATACCTCTTTGTTTTAGTTGTGCTACATACTGTTCACAGTAAAACACCAATTAACACAGATAATTGGATCCATTGGAAGTGAAGGGGAGATACCCTGAAATCTGCTGTTCATGAAAGACAAAATCTATTGAATATTAGAGATTTATTTGAAATTAAAACCATTTCTAGTCACATGAAAAATACTCTAAATCACTATCGATGAGAGAAATGTAAATTAAGACAACTCTGAGATACCACTACACACCTGTCAGATTGGCTAAGATGACAGGAAAAGATAATGATGAATGTTGGAGGGGATGTGGGAAAACTGGGACACTGATGCATTGTTGTTGGAGTTGTGAACGGATCCAACCTTTCTGGAGAGCAATCTGGAATTATGCTCAAAAAGTTATCAAACTGTGCATACCCTTTGATCCAGCAGTGCTACTACTGGGCTTATGCCCCAAAGAAATCTTAAAGGAGGGAAAGGGACCTGTAGGTGCCAAAATGAAATTGAACGGATGCCCATCAATTGGAGAATGGTTGGGTAAATTGTGGCATATGAATGTTATGGAATATTATTGTTCTGTAAGAAATGACCAGCAGGATAAATACAGAGAGCCTTGGAAAGACTTACATGAACTGATGCTAAGTGAAATAAGCAGAACCAGGAGATCATTATACATTTCAACAACGATACTGTATGAGGATGTATTCTGATGGAAGTGGATTTCTTTGACAAAGAGAAGATTCAATTCAGTTCCACTTGATCAATGATGGACAGAATCAGTTACACCCAGAGAAGGAAGACTGGGAAATGAATGTGGACTCCTTGCATTTTTGTTTTTTCCCCCAGTTATTTTTACCTTCTGAATCCTATTGTTTTTGTGCAACAAGAGAACTGTATGGATTTGCACACAGATATCTTGTATCTAAGATATACTTTAACATGTTTAACATATATGAGATTGCCTGCCATCTAGGGAAGGGGGTGGAGGGAGGGAAGGGAAAAGTTGGAACAGAAGTGAGTGCAAGGAACTATGTTGTAAAAATTACCCATGCATATGTTCTGTCAATAAAAAGCTATAATAATAAAAAAAAGAAAGCAACATTGGAGACATAATCGACAGTCAAATCCCATATCACCTCTTCTCTCAGAATCAAAGAATGTCTTAGCTAGAAGAAATCTTGGGATATGGAATTTCAAAGCTGGAAAAGATATTAAAACATAAAATGTTAAAGATTGTACTGAATAATTACAGAGTTTTAGAATTGGAAAAAAACTTCAGAGAATTTTTTAAATAACTTTTTATTGATAGAAGCCATGCCAGGGTAATTTTTTACAACATTATCCCTTGCACTCACTTCTGTTCCGATTTTTCTCCTCCCTTCCTCCATCCCCTCCCCCAGATGGCAAGCAGTCCTATACATGTTAAATATGTCATGGTATAGCCTAGATACAATATATGTGTGCAGGACCAAACAGTTCCCTTGTTGCACAGGAAGAATTGAATTCAGAAGGTAGAAATAACCCGGGAAGAAAAACAAAAATGTAGACAGTTTACATCTATTTCCCAGTGTAGCTGATTTTCTTTGGGTGTAGCTGCTTCTATCCATCCTTGATCAATTGAAACTGAGTTAGATCTTCTCTTTGTCAAAGAAATCCACTTCCTTCAGAATACATCCTCATACAGTATCATTGTTGAAGTATATAATGATCTGGTTCTGCTTATTTCACTCAGCATCAGTTCCTGTAAGTCTCTCCAAGGCTCTCTGTATTCATCCTGCTGGTCATTTCTTACAGAACAATAATATTCCATAACATTCATATGCCACAATTTACCCAACCATTCTCTAATTGATGGGCATCCGTTCAGTTTCCAGTTTCTAGCCACCACAAACAGGGCTGCCACAAACATTTTGGCACATACAGGTCCCTTTCCCTTCTTTAGTATCTCCTTGGGGTATAAAGCCAGTAGTAGCACTGCTGGATCAAAGGGTATGCGTAGTTTGATAACTTTTTGAGCATAATTCCAGATTGCTCTTCAGAATGGTTGGGTTCGTTCACAACTCCACCAACAATGCATCACTGTCCCAGTTTTCCCACATCCCCTCCAACATTCATCATTATTTTTTCCTGTCATCTTAGCCAATCTGACAGGAGTGTAATGGTATCTCAGAATTGTCTTAATTTACATTTCTCTGATCAATAGTGATTTGGAACACTCTTTCATATGAGTGGAAATGGTTTCAATTTCATCATCTGAAAATTGTCTGTCCATATCCTTTGACCATTATCAACTGGATAATGGCTTTATTTCTTATAGAGTCAATTCTCTATATATTTTGGAAATGAAGCCTTTATCAGAACCTTTAACTGTGAAGATGTTTTCCCAGTTTGTTGCTTCCCTTCTAATCTTATTTGCATTAGTTTTGTTTGTACAAAGGCTTTTTAATTTGATGTAATCAAAATTTTTTATTTTGTGGCCAGTAATGATCTCTAGTTGATCTTTGGTCACAAATTTTTTCCTCCTCCACAAGTCTGAGAGGTAAACTATCCTATGTTCCTCTAATTTATTTATAATCTTGTTCTTTATGCCTAAGTCATGGACCCATTTTGATCTTATCTTGGTATACGGTGTTAAGTGTGAGTCCATGCCAGAGAATTTTACCTAGCCAAGAATATACTCTGACATACCTGACAAATTTACCATGTACTGAAAGATCTCAAGTGAGGGAAAAAGTAAAAGACTTTTCAAGGAAACCATTTTAATTTTTGTATCATTCTACTTGTTAAGAAATTTTTCAAACTTTGGACAGAAAACACCACCCTAATACAGAAAGTGGATTATAGAGACTGAATGTAAATCAACACATGCTCTGCTAACTTTTCTTTTTTCTTTTATGATTTTCCCTTTTGTTCTCATTTTTCTCTCCCAACACGATTCATAAGGAAATAAGTAAAAGAATTTAGTGTACATGTATAATCAAACATAGTTTTAATCCATATATAACTGGGAGAAAATTAAAAAAAACTTAGAAAATTTTCATACTTTTTGTCTAACCATGCATCACAATGGGCACCATTTGCCCATTATTTCTGATTCTGATCCTTTGGATAATTGAGATTACATAGAACAAGTGTAATTTCTCTCCTTCATAATGAAATTATAAATTTTTTATTAGATGAGTTCTATCACCTTCTCCTCACTCAAGTCATTTTTACTTCAGGATTTGTAACTCTTATTTCTTCAACTGTTGTCATAAAGCACAATTAGTAAGGTTGATAATCCTGAATGGTCTCCAGCTCACCAATATGCTTCGTAAAATGTGGCTAACACAAATAAACCAACATAATAAGACAATGGTAAGATCGTATCATTTTTATGAATTTAAAGAACACTACTATGTTGGTCAAATTGAGATCCTTTGCTCTTTTGAAATACACTTATGTTCTTTTGTGTAATTTTTTATGGATGCAGAATAATCTTATGATTTACAAGTTTTCTTTCCTTGATATTTGAAGATGTTTCTCTAAGCTGTTGAGATATTAATTGCTGTATACTTTATTATTTGTCACTGAAATTGTTAAATTTGAATATCATATGTCTTCAAGTTTACATATGGCACAAAGGCAATGATCTGTGAATTCTCTTGATAGCAGAGTTGTTGTCTGTATTCAGAAACTCTGATTAATTTCCACACTTTGCTTCCTGATTATAGTACTCACATATATTAAAAGAAAAAAACAGCTTCCATGTTCTTCTGGGAGCCTTAAATTCTTTATCTTTTTGTATTTTCAAGGTCAATATCTCTATATTATGTTGAATTCATTATTTATTTTACATTGTTGTCTCTTGTTCTAATTTGACAAAAATTTCTCTATTTCAGTATTTTTATTCCAAATTTATCCATCTCTAATTTCTTTATTTTTTCACAGATTCATCTTTGTAATCTGCTAGTTGATTTTTTAATATTTGTGGCAAGAGTTCTAAATCTTCTAAAGTTTTTTTTTGTTGTTATTCTGAGTCCATAGAACTTTATCTTTTATTAGACAGTTATTCACTTTCCTGCATGTTATTTGTAAAAAGAATTCTATATTGTCTTTGAGATTTTATCCTTTATTCTCTCTAGTTGTAGGATTCTCTATGTTGATTTATTTGATTTACAAAGCTTTTTTTGAGTCTTTTTCTTTTTATACTTCTGATGTTTCAATCTCCTTTTGTGTTCCTCTATCTCTATCTCCCATTTCCTCTGCTTCTTTTTTCCAGGGAAGAAAACAAAATAATGAAAACCCTTGTATATAGTAACACATATACATAGTCCATTTAAAAAAGTTCCATTTTGTACTATATGACGACCAATTCTGATGGACCTGGCCATCCTCAGCAATGAGATGAACCAATTCAATTCCAATGGAGCAGAAATGAACTGAACCAGCTACTCCCAGTGAAAGAACTCTGGGAGATGACTAAGAACCATTACATTGAATTCCCAATCCCTATATTTTTACCCACCTGCATTTTTGATTTCCTTCACAGGCTAATTGTACAATATTTCAGAATCTGATTCTTTTTGTACAGCAAAATAACGGTTTGGTCATGTATACTTATTGTGTATCTAATTTATACTTTAATATATTTAACATCTATTGGTCATTCTGCCATCTGGGGGAGTGGGTGGGGGGAAGGAGGGGAAAAATTGGAAGAAGAGGTTTGGCAATTGTCAATGCTGTAAAGTTACCCATGTATATAACCTGTAAATAAAAGGCTATTAAAATAAAATAAAATAAAATTTCATTTTGGATAGGCTCAAAATTAAACATATCTCAATCTATATATTTAATTCATCAACTCTTGTCAGGAGGTGGGTGATTGGATCTCTGGAGGCATACCTACTCATTGTGTTTATCAAGGTTCTTAAATCTTTCAGTTATTTGATTTTATAATCCTGGTTTTTTTTTGTCATAAATTGCCAGTGATTCTGCTCATTTTACATTAATTCATCTAAGTTTGACCCCCAAAACCACCACTGGTTCTATACTTTTAAAGGGATCACAGAAATAAGAAAAGCTTCCTTATGGATATAAAAATCTGTAGCAGGTATTTTCGTGGTGACAAAAACCAGAAAACTCAAAGCGTTTATGAGCCAAAACTCATAAAATGAGAAATGGCTGAACAAAGTATACTATATGAATCTAATGGGAAAACATTGTGTCATAGGAAATGATCAAATGAATGATTTCCCTTCTAATGTTACTTGCATTGATTTTGTTTGTGTAACATTCTTAATTTTATGTAATAAAATTGCAATTTTTAGATTTTCTGTGATCTTCTCTATCTCTTATTGCTCATGATTTCTTTCCTTATATAGAACTACATAAGACTTATTTATCTTTGTTCTGTTAACTTATAATGTTTATGCATACATAGGAAGCTTACTTCAGTACATAAAGTGAGATATTACTCTAAACATAGTCCTGCTAGACTGCTTTTTAGAGTAGGTTTGTGTGTGTGTATCTCTGTGTGTGTGTGTCTGTGATTTATTTTATTTGTTTAGAAAAGTGAATTCTTAAATAAGGATTAAGGTCTTCAGATTTATCAAAGACATTGCTATTGTGTTAATTCGCTTATTCATCCAGTGAAACAAACCCATTAGTGATCAACCTCTGTGTTTTCTAACCATTGTCAAATAGTTTTGATGATTATTGTTTCATTTTATAATGTGAGCTTTAGTATTGCTAAGTTCCCTTCCACCTTTCCCTTTACATTTATTTCTCTTGAGACTCTTGCCTGTTTGATCCTTTAGATGAATTTTGCTATCTTTTTCTAGCTTTGCAAATCTGACTGATACAATAGCTTTGGTAGTCTGATTGGTACAATAGTGAAGAAATTAATTTGGGCATCTTTTTATTATATTGGAATGACTTGATCATGAGCAATTTATGTTTTCTCCAATTATTCATCTGTTTATGTAAAGACTTCAGCAGTTATATTTTAAAAGTTTATGTGTGTTAGTAGATAGACTCTTGAATATTTTATATTTATATAATATAAAATGCATTCTATGGTTATTTTGAAATTAATTTCTTTTTCTAATTCTTCCTGCTAGGTTCCCTTGGTAATATACAGAAATACTAATGATTTATGTTAACATCTCGTTTTATGGAAGGAAAAACTGAAGTCTAAAGGGTATAAAAGACAATAATAATTCCAGCTCACATTTATATAACACTTAAAGTCTGCAAAATGTTTTATATCAGTGATCTCATTTGACTCTTAGAACAATCCTCTGAGGTAGGTGCTATTATTATTTTTATTTTACTAGTGAGGAAAGTGTGGCTCAGAAGGATTTAGTGACTTAGAGTTAATGAGTATCTTCTACAAGATTCAAAGCAGTTCTTTCTACCTCTCAGACAAGTCCTCAGTCCATGATATCATGCTTACAGTTATATAGACACTATGTAGAAAAACTGAGATTCAACTCCATATTTTTTATTCTAAACCTGGTCCTTCTTAAAGCAATGGAATATGAGAAATCTGACTGTCAGAGTTTACAGGCTAGAGGAATACATGCTATTCTTTTGAGATAAGAAGGGACTAAAATACTATATTTCTTGAGGGAGTCAATGCCAATCTCTCGGGATCTTAGGTCAAAACATTCAGCAGGCCGTAGTAGCTGTAAATGTACTCAGCTTCTTGAGATCAATGATTCCACTAGGTCATCCTGTGGGCAGCTTGGAATGGAGTATAAAATCTTGGTTCAAATGTCCTTACCTCTTCTCCCACTTCTTTGCCTCCTGCCCCAAACCCAGTTTCATAGTAGCATGATACAGAAACTTGGAATGAAGAGACTAGAATATTATTTGCTTCTAACACTAATTGCTTATAAAATTTAGGGTAAATAATTTCCCTTCTTTAAACCTCAGTTTTCTCATCTATAAAATGAGAAATGTAGACCCTTTGATCTTTAAAACCTTTTTCAGCTTTAAAGTTCTGAGTGAAAATGAGTAATTATCAAGAGAATCATATTTTTTTTCTCATTTTCATAACCACCATGAAATCCAGGCTTTTATCTACACACCTTTGGAATACTCTAATAGTCTCTTCAATGCTACCTTGGAAATAATCTCTTTCCAAGGTTCCCTATTCTGTGAAGTACAATACTACTTGAGGTTCTGAACCAAATGGGGATACATAACTTCTCCTCAAGGATCATTTCAACTAGGAAGTTCAACTTATATTAAGTCCCTCCTATATCTAATATGCTGTTGGAGTTGATGGGGATAGGATATGATAAATAACACAATTCCGGCACAGGATAGGATATGATAAATAACACAATTCAGGCACCTTGTCTAGTAGAAGTTGAAATCTACTGTCTGCTGCTACCTAGAGATAGTCATTTCCCCATATGATGGCAGGTTGCTGTCCAGCTAAAATTCATTCAGGGGAAATTGGGAGGAAGAGTTACCTCACATGCAGGCATTTAAAAAAAAATCTGATAAAACATATCTCATGTATGTGGCAAAAAACTACAAGTGTTGGTGAAATTTGAATCCTCTTCTTTTCCCTTAGGTTTGGGAAAACTGCTTAGTTGTTCATCAAGTTTCCATGTCTATTTTGATTTTCTAGTATGAACTTTTGCTTCTGAAATGTTCTCTATTCCCCAACTCGATCTTTTCAACTTTATGCTCTATATTTCTTCTGGTAACTAATCCCTGGATTTGTATTACTAAGCCAATCATTTTAATCCTACCCCTACTGGAGGCCTTCTGGTTATTTCTCCTTTTTCTTTGGCTTGAGAGGTTTCAGCTGATTGCTCCAGCCCTGACAATTCTCTTCAAAAGTAAAAGAATTCTCTAGGACAAAAGTTATGCAAGTATCCTAGCTCCAGGAAAAAATAATCTTCAGCATTTTCCAGGTTGGAGAGGAGAATAAGTCAGGAGATCATCTTTAGATCCATCTCTCATGCTATTTTAAATACATCCAGTTTAATTGTTTCTGAGTAGGAGCAGTATCTTCTGGGAATCACAGACCAAGATGCATTGTACACAAGGCTGACTCTGAGCTGCCATATTCTTGCACTTTTGCCCAGGGTACTTGAGCTATGATAATAAGCTGCTGCTGAGAGTTATTAAGAGATATCACAGCTATAATTTTGGGGGAATCTGTACCAGACTGAAGTCAGGAATAAACCTCATTGAGATATTCTTGTTATATAATCATAGGCAATGGGCAAAGATGGAGGTATCACTGCCATGTGGGCATATGAGTTCACTGCAGTCCCTGTTAAATTGATTTGGTGTACCTCTCCCATGCCCCCAGTTAACATCAAGAGTATGAAGGCTGAAAAAAGAGACAATTCTTTGATCAAATCATCAGAATGATTATTCTTATTTATATGCCAAAGGAGTTGTTTGCAGCAGGACTGTGATTGGCTGTAAAAAAAGGATAGAAAGATTTTGGATTCCTAGTGAATCCTTAGAATCCACAGCTACCCAGAAGTTCTTTTTCTTGACTCTTTATTGGTAGGTATTTGACATGATCACCTACTAGCTAAGGATGCCAAAATTTCTCTGGCTTATGTTCTTCAAATTTATGTTCCATTTTCAGAAGGGAAAATAACCCTCAGGCCATTAAGAGCTCTCTATGGTAACCTAAAGAGGCAGTGATAAAATAGAATTCCCTCTACTAGTGAGTACAAGGCTGGTAACATTTGAATCTCCTTCTTTTTACATTCTTGAGATTCATTCCTAAACAAATTATCATTTCATCACACTAGAGGAGTATTGATTTAGACCACAGTGTATAGCATTGTTCAGCATTTTTCTTAGTACCCAAAGCCCTCTGGGCTAGACTTCTGTCATGTCAAGGGCCAATATAATTTTTTCTAATGGCCAACATCTTGGCAAGCACAAAGCATCGTCTGCTTTACTTGATACTGAAATTCAGATGATCTGATTTCTGAAACAAGCTATTTCTGCTATTTCATCTACCATAGAATGTTTGATGATTTTAACTAGAATTCAACATTATCTTCACTATATAACATAGGAAGTCTTCCCCTTTAATACTGAAAGATTGAACTGATGGGATATTGGCATCTATGTCACTATTTCCTGGTCCCAATTAGACTGTAGGTAGGCCATTTTGTATTGGAGAACTGCTCGGCCTTTAGAATACAGTGTGACAGCCACAGGTAGCCAGGTGAAGATAATTCAATCAATAATAGAAGATGAGGAAAGAAAGAGCATTGGGAAATGTAATAAAAATTAATTTTTAAGTCTTAAGACAAAATTTTGGTAGCAAATGTTTTGCATATCAGTGTTGGTTTATATATACCATGTGTATGATTTGTAGCCATATAAAATTACTAGAGAAATTGCTTTATTAAAAATTTGTTCACAATTTAGCCTAAGAAAAACTATGAAACACTTCTTTTTTCCAAAATGAAAGCTTCTCTTTCTATTTAATTACTGTCTATCATGTGTGTATGTGTGTGGGGGGCGGGGGATGGTGCTGGACTGTCTTAATAGTTTGTCTATTCACCTGCATTTCAGGTCTGTTTCTATACAATAAAATATGATAAACTTTATTTTAAATAAAAAAAAATTAGCTCATAAGCCTTACCAAAATAGACAGTGAGTCAGATTTGATCTTTGGGTTGTTAATTTGCCAGCCCTTTCTAGCCAATTCATCCATTTGGTTTTTCCTGTGTAGATTGCTAGGCTGAATTCTTTTGAAAGGTTCTCCTCTGTGATATTCCAAAGCTTGAAGCAATCACTATCTTATTAGCCACAAACAGGAGAATTTGAAAGAACTCATCATTTTTAGTGAAGAACTCTGAGTAAGGAGCATATAACTCTGTTTCAAGTGTCAGTTGACACTGATAATCAGAGGATCACTGAGAAAAGTTATGATCTATAATAAGATGACTCATCTACCCAGGTGTATTACATAATTGTAAATGATGTAGAAGAGCTATTTTTTTCTGGACAAAAGCCCATCAGACTTTTACTCTGCTGAATCAAATGCTTTTTTCCTATGATGAATAAACTAGTAGAGTAAAATTGTAATCTTTGCACCACTCAGTCGATTGAAAGACTGAGAAGAAGAGATTTGTTATAAAATGCCATTTGCAAATCCGGTCTTCCCTTTTCATATTTCAATCAATGATACTCTGGATATGTGTAGAGATCATTCTCATAAAGATGCAAGAATGATAAGTGGCTTGGTAATTATTGTTGCCCTATTCCTCTTTCTCTAACCATATCATCTGCAATTTTCTACTTATTCATTTAGTTATCTTCTCTGCTTTCAGATAGCTTGAGAATCAATTCTTCAGTGCTTTTGAAGTTGTATCATTTCATCCCTGGATTAATCTATATTTGAATTGCTTCAGTGATGCTCTTGTCTTTATTTTCTCCAGTGTTATTTCTATAGCTTCATCTCATACATCATAAAAAGTACACAGAATTATCTCATAATAATAACTCATAGGTTTTATTAATTCTATTTTTGGTAGACGAGGAGTTGAGATTCAAGCAAAGCTGAATTACTTGACTAGGGTAACAAAGTAAGTAAGCATCATAGCCAATATTTGTCTGAATCTAAGTTTAGTGTAGGTTCCATTACATCATTTCTGCCATTTTTCAATCATGTTTGATTTGTGGTGATATTCATTCAATGTCCAATTCTTCATGATTAGGGTTTTCTTGGCAAGGATATTAGAGTACTTTGCCATTTCCTTCTCCATCTCATTTAACAGATGAGCAAACTGAGGCAAACAGGATGTATTGATTGCCCAAGGTCACACAGCTTGTCAGAGGGCCAGATTTGAACTCAGGAAGAGGACTCTTCCTGACTCCAGGCTTGTTATTCTATTCACTGTCTCACTTAGCTGACCTCTGATATATCATACCTGCTTTCTAAATCTCACAAGTACAAATATACATGAACAAATAGGCAACTGATGTGGGTATTCCAGGTGACAGAGTAATCAGAAAACATGTAAAAATTGCTTTGTCACTAGCAAACTTCTTGATCTTAAGCAAGTCATCTGCCACCTCAATGTTTCTCTTTAATCATCTATAACAAACATTTGTCTGTAAATAGGATTTATAGTCATTAAGATATGAGTTTCCAAGAATTATCTAAAACAGAAAGTCAAATTATACAGACATTCACTTGAGAATGGGACAGAATGAAATAGCATAAAGGATCCAAGAACTCTAAAAATGGGATTTGCCATTGTTACTTTAATAATATATATTATTTCCTCATGTACATACACACACACACACACATACACACACACAATTTATTTACATGCTCCTGCTGCTCACACCCACTCCCTTACATAGTTGCATACACATTCACTCATACATAATTTACTCACACACAAACTCAAATACTCACACACAGTCACATATATATACACACACAATATTCATTTATACACACACACATTCACTCATACAACTCACATACTCATTTACACATATTCACTTATACTCACAGTCATACACATAAACTTGTTCATTTATAAACATACACTCACTCACATACAACTGTATACATACACTCTTTCACACATATTCATTCACTTACATAGTCACACTCACTCATACTCACATAGACACATACTCATTCACTTACACACATACATTTCACATACACTCATTTACTTACATACACACACTCATGGTTGCATACTCCCACTCATACACACATTCACTTACACAGTCACAAAATTGACCAAAATCACAATGGTAGTAACTAGCAGAATCAGGAATCAAGCTCAAGACCTATAATTCAGTTCTCTTTTTGCTGCATCGTGCTGCTTCTAGGTCATGTAATTTGTAAGTTAGTAATAATATTTTATAATTTTTTCCTAATTATATTCTTATCCTAGATCCAAATGTGCTTTCTGTTAGCCATCCTGTTCACAAATGGGGAAGGGTAGCCTAGAAAGAAAAGAATTCTATGGCATATTACATTTTATAAAACATTTTGCTCACAACAGTAATATCAGATGTTGAATGCAAGTGTGAATATTCTTGTTTTACAGATAAGGATGAATCAGAATAAAGCAGGAGCTCAGTGCAGGATACAAAAATGGGAATCCCATAACTCACATTCAGTTGATGTTTATTAATCACTGAATATTTATCATAAAACATAATACATAAAACAGAGGCAAGAAAGTAAAGTCCAGAGTTGTGAAGACTCTTAGAAATGCCAATAACAATAGTTCATATTTAAAAAAATACCTTTAGCAAAAGTTCTACTACTTAGAAAGAACCCTAAAGGCTATCTATTTCCCCTATGTCACAGATAAAAAAAATCTCAGGGCTACAGTCAAAAAGTTATCTGTTCAAAGTCACATGACGAATCAGTGTCAGAGGAGGGAACAACATTCACATCTCCTAGTCCATGAAAAGTGTACTTTTTTCAAGTGGTATTTTTTAAAAAAATTTTCCAAGTGCATGTAAAGATAATTTTCAAGTTATTTTTGTAAGAATTTCTGTTTCAATTTTTTCTTCCTCCCTCCCTTACCTACTTACTTCCCAAGACAGCAAGTAATCTGAAATAGGTTAAATGTGCACAATTCTTTTAAACATATTTCCATATTATGACAATCATAGTTTTGACTCTACTTTATTTCTCCTGCTTGAGTACTTCTTATGACAGAGAACTTAATATAAAGCAATGCAATCCATATTTTGTTGGACTTACCTAGGCTAATTCCACTTACAAATGATACGTGTTCTCCGTGGCTACTTTTGGAAGATGCCCAGGATTGTTTTAATTCCTTTGGGCCTGATGTTATAGGCAAAACAAAATAGATTTAATGTATTTGTTTCAGTCATCCCTCCCCTCTCCTGCCTCTATATCTCTTTCCTCCCAAGGCAGGCTGCTGAAACAATAGCCTTAGCTGGATTAAATGAGATGAACCACAGCAGCTTCCATCTCTTTGCCCAGGAGCCAAGATATCAAATATGATGAAAGCTAATTAGAATGAGTAAGTCACATCAGTGCCGGTAGGGAATACTTTTATTAGAGTCCCTGTAGATTAGAACCACGTGGGGTCATTAAATTTTACCTTGCTCTCCTTAGTGTAGGCAACCACTTTATCCTCCTCTTTGGGATGGAAAATCAGAGTTTCGACAAAGAATGTGATGAGCTGTTTCTGAAAGGTGGCCCCCTCATCAGTACTCAGGAAAAGGCTCTGGTCCCGGTCATTAAGAGAAGAGCTTACAAGAATTATCTGAAACAGAGAGACAAATTATAGGGACATTGAGTTGACAAATCGTCACTAGCAATTCCATGATCTGTCAGTCTTTCTCAGTGTGATTACTTCTTTCTGTAACCTCTGCCCCTATTTTAAGTTTTACTGAAATCTGTTGAAAATTACAGTGCACATTGAAACCTCATGATGGCTACCATTTTATTTCAAGATGGTGGCAAGGAGTATAGTATAGACTTAAGTGGTATATTTGGGAAGTTTAACACCACACCAATTTTCATTAGTTAACTAATTCATTGAAAAACTAAAACAGGAAGATGGATAGAACAACACCAAAAACCAACCTATTGAGTTGAAACCGTGATTCAACATTGTCTAAATTATGTAACAGTATGTTGTCTCTAGTAACAAAGTTATCTTTTTTTATTTTGAAACTGCGTCTCCATATTGTCCAGCTTGGAAGTATAATAGCATCTGTATAGCATTTACAATGTACCACTTACAATTGTTATCCCATTTGATCCTCACAATAACACAGGCAAGTACAATCTATCCTTATCTTCATTTAACAGATGAGGAAAGTTGGACAGAAGTTATGTGACTTACCTAACGATATACAGTTTGTATTTGAATTCAGGTCCTCCTGAATTCTTGACTCCAGGTCCAGTGCTCTAATCACTGGATAATCTAGATGAGACTATCCCCTTTACCCCAATCATTATAGCTTTGACTTGCTTTGTTCCTAAGCTGGGCTGGTTTGGCCCAGTTTATGGGAATCCTGGTGACTTCCCATTCTAAGGAGCCAAAGAGAACTGTGCTGAACTTTTGACTGCCACCCAATTAACTTTAGTCTTTCTCTGTCTTAGAACTTTTGAGTTCAAGAGACCTGCCAACCTCAGCTTCCTTGATTAAAGGGTTTTCTGGCATTTACTATCATATCCTACCATTAACAAAATTCTATTAAAATTACATATTTCTTTCAAAGACTCTTTGGATTGGAAGGACCTCAGAGCTAACCTAGTACCCTTTCCTAAAATTTCCCCAATGCCTCCCTGTGGCAGGGAGGAAGTCTCAGATCTTCAAAGTCCTGGCATTTCCTGGGAAGGTTTCCAACACAAGGCCAGCAGTGGATTATGTTTCTGTCACCCAAGGACCAGCCTAGTTATGTTAAGGAAGGCTAACAAGAACAAAGCTGATCACTAGGGGATGAAGAGTGATTATTTCTTTCAGTTGTACCAACTTTTAAAGACCGTTTTGAGAAGATCTGCAATTCCAGATAGGGGATGGAACATCCCAATAGAGAAATCACAAATCTATTGATATATTGATGCAAGTTATTAGAAGCTGTAATGGCTGAGGGTTTTAGAACACATTCAAGTTGGTAAAGTGCTGTAACAGACTAGCTCATTTGAGCCTAATAAAAACCCTATGAGGTAATTACCATAGGCATTATTATCTCAATATTTTACAACTGATGAAAGTGAGATTCCCTTTAAGTATTCATGAAGGAAGAGAAGGAGAACGAGTGAGGGGTAAAAGAAGAAGGAGAGGTAGGGGAAGAAAGAAGTATTTTAATAATATTTTTAAATATTAAGAAATATTTTTAAGTTACAGGAACTATACCACGCACTTTACAAACACTGTATTTATTTTTGCATTGTATATCTAAAGTTTACAGGAATTGCCTTGATCACTGAAACACTGAAAAGAGCCAAATCTTTCATAGTTGATCATTGTACAGTTTTGCTGTGGATATTGCATTCCTGGTTCTGCTTGTTTTGTTCAGCAGCAGTTTGTGTAAATCTTTCCAGACTTTTCTAAAATCAACTTGTTCATCATTTTTAATAGAATGATAATATTCCATTACTTTCATATGCCACAACTTATTCAGCCATTCCCTAACTGATGGAAAGCTACTCATTTTCTAATACTTTGCTATCACAAAAAGGGTGGCTACAAACATTTTTGCACATAAGGGTCCTTTCCCTTCTCTATGACTTTCTTGAGATACAGATCCAGTAGTGGCACTTCTGAGTCAAGAAAACATTTGATTTAGTCCTCAAAATATTTCTGGGAGATAAATGCTATTACTATCTTCCTTTTACAGCTGAGGAAACTGAGGCAGACAGAGGTTAAGTGACTTGATAAAGGCCACATAGCCACTAATTGTCTGAGACTGGATTTGAACTGATGTATACCTGACTCTAAGCATTGTGTCACTTAGTTGCTTTGTCTATGTTCACAAGTATAAAGGAAACATGATAGAGTAGATAAGAAACTTGGCTTCAGAGTTAGAAAGACCCAGATTCAAACCCTAGTTGAAATACATTTCTTGTGTGATCCTGGACAAATCACTTAACCTCAGTGCTCGAGGCAACTCTTAACCCTATGTTACAGAAAAGAGACGTATCTGCACTGATACTTGAAATTTTTCAATGGAAGTTCCTCACATGTGAAATCACTGATTAAAAATAGTTACATGGCTATAAATAATTTGAACCCATGTTTCTCTAGGTCTAGGACAGACTCTGTCCCTTTTACCATGCTACTACAAAGGCTACATCAGTCTCAAGCTATGGAGATATGACCTCCCAAGAGCTTTTCTAAAGGTCCTTTTCTACACAAAAAGAAAAAAAAAAGTTGAAGAATACAGGACACTGACAATGGATTGCTATGACCTGGACTAGGAGAATGAGTCATATAAGTAATATGTCCCTTCAGGAACTCAATTAGCTCAAATCAAGAGGATTTGGTTTTAAAAAACTAATCACCAAAATCAAGATTGTTCTCACTTGGGAGTGTTGGTGAGAACTGGAATCAGAAATTCTTAGTTTAAAAAAACAGCATGCTATTTGCTACCTCATTGACCCTGGACAAAGGACTTTACTATTCTGTAGCACATTTTTGTCATCTTGAAAAGGAAGGGATTGATGATGACTTCTGGAGGCAGGTATGTGTTTTAGTGGATTGACTGTGGGGTTTGCAATCAATGAGTTTGGAGTTCAAACGCTACCTCAAACACATACTAGTTGTGTGATCCTGGGCAGATCGTTTATCCTCTCTTTGTACAGATTCTTTTTCTCTGAAATGGGGATAATAATCACACCTGTCTCTAAGAGTTGTTGTGAGGATCAAATTTATTTGGAAAGCTCAATTCAAACCTTACAGTGATATTTATTATTTTATTATTATTAATGCCCCCTCCAATGGTAAATCCTATAATCACTAGAAACTTTTCAAAAAGGTAAGGTTACAAGAACCTTTTGTAAATCATTTGTCTCAAAATAATCTTGGGAAGCAAATAATCCAAGGATTTTTATTCCCATTTTAAAGACGAAGAAAAGAGGTGCAATAAGATTATTTGCATCATTCACTATCACAGAGGCAGTTAGGACTCAAAGTCCAAATGTCTGACCTCAAGTCCCCTGTTCTTTCCTCTACAGCTTTCCTTTCTGTATTCTCCACCATGCCTCACAGGCTCTCCCGTTGTTCTACCTGTAATCATCCTTGGGTAATAAAGTAGAGAGGAAGAAAGGATATAAAGCTCCCCTATAAAGGGAAACATCTGAAACACAAAAATAGACTCATCAAGAGAAAGAACTAGTTTTAAAGGAGCAAAATGAGAGCTAGAAGAGAAGGAATTAAAAATAAAAAAGTGGAGGAGAGTAGGGGAATTCCATAGAAAGAAATATCTGAATATATGACAGAATTTGATGATTATGATGAAAAAGAAGTAAAAGGAAAAGAGAAAAATTTAAAACAATTTACGATCTGGTCCATCTACTTATAAGAGGGGGAAATATCAGATCCGCGCTGGATGCCTGGGAAGTATCCCTTTTTTGGATAAGATGGACTAGGACTTCAAAAACTGATGGCTACAGGTCAGTTCTAATTGCCTCTGACCACGTTGTGCCATGTACTCTTTACATATGTTTTACCTGAGACACAACATGAAATGGTCTAATGTAAAACACAGAATATCAGAGCTGAAAGCAACCTCAAAAAGAAGACTCACAGGATGTCAGAACTGTAAGGGACCTTCTAACATTGAGTGCAGGATATAAGAGAGGGAATGAATCTTTGATGTCATATAATTTAATCCCTTCCTTTTTAGATGAGGAAACTTAGACCTAGAAAGAGGAAATTAGAGACAGAGTTAGTGTAACCTGACTCCCCAATAAAGTGTTCTATCTCTGAATTTCCTTTGCAGTCTAAGACTCTCTATTTCCCACTTTAATCTTACTTCATTAGTATATTTACCTGGAATCAATTGGCCTCTTTTCTAGATAGTCTCATAGTCATTCTCAGTTCTGATAGTTCCTTATTTTTTGCTTTGCAATTAACTACCTTATCCCCTAAAATATATCTGTGGCAGGATTGAATGAAATGACTCCTCAGTAAACACCATTGATGATGATCTTGATAAGCCTACATGGTCTAAGATCTTGAAGGTTACTTTTTGTATTATGGAACCCTTTACCAGTCTATTTAAGCCTATAAATCCCTTTTAAGAAAAAAATATTTCTTTAAAAAAAAGAACTTCATAATTGAAGGAAGTTTCATAGAGTAACAAAAGTAAAAATGTATTTTATTTTCCTAATTCAACTCTATGAGCCCTCTGAAATCTATCAGTAGAAATTGTTCCTGTACCTTAAGTTAAGAACACTTAAGTTAATAATGGGATGGATGGTTTTCAGGGGAGAATATAGTATCTTCTTCTTAGACCTATAATTAGGATTGCATGACCAGCGTTTTGCAACAGCACTCTTTGACAAAACAGAAAAAGCAGAAAAGAGCAGGTAAGTGTTAAAACTGATAAAATAGGAAGTTATGAGATCTTTCCTGGATGAATTCTCCCCCCACTGTGTTGTATTCATCATCTTCCTCAACTTAGGTACACTTTAAAGTTTAAATCACCTATCCCGTGGGTGGTTTGCCATATTTATCCCACTATAAGAATTCCTTGTCATGACTAATCTCTTAAATAACTGGTCTGAGACCCAAACTGTTCCAATACCCTGCTCTGGATCCTCCTAGCCTCTATATACTTAAGATAATATAAGCTGTGATCATTCTAGTCTGTTCTCCAACCCATAGTGTCAGCTAAAAACCTTCAAAAGATTCTACATTTTGCAAGATACTACTGCTCTGGCCCCATGTTTTCAGCTCTTGCCTTCTACTTAAAATATTTCTATGCATCCCCTGAACAAGAATGAAGGATCAATTTAAACTCATTCTGCATTTTGCTTCTGCCCCAACCCGATCTTCTTGGATCCCCATAAAGTGTTCCTAATAGAGACCAATACAAACAAACAACTTTTCAACAAAGGCATTAATAGAGGCAGATTTTTTTTGGGGGGATGGGCATATTTCATTCTGGGAATCCCATCTGACAAAAGTTATTGTGAGATGGATGTAACACAATGCATTTTAGAGACTATAGCAGATCTGGAGTCAGGCAGATGCTTGTTCAAAGACCACCTCTGATTATTATGAGCTCCATGATCATGGGTCCAACACTAATCTGAATATCAGCAGCTTTCTACCAGTTGGAGACAGGCTGTTTGTTACCTGCATTGGAGGAGAAAGGTAGACAAAGGGCCTTTTGATACTAAGGAAACCTCAGACCCTTGATGTGTTGAAGAACAGGATTATGTATAAAGCAGGATAACCAGCCTTGCAAAAACAACCGAAAACTGGAAATAATGTTATACAAGATGGTGGGTACAAAGAAATCAGGATAACTGGTCCAGACCACTCTACCTCAAGCATTTGTCATAGGCTCTCATCAGCTGCCTAATGAGGTCCTGTGATGTGTAGAGGGTTCAGTGGAAGACTCAAAAGATCTTGGTTTCAAGTATTAATTCTTGCACATTAATTGTGCACATTGAACACATTATTTCCCCTCTTTGAGACTCGGTTTGTCCACTCATAAAGTGGGATTTTTTTTTTGTTAACTTATTCCATTCATATCCAACTCTTCCCAATCCCATTTGGGGTATTCTTAGGAAAGACATGAATTTCCTTCTCCTACTCATTTTACACACGAGAAAACTCAGGTAAATTAGATTAAGTGACTTGCTCAGGGTCACACAGTTAATAAATGCCTGAGACTAGATTTGAATTCAGAAGATAAGAGTCTTACTCAGGCCCAATACTCTATCCACTATGGTGCCATCTAGCTGCCTTAACATGGGAGAAAGACTGATATATCTATCTATGTATCTATATATAAATACAAATTTATCAAGATAAATACAGACCTTTTTCACCTCTCTCTGTTATGAGGAAAACCCCTCTTATACTCAGTCCATAGTGAAATGTGAGCTCTTCATGTATGGCTTAGTTGTTATTTTAAGTGTGATTCTGCTTAGATCAAAGCTAACAGATCCTTTCCAAACTGCTACCACCAAGTATTGTTGATCTAAGGCATAGTGTGGACTAGTGTTAGATGAATTGCCAAGATGTCCAATTTGGGGAGAAAAGGTTCCATGGAGAGTAGGAAGTCATCATCAATATATTACAAGGGAAAAAACAGATTTGAAGACAGATGACCTGGATCCAAATCAACTCTGCCATTTCACATCTGTGTGATTTTAGTCAAATTGCTGTATGTGTTTGGCCTTCTGTTTCTGCCTCTCTAAAATAAAGGGTAGGAATATAATCATTAAGGATCTTCTAGCTCCAACTCTTTGATCCTAGCAGCATCTATTAAGCAGTAGCTATTAAGATTGTATCTGCTAGGCACTTTGATAAGCACTAGAGATACAAAAAACAGATTATCCTCCAAAATAATACCTGCCCTCAAAGAGGTTGATTCGGTATGTATGTATATATGCATATAAAAAGAAAATTCACAAATATAAGATTGTTTTGTAGGGAAAAGCAAAACACTGATGTCTAATGAAATGTGTTGGGATCTTTAAATCTTATGGCAACGGATAGTGCTGGAGATGAGGCAAGAGTGTTGTTGTTAAGTCATGTCAGTCATGTCTGACTCTTTCTGACCCCATATTTTTTTTTTTTGTATGTGTGTGTATGTGTTTTTGTTTTTGTTTTTTTTTTTTTTAGCAAAGTTATTGGAATGGTTTGCCATTTCCTTCTCCAGCTCATTTTACAGATAAGGAAAATGAGGCAAACAATGTTAAGTGACTTGCCCAGGGTCATGCATCTAGTAAGAGGCAAGAGTAGTACTTTGCAAAAAAATAAGAAAAAAGAAAAAATAGAAGAAGCTGTTAATCTTCCACAGATGTGAATATCACTGATTGAAGTATGGCCTCCATCTTATGTGAGGAGGAAAGAAGTTATTCATGCTCAGACAGCTAGCTACAAAAACTCGAAATTTTAAATGTGGACTTAGAGGAAAAGGGATTTATTTAAAAGATATCAGTGTGACATTCCCTCCTTTTGTTCTCTCTTACAACCATAGTGTTCTCTAGGATACTTACCAGAAAAAGTGAAATTCTTTTGAAAGGAAATTGAATGTATGAGAGTATCATTCTCTGGGTGATGTGAATCCAATGAATTTAAATGAACAAATGGCAATCCAATATATTATTTAATCCTAATGAACACCCTAATGAGCTTTCCCCTCTTTCTTTAATTAGCCTGCAACTAACACAAAGGCATTGTCTGAAGCCAACCCACCTTAGAAAAGACGCCGAGCATCTGTATGAATGAGATTGTCCATCCAGACTGATTCCTCGGATGATTTTGGTTGCTCAAGACAAAAGATAATTTATCTCCCCATTTCAAGTCACCGCCAGGAGATCTGGCCATAGTACTTTGCTTCCACTCTGTGAAGGATGGAAATCTGGGTTTTGTTGTCCAGAGAGTCATCTCTTAGCTAACCCTGCAAAATGCGACCTTTATAGGCCTGCTCCTCCATAACAGCCCATCTATCATAAAACCTTTTTCTCCAGCTTGAAATACTGCCTACATGATACAGATTAAATCAGCCTCCCTGATCACAGTAGCTCAGACTACCTCTTGGCTTTAATTATCAAACAGAGCTTAAAGTTGAATATTTGTGCCTTGCAGGAAGTTCAGTTATTTAGAATTAGAATTGGAGAGTGGTTATTTTCTAAGTAACCTGGGAAACACAATTCTCCCTTACCTTTTTCTACCTCCCAGGTTGTTGTTACAATCATAAAAAAATTTCTTTCTAGAATGGACTTTAGAAATCATCCAAATTTTGTGATTTAGAGCTGGAAGAACCCTTAGAGATCATCTAATGACACATGTTATTACTCCTATTGAATGGGAAACTGAAGTGCAAGAGGGGGCATGAATTAAGCATAGTCACATAGCAAGTTGGAGAACCAGAATTCAAAGTGCTATTTTCTGACTTCAAATCCAGGCCTCTTTTCTGACTCCAATTTAGTTCTCTTTGCACTATACAGATAGATATGAATGATAATTTTCTGGTCCTAGTCTTTGCAATCACGATCTTGGGCTATTTTACCCACTTATCATTGTAAGTGGGAAAAATAAAGGGAAAGAAAAGATATCAACAAGAATAAACATTAAAACAACAAAGCTTTAATTAAGGCTTGCAGAGGACATGACTTGAGAACTGTTTTTCAAAATTTGGATTAAGTGAAAATTTCGATTATACCAAACTGAAAAGTTTTTGTACAAACAAAACTAATGCAGACAAGATTAGAAGGGAAGCAATAAACTGGGAAAATATTTTTACAGTCAAAGGTTCTGATAAAGGCCTCATTTCCAAAATATATAGAGAATTAACTCTAATTTATAAAAAAATCAAGCCATTCTCCAATTGAAAAATGGTCAAAGGATATGAACAGACAATTCTCAGATGAAGAAATTGAAACTATTTCTAGTCATATGAAAAGATGCTCCAAGTCATTATTAATCAGAGAAATGCAAATTAAGACAACTCTAAGATACCACTACACACCTGTCAGATTGGCTAAGATGACAGGAAAAAATAATGATGATTGTTGGAGGGGATGCGGGAAAACTGGGACATTGATGCATTGTTGGTGGATTTGTGAACGAATCCAACCATTTTGGAGAGTAGTTTGGAACTATGCTCAAAAAGTTATCAAACTGTGCATACCCTTTGATCCAGCAGTGTTACTACTGGGATTATATCCCAAAGAGATTATAAAGAAGGGAAAGGGACCTGTATGTGCACGAATGTTTGTGGCAGCCCTTTTTGTAGTGGCTAGAAACTGGAAACTGAATGGATGTCCATCAGTTGGAGAATGGCTGAATAAATTGTGGTATATGAAAATTATGGAATATTACTGTTCTGTAAGAAATGACCAACAGGATGATTTCAGAAAGGCCTGGAGAGACTTACACGAACTGATGCTGAGTGAAATGAGCAGGACCAGGAGATCATTATATACTTCAACAACAATACTATATGATGACCAGTTCTGATGGACCAGGCCATCCTCAGCAACGAGATCAACCAAATCATTTCTAATGGAGCAGTAATGAACTGAACTAGCTATACCCAGAAAAAGAACTCTGGGAGATGACTAAAAACCATTACATTGAATTCCCAATCCCTATATTTATGCACACCTGCATTTTTGATTTCCTTCACAAGCTAATTGTACAATAATTCAGAGTCTGATTCTTTTTGTACAGCAAAATAATGTTTTGGTCATGTATACTTATTATGTATCTAAGTTATATTTTAATATATTTAACATCTACTGGTCATCCTGCCATTTAGGGGAGGGGGTGGGGGGGTAAGAGGTGAAAAATTGGAACAAGAGGTTTGGCAATTGTTAATGCTGTAAAGTTACCCATGTATATATCCTGTAAATAAAAGGCTATTAAATTAAAAAAAAATTGGATTAAGCATTTTTTTTAGTATTATATTTATACTGGCTTTTATCTCTATATGCACAAATGGTACCTGGGATATTTAGCAGTGTGCCACACAGGTCTTAATAGTTTTAAGGCAGAAGCAATGTAGTAGACAGACACAGCAGTGGATTCTGGAGCAAAGAGGACTGGATTCAAGCTCCTAGTTCTGGTGATTGTGACTTGTGTGACTTTGGTCAAGTTCCTTCCACTCTTAGAGAGAATTTTCACTTTTCTCCTCTTTAAATTAATAAATTGAATAAGACACACTGTTAAAATCCCTTCCAAATCTAATTGCTATGATTTAATGAATAAATCACACACATATATTATATATATGAATATATATATATACATATATATATATATATACATATATATATTTGAAGAACTAGTTAGAGACCGTATGGAAAGAGAGCTGGATGTATAGTATGAGAGAAGCTGGAATGGAATCTTGGTTTCATCTGTGTGACTTTGGGAATATTAAGTTGATGAGTCTTGATTTCTGTATCTGTTAAATGGGAATAATAATGAGTACTTAGATTATCAACTTCATGGAAGTATGTGGAAAATACTTTGCAAAGCTTAAAGTTTTGTCAGTTTACCCCAGATCAGTTTACCTCAAATATAACTCTAAAGCCAGGCAATAAATAATAAAAATGAGTATGATTTGTGCAAAGAGAAAGGAAAAGAATAAACATGTATGAAGATTCTGTCTACCAGTTAGTGTATGAATCATTTCATAAACATCACCTCATTTGATTTTCATAATAATTCCGTGAGGTAGGTGCTCTTATGCTCCCCATTTTATAGTTGAATATATCAAGGTAGATAGAGGTCAAGTGACTTGTTCAGGCTCACACAATTAATAATAATAGTAATAATAATAACAATAATAGCTATTATTTACATAGTGATTACCATGTACAAATCAATGTGGTGATTGAGTCATAGTTATTATTTCATTTGATCTTTACAACAACCCTAGGAAATAGGTGCTGTTATCTCCATTTTACAATTGAGTAAACTGAGGCAGACAGCACATAAGTGAGTTTCCCAGGATCACATAGCTAGTGTGTGAGGCTACATTTGAACTCAGGTCTTCCTGATTCCAGGTTCAATTCTCTATCTCTTGTGTCACCTAGCAGGAGGGGACAGATCTGTGTGAGGAATTTGATAGGTGGAAAAATCCGCCTGTATTTCAGTTCGGTAACCCCTCTATTCTTATAGTAATAAAAAGTTATTTGCCATGCTGAAAAATTGAGTGACAAAGCCCTTATCATACAGTCAGTCAGAGATAGGACTTGATTATAAATACTCCTGACCCCAAGAATATCCCTTTATTATATTTTTAGTTTCTTAAAGATGATGACAAGTGATATTTAGGCAAGACTTTCTGGTTTTCAGAATGTTGTGCATATATTATCTCATTTTATTGTCATTAAAATGCTATAAGGTCAGAAAAAAGCCCAAGATGATTCCCATTTTACAGATGAGAAAGATGAGAATCAAAGATGTTAAGTATCTTGCCCATAATCACAAAACCCATAAAGTGTCAGAAAAAGGATTGAAATATAGATCTATCTTGACCCTTAGGAGAAAAGAGTGTGTGTGTGTGTGTGTGTGTGTGTGTGTGTGTGTATAAATGTATACACATATATACGTGTATATGTGTATGTTTGTAGGTATATATTTGAAGTCATATAGACAAGAACAGAATGATCATTCTCTAGAACTTGATCTCTGCTGTAATAATTTTCAATTATTTTCTCCCATCTCATGGAAAATTCTATTCTATCAATATCTTTCCTAAGGCAATATTCTGTTTGGGTTCTCACAAAGGTAGAACAGTTTTACTATGATATCCTGAGTATTTATGGTGAGACAAATTAAGGTTTTAGGGAACATTCTATTCCTGCTTTCATCAATCGAGTTTGATATTTTAGAGTTCTGGAATTCCAAAGTTGAAAAGGAACTGAGTTCTTCATTTGACCAATTTTTACATAGGAATTCCCTTTAAAGCACATCTAGCAGAAGGTATTCAGCTTTTCTTGGATATTTCCAATGATCTGAGCCATCAACAGACTCTTATCTTCTTACTAAACTCCAATTATTCTGAAGATGAGTGAGGCTACTGATTTTGAGCAACTCTGCTTATCTTAAACCTAATTTATTCACTAGTCAAGATAGAATCCTGTTATGTTATTGGTCCTTTTGGAGAATGAAGGATGAACAACAATATGTGAGGAGGAGGAGCTGCCCCTTGGGAACCTAACCACCCATTTCAAGTTGTAGAATACTGCTATTTCTCCTTCTCCTTTTTCCTTCCTTCCTCCCTAAATACATGTGGTTTCTTTCTACTTGAGGTATCATATCCTTAAGTATGATATCATTGGTACCTTTGGAGAGCAAAAGATAAAAATTAAGATTCAATGATGGAAAACTTACTATCTCTCAAGATAGTCCACTCTACATTTTTGATAGCACAGTCTTTGATTCCTTTTATTTGATCTGGAATCTGCTATTCTGTAACTACTCATCATCAGTCCATAGTCTGCCTGTATGGTCACAGAAAACAATACTAATCTCTCTTATGCATAATAGTCTTCAAACATTTCAAGAGAGCTTTTATTACATTCCCAAGTCTTCTTTCCTGTAAACATTCCAAGCTTTTAAAACCAATTAATGTATAGTATGATCTTTAATCCCTTTTCCTTACGGTTATTCTTTCCTGGACAGCCTCTAATTTGTCAATTTCCTTTTCAGAATGGTACCATGCTATTTCAAATATGCTCTGACCAGAATACAGCTGCCCTAACACCTTCCTCATTCCAGCTATAATGCCTCTCAAAATGCAATCAAAAATTGCTGTGTGGAAACAAAACAGTCATGCAGTATGTACTCTTCTCAAAAACAAACAACTGTATTAGGAAATTTAATATAAGTGACTAAAAGATAAAAACTATGGTTCATGTGAGGATCAAAGCATATAACAGTCATGGAAGTATGTGCCCCACAGACATCATGTGAACTGTTATTGTTTCCATTTTGGGGGTCAAGGTTTTAGCATGACCATTCAAAAATGGGGCATCTCTGAAAAAGACATGAACAGAAAGAGGCAACTGAAACTATGCTATATATATACATACATATATATATATATATATATATATATATATATATGAATTATTTGAAGGAACTTTGGATATATAAACAAGAAAAGGAAAAAAGATTCTGTCAGACCTCATTATCACACTAAAACTATTCCTGACTGGTTAGAAAAGATCTCTTACTTGCCAGATTAGATTTTTAATTTTTTTGCTTTTGTTTTTTTTTTCCCCTCTCAATCATTATCCTTCTTGACCTCTTTACAGACTCTGAAAGTGCTTATCATTCTCTCCCAGTAGACATTCTCCCTTCTTGCTTGGATTTCATAACTATTTTCTCTTAATTCTCCTCTTACCTCCCTTATTTTTTTTCTCTATGTCTCTTTTGCCAGGTTTTCTTCTAGTCCATGGTTGCTAATTATGGTCATTTTCTAAGATTATGTCCTGGGCCCTCTCTCCTCCTTTAGATTTTTATACTAGATGTTCTTATTCAAATGGCATGTGAAATGTAATTACACATACACATACACCAACAGGCAATATATATAAACTTCATTTTGATATAATTGTTTTACTTTATAATTGATGAGTATTTTGTTTGAAGTCTTTAAAATATTATTCTGAGATGGGGCTTCACTAGACTGCCAAAAGGGTACATCACATAGACACACACACAATTTAAGAACCCTTCTTTGCTATCTTTTTGGGTAATTTCTCATCAGCTCCTATGAATTCAAATACAATCTTGATAGATATTTCTCAGTTCTATAAATCCAATCCTAATCTATCTCTGTCTCCAATTCTATATCATGTATAACTTTTTGGACATCATGAATTAGATATATCACTGATATTTTAAATGCAATATGTCCAAAACAGAATTTTTCTTGCTTTTCCCTACCACTCCAAACCCTTCAGTTTCCCCAGATTTCCTTTTATTTTTGAGAACACCACCATCCCTTAGCTGTACCAGATCTAAAATTATATTATAGAGCAGCAGTTACCAAAACTATTTGGTATTGGCTAAGGAATAGATTAGTTGATCAGTGGAATAGATTAGGTTCAAGGGATAAAACAGTCAACAAATATAGCAACCTAGTCTTTGACAAACCCAAAGATCCCAGCTTTTGGGATAAGAACTTACTGTTTGATAAAAATTGCTGGGAAAATTGGAAACTAATATGGCAGAAACTAGGCATTGATCCATACTTAACGCCGTACACCAAGATAAGGTCAAAATGGGTTCATGACCTAGGCATAAAGAATGAAATTATTAATAAATTAGAGGAACATAGGATAGTTTACCTCTCAGACCTGTGGAAGAGGAAGGTCTTTATGACCAAAGCAGAACTAGAGATCATTACTGATCACAAAATAGAAAATGTCGATTATACCAAACTGAAAAGTTTTTGTACAAACAAAACTAATGCAGACAAGATTAGAAGGGAAGCAATAAACTGGGAAAATATTTTTACAGTCAAAGGTTCTGATAAAGGCCTCATTTCCAAAATATATAGAGAATTAACTCTAATTTATAAAAAATCAAGCCATTCTCCAATTGAAAAATGGTCAAAGGATATGAACAGACAATTCTCAGATGAAGAAATTGAAACTATTTCTAGTCATATGAAAAGATGCTCCAAGTCATTATTAATCAGAGAAATGCAAATTAAGACAACTCTAAGATACCACTACACACCTGTCAGATTGGCTAAGATGACAGGAAAAATAATGATGATTGTTGGAGGGATGCGGAAAACTGGGACATTGATGCATTGTTGGTGGAGTTGTGAACGAATCCAACCATTTTGGAGAGTAGTTTGGAACTATGCTCAAAAAGTTATCAAACTGTGCATACCCTTTGATCCAGCAGTGTTACTACTGGGATTATATCCCAAAGAGATTATAAAGAAGGAAAGGGACCTATATGTGCACGAATGTTTGTGGCAGCCCTTTTTGTAGTGGCTAAAAACTGGAAACTGAATGGATGTCCATCAGTTGGAGAATGGTTGAATAAATTGTGGTATATGAAAATTATGGAATATTACTGTTCTGTAAGAAATGACCAACAGGATAATTTCAGAAAGGCCTGGAGAGACTTACACGAACTGATGCTGAGTGAAACGAGCAGGGCCAGGAGATCATTATATACTTCAACAACAATACTATATGATGACCAGTTCTGATGGATCAGGCCATCCTCAGCAACGAGATCAACCAAATCATTTCTAATGGAGCAGTAATGAACTGAACTAGCTATGCCCAGAAAAAGAACTCTGGGAGATGACTAAAAACCATTACAATGAATTCCCAATCCCTATATTTATGCACACCTGCATTTTTGATTTCCTTCACAAGCTAATTGTACAATATTTCAGAGTCTGATTCTTTTTCTACAGCAAAATAACATTTTGGTCGGGTATACTTATTGTGTATCTAATTTATATTTTAATATATTTAACATCTACTGGTCATCCTGCCACCTAGGGGAGGGGGTGGGGGGGTAAGAGGTGAAAAATTGGAACAAGAGGTTTGGCAATTGTTAATGCTGTAAAATTACCCATGTATATATCATGTAAATAAAAGGCTATTAAATAATAAATAAATAAATAAATAAAAATTAAAAAAAAAAAAAAAAAAAAAAAAGAACACCACCATCCTCCCAGGTAACTAGGTTTTAAACATTTATATCATCCTTAACTTTCTATTCGCAGTTGTCTCACATATCAAATCTCTTACAAATATTATCATTTGTGCTTTTACAATTTTTTTGTGGGCATCTCCTCTCTTCTGAACGCTTACTTCCACTACCTTAGTAGTGGTACTCATTATCTTTTACCTAGAACACTGCAATACTCTCCAGGAGTATCTCCAGTGTCACTGACTCAGATCTTTCCTTAGAAAATTTCATTCTCTACTTACTTGCCAAAGTAATTTTCCTAAAATACAAATATAACCATAAGACTGTATTTTTGGATTTCTTTCTGTCCCAAGTATTTAGCATAACATCTAGTATATAGTAAGCAGTTAATAAATGTCTGTTGACTGCCTGAATGATTGGGCAATATATGTGCTTTCAATGTCCTTAAAGGCTGTCACGTGGAAGAGATATTAATTAGGCTCATTCTGTCTTTCCCTAGAGGGCAGAACTAGAAATAATGGTTATAAGTTGCAAAGAGGCCTGATTTTTGTTCTGTAGAAGATGAGGCAAGGTGGAGAATATGAGATTTCTTAACAGTGAAAGCTGTCAAAATGGACCATCATAGGATTGGGGCTTTTCACAGGAAGAAGAAGTCTAGGATCTGCAGGATCTCTTTCCATAAAATGTATAGATGGAATTCAAATATGGGTTAGATCAGATAGTCAATGAAATCCCTTCCATTCTAGGATTTTGTATGCTATTAAAGGAAGCTAGATAGTACAATTCATAAAACTCTGGAATAAGAGCTAAGGAAAACCTGAATGAGAATCTTGTCTCTCACTCTTAGCTTTGTGAAACTGAGAAAATCATTTCATAAGCCTTGATTTTCTCATCTGAAAATAGGGATACTAATAACCCTTACCAGGGTTGTATAAAGATAAAATAATAACGGCCTATGCTTTGAAAATTGTACAGCTCTCTATAAATGCTAGCTATTTTTATTTATTTTTAATTCAAATTTAACCAATTATATATATATATACATATATATATATGTATATATATATATATATATATATATATATATATAAAACACTATATGGCTGGTAACAATGTTCTCCTCCTCCTCGTTCTTTGAATTCCACTGCTTATGTATAAAGGATGTTTCTGGTTGATGCTGGAACGGTTCTAATTTTGGGGGCCCAGAGTAAATGGGAACTGGTTTTTGAGGGAATATTCAATAAGCCCAGAACAAAACTACAGGAGTTTACCATTTTTAAGTTAGCTCAAAATCCCAGTAAGTCTTGAGTGGTAGCTTTGTACTCAGTGACAGGTCCTCTCTCCCCTGCCAGGAGGAAGTACCATTATGAGACACAGCCTGAGAAGATTCCTGGAAGAACAGAATGAGATTTCTCTGAGGTGTGCCTGCAGTGCACATATTTTCCTTTTCTCCCACTCAAATTAAGTTATTAATACAACTGCCTGCAGAGTGTGAGGCTAATGAGAGCTAAACTTTCCCCCATGTTCTGTACACAAAAAAGCATTCATATGCACCACCTCCTCACTGATGACAATTTGGGAATCCAATTTAAAATGGGATCCAATTACCTTGAACACCTGAAGATGGCTGTCTTGTTTATCTCAAAATGTGGATGTCACTCTCTCCATGTTCCTACCTCCCTACTGCCATGTCCCACCACCATGAAAGGGAATAACAGAGTTGGCCTGAGACAAGATGGTAGGCATTTCAGTAAAGCAATAGAACACTCTACAGAAGACAGCAGATTTAGGTTATGGATGAAATAAAATTTCCCACTAAACAAACAGACGTTTGCTTTGGACAATTCAATTAACATAAATTTATTAAGTGTTTACTATGCACCAGGTACAGTGTATAGAGTGATAGGTCTGAAGTCAGGAAGAATTGAGTTCAAATATGTTGTGGGACCTTGGGTAAATCACTTAATCCTGTTTGCCTCAGTTTCCTCATCTGTCAAATGAACTGGAAAAGGGAAATGGCAAGCCCCTCCTATATCTTAACCCTGTTTGTCTCAGTTTCCTCATCTGTAAAATGAACTTGAGAAGGAAATGGCAAACCACTCCAGTATCTTTGCCAAGAAAATCCCAAATAGAGTCACATGCAATTGAAAAATGATTTAATAACAGCAATGTGCTAGGAATAGGATAAGAATGAAGGTTATTCAAATGAGTATGACATGTGAAAGGTCTAGCCTAAAAATCTAACAACATGTTATAACATATACTCCCTAATACATGATATAAACAGATTATAAGGGGGAAAAAAGGAAATATATAGGCCAGGTATTGCCCTGAATGGTGTTTTTGGGGTGATGATCATGGCTTCTTTGGTTGTCATTATACAAGCTATTCTATCTCTCAATTTCAGGCATTCTCACTGGCTGTCCTCCATTTCTAGAGTGCTTCACTTCCTCATCTCACATTCTAATTTTCTTGGCCACCTTTGAATCTAAGTTAAAAATCTCATCTTCTGCAAGAAATCTTTCCTAGTCAGTCTTAATGTTAGTGCCTACTCTCTGAGATTATCTACAATTTACCCTGCATATATCTTGCTCATATACACAATCTTCTTGTGTTAGCTTGTAATACTGTAAGCTATTTGAAGGCTTAGTGCTTAGCACTGAGGATATGAAAAAAAAATTAGAAACAGTTCTAGTTAACAGCAGAACCTTTAGAAACTCAGGAGGTGAAAGAATGGTCCATAGTTAGTGGATGCACAATCTCAATCAGTCTCCTAGTCAAAAGCTTTCTGCCATGAGGGAGTCTATCGATTTGTCTTCTGATGTCAAGAACTCAGGGCCAGCTCCATGCCCTGGTAAGAAACTAATACAAAAATAAGAAATTAAAAAAAACTCACTAACTATTTCTAGATATCACCAAGAAGATTGTAATTAAATGTTTAATAGCTCTTGGGTTTCATTCAAAAACATTTCAGAAAAAAAAAAAAGGATTATTTTAGTCTGCCCTTCAGTGAGCTAAGCACTAAAAAGTATTAATTTTTGTATGAGTGTGATTGGGGGGGCATTCATATACTCTAGATTTACCTCTTTAATTAAAACTCTAATACTCTATTATCAGTCATACAGATGTGAATAGCTATATAAATGAAAGTAGTAGAGGCCCTCAGAGAAAGAATTGGGAAAGATAAACACAGCATCACTCCCCTCCCCCCCATCTCCAAATTAGAATCCAGCCCTGAGAGTGTTGGAGAAATTAGTATTAGTCATGAATGATAAAAATAGTTTTCTCACCCAACCCCTCACTGCTGCCTGTACATATATCAGGTAGAGATATTCAAAGGTGACTCAGAGTTGTGCAGGCTTTCACTCTGTAATTGTACCTTTTTAAATGGCCTTTGATTGTCAGGTCAGACATTCTCTACTTGAAAAACAAACAAAAATATGTCTGGAAAAAATGTGCACAAAATTAATGTTTATAAACTGAATTCTACTTGTTCTCTGACTTCATTTTGGAGGACATTTTGAACTCCTACAATCTGCTTGGGTCAAGAGCAAGCAAAAGCCTCATTCTTATAATTAAAAGCTAATTAAAAATTTAGGGGATCATCTAAACTAAGGTTTAAAAAAGTGACCAAGGAAATTCTTTATCATTTATTCAAATATATATATATATATATATTTAAATCATGGTTTAATAACAAAGGTCCATCCATGGTGACATGCTAATTTACTACCAATTCTCACTAATTTATTGCAACTTAGAATGATGACAATGTTAAGGAAAAAATCTTTTTTTTTTTTGTACTTCATCGCTTTTGGACAAATGATGTTGCTTCTGGAATGATGTTTCCCATTCATATTTAGCTAAGTAAATAGCTTAAATTTAGAGAATTAACAAATTCCCAGCAAGGAAAACCAAAATATGGCAGTTTTTCATCCTATCCCATCCCATTCCATAGCAAGAGAGTAAGGTAGATGGTACAATGGATGATATCGCACCTAAAGTCAGAGAAAAAAACAAAAACTGAGTTCAAATCTTCTCAGATATTCACTATGTGTGTAACACTGGGGAAATTATTTAATTTTTGTTTGTTCAGTTGCTCCAAATACAACATGGAAATAGTTAAAAAAAACAACTCCTAGGATATTTGTCAGATTCAAATAAAGGTATATTTTCTCTTCCTCCTTCCTTCCTTCCCACTTTCTGTTTCTTCCTTTCTCTCTCCTCTCACCCTCCTTCCTTCTTTTCTTCCTCCCTTCTTCCCTCCCTCACTCCCTTCCTTCCTTTCTCCCTTCCTCTTTTTTCTCTTCCCTCCCTTCCTTCTTCCCTCTTTCATTTACTTCATTTCTTTTTTTCTTCATTCCTTTGATTCAGCCATCTAGCCTTCCAACTAGGTCATTTCACCATCTGCTTGCAGCCACTGACCTACTCTCCCCTATTTGGACCAGCATTCTTCACACCAAACCTGAATTGCTCCCTACATAACACTTTTTAGGAAAACAGAACTGTCTTTTCTGGTCACCTCTCCCCCATATGTGTTCCCTTTCCTTTCTATAATTTAAGCTCCCAAAGATCAGTGACTAGACATTTAAAAATATTTGAACTGCTAGAGCTTGTACTATGTCTGGCATATAGTAATAACCCAATAAGTATTAATTCTGATAATGTATTCTATAAAGAGAAATTAACAAAAGGTTAATGATTACAAACCAATATCCTGCCTCAGCAAGCAATATTATAGACAATAGGGCATAGGGAACAGAATGACAAAAGGCTCTAGATGGTCAGAAGATCTGGACCCAAGTCCTTGAGCAACTAATTTTACCTCTTTGACCCTGATAGTTGAGAGATAATTGGCATATCTTTTAGGCAGTTAATTCATTCCAATGAAAGTGGATACTAGCCTAACTCAAGTGAATGCTAATTCAATTCCTGATAAAAGCCAACAATATAATTTCAGATGAAAAAGGAAAGGTGACATAGGACCATTGGATGTTTTTCAGCAATTCAATTCAACAAAATTCATTAAACTACTACTCACAGGAAGGCATTGTGCTATAACAGGCTGAGAAAGCCATGGCAAATAAGTGTTGCCTTCTGTATTGCTGGAAGGATAGAGCCCTCGAATTTGAATCTTCTTGCTCATGACAGTTTATAGAAGGCAACAGACAAAAGATTTTCCAAACTGACCACAAATACTGGTCAAGATAACTAGTCTCAGAGTATTCTGAGAAGATTCAATCAGAATTTGGCTTGAAAGAGAGGTAGAATGATTTAACCAAAAGAGCAATTGTTTTGGCATCAAAGAAAAGGGCTTGAATCTCAGCACCAATGTGGTTTTTGGGCAACTAATTTCAACTCAAAGAAGAGGCTTGGAAAAGATTGATAGGTCCATTCTAACTTTGAACTATATGAACCCATAAATTTCTCATTGAGAGAGCTCCCAAATAGAAAACAGTTTCTTTACCCTCTTATAGAAAACAAGGATTCTCTAGAAGCCCACTGTGTAGCATTTAATAAAGCATTCCCCAACTAAATTACAGAAATTTATGTAAAAATGTGGGAAAATTCAATATGGCTTTAACTCCCTTACTGACTGCTGCCAAAATATTATTTAACATCCTGGAACCTATTTGTAAATTAAATGGGGACCCACGCTTCTTCCCTATATTCAAGAGGCTGAGTTGTAAAACTCTTGTTTGATCAATACTAACTAAATAAGTCAAACATTTTTCACAATCTATAAAAACAAACCGTTCCCACTATTGTACAGATTTGATTTATTAACGAGGATATAAGATCACTTACAACACTTGCAAAACAAGGACTCACCAGTGATTATTGATGACCTTAGTTCTCTGTAGATGCTTTTCTCTCTAACTTTACATGGAAGAGGCTTTAATAGAATTTTTATTCAATACTACATTGCAGATGATGCTAAACTATGTTCTCCTAGTGACAGCTGCATTTGGAACACTTAATTTGGTGGTAGGTAAATACGTACACATTCATAGATTTAAAGCTAAAATGGATCTTAGAGAACATATGATTCAACTCCCACATTACAGAGTTAGAGAGAAGTTAGCTGACATTCAAAGTCACACAATTCATAAGAAGAAGAACCTATTGGATGGATTCCTTTGGCTCCAAATCTAGTACTTTCCCCACATCACCATGGTTTTACTAATTGTTGTATATAATCAGGATGTCATCTTTAAAAAAAAAAACATGGTTATAGTCAGCAACAGATTATGAAATTATCTTCTTGACATGAAGTACACAAGTACTTACTGCCTCATCAGATTCCATGAGACTTTAATCCAAATCTTTTGCCTAATTATAACTCTTTGTGAATCATTTCTGATACTCAAAAGTCAGTTTATTTTCTCTGGGCCTCAGCTTTTTCATCTACACAACAGGGAAATGTATGCCTGTTCTGTACTGTCTACCTTAATGAATTACTGCCAAAAAATACTTTCTAAGTTTTAAAATTCTATGTGAGTTATCCTCATACATTAATTTAATCTCTTCTCAGCAATTTATAAACTTTTAGAAGATAGTCACTTTGATTTTTCCTTTTTTATGTCTAGCACCAAGGACAGGGCCCTGCATTTACCCTGCACTGATTGTTTACTGAATTGAATAACAGCTACAACTTACTTTATATGATGTTTTATGATTACAGTGACTTTTATAGATTATTTTATTTCATCCACATAACAAACAGTTAAAATAGGTAATGCAAATGTCACAAAAATTCACATTTTAATAGTTCTTTCTGATCTATAAAAACTTGGTTAAAATCTCTCCCCAATCTTTCTTGCCTTTCTCCCTTGAGGGTCAATAATACAAGTATTATTTTTCCAGGTTAGTATATAAAGTAACTAAGTCCCACAGAGGTTAAGTGACAGACTACACAGCTATTATGCAGCAGAGCTCACACTTGAATTTATGACTTGCAGATCCAAGTTCAGGGGTCTTTCTAAACATTAGCTGCATATTTCTGATTTTCTAAAAGAAAAACAATATTTTATTTTACTTTTTATTATGAACTTAAATAAAGCTAAAACCATTTTACATGAATGAACACAGTAGAACACAAAATAAGATTCTATTTGAAATGATTAATCTCTATTTCACACTGATTACTAAAAAAATGTATATGATAAATCCTATGTGGCAATTTTTGAACTGTCCTTCTTATCTGTGCTTCTTTCATTTTCTTCTGTGCATTAAAAAAGTCATTATGGTCATCCACTGTATTGGTTCACTGTTGATGGTCCTCCTCTTCCTCCTCTTCTTTTTTTCCTTCTCTCTCCCATTCTTTCCTCTCCTCCTCTCTCTTTGTTTTCCTTCCCCTCTCCTCTCCTCTTCCTCCTCTTCCTTCTTGTTATTCCTATCCTTTTCTTTCCCTGTCCCATTCTTTTTCTCTTCCCCAGATTTGGAAGTCTCAAGAATAAGGAATACAGTTTTCTTAAACAACTGCAGATTCTTTTCCTTTCCAAATATTTGTGAAGGAGGCCAAAGCAAAATTTGCAATTTAAAAAAAATTGTTTCATTCAGTCACCAATTTATTTTCAGCTTTCCATTGTAAACACCAACATTTTTCTATGATAGAGATATTTAATATTTAAAAATCCTGCATCATTTAAAGTTTTTGCATCATGGATGAACAATAATCCCATTCACTGAGTAGGGATGTGTTTACACTTGCATGTGGTACTCAAATAATTTGTTTGCTTGAGTAAATGCTTCTGCATTCTTTAGAACGTGCTGGCTAATTATAATTAGATGAGTTTCCTTCAGTATCTGTCATCAGGGACTCTTGCTCAGCCAAAATGATGTGAACTTTCCAATTTGGGCTGGCCCCACTGAGAGGAAGAATAAGCATCCACATCTAGGGTATAATTTAATCATTGTTAAAAAAAAAAAACCTTTCTTCCTCAAACTACATGGTTATACAATGTTAAAGCTGTAAGTTGCTTTAGAACATCAGTGCTTGAAGGGACATTTCTAGGGATACCCATCAGGTTCTTAGCATCTCTCTTTTTCTATGATTTTTTACCTTGATTTTCCTCTTTCAAAGTCTAGAGAATAGAGAGGCATTCCCCAACTCTTTCACCTTCTGTGCTAGGAGGGAGAATAATCAGTACTTTATGCATATGGAGCAGTTGTTTGCCACTAAAGTCACACAAGCATATTTGTGCAGGTCACTGAAAAATTCCCTTTGCTCTTCCAACTGGCTGGAAACAAGAGTATCTATCCTCTACTGGAACAAAGGTTATGCTCTTTTTGATAGAATTTTAAAAATATTATCTCACTTTCTTCTCACAACAACCCTGGGAGGTAGGTACTATTTTTACTCCAATTTTACAGAGGAAAAAAACTGAGTAGAAGTGAAACAGGATGACTTGCCCAGGGTCACACAGCTAGTATGTCAGGTCAAATTTGAACTCAGTCCTTTATGACTTTGGCCGCAGCATTCTATCCACTATACTACCCAGCAATATCAGTTGCCTTTTATCTCTGAATAAAACACCCACAAAAATAAATTCACTTAAAAATCACTGGATTCCTTGAATAGAAGAAAAGTCTAATCAATTTTCTTTCAGTCAAGGCCCAGCAAATCTTTTATATTTTTAGAGAAGAATTAATTGAATAAAAAACAATTAATGACAATTAGGAGGAAGGGTGACTCTTGCTGGATGAATATTTAAAGGTTTGTTCTATGATAGTCCAGACATCCTGACTGTCAAAGGGAAGGACAACTCCAGTGCAGAGACATTGATCACAATATCCTGCTACATTCTAGGATGTTCCAGAGGCAGATGAGAGATTCAACATTGTGTCAGAGCTGCCATAGATATTTCTGATGGGGACACAATACATGGAAACCAGGAGAAGAACAAAAATTGATCTAAGAAGATTTTTCTAAATGAGAGAGACACAGATGGAGACAGAGAGACAAGACAGAGCGGGGAGGGAGGAAGGAAGAAAGAGATAAAGAGAAACACAGAGGGAGAGAGGGGGAGAAGGAAGAGAGGGAAAGAGGAGATAGGAGAGAGTGGGGAAATAGTAGGGGGGAGAGAAGGTAGGAGAGAGGAGAGAAAGGGGGAGAGAGAAGAGAGAAGAAAGGAGAAAGAGGGGGGAAAGAGAAGGGAAAGAGGATATGAGATAGGGAGAGTAAGGAGAAAGGGGGTGAGGGAGAGGGAGGAAGGGAGGGAAGGAAAGAGAGACAGAGACAGAGAGACAAAGATAAAGATAGAGACTCAGAGGAAAGGGAGCATGTTTATATATTGCAATATTACATTTATGTGGATACTATACCTACCAGGGCAGATCAGCATCCAAAGTTCTTACCCTGAATGATTTGCTCACATTTTAAAGTAAATCTTCCAAAGAATATATGTGAGGTGCTAAAAAATCTTACTCAGAGACCTTTGATATTTTTTAATTAGTGAGGATGTATATTGTCTACCTGGTAGTCCCCATTGCTCAGTTAGGTCCTCTCTTTTTCTGACCATTCATGAAATGCTGATGAATTTTCTCTCTTCTAGCTGCAGTCCACTCACCTTTCTACCACTGTATAAGAAAAAGATGCAACATGTAGTAGACCTATGATTATTTCTATGTGTAGAAATTTCTTCCCATGATGCAGGTCAGCAGTGTCTCTATAATTTATGATTGTTATAGGGCTCTGAGAGTTTAAGTGATTTACTAGTTGTGACCACATGAGCAGTATGTGCCAAAAGCATGGCTCAAAACCAGGTCTTCTGATGCCAAAAGCATACATCTATCCATCTTTATGTTTATAGATATGTATATACATGTACACATTTGTGTATATAAATCCACACATAAATGAAATGAAATGAAATATCATCTAAGAGGCAGGTAATGTTAGGTATTTCACTTAACACCAGAAAGAGTGGCATTCAAATCCAACTTCAGAAACTTACTAGAGTGCAACCTTAGAACAATTTCCCCATCTCTTTCTCAGTCTCATTATCTTTATCTATATGAGTTTCTACTATACCTTGTAAGACTTTTATGAAGATTGAGTGAAATAATACATACAAAATGCTTTGTAAACCATAAAGTTCTGTGTGCTAAATGTTAGTTATAATATATATGTCCATGTATGTCCACATGTAAGAACACTTAAACGACTATACATGTATGTTTTTATGCATGCATATATCTCTGTATATATATTTTAAAGGTCTAGACCACATGTATTGCTAAGAATTTGAGGCAGTTCTACTTCTTACAGATTTCTAGTCAGAAATAAGGAAATATTTTACATGATAGCTTATGTATAATCTGCATCAAATTGCTTACCTTATTGAGGACAGGGAGAGAGATAATTAGGAACTTATTTTTTAAAAAATTAAAAGCAATTTTCATTTATATGTGATTAAAAATAAAAAAATAATCTTTTACATATAAGTAAAAAAACAGAGGGTTTTCTAAAAAGTAGCTGTTCAATACATTTTGGTAATAACAAATGAAAATTGGGACCATATTGGAAATGAAAGAGAGAGGTCACCAAAGTGCACTCTGATTCTGTGAGTAGCTCTTATGCGAAGAATCTGACTACATATCAAATATAGTGAAATTTTCCCAAGCCAGTTTGGACAACCACTTAGAGAATACACACCAAAGACACATAATTTCTGCTTGGCTGGTTTTAAAATCAAGTAATTAAACAATTTTATAGCCTTTCCTTTTAAAGAGAAGCTCTTTAAGTTATGAGTGCAAAACACATCTTGGTAATAATAAAGTTGTTATGTTTTGTGAATTTTGTTTAAATGGATTTTATAATTAGGCAGAAGAACATCTGTCCTGGGCTGAGACGATATTAGCTTTTTTTTTAAATTTTGGTCCATTGTGATTTTTTTTCCTTACTGCCAACTTCCATGTTCTCAGTTACTGTGATGAATGAAGTACTGGATGATTCGGCAGCATAACTAGAATTCAGCTGATGCCTGAGAAAGCAGCAGTGTAGTATATTGGGAAGGAAAATGGTCAGTCAGATGATTCAGGTTCAAGCCCAGAAGAAACACTTATATTGTGACCCTAAGCCAGTCATCAGAGTATTGAATTTTAGATTCAGAATGAAAAAGTACCTTAGAAATCATCTTATAGATGAAGAAACAGAATCAGAGATGACAAATGACTTTCCTGAGGTTATAAGAAGCAGAACCTACATCTGAACTCAGGTAAAACACTGAGTAGCTGATGGCAGAGTGAATATAATGTCAAATTTATAGTCAGGAAGATCTGAGTTCAAATCTGCACTCAGACATTTATTAGTTGTATAATTCTGGTCAAATCACTTACCTGTTTGCCTTAATTTGCAAAATGGGGAGTAAATAAAGCAATCATCATACAGTTGTTGTGAGGATAAAATGAAATCATATTTATAAAGTAGTATAGGATTTGACACAGAGGAGGCACTATTTAAAAACTTACTCTCTTCCCTTTCCTCTTAGAGCTGGGGAATAAAATTAGTGATTAGCCTGCCTCTTATTTTATAGAAGAGGTTTCACAGATAAAGATAAATTCAACTCTTAGTGACTTATGAGTACTAGTGGTAGTAGTAGTGGTAATGGTGATATAGTAGTAGTGATAATGGCACTACCACCACCACCACCACCATCACCACCACTACTACTACTTTGGATCACATATTATGGGACTCTGGCCATGATTATAAATAAGTCATTCACATAGAAAAGAAAAATCATTTGCTGGATGCTATATTGAATGTTGCCCCTCCACACACACCTTGACACCTGCCTCTCCTCCTCCCTCCATTTCCACTACTACTACTACCACCACCATCCCAACTACTACTACTGCCACTATCATTACTGCACTACTACCATCACTATCATCTCCACAACCACCATCCTTCTGCTACTTCTACTGCCAATCATCATATTTGTCAACAGCATTTATAAAGCATTTCAAAATTTATAAATTCTTTTATATAAATTATATCATTTGATCATCACAAAAATCTTATAAAGCAGGTAGATTATTATATTTACTTTTCGGGTGAAAAAAACAGGGTCTTAGAAAGATTAAGTGATTAAAGGATTATATATTTAGAACTGGACAGGACCAGAGGAGTCATAGTACATCTCTTTCCTTTTACAGATAAGAAACCTGAGAACAAGGGAGGTGAAGTGATTTCCCTAAAATCAAACAGATAATAAGCATCAGGAGAGATTTGAATGCCAGGTTTTTGGATTCTAGATTCATTATTCTTTACATGGGTCCACATAGCCAGTTCTAAATAGCTAGTGATTCTGTCTAAAGCAGAATTAAAACTGAGTCTTACTGATTCCAATGCTGTTCCATACCATTTTCTATCCTCCAATGATTTATAGGAAATCTTGTTTTACTTCTGGCAACTTTAGTATCTTTATCTGTGAAATGGACATGACAGTCTCTATGCTGATGATACCCAATGGTGGATTGAAGATAGGGTTTTGTGAACCACAAAGCGTGTTATAAAAATGGGCAAACATTATTAACTAGTCTAATTAACTAGTCAATCAAGGATTAAAGTCCTTGGAGTGGTTTTATTAAGGGTGCATTAATCAATACATAATTATTGAGCCTGAGGGATACAGAAGTATAAGTCCTTAAGGAGCTTACAGCTTGCATAATAGTGATGGCAAAGACAAGATGAAAATGCTTGAAATAATGAAAAAAAAAGCAGTTATATGCTAAATGTGATGACTCAATGATGCTATGGAGGCCAGAGAAAGGAGGTATCCATGTGCTTGGAAGGAGTCAGGGAAGTCTTCATAGACAAGGTATGAAATGTGCCCTCAAAGCCTGCAGGGAAGCCAGATTTTGAAGAATGGATAGTGATTGAAAGAAGTGCTGGAAGAAGAGGGTATAAAAAGGATTATTTTTTCAAGGGAATTGGGGTTAAGTAACTTGCCCAGAGTCACACAGTTAGTCTGATTTGAACTCTGGCTGTCCTGACTTCAGGGCTAGTGCTCTATCCAATGTGCCATCTAGCTGTCCCCAAGAAGGGCTATTCTTAAGGGAATGAGCATGAATAAAGCAAAAGAGAGAGGAATAAACAATCAAGTTTGAAAGAAGCTCTGGGTTTTAGTATCCTTTCTTGCACTGACATTTTATAGTCCATATTCTAAGTTTTCTTCCAGCTATTTGAGAAATCCATTTCAATATTCAATATCAAATACCCTTTCTAACTCTAGTATTCCATGCTTTATGTTCCAGCATCTCTTCCAGTTTTAACATGCCATATGCTTTATTTTAAAGCATTTTCCATGCTCTAATAGACAATGTTCTAAAGAGATAACTATTATCACTTTTCTAAACCAGTCACAATTATTGTTACTTTTAAAAATCATGTCAACAACTTGTCATCCTGTGGACCATGCTGTCCAGGGGGTTTTCTTGGAAAGATACTGGAATGACTTGTGATTTTCTCCTCTAAAACCTTAGTGTTCTTTAAAAGGTGATCTGTAGCTATCATCAATCTGATTTCATTTTAAGAAGTTGAACAGCTATAACCAGATTACAATAGTATTTCTAAAATACACAACACATGGTCCAAATGCCATTTTTAGCTTAGTTGGTAAGCACAATGTGGGTTATTAAGCCAACTTGCTCTCCATTGGGGGTTTCTCAGTGGTTGTTTTTGTTAAATATGAAAAAGAAGCCAAGAACTAGGAAAGGCCATAAATTAATTTCCATCACTCTGGCTTATGAGATATACTTAAAGTCTTCTCACAGCCACAATGTCTTTGTGCTAAACAACTCATCTCTTTCGGTAAATCAGAAGCATTTTGATTCCTGTCTACCCCATCTCTGAAAGACAATGGATGCAACAGTGAAGTTCTAACTCCTTACCAGATCTTCCAAACAGAGACTCTGCTTTTAAAACTATAGTGCTTGAGATAAACCTCTCCAAAATATCTACTAAGCAAATAAAAGGAAGCATAGAAGAGACCCTTCAACTTTTTGTGGAAAATTCAATGACCCAGGGCATTGTTGAGAAACCTCAGGGCACAAGGTTTGTTGAAGAAGAGAAACCTGGGACTCTGTCCCATGGTAGAATACAGATATCCCAGGACATAGTGAGGCTATTCTTGGAAAGGAGCCTGGAAGAGAGGCATTGAATCATTTAATCAATAAGTATTAATTAAGCACCCCTTATGTGCCAAGTCCTGTTGTAGGAGTTAGGGATACACAAAGAACAAAAGAGTCTTTGTCTTCAAAGATCTTATATTCTATCATGGGAAACAAGATAGCATCCATATTTACAACACTTACAAAAGGTAATTTAGAGGAAGAAGACCATAGAAGCTATGGGACTGGGAAAGGCTTCACATAGGTGATAATGTTTCTGGAAAGCAGACACTAGGGGTAGGGAGGAAGCATCTGGTAACTTCTTATGTGAAAAAAATCTTCTAACTCAGTTGTTTCTATGATTCTGAAAGAATGCAGTACTGCCAGAACCTTCTAACTTGGGATGTCTTAGTCCATAGCTTCAGTTGTCCCATCTTAGTTATAGCTCAAAACCAACCAAGTTCATGAAGCAGAATCTTCACATTCATGTAAAATATATGTTGGGAGGAAATTTTACAAAGCTAATATTATCTTACTGACTTTCCTCCAAAAATTAATTTAAAATGTATCCTGTGCTCATTTTCTGACCTAGAAAAGTTAGATTGCATCACATGGTCCCAATTAGAGAAGTCAGACCTCGGTCCCACATATTGTCTAATAAATAAATCTCCTCTGCTGATGAACACTGATATGTGGAAATACTCCCCCCCCCCTTCTTCAATACCTCCACAACTGAGGAAAGTACTTTTTTATAAGGTAGAAACCTTTGGTACTTAACACAAAGTTCTTCAAGATGATAACCAAAAACTAGTCTTCTTATAGCTTTCTCCCATGTTTTATTTGTGCAATCTCTTTGTAGGCATATAATGTTTCTGGACCTCAGTTTCCTCATCTGTAAGATGAAACAGTAGGACCCTTCCCAGTTCTGGATTTCTTAGATATGTTATCCTATTACATATTTATGCATTTCTAAAACCCAGAGCATGCTTGACATTTATCTGAATGAGATTTCACTTGATTAGACTGGGGCCATCATTCCCACCTTGGAGGATTTATTTTTGGCTCCTTATTCTGATGTCCAACATTTTAAACATCCCTCTTAGCTCCATAATGTTTGCATATTTCATAAGAATGTCACTGAAGCTTTCATTAAGTTACTAATGAAAATGGCTTAAAAAAAAAGAGTAGGAGCAGACACAGAACACTGGGTCCCTTCACAAAATCTCCCTTCAGATTCTCATGTGTATATTAATGGACTTTGGACATAATTGTTTAATTAATCAAGAAACCATACAACTGGATAATTATACAGTCCTGATCTTTTCTTCTAACTGACAATGCATTCAATTAAATATTTAACTGAATGCCTATCCCTTTCGTGATCCTATGCTACACAAAACATACAAAGAGGACAGCAATAAAACCCTCAAGAAGTTTACAGTTCAATGGTGGGAATACACAATATTTGAAAATAAGTACTATTGAAGGAAGACTCCAATAAGGGCAAAAATGAGCTGAGAGAGTGATCTTGGAAAGCATATGGAGGAAAAAGTCACTTTCAACTGTGGGAATAAAAGAAGGTCTCATGGATTAAGGAGCACCTTGATTAGGTCCTTGAAGAGATAGGTTTCCAAGAGATGAATATAAGTATATCCACAAGGATTTGGCTGAAAATAGTCCACAAGGAGATGAGAACAGATAATTGTGAACTCTTATTCACCATTGTATAAGGGAAAATCTGATTCCTATATGGAAGGATCCAAGAGCCTGAGGCTACTAGACCAGATCATTCTGCAATCATGAAAGAACATACCAGACCACAATTATATCTATCTGGCCCACTAATTGTAGGTAGTTTAGAGGAAGTTCCTTTTAGATTCAAACTACTTCCTTTGTTGCTATTCATTAACAGGAAAGGACTGTCCCATAATGGGCTTGATTCTATTCCCACCAAATGCTACTTATACCATAACAAGTAAGTAAGTACTGACATGACAAGTAAGTAGTGAATAAATCCATAGATCCAAGCAGATGATACTTAAGTATCATAGTGGATAGACCACTGGATCTGGTGTCTGGAAGATATGAGTTCAAATCCAGCCTCAGACACTTACTTGTGATCTTTGACGAGTCACTAAACCCTGTTTTCCTCAGTTCCCTCAGCTGTAAAATGAATTGGAGAAAGAAATGGCAACCATTCTAGGAACTTGCTGAAGAAAACCCTCATAAAGGACTCATGAAGAGCCATATATAACTAAAAATTATTAAAACACCAACAATCTAAGCTGGTAGTGAATAGAAATTAGAAAAATTACATTAGACTATACAAGACAGTTCATAGGAAAAAAAAAAGTTCTATCACTAGGTCTGATATATCTCACCTCAATTGAAAATCCCCAAATTCACCCAAGAAGAGATTCTCTGGGTCCCTGATATAACAGGAGAAAAGCAGAGATATTCTTTAAGTTCAGCCTCCTCTACATGGCCTCTGCCCAGAGTTTTTCTCTCCTTCCAATGATTTCTCCTTGAAGAGAGCCTAGAACCATATTTGTTCTTTCTCAGAGTTAGAAACTTAAAGAGTTCTCCCAAGTTCTCACTAGTCCTGTACCTCACATAAAGACAGAATTACCTCCACAGATGAGGAGAGGCTTGCACAAATGCCCAGACATGAATATTGGGTTATATGAGAATGAAGAGAAAGTGCAAGTCAAAAATGGGGAATGGTCTATGACAGTGCACAAAGGCTAGAAAAGACGGGACAAGATTGAGGAACAGTCCAATTTGGCTGGGATGTGAAGGGAAACAGTGTGAAAGAATACTGGAGAGATACATTGAAATCAGATTAGGCTGAAACATTAAAGCCAGGCTAAGAGCTGAAGTTTTTATTTTTTGAGTGGAAGGATGACTATTAGAGCTGTGTAATGGAAAATATATCATGATTTCACTAAATACCTTACTGAAATTCCCCAATCATTGATTTGACAATCCCACCCCAAAACCATAACTATTAAAACAGCATGTAAATAACAACAAGCAACAGTAATGACAAGAACAAAACAATCCTCCACATACAAGATCCATCAGCACTATTACATGGCACCTTTTTAGACTTTTATTGTAAATATATTTTGACATTATGTGCTAGTATGAAAATATGGGAACTGAGAAAGTTTTTGTACAAATCACTAAGGTAAATATTTTAGAAAGACCTTAACAAAAATGATCATTGCTTCTACCTCACACACATGAGTCACTAGGACCGCAGATTACAGGACTTGGATCAGCAATTCATAGATTTTGTCTTGTTCCAAGCTACTGCTTGCGCTCTCTCTCTCTCGCTCTTGCTCTCTCTCTCTCTCTCTCTCTCTCTCTCTCTCTCTCTTTCTCTCTCTCTCATACACATTCCTTCTGCAATATTATATAACAATATATGTAAGAAACAGAGCAGAGATCATATTATAAATCATTTTCCTGAACTCAAGGAACTCTACAAAGTTCCCTTTGTAGAAACCATAGCATCATGGAATGTAAGCTCCTTGAGAGACAGAAACAGTAACACGGTATTGTCTCCGCACCTTTTCCCTTCTGCCCTGTCCAATTTTAGTGCGATATCTACTATAGGTGTTTAAAACATGTTTCTTGAGTGATTGATGAGCAGGTTAGAGGAAATGATGGTGGGGTTTCTTGTTCAATTACCCACTCCACATACATCCATATCAGACAGTCTCAGAAATGGTGTGCTATAAATGGAAAGACAGTGTATTCAGTAAAGATATTTGAATTCCATGCCAAATTACTTGTCTTTTTGATAAAGGTAGGGGAGGAAAGGAAGGAAGGAAGAGAATTTGAAGCTCAAAGTTTGAAAAAAAATTAAAATTGTTTTTACATGTAATTGGAGAAAATATTAAATTAAAAAAAAAGATATTTGAATTCCAAGCTCACACTGACCATTTATATGATCTTGGGCAAGTGGCCTAATTCTTCTGAACCTCAATCTCTTTAATTGAAAATGGAGCCAATGATATTCACATTAGCTGTCTGACAGGAGTTGTGTGTCAGAATGTATTAGGAGAAAGTGTAGTGTAGACATCTGGCTTTGAAATCAGGAAGACCTGGGATAAAATCTTAGTTCTGTCACTTACTACTTTGTGATTTTGAACAAATTTTGTTACCTCACTTTACTTCTGTTTCCTCACCCATGAAATGAGGTTGGCCTAGGAGACCTCCAAAGTCTCATCTGACTGTAAATCTATTAGAGTTCAATAAATGCATTCTAAACATGACTTATGAGGATGATGATCCTGCCTGGATTTTGCAAACTGCTATTCTACAAGATCAGATGTTGAGAAAACTGTTTGGATCTGCACACATACATTGTATCTAGGATATACTAGGACATATTCAACATATATAGGACTGCTTGCCATCTAGGGGAGGGGGTGGAGGGTGGGAGGGAAAAATTGGAACAGAAGTGAGTGCAAGGAATAATGTTGTAAAAATAATTACCCTGGCATGGATTCTGTCAATAAAAAGTTACTATAATAAAAAAAATAAAGAGACAAGATATCTTTGCCTGAAAAAAAAAAGATCAGATGTTGAAGGATATATAACTTAATGGCAAGAGTCTTCATGACCAACACTGATATTCTACCACCTGCTCGCCGTGTGATTTAGAACAAATTATTTGACTTTTCTGAGGCTCAGTTTCCTCAACTACAAAAAAGAGTTAGATAAACTCTCTCCTGATTAGTTCATAAATTCTACATGAGGAAAAAATTTCAATCATGTATATGAAAGTATTACAGATATGTGAAAGAATTATTCATAATGGTAAGGTACATTTTAAAGTGCCATCATTCACTCAACAAACAGGGTAGGTAGGTTACACTTCCCTATATAATAAGCATGATCTTTGGACATCATGTTAAGTGACAATTTAAGAGTTTGCTTTAGCTAAATGGGCTATGATATCTCTCATCAGGGGCTCATTCATTGTGAAGGGAGACATTAAAAGGAAAGGGATTCAGAGATTGTTTAAGAAAGTTGGTCTGTCAAGTTTCCTTTCAATGAAATGGCAATTCTTTTTTCCCCTCTGCTGCCTGAACTCTATTACATTTCATGCTTATCCCATTTCAAACCTACATAAAAGTTACCCAACCAATCAAAATGCATTCACTGCTCTGGTTTAGATTTATGGAGCTTCTCTGTCCTCCCTCATAATAATCATTGGCAATCAGGAGAAAACTCTGATGTTACATAATTTGGTGACTGGAGGTGAAGAGAATCCAAAAATTTGAATTTGAGGACTACAATATAGAATCTGGATACATTTGGATCAGGTGTTTTGCTTTTTCTATGCTCATATCTAACATGGAATTAATAATAATATTCAATGAATAATAACAATAATATCATTATTATATCTCTTACATAAGGTATTATGAAGCTGGGAATACCAGAAAAACAGCATAGACGATATGGCATATGAGGTGGCTCTTGAAGGAGGAAAGAACTCATTGAGCTAGGATGAGATGAAGAAATTCCAGTCAGTCAGTCTGTACAAGGTGGGAAAGTGGTAGACATACAATATATAGGTAATAGTAAATTTGATGAGGGCATGCCATGCTGGGCAGTCTTATGCTAGTGTCTCCCGTCATACAGTCAATTCTAAAGCTCTTGAGAGACCTTGAGAATGTCCTTGTATCACTTTTTCTAGCCATTTTATGAGTGTTTGCCATGTGTAAAGTTCTCTATAGAATAATCTTTTTGGCATATGTACATTTGGCATTTGACCAATGTGGCCAGCCCAAACAGAATCGCATTTTCTTCAGTAGAGTAGAAATGGTGCTAGTTTAGTTCAAGAAAGGACTTCAGTCCTTGTATCTTATCCTGCCAGTTGATCTTCAGAATCTTCCTAAGACAACTTAAATGAAAGTGATCCAGTTTCCTGGCATGGCACTGGTATATTGTTCAGGTTTCATAGGCATATTACAATGAGGTCAGGACAATGGTGCTGTAGAGTCAGTTCCAAATGTTCAAAGGGATTATTTGTGTCTGACCTGTGGCACTGCATTCCGAGCTCATATTGGTCTGATAAGTCACAGTCAGACACACTGTAAGTCAACTCAAACATAGTGATGTCATGTTGGTCTCTTTGAGGATGAAAACACTACCCCGGGCATTTGCATTCATAATTAAATATATAAATAGTGAGAATGAATTGTCCCTTCAACTCATTGTAGAATTATTATTTCAGTAATCTCCCTCAGCATCTTATCTACTTGAAAAGATTTTCATTATTCTAGATCTTTAAATGTTATGGAAAATCCTCATAATTTGGAAACTTGAGTGAGAAAGAGGCATTAGTTCCTATATAGTAATTCCTGTTGTCTAGCAATAGCAAAATCTGTTGTCTAGATAAAACAATAGCTCACTGAAGAACCACCATGACCTCAAAAGAATAAGGATTTCTGGAAACCTAAAAGATGATGCAGGGATTTATGATGGGGACATGTTGTCAATGATGTTTTAGATACCAGAAGTGATCTTAAAGACATCATGACATTAAGGAGTGAGGAAGACACATTGATGGGGTTGAATAACATGGAAATCCATTGAGCTAGATAAACATTTTGTCATGGTTTTGTGAAAGGATTTAGGCAAGAAAGAGTAACAGGGGATGAGAGCAATGTATGGCAGAGGAAGAAGTGCCCCATATTTTATCAAAAATGTATCAAAAATACATTTGAAACCACAGGCTCATAGATGTAGAACTGGAAAAGATCTCAGAGGCAATTCAGTCCAATCTTTTCATTTTACAGAAAAGAAAACTGAGGCACAGAGAGATTTAAGATGAAAGTGGCAAAAGCAAAATATAAATTGAAGTCTCCAGATTCCTTCACCAATGGTTTCTTTTATTATTGTTATTCTTTTTATTTTACTGCCTTAGCTTCATTTTATATCAAGGTCTCTCTAACTGTTCTTCATTGCTCTTTAAGGGATATTGCTTATAGCCTTCTGCCTTTTTTCCCTTTATATTTTGGAGATGATCTTGTACTCTAAATCAGTATAAACTTTGATTGGCATGTCTTTCTACTTTGCAAAGAAACGAAGTGTTACAGGTAAAAGATTGTTTGGGGACTCTTTCCTTTTTGTGGCAACTGTCATGTACCAATTAAACACCTCTTTTTAGAAAATATTTTATATTTTCCCCAGTTACATGTGAAACAAATTTTAACATTTGTTTTTAAAACTTTGATGTCCAGATTCTCTACCTTCCTCCCTCCTAACTCCTTTCCCAACTCCCCTCCTGTTGAGAAGGCACATGTGAAGTTATGCAAAATATTTTCATGAAAGTCAAGCTGCAAAAGAAAACATAGATCTCTCCTCAGGAAAAAAAGAACTTCAAGAAAAACAAAGTTTAAAAAAGTATGCTTCATTCTGTACCCATCCACCACATTAGAAGCAATTGTAGTTATAGATAATTTTTCTCAGAAATCCACTGAGATTTGAAACAAGGAATGCATAAAATGGAAAGATACATATTAACTGAAGGTTTTCCTTAGTATCATGGAAGGTAAATCTTGTAAAGTCTCAAAAAAGAGAAGAATTCCTTATTGGTAGTAGCATATCCAAATGCAATATCAAAAATGCCTATTTGAAGAAGACACAATTAATTGAGCAGAATACTAGAGTCTGTTCAACAAATTTCAAAGAAACACAAAAGTGGTTGGTCTAACCATCTGCACTGGAAAAAGATGAAAAATTCATATTATCCAGATTAATCTCTATGGCCAAGGAGAAAGTCTATTGCATTATACTATCAATATTCATTTTTTAGACAACCCCTGCAGATGGACAATAGACTGGGTGAGAATTGAAAATGAGATGAGTGATAATGCATCTGAGAATTCATGTAGCATTTTAAATAATACATGTTGCTCACTACCAGAAGTACTTAAGTCTTCAATATCATTGTACCTCGGTGATATTGTTACAGCTATGAGCCATGGGATGCCACATTCTCATAAGAATGGAAATATTAAATAGCTCAAAAGGAAAGATGCAGAATAAGTATCACTGGGATGCAGCCTATTACTGATGCTGATTTGCATGTAAGAAGTAGTATAAATGACATTGTTGAGGATACATACAATTATCAAAGGAGGTGAAGAAATTATTGGAATACAATGAAGGAAAGTGAAAAGCAGTCCCAGAATGCATTTGTACCTTCATGAAATTAAAAGACCAGAAAATTTTTACATAATGAATATTCCTTAGAGAATTTACAGAAAAATATCAACAGGAATATACAAGGTCAGAGCATGTCAGGATGTTGGGATGTGCATTCATGGGAAAGAATATATATGCTGATTAAGCTTTATTAATCCATCAAAGTATCCAAATAAAAATTTTTGCTCAAGTTAACTGGTTTCTTCTCTGGGGTTTAACACTGAACCATTGCATTTTTTTAAACATTCAAAACTCAAAGGGGATAATTGTATTAGTCAGAGTGGACATATTCCACTGAAATTCTCCTATGCTACCTTGTGGCTGGAAAGTTACAATCGTTTCTTACAGACTAAGATTGAGGAGCAAAAACTCGAGCAGTTTCTATCAAACAGAAAACATTTTGAATATATGTGTATGTGTATATCTCTACTAGGTATAGTATACTATAGATAGATAGATAGATAGATAGATAGATAGATAATGGAGATATATAGATAACAGAGATAGATAATGCCTACTTGAGTATCATATTGTACTATGGAGAGGGGAGAGACACATAGATAAAACAGCCTTTCTTTTACTGATACAACATTTGTCTTGCCTTGTAGGATCATCTCAGGAGCAGTGGAACCCAAATAAATCTGGATGATGTCCAAATTTCATACTCCCTTCCATTTAATAGTCAGACAGTAATTAGTTTCTTTTTTTTCAATGAACAGAAACTTATTTTCTTTCACACCTCTCCTCCATGGGGATGTAATAAATTTGCACAAAAACAGTATCATAATGTTGTTCATGTCATCAGTAGAAATAACTGATGCCTGTGGACAGAGCAGCTATTTTAATAAGATGGCTTATTACCTCTTACCAGAACTGTGTAAGGAAAACACTTCCTCACCATCAGAACTGTCTTACAATGAAACAAGTCACCTTGTTATTAAGTTTCCTGTCATTGGAGTTGTTCCAGAGAGGATTAGATGAAAAGTCTATGTGGGAGGAATTATAGGGAATAGAAAAAATATATATACATAGTCCATTCCCTTAAGGACCATACACTCTAATTTAGGAAAGATGACATGAAAAAATAATTTAACATAAAGAAGGATATACAAATTACTGTATTGTACTGTATAAGAAAAAAATGGAAATGAAGCATTATGAAAGTTCATAAGAAAGAAAATATTTCTGGTTATGAGATCAAGGACAATTTCATGGAGGAAATGAAACTTGACCTTGATCTTATAGGATGGAGAATAAATAATTGTAGAAGCCAGGTGAAATCTCACACTCCGTTGGGTCCAAATAGCAAAAATGGATGAAGCTTCTGTGAGTTGACATCAAAGACCACATAAAGAAGAGAGGAAAAGGTAATGATGGAGAAAGCCTACATCAGAGATCATAGGACTTACTCTATAAGATCCAGAAGGAGTTGGAAAGTATATTAGAATTTAGATTATGGAATGTTAGATCTAAAAGTGATCTTATAGAAAGACTAACTAGAACATCCCTTCCATTTTACGGAAGAAGAAATTGAGTCAGAAGGAAATAGCAAGATTTACAGTACAGCAAAAAGACCCAAACAATAGTTTAGAAAAATTGAATTCAAGTGTTCCACCAACCAATACTACTACTTGATGTCTCCTGTACACTTAGAATAGTTTTCCATAAAAAAAAAGTTTACTCCCTATGCTGCCTCCTTCAGGAAGATTTATTTGATCCACTTCACTAATTGATAACTTCTTCTCTCTTAGAGTTCATGCAACATTTTGCTTGTAACTTTGTGATCTACTCAGATATTAATTTGAATTATTGTGTAAATACCATCTAGACTGCTTGTTTCATTAAGGCAGGAGCTTACCTTGTCTAGACTTCCTGTCACTTTCAGCATCTTGCACAATACTCTGCATACAGTAGGCATTTAATAAATATTGGCTGATTTGGGTTAATTTTTATTCAGTCATTTTTAATCATTTACAATTTTTCATGATCACATTTGGGATTTCTCAGTAAAGACAATGAAGTGATTTGCCATTTCCTCCGTCAGCTAATTTTGCAGAGTAGGAAACTGAGGCAAATAGAGTTTAGTGACTTGCCTAAAATCACAAAGCCAGATTTGAACTAGAAAAGAGTTCTTTGCTCTAAGCTGTATTTACTGTGCTATTTAGCTGCCTCAAATTGTTCTAAATTGAATCATAAAATCATTGAATGTCAGAACATAAAAGCAGTTTAGAGCTCTTCTACTAATATCACCACAACTTACATGTCATAATACAAATTGGGAAACAGAACTGGAGGCTTGTACATGATGTGCCCAAGGTTGCACATAAGTCTATATCAAGGTAAGGATGAAGATTCTGGGCTGTAGACTCACCTCTCCCACCACCATCCAATATTTTCATCCTATCTTCCAGTAGCCACTCAACTAATATTGCTCATTGTCTTTCCAAGGCATTTGTGAGTCTATCTGCACAATGCATAGCTCAGAACAGAGTATGCCCCATGCCATTGTCATGCAAGGCTGACAGATTTTGGTTAACTTTGTGTTACCAAGTATACCCACCTTGGGGAACAGTCAGGAATGCTCAGGATCAGTGCTGTCCCACCTTCCTCCTTTGTTTCCTCAGGACAGAGCATCTGTTTCCTTTCTGTTCCACTGTGAAGGCTATACTAGGAAGAACCTCATGTGACTTTTCCAGAAGGAAGCTGATGTGAACAGCTGGTATCTGTGTTCCCTTGGCAGAGAACTTGGACAGACAGTAGATTCAGTTTGGCTCCTATTCTGACCCAAGACCTGAAACTAACTCACCTACCTGGCCAGTGACTATGAGAGACAGGTCTGCTGGGAAGAGCCCTGTCACTTTTTGTTCTATAGTTAATGCTTTCATTCCAGTTAATCCACATGTGCCAAGCATATTGCTATGTAGTTTATGGTTGGCCATCTATTCTGCAACTTTGCACCAACTAAAATCCATGCCTGGAATGGGTTCTGCCTCATATTCTTCCTTATATTCACATCTTCAATCTTTCATTTCCTTCAAAGCTCAGCTCCAGTGCCCACACAAGGTAACTTGATTAATTGACATTTTCCCCCAAAGTTATTTTGCATTTATTTCAATGTATCTTATATATGCCTACATATGGATTTTTTTCTTGATTGAATATAAGTTCCTACAAGGTAGAGATTCTTTCATTTTTGTCATTCCTTTTTTTACAAAAATAATAAAAAATTAAATATTTATTTGAACAGCAAGTTTTAAGTTCAAGCTACAATATCGGCAATTTCTTTTGTGACTTTTTTCTTTTTTTTAACATAATAGTATTTCCACCAATTACAAACAAAGATGGTTTTCAAAGTCATCTTTGTAAGATTTTGAGCTCCAAATTTCTCTCCCTTTCTTCCCTCTCCCTTCCCAAGAAAGAAAGCACTTTGAAATAGGTTATACATATACAATACTAACTATATTATGAAAGAAGAATTCAGAACAAAAGAAGACCATGGCTATGGCTTAATACTTTATTTGGGAGACAAGGAGGGATTTTCTGAATAGAAGAGTTCTGAATAAATGAGTGATATGATCATAATGGTCCATATGTTAAGCTAAGGTCTTTCCCATGTCTCAGTTTGTCTGAGGCAACACCCATTCAGTGATAAAGAGTGGGTAAGAAATGAGAAAAAAAAATGGCTTCTTTTACGTAGTCAACAATGAAAAAAATCAATTTGGGAAGGGGAAGATCATCAGGGTTTCTGTCCAAAACAGAATCAATTGCTAAGCAGTAATACCAATAATAGATTAGAAAGGAAATAGACTAGAGAGACAAAAGAAGGCCAATTGGGAGAACATTTCAGGTTTCTAGGAGAGAAGGAATAAGGAATACAACTATGATGTGAAGGCCAATATTATTTTTATCATCCCCATTTTAAAGAGGAGGTAACTTATTATCTCACACAGATAAATGTCCAGCTCAAGAATATAGCTAGGAGATAACAAAACCAGAGAAAATCCGAGAGTTGGGAGTAACCTCAGAGGACATGATCAAACAAGATCTGAATAGGAATTTAAAACATCCCCAACAGCAAACTTTTTACCTGAAGACTCAGGGAAGAAACATTCTCTCTACTGAGGTATCCGATTTCATATATTAAAAAAAATCAATTCAGAACTTTGACTTTGCTTCAAATCTAACATTTCCTAAAGACAAAATTCTCCAATTGCTTCTAGCTCTGAGCTCTAGGGCAAAGCTGAATGGGCTAAATTCCTGTTTCACAAGACAGCCCTCCCACAATAGCTGTCCTCTTTTTCATTTGGAAATATAAATTAATTTCCTACCAAAGTTTCTTAATTATATTCACTAAATAATGAATCATTTCTCCAGTTTTTATTCTTTAAAGACTTCTCCAGTACTAATCTATTGTATATGATCATTTAAAGCTCTTTATTTCAGCTGTTCTATTCTTCTTCACCCCACAGATCTATGGGGTGAGAGATAGGAAAGAGAGAGAAGGATTATTCAAAGAATTTGAATATGTGACTAGGTAAATGGACATATCCTCAATAGAGATAAGGAAGGCAGTGGAAAAAGCCAGTCTCGGACTGAGGGTGATGAGTTTGGTTTTGAACAAGTTGAGCACGAAATATACTGGTAGATTCATGTGATTTAACTCATCTTGCATTTTTAAGTGTTTAAAATGTACAGAACATTGTCCTGGGAATTGGAGTACATACAAAGCTCATTTTAGATATGGTCATTGCTTCACAAAACTCAAAATTTTAAAAGAGAAATATATATACATATATGTGTATTTATACATGTGTGTATATATATATACATATATTAAGTGTACATACAAATGTGTATATATATACATATATTAAATGTACACACAAATGTGCGTAAATACAAATACACATACATATATACATCATAATATATGTATAGATATGCATACACAAATATATATGTACATACAGACATATTTATTATACATGCATATACAAATACACTACATTATACTGTACTTATCTTTTCCACATCCTAACCTTCCCCTCACAGTTTTGATATATTGTCAGCATAAGAAACTAAATGGGAATTGGGAGGAGTTTTGTAGAGCCACAGACAATACATTGAAGCCAGCAAATGACAAAGGAAAATGTTTAGCAAATTCAGAAATGCATAAAATATATGTATAATACCAACATATTTTATCTTTTAATAGCACAATAATTCAGACTTCTCTGGTATAAAGGGAAGGCCAAAAACATTTTATATGGATTTTCTACATCAAAGGGGCACTGCACCTCTACCCCCCCCCATAAAGTAAAAGAGATAGCTATAATGTAAAATGGGTATTGAAGACTTATAAAATAAAATATTAAGTGAAGGTATAGGAAGAGAAGTTTTTGCTAATGAGGTGGGGAGCTATGGGGGTAGTGGTGCTAGAAATTAGGGAGTGTTTCATGGAGAAGGCAGAACAAGGAGAGTCTAATTAACTCACTTCTGTTCACAAATTTTCACTGGTTTAATAAAGGATAAATAATTCTTCATCTGGCATTTGTAGACTCTCTTCTTCCTTTCTGCAGGAGGAGAATTAAAGAGAAGGTTTCTTCTTCTCTCATGGTGATATGGCCCCTAAGAGACAACCCCAGGCTAATTCTACCAATCTTGAAAGTCTTCAAGTAACAGCCGGGAGAGAGACAATCTATTTCTTATCCAAATGCCAAATCTGCCAAATATGGAGAGACATATCACTATTGTTCATGGCAAATTTTTAAGAGTTTATCAAGTCATGCATTAGTGTAAAGGATATTTAAAGTGATGAAATATTGGATCCTAGGAAAACTGGGATATTAATAACAATGATAATTATGATTAGATAGCCATTATTAAAATGACAATGATCGATCAGATTTACTGCTTATCAAAGATCATTTTTGGGGGGCAAATCTGTAACTTTTCAGGACAAAACATATTTAAACAGCGAGAACCTTCTGCCATGTTCAGCTTCTAAGAGAAATCTTGATATAGAAGCAATGCAGACATAACAGAACACAAGAAGCTGTGTCCCTTTAAAGCTGTTCAATAGTAAGTGAAAATTAATGTGTCACTTTTACTCTCTTAACATGTCCACAGGGATAGTCGGGGACCCTGGAGTGTTGCTAATTGGTTTTTCTCTTTGGAACAGGTTGGCAGGCCTTGCTTCCCTTGGCTGGCTTTAGGCGCTAATTCTCAGATGCATCTGTTTCTTATGACCTTCTTCCCCCAGCACCTCTTCATGGGAACACTGGCCTTCTGCATATAAGGCATGATTTGTGTTGCCTTGGAAGGATTATTGAGTATATTTATTTAGTGGGTTTGCTTACCTTTAACTCCCAGGAACTAATCCATTCATGATGTCAACTATGGCTGGACCTAATATGCAGGTAGATGCTTCCTAGCAGAGAATACACATTCTCCATCCTAACTGCTGAGGCTGGAAGTATTCTTGTCAACTTATACACCTATACCATACCCCCAACATGGCTTGGGGTAAATACTAGACGCATATGACTTTTACAGAAAGGAAACCTCTGTTCTCTGGACTTTAGTTTCTCAACTACACAATGTACGTGTAAAATTGTAAGAATTACCCTATTATCTTAGAAATAAGAGTTGGTTAAGCTCCCTGATGCAGTACAATCTTTTGAGTTACCTTTCATTTTGCATTTTAAAATTATATATATATATATATTTCCATTAGTATCCTTTGTTTTTATAATCACCTTCATTTCTACATAGATATCTTTCTTCTTCATTAGACAAAGCCATCTCTTACCACAAAGAACAAAGAGGGGGAGGAGAGAAGAAGTAGTAAGACAAAATTTCTATAAAACTAACCTATATCTCAAATAAGTATAATTGAATATGTAACATTACATATTCAAAATTTCTTGCATTTCAAAAAAAGACACTGTCTCATCTATAGGATGAAGTTATCTCATGTCCTTTTAGAATAAAAGTTCTCAACTTAAGGGCTATGAACTTTAAAAATATGCAGATTTATGTAAATATATATAAAATATATTTGCTATGTTATGTGAGTATATGATATTTATATCATATATAATTGATATCTATTATAAATATAAAATCATGTTATATATTAAATTTAATGTTTAGCATTAAATTGGCTTCTTTTGAAATATGAAATATTATTTTGAAATATTTTCTTTTATCCTTTTAAAGGCATTATTTTAAGAAGAGATTGACATTATTTCTTGAGACATCCACAAGAGTCCATGACACACACAAGAAGGATCCTTATTTCACAAGGAGGTGGAAGATACTGCCAGAGGGATAGGGCAAGGAAGGGAGGGAAAGAAACAAAAAGGGAAAGGAGAGAAGAGGAAAAGGAGCATGGGGTGCGGAAGAAAAAAGACAAACGAAGAAAGGAGGAAGGGAAGGACAACAAAAACAAGAACAAGAAGAAAAGAAGAAGGAGAAAGAAAGGGGAAGAGGAGAAGAAAATAGGTATAGAGATAGAGAGAACCTTATGTACAAAAACATTTAGAGTAATTTTTGTGGCAAAGAACTGAAAGCTTGGGGGGGTGGTCCCTAAAGTTGGGGAATGGCTTAATAAAAATCATGGTGCATTCATGTAAAGGAATGTTATCATGCTAGAAGAAATGATTAAATGGACAGTTTGGATGGGAAAGTAGGAACATCTCTATGAACTCATATAAAGTCAGCAGAACCAAAGTAATTTATACAATGATAATTTTATAAAGAAAAACAATTTTGAAAAATGAAAATTGATCAATGCAATGACAAGTAATGATTCCAGAGGACTGGAGATGAAATACATCAATGACTTTCTTTCAGAGCTGATAAATTCAAAATTCAGAGTTAGGCATTGTTTTTTGGAACATGACCAATAGGGAAAGTTATTTGGCTGAGCTCTGCTATGAGGGTATTGCCTTATTTTTTTTATGTTCAGTGAGAAGAAAAAATAATAAATACTTATTTTTTTAAAAAGAAAAAAATATATTTTGAAGTTTTAAAAGTTTCCATGTTGAAACTATGTCCAAAGGGCTATCGAACTGTACATACTTTGATTCAGCAGTGTTTCTCCTGGGCTTGTGTTCTAAAGAGATCTTAAAGGTGGGAAAGGGACCCACATGTGCAAGAATGTTTGTGACAGCCCTTTTTGTAGTGGTAAGAAACTGGAAACTGAGTGGATGCCCATCAATTGGAGAATGGCTGAATAAGTTGTGGTATATGAATGTTACGGAATATTATTGTTCTGTAAGAAATGACCAGCAGGATGATTTCAGAAAGACCTGGAAAGACTTACATGAACTGATGCTGAGTGAAATGATCAGAACCAGGAGATCATTGTACACAGCAACAAGAAGATTATACGATGATCAATTCTGGAAGTGCCTCTTTTCAACAATGAGATGATTAAAGCCAGTTTCCAATGATATTGTGATGAAGAGAACCATCTACACCCAGAGAGAGGATTGTGGGAACTGAGTATGGATCACAACATAGCATTCTTACTGTTTTTTGTGTTTATTCACTTGCATTTCATTTTCTTTCTCATTTTTTTCCTTTTTGATCTGATTTTTCTTGTGCAGCACAATAATTGTAGAAATATGTATAGAAGAATTGCACGTTTAACTTATATTGGATTACCTGCCACCTAGTGGAGGGGATGGGGAGCAGTGAGGGAAATTTGGAACACAAGGTTTTGCAAGGGTCAATGTTGAAAAATTATCCATGCATATGTTTTGAAAATAAAAAAAGTTTTAATTAAAAAAAATCTCCATGGCTGGGTTATTTGCATTTAGGATAATCTCTTAGAACTTTGATTTGTCACAATGGACCTCAGGTGCAAAGGAACCCTTTCCCTGACTCAGCATGTATACCTGGCAACCCAAAGCAGATGCAAGCATGCCTACAAGCAACCCCCTACCTAAAGCATCAGCCTCATCAAAGCCTTTCCTATTTTAACTGCTGTGCTTTCTTCTCGGCTTCTTGAACCTGAACAGTTAGAGATACACAAAAGTCAGAAAAACCTGGGGTTGATCATCCTTATAGGCAAATTTTCATATTACTTTCTCTGACCTGTTTAAGGTTACAGCTTGCTATCATAATATAACTGATCTGCACAGCAAGCAAAGACTCCTTAGCGATTTGCACTAGACCAAAGAACAAAGAAATAGGACTTTATGTTCCTGGTTGATTTCCACAGCAAGAAACTCTATAAAATTTATATGAGGTAAAAGAGAAAATGGAATCCAATATTATTGTAGATATTGGAACTACCATGAAGTCTCAACCAAGTGTCAACTTGATTCTCAGAAATATACCCCAATGATGCTGTAGGTGTTCCAAATCTTCAAGAAACAGTTAGACTATGGGCAGAAGATTTTTGGTACTAATTTCTTACTTCCAACAACATAAATCCCAAATTCAGAAATTCATTTCCTGACATCTGCATACATACCCCTTAGTCACAAAGACAGTTCCTTTTCTGTTATATGTGGCTTGTTTTTAATGATTTGTGTTCACTGATGTCCTACTTATTTAAAAAAAACAATTTTTCCCAAGTAGAATGATTCTAGTAGCTTTAAACATTCTAGTAGAGTGACAATGAAATCTTTAAAGAGCATGAAGTAGCCCTGATCTTTATTTTTATTTTTATCTGACCATTATTTTGTACAGTGCTATGCATATTATAAATCTTAAATGCTTCATTCATTCATTCACTCTTCCAGGGAAAAACTTTCTTTAATAATTAGCCTGGCATCCAAGATACTTGCTCTCAGGTCACAAAGACATACAGTAGGAAGAGCTAAGAAGGACACCAAATACCTGAAAGGGAGAGATCCAACATACATATATCTTTATGTCATCATTCAATATGGCATCACACTATAAAGGAATCCCAGCTGCCATTTAACAAGCTATGGGTGCAGAATACTTTTAAAGCAGCAAAGTAATTACTAATGAAGGCAGTTAGATGGTGCAGCGGATAGTGTCTAGTCTGTAGTCAGAAAGGCAACTTCCTAAGTCCAAATATAGCTTCCGATACTTCTCAGATGTGTGACTCTGGGCAAGTTACTTAAGTTGCTTGCCTCAGTTTCCTCATCCATAACATGAACTGGAGAAGGAAATGGCAAATCACTCTAAATCTTTGCCAAGAAAACCCCAAATAGGGTCATGAAGAGTTAGACATGACTAAAAAGACTACACAACAAACTGATGATGTTTCCCTCATCAGCTATTTATGATACTGTTTTTGGAGTTGTGGTAGTTTATCAAAAATTGGGCTATGGAACACCAGGGCCAATTCTGGCAGATAGAAACCTAGAAAATGAGAAGATTATAAGTCTGGGGAGAAAGGCTTGAAGCAGGAGTGTGTTGGATATAATCTCTGACTATGGTAAAGAAAACCTTTTAGAACTGCAACTTTTAAGTCTAATTCTTTTGAGCAGTAAGCTCTGATCCACCAAGTTATCACACAAACCTTCAAATAATTTCAGAAGGACATGATCTGAAAAGAAAATGAAATAAGAATTTGGGAATAAATAGGTTGGATCATAGGAGTAGAAACTTGGAAGGGATTTTAGCGGTCATAGATTTGAATATCTGAGGCACAGGGAAGTTATCTAGCTTGACCACAGCCACAGAGAAAGTGCAATTGGAAATCAAATGACTACAAATCAACTTTTCCTCTCTTTGTAGTTCTGTTCCCACTAAATTATACAAGTTTCATCACCTTGAGATGAACATCCAGCTGAAACATGGCACAATGGAAAGAACATTAGCATAAGAATTAGAACATCAGTTCTAAGACCAACTCTACCTATGTGACTTTGGGCAAACTACTCCATTTCCCAAAGCCTCATTTTCCTTATAACATGAAGGCATTAGTCTGCAAGTTCAGTAAGATAAACCTTTCCATTATACAACTGATGTTCCAAGGACCCTTTCTGCCCTGACCCTCTATTGTTCTAAGGTCCTTTGCAGTTTTCTCATTTTAGGATTCTCTGATTTCCAGCCCTCAGTCCTTGCAAGAGGGTCCACAAGTAAAATGCTTTTGCTATCTGGAGTGTCTCTTTAAAAGTCATCTCAATTTCCCTCATTTCTCTCAAAGAAGCTTATTTCAATGACACCATATCCATCCACAACACTATGAGCTCAACTAATGCAAAAAAAAAAAAAAAAAAGTGCCTAGATTGGAAATGTAAGATCTGTTTCTTCCTTCCCTTGGTCAGTGTTCCCACATATCAGAGAACATCTTTGTGGCTATCAATCAACTAATGAACATAAGGCATTAATCGAACATTATGTGAAATCTGTCAAACTGAGATTTTACTGAGAGCAAGCATTGCTTTGTGAGATCTGTAGCTCAGCCATTGATTAATGAAGATGTTGGCACTTACACACTGGGGGAGGTCGGGGTACTGTAAAGAAAAGAGCAAGAAGAAATATTCAGAATTGTATAACATTTGCATTTAAAAGACCTATGTAGCCTCGGGGGAAAAAGAAATAAGAAGAATAATGATAAATTTAGCATTTACATAACACTCTAAGTTTTGTGAAGCATTTTACAAACATTATCTTATTTATGCTCATAATATCCACAGGAGGTAAGTGCTGTCTTTATTTCTGTTTTGTAGTTGACAGAGATTATGTAACTTTTCCAGCTTCATACAGTTTATAATGGTCTAAGGCTTGATTTGAATTCAGATCTTCCTAACTCTTTCAGAACTCTATCTATTCTGTCACCTAGCTGCCAATGGATAATTGCCAGAAAATAAAAAATGAATATCACAGTGAATAACATAATGACAAGAATTCAGGCAAATATACATAGTCATATGTACACATATAGTCTAAGGACTATCAAATAGAACGTATTTGTTCATGTGTGGGGGTATGTGTGGAAAGAGAGAGGTAGAGAGACAGAAGAAGGAAGAAGAAGAGAAGGACAAAGAAGAGGAAGAAGAAAAAGAAGGAATATATAATATATATGTGTGCAAATATACTATATATACATATACACATACATAGAATATATACAGATATATTTATATATATTCTATATAGATATGAGTATATATTTTTGCTCCAGGGCTATTTATACAGATACATATATACACATTTAATATATATATATAGATGTAATATTTACATACACATATATATATATACTACATGTGTATATATGTATCTGTATGTGTGCATGCATATATGACTCATCTTCCTAAATTTCATTTTGGCCTCCGACACTTGTTAGTTGTGTGACTCTAGGCAAATCACTTAAGCCTCTTTGCCTCATTTTCCTCATTTGTAAAATGTGCTGGAGAAGGAAATGGCAAAATCACTCCAGTATTTTTGCCAAGAAAACTCTAAATGGGGTCATGAAGAATCAGACATGATTCAAACAATTAAATATCAGGAAAATATAGTGCTTTGAAATTTACTAGTAAATCTAATTTCCCAAATCACTTTATAATGTGAATTTCAATCAGCTTCTTAAGGAATTACAGTAAGTCACAATTTAAAGGGTCTTAAAGCCATCAAGTCCAATCTGAACCTGCAAAGAAATCCTTTCTACAAAGTTGCTGGAAAATGATCATTTAGCCATCACTTAGAATACTGCATGTAGTAAAAAATTCATTACCTTGGGAGTGACCCATTTTATTTTGCCAAATTATTAATTATTAGGGAGGTTTTTTTTTTATTTTTTTACATTCATCAAATATTCACTTTTCTAACCTTTCACCCACTGCTTGAGTTTCTTCCCTCTGGGGCCAAACTCTCCACCAGTAAACCCTAATGAAAAAGATTGTCCCTCTGAACTCTATCATATGCAAATCAGGAAGGGCATTTGCAAGATGGAGAATGGTCACAAAAGGGTGACTAAGATGGCGAAATAACAAGGACCCATATGGAGAAGCTAAGATTTGTTGAGAGTAAAGATGTTGAGCCTGGGAAAGAGGAGAATTGGGGCAGATGTAATGTTAGCAATGTTCTGTCGAGTGGAAGAGAGATTAAACTTTGTGTGATTCCACAGGGGAATCACCAGAGTGGAAAGGTATAATGGAAAGGGCACTGAGACTGGAGTCAGAGGATCTGGGTACAAATTCTTTCTCTGAACTGTAGACTAATATGAAGACCTATTCAAATATTTTAAAATAAAATCTTGATAAAAAGCAAGAGATCCATCTAAAGAATTATTGTGGTCTGCTTTCATTTATATCAAGAATAAAAGGATGCTTTAACAAGAGAAAACAATGAACATTATCACATCTTTGCTCCAGTGCTATTCATATGGGTGATGTTGGGTATGTCACCTCACATCCATGGATCCCAGTTTCTTCCTATAAAATATTAGAGGATTGGGTTAAAAGACCTCATAAGTTATGTTCAAAATCCAAGATTCTAGATATAAATATTAGTGTAAGAAGGATCAATGAAAACTATCTTGTCCAGGAAGCTCATTTTATAAATGAGAAAATTGAAGGCCAGAGAAGGAAAATTAATTACTCCAAGCTATGTAACCAGTTAATGAGAGAGCTCAAGACAACTGGGGATAGAACCCAGAGACATGGTAGAAGTAACATTAATAAGATTTGGCAACTGATTCCATATATGAGCTGAGTGAGGGTGAAGAATCAAGAATAATGCAAGATTGTGAACTTGGGCAAAATTACCCATGTATATAACTTGTAAATAAAAAGCTATATATATAAAAAAAGATTGTGAACTTGGATGACTCTGGGAAGGATTATAATATTCTGTGCCTGGCATAGAACAAGTGCTTGATAAATGCATATTGTCTGGTTTGTCCCCTATCCTTGAAAGAAAAAAAAATGATTTTCAGAATAGGACAAATAATGATTTCTCTTTTGGATAAGTTGAATTTGAGATATCTATAGGACATAAAGTAAAAAATCTCCCATAGACAATTGATGATATAAAACTACAGCTCAGGAGAGAATAAGGCTGTGTATATAGAGTTAGGAATCTCTACAGAGAAATTATAATTAAACTCATGGATTTACCACAAGAGAAAAAGGGAAAAGAGGCGGGCTAGAACAGAGCCTTGGGATAAAGCCACAAGGAGGTGATGGCATATGGCTGACAATCCAGTAAAGATTCATGGCAAGGTGATAGTCTCAGCAGATGATAGTGTGAAAAATTCAAAGAGAAGAGAGTATCATTAGAGAGTGATCATCAGCATCAGTTGCTTCAGTTAGGTGTATGAAGAATGAGAAAAAAATCATGGAATGTGGCAATTAAAAGATCTTCAGAAACTTTGGAGGAAGCAACTTCTGTTGAGTTCTGAGGTCTGAAGCAAGAGTTGTGAAAGGGTGAGAAGGGAATAAGAGCAAAGGGAATAGAGGTACTGAATTCTTCCTTCCTTCCTTGCCCTTCCTTCCTTCTTCTCTCTCTTAAAAGACTTTGAGTTCAAATTGTGATTTTGCCTATAGGATATGGGCCAAATAAGATGCCATCTTTGGACTTCACTTTTCTCATATGTAGGAAAAAAGGGAGTTGTACGAAGTAGATGATTTCTACATCCTCTTCTAGTTCTAGCTTTCATAATCCTTTCTTTATTAAATGGGATAAAGCCTGGTTTGAGGTGGTCTTATTTATAACTTCTAGAACCCAATCCTACATTGATTAAGTAACAAAAAGGTTAATTTATGGGTAGATTCCTACACTGGATTCAAAGGGGTGGACCTGTAATTTAATTGACTTAAGGGTTTCCCAAGAAGGAAGCCTTGAAAGATCACATTGCCAGGAGGAGTCAGAAACAGTACCATTCTCAAAAGCAGCTCTCTACTACACTACACCACACTGCCTCTGATTCCACACTGATTCAAAGTAATACATATTTTCATAGCATCTATTACTAGATTTTGTTCAGTGCTATTTTTGTGAATAACAGTTCTGAAAAGTTTACTGATTACTCAAACGTGTTCTTCACTGTATAACAGACTGAAGGAAGAGGAAGAATACAAAAAAAAAATTGAAAATGCAGTCTCTGTTCCTGTGGGACTTAGACTATCACATGGAAAAGAGCAAACCCAGAACAATGCAACAAGCCAAGAAAACAAATATTATTAACCCCATTTTGCACATGTAGAAAGTGAGACTTATGGAAATAATATAACTTGCCCACTCCTGGGATCAAAGAATTCAAGGAACAATTTACTAATGATGAGCTTCTGTAAACTTCATGGTATGTGTTCAATCATTTCAGTTGTGCCCTCCTTGAGCCCATTTGGGGTTTTCTTGGCAGAGATATTGGAGTGGTTGACCATTTTCCTTTTTCAGCTTGTGCTACAGAAAAGCAAACTGAGGCAAACAGGGTTAAGTGATTTGCCCAGGGTAATACAGATAAATGTCTTAACTAGGTAGGTCCATATGCAAAACCTTTCTAAGAAGATTCAACTTGAGGCTAGAGCCTACAAAAATAAATAGACTCTTAAGGATTCAAGGTCACACACAAACACACATACATACATACTCACACTCCAAGTGAGGAGGTCGGGAGGACTTTGGCACAGGGGACAAGGAATAAAAGATGTCTTAGATAAAGTAAATCTGAGGGTCTTTCCAGCCCTATCTGTAAACTCTGATCAAAGAGATATGACTGAAAAAAGAGGTAGGCTGTTCATGTAATAACATCAGTGAATGAATGGATGCCCCCAAGCTCCAATTGACATTTGTATAAAGTCAAGAGAAGTAGGGGAAGGCCTTCAGCATACTGAGTGGCCCTCTGGCAGGTGATTTATAGGAAGGCATGGCCAAGAGTCAAGTGATGAGCTGGGATGGATAAGATTGAAGGTAGTCCCCATTATACTCAACTTGATTCACATACTAATTCACCTTATGCAGAAGGCCTTTATCTTCTCAGCTCTCAGCTATTGTTGTCTTCTCTCTTCTGATGATCTTCCAAATAATATATATATACATACACACACACATATACACACATGTATGTATATACATATATAGGTATCTTGGTTTTGTTTTGCTTTGTTTTGTTCTACAAATCATCTTCCCCATTTGAATGTAATAAAATATTAGCTTTTTTTAAGCAGGTAATGTTCCCCGCTATGTGTGTGTGTGAGTGCAAACTCACATGCATTTGTATTCATATATCCAAATAGGGATATATATATATACACATATATACACACAAAAATATGTATATACATATCCACACACACATAAAGTGCTGGAAAGTACTGGAAATGAAAAAGGTGTGGGTAATACTAAAATAATTTACATATATAGCAAAATATCTAGTTCACCAGTAATTATTTGTAGCCATTTATACTTAATACAGTATAAAAAATAGTGTGGATTACATTATATTTTCTGTTCTGTATGCAAACCAAACTGTGTGTGTGTGTGTGTGTGTGTGTGTGTTTCCATTGCTTAGCACAGTGCTGGGCATACAGTAAGCATTTAAATAATGTTTATTGACTGACTAAGATCAGAAACATCAAATGGGGAAGTCAGAGATAGAGATGGAAACAGCAGGCATTTGATGAGCATATGATTCTGGTATTTGGTGGCTCTCAACACATTAAAAAGGAGAAAAAAATTTTACATGAATGAGAATTAAAAAGGGAAAAAATACTCTGTGAAATTCTGACCAAGATTTAAAGCAGTTTTATCACAAGAGGAAAGATACATAGAACAAAAAATTTTCCATACCCAACTGAACTGATAATTGGGCAGCACACAGGACCTAGACATGAGACCATTTTAGATGAGCCAAAAGCATAGAACTCCATCGTCTGAGGGGAGAGGGGGAGCGGATTGCCATAAGGAAGGTGACATGCAGGTCCAGCAAGTGCCAGATAAAAGGCAGCAGGAACTGAAAGCCCACTGGGTGCCCTTTCATCAAAGTCTCCGACTCTATTCTCAAAGAGGTAGCTTCAGAGAAAATTAAGCTCACCGTCTGTCAGAATAGCTAAACCAGAACCATTATATATCTCTCTGGAATTGTCACAAGTCCACTTCCTTATCAGGGATGTACTAAAGTCACACCTTGTAATTTGGCCAGACTGCTTAAATTATTTTCTTAATGCACTTATTTATACTTAACCTGGTCTGGGACTTTTCTTGCCCCTTCCAATTATAACTGAAAGAGCAATCACACCAGGAGGCTCTGAGCTGCAGGAACACAATGTAGGAAGATTAATGATTCCCAGAGATCATCAAAATCCGGTCTTTAAGTTTACAAGATTAATTAATAACTCTGCACTGAATGGTAATGATGTTGCACGATAGGAAAAAAAAAATATGGAAAGAACAATGACCAGGAATCTTCAGTATAAACTTTGCCCCACTGGAATTGAGTTCAGAAATAAAAAAAACTAAGCTAAAAATAAATATAATAATATAAAAGTAAAATAAAACTAAAGGATTAATTATCCAGAATTTACAAAAGCATTAAAAGTTAAATGTTACAGCTAGATCTCAGAGACCAATTTATCTTTTCTCCTATGGGAAAAGACATCTAGAAAATAATGTGATTTGTCCATAGTGATACTTTTAAATATGCACATATTAAGAAGCTGAGGCAAGTTTAAAATTGGGCCTCCTTTTCCATCACTCTACACTGACCTAGAGAGTGAAGGGGAGTTATCTTTGTTTGCATGTGTCATATATAGCTAGTTAGTGAGAGAATGAAGAATAAAATGTGACCTAATGCCCAAGAAAGTATTCTTTACCCAAAGATTTTTTAAAAATCTATCTGTAGATTTGAGAAAAACAGAATTAGTCTACAAATCAAAGTTCTTTTTTAATCATTATTTTGCCAAAGTTTTAGGATTAATGCTCTAGTCAGTACCACAAAGGCTATTAACTGAAGTAGCCATGAGCTTACATGAAGCCTCGTCTTCTCCTGGGAGTTGTGGTAATGTCACAGAGATGCATTCACACATGATCTAATGTGACAGTTGACCTGGAGCCCGAGTTTGATGGAACACACTCTCCACAATTCTTGGGGGATGCCCATCTCCAGAGTCCATGTTCTTTTGAGCTAAGACACATGTTCAAAGCAACCCTCCTTTTTCTCTGTGAAGAAAATTGTCAAAGCGCCTCAATTCAACTACATGAGGAAATAATGCTTACAAGGACGTCAGCAGCATAGGAGTGATAGCACCTGACCTGCTGACATACCCTGGTATAAAAACCAACTGGCACAAAAGCTGGGAAAGGGGGTGGTAAAGATAAGTAGCTAGGTTAGTGTGAGATGGTCCTCTGCTGCAGCTTCTGAATAATAACTAGCATTTAAATAGTATTAACTATGTGCCATGCACTGTGTTAAGTGCCTTATAAATATTATCTCATTTGATCCTCACAGGTCTCTGGAAGATAGGCATTGATATTATTCCCATTTTGCAGAATAGGAAATTAAAGCAAACATTTGCCTTGCCCAGGATTGTATAGTTAACAAATACCTGATTCTATAATCCAGCACTCTATCCACTGTACCACCACCAAGTTGATATTTTTGCAAGGCACTCACTCTTTTTTTTTTTTTTTTAAATAGAATAGTACTTTTTATTTAAGCCAGAATTGTAATGTGTAGCCTGTGTTAAAAAGTTAATCACCTGATTTACTTTCTTTTCTTTTTTTTTTTTTTTTTTTAAATTTAATAGCCTTTTATTTACAGGATATATGCATGGGTAACTTTACAGCATTAACAATTGCCAAACCTCTTGTTCCAAATTTTCACCTCTTACCCCCCCACCCCCTCCCCTACATGGCAGGATGACCAGTAGATGTTAAATATATTAAAATATAAATTAGATACACAATAAGTATACATGACCAAAACGTTATTTTGCTGTACAAAAAGAATCAGACTCTGAAATATTGTACAATTAGCTTGTGAAGGAAATCAAAAATGCAGGTGAAGGCACTCACTCTTTATTTCTGTTTTTGGGAATCTTTATTCTTCTTTTATTAATTTTTTACTGAGCTAATCAGGACTAAGTGACTTGCCCAGGGTCAAACAGCTAGGAAAGTGTTAAATATCTGAGGCCAGATTTGAACTCAGGTCTTCCTGTCTTCAGAGCTGGTGCTTTATCTACTGCGCTAACTGGTTACCCCAAACTTTATTATTCTTTAAGGCTCAGATCAGATTTGACTTCTTCCCTAAAATCTTCCTTGATTATACCATTTATTATTGCCTTTCCCTCTTTAAATTATCTTATATTTATATATTTGTTGCATTATGTACATAGTAACTATCTTAAGTTGTCTTATGTATACTTATTTATCTTATACTCTTTTCCACTCCCAACCAGTAGAGCGTAAGCTGATTAAGCAAAGGGATGTCTTCTTCCCTGCAACCCAAGCAGACAGCTAGGAATAAATTACCTTTTTAAACCACACCATAATCTACTCATCCCTCAAAGTCTGGCTTAAATGCCATTTTCTTCACATACACTTTACTGACAAAAAGACAGAAGTGATCTCCTTTTTCTGATTTCTAGATATATTTTATTGATAGTGCTCAGGAAGCACCATAGGTCTGTTCTTTTCTCTAAAAATCTGTATTCTGGGAGTGGAGAGGTTATTTTTGACATAAGATAGTGTGGTACAGTAGCTGTAAACTAGGATTCAAAAAGAACCAGGTGCAAATCCTCATCTTCAACTCTGGCCAGCTATGTGAGAATGGTAAATTATTTCACCTTTACAGAAAGAGATGGTATTGAACAAGGTCAATCTTAAAGTTAATGTGATTAATCTGTGAATCTGTCATCCATTTCTTGTGGGCCCATAACAAGTATCAAAGGGCCTTGCACAAGCTTAATTAATGTTCACTGAAAGAGAGAGGAGATAAAAAATTGCCTTTAAGTAGGAGGATATTAATAAAACTTTAAATATAATACTGCTCAGTCTCTGTTCTCTGTAAATAGAATATTTCTCAATTTTAACTCATGAATAATGAATCTCAGCATGTAGATAAGGTGCAATGTCTGAAGTCAGGAAAATCTAAGTTCAAATCCAGCCTCACATACTAGCTGTGTGATACTGGGCAAGTTAATTTCCCTTTACCTCAGTTTCTTCAATTGTCAAACAGGTGATAAGAGCATCTTCCTCATTGTGGGGACCAAATGAGATAGCTGTAAAAAGCACTTAGTCATGATATAAACACATTTCTTTTCCCTTCTCTCCCTTCACTTACTCTAGAGAGGGAAATAAGAATTGCCAGAAACAACTAGTCTAATTATAAAGACAATATTATTCATCTAAAGTTGATCAATGACTGGGAAATAACTCACAAATGCTGAACAGCATTGCTTCTCTACTAATTGGTAAATGCCATCTCAAATATTTATTGCCAAAAGTTGCAGAGGAACTAAGTTACCTTCCTGAGCCATACGCCTGCCATGGTTCCACTTGGGTGGGGTTCCCATGTTTCATCATCATGATGGCTTAAGGTTTCCTTGCAGGATATTCTAGGGGAGGGTCAAGGGTGCGAATCCTTGACTCAGGGTCCACTGGGTAAGATTTGAGGATAAATTCATTTCATTTCAAATCAATTATAAGGTGTCTCCAAGTATCAGTGATACAAAGACATGAATAAAATAGTTCCTGGGCTTAGAGAGTTTGCATTATACTGCAGCATCATTCAGTATGACTTTATGCTGGGGCAAAGGTAGAGAGCTGATACTGGAGTCAGGAAGAACTGAGCTCAAATGCAGTCTTGTTAGCTATGTGACTATCGGTAAGTCACTTAACCATTTTTGCATCAGTTTCCTTAACTGTAAAATATCCTGGAAAAGGCAATAGATAACCACTCCGATATCTTTGCCAAGAAAATTCCAAATGGGATCGTGAAGACTTGGACGTGACTGTAAATGGCTAGACAACAACATATCATTAGACCATCAGATAGAAAGACAGTAAATTACTTAAAGGTAGAATGTTTCATATTTATCTTTGCAACTCCAATGCATAACAGAGGACCTGGAACAAATGTTTGTTGATTGATTGATTGAGCATCAACAAGAATTAGAACACAAGGCATATTCTGGAGACTTCTTGTACATTATAGAGGGAAAATGGAGTTGAAAATACAGAGAAGTGAGAAAAAAGGAAGCTGTCTCTGAGAGAACTTTAATACTATTTCTGGACAAGGTAAAAGAGTTTAGGTCCTATTGAAATTGAAGGAAGTTTTGTTTTTTAATCTGCAAAAGGAAAATATCTTCCTTGTCTACTTTTGTGATGAAGAATAAATAGAAAGAACAAATATGTATTTTATGCATATGAAATATTCTTTATGTTATGAAGCCCTAAAAATGAGGAGTTGTATTAATAATGGTGGTGCTGATGATAATAATGTCAATTACTTGATAAAACCACTGGAATTTCAGCAAAGGAAATTTTTCCACGTCTAAGTTTTGCCAACAAATAATTCTGTCTTTCGGCAAGAAATGCAGCTCTGGGACTCAGGATATGCTGACATAGTAACTGGAATTTGATGAAGAGTCACTAATAGGTTTTTTTTCCCCTTATACTTGGAATCAGCTGCAAATAGTGTCCTTACATGGCAGAGGTTCTTAACCTTGAGTGCATGAATTTGTTATTTAAATTTTTTAAGAACAGTATTGCAGTACAATTACATACAAATTGAGAACTTCAATTCAGTATAACTAGTTTCCTTTGTAATGCAATGTATTTAAAATATTATTCTGATAAAAGGTCCATAGACTGCAAAAGGGGCCAAGACACAAAAACGGTTCAGAACCTTTCTTTGATGAGGAAGAGAAAGCAAATGAAAGAGTTGAGAGTTTATTCACTTTGGGATTTGGGGATTTGATTCTTGTTTTCCTTTTCTATAAAATGAAGGCACTGTATGGGATGCCTTCTGGGACCCTTTTTAGCTTTAACATTTTGGAATCCTGTGATGGGAGATTAGTCATGTCCTCTCATTGCTCTGATCTGGTGGCACAGCCATGGATATATTCTGAAGGAGACTTCCACAAGACTCAGTTTCCTTACTTGCCATTCATGAATTCATGAGCAGACTCACTGGTGCTGGAAGTCCATGACAGAGACTTGGGGAAGCAGGGTTAGTTCTGGGCTCACTGTCTTAAGAATCCTCCAGGTGACCTAGTAACAATACACTGCAAATGTGTGTGTGTGATTTGTCACCTCTTGGATCCTTATCTTGAGGACAGTTCATTTTGCCCCTATATCAAATGATTTTGATGCTGTTTCTGGGTCCTGTTGCTGTCCTGCTCTTTGACTTGCGACAATCTTGCCCAAGAAAACACTGGTTTTCTTTTGATTGATTTAAACAACACCACAGACAAGACCTGTCAGAGTCTTAAAATCTCTGATACAGTGAAATCTTCTACACTCTAAAGTCCCTTCCATCTGTGACAGCCCTAATGTTCTATGTTTTTATTTGCCCTCGAAGTGCTGACATCCAGTGTTCAAAGAGCCCTCACAGCTTTGAAATTCAATATTCTGAGTGCCCTTCCAGCTCTGACTTTATATGCTTTAGGAATATTACAAATTCTGATAGTCTATGTTCTGGGTAACTTCTCAGCTATGACATTCTATGATCTATGTGATAAGGTTCTTAGCTCTAACATTTTATAAGTTCCTTTTTTACTTCTGTTTTTCATTCTATATTCTAAAGTCCCTATGTGTGAATTTTGTTGAATGATCTCTTTCATCTCCAGTCTCTGATTCTAACAACCCCTTGCTATCCAAAGAAACAAAGATTCTTGACCAGTGAGAATGTCATCCAGTAAAGATATAGGACTGGGTCTGATTGAATAAACAATGCTGCTCTTAGCTATACAAATGAGGTCTCCATGTAGCCCCACTACAGTAATGTTTTACTGAATTATCTACTGCTTCATTTCTTTTATGTGGCTGGCAAATAGAGTTGGGTTAGTCACTCCTTTACTCTGAATCCCTGAAGCATTTTGTTTATCAACATGGTTCTAATTAACCTTTCATCTCACATATGACTGTTGCTGTGGCAACCCCAATTCTTGGCCATAAGGACAGTTCAGTCACTAAACCCCGAGGGAGAAGTAGGGGAGGGGAAAGCCACTATGTGTAACAACCAGAGCCACCCACGGTGTCAGTGCCCATTCTAGCACTGAGCCTAAGGAAAAGATGAATTGCAATTGGACAAGAAAGGCACAGGAGATCCAATACAAAGAAGCAGGCCGGTCAGTAGACCTAAAGAAGCTACATAATCCTGGTAAGAAATTCTTCCCTCTTTTAAAACCCAACTCAAATCTCACCTCTTCCAGGAAGTCCTTCCAAATTCTCCTAATCAATAATGACCTTTTCCTCCTCATGTCTTCCATAGAATTTTGTTTTCTATTTTGAAATCAAATACTACCTTTTACCTGGAATAATTTCCGATTCTCCTTAGTGTCCCTAATCATCAAACTGCCTTGAATAATGGACAATAATATTCAAAGCGTCTCAGATATTTCTTTAAAAAATAAATTATTTATTTATTTTAACATATATTACTTTATAAATCATGTTGGGAGAGAAAAGTCAGAGCAAAAAGGGAAAAAACTTTGGGAGAGAAAAAAAACACAGAAAAAAGAAGTGAACATAGCATGTGTTCATTTACATTCAGTCTCCTTAGTTTTTTTTTTTTTTTTCCTGGATGCAGATGGCATTTTCTGTCCAAAGTCTATTGGGAGGGGCAGCTAGGTGGCACAGGGGATAGAGCACCAGCCCTGAAGTCAGAAGGACCTGAGTTCAAATTTGACCCAGACACTTAACACTGCATGGCTGTGTGACCCTGGGCAAGCTACTTAACCCCAATTGCCTAAGGGAAAAAAAATTTCCCAAAGTCTATTGGGATTACTTTGAATCATTGAACCACTGAGAAGAACCAAGTCTTTCCTTCTTTTTTTTTTTTTTTATTTAATAGCCTTTTATTTACAGGATATATGCATGGGTAACTTTACAGCATTAACAATTGCCAAACCTCTTGTTCCAATTTTTCACCTCTTACCCCCCCCACCCCCTCCCCTAGATGGCAGGATGACCAGTAGATGTTAAATATATTAAAATATAAATTAGATACACAATAAGTATACCTGACCAAAACATTATTTTGCTGTACAAAAAGAATCAGACTCTGAAATATTGTACAATTAGCTTGTGAAGGAAATCAAAAATGCAGGTGTGCATAAATATAGGGATTGGGAATTCAATGTAATGGTTTTTAGTCATCTCTCAGAGTTCTTTTTCTGGGCATAGCTAGTTCAGTTCATTACTGCTCCATTAGAAATGATTTGGTTGATCTCGTTGCTGAGGATGGCCTGGTCCATCAGAACTGGTCATCATATAGTATTGTTATTGAAGTATATAATGATCTCCTGGTCCTGCTCATTTCACTCAGCATCAGTTCATGTAAGTCTCTCCAGGCCTTTCTGAAATTATCCTGTTGGTCATTTCTTACAGAACAGTAATATTCCATAATATTCATATACCACAATTTATTCAACCATTCTCCAACTGATGGACATCCATTCAGTTTCCAGTGTTTAGCCACTACAAAAAGGGCTGCCACAAACGAACCAAGTCTTTCGTAGTGGATCATCACATATTCTTGCTGTTACTGTATACAACATATTCCTGGTTCTGCTTGTTTCACTCAGCTTCACTTCATGTAAATCTTTCCAGGCCTTTCTAAAATCAGCTCGTTCATAATTTTTTTATGCAACAATAATATTCCATTATCTTCATGTACCACAACTTGTTCAGTCATAACCATTCCCCAATTGATGGACACCTACTCATTTTCCAATTCTTTGCTACCACAAAAAGAGCTCTACAAACATTTTTGCACATGTGGGTCCTTTTCCTTCCTTTATGATTTCCTTGGGATATAGACCCAGCAATCACACTGCTGGGTCAAAAGGTATGCATAGTGTGATAGCCCTTTGGGGATAGTCCCAGATTGCTCTCCAGAATGGTTGAATTATTTCACAATTCCACCAACAATGTTTTAGTGTCCCAGTTTTCTTAAATCCCCTCCAACATTTATTATTATTTTTTCCTATCCTCAGCCAATCTGAGAGGTGAGAAACATCTCAGATATTTCTCTGCATGTGAAAGAAACTGGGGATCTTGTTCACCAGGACTTTTGTTATGATGTGCAATGGGAATGCCTTAGAGAGATTATGGTGCACACACAGAGATTCTGTAGAAATGTCAGTCTTACTAACCATATTGTTAAGATAAACCTTTTTTACCTCTTGTCTGTGAAGCTAGAACTTGAACTTTGAAGGTACTTCCTTCAAAAGGAACTTGATAGGTCTCAACCTTTCTTTCATTTTTGTGATTCTGTTGCTTTCGGTTTGACTCTGATATTGAGGAATTCAGTGAAAAGCAAGGCTATCAAGGGGGGCTCTCCACTGAGGGGCCATAAAAATGTAGCCCCATAAAAACAGAAGTTAGTTATTTTACTTTGCTGTTCTTTTCCCTTCACAGTGAGTTTTGAAAGAACAGAAGGCTGAGCCTCTGGGAATCTAGGAGTTGGTGCCCAGCTAGACTCTGCAGGCAACTTAGCATCAGTGGGCTGAAGAATAAAAAGTTATCTTGGGGGGATTCGATTCTTTTAATTCAAGTCTTTGGGATTGAAGTCTATGATAACTGAGATAAGGATTCAGCAAGTTTCCATACTGCATCTGGACATGAACTTGAGACAGATGATATGTAGAAACTGTTAAGCCTAAATCCATTGTTCCCAGAGAAAGTAATAGTATAAGAGAAAGCATATTCTAAGACATCAAGAGGATTGATGCATTTGTACTTTTGTTTCTTACTCATGCCTCTGAAGTAAATATATTTCTATAAAAGTTAACTATTGTTAAATGATTTAATAGTTGGGTGGACATGACATATGAAGGCTAAAATCATTAGTAGTGGAGAATGCTCCTCTATACTCCCAGGTCTGATAGAACCTAGGGAGTAAGATATAGTCAGTCTGGTTCCAAGAGGGAAAAACAGAACATAGTCTCAATGCTAATAGTCATTTTTCATCCATTTTATATATAGTTACATAGGTGCCTATTGCTTCCCCCAATGGAATGTAAGGTCCTTGAAAGCAGATCTATACATCCAAAGCATTTAGTATTAGACTGACTACGTAATAGTATCAAATGGCTTTTGATTGATTTGTATTTAAAAACAATCATTGCACAGTATGATTTATGTGTTTTCTTATCTTATTTCACGATAGCCTCCACAAAAGCAGGAACTCTCTTTTATTTAAACCTTTTATTTTCCTCATCATGATGGTGATACTCCCAATGCTAAGATTATTTTAAAAAATATATGCTAAGTGGAATAGTGACCATAATGATGGATTTGGAGTCTAGAAGACTTGAGTTGAAATTCTGCCTCATGTTTGTTGGCTGTGTGTTCCAAAGCTTAATTTTCTTCTCTATAAACAGGAATAATAATCAGAACACCCATGTTGCACAGTTTCTATGATGATAAAATTGATAACAAGTGAAGTTTTTTGCCAAAATTAAAGCATTACATAAATGATATTGGCATTATTATTAAATTAACAGTGCAGTGATTTATATGTGTGTTCATTTCCTTTTCAAGATTATAAGCTCCATGAGGGCAACGATCATGTCTTAGCCCTTTCTATAGCTTCCAAAACCTCAAGTATAATATGAGACACATATGAGATGTTTAATAAAACACTGTTAAGTTGGATTTATCCTTTTTATCATCTTATTATGTTAATGTTGAAGATGAAGATGAATAGATACCATTTTTCCTTATGGCAAAAATAATATTGCCATCGGGTGCTAGTATTTAGTTGCATGTGTAGCTGATAGTCAATCCTTTGTTGTTTCCTTCTCTATAGTATGGTTAAGATTGTCATCTTTTCTCCTAACAGGAGCATCTCTTCCCTCCCTATTTCCTTTCTCTCTGGAGATTTAATCAGTTATACATAATTACAATAATTAACATAGGGGAAAATATATCTAGGGGAAATATATCACATCCATGTAATCCCCTTTCTCTATTTCATGGCATTTATATCAGATGAAAAGTTATTAAAATAATCTAAATTGCTAAAAGCCCTCAGTTTGAATTGTGTCTCTTTGTCCAAATTTATATTTTTGTTTATCTTTGAGTTTTTAATGTTTGAATCAAAAAGAGCATTAGAATACAGAGAACATAAGAAATGAGCAGAAAATCGTAACATAAGTTCTGTTGCTGGATCTCATAGAAAGAAGTTAAAAAAAGAACATTTTGGGGGCAATTTCCTCAGTCCTTGAAGAGGCAAGTAAAACGAAAAAAGCTTCAGTCTAAGTATGAAGTTCTGCAAGATGCTTTCACTGCCCAATGGGCTTCCTCTATCTCTCCCTTCTCTGCATCAAGTTGTCTTTTTTCATTTTTCTTTTTTGGTTTCTGTGTGTCTATTGTCTCTTTACCTCTGATTCTTTCCAGCTCAAATTATTAAACCCTGGGGAGGATGGGATTAGTGATGTCATTTCCTTACTATTGCTGCAGCCAATCAGCTCTCATTTTCCTTTATTCTCCTCTCCTTTCTTTTCCTTTAGTCTATCTTTCCCAGATTGTTTGTTTTTTTTAAAGACTTTTAAGAAATCCTTGCACAACTCAAGCATTTTCTTCTCATTTGAAGATTGCATTAAGCCCAGATCATTCTTTGGGTTGAACTACAAATGCCAGGATGCCAGTCATTTGTTAAATTCTCATTACAAAAGATGCTTTTTAGGTAGTTCTGCCTTCAAGTGTATCCTTTCTATAACCCTGAAAAGACTATTAAGTAATGATGATTATCACCATTTGACACACAGGGAAATAAAATCAGTCCTTAGATGGGTAAAGCAATTTGCTAAGAACTCAACTTTTGATCCAGGAGATTTTCTGCCCCCTAGTCCAGAGATATTTTCACTGTCCCCTAGGATATTGCCTTTGAGATTCACTAAGTTAAGAATTCTTCACTTGGTATCCTTAAATTTAAAATGGATGATCATATGATATTTATGTATACTATATTATACAATATATTTAAATATAATTTAATATAATATAATTCATAAACTAAAGTATTTTACTTTAGGTATATGACACCATTATCGGCTTTACCAAATTTCAAAGATACTGGACATTTAAAAAAAAAAGGGTAAAGACGGCTATCTTAAATCTTCTGAAATGCAAGCATTTCCTCTTAATTTGGTCTTTAAAGAATCACTGAAAACTGTGTTTTCTGGCATTTAAATCATATAAGATGATCAGAATAGAAGGTAGAATCATTTGTATCTCCAGAGCTTTGTTATTTGTTACACTGTTCATAGCCCCTGAGCTTAGGACAGATCTTGGCACAAAGCAGGTACTTAATAAATGTTCACTGAATTGAATTTGTAGCAAATCATATTTCCTTTCTGGACCTCAGCTTTCTCATCTCTAAAAAGAAAGGGTTGAGATGAAGGATGAGTAAGATCCTCCACAGACCTGACAGTCAATGTTTTATGTTCTAAAGTTCCTTTCACCCTTCTTTTCTTCTGAATTATGAGAAATGCAAAGTTTAAACCTCAAAGTTCATTTATTATGTTAATGGCATAATAGTGTGTGCGCTGACATAATAGATAAAGCAAGCCAGGCCACTGTTCTATAATTATATTGAATTAAGGAAATCCAAAGCATACTTAGGGAGGAAAAAAGAAAGAAAAAGGTACATGTACCCAGAATGAAAAGAGATTTGATTTTTATCACAATCCACATGATGGAAATGGACATTTATTATTCATGATTGGCATATGAGCAGCTAGAAAGCTTTTTGAGGCTTTGGGAATTCTAATTCCTTTGGAGTTCAATTAAAAAAAAAACTAGGAGATCTTCCATATCTATACTTAAAAAATCAGAATTTTGGAATCAGAAGTTCAGACATAGTCTAAAGCTTAGCTTCTTGCAATAATTCAGGGTCTTGCAACAATGTTGGGATTGTGTAATTCTGATTTGTTATCAGTAAATGTTTGATTTTTTACTTGTTTTATATACTTATGTAACTAGGGTCATGAAAAATTCTTGGGTAATAAATGAGTGGAAAAAATTTAAGAAACCCTAGGTTTAAAGCATGAAGTATTTCTTCTATGGCACTGGCAGAGGTGCTGGGATCTTCTGCTCAAATATTTTTAGAGTAAGTTCCATCCTGTGCCTCAATTTCCTTGCTATAAAAGGGATAATAGTTAGATTAAAGAAAGGTTTCTTAACCTAGGATTTGTGAATATGTTTTGTTTTAAAACACATTTTGATAATTGTATTTCAATGTAACTGATTTTCTCTGCAACCTTATATGCCTTACATATATTATTTAAAATCAGGATTCTTAGAAAGGGGCCATAGGTTTTATCAGTCTGCACAAGAGGTTCAGGACATTAAAAAGAAGAAAGAACTTCTAAGCTATATGATCTATAAGGCCCTTTGCAGCTCTGAAGTTCTGTAAATCTATTTCCAGGAATGGAAAATTTCTTACTTAACAAGGCAGCCTCTTCCACTATTGGACAGCTTTAATTATTATGAATTTTCATTTTTTAATGTTGGACCAAAATCTGCCTGCTATTAAAGTTAGCTTTGCCATCTGGAGTCACAAAGAATTAGTCTAATCCCTTTTCCACATCACAGACCTTCAGATAATTTGAAAGCAGTTATCATTTACCTATGGTATTACCACCTCCCCTAACCCTCTATTCTTTCCTTCAAACTAAATAACCCCATTCCTCCAAACATCCCTCTTATGGCATGATTTCTGAGTCTTATAATGGGTTGCCCAGAAATGAAGAAAATAAAACTAAGAATTTAGGCATTTTAAATGACATATGTTCTAGTTCTTTATTTTATAAGTAAAGATATGAAACCCAGGAAGCTAAAGTTATTTGCCAAAGACTAAAAAGATGACTGACTGATTAATATAGGAGGAAGAGAGATAGAAGGGTTTGCTCTCATGAGCTCTCTGGGAATGGGTTGCGAATGCACCAGCAGCCATAAGGAACATGAAATTGGGAAATTTTGCCATATTTATCTATTAATATCTGAAAGACATATAACAAGTAAAATTTTCATTTTATCAGGCTTCAAACATGTGCAAATGCATATTTTTTAGGGGCAGTGGGACATCTGTGCTAACTGATGGGCATTTTATTTTTTATCTTTCTCATTGTGCATTTATATAGACACAGAAAGAAATAGCAAATTTGTTTGGCCTCCCTTGAGGTAACCGTAGACAAAAATAATTTGTCATATCCTGTATCCCTTCTGTTAAATTTGTGAGAAAGCAGTCCCAGGTGGCATTCTTCTTTTAGCATGATTTGAGCTGGTATTGTGCAGCAGAAAGAGCTGGAGAGTAGAAGTTGCAAAGTTAGGGTTCTAGTCCTGCCTTTGATATTGGACAAATCAATTAATCACTTAGGGCTTCAGTTTCTCATCTATAAAGTACAGAGCTTATTCAAATTCAGGGTTGTCATACATCTCTTCAGCAATCTAATGAAGGCAAGTACCTCTCAAAATAACATTATTTAAATAAAGGAAGGCAAGTCTAAATTCCAATTAGCCACCAGTGAGAATAAAGATGCATTTAATTTTTTCATCCAAGTTCATGGATCCCTTGAAAGAAATCCACTCAGATTCCTAGGAGATTCATGGATCCCAGAGTAAGAAATTTTATTCTCTTCCCCATTAAATTACTTATTTAGTATAGAATATGGGCTCTGTACTAGAACTATAGTATTCTTGGTCAATAGTTCCCAACATTTTCATGTATAAAGATTTTTTTTTATATTAAAATGCTTAAACTCTGCTATGAGAGTACTATCTATTGGACTATATAATCAAAAAGTTTCCTAGGGATTCACTAAGCATTTAAAATTAATTTGTATTTTATTAATCAGAAACTTTGCATTAGAATGATAGTAATACACACACAACACACACATACACATATATAAGATGTATTATATATTCAGTTCACAGGTTTGTTTACTTATTTGTGAATTCATGAACTCATTACAAGAGCATCTCAGCTCTTGGTCCACTGATTTGGAACCAGTAGATTAAGTGACCTTGTAGGTTCTTGCCAGCTTTAATATCATATATTTCTTCTGAGGGTGAACATCCCCCTGAGGTCATTAATAGACAGAGTTATCACAGAAATGACTGTAACTATCTACAAGGTTCAAAGAGTAACTGCAGACAGTTACCATCTTCATCACTAGCTCACCAGTGAGCATCCCTTTAATCAACAAGTTAGGGGTTTTTGTTTGTTTGTTTTGAGGAAACAAAGATGTCTACTCAAATGACCTAGCCAAAACTGTTGTTGTAAAGCATTTCCCTCAGACATCAGGGACACATTTTTCCACAAACAAATCTCAGGAGAAGTCAAAAACTTACAGCATAAAGTGGTGGGGAATTCATATTGGGGATCCATATGGCCAGGACAACTTAATGTCCTTTCGCTAGTTGTGTGACCCTGAACAATTCACTTAATTCCCATTTCCCTTAATTTACTCAAATATATTATGGGAATAATAATATCTAGGTATTAAATATTTATGAAGTGCTTAGTATATTATATGGTATGTCATAGAAGATAATGCATTTTCTGTTTTTTTTTTTCCTATCTTTTCTCTTTCCAGGAGTTCCTCACTTTGAGAAACTCCAAAACTCAGCTGAGATGGCTCTTTTTTTGAGCACAGTATTTCTTTTCTATCTTAGCTAGGATGGAAATATGTTTCTGGGTAAGGTGGAGCAAGTCACTCAGTGGCAGCACTGGCTCCTCAGCAGATTCTACTGTGGCCAAAATGGGCTCAGGAGGGTTGCTCAGCCACTATGGTTTTCTCATAGAGCATCATCCTAGAGAGATGATCCCAGGCCTTCCACGGGCAACTGGGGTCTTATTTATGTTTTAAATTATTCTCAATTATGAGTTAGGCTGAGGAATAGTGTGCTTTCTTCAACTGTAGCTTTGTGATGAATTCTTTATTGTACAAAAGTCCCTTCCACTCAGAAGCAATACTATGAAACCTTGATAAGAGCAATCATTTTAACCTTCCAGAGTACTTCAAAAATCATAATTATATATATATATATATATATTATGACAAAAGATAAAGTTGTGAATGAAGTAGTTGCCTAATGTCTAGATTGTACCTCCACCCTAGAACTTCAGAAAAATCAATGAACCTCAGACCCTGGGTGAATATCTAAACACAGAATGTGGAATGTCAAAGTTGAAAAGCACTTAGAACATGGGACACAAGCCATTATACTTCCACAGGACCTTAAAGCACAGAATACAGAACATCAGCACTTAGAAATAATTTTGGCCAAAAAACAATGATTATTAAAATCTTAAAGGGACCCTAAAGATTCTCTGATCCAGAAATTCTTTAACTTTTGTGTCATGGATCCTTTGGCTAAAGGAAATAGACACCACATTTTAAAAAATGAAGGAAATACTAATTTCAATTAAAAGTTAGTGGGAGGAGGGAATATGTATTTTTCCCATTCAAGTTCATGAACTCCTTGAAATCTCTCTGTGGAATCCTAAAGTTTCTGGAAACCCCAGATCACTCTCAGCATGCTTATTTGTTAGGTGAGGAATTTGGATTTCAAGGAGAGGAATGACTTTTAAATATATATACACATATATAAGTATATATTTAATGGATATCTTAAATATATAAATATAAAATAATATATGTATAATAAATAATCATGAATAATTCACAATTACATAAGTTACATGTAAACTCATAAATATATTCAGTATCATATATTAATTATATAATATGCATAGTTAATATATGAATATTATAGAATATAAATACTATAGAACATGTGTTATATTTTGTAAAATATTATAGAATGTAACATAAATATTATATATCAATATATTAATAATGTATACAAATATATATTAATATCATGTAATAAGATTATAACTCCCTGGCTACCATGTACCTAAATCTCATGTAGTTACATAATACAAGTCATCTCATACATACATATTCCAATGTATCATATATTTGAATTGCATAAAGTTAACCATATATGTATATATATATATATATATATATACACACACATATGTATGTGTGTATATATGTACATATATATGTCCCAAGTAGGAAGATGCTTCATGATACCACATGCTACATTTCCATATATAATACGACCTTATATGTCTTCCATTTTCTGGATGCCATTCTTTCTCAAAGATAATACAAGACGCTGGGTGACCAGGTGCTTTCTGGCCCCGATTATCATGCCAGGACTTTACAAGGACACGCCTACTCTAGCTCTCCCAAGTAATAAAAGGAATCACAATCCAGGTGTTCTGACTCTACTCAGCCCTTCTCACTGTACAGCTTTGCTATGCAAAGCCATGATAACTTTTTAATTAGTGTTTTTCTTTCACGAAGGGAATACTGTACTTTGAACTGTGCCATGTCAAATTCTAGCAGAATAGCAGTTAGCAAGTTTTTATATCCAACCAGCGCATGCCATTGGCCCACAAGAAAAATGTGTTCTTTGGGTTTAGAAGCAGCGAGAAGCCTGAGGTTGGACAATGACACGTTTCAAGCTTACTGTATGGGAGGCACGTCCCTTCCCTCTCTGCCTGCCAATTAAAAGAGGATTTTTCTCATGGGGACCAGTGAAGTTGTTGGATTTTCCTTTATCCACAATTCAGTTTATAGACTGAAAACCTTTTAGAGAAATACTCATTGTCCTTAGAATTCCAGTAAATAGAAATGATGGAGCCATTTTATCCTTTGGAAAGCAGTCCCATCTAAACACAGACAAAAGCAGGGGAGACAGAGGCATATACCTTTATCAAAAATCCATCATGCATGTAGAGTATACAATACGGACTCCAGTGTCAAATCTCTCAGCAGTAGACTTCATCAAAGAGACAGGACAGCTTCAGTCTTTCATTGAATGGGAGAGAGGGATTTCCTTCAAAGCTTCCCTTGAAATCCACTTTTAACAACCCCCCAAGCTGCTGATAATCCTCTAAGCCCAGGACCCCCCCCCCAAAGTGGCCATTTCAGACTCTGAGCCTTTTTAGGACCTCCATGAGATCAGGACTACAGCATAGGCTGGGCCTGTAATCTCCAATTTTCCTAATGGAAAAAGACATAATGTGGGAGGTTGACAATGTTTGTAAACATGTGGAGAAAGGCACATGGCCCAATATGGCCTCAGTCTTGTGAATGGTCTGGGCTGAGGGACCTGATTATACTATCCAGCTAAAAACTCAACAAGGCTGTCACATGGTGATGGTAATATGGCCTGGTTGGATAAATGGAATCTGAACTGTGTTTGTGTGTTCTTCTTCTGTGGCCATCATAGCATTATTGATCTAGAGTGCAAAAGGCTTAATATATAATCTATATAATAAAATTATATATATATATAATAAAATTATATATATATATAATCCAATTCATTCCATTTACAGTCAGGGAAACTGAGGCAAAGAGTGGTTAAGGAACTCCAAATGCCAAAATTGAGTGCAGGTTTAGGATGTGAATGGCAGTCCTCTGACCCCAAATTCATTTGTCTATGTGTGTATTTTCCATTACAATATACTACCAATGTATCAAACTTATTTACCAATACTTCCATCTTACATGTGCTAAATAAATATTTATCAAATGGCATTAAAATAACAGTTCTAATTTCTATGGAGTTTTAAGATTCACAACCTGCTTTCTTTACAGCATGCTACTTGACAAGGATATTGTGAACCTTAAAACTTATAAAGTAGTTAGCACAGGTATTCTTAGCATTTTATGCATGGGGACACCAAAATCCAGAGAATCTGATGTCAATTCAATTCAACACACACGTGTGACTCTGTTAGGCAATGTGACTACAAAGACAAAATTGAAACCTTTTCTACCTTCAAATAGTTTATACTCTGTGAGGGACAAAGGGAGAAGAGATGGGACTACAATATCCCTACACATAGTCAAATAAAAATCAAATAATTTAAATAAAGAAGACAAATCATGGGGAGAAAAGGAAAAGCTTCTCACAGGAATGTACCTCCTGAGCTTAAAGAAAAATCAATATTCTGAGAAGCAAAGGAGAATCTACTCTAGGGAAAGATGGTTTATGTGAAGGCATGGAGGCTAGAGATGGAATGTTGAAATAAAATAACATGCATAGAATTACGGTGCTACAAAGGATCTTCAGAACTAGGTTTCTAATCTCCCTGAAAAAGGCATCAGCATGGCCCCAAATCCAAAGTTGCCTCAGATGCCTTGAAATGGAATGGGGCCAGGCAGCAAGGGAGAGCTGTATGATATGCTGGAAATAACCCCGACTTCAGCATCAGGTGACCTGATTATATGTATGAGTTCTATTATCCACTTTCAGAGTTGGAAGGTGAGAGCTCATAAATTATCTAATTCAGAATTCCATCCAAATCATGAATCCTCTCTTCAACTTCCCTGGCAACTATAGTCTTTGCTTAAAACACTAACAGGGACGTCGAATTCATGGAATGATGTGCTCGGTTTTCCAAAGGGACTATTTCAAAAGAAACATGCTAGCTCACAAATTTCTTCTAGCTCAAGAAACCATAGTGTGTTGATTTTCAACGTGTTTAATACTGAAATATTTTAGCATTAATAGCATCAGAAGTTTAGAGTTCATGGATTTCATTTTCATATATCTCAGTTCTGACTGATATTGAGGGGAAAAATCCTTTTAACTTCCATCCATCATTTCTACGTGTTCTGCCACCTGGGTGTAAAAAGGCAGAAGCCCCTTTTGCAGGATGGTCCATCGGATACTTGATGTCAATAATTACTGTTGCCTATTTTATATGAAGTAATTCTAAATTCACCAGCAAGCACTTCTTCCTCTCCATTCCACTTCTGTATACAATCTAAAACGTAAAACACTGGACTGAAGAGTCAGGAAATCAAAGTTCTAACCCCTACTCAGTCAAAACATTTTATGTCACATTACACAAACCATTCTGAGTCTCAATTCTTTAAAACTATAAAATAAGAAGGTGGGTCATTATCTGAGTTTTTGCCCAATTTTAACATTCCATGTTCTATGATATGAGGTTCCCTTTCAGTTCTTGCACTCAATATTCCACATTCTAAGTTTTCTCTCAGCTCTGAAATTCTGTTTCATATTCTAAGGTCTTTTTCAGCTCCAGTAGTCTACAATTCCTCTAATGCCATGGTATTTCATCTTTAAAGCCCTTAGAAATCTATTCATTAGAATTATTTTCTGGACTAAGAGAAGTGTGAAAGCTGTTGTTCTTTTCTTAATAATCCCTCTATGGGAAGTTGTACAAATTATTCTATTTCTTGAGTCTTCTGCCTATTTTTTTTGGGGGGCGGTTGTTTGTTTTTATGGGAAGATCTGAAAGCTTTGGCTCCCTTCATAAGTCCTTTAGAAGGCTTACTTTTCCTTCCTTCTTTCTTTCTTCTTTTTTTTTTTTTTTTAAATTAGGGAGTAGCAAATTAAACAAATTGGCAAGATAAAAGCTCCAGTATGAATATGCATGATTCATTCTGTAATCAAACACTACCTAATCCTTTCCAGAAGAAAGGATCAGAAAACCATTTTCCTCCACATATTTAAATTCAAATTAGCCCTTAGTGAATGTTTAGACAAATCTTAGAAGAAAGTCGATTTTATTTTTGTTTAGTGCCTATTCTTTATAATGTATTATGTTCCTGAAGTCATCTGAATTTGTCAGCCTGAGCCCCTAGAGAGACATATGATGAGAATTTTATTTTTGTAGAAACATAAAGACCCAGATGATCAAATTAGGGTCACTATATGTAGATTCAGTATAAGAACTTGTTAACAAACAACTAACCAAGCATGGAATAGATTTTCTTAGTAGGTAGTGACTATGATCCTCATGAGATTCAGATTTAACTGGAAGTTATTTCAAGGAAGTGTATTTAAGCAGCAAGTAAATTGTGGATTAGATAATCTGGGGACCTGTTCTAATTGAGAGGCAGGGGAGTGTGATGGAAAGAGAAACTGTAGCTGCAAGTAGGAAATGTGGTTCAAATCCCATTTGTTGTCATCATTGCCTAACTATTTCACACTATAGTTTTAGGAAGGGACAATTTTTATAGAAAAAATTTTTGGTGTAAATTCGTTCAGAAAAAAAGTATCACCATTTAAAAAATATATTATTTTCAGAGGTAGGTAAGAAAGGTTCATTTAATTTTGGGGGAAGAAAGAAGGCTCATTTATTCTATTAGCTAGATATGTGATCATTGAAGAATTACCAAATGTTTCTAACCCTTAGGTAACAACTCTTCTGTAAGGTGAGAATAATATTACCTGCTGCTACCTACTAAATAGGGTAGTTGTGAGTAAAGTGCCTGGTATGCCTTAATGTGCTAGAACACAGTCAGGTGGAGAGAGGGCTGGACTTAGAGTTCAAGAGACTTGGATTCAAATTTTGCTTTAGATACTTACTAGTTGTATATTCCTGGACAAACTATGTGATGTCTTTCAGCTTCAGTTTCTTCAGGTATAAATAAGGACTACAGTATTATCGACTTCACAGGTTTGTTGTAAGGATCAAATAAGATCATGTATCAGGAAGTTTGCAAACCTTAAAGTCCTATTTAATTGTTAGTCACTAAAGACCTGGGAATTGTGATATTGTCATCCAATACCCTTCTAGTTCCACAGTTAATCCATCTTTCCTTTTTAAAAGTTTAACATACTGTCATTCATCTGTATTTAAAAATAAGAGAAAAATATTTTCAATAATATGCATGTGCTTCAAGATGTTAGAATCATGGAGAGGTTCCCAAGGTGACCAAATTGGATGCTGTTTTCAAGGCATGAATTCGGCTTCTGCCTGAACATTTCTCATCATTCCTGCAGAAAGTCTGTTTTGCTGTCTGAAAAGCAATCACAGAATGGCAAAGCTGAAGGGAATCTTAGAAGCTTTCCAGTGCAACATCTTTCTTTTGCAGGTAGGGAACTAGAGGCCTACAATATGTAGTTAGGAAAGAGAGCAATAAATGTTCAGGACCTGCTTTACCATCACCAAGTTGCCTTCTACCATCTAAAGATGTTTTTATTGCCAACCAACTGCTGGAAATCAGATTGTACTTGGGTGATGGAAAACAAGTTTGGGTTTGTTCAAAGGGAAAACAGAAATGTTTTTGTGCATGTAACTACTTAACTCACAAATCAACAGAGGCTGCTTTGGGGTAGCTGGCTTCTGCAAAATAGGAGCCAAACTATTCTGCCATGGGATTCATTCAATGTCCCACAGACCACAAGATAAATAGAGAGGTTTCCTTTCTCTGAGAGACTATCAAACAAAATGACAGATTCAAAATGCAGCCTCTTTCTTCTTCAAAAACTAAATACTCCCTCTCCCCACCAAACCCTCAAAGGAAAAAAAAAACTCACTTTTTTTCTTTTCTGAAATAGCTCACAACAAAAATCTGGTGCTGAATTTCCCCCTTTAGGGGGAAAAAAAAAAACTTGGCAATGGTGAAGGCGAAAAAGGATTCCTAGGTTACAAAAAGATTTTCAGGAAAACAAATCATGATTTTAGCTTAAGAACTATTAATACACATATACATTACATATGTAATATTTAAATGTAAATAATTACATGTAAAATATGTAATATAGCAATAATATTGCTAATTAATATAGTATAATATAGTAATATTAATACTTATATTTATATAATTATTTATAGTTAAATATTAACAAATTTATACCTAAGCCTTTCTAGATATTATTAATTTAATTGTATTAATTAATTAATAATATAAAATATCCCTTTAATTAAAATATATAAATACATATATATGTAAATCAGTTATTATTTAGAATATTAACTTGCTATATATTTGACAAATGTATATATACACACACTTGATGAATGTACAGACAAATATATACATACATACATATATTTATGCAGACAGGTAGATAAGTAGGTAAGTACATAGAGATATAGAGCAACTAAGTGACATAATTAATAGAGTACTGGATTTGGAATCAGAATGATTCCTCTTTATGAGTTCAAATTCGGTTTCCGGCAGTTATTAGTAAAGTGATCCTGAGCAAGTCACTTAACCTGCTTTGCCTTAGTTCCTTACTCTGTAAAATGAGCTAGAAAAGGAAATGGCAAGCCACTCCAGCATTTATATCCAGAAAACTTCCAAAGTGGTCATAAAGTTGGACATGACTGAAAAACAACTGAATGACAAATTATAAGGTTGTACACAGAAATATATACATACAAATACTTGTGACTATATAAATAAATGTGTGTATATGTGTGTATGTGTGTATTGAGTGGCCTAGATTGATTTAATAACTGATAATCCCTTCTCTCAGACTAGGCAGGGGAAAGCATATTTGTGTTCTAACACACAAACCTATCCCCTCCTGAACAACTACTGTAATCCTTTGGGTCCACTTTTTTTGTAGGCTAAAAATTGGTTTTAAAAGCCAGATAAAGTGCATTTTGTTGTTGCAAAAATGCAATCTATCTTTTCATTCTGCTGCTCCTGAGATGACAAATTGATTTCTTTTTATACACTGCTACCTCTCCATCCCAGTCTGCTTGGCTCTATGAATATAACTGCTGCTGGGAATCAGAACCCTATGAATATAGAGCAAGTGGTAACAGGTTCAGTCTACCCCATGCCCACCCTCAGCTCTGAGACTTATAAAGTCATAGAATACAAGGGCTACTAAGGACTTTTGAACAACCACAAACACAAATGTACAAGATGTCAGGACTAGGATGGATCTTAGATTGTAAAACAGAGAATGTTAGGTCTAGAAGGGACTTTAGAAAAAAAAAAGCCCAGAATGTCATAACTGAGAGGAATCTTATTGTTTAGAACATAAAAGATTAGCACTGGAAGGGATCTGTACAGACTGCAAAAAATCTCTAGAACACAGAATGTTACTATTGCAAAGGACCTTACAGTATTAAACATAGAATTTTAGCTCTGGAAGGAATCTCAGAGTCCATCTAGTCCAATGTAATCATTATATAGGATACCACTGAGGTTCTTTTCTCTGATCTCTTCTTCCAATATAGTTATGGTATGGTATGGTGTAGTATGGAAGAGGAAGCAAATAATAAAATTCTTCTACTACTGACAACCAAACAACCAATCAATAGCTAAAACAAAGGAACAGATGGTTTTAAAAAAATCTGTTTGTCTTTTGAGGAAAGAGAATACTGCATTTAAGAGATTTGCCTACGAGCAACAGTGTGAGGTGAAAAGAGTGCTAAATTCAGAATCAGAGGACTTGACTTTGAACTCCACCATGCTGCTTAGCTTTGTGACCTTGGATAGCTCAACAAAGACGCAAGGCAGCTAGGGAAAATAAAGCTGAAGTGCTCAAATTTTAAGAGATACCACTTGCCTCCTCACCCCACTCCATCACAATTTAGCTCCTAGCATCAGAGAAAAACACACAAGGCAACCAGAAAACCAAGAGCATTTTCTTTCTGTTTGCCTAACAACTTGTCTAATGTAAGTGGGGTTTCCTTTTTTTGTGTGTCCTTACCTTTTGTTCTGAATACCCTCCAAACAAATTTCTTCTCCTCAGGAGCAGCACATTTCAAACAAACAAACAAAAAACAAAGAGAGATGGGAAAAAACTCCACTAAACCTTCCCACAGCAAAGTTTTTTTGTAGTAAAGCTGAAGTTCCAATCTATAGTACTGGTAAATCTACTAAAGTTTGTATTGCAAAGTTTAGAATCCCATTCACCTTTTCAGGTAGCTGTTTGCAAGGCCTGAGGAAGAAAGTCATTTAAAGCCATTATCAATTCACAATTCACACACACACACACACACACACACACACACACACACACACACCTTTTTAAAGTCTGATTTCTGTAGCAAAACAAACACACAAATAAGCAACAATAACAAAAATCTTGGGTAAAGATTTTGTGGTTGTTGTTTTGGGGGGTTGATTGAAGCAATTGGGTTTAAGTAATTTGCCCAATATTACACAGCTAGGAAGGATTTGTTAAGGCTCAGAGATTAGATTTGAACTCAGGTCTTCCTGACTCCAAACCTGGGGGCAGATATACATAATGGTTGCCATATTTTAAATTAAGAAAAGGCAGTTACCAAAACAACAGGGATCATCCATAGAGTTTTGGCGTGTAGGTGGAGAAGGTAAGTAGATTGAGGATTTGGAGCCCAAGCCAAAAGATCCTTACCAACTTAATTCTATGCTGATCTCCCCTGTACTTTCCATACGTAGCAACTGTCCTATTTATTCCTGTAGTTCTTGCCTAATGTTTCTAAAAACCAGGTCCTCAACTTAGGCTAATGATTCAAAGAAAAATTTACTGCTGAGGGGATGGAATCATATCAGTCTTGATATTTTTTTCTACAAATAACAATTGAATTAAAAAGATGCTGCAAATAAATTAAAATGAGCTTCATAGAGTTTCTTTAGATAAGCAAAGAAAGAAGTTGGTCTGGGTAATTTTTTTTTTGGTATACCAATATAATTCCATGTACCATTTGGTCATCTTCTATCGTAATGCTCATGATAAGATTTTGCAAAGAGATCCCCATAAAAACATGCATTAAAAGATTTGTCTAAGAGAATTATTTTTAGGTGAAAAGGGTGCTAGATTTGGAATCAAAGGACTTCACTTTGCTTAGCTTTAGAAGCTCAATTAAAAAAAAAAAAACAATGCAGATAAAGAAAGCAAAGCTTTCTAACACACATAAAAACCAGCTATAGAAGTTAGAAAAATTTTATAAATTATTTGCTAAGATCCTCCAAATGAAGTCAACATATACTTTAATATTTAGTGAATTCAATGAAAAGATAGGAAACAGGCGAAATTATTTAAAAAAAGATACAATGAATATGGAAATGAGGAATAAAGAATGAAAGAAGTCAAGGTATTATAGACTACACATAATCTGAATACTTAAATTCCAAAAATATGAAATAGTACACATTTTAACAGATAGAAAGCAACTTCTTACTAATGGGGGAGTCATTCCTTAGTTACTTAGTAAAGCTAAATTCATTCAAAGTTAGAAGAAAGAATAAATATGAGGGGGGAAAGGCATATTGTGTACTTAAAATATTCCATCTTAATCTGGATAAATTATTGACAAAAATCGGATTTGGAAAAAAAAAGACATGATAGAATATATTAATTTTACATAGAAATTTAACTAATATAAATTAGTTAACCTCATTGAGGAGATTTCTTGTTGTTGACTCATTTTTCAGTTGAATATTACTCTCCATGACCCCATTTGGAGTTTTCTTGACAAAGATACTGGAATGGTTTGCTTTTTCCTATTCTAGCCCATTTCACAGAGGAGGAAACTGAGGCAAATATAGTTAAGTGACTAACCCAGGGTCATACAACTAGTATCTGAGACTGGATTTGAACTCAGGAACATGAGTCATCCTTAATTCCAGACTCAGCACTCTATGTACCTAATCACCTGGCTGCCCATGGAGATTAAAGAAGCCAAAAATGATTTGTAGTCAATGGATAGTTTACTTACCAAGCAGAAACATATGGAGAGCATGCACAATATCAGTTTATGATACAAACAGATTGCTGATATCTTATAGAAGAAGATGAAAAAAGATTATAAGTAGCATAATTTCATAAAAGCAAGAAAAGCAGTAGAGAGTAAAAAGAGGTTTAAAGAAAGTATGGCGAGAAATGCAACTAAACAAAGTCACCACAAAGACATTTACGGACAAAAATATTTTTATAACAACTATTTTTTATCATTAAGGAAAATAGAACTACTACATTTGGACTCCAATATCACAGTTCCAGATGTCATTTTAAAGATCATAGAAATGAGGGCCTAAAGAGAACAAAATGGGGAAAACAGCTGGATTAGACCAAGCATAGAAAGATGAGTTCTGCTGTGCTCAAGGAGACACATTTATGATGAAATTGAGGGATTGATTCATGAGGTACCTGAAGAAAGGGAAGATACCAAATACATGGAAAAAAATCTTGGCCCTTATAAATGCTAAAAAATGGTGAACGAGTGAATGTCAACTTTTACTGACTTGAGTACCTCCTCCAGCTACATAAAATTTTTATGAAAATCAGACAGCATTCCACAGTAAATTTTATCCTTATCCTCACACAGTTGGCTGAAAGATAGAGACAACATAAGATTCCACTGTTATTTTTGTTAGTTGATTATTTTTTCAAATAACATTTAATCTAGTTGAGCTAATGTGTCACTTTTAGGGTTCTTTTTCTTCCATCCACAAATTAAAATTATTCAAGATTCTTTGAAAAATATAACAGTGATAACTTTGGTTCAATCGGTTTTTGATCATAAATATTGGGCAAAGCATAAATCAAGGAGACATAGATTATCCAAACGGGTTTGCTACTGTTATGGTAGTAAAGAACTGTCAGTGTAAGATGAGGAGGAATTGCCTGTGCATGGTGAGCACCTCCAGATGTTTCCATTTGTGGATTATATTGTGTTCCTTGATTTAAGTCCAGGAATAATGCAGAGATTCTCGGAAAATATATGTAACTACTCAAAAGCATTTGGTTTAATCATATGCAGAGGAAAAAGGAAAACAAAACAAGTGGGTAAAATATGTCTATTGTTGATATTATGAAATGGAGTTAGACCGAGCAGGGATAATCTATAGGACACATTTGTCAGAATATGTGCCTTGGATAAACAATAAAAATCAACAAGTTGGGTTTAGAATTAAGGAGAATGGGTTGAGTTGCCTTTAAGATATGTAAATACCCTGTTAATAAGCTCCAACTTTGGGACCGTTTCACCTAGAAAATCCCTTTGCCATATCAGCCCACTTTCCCCATTAATTCCTTTTGGAGATACGCTCAGGTGAGGCAGATTAATTTTCCTCACAGTTGTGCTGCCAACATCCTGGACTTTACCATCATGTGGAGCCCTCTGTCATTTTTCACCTCCCTTTTGTATATTGTCTTGTCCCATTAGAATGTAAGCTTTTTGAGGGCAGCTATCTGTCTTTCTCTTTTTGCTTGTATCTGTATCTTCAGTGCTTAATACAGTGCCTTAGACATGAGCACTGAATAAGTGGTCACCTACTTGCTTCAAACTTCTCTCCCCCTCCCCAAAGAACCCATCTTTATAATACTAACATTCTACTGTCTTATTATATAACTGTAAGTCATGGGAAGCCTAGAATATGTGAAGAAATAAAAATGAAGGTCTGTCAGAAGGCAATGGAGAAGTCACATTGGGTATAAGTAGACTGCAACATAATAAATCATGAACTCAATTGGAGGCCTTCCAGGAGAAGCTAGATAACTATTTGCTGGCTAGTTTATTGTAGGGATTTTACTTTGAACATGTATTGCATTAAGACACTGCTAAGACTCCTTCTCACTTGAAAAATTCTATGATTCAGTGATTTGTCCAAGGTCAAACAATCAGTAAGAGACAGAGCTGGGATTTCAATTCAACAAACACAATAAAAAATATGAAAAGCATTGTGCTAGGTGTTTGGTGACAAATATTAAAAAATGTCATAAGCAAAATTGAATAGCAAACAGAACATATTTTCCATTGGACCTTGAAACTTGGAAAGGAGTGGAGAAGAAGGAGATTAGAATGTATTAAAGCACAGAGACAGCAAGAAACTTTTTCCAGAATCTATGGAAAGTTAGTGAACAAGGATGAAATAAAAATTATGTAATATGTCCATTCATTCATTCATACTCATATATGAAATATTTATTAAGTCTTTACTATTTGAAAGACATTATCCTAGGCAACAGAGACACAAACATAACAAATGACAAAGAAACCATTAAGGAACTTAAAATCTTATGAGGGATATGGTGAATATACAGATTAGTATGATACAAGATGGACTGTAATAAAGGCAAAGGAGAAATGTGGACAGTGTGAATCAGGAGAACCACACTGGGGAAGGTGACACCTAAGCTAATTCTTGAAAGGAGAGAATTTTGATCAGCCAAAACAAGGAAAGAACATGTTCTAGGCAAAGGGGATATACTGCACAATTGCACGCAAGAGTTTAGAGGCTAGTATATTGATCAGAATACAGAATATATGAAAAAAGAAATGGAAATGGGTTACAAAAACAGGTTACAACACTACTGGGAAGAGCGTCAAACATCAGAGTGAGGGGTTATTTTATTTTATTTTTTATCTCGGGGACAAGAGATAGGCACTGAAAGTTTCTAAGTAATATTTCAGCAGTCATGAAGCTGGCCAAAGTAATTTAAGTTGGGGATTCTTGAGGTGCACAATTATTCAGTCTCTTTCTAGTGTCTACAAATAATTTAGTTAAGAATTCCTGTCTTTAAATAGCAACATAGAGGAAAGAATACATAACCCTTTACGTGGCAATCACATCCACTGCTACTGTTCTGATCTTTAAAAGCAACAACAAAAATGAAACATTCACTGTTTGTTGGTCTTCTAGCTGTCTTTAATTAAATCCCAATCTTGTAGCATATGGTAACCTCCTCTCTCCCTTCTCCTTCCTTCCCTTCCACCCTGGTCTCCTTCTTAACAACCTTTCCTCTTCATTCTCTTTTTCCTTTTCTCCTTTTGTTTCTTTTCCCTTTCTTCACACTTGTTTTCTCTCTCACTTTTCCCAAGTCATAATGGGTAGTAAGCACAGATAGTATGGTGGGTATTATTACTCATAGCATTCAATTAATGGATAATTGTAGAAAGCATGTGTTTTAAAGCCAGCAGACCTTGCTGCCAAATGTGTGATACATCCACAGAGGTTTTCCAAAGTATTATATAGCAGGGACCCAGAGCCATAATTGCATATCATAATGATATTCAAGTATTTGGGGTACATTACTCCATATGACAATATCAAGGGCACAAATAAAGAAAGTCACTTGGAGACTGATTTTATGTAATAACATCATCACTTTTTTAGCCCTTTGTGCCTTAAGATTTCCAGACATTTGCAGTATAACCCTTTATATGAAACTGTGGTATACAGACATCTCTCTCTCTCTCTCTCTCTCTCTCTCTCTCTCTCTCTCTCTCTATATATATATATATATATATATATGCTATTTATAATTTTGGCCAGATAAAGGAAGATATAGCATCTTTCTAACATTAGCAGATGATTAAAAATCTGGGGGAGAAAAGTAACACATTGGATGACCAAGATAGAATACAGAGATTGTGTAGGTGACCTTAGATATGATGAAATTTGTAAGATCACATGAGAAATCTTATGTTGGGTATAAAAAATTCAAGGTGAAATATAGGATGAAAACTTAATTTGCTATCAACTCATCTGAAAAAGGGGGACCTTTGTGGACTGAACTGAATATGACTTAAAAGTATGATATAGAAGTCAAAAAGTCTAAGGCAATGTTGGGCTTCGTTAATCAAGGTTTCGTGTCTGGGAATAGATGAGTAATAGGATCTGCACTCTGTCTTGATGAATCAACATATGGTTTACTTTATTCAGTTCTGCCCTCAAGGAGGATGTAAGAAAGGACAGAAAGCTAAGACTTACATTGGCACACAAGCCAATTGTAGAACGATGAAAAACTTTATAGCATTTAGTACTAAATTAATAAGGTAGAGCACTTCACAACTTATAAAGAGTTTTCCTGATAACAACCCTATAAGATAATTAGTACGGTCTAAATATTAGTATCCTAATTTTATAGATGAAACTAAAGCTCAGAGATGTTTTAGTTAATAAATCAAATATATATTTGTTATGTGTCTACTATATGCAAGGCATTAAAGCAAAGGAGAAATAGCCTTGTGATTTGCCCATAGTTGTAATAATTTTCATAACCAAGAATTCTTTTCTGCTCCATTTCCAGTGCCCTCTTTACTTCTTCGTGCTGTCTCTGGTTTGTATAGACCATTAGTGTCCAACCTAAGGCCCCTGCCCAGTATGACTCAAACTAGATTAAAATATGATTTGGAAATGTTCAATAAGTTAAAATACAACTTTTACAGATAATCCTTCTTTGTGGTTTTCTAAGTCAATATGCAGCTCAAAGGAGTCTATTTCTATTAGAGTTTGAAATTTTTTAGTATACAATACTGGGGTCGTAGTATTTCAAAGTGAGAAAACTGTTGGTTACAATGATCTGTCTAGTCTTTCCAGAAGAGATAACACAAATTGGGCATTGAATAATTAAGTAGCATTTCAGTAAGTGTGTGTTGGGTGTAAAGTAGGATGGGGATAGGTTATACTTATGGGAAAAAAGAATGAGAAAATGTAAGTTTGGGGGAGAGAAAAGAAGAGACCAGGATGGAGGGGAGAGCTTCTGAAGAAGATAAGGTTATCATATGTGGTAGTTGATCAGGGGAAAGATCTGATGAAGGGGATTTATGATATTGGAGGACAGTCAGCCTGATGACTACTTTTTGTAAAAATCTAGGTAACTTCTTTCCTCCCCACCCATGCCTGAGTTACCCTTTTAAGATTTAGGTTCCTTTAACTTTGTCCATTTAATTACACTTTAGCAAGGCTATCCCTTGTTTATTCACTTTTAATTTCTCCTAGTTAATCATTTTCTCCAGTCTCTTCATCATTTGGCTCATCTTCCCTAAACTCTGTAATTTATCAAACTCCTTCAGGATCCCAGATCTCTAAGTTCTAGTCTGTGCCCTGCTATTGTCCTTCCATCTTCAAAGACTACATTGTCCCAGACTGGCTTGTCTCAGAGAAGAGTCAGAATCTCTCATGTAGCTGCTGCTGGTGCAATCTGACCCAGACATGTGACTGAGCACCACGGTGCTCTCTCTCTCCCCTACAAATACCCCCACTGTAAAATACTGCTGAAAAACAGATGTCATACATAAGAATGACAACAGACAGGAGAGCCACTAGCTAAATCAGATAATATCAAAATAATTCAGGAAATAAGAAAAAGCCTTTTTTATGTACTGCAAATGTGTTTCTGCCAGCAACTTGCTATGTGACCTTGGGTAATTAATTGCATTTTTCTGGGCCTTCAAGAGACATGGAATAGGAAATCTCTAAAGTTCAGTCCAGAGTCATATGACAAAATGGAAAACCAGAAAGACCACAAATAGGCTCATGAACACTTAATCTCATTGTATTTTAGGTAACTCTTTAAGATTTTGAGTTGTAAAGAAGGTGATTATTTTTGTGGAGATAGCTAGGGGAATTGGTGAATAGAAAGCAAGCCTATAATTAGGAAAATTTGAGTTAAAATCGAGGCTCTAACATTGGTTGGGTGACCCTGGGCAAGTCACAACTTCGATTTATAGTTTGTTCAACTATAAAATTGGGAAAGTGATAGATAGCATCAAACCACAGGATGGTTATGAGGATCAAATAAATAATACTTCTAAAATGTTTCTTCAAAGGATATGAAGAGATAATTTTCAGATGATGAAACTAAAACCATCCATAGTTATATAAAAAAGATGTTCTAAATCACTATTAATTAGAGAAATAAAAATTGTAATGAAAATTAGAGAAATGAAAATCTGGCACCATAGCTAGGATGACAAGAAAAGATAAAAGATAATGATGAACGTTTGAAGGGATGTGGGAAAACTGGAACACTAATGCATTGGGGGTAGAGTTGTGAAATGATCCGACCATCCTGGAGAACAATTTGGAATTTTGCCCAAAGGGCTATCAGTCTGTGCATCCTTTGTTCCAGCAGTGTTAGTACTGGATCTTTATCCTAAGGAAATCATAAAGGGGGGAAAAGGATCCATATGTGCAAAAATGTTTGTAACAGCTCTTTTTTTTGTGGTGGCAAAGAATTGGAAAGAATGGCTGAATAAATTATAGTATAAAAGTGATGAAACAAAGCTGATTTTAGAAAGTCCTGGAAAGATTTACATGAACCAGGATAAGTGAAATAAAAAGAACCAGGAATATATTGTACACAGTAACAGCAAGATTGAGCACTGATCAGCTATGACAGACTTAGTTCTCACCAGCTGAGTGATCCAAGGCAATCCCAAAAATCTTTGAATAAAAAATGCCATCTGCATCCTGAGAGAGAAATATGGAGAATGAATGTAAATCAAAAATGTTATGTTTACTTTATTTCTCTTTTTCTTCTGTATTATTTTCCTCTTGTGATTTTTCCATTTTGTTCTGTTTTTTTTTCCTCCCAACATGATTCATAAAGAAATGTCTATTTAAAAAATTAACGTACATGTATAACCAGAAAAAAGAAAACAATAAAAAAGTTGAAAAAAAATAAAATGTTTTTGGGCAGCTAAGTGGCACTGGGTCTGGAATCAGCAAGACTTATCTTCATGAATCCAAATCTGGCCTCAGATATTTAGTAGTTTTGTGACTCTAGTTAAGTCATTTAAACCTGTTTGATTCAGTTTCCTCATCTGTAAAAAGGAGCTGGAGAAGGAAATGGCAAAGTACTCCAGAATCTTTGCCAAGAAAACCCCAAAATGGGGAGGAATGAAGATGAATGTTTAAAAAAAAACTGTATTTGCACATATTTGGAAAAATAAAATATCATTAAAAACAAAATGAGAGGGCCAGCTAGGTGGCACAGTGGATAGAGCACTGGCCCTGAATTCAGGAAAACCTGAGTTGGACACAATTAAAAAATGACCCAACAAAAAATGCTTACTACAGTGTCTAGTCCAGTGCTTAATAAATGTTGTTTTCCTTTCTTTTTCCTTCCAGAAGTTCCATATCAAGGTTTTATTACATCAGTGAGATTCCATATTCAGTTCTCCCTCCCCTATAATCTAATATTTTCTAGGTAGGCTCTTCATATTACCATTTTTTTGTGGGATCCTATATTTGCTTATTTTTATTAATGTTTCATATACTGCTTTCTCAAGTTTGTGAAGAAGATTAAGACAAAGGCATAGAGAAAGTCTGGAGAAAATTTGTGAATTTGGAACTGAAAATTAAAATAAAATAAAATAAATTTAAAGTATCTAGGTGCTATAGAGTTGCCTTGAATTAATACTCAATTAGTGGCTTAGTGATTATAGGTAACATAGTAGAAATGGAAGGGGATCTGGGTCTCACGTTATATTCTGACCAGATGACTTCTTAAATGAGTGACCAACTAAGGCACTAGGCTGTTAACTGACTTAATAGATAGTGTAGTCTTGCATTCATGAAGACCTGAGTTCAAGAACTACCTCATACACCAATTAACTCTGTGACGCTTAACTTTTCTCAGCCTGAGTTTTTGTTTTCTGCTGATGTAATTAGGATTCAGTGACTTGCCTAAGGTCACACAGCTAGGAAGTGCTAAGTGTCTGAGACCAGATTTGGACTCAGGTCATCCTGAGTGTTTAAGAGCCAACTCAAACCATACAGGTGTATTGAGTTGGTTCTGACAATAGGATCCCTACAGCTATTTTTTGCCAGGGATTCTTCTAGGCAGTGGCTAATGAAGACAAAGAGAAAAACCTATTCATCAAAGGGGGGAAAGGGAAGAAGGGAACACCTCTCTTGGATCTCCAAAGATTTGACTGGGGATAAAAGAAATGGTGTTTGAGACATCAATGTTTTGTCCTTGGTCTAACAGATAATGGCAGGTCTGCCATTCAATCTTCCAGACTCTAAGGTTGACTCTCATTCTGGGCTCTACAGTCTCCTGCAGCTTAAACATTCCACAACCATTTTTTCTCCCTAAGGTGTCTTTCAACTTTAAGATTCCATGAGTCTTTGAATCTATATTTCTCCAGACCCCTCATCCCTTCAGTTCAGAAGTTTGTTTCATCACTATTGCTTAGCAGAGAAAATCCTGGAATGTATCAGCAAAGAATGTGAAGTATTTTCAGTTTTCTCAGAGCTCCCCTGATGGGACAAAGAACAAGAGTGACAACATTTTACACTTGACATTTCAACACCGTATTCCACATCTCTTCATTGGAGGCTATTACAGGCAAGACCTTCACCTTCACTGCTGTACCATCCTCCAGTGAAAAGACCTTTCATCCAAAGAGAACGTGTCTGACACAAGATTGCAGCATCAGAGACAATTTTTTTCTATTAACTAACTTGGATCTATTGGAGTTTTGTTTTTTGTATTTTGTTTTGCTTTGCTTTGCTTTGTTTTTCCCTATGAACTAACTTGAATCTGAAGGAATTATTTTTCCCTAAAGATTATCTGATGTGGTAAAGATACTAATCAGAGAGGGCAGCTCTAATTTGCACTAAGTCTTTGAATGAAAATTATGATAACAATACTCAGAGTTCATATGGCATTTTCACAATAATGGTCTTGTTTGGACCCCACAGCTTCATGGGTAAGTAACTGGAAAGGTGATGGATGCAATTCACTGCATAGATTAATGGACTTGAATTCCAGAAGAACTGGGTTCAAATTCTATCTTTGAATAAGTCTTTTCATCTCCAAGCTTCAATTTGCTTATTTGTAAAATGAAGATATCTCATATCAGCTTTATATTCAACCTCATATTAAATCAATCTAACAGGACTACTGTGAGACTTCAATGGGATAAAATGCATGTAAATTCCTCTACAAAACATAAAGCACATATAAGTAACAGGTATGATTCTTATTTCAGAGGTAAATAAACCAACGTTCTAAAAAATCAAGAATTTTAAGGGAATTGATGGAAAAAATACAAATGAAAAGATAATAACAAATGTTGGAGGGAATGTGGGAAAACTAGGACACTAATATATTGTTGCTGGAACTGTGAATGAATCCAACCATTCTGGAGAGCAATTTGGAACTTTGCTAAAAGGGCTATCAAACTGTGCATACACTTTGATCCCAGTGTTCTTACTGGGCTTGTATCCCAAAGAGCTCTTGAAGGAGGGAAAGGGACCCACATGTGCAAAAATGTTTGTGGCAACCTTTTTTGTAGTGGCAAGAAGCTGGAAACTGAATGATTGCCCATCAGTTGGGGAATGGGGGTATGATATATGAATGTTATGGAATATTATTGTTCTATAAGAAATGATCAGCAGACTGATTGCAGAGAGGTCTGGAGAGACATGAACTGATGCTGCATGAAATGAGTAGAACCAGGAGATCATTATACAGGGTAACAACAAGATTATATGATGATCAATTCTGATGGATGTGGTTCTCTTCAATAATGAGGTGATTCAACCCAGTTTCAATGGAATTGTGATGAAGAAAGCCAGAGAGAGGGCAGTGGGAGGGAATGTGGATCAAAACAGAGTATTTTTACCCTTTTGTTGTTTGTTGGTTTGCATTTTGTTTTTTCTCATTTTTCCCTTTTTGATATGATTTTTCTAATGCAGCATGCTATTTGTGGAAATATGTATAGAAGAATAGCACATGTTTAACATATCAAGGAAAATTTTTGAACACAAGGTTTTGTAAGGGTGAATGCTGAAAATTATCCATGTATATATATAGAAAATAAAAGGCTTTAATTTAAAACAAATTTTAAAAAAGAAATTGAGGTTTTGTGATGTTTGTAAATTACACAAGAAAATAGATTTGATAGAAGAGCCAGGGTTAAAAGGAAAGTATCACAGAAGCAGAGGCCATTTCATTCTATTTCTACTTGAATAGGAATGCTCTTAGGGTAAAACTAAAAAATTTTCCATTCACAACCCCTTTTTGCCCAAGAAATTTTATGTGACCCCAAGTATATAAGTATATAAAATAGATACGTAATTCAAATGTTTACTGGTAATAAGTTCTAATTTCATGACCCCCACATTTAGTTTCACAATCCACAATTTCAGAAGCTACAGCATTCAAAACCATCCACACTTTTGGAAAAGCCATCCAGTGATAGGGGTCTTGCTAATTCTTAAGGCATCCCTTTGTACTTTGGATAACTCTAAAAAATAGAAAGTTATCCTTCAAATAAAACAAATCAGGTTATACCTCACATAAAACATAATGCCTATATCCAGTTAAATTCCTCTGATCTTTGAAGCTGAGAAAATCAAAAGAAAACAAGATGAAATTTTCTTCCATTTGAAAGTCCAAAAATACTTTGATTTGCTCTTCAGTCTTCTCTAAGTTAAATGCCCTGGAAGTGTGGTAAATAATTTCCAATCATCTTACCATCCTTGCTAATCTCTCTTAGACAGTCTAACTTATCAAAGATCTTCCTGTTACTTATATGTGCTTTATGTTTTCTAGAGGACTTTATATGCATTTTACATGCAATTTTGTCCAGAAAGGAATTGATTAATCTAAATGTAGTCTGACCAACAGAACCAATAGCAAGACTATCACTTCTCTCACAGGTTATCATATTAATTATACCATTGATTCAAAAATACTCTGGTATTTTCCAAATGGATTATAAGCCGTGTAGTACATGTTAAGTAGGTTTTTTGAACCCAAGAAGAGGGTTTCACAGGCTGTCTTGATCAATATCATCTCAATAGATATCAGAATTTCTGATCTTTAGGTTAGGGCTCCCTCTCCTAGGCTAGACTGTAACTCCAAGAATATATATTCTCTGTAAATATTTTTAAAAGACTAAAGATAGGCATTATTTTACAAATGAGGACACTAACAGAGAAGCATGAAATAACTTGATTATTTAATGTCACACAACTAGTAAAGGGAGAGTAGATAGTCACGCCCTATCTGAATCCCAATGACCCTTCCACTCAAACACAGTGCTGGGTACAAGGTGGTAAAAGTAAGTGAGAAGGAGCCAAGATCTATATCAGGCAGTGTCACTGGTAGAATTCAGAGCAGTCCAACACTAAAGTGAGCTTTCTGCCCAGTATTTTATATTATGGACTGTTCCTTTCATTTCATTCCCAAAACATTAAGTATCTCCTAAGTGAAAAGCACTTCCTAACAGTAGTATAAGCACCCTGGGATGTTGATCTGTGTGAAAGGGTAGAGAAAGGTGAAAAAAGTTCAACTCAGGATCATGGAAAAAGCGCTGGTCAAGGACAAATGTCGTACTTGGCTCTACGCATAAGATGCTCTAGGATCAAATGCAAGGCCCTTTACTACTTTGGGGCTCAGCTTAAAGTGTTATGCAAATGTGATTTTGTTATTGCTACTATGATTTTCTATTTATAAAATAAAAGTATTGGACTAAATGACTCACTTAAGTTTCTCTGAGTCTCAGTGATCTTATCTGTAAAATGAAGTGATTAGACTAAATTGGATGTTCCTATCAGCTCTAAGTGCATGTGATTTTCAGTAAGGAGATACTGGGCACCAATTTTGCCAATTTTATAATTAGGCTGGGTTGTGGTCATCCTCTTATCAGGTTATGAGTGCTTTGTCCCTACTTATCCCATCAAAAATATGACAATCACTGAGTCACTTGTATATCTTTATCCCTTCATTTGGTATGCCCAAGATCCTATCCTAGATAAATTATATAATGTGTCTTGCTCAGGATGGGAAGAAGACTGAGAAAATTCTTGTAGAATAGCCACCGACAGGAAGGAACGTAACAACTCCACAGCTCATTGAACACGGGAAGCAGATGAAGAATAGGGAAAGCAATGAACCCACTAAACTTCAACAGGCATTTTGGCTGGTAGCCCAAGCCATCTACAAAAAAGGAAGACTGAGGGTAATTTCAAAGCCATCCTTCACAATGGAGAGTTGAGACATATTGTGCAATACATCAGGATTTACCACAAGCAGAAAACTCCGTTTAGTAAATGGACCATTTGAGAGGGAACCACATTATGTTGTAATTTTAACAAATGGGAGTTCTTCTGACATAGGCTGTGACAAGGACACATAATTCTTTATCTGTCATGTAGAGGAAACATCAAAGTCAGCTGCCAGGCTGGCTGGGAAATGTTCCTTTATGAATCAGATGAAGGGAGTACCATCTTGTTTCTTCCAGTGCTATCCAAGTTTGGGGAAGTCAGGAACTTTCCAAGGTGCTAAAAGAGAAATTGTTAAGGCTGGAACCAAGTGTATAAGAAAAGCAGGCAATCAGTCCGAAATCATAAATGGAGAGACAGTTATATGGTGTCTATGTATTAATCAAATAACCAACAAACATTTGTTAAGCACCAGTGCATAGAGAAGATGAAAAAAAAAAAAGGTGGTTAAACCCAATGTCCAGGAAGAGATGAGCCACATGCATAGTAGGGTGGAACATAAAAGAATCAATTGCAAGATGGGCAAACTAAGATTGAGATGGTCTCAGAAAGCCAAAAAAGTCAAAACAATTCTGTACAAGAAAATGAGTGGGTAGAAAAAAAAGATTTAAATTAGGTTGCTGGGGGGGAAAGTAAAAAAAATGATTCTATGAAGGAACAAAGGAAAGCCGTAGAAATAATGAATAGTGAAAAACATCCTAGGAAAAGCCCTTTGAAGTTATCTACTACAAATCCTCATTTTATGAGCAACAACTGACATTTAATGCTTTAAAGTTTGCAAAATGCTATACATAAATTTCTCATTTGAGTTTCACAAAAACTTTGTGATATCGGCCATATGGGTATTATCATCCCCATTTCACAGCTGAGGAAAAATAAGACCAAGAGAGGTTAAATGACAAAGCCTGTAAATATTAAAGGCAAGAATTAAATTCAATTCTTCCTGACTCTGAGTCCACTACTCTATCTATAAGTTGTTCTCAACAGGCAAATAAAGTAAGGATCATTGGCTTATAAGTAGTCCAATTAGAGTGAGCTCTGAACTTGAAGATGAGAAGCCCAAATTCAAATCCTGTCTCAGATATTGGCAAACTGTATACATCTGGACAAGTTTCTTAAGCTCTTTTATCCTCTTTTTTTTTTTCCAACTCAAATGGGAATAATAATTAATACTTACCTCACAAGGTTTCTATAAGGATCAAATGAGCATAAGTCAAGAGATTTGCAAATTTTAAGGAATTACATAATCTGTATCTTCATCATCATCTACATCAAGATCATCATCATATACACATCAAGGTAAAGGCACATACTCAAAGTCTCACATACATAGGAAGTTGCAGAAACAAGTGCTCTGACTGCATCCAATTACCAAGTTGTCAAAGTCAGGCTAAACTGTGACAAGCTGATTTTGTGCTGGAGTCAGCAATACACAATTGGGTCCCTCTGTTTCCCTCCTCAGTTTTGCTTGCTTAAGGCAACAGTCTCATCTACCTAGACCTTGTCCCAACTCCAGAGAAAAAGTTTAGAGGAAAGGAAGTTTTACTTCAAAATAGTACAGTCAGCAATGAGTCTATGAGATTGGAATGAAGAAGCATCAACAAAGCCAAGGAATAATAAGAAAGTTTTAGGGGAGATCCGATCTTGGGAAGATTCCAATAGTTTATTTTCCATGAGGAGGGCTACACACTGATCACTTTCTAATCTGATGTGTGGCTCACATTTAAATAGGATCCCCAGTGTCCAATATTCTGGACTGATCCCATCTAAAAGGTCACAAATGGATCATCTTAAAGTCCAGGTATAAGTATAAAAAAAAGCATTATAAGGATCAAAACCAAGGAATGTTGTCAAGAGGCTCAAATGCCTTCTGCTTATAAACTCCAAGTCTACTATCGCCTGATTTCATGGTTTCTGTATTTTTGGTCCTAGTTCTGAATACTTCTGTCTCTTCACCTTGTGTCTTTAATACATCAATATATGCCACAGAGAATCAGTGAAGTCTAAGACAATTCCTAATCTCATCTAATTGACCCATCTCATATTTCTCTCTTATTTTGCAGTCTACAGACAGTAGAGACCAGTGATTTGTTTAGAGCAGGGGTAGTATTTAATTTTTTTTGGTGTGCAATGGACCCTTTTGCAGTCTGGTGGATCCCATGAACACTTTCTCAGAATTATGTTTTAAATGCATAAAATAAAATATTAAGGGATTTAAGGGAAACCAATCATATGGAAATACAGTTATCGAAAGTTCCAAATTCTCAGACCCCCTGAAATCTCTCCAGAGAACCCTAGCTTATATGTGCCCATTCCTAGGCACAACACAGACAGGACTAGCCCTTTAGAATTGGTTGCTACAGAAGGTGACACATGAATTCTCAGGCAATAACAAGAAAAATATGGAATCATCAAATTTCAGTGGAAAAGGAATCGAAGGGTCTTTGTGCTCTAATCTATGATTTAAGGGGAATTGCATCTATAAAATCTTGAATTCTGCTTGGGGGACTTCATTGAAGTAACCCATTCCAATTTTGGAGAACACTAATTCATAGGAATTGTTTCCTTTTTATCCAGCCAAAATCTATCTCTAGGTAATTCTATACCCATTTCTGTTAGATTGGCATTCTGGGGCAAAGAAAAATGAAACTAATCCCTGTTCTGTGTAATAGTCTTTTATATACTTAAATTTAGGTATTATCTCTTTCTTAAATTGTCTCATATGCAGGCTAACCCATGAAGGATAGAGCCCTAGTGTCAATGTTAGTACATGAGTTATGCTGGATATCCTATGTGGGTCAAATATACTACCTCTAAAATATGTGTGTATCATTAGTCTGTGTAACTGTATTTTTTTTAAAAGTTAATTTAAATTTTATTTTAAGGTTATTTGTTTTGCTACTGATTCAGGAAGGAGAGGACAATAAGATGGACAGAATTTAGAAAAAGAGGACAGGGTAATTGAAGACGTCCCAATAATACTACAAATCAGTGTAGAGGCAGTCTTAACAATCCCAATACCAGCAAAATTCTGTCTCTAATCTCTATATTTTACATTCAATCATTTCCCTGAATTCAAAAATAAAAGCCAAAGAGACAGGTCTCCTGCCTACTGCCAGGTCTATTTGCCTACTTATTTCTTATTCTGACATATCATATTGGATTAGGGGTGCAGTGGGGAATGGCTGCTTTGTCTAACAATATCAGTAATAGCAAGTATGTTTGTGTGTGTATGTATGTGTGTCTATCTATCTATCTATCTATCTATATAAAGCAATACTTTACAAACATCTCATTTTATTGTCAACCCTAAGAAGCAGACACTATTATCACTATTTTACAAATGAGGAAACTGAGGGTAGGAAAGGTTAAGTGATTGCTCAGGATCTTATAGCTAGTGTTTAAGGCATAATCTGCTCTCAAGTGATGATGAGCCCAAGTCCATCACTGTATCCATTCCACCCAGGTTTCCTACCAGTTAGATATAATAACCTGCTTAGCAGTATTAGCATTAACATCACTAGATGTGTATATAAATGAATTTGTAAACCTTAAAGTGCTGGATACAAATCGGCCTTTTTTGTCATTGTTTCCTAAAGTACAAAAAACACTCACATGGGGTTGAAAAATCTGGATTCAAGTGCCAACTCTATTAGTTTTTTTTTTAATCAAATTTATCAAATCTCTACTTCTTTGCATGCTAGTTTCTTCATCTATAAAATGAAAATGCTGTTTTTAATGCTTGCCCCTCAGGGTTTTTGCAACATAATTGATTTGTGAGGGTTGATATTTCACACTCCTCCTCCTCTTCCCTCTCTTCCTCCTCCTCCTCCTAGTACTATTTCCTCCTCCTTCTCCTCCACCTTTTTCTTCTTCCTCCTTTTCTTCCTCTTCCTCCTCCTCTTCCTCTTCTTCTTCTTCTTCTTCTTCCTCCTCTTCCTCTTCTTCTTCTTCCTTCTTTCTTCTTCTTCTTTCACTTACAGCAAGAGCCTGACCTGTACTGGTTTCTCAGTTGGTTGTTGCCAATTCAGAATTCCAATTCTCTTTTCTAATTGGCCCTATTAATTTTTAGAAATGACTGTGTCTGGTTCCAAATTTGCTATAGAACCATTCTAGCCTCCTCCCTATTTTCTCTTGATCTGGATCTGGAGGATTGTCATGGAACCTTAGGATCTCAGAGTTGCTGGTTCTTCAGAGGTCACCTAGTTCAATCACTCACATAGTAGATGCATTAGAGTAATTTCATACTCCATTTCACTGTGAGAGCACACACCTTTGTTTGCTCATCCATTCAGATTCATCAAGCTGAACAAAGTACTTCAGACAACAGACTTTGGACTTCATTCACTCCACCCATTACACACACACACACACACACACACACACATACACACAGTACAAACATGCATCTAAAATCTCAATAGTCGCATGGCAAAACATACACGTTTATTACTATCACATATATACCCCCATTACAAACAAAAAAACACACACTTCCACTACACACACTTTAAGCATCCCTAACTGCCTTCATCCTAATATGCAGCGTTACTAGCATATACATACTATATAACATATTATATACTGATTATATACATACTATATAACACAACTCAATGAACTCTTACTATGTACATGACCCTGTATTAGTCACAGAAAATAGTAGGACAGAAATGAAAGTCTGCTTGAAGAACTTACATTCTACTGGAAATATAATAATAATAATAATAATAATATATTCTGTTGAGTTTTATATAAGATAAATAAACACAAGGTTTAATTTGAGGAAGGTGAAAGTACTGGGCAAGGAAAAATGGGGGTAAGAGAATGCAAATCAAAGATTTCAGCAAGTAGGAGGAACCTGAACTATAATCCTAAAGACAAATAAGTATTCTGACAGCTGGACAGATGAAAGTGCATATTTCAGACAGAGAAATAAACAGAAGAGGAACAATGAAATGTTGAATACAAGGAAGACCTAATTCTTCTTGGTTAGAATAAAGAGTAATGGGAATTAACATGGATAAAGGAAAGATGAAATCAGCTTGTAGAAGTAAAAAGTTTACATTTTATTAAAAAGAAAGCAGGGAGCCATTGTAGGTTTTCTGATTAGCATAGTCAGACCTGTGACTTAGGAAGGTAATTCTTTCAAATGTGTGAACTGGAGAGAATGGAAGCAAACATGCTACTGGGGAGGCTATAGCAATAGTCCAAGCAAAAAAATGATAGGATTTACCATATATGCCAAATTTTACATATATCTCAATTACCTTATATCCCCAAACACACGAACACAAATACACATATGCCACACCAACATGTAAGTCTACCAGAAATAAACCTTCTACCTCAAATATATAGAAGCATTAATTCTGAAAAATAGGCACATAGGCAACTTATTTAGCATGATTTTAAAAAATGGTGGCTTTTCATTTTCAAAATATATGCAAATATAGTTTTCAACATTCACCCCTGAAAAACCCTACATTCCAGATTTTTTTCTCCCTCTCTTCCCCCCACCTCCTCTCCTAGACAGCCAGTAATTCAAAGTATGTTAAACATGTAGCTTGATTTCTTTTAAACAAAGAAAACAGCAATCAACTTATTATTGTTCAAGTCATCAAACTGAAGTTGGAAAGTCATTGCAGCTACCACAGCCCTTAGTTCTGTTCATGTTGATTGTTTCTTTAAAATATGAATTTGATTTTTCATCATTAATCTTTTTGTGGCTTTTAAAGAAAATGGATCTGGTGCACCCAGAGATCAATCGATTTTTGCTGAGGGAACATAATGAAAACCTAGACTTTTCCATGGTTCTACAGCTGGAGGAAGCTTTTTGGGAGGACAAGTGAGAGAGGAAGAAACGGAGGAATATATCAAGCCTGACTTTTCATAGATATTCTAGCTAAAAGATTGAAATCATGGGAATTACAGTGACCTGTTATCAGATCCCTTTGAGCTCATTTAGGAAAATGCCGGGAATTTTAAGATTCTGAACATCTTGAAGAGGTGTTTTACATTCTATTTAGTTCTCATTCCTAATATTAAATATGATGGATCTGGGTTATATGATCTCTGATTTTTTTTCTACCTCCAACATATTACATTCTATCTTGTAAGTTTCCTTCATTCTCTAAAATGCTACCTACTACTTTCTAAGAACCTCTATATCTAAGAGATTCTATGTGCTAAAATATCTTTAGGATCGAATATTTTATGGACTTTAAGTATGTAGAATTACCAAATAATAAAACATTGCCTAATAAATAACGGTTTTATTTTAAAAAAAGGACTTAATATGAATTTCCTCCAGTTTACTCAGCAACTTCCATCCTTGCCAAATGTTTCCAGATTGTACATAATAGTAGGTACATTTTCTCTTTTTTGAAATATTCATCTCTAGAGTTGTAAAAGTAAAATTAATTTAAATTGACCTAGAAAAGAAAAGGCTAAAAGTTGGATTTGCTCCTCCTAAGTAGCTCATTTCAATCCTCCCTCCTTCTCTCTCTCTCTCTCTCTCTCTCTCTCTCTCTCTCTCTTTCTCTCTCTCTTTCTCTCTCTCTTCCTCTTTTTCTCTCTCTCTCCCCTTCTCTCTCTCTCCACCCCCTTTTTTTCTCTCTCCTTTTCCCTTTCTCTTTCTCCTGTCTGTCTCTCTCTTTCCTTCCTTCTTTCTGTCTATCTTTCTGTTTCTGTCTCTTTCTCTGCATGTGTCTTTCTGTCTCTTTCTCAAAGGTTTTCAATATTAAAAGAAACATGAACCAAAAAATGATCTGAAAATATAATTATAATGTCTGGTAAACAACCTCTTGTTTGATGAACCAATCACTCAAAATTTCCATTTCAATTTATGGTACCTTTCATCTTTTAGAGAAGTTAAATGACATGTCTATATTCATTGAATAGCATGACTAAAGTTAGAAGTTTTCCCCTAGGGTAATAAAGTCTGAAATCTTCATTTTATAGATGAGGAAACTGAGACTCAGGGTGATTCCCTGACAAATAAGTGTTAACTATTAGGTTTGAATCCACATGTTCTAATTCCAGAATCTGCAATCATATGACTCTTAAGGTATTGTAGTCACTTTCTATATTTCTAGAGTGATTTCAATTTCAAGAACACTGTTTATTTAAGAGATAGTCCCAATATCAGAAGCAGCTATACAAATATTGTGCTGACATGGGTAGCAGAAATACACTTCCCTTCCTGATCTCAAATCACTATACCCAGACCTCCAGGAATACCTAGTTTCTCCTTGGCCAGATACACAGTCTATCTCTGATTCTGGTTCAAAAATATTCATCTTCCCTATTCCTCTCACCACCAGACGCATAGATAAATTGAAGTTTACTCTTTTTCCCTGATTCTAGTAGGGAGTAGGCAGGTGATTGAAGAAAATTACAAGGGCAGAGCTTAGAAAGAAAGAAATCTTCTCACTGTGTACAATCCAGAGGCTGAAACAGTCCCAAACCTGCTTTGTAATATCCTTCCCTTCTTCTGAGTAATAAGGGGCATTTCAAGGTGTGTCTGTGGTTTCTTTTTATTTGAATCGAGGGTCTTTTAAAGTATACAAAGTATTTTTTTCAAAATAGGCCTCCACCATCTTAGAGACAAGGCACCCGAGTCTCACAGGGATAAAGTGTCTCCTACAAACATAGGTATATTAAAAAAGGAGAGCTCCCATTTGAACTGAACCAAGATCCTCCAAGTCCAGACTTCCTCCCATGATATCACTCTGTCTCTCTAAATAAATCAAGACAAGGACATTAACATCAATTCATCTAAAAGATACTTATAGCTTGTTAGTTTTCTATATTTGTTTGCAAAGTAATATTAAATATATTGGAAAGTGTTGATTATGAGGTCAGATAACTTTCCCCTCTATTCTTTGCCTTTCCGATGTTTCTGTATGCTAAAGTGATGACATTAATGTTCACTATTCAGAAAATGCTTTGTAAAATTTAAAATACTACATAAGCAGTTGACTTTTTCCCTCAATTTCTCTGTCTCTCTGTCTCTGTATGTCTTTGTCTCTGTCTCTTCCCCACCTCTCCCTTTTCACTTTCTCTTTTCTCTCTCCGTGTCTTCCTCCCTCATTCTATTTCCCTCTCTCCTCATTTTTTCTGTCCCTCTCTTCTTCTCCTCCCTTTCTCTCTTTTTTCTCTCCCCCACTTTCTCTTTTCCACCTTATCTTATTCTGACATTTGTGATAGATCTTGAGGTAAAAATGATTCTGAGACATGTCAACAACAACCTGCTTCTATTCTTTTAAATTTAATGTTCTACGCACTTTTGCTCAGAGGGATACAAAACTGCTTATTTATAACTGAATAAAACTAGTGGGATATAAGCTCATTCCCTTTAGGCTCACTGAAAAGCATATTAGGAACAATTTCAATTGCAGAAAGTGAGAAGGACATCAATATGATTATTTTTCCCCTTAATTTGTATTTTTTCTTCTTTGTCTACATTTGGGCATCTTTTCATTTCATTCAGATTGGCTATTAATGAGAACTGGATATTACTATATCTATTAAAATGCTATTGTCAAGTTTTAAAGTATTAATATTGTGCCTAGATGAGGACAACAGATCATTTGTAATGGTCCAGTCTTACTATAGCTTTTTGAATCCTTTTGGATATTCTGAAATATTTGTTTGTAGTTTGGGCATTTGTAGTTCTGTTGGCTCATGATATGAGATTCTGTTAGCTAATTCTGTTAGTTTGTATTTTGCTAGGTATTTGGTGCATGCTAATTTTTTTTTTCAGCCTGCAAGGAAGAGCTGAACAATTTCTATTTTTCTTTTAATAACCAGCATTGGTCAGGATGTGAAGTTTGGGTTAGCTCCTTGGAGGCTTCTGAATTAGCTGGAGTCTGGATAAGCAAAAATCCTTGGTCTTTAGGGGGAGAAGTAAAGGGATTGACAAAACTGCCACACTTTCTCCACCAACCTCCCTTCTCCTCGTCCTCCTACAAAGTGACTCTGGTTTTTTTCATTCCACCCCCTAATCCATCCTATGATTCTCGATATTCACCAAAAGATCAAGCCAGCACAGAATAGTGTAAAGGGCCATTTTTCTAAACATCTGCTAATAGTTATTGTCTAATATGTAATTAGCCTTAAGTACTAGGTTGTCTGATTCCAGGGCACCTATTCAGAGTTTCAGCCCTTTACAGGTCAGTAAGTCTGCGTTCTTAGGAATAATCTTTCTGTAATCTCTGTTAATGGTAGCCTGATTCTTGAACTCCTCCAATTCTATTGGAAAATTCATGTCTTTAGCTTTTGTTATGATTATGTATCTTTATTTTCTTCTTATCATTCTTCATCTATGTATATATACACATATATATAGATGGATATATTTATATACATATACAATGCATAAAACTACAAATCTAATCTATACAAATAGATAAATACTTATATATGGGTGTGTGTGTATGAATATGTGTGCATCTCTATCATCAACTCTATCTCTAGAGATATCGTGATTCAATGAGGCAAAGGTAGTTTTCCAATTTAGCAGCAAAATAATTATAACCACTTTAGAGAGGGACTTGAGAATATAAAATATGAATGTTAAAACTAGGGTATATATACATATATATTTATACATATATATGTGTGTGTATGTATATAATATATCTATCTATCTATCTATATATATATATATATGTGTATGTATGTCAGAGCTGGAAGAATCTTTTTTATAATCTTGTTTTCAAAATAGATAACACATGCTTCCATGTGAAATGAGAAACATATCAAAGAGATAAGGGGATATTTGGCAGATAACTATTATTATAGCAAAACAAATCTCTATTTCATTTCTTGAGCACACATCTACATGGTAATTTCCATCAATACGGAGGGATGGGATGCATGAAGAACTGATATTAGAGCAGGAATACCCCAATTATAAGGTTTATTGACTTTTCCATGGTCACAAAGAATATTAACAACTCAAAAGTTCTTTACATTTTCAGCAAATAACTATTCTAACAATTAGCCAGTAAGAAGACATATAAGTGGCATAGTAGATAGAGTGCTGGGTCTGGAGATAGAAAGGCCTGAACTCAAATCCAGCCTCAGACACTTACTTTGTGACTCTGGCCAAGTCATTTCATATCAGCTTGCCCCAGTTTCCCAAGTATAAAGTGTGTATTTTAATAATATTTACCCCTAGGCAAATCATTTAACTTCTTCCTGCCTCAATTTCTTCAATAAAAAAGGAATGATAATAGCATTTACTTTTCAAGACTGCTGTGAAGATCAAAAGAGATAATATTTGTAAAGTACTTAACAGTTTCTGACATGTAGCACGTATTTAATAAATGCTTGAAACCTTCATTTCTTCATTTCTGTGAGTCAGTCAGGTTCAGGGACTCTAAGACTAGATTACCAAATCCAAGTTGAGAGCTCTTTTTACTTTGCTATTCTCTCAGGCCAATGGAACCAGGAAGAAGAAAAGATGATATATCCAGTTTTTCTAAAGGAGGATTAGCATGCAATTTATTCCCCCTTCTTTGTTTTGATTCATTAAAAAAACAAACAAAACAGAAACAGAAATAATGTAAACTAGAAATTCTGGGTCTCATTTGGTACTTTGCAATGTATTTTGCTTATTGTGACATATTCATATAGAATGGTATCAGAATATGTAAACAAAGTATCTGGAGTTTGACTAAATACAGAGTATGCTCAGCTTGACTGGATAATAGGAAAATTTATTTCATTTAAAAAATCTCACATTCAATCTGTTAAATGCTACAAATCATTCTGCTACTAGGAATCTGCCTAATTGCAAGTGTACTTATGATATAAGCAGGTGCAGGGAAAGAGCCATCAGGCATTTTGGTTTACTGAAAAGATACTCTGGGACTGGGAGTTAGGAAACCAGGGAACTGGGCTAAAATCAGAGGACTTTGAAACTTCTTTTTCTAAGGTCCAGCTCTGAAAGCCTGTGGTCTATGTTCTAAGGTCTATCTCATCATAAACTGTGACTTATTTTATAGATAGGGCAGTAAGGTGGTTCAGTGGATAGTGCACTGAACCTGAAATCATAAAAATAGCTTCTTGAATTCAAAGGTAGCTTAAGACACCTACTAGTTGTGTGATTCAGGGCAAGTCACTTAACACTGTTTGCCTCAGTTTCTTCATCTGAAAATAAACTGGAGAAGAAAATAACAAACCACTCCAATAACTTTGGCAAGAAAATCCCAAATGAGGTCTCCAGAAGTCAAACATAACTGAAGAATGGTTGAACAACTGTTTTCTAGATAAGGAAATGAGGGACTTCACTCTTCTGGCTAGAGTCATTACTCTGTCCTGGACTACTGTAAAAATCTTTGATTGGTGACTTTTCATTTCAATCTCTCCTCCATTCAGGTGTCTAATCTATCTTAAAGGTCTGGTTTGACTGACCATGTAAATAGCCCTCCTCGACCCTTATTCAGTAAACTCTAGTGGTTCCCTATCTCCTCCAGTTTCATGTATCTCCCCAGAATTTCTTTCCTCCTCCCTGCCCCTTTCAAGTCTTCTAACGCTTTCCTCCTATCTTCCACATCCTCTATTATTCAGTGGCTTTGGTCCCTTTACTGTTCTTCACACAAGATACCATCTTCTCACTCTATGCATCTGCGTGGGTATTCCCATGACAATAAAAGTCTCCCACCTCAATTCTGCCTCCTGTCTTCCTTCTACAATCTTGTTTTCTATAGAAAGCCTTTCCAAAGCCCCCTTAAGGCTAATGCCTTCTTTCTGTTGATTATCTCCAATGTATCTTATTGGCTTTTTCCTGTTGTTTGCATATTGCTCCCTTATTAAAAAGCGAGCTCCTTTGAAAGAGGAAGTGTTTTTTGTCCTTGGTATCCCCAATACTTGGTACAGTGCTCTGCATATAGTAGGCATTTAATAAATGCTCATATTATCACCTTGTCCAAGAATGGAATAGTGCCTGACCTCAAGAAGCTTACATTCTACTGGCAAGGGTACAATACAGGCACATAAAGATAAAGGCAACATACACTGGAAATATAAAATAATTTATAGAGAGAGGAGAGTGGGGAAAACACTAACAACTGGATTTGGTAGGAGGTGGAGAGAATTAGGAAAAGCTTTCCCTTGGGAAAAGAAAGCTACACTGAGCTCTGAAAGATGCTAGGGATTCCCATTCCCTGGAGGAAAAGCATCTTAAATATAGGGAAATGGGAGATTGGTTGTCTATTGAATCCAGTGTTGTGTGAGGGTATTTCCAGCTAGAATCTCAGGTAAAGCATCATGGAAAAGGGATCATAAAGACTGAAACTTGAAAAATCATTAGCTCCCTATCAGTCTCATGAGCTATTGCCTTGAGAAAGGAGTCAACGTGAACTTGTACCCAGAAAGTGGTATGGGAAAATAAAAATCACTACCACTATTCTGAAGAACTTTTCACCTACATTTTGAACGAGATAACTTCTAAAGTCGATCAGGAAACTGAAGGCCAGCGAGGGAAAGTTGCACTCCAAAAGGTCCACCAAAAGGTAATGGAAGCAGAAGTAGGTTCTGGGCCTTCTGATTCAATCCAGCCTCTTGCTCAGACTCTTTGTGGCTTCCCTTTTCCTTATCAATTTGAGAAATGCCTCCAATTATAGAAGAAAAGTAAATGACCATGGGGGGAGTGGAGAATAACCAAATAGAATTGCTTTAGTATAAAAAAATTATTTTAAAACAACTTAAATTGATTAATTCATTATTATTCATAGGGGCAGTTAAGAACTGTTGACAGTTTATTAGGAAACTTGTCTAACTATTTTCATTCCAAATGTTAATAATTTGCATGCATAGCTAATGGTACTTACTAAAAGAAAAGAAAGCATGATTTTTAATATGAATAACCTTTGCCATTCTGCTTTCTGCAAAGCAGAAAAATAATCAGTTAGTGGGCTTTTTGTTTTATTTAGGAATTGAATAAGTCTTTTAAATTCTTCCTCAACTATAAAGTGGAAATGACAAAAACTTCATATTTCTAGAGTTGTTACTAATTAGCCGTGACTTGTTACTAATCTGATAAGGTAGGGCATACAGGTATTATCATTCCCATTTTGCAGATCAGGATATGAAATCTTAGAGAAGTAAAATAAATTAGCCATGATCACTTGGCTAAGAGGTGGCAGAGTTGAGAATCCAAGTCCAATGTTCTTTCTGGTACCTACTAAGCAGCTCCTTATTATATGCTACTTACCTCACTGGGTTATTGTGAGAATCAGCTTCATCTAATATGATATAATTAATATAAACATACATACACATGTATGTGCACAAACACACACACACATACACACACATATATATATATATATATATATATATATATGTAAACCTTAGGTAACCTAAATTACTTTGCAACTTTCAATATTTCAATGGATCCATGATCTCATCTATGAGTAACTCAAAACTATAATATACATGCAGGTTATTATGACTCACAATCTATGTGATGATAAGCAAGATACTACAATTTCTTCAAATGCTGAGAAAGAAAAAGAGGAGGCATGCAAAACTATGGAAAACAGCTATTACAGGGAGTTAGGATAATAAAATTTAGGTTCCAGTCCTTCCATTAACTTGCTGTGTGGCCCCTAGCATGTGATTTCCTCTCTGTTCTTCAGTTTCCTAATCTAAATGAGACAAGATTATAGATAATCTGTAGACAAGATAAAAACAACCTCAGAAACCATCTAATTTGAGGTGACAAAGTAGATAGTTCTGGAGCTGTGGTCAAGAATTTGATTCATTCTCAAACTCAAACAGTTGCTAGTTGGATGACTTTTGGTAATCACTATGTGTTTTAAGCTGAAGTGGGAATAATTATAGCATCTCTCTCACAAGATTGTTGTAAAGATTAAATGGTAGCAGATATGGTGTTCTTTGTAAGCTTTACAATGTTTAAATAGGTTATTAATATTATTATTATCATCCTGTCCAACCCTTTCATTTCTAGATCAAGAAACTGAGATTCTAATAGATAAGGACTTCTCAAGAACTTGCCACATAGGTAGTAAGCATCTGAGATAGGATTTGTACCTAAATCACATTACTTCAGGGTCTGTGTTCCTTCCAATATAAGACATTACCATTTAGTTGTTAATCAATTATCATATTGTTAAACATCACTCAGAGAACTTTTTATATGGCTTCATGGAAACCACAAAAATATCTCCGAATATTTTGCTTTATATTGCAAAAGCTAACTAGTAAGAAGATCCTAGGTTTTAAAACTAAAGGGATCTTGAGAGATTGTTTAATTTAAATACAACAATTTTACAGAGGTAGAAATTAAGGGCCACAAAAGTTAAGTAATTCCCAAAGAGCTAATGGCGCAGTATTTTGATCACATGGTCCAAATGCCTTATTTTTCATGAGAAAACTAAAAGTTGGAGAGTATTGCCTAAAGTCACATGTCTACAACATGGCAGAACTAAAATTCCAATCAAAATTCTCTCTAATTTTATACCCGCTGATTGTTCCCATCACAATGCTGGATCTCTCTTCATAGTATTGGAATGAAGTACGCCCCAAGCAGAGCCTTCTTCATGCTTGGGGTTTCCATGAAGGCACAGTATCTCTCCTGATGGCTTGTGACGCCATGAAACAAGATTTTCCTTGCTAGATTGGCACCTCAGCCCATGACTAGGCGTTGGTTGGAAGGGAAAATGACACAAGTGATTGAATTCTGTCTGGCGTGACAATCCATCCTGCTTTCTGGAATGCACTAATATTTGATCTCTTCAATGTCTCTCTTTACTTCCCAGAAAAGCCAGAGTCACATCAGCATGCTCTCAGCTGTGAGCCCATAATTAAAACCGTGTTTGCTCATTCAGATGTGACTACCGCCAGAAAACTTGATGGCCTTGACTTCATTAATTCAGTAGTCAACAGAGCTTTCCAAGAAACTAATTTCTTAATTATAAACCCAGATCATTCAATTTGTCAAATTACTGAACAGAAAAAAAAAACAAACAAAAATCTAAACACCAAAATAATTTACCTTCTTAAGTACAAACATAAACAGAGGAAGGTGGGCCCCCCTCACCAATGTAATCAATATTTTGTTTCAGACTGAATTTCAAAGGAAACACAATAAACATTCAGTTCTCAGTAATTTAAATAAAATTACACTGATTAATTTGAAACTGCTGGATGAACTTGAATTTGAGAACCTCCCATTTATACAGAGGTCAGACTGTGGCAAAATTCAACATTCCATAACAGCCACAAATTGAGAAGAGTGTAAGATCAGAATGACAAAAAGACAATGTTAGAGTTGGGAAAGACTCTATTACAACAGAGGCTTAGTAAAGGAAAGGGTCTTAGCTTCTAATAATAGCTAACATTTAGGTAGCATCTACCATGAGCCAGACATTGGATTGCTTTACATATATTATCTCACTCAAAACAGAACACATGACCTAGAATGTTAGAGGAGAGGAACTTGAGAGACGTTCTAGTTTAATTTATATGTAAGGACATTAAAGAGATGAAGTGATTTACTAGTGTTTGAGATACGACTATGCAGTGGCAGGGAAGAGAAAAATGTATATAAGAACTTATTATGCAACAAGCATCATGCAAAATACTTTCACAAATATTATCTCACTGAACCCTCACAACAACCCTGGGAGGTAGTTATTATTTTTATTCCCATTTGACATCTGAGGAAACTGAGGCTGAATAAGATTTAAGTGACTTATCCAGGGTCACTTAGCTTGTAAGTGTCTGAAGCCAATTTTGAACTCCGGTTCTCCTGACTCCAGACCCAGTGCTCTATTTGCTGAGCTAACTCACTGCCACTATAGACATATACATCTAAGACTCTAAGCCTAGTATTTTCCTACTATATCAAATTATTTTTCTGGATTCATAGGCAAGAGACTTCCATTCAAGTCTCCATCTTGGTACTTACTAGGCACTTCACCTTAAGCAGATAAGTTCATCTTTTGAAACCTTAGTTTCCTGATCTCCAAAATGGGATACTAATACTATTTATCTCTAATTACAGGGTCATTAGAATTTGTTTTGATAATTCTGACCTTAAATATACATACACCTCTATGTATACATACAGATACATGAATACACACATACAGTGTCCCAAAATCTTTGTTCAGAGGTGTAATACTTTAATGTTATATTACACTAAGGCTTTTGGAACCCTAGAGCCATATATAGTTACAAAATTACATGCAGATAGATTTTATCATTCAGTCATTTTTAGTCATCCTGACTCTTCATAACCCCATTTGGAGTTTTCTTGGCAAAGATAATGGAATAATTTGCCCTTTCTTTTTCCAGCTCATTTTATGGATGTGGAAATTGAGGTGAACATGGTTAAGTAACTTATCTAGGGTCACATTGCTAGTAAAAATCTATTATCACATTTGATCTCAAGAAGGTGAATCTTCCTGATTCCAGACCCAATACTCTAATCACTGTGCCATCTGGTTCTATAGATAGACAGATATGTATACATGCACAAACACGGGTTTTATGGGATATGTTGCACACACGTGTGTTTGTACATCAGTGCTATGATTTTTGGAACTCTTCTCTCAAATATATATATATATATATATATATATATATATATATATATGTATATGCATATATACATACACACATGCATCTCTATATATACATATGTGCATATACAGCTCCCCAAATCTTAGTATATATACCATATTTATCCATATATATGTATATGTGTGTATATGATCAATTCTGATGGACGTGGCCATCTTCAGCAATGAGATGAACCAAATCAGTTTAATGGAGCAGTAATGAACTGAACCAGCTACAACCAGGGAAGAACTCTGGGAGATGACTAAGAACCATTACATTGAATTCCCAATCCCTCTATTTTTGCCTGCCTGCATTTTGGATTTCCTACACAGGCTAATTGTACACTATTTCAGAGTCTAATTCTTTTTGTACAGCAAAATAACTGTGTATATGTAATATACACACATACACATTATATGAAATACACAAATGTATATCATATGACTATTCATATGTATATATAAATACTACACACTTGTAATTAGTTAGTTATATATACTTGGTCTAGACTTTTGATTTCACTGATGTAGTGAACTCCCAGAATTCCAGTGAGGAAACTTACTATCAATGCAATGAATTGTATCAGAATAAAACTATGTTTTAAGAAATAATTGAAGAGGGGAACCCAGAACTCTGAAAATCCTTGAAGGAGAAAATCTTCTTCAATTCTTCCTCAATAAGAGACCCTGTCCCAAGTTTTTTTTTTTCCTCTTAAATGAATTTAAGTTTTAACTGCTTGAGGGGGGAATGAAACAGGTTGTGGTCCTTTTACTACATTTGTGATTATTCCTTTCTGATTCCCAACCCCTCCTAGCTGATGCATTATCATTTCAGGAAGCTAGGACCTTTAATTTTTTTCTTTCTTTGTAAGACACATATATAAGAGAGAGAAAGAAACAAAGACAGAAAGATAGACAAAGACAGAGACAGAGAGAGGGAAAGGGACGGAAAGGCAGAGAGAGAGAGAGACTGAGACAGACAGAGAGACATAGACAGATACAGAGGAGGAAGGAGAGATACACAGAGAGAAAGAAGAAAGGTGGGAGAGACAGGCAGAGACAGAGAGAAAAAGAGGGGGAGGGGGAAGGGAGAAAGGGAAGAAAGGAGGAAGGGAATTATATAATATTATATTCTGGAAGGGAAGAAAGGGAAGGACACAGAGAAATTCTGTTAATGTAAAAGGAAACAAAAGAGGCAGCCAGGGGGTGTAGTGGATAGAGTAATGTGCCTGGAGTCAAGGACCTGAGTTCAGATCCAGTCTTAGACACCAATTGTGATCCTGGGCAAGTCACTTAACCATATTTACCTCAATTTCCTCTTCTATAAAAGGAACTGTAAAAAAAATGGCAAAAGCACTCCAGTATTTCTGTCAAGAAAATCCCAATTAGTTCACAGAGACTCAAGCACAACCTAAATGACTCAACAGTAAAAAGTAAAAAAAAAAAAAAAAAAATCAATAAAATCTATTTTAAACATAGTTCTATTTTGATGACATCTCTAGGACCTCTCTTTCCCACTCATGCAACTACTGCCCTAGTTCTGGCTATTTACCTAGTCTATTTTAGTACTCTCCTAATGAGTCCACTCTTTAAATGTTAATGAACATTAAAGAAGCAAAGGAACTTGGGAATTACACTAAGCAAAGACCTCATTTAACAAGTTGAACAAACTCAAAGTCCAATTTTAAATGAAATTCAGTTCAAAACAACAAACTGTTATAATGCATAAGGGATTCTTAAAAAGTGCAACAAGACAATTCCCTTGTCTTCATGGAGGTGTTAGACTATAAGGAAGGATAAAATATTTCCATATTTACACACACATATACTTAAATAAATATGGGAGTATGTGTCTATACACATACATATTTACACATATTTACACAATGCAGTATACATGGATAACTATGTGTGTGAACACAGACATAACCACAAACTCTAGCAATTTTAGCCCATTCACACTATGTACCAAAGAATCTGAACAGACTGGAAGGGTTCAGAAGAAGGGATCATTGTGGCCTAGGATGGTCAGGAAAGGATTTAGGGATAAGGTTATATTTGAACTAAGGTAAGAGGGGAATCTAAAAAATGGGGAGAAAATAAGGGGGCAGGGGTGATGGTTTCAAGTCTAGAGCATTATCACTGATGCTTAATGAAGCTGAGAAATTCACTAGTGAGAAGTTAGGGAGTATGAGCAAACTGGGCCCTTTTCCAGCACCATCAACATGAATTCCCAAAACTCACTTGTTGAGTTCCATTTTCTCAGTGGCTAAAGTACTCCCTGGGTACCAGTGAATCAGGTACTCTTTGAAGTTGCATCAAACATTTCCAGGCCACTGGGGCCCTATTTAGTAAATTGCTGCTTATGAATTGAGGCAAGGGGAAAAATTGGTTAACTATTAAGTACTGATGTTAGTATAGGTGTCTAGGGCATTTTTTGCATACAGCAGGCACTTAATAAGGGTCTACAGACTGAGTGAATAATAAAGATGAAGGTATGGATAAAGAAGCCAAGGACAAGAGAGGAAAAAAATCATTCAGGAGGAGAAAGTGAGGCAAACAGAAGTTTTAAACTGATATTTGACCCTAAAATCTTACATGGGAGGATTAGGGAGTCGGGATTATGTGATTTTTATTGTTCTTTCAATTCTAAGGCATATAACTCACAAAAATCACAGAATTTGCAGAGTTGGAAAAGGCCATATAAGGCATCTATTCCTATTTGTCTCCTTTATACTATTCTAAAGAAGAGCTCATCTATTCCCTGGTTGAAGCAACCACTATCAAAGAAATCTAATGGAGGACAGTGCCAATTATTAGGATTTTTTCTTATATCAATCTTAAATCCTCTTCTCTATCACCTCCACTCATAAAGGTTCCCGTTCATTCTTTTCTGGCAGAATAGATTTAATCCATTTGGAGATATGATAACCTTTGAAATAATTGAAAACAGCTCTCATATCCTCATTCAGTATCCTAGACAGCTAGCTGATTCAGTAGATAAAGAGCTAGATTTAGAGACAGGAAGACCTGATTTCAAATTTGGCTTTAGACCTTGTAGTATGACCTTGATTTGATCATTTAACAGTTCCCAGAATCACCCTTCTCATTCATAAAATGAGGTTAACAATAGTACTTTCCTTGAAAATATCAGGAAAATAACAGGCTACAGGAAGCTGGAATAAAGGGCCCTAACATAGACTAAAAGGCTTCAATAGCAAGCTATCATAAACTTGACTCACAAGCATATCCCTAGTGTAGTCCCAATGACACGAATTATCAAGTTGGATTTTAAAATTATCCATATAAATACATACATATATTACTTTACACACATGTGCACATGCACATACACACACACATACACACACACACACACACATTTCTCTATTACTATGCAATAAACTATGTTCCAAAACTTTAAATCTCATTCTCAGACACCATATTTTTAACCTGTTTTAAAGTCTACATTTCTCTAATACTATTATTATTATTTATATAGAACTTTAAGGTTTTCAAAATCTGGTAGTGAGATTATCTCCTTTGATCAATGATAGTTATGAAAACATCATCTACATTCCCTAAATCTTACATTTCCTTGATAAATACTTGAATACTTTTTAACATTACTACAAGCTTTCTGGTAATATCATTGGTGTTCATGTAAAATGTTAAAAATCATGAGTGATCATCAAGTTTGATTAGCCTTGAGAGGTACCTTTCTGACTTATAAATCTATATCCTCCAAAACCTCTGTTTACCTTCAAACTTTAAAATCTGGACAGTCCTTTGATGAGCTTCGACTGGTCCTACCAAATTAGGAAAAGGTTTTAATACAGATCTGACAATGGAGAGTTTTTTTTTTTTATTTTCAAAACATATGCATGGATAATTTGACAAATTGACCCTTGCATAGCCTTGTGTTTCAGAGTTTCTCCTCCTTCCCCCCTCTCCCTCTCCTGGATGGCAAGCAATCCAATATATGTTAAATGTGTTAAATTATATGTTAAATCCAATATGTATAACATTTATACAATTCTCTTAGTGCACACAAAAAAACAGATTAAAAAAAAGAAAGTAAATGAGTAAGAAAATAAAATGCAAACGAACAACAACAAAAAGATTAAGAATGTTATGTTGTGATAATGGAGATGTTTTTTGTTCAGGGACATGCATAGAGGCTCATTACCAGGAGGCAAATCAAGAAATGCAGAATTGCTTTTGGCCAAAGCAATATATGAAAACTAATACAGTTAGGCATGGAGAACATTTTAGCTATATGGACAGACTGAGCATCTACACTGATAATATTGTGAATCTTTGAAGTATTATTATTAATCAATTATTATTTGTTATTTGTTATTTTTATCTATAATTATTAATCAATAATCAAAAAACCTTTAAGTGTCTACTATACATCAGGCACTGAGTTTGGTGCCATGGATACAAAGAAAGGCCCTGAAGAAGTTCATAATCCAATAAGGAAGACAACATGCAAGCAAAAATGTACAAATAAGACATATATGAGATGTCTAGGAAATAATTCATAGAGGGATGTCTTTAGACTTAAGAGAGTATAGGAAAGGCTTTTGGTTGAAGGAGGGAATGTAGCTGAAGCTTGAAAGAATTGAGAGAAGTTGGAAAACAGAGATCAAGAAGGAGAATATTCCAAGCATCATGTACAGCCAGAGAAAATTCTCAGAGTCAAGAGAGTGAATATATTGTACAGGGGACAACAGAGAGACTAGTGTCACTGGATCAAAGGGTACATGATAGAGAGTAAGGTGTAAGAAGACCAGGAAGGTAGTTCATTTATTAAGATGTCAGCATCTATAGGAAACAAGGTCATGGAGGGACTGTGAACTAAAATGAGTTTCCAAGAAAAACTGTGTTTTCCTAATGCATAACCTTTTCTTAGAAGGCAGACAAGCAGTCATGGCCACTGTAGTTTGGAAGTCTTTTCATTCATCCATTTGAATAGAATTCTAGGTTGCATTCTATGGTAGATTAACTTTTCTTAATATGGGTACCATCTGGTTAAGAAACATTTCCAAGACACTGGGGAGGTGCTAAATGGCTTCAAAAGAGACTCAGAGGAAGAAGTGGCTTAATTTCTTCAGGAAAAGCCCTATTAAAAGAGGGGAAAATGCTAACTGCCATCACATTACACCTTCAACACCAACTGGGTGCAAAAAGAGACAAATATGTTAGTGTTTTTCCTTTTATCCAAACCTCTCATTAAAAGGGTAAATATGGGCTTCTTTAGACCTTCCAAGTGTTTGATTCATTCAATTCCACCAGAACATGTGAATTTGTACCTATTGTATGCAAAATATCACTCTGAGTTTGGCACAAAAGCTTGTGAACTTGAAACTTTCTCTCCATTCCTACAACATCTTCCCTAGATCAAGCTCACCTCTTGTCTGAATTACTGAGATCACCTTCTTTCTAGATTCTGTAGATCTCTTTCTCACAAATAACAACAACAACAACAAAAAACAAGATGTGAAGACAGAAGGAACCTTAGAGATCAAATAACATGATGCCCTCATTTTAATGATGAGAAAACTAAAATTCATAGCTACAAAGTCAATATGCTTATAACTGACAATTTTGAATTTGAATTCAAAACTCCAAACTTTAACTCCAGTGTTTTTAATTCTGTACATGATGCTTCTCTACCCTGTCAAAGTGGCCAAATTATGTTTTCTAAAAGAAACTCTGATCATATCATTCTCCTGCTTTAAAACTTCCAAGAGGCTACAGGATAAAGTTCAGTTTCCTAGACCCAGTAACCAAATTATATGAATTCAGTCTTGCAAATTAGTTTTTTTCCTCCTAGTCCAATATTATATTAATTTCTCTCATGTACATTTGTAACTAGTCATTTGCAGGTTGTGTCTGACTTTGTGACTCCATTTGGAGTTTTCTTGGCAAAGATTCTGAAGTGGTTTGCCATTTCTTTCTCAAGCTCATTTTATAAATGAAGAAACTGAGGCAAATGGGATTAAGTGACTAGCTGGATTTACAGCTAGTAAGTATCTGAGAGTGGATTTGACTCTAGGGTCAGTTCCACTATGTCACATAGCTGCTCCCACCGAATCTATGGGCTGTTTTCTGGAGTGTTTTGGTCATTTTTTATAACTGTAATGCCCCAATCATTTTTCCCCTATTTAAAAAATTGCCCATTTCTTAAGGTCACCTAAAATGCCGACTTTAGAATCAGAAAGCTTGAATTCAGATGCTACCTTTGATACTTACTAGCAGTATGAACTTAGGCATGGCACGTAATCTCCCTAGGATTCAAATTTCCTTATTTGTAAAGTGAGAAAGTTGGGTCAGTTGGCCTCTGAGGTCTCTTACAGATCTAGACCTACAATTTTTAGTTCCTACATGAAACTTTTTATTTTTCTTTGATAAGTAATACCTTTGTACATTAATTACTTGGCATTTCTTTGAATTTTTTCTCTTTATATTTATTCTGTGTCTAATTGTTGACTCATTTCAGTCATGTTCTACTCTCCATGAACCCACTGAGGGTTTTCTTGGCAAAGACATTGAAATAATGTGCCATATCCTTTTCCAGATCATTTTTAAATTGCCTTCTTAGGTTATATGCTTTCGCATACATGTGTAGATATGCATGTATGTATGTATATGTATACACAAATTTATTGTCCCTCTCAACTCCCTGAGAGTATTCTTCCATTTTTATTTGTATCCTCAGTATCTGACATATAGTAGGCATTTAGTAAATATTTGCTGATTAATTTATATAATTTTTATTTATGTGCAGCCATGTAGCACAATGCACAAAACATTGCAGGCAGCTGGTGGCACAGTGGACAGGAAGATCTGAGTTCAAAACCAGTCTCAGAGACTAGCTGTATGACTTTGGGAAGGTAATTTAACCAATCTCAGTTTCCTCATCTAATATTATCTCCCAGGGTTATTGTTTAGACAGAATGAGATTCATAATATCTATAGTTTACAAGAGGACAGCTAAATAGCATAGTGCATAGAGTGCTGAGTCTGGAGTCAGGAATGCTTATCTTTAGTGGTTCAAAACTGGCCTCAGACATTTGCCAGCTGTATGACTTTAGGCAAGTCACTTAATCTTTTTGCCTCAGTTTCCTCATCTGTAAAATGAGTTGGAGAAGGAAATGACAAACTACTTCAATATCTATGCCAAAGAAACTATAAATGGGATTACAAATAGTCAGCCATGACTGAAACAACTGAACAACAACAATTTTACAAACTTTAAAACGCCAAGTAAACACCAGTTGTTATTACTATAGAACTATCTTGGTGGGAAGAATTTCCTTTTTTGGGAAATCCCTTGGATAAATGAAATTCCAGGTCTGTTCCCTGCATCCCTATCCTGGTCCATATCATGTTAAAGTTCTTAACCATTATCATGGAATGGAGGTTTCTGAAATGGCTCAGTTACAGATGAAAACACATTGTGCCTTAATTAACCTCTTTAAGACTTAGTTTTCCTAGTTCTAAAATGTGACAATGGCCAATATTTACACTACTTATCTTGTAGGGGAGGGAGCAGGGGTTTGCTGTTAATTTTAATTTGTGTGTGTGTGTGTGTGTCTAGAACTTTGATTTAACTAGTATAAAGGGTTCCCAGGGAGGCAACTCCCTCAATCAAGGAAGATTAACAACTACTCAGCAATTTATAGTTTTAAGAGAGCTGACCAGGGTACTGACAGATCAAGTAATTTGCCTTGGGTTCCACACCTATTATGTGTTAGTGTCAAAGCCTTCAATTCAGGTCTTCCTGCCTACCAAGAAGATCCTCTAAATTATCTGCATATAATAAAATATTTGTTGCTGTTGACTCATTTCAGTCATGTTCTACTCTCCATGAACCCACTGGGGGTTTTCTTGGCAAAGACATTGGAGTGATTTGCCATGTCCTTTTCCAGCTCATTTTTCAATCACCTTCTTAGATTCCAGGCATTCTCAGACTTAGTCACTTATTCACAAACATATATTCAAAATGATTAAAGGATATTGTCCTTGTTCAGGGAAAGATGCAGTAGAAGCAAAACTCCCTCATTAAGGACCAGAAAGGGCTTCAAACAAGCCTAAGAAAACATCTCTTTGTTGATTCCCCAATTATTCTGATAACTGGGCTAACCACTCAGAGTTCAGCAATTACTGAGGAAGACAACAAGAGATTATATTTGTTAAGGGGCTATATTTGTCCCTGTTCATTACTGTTGATAATCATTGTAATTAACATTGAACAATATACATAAGATAATGTGGCCACACAATTTTGGGGCCTCCTTCTGGTCCCTAGCAGTGATCTATTCTGAGGAAGCCGTTATGCTCCCAGAAATTGTATTAGTTTGCTGTGGTCTTTGCCTTCCCTAACCTCTTTATGCTCTATCCTATTTTAGATGTGCTGAAAACTTTTCTGTCTGAAACGTATCCCTACTTTCATCTGCTTAAAGCTTTTCTTTCACACACACTGACTTGAAAGATTGGCTATGCTGGTGGGTGAAGGGGAATAGGAGAGTAGGTGGAATTCATTATTTTAACAAATACACAATACTTCAGCTCAGCAGATAAGGAAAATATAGGCAAGGATCCTCATTAGTGCTGTATTTCTGAATCTTCATGGAGAGAAGCAATCTCTCAAATTCTTTTTTGAAGCTTTAAATTTTTGTATTCAAAATCATCTTATTCACATACTCATTCATGTATTAATTCTTTCATTTATTAATGTATTCATTATCATATTCAATCATTCATTCATTCATTGCTTCATTATCAAAGTCACTAATTCGTTCAATTAATCCGCAGATATTTGCATGCTTATGTTGTGCAGAGCAATGTGCTAGATTGAAAGGGATGCAAAGAAAAGAAAAAGAGGTGAAAAATCCAGTTGGTGGCAGAGTCTTTTGGAAATAGCACTGGTCTTTCAATAGCAAGAAATAGGCAAAAGCCTCTGTTCTCACATAAACAGAATTAGTTATGTGATGTCATGCAGTATACTAGTCTTTTCTGAACTCCATTTTCGCAAGATGAAAAATGGGTAACATCTACCTTCCACATAGCTTATACTAGGGGTCCTAAAACTACGTCCCGTGGGCCAGATGTGGCAGCTGAGGATGATCATCCCCCTCACCCAGGGCTATGAAGTTTCTTTATTTAAAGGCCCACAAAACAAAGTTTTTGTTTTTACTATAGTCCGGCCCTCCAGCAGTCTGAGGGACAGTGAACTGGCCCCCTATTTAAAAAGTTTGAGGACCCCTGGTATACTAATCTACCTAAAAAAACTCTTATGAAGAAAGGATTCGGTAAATGGCAAAACTCTCTATAAATATAAGTTGTTGTCATAGAATCATAAAGTTTAGAGACTGAAAAAGTCTTAGAGACCATTTGATACAACCACCTGACATTTTGGATGCAGAAACTAAAGCACGAAGAAAGTCCCTTGGCCAAAGTCACGTGCATATGAAGTAGCAGCAGGTTGGAAGGCAAGGGCTTGAAACCCATATTCCCCTATAACACATTCAGGGCTCTCTGCTCATCTAGGTTAGCTAAAAGTCAATTTATCATAGTGAAATATGACTGGGCCTAGGGACCAGAAGTCATGGGCTTTCAATGAATTTTGACACTCTTGTCTCACAGAGGATTTACTGCTTTGCTTTTTGTGCTCTCATGGACCTTTTATCTATCTATGTCTATTCTGGCAACTATGAAGAGGAGAACTATAGGACACGGTCCCTTACCTCTTCCATTGTTTCCCCATGCTCCTTCTCTCTTGGTGAATTTACTAGCTCCTAAAAGAGTTATCTTTATGAAGATATGTGAGCAGCTGGATGGCACAGAGGATAAAGTATTGGACATTACTTCTCTTCCTAAGCTCAAAGGAAGACTTATTTGCTGTGCGACCTTGAAAAAGTCAATTAATTCTGTCTGCCTCAGTTTTCTCATCTATAAAATAAGCTGGAAAAGGAAATAGCAAACCAATACAGAATCTTTATAAAAAAAAACCTCAAATGGGGTCACAGAAAGTCAGACATGACTGAAATTACTAAATAAAAATACTGGTGTATATGTACATGTACATATGTGCATTCACAATGAACATTTTTTGTGCTTATTTGTATAATTACTGTGAATGTGTACACAGCACGGTATATAAACACATATGTAGATATATTGTATAATACATTATAAGCATATGTACTATAATGCTAATGGAGTTCACTGGGATATTTAACGGTAATACAGCTTTATCAGTATAAACATTTTTTCTCACTCTATAAAATTGAAATTCCACCAGAGTAGGGATTGTTTGATGTTTTTTGTATAACAACAAATATTGTTTCTTGCAAATAATAGGCATTTAGTACATGCTAACAATTAAACTGAATTCAGTCTGAGCTCTAATGTTTGCTAGCAGTGTGACCTCAAGCTCTTACTTTTCCTATTCAAGCATCTATTTCTCTACTTATCAATTGGAGAAGATAACGTAAAACTACTCAAAATATGTTGAGATGTCTCAGGAAATAGTAGGTTGCCCATTACTAGGGATCTTTAGACAAAAGCTAGGGATGAGTCCACACCAGATAAGTTGGAACTAGTACTGGTTGCATGTTCACTGAGGTCTCTTCCAGCTCTTGAATTCTTTGCTTCCATGAAAGTTTTCAGACTTGTTTGAAGACTAGGCTTGATAAACTCTACAACTCTCTATAAATATAAATTGTTATTTATTATTTTATAAGAAAAACACAAATCAGGAAATCAGCTGCTGCTGCTGCTTAACGCTGTTATTACAAAATTCTCATCATCAATATATCCCGTTGGATACTTTTAAGGGCATCTCTTGAATGGAAACTGATTTCTTTTAGGAAGAATCTAGTGGTTTCCAAGTACTGGGCTGGCTGAGAATCATTTGCAGACCTAAAGCAAAATTCGATTGTCTTTTCTTTAGAAGGGTTTTGAACCTCAGTTGTCAGTCAATTTTAATTTCCTAGTACCATTTTTAATTCTGAGATATTTAATAAGGCCAAAAATTCCTAGGGTTTAGAGCTGGAGGAGAGACAGTAATCAAAACAAATTTCTCTTTTTTTTTCAAGTGACAATTTTTCACCCACGAGTTGGAGTGACTTGTTCCATGGTACAAGGATACTGTGGTATCTATTTCTAGTTTACATTTGAACCCAGATTCCATGAGCTCTTTCTACTGTACCCTGCTATAATGATTATTTCCCAGAATTCTGTCCTGATGTACATAAAGATTAAAAGTCAGGCCTATTGTTCCCAACCCAACTATTTCCTTCTGTTATCAGTGACCTCTTCCAACAAACTTACAAAGTACATGAAATGGTACCATCAGAGAGCTGGGAGGAACAACAAAAACCATATAGTCCAATTCTCTTACTTTGCAGATGAGGAAACTGAGGCTCATGATGTTAACTTAGGTATTCTGACTTCAACTGTAAGATGCTTCTTGGGGCAGCTAGGAAGCACCAGCCGTGAAGTCAGGAGAACCAGAATTCAAATCCTTTCTCTTGACAATTACTAGCTGTGTGATTCTGGGCAAGTCCCTTAATTCTGATGAATTACCTTGCAAAAAAAGCTTTCTTCTGCTCATCTTAATTAAGACACCAAATCTCCAGAAGGTTCCTGCTAAAAAACATGTGTGAGTTCATATCTAGGAACAAAATTCTACAATAAGAGCACATTGTTTTAAATGTGGTGATAATATCAGTGTTTAGTTTTAGGTTCAATAACACTTCTGACTTCAATTTAAAATTAAGCCAATATTCTAATGTATTACTGTCTACAAAACAACAGATGGAAAATCACCTTTAATGATTCAGTTATCCTATTCCTGTTTTTCTAGTCGTCATATTAGTCTGAAAACTGGACTTCTCTCTTCTATCACCTCCAAATTTAGAATGTATGAAAGCTGAGAGCAGCTTAGAATTATGCTACTAACAACACATGTAAAAACATAATGAAATTGAGAGTGACAAAGACTAAAAGAATTGAAGGATGTTTAAAGAAAACCAACAACTTCTAAAATATATCTACACCTATATTCATTTTTATATCTATTTTATCTCTGTATCTATATTTATGTCACTAGCTATATATTTGTGACAATTTATATTAATTATTTTTGTTGCTTTTCATTCATGTCTGATGCTACTTTGGGGGGTTTTCTTAGCAAAGAAAACGCCATTCCTTCTCTAGCTCATTTTACAAAAGAGGAAACTGAGACAAACAGGTTTAAGTGACAGTCTAAGGCTGAATTTGAACTCAAGAAAGGAGTCTTCCTGACTCTAGCCCCAGAACTGTATGCACAATTACATCACCTTGCTGCTCTGTAATTATATTTATATATTACATAAGTATAAAGGATAAGATGATATATTTTATTATAGACTTCTTATTTCTCATGTGGACTACTGCAATTGCCTACTGGTCAGTCAACCTGCCTCAACTCTCTCCTCACTTCAATTTATCCTCCATTCAGCCTCTAATGTGATTTTCCTAAAGCACAGGACCGATCATATCATCCATAAATTCCACAAATATCCATAAATTCTAGTGTAACCTTCAGAATCAAATATAAAATCCTTGATTTGGTGTTCAAAGCTACCTCTTATCTTTCCAGTTTTCTTATACACCTTTTCCCAGTGATCCAGTAGTACTGGCTTTTTGACTACTCCACAAATAAGACATTCCATCTTTCAGCTCTAGACATTTTGTTTTTCTGGACCCTATGTCTAGAACACTCTCTTCACCTCTGTCTACTGCATTTCCAGGCTTCCATTAAGTTCCAACTAAAGCTCATCTTCTATAGGAAGCCTTTTCAAACCTCCAATTCTAGCATCTTTCCTTTCCTAATTATTTCCTATTTATCCTTCCTATATCTTGTTTGTATATATTTATTTGTTGTCTCTCCCTTAGATTGTCAGCTCGTTAGGGGCAGGGACTGTCTTTCATCTTATTTTGTATCCCCAGCACTTTGTCTGGCAAAAGGTAGGCACTTAATGTTTATTGAGTATAAAAGATAGGATGACATCCTCAAAATCAAGAATCCCTGACTTAAAGTCCAGCTTGTGACCAGTTATGTGAACTTGGGACTATCACTTAACCTTTCAGTTATCCATGTATCTGTCTAGGATATTATATTTAGAGGAGGTGCTGTCTTGTATTCATAGAGGGAAATTATTCATATAGTACTCCCTATACCAAGAAAATCACAGGGTCAGTTCTTAACTGTATCATCTATTTATCTCTCTATCATCTTTATTTTTTCTAGTAAATTGATTTATTTTTAACACACATTGCTTTATGAATCAAGTTGGGAGAGAAAAATCAGGGCAAATGGGAAAAAGCATTGGAGAGAGAAAAAAAGCAGAAAAAAGAAGTGAACATAGCAGGTGTTGATTTACATTCAGTCTCCTGAGTTCTTTTTCTGGATACAGATGGCTTTTTCTATCCAAAGTCTATTGGGATTGCTTTAGATCACTGAACTAGTAAGAGAACCAAGTCTTTCATAGTTGATCATTACATATTCTTGTTGTTATTGTGTACAATATATTCCTGATCCTGTTTGTTGCACTCAGTCTCAGTTTATATAAATCTTTCCAGGCCTTTCTAAAATCAGCTTGTTTATCATTTTTATAGAACAACAGTATTCCATTATCTTCATATACTACAACTTGTTCAGCCCTTCCCCAACTAATGGGCATCTACTCATTTTCCAATTCTTTGTTACAACAAAAAGAGCTGCTACAAACATTTTAGCACATGTGGGTCCTTTTGCCTCTTAAATGATTTTCTTGGGATACAGACCAGTAATAACAATGCTGGATCAAATGGTATGTACAGTTTTATAGCCCTTTGGGCATAGTTCCAAATTGCTCTCCAGAACATTTGGATCAGTTCACAACTCCATCAACAATACATTAATGTCCCAGTTTTCCCACATCCCTTCCAACATTTATCATTAACTTTTCCTGTCCTCTTAGCCAATCCAAGATGTGTGAAGTGGTACTCCAGAATTGTTTTAACTTGTATTTCTCTAATCAATAGTGATTTAGAGCATTTTTTCATATAACTATAGTATCATCTGTATTTATAAATGTATATAGCTAAATATACATCTATTGATGGTTACATATATATATATATATATATATATATATATTTTCACAAACATGCATACATACAGATAAATACATACATATATACACACATGGTATAGATATGGAAACTACATTTACCTTTACTAAAAGGTAATGTCTTTATGCCTCAGCATGGCAGAATTGCACCCTCCATTCTTGAAGGATATTTCATGGACTAGAAGTTTATTAAACTATAAAAACTTTGTTTATCAGCCCAAGAAAGGACAAAGGACTATCTCTGCCCTCTGATAACCACCTTCACTAATCGTGGAGAGGTTCCTTACCAAGTTGGCCTGTTGGGGATGATTTTAACAGCCACAGAACCTTTCAAAGATCATTGATTAAATTTTAGAGGCATAGCAATCTGCAATGGGGAAGAATACTCACATCAAATAAAATCTGAGGAAAAAACAAACAAACACAAAAACAAATAAAATCTGAGGTCCTTAACTAATTATTTCTCATCATTATTTTTCAATGTGTATATACATTTATATAACTCTCTCACTCTCTCTTTTTCTCTCATACACACACACACACACACACAACACACACACACATGTGCCTGTGTATGTGTATATGTTTTTCCTTTGTCAGAGATGCCATTTTTTGGTACTACAGCCTTTATTCAGGGAATGGTACTGAAATGATAAGGTACTTTCAGTTGCCCTATTTCCAGCAACTCTAGATAGGATAAGAAGGAATATGGTCAGTATGCTTTATACTGCCACAGCACAGCCTGTTTGCCTTACCTTGTCTGCCCAAGCTTTGTAGAAATTATTGGATAACCTCCCATCCCAGTTCTTTGCTTTATCCTGCCTGCAATTCTGACATCTCTCTTAATTCCCTCTCTTCTCTCAGCTTTGACAAGCTAGCTCCCAGCTCCGGACTCCCAACATTGCTCCTGGCTACTATGATCAGCTGTTAATCCCCCTTCCCCTGTCACTTTGCAAAAAGGAAGGCATGATGATTATTTGGTATGACTGGCTCTGCTTAGTATCTATTAATATTTGGGGGGTTATATAATGTAAAAGTTGAAACACTAAGTCACATATATTGAGCTGCTTCTGCATGGATAAGCAGACAGCACGGCCTTAGATTTGGAAATCAGAAATCCTAATCAAGGAAATGACAGATAAAGAGCTGGAAGAAGTCTCAGAGGAAGTCATCTGGGCTATCTCCCTTATTTCATAGATGAGTAAGTTAAGGCTCAGGGAGTTTAAGTAACTTCTCTGAATTCACAGGTAGTGAATGTCTAAGTCATATGAGCAGGGAATCACAGATGTTGAGCCAGAATGAAACCCAGAAGCCTATTTAATTTTACTGATGGGGAAACTGAGGCATAGAAAAATTGAATGACCTAATGCCACCTGGTATTAAATTGAGAAAGGAGAATAGGTAAGAAAAGTCTACCGAGAAGGTTTTAGGTGAGGAGAAGAGAACAGAAAATTTATGACAAATGGCTAAGGGCAAATTATTCTATTGGGAGATGGGATGAAAGAACTAAAACCTCAAAAAGAGAGAAATTTTGGGAACATCATTGTAAGGAGTATGAAAGAGAGTCTATAAGAGAAAAATCAAAGGATTGGTATATGGAAGTAAAAGCCCAACTGAATTAAGCTAATGTGATTCCATTTTGGATAGCAAGAGCTCATTGTCAATTGAGGTCTTCAAACAGATTCAATGACTACTTTCCAAAGGTATCATAATGATCATTCCTTTTAAACATAGGTCATACTAGCTGGCCGCCAAGGTACTATTCATCAATAGATTTTATGATCCCATGATTGTACTTGGCAGCTTGAGAGGAGGATGGATGGTGTAGGGGAGGGAATGCTAAGCTTTGAATCAGGAAGACTTGGATTTGATTAACTGTATAATTCTGCCAAATTCATTCTACTTTTATCAACCATCATTTACCTCATCTGCAAAATGGGAATACAATTCATGGTTTGGAATAATAGATTTATTAAGATGAATAGGTTCAGTTTAGATGACATATGTTAAATGCTTTGTAAACCTTATATGCCGGTAGGAATTGGGAAGATTGATTATGGGGTGAGAGAGGGAATACAGAATAGAGAATTGACAATCCATGAAAGCAAGGGAAAACATTTGTAAGGGAGTCAAGGGTATATGACAGAGTGTAGTTCTATTAAAGGAATAAAGTGAAGTCAGAATCAGATAAGAAACTGGAAAAGTAATTAGGAGAGGAAGGACAATTCCTTCCTGAAATTAGAAATTTCAGTGAGATTTAAGAACTGGTTTGGGCAGCAGATGCAAGAATGCTTAAGAGATTGTAACCAAAAAGGAGAATCCTACAAAAATTCTAGGATATAAAGCTGGAACTGAAAGGAATATCAGAAGCCAGTTAGTGCAACTACCTTATTTTTAAAGGTAAAGTTTATACCAAGATCCAAGGAGATTGATGTATCCAAGGTAACACAAGTAGCAAGAATCACAGAGTTGAAATTCAAAACAGAACCATTTTGGTTGATAGTGAGAATCAAAGTTAATCACTATGACAGAAAGGGGCACAGTGTGAAGGGATGGCAGAGGAGGATCAGACATAGGGAAGAATAAGACTAAGGTGGTTCTGTGAGAAATTTCATGGAGAGATAGCAAGTTATACAGCATGTGAGTAAAACAGAGTGCTGACCACAGCAATGGGGGTGGCTGAAGATATTTATTAGCCATTGGACAAGGAAAGCAACATGTGATAAGACTGTGTAGTTAATTGAAGGAGCAGATTGGAGGGTAAAGTTTAATGATGGTAGAAAAAGTGATATAGTAAAGAAAAACTCCACCCCACGCAACATATAACTACTTCACTCCACTATCCCTATTCCTCTATACCACAATCCTAATAAAAGACCAGGATTGCAGCTAAAGCCCAAGGTGGGCTCTGCCTCTATAAATGGCAATGGCTGCCAGAAGGGCTATGTATCAAGAAGGTAGGATTTTTGTGCCACCTCATCCTTCACATGAATTCTTCCCTACTCCACTTTATCAGAAATGATTTCCTCTATGAGAGCACATAGTGAAGTTTATACCTCTCTCATACACTGGTCATGTGTTATTTTACATTATATTTACCTGTATATATGCCTTATCCCCCTACTCACTGTGAGATAAAAAATATGTCTTACGTTGAGGAATCATATAGGAAGATGTTCAGGAAGCAACAGCTTATGGAGGAAAAAATAGTGAAACATTTTTGGTACAAAAACAAAAACAAAAGGAGTTTCCATTAATTAGGGGATAGATAAATAAATTATATTATGAAACTAATGTAATATTACTGTGTCATAAGAATTGTATGAGGAATTGTACTATAATTATGGGGAATTCAGAGAAACTTGGGAAGACATACATGAATGGACCCAGAGTGAGGAGATTATAAATTAGAGAATAATATACATAAGAATAGAAATGAATAAACCAGTAGAAAAGTTTGGATCTGAGATTTAATGCAATAATCAGTCATCTTTTTGGAGGAACAGAGATGAAATATATTTGTTTTTTCTCAGTAGAGAAGCAAAGCATTACAGGTACAGAATGTTGCATGGACAGTCAGATGTAGTTACAGTGAAAGACTTTTCTTTGGTTGCTTCCTCTATTATAGAGAGGTCAGTGGTAAGAGGTATTGATGGGTATAACTGGGAAACCATAGTGCTATAGAGAACAGACAATATGAACTAAACACTGAAACAAAGAATATTAAAAAAAAAGAAAGAAAAGGTCCTAAATCTGGAGTTGGGGGACCCTGGATCCAAATATTGCTTCCAAGAATGAACAAAGTGGACAACTTTGATTAAATCACTTTATCTCTGGGTCTCAGTTTCCTCATCTGCAAAACTGACATATTCATTTGGACTAGATGACATTTCAATTTCCTTCAAGCTCAAGGTCTATGATTCCAGGACCCTATTATGAGGATAAGGAAATATGTATCAACTGAGCTTTCTATATTCCCACAGTACCTAATACAATGTGCTACTGCACATAGCAAGAACTTAAAACATGTTTTTTTGAATATCTAATAAAATCACTCCTGAAGTTTTGTGTTGTAGGATAAACAAAGAACAGAAGGAATCCTCACTGATATCATTACCAAGAGATTATGAAGAAGCTTCAACTATGATGAAAAGGAAAATATTTGAATGACCATTACTCATTGTGCCCCTCTGAGCCTCTGTTTTATGATGTGATAAATTCATCCTTAATGCATGGAAAGGCACATTTCTATTCATTATACACAACTCCCCTCTCTCTATAGTCATTTGAATCAAAAATAATGAATTTCCTTCCTTTCTCTTATGAGCTCTATCAATAAAACCTCAGACCAAACCAATTAGCATTTAGAGTCAGAAACTTTTCTAGTTTGCTCAGGGTTTCTTTTGTACAGTCTTCCTCAGCAGACAATTGTGTGTGTGTGATTTACCCCACCTTTCTTTGAAATGTCACTTGTATTCTTCCCATCAGAGACTGAAGAACAAAACTATGTCTGAAGACTGGCAACGTATGACTTTCAATTGTCTTTAAAAGCTGAATAAATCAGAGTGAGGTATAAAGACATTCCTGAATTATTACATTTGATGACTTAGGAAAGAATATTTACTTTGGGCCTCAAGCAAACTTGCAAGTGACTAACTTTCTTCAAGTTCCCCAGATTCTCTTGTAGTTTGTTTGATTGATTCATATAATCACAGAACAACAAATCTCAGAGCTAGAAGGGCCCTTTGGACAAAGAACACAGAATAATGGAACCAGAGGTGACATTAGAATGTAAAACAAAAGACAAAGTTGGAAGGGAGTTGAGCACATATAGGTGATCAGAGCTAGAAGCTAGGTGCCTTAAATATCATTAGTACAATTCCTTCCTTTTACAAATGAGGAAACTGAGGGTGAACAAAAGAAGTAATTTACCTACCTACTGTTAAAGAGCTTCTAAAAAGCCAAGGCAGAACTTCTTATGTTATAGGTTTTACTGCTGAGTCTTAGATTTTGTCCATGAGTATTGTATGAGGAATTGAGGAACTAGTTCATAGTTATTTTGTTTTTTTATTTAATGTCTAAATAACTAATCAAATTCATAGAAACCTAGGCACCTTTCCATGGGAATGTAAATTAATGACAAGGGCATTATCCTAGGGGAAGGTGAATCATGGAAATGACTAAAAGTAGAAGACTTCTTCAAATCTTCAGCTACTGGATTAAAAAAAAAAACCCAATAACAATAATAACCCCCTTAAAAATTAAAAAAAAAATAAGTAGGAATTTATCACTTATGAATTTCAAAGTGGAAGTTACCTGAATTCATATATGTTCAGGAAGACTTCTATAAGAGCCAAAAGTAATATTTAATGCTTAGAGAGGTAGATAATTTCATAAGACCCTGAGGAAGCAGGCAAATTCATGATATATGGGAAAGAGCAGAGACTTGATAAGAGCCTTAGTGAAAACTTCCTTATTCTAGAGAGCTATGCATTCTTCTGATCAGGAAGAGAGATTGAGGAAAGAGTAAGCAAACTGGGAGAAACTGAGGCAGAAGCCTTGCTCCTCCTATCCCTAGCTATGTTCACAGGATTTTGTCTTTTTGCTAGTGACCCAACACAGAACATGCCAGGGTGGAGGAAGTCAATGCTGCACCTTTGAGGTAGAAGGTTTCCATTTATAAAGAATGGGAGAGAGGATAAGAAATAAGAGATGCTGGGCAGCAAACTGATAATATGATGTTTTGGACAAGGTCAGGAGTTTAAATGATACCAAGATGTTGCTTCTTCCAGAGTTATTACAATAAGGAAAGATATTAAAAGTATCGTACACTAAGCATGAGGTAAAAATTCTGAGTTTCTAATTCTTAGAATATTAGGATGATTAGAATACAGAATAGGAAATCTGCAAGGAATCTGAAAACAATAGAATGTCAGAGCTGGAAGAGGCCTTAGAACACAGAATATTGGAACTGGAAGGCAATTTACAATATAAAATGTCAGAGCTGGAAGTTCTTTTGGCAGTCATGTAGAACAAGTAGAAATAACTTGCTCATTTTCATCTAATAATCCTCTAATTGCTTTCTGAAATTTCCTCATTATCTAATTTATTAAATTTAATAAACTTTTACTAAATACCTACTATGTTCAAGGCACTGTGCTTGGACCTGAGGATGTGGAAATGAAAATGGAGCAGTCTCTGCCTTTAACCAACCAAAGGATAATTGAAACAGAAAAACTACACACAACTAAGGCTGGAGCAGCCAACAGGAAAGACCTCTTATTTTAGGTGTTTTAAAGGAAGCTGGAGATGTTCAAAAGCAAAAGCTTTGCAGACATGTAAGAATGCCAAAACAAAGACACGGAGGAATATTCACATAGATATCAGAGTGTGTAAAAGGGTATAACATGAAATAAGACAGAAAGAATAGGCAGAAGCAATATTATAGAGAGCTTTGAATATCAGGGAATATTTTGAATTTTTATTATGCAGAAAACTGGAAATCACTGATAATTTTTGAGTTAGGGAATGATGTGAAAAGATTTATAATTTAGTACAATTAATTTGGTAGTAGAATGTAAACTACTTAAAGCCAGAGATTTTTTTTTTCTTGTTCTTATATTATTGACATCTAGCATGGTGCCTTTGCAAATAAGAGCTACTTACAAGTGTTTGTTGAATCAGAATCAATTAGTCCTATGCCCAGGATCAAATGACTAGATACTGTGCTTTTTTGGAAAGTTAATTTCCTTAACCCTTGATTTTGTCATCTATGAAAATATAGAGATCACAGGGAAAGAGACTTTCAAAAGCTATATATTGTAGAATAAACACTAAATCACCATAACTCTCCCATATTCACCTCCAAACAACCATAAATTGCATCCTGAAACAAATCCTACAACATGAGAACAAACAAAAAGATGGGAGTCAGATGATCTTTTAGCCCCCAAACCTTGGAAAATCACTGAAAAAGATCTGTCTTATTCAGACAAAAAGAGATTATATTCCAGGACAGAAGGTGTCCCAGTAAGTCAGCAGCAAACCTCACCTGAGCAAACCAGTGAGAGAACATGAGACCCAGTGAGGTGAAGAAGGCAAACACCACTAGCAAGACACTCACCCCTACACTCACACATATACCTTAGCATACCCAGGGGAACAGGGAGACTCTAGCTCCAAAAACTGCTGTGTGATTCAGTGTAACCCTAAGCAAATAGGCTCTTTCCGGGGCCAGACATCATTATGCTTCAGTGTAGCTCCAGGGCAGAAACACATGCCAGACACCATCACTAAGACTCTGGCACCAGGTAAACTGCCAGACTCCTACTGTCTCCAACAGCACTAGCTCCCCTCCCCAACCCCACCAACCACTCCCTTTGTCTTAGGCAAAGTAAAAGCAAAAATAAATCCAATTAAGAGACAAAGAAAGAAACTATATCTGGTTAAAAGATACCATAGATGATGAAGTAATATCAATACTAAACATATATGCACCAAGTAGTATAGCATCCAAATTCTTAGAAAAGAAGTTAAATGAGTTGCTGCTCTATGAACAAACAAGATAGAGAGAGCATTAAAAATAAAAAAATAGATAATTTTGATCATATTAATTTTTTTCAAAAGAAAAACAAAACAAAAACCAACAATTCAACCAAGATTAAAAGGAAAGCAAAAAATTGAGAAACAATCTTACAAGTATTTTGATAAAGACCTCATTTCTCAAATATATAGAGAACTGTATTTATGAGAATATAAGCTATTCCACAACTGACAATTGATCAAAGGCTATGAACTGGGAGTTTTCAGTTGAAGAAATCAAAAATGTATATGGGTACATGAGGAAGTGCTCTAATAACATTTGATTCTAGAAATGCAAGTGATAACAACTCTGAGATACTATCTCACACCTATCAGATTAGTTAATATGACAAAAAAAGAAATGATAAATGTTAGAATATGAGAAAATTGGTGTACTAATTATAGTTAGTAGAATTTTGAACTGATCCAACCATTTTGATGAACAATTTGGAACTTTGCCCAAAGGGAAACCAAATTGTGGATACCTTTGATTCATCAATACCTCTACTAGATCTATTTTCCAAAGAGATCAACAAAAAGGGGAAAGAACTTATATGCACAAAAACATTAATAACAGTCCTTTTTGGAGTGGCCAGATACTGAAAACTAAAGGGATGCCTATCAATTGGAGACTGATGAATAAGCTTTGGTAAATGAATGTAATGAAATACTATTGTCAATAAGAAATGATGAACATTCCCCCGAGAAGTGGGAACCCAAAGAAATGATGAACATGCAGATTTCACAAAAATCTGGAAAGACTTGTATGAACTGATACAAAGTGAAATGAACAGAACAGGAAAACATTGTAGAATATTATTTTCAATATTATGTGATGATCAATTATGAATGAGTCAGAGCTACTCATAAACACAATGATCCAAGACAAGTATAAAGGACTCATAAAGGAAAATGCTATCCACATCCATTTAAAGAACTGATGAACTCTGACCATAAATCAAACATACTTTTTTCAATTCGTTTATTCTTTTTCATGTTTTTTTTTCTTTTGATCTGTTTCCTTTTTCACAACTATGACTAATTTAGAAATATATTCTACATGATAGCACATACATAATAACCTGCATCAAATTGCCTGCCATTTTAGGAAGAGAAGAAGAGAAGGAAAAAATGTAAACTAAAAATCTTGCAAAAAATGCTAAAAATATCTTAACATATCAATGGGAAAATAATATGCTATTAAAAAACAAGGAGGTTGGACTACTTGACTTTGATGGTTCCTTCCTATTTTGAATTAATAAATTTTATACTTGGTCTCAAATGACCTTTGTTCAGCCCGGTGTCTTTTAACATTTCTATCAATGACTTGTATGAAAGCATGGATGGAATTAGTAACTAATATGCATTATTACACAAGTCTAGAAGGAATAGCTAACAGGCTGGATTATAGGTTCATAGATCTAGAGTCTGTAGAAATGTCAAAAGTTATCTAGCTGAACCTTCTCTATGTACTGAAGCCCAGAGAGAATAGGTAATATGCCCATGGTCATAGAGGTAATAAGTATGGGCTGAATATAAGATTATAACTTTCTAAAAAAATGCACAAATATAAGATATGAATGTACCTAGATGGAACTTAATCTGCAAATAATCTGATGGAATTTTTTTTTGGACTGTGTAAAAGTGGCCACAAAGATTTATGCAATGTATGATATACAAGACTATTGGGTGATAATCCCCAGCATATTCTGTCTTAGTCACACCATATCTTGAGCATGTGCTCAGTTCTGGATGCATATTTTAGGAAGGTTGCTAATAAGCTGAAGGGAAAATGTTAAGAGCAAATGAAAATGTTAAGAGCAAACTAACCAGATTGTGATGGGCTTAATAATCTTATCATTTAGAAGAACAGGTAAAAGACTAGAAGTAGCAGAGGCATGCTATTTACTAGTAACTGTTTGAAGGACTATTGTGTGGCAGAGATCATTCTCCAGTGGATAGAATTTATAGAAGTAAATTTAATCTGGATATAAAGAAGAACTTCCTAATAGCTAGATCTGTTCCCAAGGAGACCTTGGGGGGATGCCTCTATTATTAGTACATTTTTCCTCTCCAGATATTTTCAAACAAGGCTCAATGACCATCTATTAGACATGGTTGAGAATAGATTTTTGTTCATAGCCATGCATATTCCTTCTTATCCTGAGATTCTGTTATTATGAGAATAGGATAAGGAGAGGGAACTAGATCTTCTCTGGTAAGATGCAGAGCTCTCAACAATCCCAAGATGTTTCCAGATTCAAAGGCTGATCTTTTCCACACTGTTATTCATGTGGAAATTCCATGTGGTAGCAAGTCATGGTATACCATGATCTCAGTAGAACCAAAAGTTTTGGATAGTGTAAGGGCATTAGAAATATCTATGGTAGAGGTGAAGTGGGATACAAGATTTTATTTTTAAAACCTGCATCCATGAATAGGTAAAAAGATATAATTAAGGGATATCGTATTGTGAAAACTCTAGCTCTCTAGCACTAGAGGGCCTGTGTTTCAAAAATAGCTATGATATTCACTTTCTGCATGCTGTTATAGGGGTAAGATCTCCTGCCTGAACCTCAGTTTCTTTATTTGTAAAAAGAGGGGCTTGAAATAACTTCTTAGTTATCTTGTGATCTATGAATATATGTGAAAACAGGGAAAGAGTTGGTGCAGTTATATAAATAGAGTAAAAGCTACAGACAGCTCAGGTAACACTCTGGTGTCCATGAATTATTAAAGTAACCAGAAGAAGGCTGCCAGTGCATTAGGGGATCATAGAATCTATGGTTTATTTATAGAAAATATGAAAAAAAGAATTACAAAGGATGAACGGACAGTGAGAGGTGTTCTGCACTAGTTGTGGGGTATCTGAACAAATGAGATCAATGATGCATTGGACTGTGAAATCATACAAATAAAGATCAATTCTCTTTGTTCCATTCTGGCTAACACACAGGTAATTCTAAAATATGAGTATGTTGAGACACCCATGAAATTATACAAAAAATGGAATTTTCTTCATTTCTGTGGAGATCTGCTAGGGGGGAAATGTGAAATCTATCTTCCCATGCAAATCAATTAACTACTGAGAGTTAGACTAATGTCCATCCAGATCGCCTAACTATGTTCCTTTCTCAAAAGATATGGTTTAAGAAATAGAGCACATTTTCTTGCCTCAGGCAATCACCCCAATGTCCTTTGCTAAATGTTCTCTTCTGGAGTAACATCTCCTTTTGAGCTCTAAGTAAGATAACCTGAGATGTGACATGGAGGGGGTGGTAAGTAGAGTGACAACAGAATGATCCAGCACAGAAATAATGGAAAAAGCTGCATAATTTAGAAGGAAATTCTAAAAGGAGAAAAAAGGAAGAAAAAAAGAATCTGTTGGTAATTCTACTATGAATACTATGCAATCTTGGCCAAATTATTTCCTCAATCCTGGCCTTAGTTCCCTCATCTGAAAAATTAAAGGTTTGAACCTAATCACTAATTTCATTTCCTATTTAAAGATTCTGTTGTTGTCCAATCACTTGAATTGTGTACAACTCTTCATGACCCCATTTGGGGTTTTCTCGGCAAAGACACTGGAGTGGTCTGCCATTTCCTTCTACAACTTATTTTTCAGATGAGGAAACTGAGGCAAATAGGATTAAGTGACTTTGACTTGCCTAAAGCCACACTGCTAGAATCTGAGGCTGGATTTGAACTCAGAAAGATGAGTCTCCCTGATTTCTAGTGCTCTATCACCTGTGCTACCTAGTTGCCCTTAAAAATTCTATTACTCTTCAGAAAATGTCTCTTTTAATTTGTGACAATGGAACTATAAAAGTGATTTATAAGCACTCTATAAATGGAAGCTACTAATTATAGAAAAGTAGTATCAGCATTACCATCTGTGTTTCAAAAATAAGGAAACCAGAGCTGAGAGAAGTTAAGAAGTTGCCCAAAATCACAAAGCTAGTAAGTAGTACTTTGTGATCCAAGAGATAGCACAAAGCTAGGCTTAGAGCCAGGAAAACTGCAGTTCAATTCTTCCCTCAGACATTCCTTAGCTCTGTGATCCAGGGCCAGTCACATTCTCTCAACTTCAGTTTTCTATCTGTCAAATGAAGAGGTTGGATCTTAAAGTCCTTCCCATTACTCCAAAAGGTTGGATCCTAAGGTTCTTTCCATTACACGATCATTATTCTCTAACAGAGCAGAGACATGGTGCTAATGTGTCTCTTAAAAACATGAAAGCCCCCGCCTTAACTTACAAAATTTGAATTTTTTAAAAATATCATTCACTTGTAGATTTTGAGCTATTACTAAGACACACAAGGACTGACTGAACTTCAAATCAATTCTTTTGTACCAAGGAAATTCAAATTTTATTACATGAAAAAAAATATGCATCCTCAAAAATTATATAAAAAGTATGACTCATGAAGCCCCTCTGTGATTTCAATCTGAAAAGCTGTTTTTGTCTAATCCCATCTCTGCTCTCAACCATCATCTCTGACCAGTCTCACCTCAGATACTGAGAACTGATAGTGCTTTGTAGGAGGGATGATAGTCTTTCCCACTCAATATTCAACTGTCTGTCTTTTGGAACTGTCTAACCACTGATAGCCTCCACTCCCCAAAACATAATTCCTCACATAATCACTTCCAACTGGGAGATAGCCTTGGGCTGCAACAGAGAACAAGGGATGAAATTGTACTTGAAAACATTCAAGAAATCTAAATACCAACCTAAATCCATCAAATTTGCCCTAAAGTCTAAGCATTCAAAAACCTACAAAGAAGCTAAGATTACTCTCTAGGATGGATGGAATGCCACATTTGAGGCCAATCTGAAAGGCTCTTTATACACTTAATAGAATAAAATAAATCTTCAGAATTATGCATATACAGAAGCAACCTAACACCAATGCTTGTAGACAATCTTCCATTCCACCTTGTAAAATCAACAAAAAACTAAAAGTTTTATTTCAGTCCTGAGGCAAAGACTGGACTCTCACTCAGCTAGAGAAAAGCAAGACTGTTCCCCTCAGAGTAGGAATCCTGGTGTTTTTTTTTCAGGAGAAAGATTTTTTCCTTTCTTTCCTTGTTTTTCTTATCTTTCTTTCAAATGAAGAATCATTCAAACTGGCTTAAAATGTACCATTCTAGTCATCCTTTTCCCTTTTCCTCTTTTTTCCTCTCTCCCATCCCTCTCACTCTCTTCTTCCTTCTCCTTCCTTTCCCTCTTTCCTTTGTTTCCTTCCCTATCCCTGTTCCTCCTTTCCTTCTCTCCCTTCTCTTCTATCCTTTTCTTTTCTTTCCTTCCTTCTTTCCCCTTTTACTTTTTCTTTTCATCCTTTCTTCCTTCTCCCCTTCCTTCCCTTCTTTCTTTTCTCTCCTCTCCCTCTCTCCCATCTTCCTTCTTCCCTTCTTCTTTCTTTCTCTTTCTTTCTGTTTCTCACTTTGTCTTTCCTTTCTCTCTACCGAGAGTTATCATCCATCATTCTGGGAATATAGATGAAGCCACTACAAATGGAGTCTAAGAAAATCATAAATGCCATGTGCCTCTTCCTACTCTTTTCTCCCATTAAGCAATTCAAGACAATAGTAGTTAAACAAATTAACCATAGTTGTAATATTATGGGTTGACTGCAATGAAAGAAAAAAACATTAAAAAACCCTGTCTGTGGACAGTCTCTTCTAACCCAGAGTAACCAGAATTGTCTGGAAGGTGCATTATTTTTGACTAAATGAAATGAAGAAGTAGGGCTATTCACCTGGATCACTGATTTCAAATTCTCCCTAAAATGCCTGAGAAATTATAGCAAAAAATGGGCTATTTAGGCTGAATTTTCAAGATGATTGCCTTAAATTCCAACAACTTCCCTAGTGTAAACTTAGAAGAGCAGAATTAGAGCTACACAGTATCATATAGAATGTCAGAGCAGGAAGAGTAGGTCTAACTCCTTTTACACCCAGCTCCCTTACTAGGTCCCTTCTAGTACCACCCATGCCCCCAGTGAAACTGCTTTTCTCCAGAAATCACTTTGCATTGACTTATCTTAATACATGTTTTATTTTCACAGTAGCATACAGATGTTTTGAGAACAGAGACTATTTTGTTTTTGTAATTTTATCTTCAGCACTTAGTACAGTGTTTTTCATAGAGTAGATAATCCATAATTTTTGTCAATTTGAACCAAACCAAATAGACGTCAATCAATTCAATATACATATCTGTCAAAAAATGTCAGAACAGAAAGGAACCTCCTAACATGGAACATCAAAGCAGGAAGGACCATAAAAATGAAAGAAACCTTGAGGAAAAAATCATTGAAATAGCACTTAAAAATGTGCACATTTTACATACAATATCTCATTTGAATTTCAACTCAACCCTGTAAAGAAAGAGCTATTATTATACCCTGTTACCTTTGTAAAAAATTATTCTGAAGTCAGGGTTGTACAGTATGTAGACAAGATTTGAATCCAGATCTTTTCAATTCAGAGAGAAGCATACTGTATACTGCACCATGGGACATAGAATATTAAACTTGGAAGGAACACTACAATAGAGAATGTTAGAAGTAGGGGGGGAAAGCAGTTTTGAGCTGTCCTCCCATTTTCCAGGTTACCATATATTATGGACTAATAAAACAGCTAAATTCTCTACTGTGTATCCTTCCATCATCTTCTCAGGTAGATGACAGGAAATAGGAATTGGGACTTGGAACAGAGATGGGAAAAAAGTAGGACATGGGAGTAAAAGGATGCTCAGTGAAGAAGGATGAAAGACCAATTTTGTTGTGTTTTGTTTTAAACTTTATAGATTTTACAAAGAAAGGCCCTCGAGCAATAAAAGCCTTGTGAACCATAGACAATTTGCTATATTCAGTGGTTGGCCTTTTCCAGATCCCTCTGGCTTTAACATGAGAAAACTGAGGACCAGAGGAGAGACATGACCTATTCAGGTTCTGTAGGAAGAACTTGGATTTTCTGAATTGTAATTCATTGCTCCTTCTAATGAGAGACCCAAAAGCTTGGTGAGAAAAAAAAAAGACAGACTAGCTTTACTTCCCCTGGCTCAAAGTGTTTCCTGCTTTGTGCCCTCTCTCTCAGAATTATTTTTTATAGGCTAGAACAAAGGGTTTCTGTAAAGTTCCATTAAGAAGGAGACAGAAGAGGGCATCTTCCCAATGGGAAGAGAAAGTTCATTTAAAAATAACTATTCTCCAAGTAGACCAAACAGAGAACATTTATGGTATTTATGTCAACATGTAAGAGCTCCACCCAGGGAAGGCAGAGACAGCCAGGGGTTGCTAGGAGACTTTTTGGCTCTCATTGCCAGGCAATGCTTTCTTCCTCCACAGGAGAAATACATCAGAAAGAAATTCGGTGAGAAGCAGAGATCGTGGCTTTCTTCTATTTTTAGCATCCAAACCTTTTTTTATTATTTTTAAAGGATTTATTATCCCAAGTTTATGCTTTGGAATGCTTTGAAAAGGGCAATTTGGTATTAAATCTGAGTCTGACTGTCTCCTGGTGCCAGAACTAAGCCTGCAGCACTTCAGGTTATTTAAGATTTCAGTGTCACAAAACTGCCATTCTATCCCAAACTCCTTTGGCCTGATCCAAATCCTAGGTGCTTGGCTTCTACAGTGATCCATCCCACTGTTGCTATCCATGGCAGACCAACAAGCATTCATTAAGAATTTATTTGTCAAATATTGTTAGGCACTATGCTGTGGTTCAAAAAGAAACAGGTAAGACCATCAGGAAACCTTAATTTGAATCCCTATTCTGCCAGTGATTCAGAGTATAACACTGGGCAAATCACTTTCTCTCCCATTGGGGCTCAATTTCCTTTCTTGTACAATGAGAGGATTAAAGCAACAAACCTGAAAAACTTCTTCCATTTCCAATATTCTGTAATCTAGGATCTAGTTTGATATCATGATTCTGATCCAGGTTACATTTGAAACATTTTCCTTTGCCTTATCCCCACTTGGTTTGGTTTCCCCTGTGTTTTCTCTGCATTTAATCAGACTGTTTCAAATTGATTAATTTGGGAATTTTAATCTGTCCATTTATCAGAACTGATTAGGTGACTCCTATGTGCTCAGCAATAAGGCTACAAAGATAAAAAAGATATAACCTTTGTTCTAGGTCATGGACTATAGCACCAAAAGAAAGCTTATATGTAGTCTAGTTTATCCCATTTTATGGGTGAAAAACTGAGGTCTAAGGGGGGAAGGGATTTGCTTAGAATCACTCACACATGTAATAAGTTCAAAATAGGAATTCAGTAGTTTTAGTCTAGAGCCAGTGCTTTTCTCATTACATTCTGCTTTTAATTTAAACTACACAATACCTGAAGTTAGGGAAACACAGAAAAAAAAATACATGATTTAAATTTAAAAGTTGATGGCAACTAAAACAGGTGACAGAAAAATCTGGGAAGCTTAAGCATTTTCATTAATTTAGAGCTGAAAGGAATCTTAGTAGCCAATTAGTCCAGAGAATGAACCAAAGACCAAGAAATCAAATGACTTGCCCAATATCACCCAAATATGCAAAACCTAGGTAGAATTTGAACCCGTCTCCTCGTATTAAAATGTTAATAGTTCTATACAGCAAAATATTAGTCCCTTCTAGCTGGTATAACTGAAATGGGAGGAACAGGGATGATGTACTGAACAAAGCAGGACTTGAGTGAACTATAAATAAGAAAGATAATTTAAATCATCTAAAAGGGTTGGGAATACTATTCTAAGATTTGGAAGGAGAGTGACCAGCATTTTGTTTTTTAAAGCATAAAGAGTAGAGAGCATCAGAAAATGGAAGACAGTGCAATTTGACTGGAACCAAGAGAATATGAATGTGAGGATTGGGAAATAATACTGGAAAAGTAGTTAGATAGGATTGTCTAGACTATAGAGGAATCAAAATGCCAGAATCAAGGGTCAGTATTTTGTTCTGTAAAGTAGGGTAATAATAGTTCAAGTTGTTTTAGCCAAGAAATGAGGTACTCAGAAAACCATGTTATGAAGATTATGCTGGATAGATGAATGAAGAAGAAGTAGATAGGAAAGATTTCAATAAATGGGATAATCATGAGGACTTGGAATAAAATGGAACCAATGAGAATGGTGAGAAGGGGAAAGGTGGGAGAGATGTTGCTCAGACCAGCATCATCCCTGCTCCCTAAACAACTACCAGAACTGGCCACACTCCTGAGACTCGCCAAGCTCATATAGTGGCTTTCTTGGTTGCACCTCTCTAGATATTCCTTTTGTTAATTCCCAGCATCTTCTTCCAGAGGTAGCATCCCTGCTAAAGGACTCAGTATGGCACTGATGCCAGTGTGCTCTAACTCTTCTCTGTCATGCTCCACCACGCTCATGGAGGAAAAACCAGAGTGAGAAGGCAATAAATAATTCACCTGACATTTTACGTTACCTTAAAGTAATTTCTAACAAGGACCATTTTATTTGAATTAGGTTGTTTCAGTTTAAGCCAAATTGTTCCCAGCTATTTGCTGCTTAGTAACAGTCAAAAGAGTAGGATGTTTCATATTAACTTCAGTTAAATAAACTATGACTAATCCATTGCCACTTAAAAATTTTGTTTAGTATATTATTTTCCCCAGTTACATGTAAAAACAGTTTTTAACATTTGTTTTTAAAACGCTTGAGTTGCAAATTCTTTCCCTTTATTGCCACTTTTAAAGTCCACATTTGGCTATCATGTAAACAAGCATAATTCTTATTTCAATGCTGATCTTCATTCTTCCTCAGCAGCAGGTATAGAAAGAGATGGTGTTATCCCCACAGATCAGGGAAAATGGAGTAAGACTTTCCAATAATCCTACTCCCTCCCATGTGTACACTATATTTGTAATGATAAGATTGATTTGACTACCAAATTGACTAAAGCAATTACTAAATGTAATTAAGCAATACTCTATGCTAGAGAGGATATAAACATGAAAAATGATATTCCCTGTCTTCAAGAAACTTATAAAGAAATGTGGAATTGGGGAGCAGGGTTGTGGCACATCCATAAATACTGGATAGTATAAAGAATAAATCAATAACAACAATGTAAGTAAACAAAGTAAACAACAATGTAAGTAAACAAAGTAAACAACAATGATAAAAAAGGAGATTCAAACAAAGTACTTCAAGAATATCTGAAAAAGAGTTAAAGAAAGAGGAATTAAGGGATCATTGAAGGCTTCATGGAGGGGGTGGCCCCGGATTTTAATAAGCAAAGATCAAGAGTAATGGCAATCTGAGCAGAGGGAGTCAATGAAGGGAGACAACTGATAAAAGGAAGAAATTGGGAAATAGCCAGCACGATATAGGCAGTTTGTGAAAAGAACTAACATAAAACATGGTTGAAAGGAAACCAAAGAGACAGACACAAGGAAGATATCTTAGAAGACATGAAGGATAGTCTATCCCATGGGCATAAGGTTTTAGTAAGGGTCTTCTGAGGAGCAAAGTGTCAAGGCCAAACATGTGAATCCAGAAGAATAGTCTGTCTTCTTTAAAAGAGTAGTTATTGTTTGTTCTTCCTTCTCAAAGAGGACCATGACATCAAGAAAGTAATGCAAGGAGATGCAAGTGAATTGGATTTAAGTAAGGGAGCATTGTGCAAGGTCATCTGCCTCACTTTCCCCTTCAGAATCACCTGGATCCAGTGGCAAGACATAAAAGCAGTCTTATTTACAAAACAAGATGTGGATGCTACAGAAGCATTTTACATTTCTCAATATCATCTTTCCAATCCACCCTCCCCTCTCCAACTACATAGAACAAGTAGATAGTTTTCAGAGAACAGTTTGGTGATATAGTTGGTGCCCAAAGTAGTTTTTACATGAAAAAGGAATATTTAAAAAAGTGTTTATTTATTTTAATGTTTTCCATCAAAACACATACTTAATTCCATTTAGATATCCTCAGAGGAAACTAATAACAATCCCTGAATTTTATAAGAGAGATTACTAAAAAGCAATATTCAAGTGAATTATGTGAGCCAACTCAGAGGGGGCAAAATACTTGCCTCAGGGTTGAAACAGTATTACAAGAGGGCACATAGAGATTTCAAATCAAACCTACTATTGGACAGACCCAAAGACTATTAAAGCTAGAAGAGACATCATAATGTAAACTGGAAAGTCCTTTATGAATTTGGAGTATGGACTTGAAGCAGAAACATATGAATCTAAGTATATCATTTATTAGATCTATGATATTGGCAAATCATAAAACTTCTCAGAAATTCACTTGCTTCACACTAAAATGGAGCCAATAATACTTGCCCTGCATTTTTTACCTTGCAGAAGTATCATGAGATCCAAATGAATTATGAAGTCAGAGAAGATTAACACCAGAAAGGATACTGAATGATCATCCTTATTCTCTTTGCAAATATAGAAACAGAAATCCATAGAAGAAATGATTTGGCCAAGGTCATATGGGTAGTAAATAGATGGAGTTCAAGCCTAAAACCTATAACTCCTGAATCTTTCTCTTACATTATACTTCTAGAAGAAAATGCTTCATAATTGTTAAGGGCTAAAGAGCAAAGGAGAGCTCTTCTTTGCTTCTACTTCAGCATTTTCCTTTTATAGATGAGAAAACTGAGGCCAGTCAGGGAAAGGATACTGCTGAAAGTCATATAACGGGTTAGTAGTATAATTAGAGCATGAACCTTATTTTTAAGTAAGTGGATCTTTGGGGAAACAGCCTTGAATTCGTTTTGTGTATGTGTGTGTAATTAATGTAAGCAATAACATGAAAGCAACCATCTTTTGTTGCTCCATTTCATTTTGTTTTCTTTTGTTTTTCCCACTGAGACAAGGGGGATAAACCTTGTGATCTCTCTTCATGTTGTTATTCTCATTCTGCTTTGGCAGCACAATGTCTGAAAAGGCAAAGATCAATCCCTGTTGGAGAGGACGCTGTCCTTCCAATTAATTTTGAGTTGTTCTCTTTTCTTGGCTTATCTCTTTTAAAGTTATATTGGGTTGATTCTTCCTGCATTGACAGATTCAAAGCTCCGCACACTCCACTCATCCCTTCATCCTTCCCTAGCAGAAGAATTGAGCTTTTAGGGAATTATTGCATAGAGGTCATCTGTAAGCAACACTGGAGCTACCTATGATATATTGCCAAATACGGAGGAAAAAACGCTGCACCAGAATTAGGAGGCCTTACTCCTAATCTTCCCTCTGTCATTTATTAGCTACACAACTTTAAGTAAGTCATATGACTTCTCTGAGACTCAGTTTATTGATCTGTTCAATTAGGTATTAGATGTATATACTATCTTTCCAGCTTTGACACTCTTATTTCTCTGCTATGTATAATTCATAATGACATGATTGTATTATTTTGCTTACACAAATTCTTTTTTATCTTTTTAAAAAGTTTATTTATTCAGGTTATACATGTACATTCATTTTTATTATTTCCATATGAATTGTGCTGGGAAAGAAAAAGTCAGAACAAAAGGGAAAAACAAGAAAAAATCAGAAGAAAAATAAAAGATAAAAATGGTATGCACTTATCCATTCAGTCTCCAAAGTTCTCTCTCTGAATATGGACGGCATTTTCCATCTAAAGTTTACTGAAACTGTCTTGGATCACTCAATTGCTGAAAAGAACCAAGTCTATCATGGTTGATAATCACATAATCTTGTTGTTGTTTGGTACAATGTTTTCCTTGTTCTTCTTACACAAATTCCCCACTTCAACCTTCCAATTTTCTCCCATCCTCAAAAAAAAGGCTTCCTAATCTCCTATCCCAAAAGAACCATTTTCTCATCAGATCTATTAGCATTTAAAAAGAATTTTTTTCTTGTGCATTTGTAACTTTCCATAGTTATAAAAATGATCTGTGCAAACATTTTCCCTTTTTATAGTAGACTCCTTGCCAAGGTCCTTGAGAAAAGAGACTATATAACTCTACCCTTATATTCCTAAAACTGAGCATAGCAATGTACTTCCTATACTCTGTATTGCTTTTAATATACATAGTAGGTCTTAACAGATATTTGATATATGAATAAATTTATCATATTTCTAGAGGAAACAAAGTTGGTTGGGAAAGTGAACACAGTGAAGGACATGATATTCAAGAAGATCTTGACAGACTGGAACATTGGATAAAACCAAATAATAAATGTAATTGGGATAAATGTAAAATCTTTCACTTGAGATACAAAAGTCAGCTTGACACATACAGTGTGAAGGACGGATGACAAATCCACTAATAAAAGATTGAGGGTTTTTGGATAGGGCAGTGAACTCAATATGAGTAAGCATTGAGTGGGGGCAGCTAATGTGATTTGAGGTTACCTGAGAGAAGTTTCATTTCCATGAACAAGAAGGTGATATTCCCAATAGACTCTGCCCTAGGCAGGGATGATCTGAATATTTGGTTCAGTTCTGGGAATCATATTTTACGAAAGACCGTGGTAAGGTAGAGAATATTCAGGAGAAGGCAATCAGAGTGGTATAAGTCACATGAGTTGATAACATATGAGAACTGGTCAAAAGATCTGGGGATATCTATTCTCTCAAGAAACTATATACGTGTGTGTGTGTGTGTGAGAGAGAGAGAGAGAGAGAGAGAGAGAGAGAGAGAGAGAGAAAGAGAGAGAGAAGGATAGGAGAAGAGGATGAAAACTGTCTTTAAATATATGAATATAAACATATTAATCTGCTTGTCTATAGAGTATGCTACTAGAAGCTAGGAAAAAGACTATTTTCAGTGGGGGGAACTTGTTAAAAATTAGTTATCCCACAATGGAATGAAATATCACTCACTGAAGGTCTTGGAAAAAAAAGGCTAGCTGGTTGGCAGATCTTTTCCAGGTATAGGTTGGCCTAATGGCCACTGTTGTCTTTCATAATTCTGAAAGTCTATGATTATATGGATATTAGAATGAAAGAACAAATGGACAAGCTCTTGAATATAGTAAATTTTAGGTCTCTCTTTAGGCATCACTGAGTACTGGCTTAGTAACTCTGGTTCTTTATAACCTTACATAGGATTGTCCAATATTATAGCAGTAGGAAGCCCCAGAGAGCTGATTTGAACCCTATAGTCTGGACAGAGTTGAGAAGCAATAAAACCTGGGTACTTTGTTGAGTGTTTAATGACTCTGTGGACCCATCATTGAGAGGCATCCCTTAAGTAGAGGGACTTCAAATTCATTTGTGCCTCCTCGTTCTAATTAACTTTTGTTCATCTAGTCCTTTAAGTTCATGGCAGGAGGTCCCCCCAACTTTCTGGGAAATTTCCTCTGGATTTATTGATAATATGTAGGTAAAGGTGCTATATGCTTCAAAGAAGCTTAATAAAGATCCATGTCTGTAGGTGCTGCTAAGTTCAGTTAAAGAAAATAAAATTCTATTTTTTTTTTTTTACAGAGAATGGATAAAGCTATTTATTTTTTTAAAAGTCTGCTAATCAGCTATACACATAAATACATTGAAATGGGTACAAACACTTTAAAACATTCTAAGTCAAATGTAAAGATAATGATAATTACTATCACAAACTAATACACAGTCACATAAATAATCTATTGGACTGAAACCATTACAAAAGGAGATTATATCTTTTTAAATCTTTAACAATTAATATGATGCTACCATGCACATTACCTTTGGTGTTCTCCTTCCAATCCTGGAAGCATATGACATACCACTGATATCAATGCTACTTAAAAGGATATCACAATCTGTTTCCCTCTGGTTCCTCTTATTATTCCTGGAACTTTCCACATCAAAGTAAACTGCCCTGCCCACCACTCCCCTATATGCAATGTTTCCTTCTATTAGATTGCAAACTCATTGTGGGAGGGGGTTGTCTTCTTTTAAAAAAACTATATCTCCAGTGCTTGGTATAGTGTCTGGTATATAACAAATCCTTAAAAGAGCTCATTCATTTATTTCAAGGCACAAACTTCCAAGCTAACAGCAAATTTTACTGCAAAGACAGAAAAATATCAAGTTGACCTGATATACATATGTTGAATCATGAGACTTTCTTCTCAGGAAATGATTTCAGTGAGCAGCTCATGAGTCATTGCTTGATAAAGGTATCCAAGTCCAGGGTAATATTAATAATAAAAACAACCTTCTGGTCTCAGAATAGATAGCCTAACCTAATCCTCTCATTTCAAAGTAGTGATGGTGTAGGTGTATATGTGTGCACATATGTATTTATAGATGCACAGATATGTGTGTAAATATGCAATATGCTTATAGATATATGTGTGTATCTCTCATGATCACAGAAACAGAATGCTCCATTGCAAAGTATCACTAACCCAATCCTCTCATTTTAAAGAGTAGCAAATTAAGGCTTTTAGAGACAAAGTGACTTACCAATGATTGCACAAGGAATCAGTGGTGGGAGAGGGATTAGTGCCAGACCTTATCAGTCTTCCCTCTATAGCAGGTCACCTCCACCAAAATTTATTTAAATTTCACTAGTGCTTTAAGAGTGCAGAGCTTTTTATATTCAACATCTCACGTGATTCTTACACGTAGCTGAGGAAAGCAGGACAAGTAATATGCTCTCCATTTGACAAAGGGGAAAAGAAATGAGTTAGAGATGCTAAATAACTAATCTAGGGTTACAGAACTCTCAGGAATTACCCAATCACAGTGAAAAGTAGAAAGACCTTCGATATTATGGGTTCTTCCCATAATACAGATGAATACATAAAACAGATGATTACCTGGTAATGACTGGTAGATCTTGATCCTTGATCCTTGGATCAGAACAGATCTTATGACTTCCTAGTCACTCTTCAATTCCCTCCAGCCCAGCCTAACAACAAAGCTGCTTATTTTTCTCTCTCCTTTTTTTTTTTTTTTTTTTTAAATAAAACTGCACTGGTATCTTATTTTCATATAGCCTAAATGTATCCTTTTATCACTTCTACTTCTTCTACCCAGAGAGCTACTTTACATAATAAATCAATAGAAACCAGTGTAAACTGTCTTTCCAAGTCTTATTTATTTATTTATTTATTTATTTTGCTAATTCACTTAATTTTTCAAGTGGAGTTCTGAAACTGTAAGTCTCAGGTAGATACTATGTTTCTATCTTTCCTCTAAATTTCCCAAATCTTCACCCCAAGCTCAGTTCATGCAGAAGAAGTGTAGTCCTAGCACAGGGAAGGACTGCACAAAAGGGCAGAAGCCAAAGATTATTGATTTTAGAGCTTACAGTTTCCTTATAAGTAATCTAAGCTTTATTTGGCAAATGAGAAAATTGAGGTCCAAAGAGATTAAAGAACTAGTCCAAAGACATACAGACAGTAAATGGTGGAACTGGCATGAGAATTCAGGACTTAGAAGCCAAACTTGGTATTTTATTTACAGTTCTTCTTTGTATCCTTTTTTGTTTCTTTCAGTGAATATTGAAAATGGAGAACGACATTGTCAAGTGGAGGAGACAGCATACTTAATATCTCTCTGCCTGTTTCTTTATCTATAAAATGGATTTAATCATGTCCCCCTAACTCAGGAGGATTTTATGAGAAATAATTTTTCATTAAATGACCTCTTTTAAAGTACTTTGAAAAGATCCAAGACTTCATAAAACATCTCATAACAATTTGAATGCAGAAAAAGTTATATCTAGAATGTTTTTTTGATTTGAAGTGGGAAGTTGGGTTGCATTTGGGATAATACCTTTTAATACTTAGGCTCCATAACTTAGTCTTTCCATGAGTAATAATGGCTCCTTTTCCATAGCTTCTTTATTGTTTATAAAGCAGCTATCCCACAATAACCATGAGAGATAGATAATGTATTATTAAAAGATAAAGAAAATTAGGATTAATGGAGTTTGTAGCTTCATAGTATTTATAGCATGAATAGATATATGATCATCTAGTCTAATCTCTTCAATTTTAGATGATCAATCTAATGCTCAGAAGCAAAATTATTTGCCACAGGTAGTATATCTGGAATCAGAGTTGAGATTCTAAGCCTTATTTTCTGACTACAAATATAACTGATTCACTTGTTCCAACTATTATATGAGCAAACAATAACTATCTGGGAAAACATGACTAAGAATATAGGAGGGAGTTAATGTCATGGAAAATCTGAAAGAAATGGAAAATGGATTATTGTGTGTATGGATGTGTGTGACATACATACATATGTACACACATACACACATATATATACACATGCATGTAGCAAACTATATTTTTACATAATTGCTTTTGTTCGTAATTCTATATATTTTGCTTAATGCTCTTAAAAGTTAATTCTGAGATGGGGTTCATGGACTTCACAAAACTGCCAGAATGATCTATGCCGCACAAAATGGTTAAGAATCCTTCACCTACTCCAAACCTTTCATTTTACAAATGAGTAAACTGAAACCTATATTTGCTGAAAGTCAGTCTCTCTACAGCTATTACTTCCCATTCCTCTTCTCTTACTCACTGCCATTTTCATCATCGGAGTAAAATTATTCTCTCCAAGGTTATAAATGATTTCCACACTTTAGAATCCAATGGATTTTTCTCAGTCCTCATTCTTCTTGACATTTCTGCAGCATCTGATCATTTTCTTTTCTCCTGAATACTTTTGTTGTTTTTGTAACAGTGTTCTCTCACAGTTCCCTTTTCCATCTCTTTTGCTAGCTCATCATCCATCCTTCATCCCCTATGAATGGGTATATGTTCAGTGGCTCCCTACTATTACCTCAAGTATAAGTTGCATTTAAAATCCTTTATAATTTGGCTCCAATCTCCAGTCTACTTTTTAAAAGATAATCTTATCATATACCTCTTCATGTACTCTACAGTCTAGTCATACTGGTCTACTTAATATTCCTTGAGCTTGCCATTTCATTCCTTGCTTTCATTCTTTTGTATGTCTCCTCGAACTTGGGATGCACTCTTTCTCTTCACTTTGCCTCTTTTCATCTCTAACTTCTTTATTGGAAGCCTTCCTGATTCTTCTAAATATCAGTAACCCATTCCTCTCTAGCTGTTTAATAATCTTTATCTGGTGTATCTACCCTACCCTTCCCCCTAGCAAAACATTAAATCTTTGAGAAAAGAGACTATTTTTAAATTTTGTCTTTGTATCCAAAACATCTGTTACCATGCCTTGCACAAATAGATGGGTGAAAGATTAATAAATAACAAAGCTAGGATCTGAACTCAGATTTCTGAATCCAAATCTAGCACTCTGTATTTCCCCCCCGATATATCTAACACACTTCCCTGTTTAAGTAATATTCTGTAAATAGTTTGTTATTTCATTCATTTCAAGACTTCTGAATAATTAACAATTGAAAATGTGTGCTAATCTATGTTTCTACAGCACCCAAGTTTTATTTTTATGTTGAGCTTTTCTATTTTTCAGAATTACTCAAATGACCTTTGAGATCTTGCTGTATTAATTTCAAGCATTGAATTTTAATTACATGCTATTATGTAACTAGCTGCAAAATATTATTTATTCCTCTGTTTTCTTTTTTTCCTCTCTTAATATGCATAGGCTGTGTAATCTAGTGGATAGAAAGCTAGCCTCTGACTGAGTTCTGCCTCAGTTGTATGATGTTGAGCAAGTCTTTCAAGGCCAACTAGTAGTTGTTGTTCTCCTTATGACCCCATTTTAGATATTTTTAGTAAAGATACTGAAGTGATTTGCTATTTCTTTCTCCATCTCATTTGACAGATGTGAAAATTGAGGCAAACAGTACTAATTAACTTACCTAGGGTCACACATCTAGGAAGTGTGTGAAGCTGCATTTGAACTCAGGTCTTCCTGACTTTAGTCTGCATCTTTTCTACTACTCTATCTAGCTGTCCCATCCCCGGAAACCAAGTAGTGTCAAACTCAAAAAAAATGGGGGTTATTAATCCATACATGTCTCCTCCTCCCCCCGCCCCCCGCAGCTACATATTGACTTAGTTTTAAAATCTACTTCTATTTTTTAATTGTACTTCTTTCTGTTTATTTTGTTAAATATTTTCCAGTTACATTTTAATCTTTTTTAGGTTTTATGTCAGGCAGTCCTGCAGGACCCGTGTTTGACACTTCTGCTCTAGGCAACTTTCTAAGATTAGAAATTACCAAGAAGGTGTCAACTTGTGTTTGTAGAGGAGGTTTCTTTTGCTAGGAACTGTCTTACTTCAACAAAGACCATGCTATTTTATGCCAAACACTGTGCTAATTGGTGGTGATACAAAAAGAAAAACAAAAAAAAAAAATCCCTGTCCTCAGTGAGTAGGGCCTACCACACATAGGAAGGTTTGGCTACAGGGTAGCTGTAAAGTTCCCAATGAGCCCTTAGAAGTATAAATGACAGCTCAATTAGCAAAGCCTATTTTGGTTGGAACTGGAAGGGAGATAAGGAACAAAAACAAACATAACTTTTTTTTATCAAAATTTGGATTGCTAATGTCAAATGAGTTGAAATGGGAGACTTAGGTGGGAAGAATTTTAAATTCTGGTTCTTCAGGAGCTGTGGCTACTAAGGTATAGAGTGCAGCAACTCTGCTACAAATACAAACATCTCCATCATTCAATTTTAACCCATGTATTTCCCCTTTCTTTTTTCCCAATTCATAAATTGAAGAGCCCTGTGTGATAACTTGGAAAGCTGGAATTTCTTTGATAGACATGTGTTAGAAGTTACAACAAATGTTGTTAGCTTGAATTTTATTTTCCTTCTCCTTTTTAAAAAAAAAAACTGGTTTGATTGGATTTTTCTTGTACAGCACAAAAATTGTAAATATGTATGCATATATTAGATGAAATATATATTTCTACCATTTTTAACATGTATTAGACTACTTGCCATCAAAGAGAGGGGGTTGGGGGAGGGGAGAAAATTGGAACCGAAGGTTTGGCAAAAGCTAATGTTGAAGAATTGTACATATCTATGTTTTGAAAAATAAAAAACTTTAATTAAAAAATGAAATTTGAACAAATCAAGCTGTAGATGGAAGATCAAAAAGTAAATGGAGGGGACCTGTAAATGATGTAATGATAGGGTCATTCATTTTAGATCGAAAAAACTGAGTTTACATCCTGACTCTGTTATTGACTCTACTTTCAACCTCTGGAAAGCTCCTTCACTTTTGAAAGTCTCCATTTTATCCCATATAATAAAAGGGTATATGTGGATTCTTCTGAGTTCTTTTTAATTTTAAGTCTTATGATCCTTGAACATGCCAAATGCAAGAAACTAGAAAAAAGAAGAAAGAAATCACAAGCTAACTTGAAGGGAACAGAGAAATTCAAATGATTGCAAGTAAGACCAAAGTGATCAAAAAGAAATAGCAGAAGTCAAAACCAAAGAAGCCAAAGGTAAACAATATACAGATAGAGCAAGACAAGTTATTGGGTGGATCTAGAAGGTTGTTTCAGCTTCTTTCTAAAACAAACAAATGAACAAAACCATATATATATAATTTCAAGCCTACTCTTTTATCCTGAAGAATATGCTGCATATAAACCTGAATCTTGATATTTTTAGAAATTATCAATTTAAACATTTACTCTGAGTCCTACTGCCCCCCCCCAGAATGACTTACATGTTTATCTATCTGTATTATATATGTATGTATGTGTATGTGTGTGCATATATATATGTGTGTGTATATATATATATTTATATACATATAGATAGATAGATAGATAGATTTGGGTTACTATCAAACATGAAACATTAATTATATGCTATTGTGTAATATACTATTTAATTTATCTTAACTTCCCTGCTCAAAATGAATTACTAACTAGGACAATTATTTATGATGGCCCAGGAGGTTGGAAACATTTTAGCCTCCTAGTTTCACATAGTTTCCTACTTTCTGACATTATATTATATTAAGTTTCACAAGCATTTTGCCAGAAAACAATGATTGGGTGAAGGGTACTCAGGAGGGGGCATCATTCTGTTAGTGATAAGTGATCAATCATAACAAGTTATACATATTCTTTACAGCTTGGCTCATTAATATTTTGCAGGGAGGAGGGATTGTACACTTGTGTATATATAAGGAATGTCAAAATAGGAAGATATATAATGTGAGAACAAAAAGGGATTTTAAAACATAACTCCCCCACTCTCTGCTACCCCCTGAGAATGTCCTATCTTCCTTCCATCCTCTCATCCATGTCCTGATATATTTTTACTGATCTCTTTAAGTAAATCTCTTTTTTTTTTCTTCAAGGCTCAATTTAGATGTCTTCCTTCCATGAAAATTTCCCTATACCTTAAACCTGAAAGCTTCTCTATTTACTAAAGCTTTTCCTAAATAATGTAGTCTGTCTCCTTTGCCATCTTCACATATACTTTGTATGTTATTCTGTGTTTATGTATTGTATCTCATTCTAGTAAACTATGAACCCCCTGAATGCAATATGGGCATTGTGCTATTTCTCATATTTGTAACTCGTTTTCTAATAAATCAAACAACCGATCACATTTATCAAGTGCCTAGTATGTGCCAGGCACTGTGCTAAACACTAGGGATACAAATTTGAAAATTAAATATTTTCTGCCTTAAAGAACCTCTCTAATGAGAAATAGAATATAAATGAATAATATATCTCTTTAAGATTTACTTGTCTAACTTGCATTAACTCCTAAGTATTGGGGTCCCCAGAGGATCAGCTTCTTTCAAGATTCTATAGGATAACTTGTAGGACTAAGTTTTTCTTGTCATGAACCCCAACCAGTGATTATCAGCCTGACTCTCAGCCAGGTTTAATTAACTTTTAGAAATGTTGTTAACTAAGCAGAAATATAGAAAGCAATTATTATGCAAACATCTTGCTTCTCTCCTCTCCTCCCCAAAAAGTCATAGACTCATTCTATTTGGAATATACAAGAACCTTCAGAAAATTAGGCTAAAAAAAAAGAGAACACATATGACAAAAAAGGTAAACTCACAGTCCCTACTTATTAGAAAATCTTTTCTCCTTTTGTGGCATCTGCATGAAATTTTGTTTTTAGGTATAATTCTGCTAGTAGCCCAGGCACACTGTTCTTATGTTCACCTAATGGTTCCTTTCCTTGGTGGATTCCTGGTATATCTGAGCTCTCAGTGTAGATTCTACCATCTGCTTCTACCCATACTGCTTCAGGCACACTGCTATTGATACTATGAAAAACCCACATTTTCAGACCTTTCACAATTCATGAGGTTACTGCTTTGTTAATGGATTGGGGAATAACCCACCATCTCCAAGGCAATTCTTTCTTAGTAGTCCTTAACTTTACCAGCATGCAAATGATTGGATCTGAACAAGGTTTCTGTTTTTATTCAGTACCCAAGAGCTGTGATTTGATCTACTCAAACAAACCAAAAGATTTTCCCCAAGTGAATTGCCATCTGCCTTTCCTCTAATGGCCCAAAACTCTTTTGATCCTTTCAAAGTGATTAAAGACTTTTTCATAACTAGTTCATGAATTTGAGTGATTAAGCTGAGATGTCTAGACCATCTGTGATTAATTGGAGATGGTAGTGAATCCTATCTTTATATACACATGTATAGGCATTTATGTATAAATATATGCAATATATAAAGCAGTTAGGTGGTACAGTAGATATAAGGAAGGACAGGCCAGGAGTCAGAAAAAATTATTTTCCTGAATTCAAATGTGGTTTCATATACTTACTGACTGTGTGACTCTAGGTAAATCACTTAAGTCTATTTATCTTGGCTTCCTCATCTGTAAAACGAGTTGGAAAAGGAAATGTCAATCAACTCCAGTATCTTTGTCAAGAAAGTCTATATGGTGGGCAGCTAGGTGGTGCAGCGGATAGAGCATCAACCCTAAAGTTAGAAGGACCTAAATTCAAATCTGGTCTCAGACACTTAATATTTCCTAGCTGTGTGATCCTGGGCAAAGTCACTTAACTCCAATTGCCTCAGCAAAAGAAAAAAAAAAAAGAAAATCTAAATGGGACCATGAAGAGTTGAACATGACTGAAATTACTAAACAACTACAAATACAAATATATATAAACTGGATATAATCAGATAGCTTCAGTATGAAACACATTAAAAACTGGGCAGGGAGGAGTCAAAAGGGAGTTAGGAAAGACTTTAAATAAAAAAATGAGATTAAGTTTTGAAGGTGTTTTTAGATGAAGAAAATGGATAAAGTGTCAGCACAAAATGGTATAAGATAAAATAGAACATGGTTTCAAAAGGGAAAAATAAGTAAGATTCTTTGCTCAGGTGGGGAACAAAAAATTCTGGCTAGGGTGCAGAAGGAGAGAAAACTTCATGCAGAAGGTAATATCTGATTTGAGCCTTGAAGGATGAGAAGGATATTACTTGGCAGAAATTTTGGCAAGAATTAGAGGGCTGGAGAATATGTGGGGCTGATTGCATAGCAGAAAAAAATATAGAAGTCAGATTACACTATAGGGAAAAATCAGAAATTACATGATTGATTCAGTGGAAGCTTAGAACGTAGGATATGTACAGAACACAGAATGAAGGTAAAGAATTTGAAGATGATGATGATGATGATGATGTTGTTGTTTTTAGGTAATATTTTAAGTTTGCAAAGCACTTTCCAAATAATATCTCATTTTATTCTTACAAAAATCATATCAAGTAGATGAATATGTGATTCCCATTGGGCAGAAAATGAAACTGAGGATAAGAGATGTGAGGTGGCTTGCAAGAATGTGAGGTATAATGTAATCTATGACCACAATAATAAATAAACCTATTTTCCTGATAGATTCCAGTGCTTTCTCTGCTGTGTTGTCCAGATAAGGATGGGAATACCCCGGGCCAACAATCCAAACTTGGTTTTTTTTTCTCATCTCCATCACTATGTATTTGTCTATTCTTGGATAAATCACTCCCTGTTTCTAGGCTTGTGTTCCCTTATTTCTAGAATAAGAGAATTTTATTAGATGTTTGATCACAACCTTTTCAGTTCTTTGACTTGTTCTCATCATTCTTTGTATTCAGGGAGACATTAGAAAATCCCTATCATCAAATTCTATGTTGGAAATCTCTGCTTCTGGAGGTTGAACTAGTTTATCTCCAACGTCCCTGACATCTCTAAGAGTCTATAAAGGATGCTTACACTATCTAGCAGAAGCAGCACCATGTAAATAGTTTGAGTCCTGGGACTTACCTTTATTCTTTAAAATGAAACCAAAATAATCTTGATAAAGGTGATGAGGATGAAGATGATGACAACTTACATTTCCTCATTTTAAGGCAATACCTCTAAATTTCCTCAGCTAATAAATAATATTTTGCAGCACATGTTTTCCAGATAAGGGAAATATATTCTCCACAAATGAAGTGCCTTGAGTCAATATTATCATCACTCTTCCAGCTCCCAAGTTAGAAGAGTACAAATACTGCCTCTGAGGCTTTATAGTTATATGATTTTGGTATTGTGGAAAGAGTACTCTACTTGGAGTTAGAAAGATCAAAGTTCAAATTCTTCCACAAATACTTACAAGCTAGATCAATGTAGATAAGTCACTTATCCTCTCTCTGCCTAACAATGGGAATTATAAGAGCATCTATTTCCCAAGATTGTTGCAAGGATAAAATGAGATAATATGTGTTCTTACTTTTCAGACATTCATATGTCACATAATATGTGACTCTCACTGATCTTGTGGACAATTGCCCACCAATATCATCCATGGGTATTGATCTGGACTGGTTTGCCATTTCTTTCATCAGTGATTAAAGCAAATGAAGTTAAGTGACTTGGCTAGGATCACATGGTTAATAGACCAGATTTGAACTCAAGTCTCCCTTTCTCCATGTCCAGCACTTTATGTATTGAGTCATTATTGTTGTTCATTTGTTTTGAGATATGTGGCTCTTTTTGATCCTATCTGTGAATTTCTTGGCCAAAATACTGAGGTGGTTTGCCATTATTTTTTCAGCTCATTTTACATATGAGGAAACTGAGGCAAACAGGGTTAAGTGATTTGTCCAGTGTCACACAGCTAGTAAGTTTTCAAGGTTAGATTTAAACTCATTTTACATATGATAAAACTGAGGCAAACAGGAGTAAGTGATTTGCCTAGAGTCATAAAGCTAGTAAGTATCTGATCAGATTTGAACTCATGAAGATGAGTCTTACTGAGTCAAGGCTCAATAACTTCTCTATTTAGGCATCTAGTTGAATCCAATATTTGCAAAGTGCTTTACAAAATTTTAAGTTCTACATAAATGCTGACTATTCAGGAAACATCCTTATAGGTCTTGGATCCATCAATTACTAGCCAAGTGACCATGATCGTGTTCCTTTACCTCTGTGAGCATTCGTTTTTTCCCATATGTTCAGTAGCTGAAGAAAGTAAGAGAAATGATAGAGACTTTCAGGGCCATAAGAATGAAGACCAGATAGAAAAGGAAAGGTAGTTTGAGTTCCTTAAGACTGAAAACTAGGATGTCTATGTAACAGATGCAATCAAACATGAGGTTGTGACATTTAGAATCCAAGAAAACTCAAAGGGAAACCCTAGCTCCAATATTACCCATAAGAGAAGCCACTTTCCCTCTCCAGGGATTAGTTTCCTTTAATATCAAATGAGAGGATTGTATTCTCAGATTGCTCAAAATCCCTATATCCTCTAAATTCTAGATCTTTGAGGTGTGTTATACTAAGTGAAGGAACAGAATCAATCAATTATCAAGCTTTTGTTATATGTCACTATGTTTCAGACACTCAGGAAACAGAGTTATAAAGACAAAATGGAAACAGTGCTTTACTTGGAGGATACATTATTTTATTGGTTAATAGTATACAGGACAGGAGACCAAACAGTCAGAACCTTGGCAAATTCATAAGTTGTTTGGCCCAACTAGTACCTGACCAAGAATCCTACTGTATATATTTCATTGTACTCATTTGTAGAATGGGAAAACAATACTCACAATACTTGCCTTATATATGGAAAGAGATTTGTAGTCAGCAATCCAAGTCAAGTAAAGTCCTTTATCTAAACAGCACAATAGTCTTAGTAAAGAACAAAATTTGGAGTCAGGAAAATCATGGTTCAGATCTTAACTCTAGCTGTGTGATTACAAATTAATTATTTCTCAGTGCCTTAGGCAGCTTTTTGTGACCAGAAGTTACAGAGAAGGGGCCAATCTGTTTTATCCAAATGAGTTTCCATCGTGGGAATTCTTTAACCTTATGGTATTATAGATCCAGACTCCCATCTTCTCTTGTCTACTCAACCTCTAGTACATTGGACTGTCTTTAGCCCTGAGTTTACAAAGATGAAACAAGTTATATTCATTGCCCTCAAGAAGTTTACCATCTTAGGGAACAGGAAGAAATCAGAAATAGATATAATGTGTGTAAAGAAGGATAATATGAAGTAGAAAGTATGATAATGACAGTGGTAATGAAGAGATCTCAACAACACATACAAGAAAATTTAAGGGGCAGGGGAGGGACTAAGACTCTCCAGGTAAACCTAGAAGGTTCCCTGAACCCCAAAGGTCCTCTCAAGCTGGACCTGGGAGAGAAGGATTTTATTCTGCGAAATGTGAAGACTGTCTTGTTAATTGTGAGATAAATGGTTGGCTTTCTTCATGATTATTAAAATTGTGATTATTTCTGTCTGATATTCTACCAAATTCATTGGCAGTAATTGAGGGATGCCTATGTAAATGTCAGACATTTTCTAGGAGAAAGTTGTGAATGAAAACTCAATTCACACAAGTAACAGAAAGCAATGTTCTAACAGGTATAGCTTTGTCAATACTGGAATAAGTGTTTAAGTAGCCAAAATAATCAGTGAACTCATTCTGTTCTCATTATGTATTTTTAAAGAATCAATAGCCAAAGGAGGATGAAGTGTTTTGCTCTCGTGCCTTTTCTACTCTACAGCAGACTTTCATAATGTAAAAAGATAACCTAATTGCTTCACAATTCCAAGTCAGTTCTGTGCAATTGTGGTTTCCAAATTCGACTCTGATGTGATTAGTTCCTATCTGGTTTTTCTTCACATGCATTAAGACAGGCAACATCCATAGAAATACTCCTTCACAATGTGCCCGCAGGGACCAAGCACTTGACCCATCCTTCAGCTTCTAAAGGAGTTATGGGACATACCCTGTTCTGTATGGGTCCTTTCATAAATCAAGATTGCACCACAAAGCAGTCTGTCATAAGTTCCCAGATGAACGACTGCGAACAAAATAAATCAATAATCTGCCTCCAATAGCTAAGTGCTATGCATTTTCAGCACATGTCCAGTGTGTAATGAATAGCATATTTGTCAGGTTCTGATTACCTCCCTCAGGAATATACAGTAAGATCTTTTTAGTAAGGTATGCTTCTTCCAGTCTAATCTGTAAGTGTTTCTGGACTGATTTTCTCTAAGGCACAGTTTCAATCACCTGATCACAAACACCTCCAGTTGTAGAGGGGTGAAGCTATTGAATTGATGCACTGAGGTCAGTACTGCTGAGCACTTAGGGCTAATTACCAATTGGACAATACTCTATGGGCATATGCTTGGAAAATGGTCCTTTCCACTATCTGTGCTGGCTCATTGATTGGTGTATACAGAGGATTGTAGGAGGGAGTAGGGGGTGGAGTAAGACTAGCCAGGGTCACACATGGGCAGTAGACGAGGGAGAAGGTGGTCGCAGAGATTCTGCTTCCATCCTGTTCAATCCTGTGTCTAAGACCAAGAAGAAAGACTGAGGACTTTTGCTTATCCTGACTCTGGCTGATTCTGAGGTATCCTGGGTACAAGCGCGGTCGTCACAATCAATGATTCCTCATTATCTGCTGAATAAAGTTCAAACTCTTCTTGATTTGAAAGGCTTTTTAAAATGTGGATACAGCTGATCTTTCTAGCCCTCTCTTACAGCACTATTGTTTAGCCAAATTGAAGTACTCACTGATCCCTGAATGTGCCTCAGAGATTAGGCACATTCAGGGATCAGTGAGTACTTCAATATATTTTATATCAGATTGAGTGCTTCTTGTGGGTAAGGCCTGCCTTTTGCTCTTCTTTGTGTCTTCAGCACTCCATGTCTTCCTCTCAAAATTCTTCCTTTCCTGCAACACCAATATTACACACCATTTTCTCCATCAAGCCTTACCTGGTTCTTTCAGCTAGAGGTTTCTTTTTTTCCCAGGATCCTTGGGAGGGAAATATAAAGCAGAGACCTAGAATACTTTAAGAAAATCTGATGAGAAAAAATTAGATTTGATGGATCACTAAATATTTCAGGTGATACTTTATCTTGGTCTAGAAGAAAAAGTTTTATTTGCTAGAGCTGTGAAGGAAATTCTTGCAACAGAGTACTGACTTTACAAGTGCATAGAAGTGGATAGAAGTCATATCAATCATTCAATCAAGAAAAATAAGTATTAAATATTTATAGTATTCTAGATACTATACTAGGCCCTAGGGATGTAAAAACAAAAGAAATAGACGCTTGACCTCAAGAAACTTATATTTTGTAAAGAGAACCGATATAAATATTGTTGAAGATATCAAAATAATTATACAACTATACATATATGTATATACATGCATATATACACATAATTATACAAATATATATGTATACACATATACACATATATGCACATGTATATAAACACAAATGTAAGGTTATTTGAGGGAATTCACTAAAAGCTAGGGAGTGGGTTCAAGAAATGCCCACGTAACAGGCACAATCTAAGTTGTGTTTTGAAGGAAACTTAAAATCCTAAAAGGCAGAAGTAAAGAGAGTACATTCCAAGCACAGAGATAGCCTTTACCAAGTCACAGAGATGCAATGATGGCCTGTTTTATTGAACTGTATTGTATATGAAAGGGATTGAGGTACAGTGAGACTGGAAAGCCACACAGAAGCCCATATTGTGAAAAGCTCTAAACACCATAAAGGAATTTGGTTTTAATCCTGGAGGTAATGGGTAGCCATTGCAATTTTCTGTTGTTATTTTGATCAAAGGAATTAATATAGTCAGACATATATTTTAGGAGTATTACACAATCTCGCTTTCTCTGTCTAAAGTAAATCATTCTCTCATAGAATAGAAACCATAGCTATATCTCTGTTTGGTGTCACACATAATATCTTATATAGCATTAATCACAAAGATAGGCTCAAATCTCTATCCACTACCAAAAACTTCAGATTCTTCCAGGATGTAAGCTGAGTACTTGGACTAAAGAAGGTCCTTAAGAAGCTATGTTCATTCTTTCTACTGATTAATATATAACCATGGCCACAAGTGCATAAGAGCAAAAAGATGAAGCTCATCTTCAGGTCCCCTACCTACCTACCTTATTTATGGTTTCTCTTCTTGGTTGGTGTCCAGTTGTTTTTATAAATGCATTTTTCACAAAGGAAAATAGTCGAAGAAATTAAAACAGTGAATTAATGGATTAATCTTCTGAGCAAAAGCAATGTTCTACAGTGGGGAAAGGGCTGCCTTTATAGTCTGAGTGTCTAGATTCAAATGCTAGCTGTGCCATTTAGATTCCATGTGACTATGGGAAGTAACTCTGTGAGCCTCCCAGTGTTTCCTTTGGGACTGGCTATGTGACTTCAATGATCATTCTTACTTAGAATGCATATTTATTATTTTTTGAATGTGACAGTGTTTAGCTGACAGGAATTTTAAAATTGGGGAGTCAAAGTATTTCAGAGCTAAGAGCTCTCTTTAACAATCACTTAGTCTATCCTATAGGTCATAAGGAATACCCTACACCAGTAGTATCAAACTCAAATAGAAATGGGGACCATACCATACCGTGATGACTTAGGAAAGCACATACTAACATTATCTATGTTTTAGTGTATCTTCATTTATTTTGTTAAATATTTCCCAATTATATTTTAAACTGGTTTCCTCTGTAGTCAGGACAATTCTGCCTTAGACAACATCTTGAACAAGTTATTATCTTGAACAAGTGGTTATCAAACATTTATTTGAGAACATTTTTTCTAAAGGGAGCTCATTGTCTATCAAGAGAATCTACTGTGTTTTTGAGAGCTCCAGAAAGTTACTTCTGAAATTCGCCTCCTAGAATCTCCCATTCATCTTTTTTAATTCTAACTCCTCTTGCTTATAAGAGCCCTAAAATTCTTTGAAAACAGGGGCCATGCTTTCCTTTAAGCTTTTCTTTAGAACAAAAAAAAAAATAATAAAAGCACGATGGGTATAATGGAATCCATGAAAAGGAAATATTTCCAAGATTCAGTACTTCTCAAAGCAAACTATCTTCATTATCCCCTACCAAGATTTAGTCTTACTCAAGCTAGGCTTGAAAATAGACTTGACTCCGCATTTCCACAATGCACTGCCCCTACTGAGGCCATTGTTGCCAAAAAGACAAGAATAAATGCAAAGAACCTAAGGAAGATGCTTAGAAGACCTGGGTTCTAGTCTCAGGTTTGCCAATAATTGTGTGTGTGTGTCCAGGAAAATTCACTAAAGGCTTCTGGACTTCAGGTTTTATTTTGGTAAAATGCCAGAACAAGGCTAAATGATCTGAAACATTGCTTCACATTTTAAAGTTCTATAATACAATGATTTGATGAGTTTCTTACATTGAAATTAGAACTTCAACTTTAGATCTTAAACTCTTAAAATGTATGCTTCAAATGAATGTCTTCCTATTTTACAACTGGCATTTTATCTCTAAGTTCCTCACCCTTTAAATTTTGGCTTATTTCTTTTTGATTCAGGCCTCATTATCCTAGAATAACAGAATCATTTGATATAAGAGGTGAAAATGACCTCAGAAAATGGAACACTTACTGTCAAAGAAAGAGAGTATAGAATATAGAACGTGGTAAATAAGGAGAATCAGCCTTAGAGCAAAAACCGGATGCTAAAAATCACAAAATCTCAGAGCATTGGTCTTTAGGACACTTTTATATCTCACTTTTTTTTTTCACATTCTTGAAGACAGTTTATGTCAACCATTATTTGGACAAGAATTTCTTCTACAACACAACATATGGTCTTCAGCTTTTCCTTTTATAAATTTATTAAAAGGAAACTCACTACTTCCTAGAGCAAACCATTTAACTTTTGGACAAACCTGACTTAGAAAGTTTTATTTCTCAGTTTTTGCATCACCTCCTCATCTTCATTTTCTTCTTCTTCCTCCTCCTTCTACTCCTCCTCCTCATCATCTTCCTTCTTTTTCTCTTCCTCCCTACTCTTTCTCTTCTTCTTCCCCCCATTTCTTCCTCTTATTCTGCTTACTCCTCTTTTACCATGACATAAAATTTTCCTCTTTGAAACTTTTTCCTATTCCTCCAAATTTTATTCCTTGAGAGTGACAGGAAACTAGTCTGAAGCCTCTTCTACTCAACATTCATTAAAATGCTTGAAAAAAACCTATTCTCTCTTCACTTAGTTTTCTCGTTTTGCCTAAATAAGCCCAGTTCTTTCCATTAGAATTAATATGGCAGTTCTCTCTGTCCCTTGCCATTCGCATTATACTCCTTTGAATAATCACTCCATGACTTTCTTAAAGTGTAACACTTCAAACTACACATAATGTCCCAAATGGGGTCTGATCATCTCCTGTTACTATGACTCTCTTAATGTAGCCTAATATTGCGTTAATTATTGTGGATGTCTTTCAGAATGACAATTCATATTAAGTAAGCTTGAACTGTAATCCATAAAAGCCAACAGATTTTTTTAAAATTACAAATTGATGCCTTGTTGCGCCTCCCACATTTTGATTTGTAAAGTTCATATTCTGAACACCAACATGAGATGTTGTATTTATCTTTTGAAAATTTCTTCTTTTTCCACACAAATAAAAGTCAGCTCTAATCAATTGGAAAAATATCAAGGTACTCTTGGATAAGTTAAGCGAATATAATAAAGACGACTACTACCTAAACTAATCTAATCTAATTGCTATGCCAATCAAACTCCCAAGAAACTATTTTACTGACCTAGAAAAAATAACAACAAAATTCATCTGGAAGAACAAAGGGTCAAGAATTTCAAGGGAATTAATGGGGGGAAAAAAAGGAAATGAAGGTGGCCTGCCTGTACCAGATCTAAAAGTATATTATAAAGTAGCAGTCATCAAAACCATTTGGTACTGGCTAAGAAATAGAGTAGTCGGTCAATGTAATAGGTTAGGTTCACAGGACAAAATAGTCAATGACTGGTAATGTAGTGTTTGACAAACCCAAAGACCCCAGTTTTTGAGATAAGAATTTACTAATCGACAAAAAACTACTGGGAAAATTGGAAACTAGTACAACAAAAACTAGGCATTGAACCACACCTAACATCATATACCAAAATAAGGTCAAAATGGGTACATGATCTAGACATAAAGAGTGATATTATAAACAAATTAGAAGCACATAGGATAGTTTACTTCTCAGATTTGTGGAAGAGGAAGGGAATTGTGGTCAAAGAAGAACTAGAGATTATTATTGATCACAAAATAGAAAATTTTGATTATATTAAGTTAAAAAGTTTTTTGTACAAGCAAAACTAATGTAGGAAAGATTAGAAGGGAAACAATAAACTGGGAAAACATTTTTACATTCAAATATTCTGATAAAAATCTCATTTCTAAAATATGTAGAGAATTGACTCAAACTTATAATAGTTCAAGCCATTCTCTAATTGATAAATGGTCAAAGGATATGAACAGACAATTTTCAGATGATGAAATTGAAACTATTACCACTCATATGAAAGTGTTCCAAATCACTATTGATCAGAGAAATGCAAATTAAGAGAACTCTGAGATACCACTACACACCTGTCAGTTTGGCTAAGATGACAGGAAAAGATAAGGATGAATGTTGGAGGGGATGTGGGAAAGCTGGGACACTGATGCATTGTTGGTGCAACTGTGAACAGATCCAACCATTCTGGAGAGCAATTTGGAACTATGGCCAAAAAGTTAACAAACTGTATATATCCTGTGACCCAGCAGTGTTACTACTGGGCTTATATCCCAAAAAGATCTTAAAGGAGGGAAAGGGACCTACGTGGTCAAAAATGTTTGTGGCAGCCCTTTGTGTAGTAGCAAGAAACTGAGTGGAAGTCCATTAATTGGAGAATGGCTGAATAAATTATGGCATACAAATGTTATGGAGTATTATTGTTTTGTAAGAAATGACCCAATGGGATGATTTCAGAGAGGCTTGGAGATCTACATGAACTGGTGGTAAGTGAAATGAGCAGACCCAGGAGATCATTATGCATGGCAACTATAAGATTATACAATGATCAATTATAATGAGACAATTCAAACCAATTCCAATTGTTCAATGAGGAAGAGAGTCATCTACACCCAGAGAGAGGACTGTGGGAACTGAGTGTGGTTCACAACACAAGATTTTCACTGTTTTTGTTGTTGCTTGCTTGCATTTTATTCTGCTTCTTTTTTTTTTTCTACTGGTTTGATTTGATTTTTCTTATGTAGCACAATAATTGCATAAATATGTATGTATATATTGGATTTAACACATATTTCTACCATGTTTAACATATATTGGACTATTTGTGTGTGGAGAGCATGGAGGAAGGGAGGGAAAATTGGATCACAAGGTTTTGCAAGGACTAATGTTAAGAATTATCCTTGCATATGTTTTGAAAAATAAAAAAAACTTTAACTAAAAATAAAAAAAAATTCTTCTTTTTAAATTCTGTCAACATTGTAGCTTGTTAAGGTAATTTGAGACTCTGCATCTATCATATATAATGCTAGCTAGTACTCTTAGCTGTGTGTTACTCTCAAATTCTATGGTCATACCAGATAAAGTTTTAGATAAGTCATTGATAAATTAAAAAAAAAAAGTAAATGGCACAGGGACGGGAAAAGGACAGATGCCTCTGATTCTCCTCCGCCCAGCATCCCCCTCAGGTCCATATTTACTCATTTTTACTTTACTTTACATATTTACTTGAACTTATCAATGATTATTCCTTATATCCAACCATTAAGTTGGTTATAAATCAATTCATTGTCTATACTTGACTATTTTATACCTCTCCATCTTTTCTACACATTTTCTCACATGTGAAATAAATTATTGAATTAAATGTTTTTAGTTCACAAGTTAAACTTTTATCAGAATATATATATATATATATATATATATATATATATATATATAGTCTCCAGATTTATCAGTGGAATAACTATGCAAATTAATGATATAAGATTAGTCTGGAATTATTTGGTCTTCATGAACCCGTACTGGCTCCATATGATCATCGCTTCCTTTTCTTTCTTTCTTTTTTAGGGGGTGGAATTGTAGAGAGAAGCAATTGGGATTTGGTGACTTGTCCAGGGTCATATAGTTAGTAACTGCCTGAAGTGGATGAGATCTTTGTGACTTAATTGCTTCTTTTTCCTACATAGTCACTAAAAATCCTATTAATAATAAAATATTTTAGAGTTGTGATGGATGTCCAAACATAGAATGTAAATCATCAGAGCGATAAGAGAATGTATGATCAGAGAATTTTCAAGTAGCTTTTCAATATCATCTAGTTTAATTTTATTTTTAATGATGAGGGACAGAATTTTAAATAAGGGAAGGAACTTGTCTGGGAATCAACATTTCATTTAACTGGCAAAGAGAAAGGTGATTAAAAAAAAGATAGCTATTTGGGGTTTGGCGGAAATATAATAGTTGCTTTATAAGGGGCAAATAACTATTTAATGGCTCCCTCATTACATGACAATTAGAATTCATATCACTGCAGTGTACTTCCATGTCTATTTATGACCTATACATAACACAGTTATCACACTTGGTGCCATTAAGTAATCCACAATTTGCAGTAATAGCCAACATGATGATTACAGAGCACAATTAGCCATGTAATTATCTTGTTATGCCAGAGTAATTACATGGGTGCATTGTTTGTATATTACAAGTTATTCATATGCCTAATCACAATTTTTCTTTGACATGTGGAGAACTGTCCTTGGAGTTGCTTCTTCAATGTTAACAAAAATGTCCATTGAATGACAATATTAATGCTATTTCTCCCTTTTCATTGCTAAATGAAAACATTGGGGCCAAAGCATTGGAAAGATAAGATCTTCCAACTTTATTTAGCGACCAAGATCATGTTTCCAAATTGTAATGAGCAGAATGTAGTATGATGAAAAGAGTCTTGTTTTTATAACCAAATAATCTAGGTTCAAATCATATCTGAAGCATTTATTAACAGAGTGACCTGGGGCAAACCACTTGCACCTGTTAGATTTCAGATTTTTCAGTCTTTAAAATTATGAAATGTTAAAGTATCCCTCCTAGGGAGAACACATGTCAAATGCCATAATTAGATTCAAAACACTCATAGGATCCACCATCCTCGATTTTTCAGTCATCTCTAATGGTGAGAACACAGTCCTTGGCTTCTTTTCCTTGAATCACAAAAACTTCTCTATTTCTGTCTGTTGACATTTACCATCCTTCAAAGACCAATTCAGATGTTCTCTTCTCCAAGCAGCCATCGCTCTATCATTCGACAGATGTTGATATTACTTTATCTCACATGCATGTTATATCTCGGACTGGAGATTTTATGTACTGCTTTTAGTCCCTCTGCTTGGCTTCTAGGGAGTAATACAAAGCTTGCTTTGGGACTCTGGTACTTAATAACCATGTGACTCAAAGCATAGCCTTCTCCTCAGTGTTGTGATGGATAAAATATAGGGAAGAGTCAGATAGAGCTCAGGTTTCAAGCCTGGGTAACTAGAGGCATGGAGACACCCTCAGTAAAATTAGGAAGTGAATCAAATTTGAGGAGGAAGATGAATTGAATTCGAGGCAACTGATTAAAATGCTCCCTACTTTTCAGAATCATTTCAAAAATGAGATCATAATTCACAATTGATCTGCAAGAGGTATAGAAAATAGAAGTTGCCATTTCTTTCCAAAAAGATGAGTAGGATGATGATCTCTGCTCTAGATTCTGGGTTTTTTTTAACCTAATAGATGAAAATAATAACACTTACTATAAATGTCGAACAGATACCCTTGGACCCAATGATACTACTACTAGGTTTAAACACCCAAAACATCAAAGGGAAACAGGACTAGTAAGTACAACTGTGTTTATTATATATGTCTGTGTAGGAGGGTGTATGTGACAGAAAATTGGAAATTGAGGGGAGAGATGGCAGAACGAACTATGATTTATGGAACTCGTCAGCATAATGAATAATTACAATTCAAAAAAAAAAAAAACAAACTCATGACGAAACATGCTACTCACCTCTAGATAAAGAGGATAAAGATGTTTTAATGCATTTTTACTTCACCATACATATTCATAACAGATTTTGCTTTTATTATTTTCTCATTTGGGATGAGATGGACAGGTGGAAGGAAAATAATATAGAACTCACAATAAAATTGAATTTAAATTAAATTGAAATAAAGTTGAATTAAAAGAAAAAAATACTTTCAGAATTATCTTACAGAAATAGTATAAAGAAAATGTGTTGTAAATCCTAAAGTTCTCTAGCTACATCAGTTGTTATTTTTTGCCTAGAAATTAAACAGTCTACCCTTCCATTGATAAAAAAACACAATAGTCCTCTGTGAAAAGTGCTATCTTTTTTTGCTACTGGGCTTGTAAGACTTTCAGGATTTCAGTCTAAAACAGTGTAAAGGAAACTATCACTGGAATGAGAGGACTTAGATTTAAATACCACTATATGTGACCTTGGACAAGTAACTTATTCCTAAAAGTTTCCTTATCTGTAAAATGAAAAAAATTGGACTAGTTGACCCTAGAGGTCCTTTCTAGTTGTATAGCTTTGGGCACAGGATTTCAATGGTATGGAAAATCTCCTAATGAAAGTAAATCCTTCCACCATACTTTTTAATTTACAATCTTCAAGAAATTCCTTGAGCATTAAGAACCAGAGTCAACAACAATAATGACAATGACAGCAATAAAAATGCAAAAAAAAAAAAAAAAATCCCGGCTCTATAGAAATCAGCTTTATACAGTATATGTTAGACTTGAACTCGAGCATCTCATTCTGAAGCTGGTTCTCTATGCACTATATTATGCTACCTCTCTAGAAAATGTCACATTCTTTGGCATTTTCTATTTTAACTTATTCATCACAAAATGAAATAATATTTGTAAAATACTAAATACAGTGCTTTGTACACAGTAGGCACTCTATGAATGCTTATTTCCTTTCTCCTTCATCAAACAACTGAAGCATATTTATTGTGATATATTTCTTTTGGTCCCAAATCACTGGACATGACTCACTTGGGATCAAGGAAGGAATTTTGCAGTCCAAGAAGAGTCCAATTGAAAGTGAGCAAAGAAAGAAGAGTACAGTAGAATAAACACCTACTACATACAGAATGCTGTTGATCTTCAAAATAACCCTCAAAATTAATTTGGTATTAACAAGGAAGGCAGTACTTTCCTCATTTTATAGATGAGGAATCAAGGCTTGCAGGGGTCCTCAAACTATGGCCCGTGGGCCAGATGTGGCAGCTGAGGATGTTTATCCCCCTCACCCAGGCTATGAAGTTTCTTTATTTAAAGGCCCACAAAACAAAGTTTTTGTTTTTACTATAGTCCGGCCCTTCAACAGTCTGAGGGACAGTGAACTGGCCCCCTATTTTAAAAAGTTTGAGGACCCCTAAGAGAGTTGATATGACTTGTCCATGGCCTGTAAATGGCACAGTAAGTCCTTTGGTTCTAATTCTAGGGTATTTTCCTTGAGAGTAGGGTCTGAGCTTTTCCTTTTCTTTGTATCCCAAAAACTTAGCATAATGACTTGGTAACTGTTACTTGACTGACTGACTATAGTAGCTTCCTTGGCAACTAGGCAATTTGGGAAACCATTTTACTTACCTGGAGTTTTATTCTCCAACTTCTAAAAGACAAAGGGAATATACAGATATGTGTCAGATTTATAAGTGACATAAGAATAATTTATGGGTTGTATCCACAACATATGAACTGTATGGACTCTTACATTAAAAGAAGCATGACTTAAGAGAAATAATATAGGATTTGGAGTTAGGCAATCTGGGCTCAGGTCCAAGCTCTCCAAGTTGACTCCTCTTACTTGTATAATCTTAGGCCTTCATCCCTACATTGTTGAAGTTTCCTAATTAGTCTACTGTGGCTACTAAGACTTCTACTTATTTTTCAGGGATGTTATTAATAGAAGATTTTGTTATTGAGTTGTTTCAATCACGTCCAATTCTTTGTGACCCCATTTTGGTTTTTCTTGGATACTGGAGTGGTTTGCAATTTCCTTTTCAATCTCTTTTTACAGATGAGAAAACTGAAGCAAACAGGGCTAAGTGACTTTCCCAGGGTCAAACAGCTAATATTTGAATCCAAATGTGAACCAGGAAAAAGTGTTTTCCTGACTCCAGATATGGCACTTTATCCACTGCACCACCCACCTACCGAAATACTTTGTAAATTGTTAGAAAATATAAATTTTTATTCCCTTTTATTATGTCAGGGAATTAAGTAAGATTTGACCTTCCCAGGCACATTTCCCATCTGTGAACCCAATCCACATCTAGGCCTGCAAACACACACACACACACACACACATGTTGTTGTTATGCATTTTCCAATCAGGTATGACTTTCATGACCCATTTTTGGAGTTTTCTAGGCAAAGAAACATTTCCTTCTCTTCCCACTTTAATTAGGAATTGGAGCAAATTGGGTTAAATAACCTGCACAGACTCACACAGTAAGTGTCTGAGGCTGTATTTCAACTCAGTTTTTCTTGACTCCAGGCCTGGCACATAGCTGCCCACACACATGCATATATATATATATATATATATATATATATATATGCATAAATAACTCATTCTTCCTAAAATTAGAAATATAAATGTCCTTAAGATTATGTTGTTCTTGGCCCAGCAGTTTTTGCAGCTCTTTTATTTCTACAGTTGCTGTCACACCTTCTAATGAAAATTATGGTGACCAGCAAAAGTCATTAAGTTCTATGAGTTCCTAAGAGGGTAAGACCACTGTTTAATTTTTTGTCTTCATATGCCAGCATCTCATGGTGAATGACACATAGCAGGTGCATTATGAAAGCTCTTTGGATGGAACTAAATGGGATGCTTCCAAAAAGGAACCATTTGAGACTGGGATGGGGGTATGATATAGTGAGCTAATCCTTGTGAGACAGATAGCATTTGGAAAGGAAGGAAGCAGTGGGGAGAGCCATCTGGCTTTAGGGAAGTAGATTTTAAATGTGTATTTCACTGACACCATCATTAGGATAATGGAGTTTAAATCCTAGCTACTCTACCTCTTAGATCTGTGATACTGGACAAATCAGTAGATATCTGTAAAACTTTGTTTCTTAATTTGTAAAATAAACATAAAATTAGCATTCTTTTTAAATCTAAAATAGTAGTTTTTATTTTGCTTTATGTGGCATTTTTCCCCATGAAAATGTTTAGGCATTTATGTTTTTTTAAATAATAGCTTTTTATTTTCAAAATATATGCAAAGATAGTTTTCAACATTCACCCTTGCAAAATCTAGTGTTCCACTTTTTTTCTCCTTCCCTTCTTCCCACTCCATTCCCTAGACAGCAAGCAATCTAATATATGTCAGACATGTAAAATTCTTCTATATATATATATATATATATATATATATATATTTCCAAAATTATCATAAGCATTCTTATATCTATCTCACAGTATTACTAAATGGAAATGTTTTATAAATTAAATCAAGCAAACATTTATTCAGTGATATATACATGTATATGTGTGTGCAAAACCTATGCACAAGTATTTGTGTATACAAACCTATATAGACATGTATGTTTGTCTATATGTACACAAAATACATATATGTATATAATACATATATATGCATATTTTCTGAGATTAACTTGGGTATAAAAAGAAGAAAAACTGCACTGTCTGTACTCTCATGGAGTTTACCAGTCTCATAAGGAAGAGCACCACATGCACATTAGTAAGCAAGTTAGAATGGAATAGAGGTAAAAGAGAAATACAGATAAAGTGCCTTAGGACAATTTGAGGAGTGAGAGATCATTTAAACTTCAAAGTATGATATAAATCTGAGTTATTGTTATTGTTATTACCCTGCCCCCAAGCTGAGTCTTCCCCTGCTCCTCAGCAGCACTGGTAGGTTTCTAGCCTGGGCTGACTGGGTGTCTCTGCTTATGAGAAATTGTTTAGAGCGTCTGTCACTTTTATCTGACACACCAGTGGGACTTGGTATTCCTGCTCTTGATTGTGACAGGAATTCCAAACAACCCTGCCAGAACACACAACCTTCAATCATTCAGAGCTCACATAAAACCTACATCAGACAGAAAGAAGATAGAGTATCTCCTTTTCAGTCTTTCTTGCTCTCCCCCCTCACATGTTCTCATACTCTTTTTCTAGCTTCCTCTCTCTTTCTTTTTGTTTCTCTCCTCTTTACCCCTTTCCTTCTCTTGCTATCTCTCTCTCTCTCCCTCCCTATCTCTTGCATCTCCCTCTTGCTCTCTTGCTTTCACTCTCTCGCTCTCATTTTCCATTCTCTTTCTCCTTTTTTCTCCCTCTCCTCATTCTCTCACTCTTTTTTCTTTCTATCATCCTGTCTCTTTGATCTCCTCTCCCTCTCCTTTTTTTCTCCTTTTCATCTTCTTTCTGTTGCTCATCCTCTTTCTTTCTCCATTTCTTCCTGTCTTTATCTTGCTCACTTTCATCCTTTCTCCTCTTTTTATTTCTCCCTTTCTCCCTTTCATCCTCTCTATCATTCTTTCTCCTCTCTCTTTTCCCTCCCTCCTCTTTTTTCCTTCTGTCCTCTCTCCCTTCCATACAAAACAGGGGCTGCTAGTTCAGTTCCTTGGCATTCAGGGATATTACTGATATTTTTAGTGGTTTTCTTCCCAAGACACTGATTTCTTTTGAGGTATAAGGATGTTGTGTGACCATGTTTCTACATAATCACTTTTAGCACAATACAGAAATATAAGCAACTATTCTTGGGCTATAATAAATAATACATCGAATGATACAGGCAGTAAATACTGCCAGATTCTGGATAGGTCCCCTGCATACATGACTGGGGCCTCTTTTAAAGCACTGGGACCTTAATTAACCCCAAATCAGGGCTTACGGCAAAATCTAATTTCAGCTTTAGATCTTCAATTGTCTACAAAATAACTCCATTTGAATATTTCACTATCAACTCAAAATCAAAATGTCCTAAATGATACTCAGTTATTTTTTTCTCCCTAAAGTCACTCTTCTTTCTGATTTCACATATTCTGTTAATAGGATAGTTCACTCAATCCCCCATGAGGATTGTAGAAGAGACTCCTTGAGAACAAGAATGATAGTCAATAAATATTTATTAAGCACCTATTATGTGCAGACACTGTGTATTGTATAGGTAAATATATATATATATATATATATATAAACTATTCACACACATTTATATATATATATATATATATATATATATATATATATATGTAATACTTCAGCATATGATTTTGTGCTTAGAACTCCCCATAACCATTTCTCTCTATATTCAATATAGTATCATGATATAGCAGAAAGATTGCTAAATTGGCGCCTAAAAGATCAGGATTCTACTTCTAACTCATTGGCTTTGTGACCTCAGATACATCACTTAACTGTTCTGTGCTTCATTTTACTAATCTGTTGCTGCAAAGGATCCTAGCTGTAACCGGTATGATACATCAGAAGCCATGTAATCCAACTTTCTCATTTTACAGATGAAGAGACTGAGGTCCAGGGATGTTATATGACTTGCCAAGGCTTCACAGGTAGTAGATGACAGGGGAGAATTATGATTGCACCTCATGTCCTCTGTCTTCCGATCCAGTGGCCTTTCCCTTGGACTATGTTACAAAAAAGTCATTAATCAAGTGTCACCTCATGGGATGCTGAATAGTGAGAGTTGTCAGAGGTCATGGTCTGATTGCCAGTTGAATGATAGTCATAGAAGCCTGGCCATCAAATGTCATTCAGAGTAAGTTTCCTTCCAGTTTCTTATTCCTGAAAAGCAAACTCAGAGCTAATGTCTCTGTTTATTCTCCTTTTGCTGACGAGAAAAAAAAATCTAACATCCATATCTCTGCCCAGAAATGTCCCATCCACAGCATTCTGCCATCCAATCCTCTTGAACCAAGATTGTCTGTAATTGTTAACTGGCACTAATGCTTGTAGCTATGACAATGACAGAGCCAGGCGTATGGTGATAATTATGGCATCCTTTGGGCTCTCATCCCTAGACTTCTTGGTAATAAGGTGCTTTGTGGAGTCTTTAGGGGAATATGCTCATAAAACTCAATTACAGACAGACAAGTGGTTCTCAATTATTGGCTTTTCACCATACAATTCAAGAAAAGGCTAACTCTAAGACTGCCCAAAAAACAAGAATAGGAAACAAGGAAACAGTGAATTCATATGTGTGTATGTGTGTGTATACACTCAGGAAAGCCAAAAACAGCCTGGTTTTCCAAAGCCTTGGGCCATAATTCTGATTAATACACTTTAAATCACGCAAAAGGGTCTAAACATATATTGAGTCTTCACTCCAGCCAGGTTTTGCAATAACAATTTTATTCAATTATGTTTATTCAGTATCTACTTCATGTACACCATGATGTTAAGCACACGGGGAGCTACAAAGAAATGTGTGTATGTGTATAACTTTCCTATTTAAATCCCTAGAACTAACAAAATGCTTCATGCTTCATATATGTACATATGTAAAACTACATATATACATAGATATGTATAGATGTGGAATATATTATATGCATGTCTACATATATGTATATCAATATTGCCCATGTATATGTGCATTTATAAATATGTTATATACATATATGTATATGTGCACTTGCAGACAGCTCTATTTCTCACATGAGGCAATTCAGGATAATGAAGAATGGGTGTTAGTCTCAGGAAGACCTAGATTCACATCTTAGCTCTAAAATTCCATGTAACTCTGGTTGAATCTCAAACTTTCAATCTTCCACACTACTTTCAAAGACTATCATTTGTACAATAATTTCTAATCTTCATTAGAAAAAGAAGTTTCTTACCCTCTTGGTCTATTCCATATTGTTAAATTCACAAATTCAGTTTAAATATATACATATAAATATACACATATATGTACATCCATACATGTATGTGGGTATATGGGACTGGGGCTGGATGCATACAAAGACAAATTCCAGGTCTCTCTGAAGAAATCTGGGAATTGATTGTGTGATACAGGAGACAGCAAGAAGGCATTGTGCTTTACAAATGAAGCAGAATCACAGTAGCTCAAAAGAAAAATTTTACATGTACAAATTTAAAGCCATCTCCACTCCAAATGTTCACATGGGCTATTGTATTTTATTTATTTATTTATCTATTCATTCATTCATTTGTTTCCTTGTTTATTTATTTTTTGCTGAGGCAATTGGGCCTAAGTGATTTGCCCAGGGTCACACAGCTAGGAAGTGTTAAGTATTTGAGACCAGATTTGAACTCAGGTCCTCCTGATTTTAGGGCTGGTGCTCTATCCACCATATGGATTATTTTAGCCCAACCTGGGCTAAAGTCTTCCAAGTCTGGTCATATAAGTCTGGTCAGCTACAGTTAGACACACCAACTCCAATATAAGTTGGACTCCAACATAGTGATACCATTATGGTCCTCTTTGAGAATGAAAAACAATAATAACCAAATATATATATATATATATATATATATATATGTATATATACACCCCCCACACACATTCACATACATTCAAATTTAACTTTGAGACTTGGTTGTGTGACCTCAGATTAATCGCATGGTACAATGGCTAGAACCCAGGCATCCTGACTCCCACACCACTCTTTTAGAGAAGAATAGTAGAGAGATCAATGACCTTGAAATGTGATAAGATACAGATTCAGGTCTCAGCTCTGACATTTCCTAGCTGTTTGGCCCAAGATGAGCCCACTAATTTTTTTTTCTGAATATCAGTTCATAAATAAAATGAAGATGTTAAATTCTCCTACAGCTATTTGATAGGCTGTTGTGAGGAAAGTGCTTTGTAAGCTTTAGAGAGCTGAAGAAACAAGAACTCTGTAGCTAGCAATTCTGGAGATGAGTAGATTATTCTAATGAGGCTATCCCTGGGTTCCCAGAGCAGACTTGTTTTTCTTTTGCCGCATCTGTAGCTATATCCTTTTTGTTCAATTAAACATCTCTCACAGGTCAATGGATACTTACAAGTTCTCCAAGATGAGGGCACATTCCACTTTCCTTTTTAAGTGTTCATCCTCAGATTCCTTTTTAAACAGTGCTTTGTGTGAGTGTTGAGTTGTAACCCTAAGTAGGATTCCATTTTGTTTAAAAGATAAAAAAAGAAAATCATCAATGAAATCCCTTTCATAACATAAGCTGAAGGGGAGAGGGAAACAACAAATCACTTTTTCTTGCTTCTCTCAGGAGCTGATAATTAGCTGCTGATGTATCAAAAGGTCAGTGGAGGAAAAGATAAATGTTTAACATCATCTTTCTAAAGTTCCAAGGAATGATTAAGCCAGGAATCTGGAGACCTGGAGACCTGGGTTCCAGAATTGACTCTGTCATTAACTTGTTATGTGACAAGAGCAAATTACTTCTCTCTGTGCTAAAGAAACTCTACAATTTCAACTTCAGCACCATAAGTTTTTACAAGATGATTTCAAAAGTTCTTTATGACTCTGACACTGGTCCTTTCCATTTATAGCATCCTTCTATCACTTCATCAAAGTGCAATAGGAAGGCACTTTAGACCTGGAGAATAGGAATTCAGATGTTAACTCTTTTATTCACTACAACTTTCTTATTTGTAAGATGAAAGGGGCTAGACTCAATACATCTAAGGTACTTTCTAATTTTAAATCTCTGGTTCTATCTTGAAATATATATTGGGTAGCCACCCACAATGTAGTAAGTACCTCATACCCTTTACATGGGACATATAATGGATGACTACTTACTCTCTGATTTGGCTTTCACTCCAATATTCCCTCATATATGCAGGGAAAACTGAGAGGAAAAAAAAACACCACCAATCTTCTCAGAGTCTTGGGGAAATCATCAAGTTTAACCCCTTCATTTTTTATATGATGCATCTATGAAGTTAAGTGACTTCCTTAGGATCATATAGCTAGTGAGTGTCTAAGGTAGATTGGAATTCTGGTCTTCCTAAGTCCAAGCCTAGTACTTTCTATATTATAAGACAATAAGCTTTATATTTAGGTTACAGTTTATTTTCAATTATCAACCTGCTTACAATCTTTCTGAAGACAGCATTTCTTTGTATTTAGATTTTAGCTGTTTTGATTAAGCAAAAGTTCTTTCCCCATAATTTTCAGCACCAAAATATTCACCTATAAAAGGAATAATACTTTGTGTCCCTTTTGAACAAGTGAATTAATTATATTTTTTTCTTTATGCAAGGAGACTATTTCTTTTAAGTACAAAATTGCTCCACATGAAAGGATAGTACCTTACCTTATAAATTGTAAAATTCCTGCCTTTTCTTTAAAATGCATTTGAAAGTCTACCTTTTTACAAAATCTTTCTCTAATTCTCACTGATCTTCTTGGATTTTCTGTAGCATTTTGTTTTACATTTCTCTAATGTACTTAACATAATTATAAATATACATATATGTATGTGTTTGTATACATATATATGTATATAGATAGATATGCACATATATGTGGGTATATGTGATTATACAATATATCTTTATATGTGTATACATGTGTGTATATGCACAGGAAAGTGTGAATCCATATCTATTATTTACTTATTAAATATTAATTTCCTTGACAGTAGAGATTATATTTGCTCTACTTTTATATTGACAGTGCACACACACACACACACACACACACACACATACACACACACCCTTCCTCCTTTAAGCATAGTGCTAAAATATAATGGGAACTTCATAAATATTTGTAGACTGAAGAAATAAATGAAAAAGAATATATTAAATGCTTTCTATGTTTTTAACACTGTGCTAAACACTGGGGATACAAAAACAAACAGAAATAATTTTTGTCCTCAAGGAGCTTATATTCTAAGAGGGAAAGATCACACACATACTGTAATGCAAATACACACATATATATTTACATTTGTATAAAGACACATAATACACAGATATATATGTATATATATGTAGTATATGGATGGAATATATATGTATATATATATATATATATATACATATACACACATACATATACATATGTATGTGTGTATATAGTTTGCCATTTCCTGGATCAGTGGATTAATCCAAACAGAAGTTATATAATTTTCCCAAAGTTACACAGGTAGTAAGTGTCTGAGGATGGATTTGAACTCAGGTTTTCCTGATTCTAGGTCCAATGCTTTATCCACTCTCCCACCTAGCTGCTTGGGGTTAATGTAACAGGCCATATGACAAGAACAGGGTCAATGAGATATGGTCAGCTGGGATAAATCAGGAAATACTTTGGTTCTAAGAAGATACCCATTCATTGAGCACATAAAAGATAAGTTTCTAACATTCCTTATTTTTGTCATAAAAATCTGACAAAATCTGGTGGTGGGGGTGGATGCATGTACATGTGTGTATGTTTAGCATGCTCATGAGACTCTTGAATTGCCTCATTATGGATGGGAGAAGGAAGAGCCCAAGGCTTTCTACAGAATTCTGAGAATTAGTAAGGGAGTTAAGAAATCTCAAAAGAGCAAAATGAGCGTCATTAGTTAGAATTTATTCTGTAAATATGGCTAAGTTGAAAACTAATTATAAAATACATTCATCTTAGTCTGGACAGCTCCACTTATCCAAGTCCCGGACAGCCTTCAGAGCTCAGTTCTACTCTTTTTCTTGATGTGCTCAGAAAAAAAAAATTTCCCTCCTCCTTGCACTGATGAATATTCCCCTATCCTACAATTAAAGGTCTGCCTTGGTAGGTGGTAAGTTCCCTATCATTGGAAGTCTCCAAACTTCAACTTCAAGAAATTAAATAACAAATTATGGATTTTATGAAAGGAATTCCTGTTCAACTACAGTTTGGACTAGATGATCTCAGGGGTTGTGACCCTTTCTAACATGGATATTCTATGCTGTCTTCTAGTCCTAGATAAAAGCATTGGACTCCATAGTAGCCTGTCACAACTGGAAGCAACTGGAAGTTCTGGGCCCCAGGAAGACATGTTCATCTTCCTTTAAGAAGCCTGGTGTTCTTGGAGGCAGCTGCTCAAAACAATCTAGATTTGGATTCTGCCTCTGGTTCTCACCAACTGGGTGACCAGTGACAAGTCACTTCATAGATTTGAACTTTAGTTTTTTAATCTATAAAATAAGAATATTGTTGTTTTCACAAATTTGTGACCAGACTCAACTGAGATTTTATTTGTATGTGTGTATATATTTATATAGTAATATATACACAATACATATTGTATGCTTGCATACGATAAGAATTTTGGGATACCCTGCATGTATAGGTTCCTGTAATTGTGTGTTATTATTGTTACCCTCCCTTTGGTTTCTACACAGGGATGCCATTTCTCTAGGGCTCTTTCTTAGCCTATATATTACTAGAAATTAATTGGGCTACATTTTTTATCTGAGCAGTTGGGGAATTTAGACACAGGAGTTTTAAGGAAAAATTTATGTCATATACCTAGAGGAGAATAGTGGTCCCTCATCCATATTCATTTTCCCTCACCACTTCTTGACCACCACCAGCCCTTGCTAACAGTCTCCCAATATTCTTGGAACCCTCCTGATAATCCTTCTTGATTCAGCACTAGACAAACTGTGGGGCAATGTGGAAATCTCTTAAAAGGCCTCCTGTTCTACCTTCTATTCCCCTAAGATTCAAGGATTTCTTTCCGTTCTTAGACAAGTACATCAGAGTGACAAGCAGTCACCATGATGGCATTTCAAGCCTGTTCTCGGGAGGCCATCTGTTAAGTTTTTCTCTAACTATTAAAAACCAACTCAGAGATTTAAAATTAGCAAAAGAGGAATGGATTTTGTAGGATTTGTTATTTCTAGTATTCCTAAATTTAGTATTTCTAAACCTAATTGGGACAGCTAACTGGTACAGTGGCTAGAGCATCAGATCTGGACTCAGGGAGATCTCGATTCAAATCTGGCTTGAGATACTTCCTAGCTATATGATCCTGGGCAAGTCACTTAACCTAGTTTGCTCAGTTTCTTCATCTATAAAAAGATCTGGAGAAGGAAATGGCAAACCATTTTAGTGTCTTTGCCAAGAAAACCCTCAAATGAACACAAATGGAAATGACTGGAAAAACAAAAGTTTAATTATTATTACACATTGACATGTCTATTTCCTCAGCCTCCCATCATCATAAAACATAAGATGTTATCTTTCTTTCTTCCCCTTCCCTCACCTCTCATATTTGGTAATTACCAAATTATCTCAGTCTTCCTCCATCATAGCTGTCCCCTCTATTCTATTTCCATTGTCATCATTCTGGGACAAGCACACTTTCCTAGTCAATGCAATGGTGGACAAAGAAACCTTCCCACCTGCATTATTCTTCCTATAATTCATCTGTTAGTCATTCTGGAAGTACATGATATAATTCTAAAAAATCCTAGTCTTCCTCATTTGTAAACATGACCCTATCATTCCTCTCCTTGAAAAAATCTTCTCTAAGTTCCTATTCTGAATTAAATAATATTTGAACTCTTCTGTATAACATTTGGATTCTTCACAATGACATTAATCTTCCCCTGCTATCTCATCTCATATTATGGCTCTTCACAAACTCTATGCTCCAGATGAAGAGTTTAAGTAGCTTAGGAAAAAGAAATGTTATAACGCATTTATTGTTGTTAGTCATTTCAGTCACATTCAACTGTCCGTGACCTCAATGGGAGTTTTCTTGGCAAAGACACCAGAGTAGTTTGCCTTTTTCTTCTCTAGCTTATTTAACAGATGAAGAAACTGAGGAAACTAGGTTAAATGATTTGCCCAAGTTTACACAACTAGGAAGTGTTTGAGGACAGATTTGAACTCAGGAAGAGAATGCATTTATGTTTTTGGTTTTTTTTTTTTTTTGCTTTGTTTTAGTAAAACATGAGCCAGGATCAATGTTATAAAGTAGGAAAACTTCTGGTTATGTAGTAGAGACATCTTCCTAGATATCTGGGTGAGGGGTTATAGCTAAAGAAAACAAATAACCATGCTCTCCTTTCTTCAAAAAGGCAATTTGAGCTCTGCCTACCACTGGAATTTTGGCACACACACATATATTTTTGATCAGTGTGGATCTGGAATTTTTATTTCTGCTTTTGTTCCCCCTTTGTTATTATTGCATATAGATCTTACCAGATGTCTGTACATCCTCAATGCATTAACATTCCACAGACTCTTTTGCCATTCATTTATTCAAGGAGTTATTAGTAAGTACCTCCTCTGTGCAGAGCAGTGTACTCAGAATAGGAAGAGATACTAAATATAGCTAAAATAAGGGGCCTGGCCTTCATGAAAGTAAGAGTATAATGGAGACATAATAAAAACACAGACGTTCACAGCCATTAGAGCTAGAAGGGACATAAATTATTGAGAAGAGGGATTTGAACTCAGATCTTTTGGGATCCAAGGTTAGTGCTCTCATTACATCAAGAGTTAGTAAACCATAATCCATAGCTTTTGTTTGGCCCATGAGCTAAGAATGATTTTTACGTTTTAAATAAAATTATATTTAAAAAATTAAGTATTCTTAGCTTACAGGCTGTACACATACAGTAAGCCAAGTAAATCTGGCCCATGGGCCAGATCTTGGTGATAACTAGTTCACGAAACAACATATTTCTTTACATGAATGTCTTCTATAAACTTTTTTTGGTGCTCTATCCACTGTACCATTTAGCTGTCCCAATTAGAAGTTTAGAAATACTAACTTTGGGAATACTAGAAATAACAAATTCTACAAAATTCATTCCTCTTTTGCTATACTGTTTTATTTATAGTTTTGAGATTATTATATCAAATCACATGCTTATAGGGCTCTTACAATGTAATTCCTTCTACTTTTCAGAGTTATTACTCTAATGTGATATTACTCCCAGGAATGTATGAGGATATCGGTTTCCCCACAGCTCTAAGGCCATTGCAATTCAAACTTTCATTTTACTTTGACTAAATTCTCATAGTCCACAAGGTCTCTTTTCCATTATTGCAACTGTGACCAGTGTTTCAGATGACTGAGCACTAGATTTTTCATCAAGAAGACCTAAGTTTGAAATATACCTCAGGCACTTAGTAGCAGTGTGACCCTTGGCAAAATTACTGAACTTTTTTTAAACTCACTTTCCTCATCTGTAAAAAGAGGGGTCTGGACTCAATGGTTTTTAAGACCCCTTCTGCTCTAAATCTATGACTTTCTGATTTGTTTCTGTTACTTCTTTTCTTTTCTTTTTTAAGGGAGTTGGGGGTTAAGGGACTACCCAAGCATCATACAGTTAGTAAGTGTCAAGTGTCTGACTCCAGATTTGAACTCAGATTTTCTACTGCACTAACTAGCTGTCCCAATCAATTGTGGTGGTTGTTGTTGAGGCAATTAGGGTTAGTAGCTTGTCTAGCATCACAGCCAGTAAGTGTCTGGGGCCAGATTAGAGTCAAATGTTTTTGACTCCAGGGTCAGTGCTCTATCTACTGAGCTATTTTGTTGCCTTTTATTATCTCTGAAGTAGACTTTTCATATACTTTGGATATATGGCTAATAGAAAATAAAAGATGCTATTCTAGGATCCTGGCTTACTTAGCTCTATTTTGTCATATGGGGGTAGGGAGAATGATTAAGAAGTGACTGGGTTGTAAGGAAAAGAACATTAATAAAACATATTTTAAAATTAGGAGAGAGGAACCAGAACATTTAAATTTAATTCTCTTCTGTTTTCTCAGCAGCAAAATTAGGGTTCCAACTCAATTAGTTTACATCTCTTTAGGCTAGTCATAGATCTTCTATGCTAATTGTTGCCATGGCCATCCCAAAATGTGAGATCTAGGCATCCAGCTTGTCCCCAAAATTTCAAAGGCAGGTCCTGACTGCTTATTTGTTTTGTTTCCTTTTCCATTTAAAAACAATGCCTAAAATTCAAACTGAAACCCAAAGATAGCCTAGCAAAATCCTCTTTATTTGGGTCTCCTTGTAAATGATACAGCTTTCTGAGCTTCTGTGTAAGTCTTAAATGATACAGACCTTGGGTCTTTGGAGTTGGAGATCTTCTAGAGACAGAGAAAGAAGTACAGTGGAAAGGGTATAAGATTTGATATCAAAAGACATGGGTCTGAATCCCACTTCTATGACTACTGCTTAAGTAACATTACATAAGATTTAAGAAAGAGCATTTATGGACTGGATGGGATAGTGAACTTAAAAGTCGGGAAATCCTAAGTTCATATCTAAATTCAGACACTTAGTAGCTTTGCAAGTCTGGACAAATCACTTAATATCCCTGTGACAAAGTATCTTCATATAGAAAATGAGAGGGTAGGACTCCATGCCCTCTTGGGTATCTTCCATCTTTCTTTCTATAAGAAAGATCAACAACATGAGTTGTAATACACTCAAAGATATTGATATGAATGAAATGGCAATGATAATAATAATAATAGCTAGTGTTTATATAGTGCTTTAAGATTTTACAAAGTTATTTGCACAAATTACATTATTTTTATCATCACAATAATTTTAGAAGCTAGATACTATTATTATTATCCCTATTTTACAGCTGAAGAAATTGAGACAGAAAGAAATTTAATGAGTTGCCCTCTGTAACAGAGCTAGTATCTCAGGTTGAATTTTAACTTGGATCTTCCTCACTTTAGTTCCTTGGTCTATTCATACCACCTACAGAAATACCTCTAAAGCAAGGTAATCCCTTTGTTTATGTCCCTGGAGTATCAGTTCAGTGAAAGAAGGTGACCACATTCAAAGGTGAAAACATATGAAAATATGTACTTTACAACTCATAGAATGAACCAGGTATGCTTACCTATTTACCTTGAAGACAAGATTTAAGAGTAACATGATCACTCTTTTCAAATTTCTAAAAGTCTGTCATGTGGAAAAAGAATTAAGGTAGAATAGGGAACAATAAATTTATAGGGTGGCAGGTTTTTTAGCTCATTTAATCTCCTAGCAATTTAAATTGTTTCAACAGTCAAAAGGGACTACCTTGGGTAATGAACCTTTCTATAACAGATGTTGACAGACACACATTGTTTCTAATATTATTATATAACCTTGAGGGTTTACCCAGTTTTTTCCAGGTTGCTATATAGCATAGGGGATGGATGGAACTTAAGTTTAGGAACAGCCAAGTCAACCTTCACACTTTTACTAGCTGTCTGATTCTATACAAGTCACTTGCATTGGAACAGCTTGTCCAAGAGGAAAGGAATTGGGTATTGAAACAGCAGTAAGTTCTAAGGAGTGTTATCTCAGAACAAAAAAACAGAGAAAGCCCTTATTAATGAGAGTTGATGAAAAGAATAGTCCCAAGGATTCTGATTAAATAACCTATTCAGGTGAAATAGAATGAGGACATCATCAAAAAGGAAAAGACACTGGACCCTGTGATGCTGGAGGTGTGACTTACCTGGGCCACATATATTTTACCTTGCTTCTGGTTTACTTTTTTTGTGCCTATATACTCTTTCTACTTAATGTTACATATAGTTGTAAGAGATTGTAACCTCCATTCACTGAGGGCATATTTTAATAAATACTCTTCTTAAAATGCTTTTTCAATAAATGCCTTTGCTATGGGTTAATTATTTCTTCTGTCTGACTATTAAAGGTAAACACACAGATGGGGGCCTGTAAGCCATAATTGTAGGTATGTTAATGGGTAGAAGAGTTTAGATGTGGGGTGGTTAGTTGTCCTCTGGAGACCCAACTTAAAAATAATAGCTGAGGAGGGCATTTTGCTAATGCATTTATACATACATGTATACATATACATATGTATGCATGTGTGTTTATATATACATATAGATGTTCATACATTTATCTCAAATTCAGAGATATGCTGGCACATACACACACACATATATACACATACATACACACTTTTTTTTCTTTACTCTTTTTTTCAAAAATTTATTTATTTTTTAAAATAATTATAACTTCTGGGATAACTGGAAATGAGTATGGCAGAAATTAGGCATGGATCCACACTTAACACCGTATACCAAGATAAGATCAAAATGGGTCCATGATTTAGACATAAAGAACGAGATTATAAACAAATTGGAGGAACATAGGATAGTTTATCTCTCAGACTTGTGGAGGACGAACAAATTTGTGACTAAAGACGAACTAGAGACCATTATTGATCACAAAATAGAAAATTTTGATTACATCAAATTAAAAAGCTTCTGTACAAACAAAACTAATATAAACAAGATTAGAAGGGAAGCAACAAACTGGGAAAACATCTTCACAGTTAAAGGTTCTGATAAAGGCCTCATTTCCAAAATATATCGAGAGCTAACTCTAATTTATAAGAAACCAAGCCATTCTCCAATTGATAAATGGTCAAAGGATATGAAATTGAAATCATTACCACTCATATGAAATAGTGTTCCAAATCATTATTAATCAGAGAAATGCAAATTAAGACAACTCTGAGATACCACTACACACCTGTCAGATTGGCTAAGATGACAGGAAAAAATAATGATGAGTGTTGGAGGGGATGTGGGAAAACTGGGAACTGATACATTGTTGGTGGAGCTGTGAACGAATCCAACCATTATGGAGAGTAGTTTGGAATTATGCCCAAAAAGTTATTAAACTGTGCATACCCTTTGATCCAGCAGTGTTTCTACTGGGCTTATACCCCAAGGAGATACTAAAGAAGGGAAAGGGACCAGTATGTACATGCCAAATTGTTTGTGGCAGCCCTGTTTGTAGTGTCTAGAAGCTGGAAACTGAGTGGATGCCCATCAATTGGAGAATGGTTGGGTAAATTGTGGTATATGAATGCTATGGAATATTATTGTTCTGTAAGAAATGACCAACAGGATGAATACAGAGAAGCTTGGAGAGAATTACATGAACTGATGCTAAGTGAAATGAGCAGAACCAAGAGATCATTATATACGTCAACAACAATACTGTATGAAGATGTAATCTGATGGAAGCGGATTTCTTTGAGAAAGAGACCTAATTCAGTTTCAATTGATCAATGATGGACAAAAGCAGCTACACCCAAAGAAAAAAACACTGGGAAATGAATGTAAACTGTTTGCATTTTTGTTTTTCTTCCCGGGTTATTTCTGCCTTCTGAATCCAATTCTCCCTGTGCAACAAGAAAACTGTTTGGATCTGCACACATACATTGTATCTAGGATATGCTAGGACATATTCAACATATATAGGACTGCTTGCCATCTAGGGGAGGGGGTGGAGGGTGTGAGGGAAAAATCAGAACAGAAGTGAGTGCAAGGGATAATGTTGTAAAAAAAAAAAAATTACCCTGGCATGGATTCTGTCAATAAAAAGTTACTATAATAAAATAAATAAATAAATAAATAATTATAACTTTTTATTGACAGAACCCATGCCTGGGTAATTTTTTACAACATTATCCCTTGCACTCACTTCTGTTCCAACTTTTCCCCTCCCTCCATCCACCCCCTCCCCTAGATGGCAGGCAGTTCTATACATGGTAAATATGTCACAGTATATCCTAGATACAATGTATGTGTGCAGAATCGAACAGTTCTCTTGTTGCACAGGGAGAATTGGATTCAGAAGGTAAAAATAAATCGGGAAGAAAAACAAAAATGCAAACAGTTTACACTCATTTCCCAGTGTTCTTTCTTTGGGTGTAGCTGCTTCTGTCCACATCAACTCCTAATACACTATGCAGATTCACAAACATATACATATATGTATATATGTTTATGTGTATGTATATGTAAAATTCTATATATGTGCATCTCTACATCCTTGAGCTATATACTTACACATGTATACATACATATATATATATATACACACATACATATATATATATATATATATATATATATATATATAACAAAAAATTAATGGTGAAAGGACAGCAGGTCAGCATCTAATAAGACAGCTATCCCAGCAGCGTCTGTGAGCAAACCGCTCTTCCTTCTGCTGTGAGAGGAAAGAAAAAACCAAAACAACACCCACAGTCACACAAAGAGCCCGTCCCAAAAATACCCTTGTTTCACACCACCCACCAAGAGGAGCTGCTATTTCTGTCCATGTACCATCATCTCTCCCACCCCCTGCTCAACATGTCTAACAGTGAATTCATTGCTTTAGCTATTGAGGATAAATTCAAGCTCCAGGATCTCTGGGAGTTCATCCGTTCCTCCTTCCCCATCCCCCCTGGCTTTTGCATTTCTTTTCCGCTTGGGAACCGCACATGAACAAGCAGCTTAAAAAAGACTTTGCCGCCCATTCAGGTCACAGCCGCAGCATGGCACTGCCTGGGAAGGGACAGGTTCTCACTTCACTGGGGCCCAATCCTATTATGAATGGCAAGAAGTAGTCTGGGTTCAGCTTCCAAGCCTCCACTGTCTGCAAATGGGGCCCCAAGGGTGACTGGATTTACAAAGCCTCCTACTCACCCAGACCAGCCAAACCACACACTTGCTGAAGGTGGAAGAACTTGGAAGACTTTCAAAATAAAGGCATTTCTTAGCCAAAGGAAGTTGGCTAAGGAAGTTGGATTGTGAGAGATTCTTCTTTCGGGCTTAAAATACTCAGTTGCTTCTGCAGCCCACGAGGAGAGATCAGATGTCTTAAGATGGATTTTACTGTGGAGTATCTTTTTTAAATAAAAGTAAAAAGGGTGAATAATGAGTGGCCCTGTAAAAATGATGATTTTTAAAGTGTGTGTGTGTGTGTCTGTGTGTATATTAGAAGGTGAGTACAAAAGTCATCTCAGCAAAAAGAAAAATGAACATTTCTTCTGCTCTGTTTTAGGTTGTTCTTTACGATAATAATATAGATACACCATATATAATGGAGAGAATGCCAGATTTCAAAGGAGGAAATTGTGAATTCAAATGTAGACTCTGCCCTTCATCAACTACATAAATTCAGACTGAATCATATCTTCACTTCAGAACTCAGTTTCCTCAGTTTTAAACAGGAAGATCTTGTATAAGGTAGTATGGAGGGTCTCTCCCAAATATAAATTTATGATTCTATATCATATAATTTATAATACTTAAAAAAGCGTACAAAGAATTTTGCTCAAAATAGCTCTGTGATATTAATAGAACAAATATTAGTATTACTGGCAAAAAATATGAGGTTCAACAGGTGAAGGACTCACTCAATACGGAGCTAAGACATGAATCCTGGGTATTTAATTGTTCCTTGTATCCCTTTTCAGTCTTAAGGCATTCAGACATTTCTATTAAATAATTCCTATGTGCACAGCCATTCCATATGGTTGGATTAAATAAGAAAGCATTACTGATATACTTTCAATACCATTTGAGGCTTTTCTTACTACCCTCGCCTGAACTAAGATGAATTCTTGAAGATGACTTTGTGATTAACTGGGGATGGCAGTTTATAAGTTCACAAAAAGAAATGAAACCAAGATGGAAGAGGGATGGGGGTAGTAGTATGGCAGGTTCTTCTCCACAAACTTCCCCAAACAGATATAGAAAATATACTAGATCAAATCTAGATGGAGAAGTTCAGAAAAAGTCACAGTAAGTCATTGGTTGAACTCTGCTCAACACAGAAGGAAAGACAGGGAAATCTAGAAGAGGCTTTTTAACTGACAAGAAAGTGATCCCAAATCAATACTCCAGCCTTTTTCCCAGCTTGCAAAGAAATAATCACCATAGCAATCTCAGATGAAAAGGGAACCTACAATTCTGCCTTTACTACTAGCCAAGGGAGTCTTCTAGCTCATGGAGTCTAGTCACAGTCTCCTCTTGCATAGACCCAAACTTCAGTATCCTGCATAGCTCACACCAAGCAGGCAGCAAACACATTTTGCTGTAGAACAGAACACTTTAGAAGCACTGAAAGTTTACAGGTACTTAGGCCATATCTAGAATGACACAAGGCATATCTCAAGAAAGCTATCACACCAGACCTCCCTCCAGAAATGCTATTGAGTCCAACCCTAACATCAAGTCTGAAGTGAAAAAATGGAAAGATGGATAAATAGAAATAGAACCTTATCATAATGAGCTAAATATAAAAACACTAAAGAAAAATGACTGAAATAACTATAAGAACTGTCTCCTCGAAAAACAGAGCCTGAACACAACTTAACTAGAATTCCTAGAAGAAATAAAACTAGAATTTATATATATAAATGTAATGCGAATGCTTAAGGGAAAAAAACTGTAAAAGAAATGAGAATCATAGAAGAAAGAGTTGGAAAGGGAATTAAGAGCTTGGCACAAGAAGCATACAACTTTGCCCAAGCAACAAACTCACCAAACTTAGAATGGAGCACATAGAAGACTGATTCCATCAGGCAATGAGAAATATTAAAACAAAGTCAAAAGACTAAAAAAAAAAAACCTGAGGAAAATGTAAGGTAATGTATTTCACAGGAAAAGCAACTGATCTGGAAAAGAGATCAAGAACAATAAGAATCAATGTCTTCTCTTAAAAAAAAAAACAGACAAACAAAAATAGGCAAAATAGTTCAAGAAATCTTAGAAAACTGTCTAGCTCTTTTTATAAGCAGAAGGCAAAGTAAGAATAAAAAGAATCCACTGTCTATCTCTTGAATAAATCCTCACATCAAAATTTCTAGTTTTATTATCAAGACCAAAATCCAGAGCTTTCAAGTCAAAGAAAAATTAGTGCAAGCAACCAAAAAGAAAGAATTCAAGTACTGAATTGTCTGTCAAGATCACACATGATTTAGTAGCCATCACTCTAAAGAAATGAAGAACTTAGAATATAATATTTCAGAAGGCAAAGGATGTGGGCTTACACTACTTATGTTATAGGGGAAACCAATGGACCTTTATTGAAACAGAGGACACCTGAGCTTTCCTGATAATAAGATCAGAGTTACAGGGAAGTTAAAACACAGGAATGAAAAGCAACATGAGAATAACACAATAAATAGTGATAAAGAACTAAATAAAGGTTATCTGCTCATATTCAAATATAGGTTCCTCTGATTCCTGTTATCATCAGGGTTTATAGAGGAAAGCCAACCAGACAATGACTGGGAGTAGTTCTGTTGTGTTTTGATGATCTTTTGAAAAAAAATAGAAAGTGAAAGAGGAATATACTAGGAAGAAGGAATAGGAAGGTCAAGAATGATTTTATCTCACATAATGAAGGTTTGTAAGTTGGATATAGGCATGTGAACAAGAAGGTGGGGAAGAGCAGCTGATACATGAAAATCTCATCCTAATTGTTCAAAAAAAGGAGAAAGGGGATGAGAGAGAGGCAGGGGAGAGAGAGGCGGGGGAGAGAGAGGGGAGGAAACAGAGGAAGGAGAGAGAAGAAGGGAGAGAGTACGAGTAAAGAGAAAAGGGGGGAGAAATGGGGAAGAGAGAGAGGGAGGGGAGAGAGAGAGACAGAGGTAGAGGCAGAGGCAGAGACAGAGAGAGACAGAGACAACAAAAAGAAGAATATTTTATTCCACAGGGAAATAAAAGGAAAAGGGGGAAGAAGAAATTAGAGGAAATGTAAATCGAGGGAGGGATTAGTCCTAAGCAAAATAAATCCTAAGAAAGTAATTTTAAAAATACTTCAGCTCTTTTTGAAGTGGCAAAGGATGTATATCTTAAATGTGTACCTAAAATTGAGGAATGGATGAATAGTTTACTGCATATAAATGTTATAAAATACTATTGTGCTGAACTTACTCTTATCAGAATAATGACTACTTAGAATTCTAGAGGATTAATGATGAAACATGCTACTCACTTCCTGATGGAGAGATGAAAACTCCCTATAAAATAAGAAAAACATTTTTAGGACATAGCCAATATAGAGATTTATCTTCACTAACTGTACACGTGTGTAATGGGTTTTAATTTTCTTATGTTCTGAATGGGGGAGGAGGAGATAAAAAAAAAAGTGAGAAGGTACATCTTGACCAAATAAAACTAAATAAATATTTTTAATAAAGAAAAAGCACAGAAACTTTGATCAACACAATGACCAAACACAATTCTCAAGAACTTAGGATGAAACATTCTGTTTACCTCCTAGTAGAGAAATGATGGAAGATTGTTAACTAAGATTATTTGTTTTAGACACAGCCAATGGGGAATTCTGTTTTTACTTGACTACAAATATTTTTTAACAGGAGGTTGTGGTTTGTTTGTTTGTTTGTTTTCTTTCTTGATGTCAGAAAGGGAGGAAGAAAAGACTGACCATTTAAAATAAAATATAAATATATATTATATATAATAAATATAAATAAAAAGAAATTATTAAATAAGTTTATGGGCAAAGGGAATCATGAATAATGTTAGAGCTATTTTCTTTTCCTTCTTGACCTCACTGTTCAATACCTCTTCTTGAATTCTCTCTGCTCCCCATATTCTCCTGACATTGCTTTTGTTTCCAGTTTTCTTTCTACCTGTCTGCCTGATCTTTTCAAGTCTCCTCTGTAGAACCATCAACAATAATCCACTCTTTTTGTATAGATCTACTTTCATCTCTGTCCTGGGCTCTCTTCTTTTCTCCTTATACTCTCCATTACCTCACCAATTACCAAGGATTCAAATGTCATTTTTATAAAGATTATTTCCAGATCTATAATATTCAGTCCTCAGTTCCCTCCTGAAACTAGATCCCACATCTCCAGCTACCTCTTTGACTTCTTTCATGTTAACATCCCATAGACATTTCAAATTTAAAATGCATATCCTGTAGATTATTACCTATTTCCATAAACTGACTTCTTCAAACTCCTGTATTACTATCATGAGTTCTATAATTCTTCAGTCATCTAGGTTCCCAATCTCAGAATTATCTTTGACATTTTATTCTACCTTATCCTCCCAAATCCAATCAATTATCAAGTCTTGTTAGCTCTACCTCCAGAAAATCTCTGCATCTGTCCTGTACTTTAGACTCATAGGCCATCATTTTGATTCCAATCTACCATATTGACATCTTTAAAAACTACAGTTCTTAAAATATGGTTCCTCAAAATCCGTAAAGGTCAAATCCATTTTCATAATAAGCTAAAAGGTTTTTTGATTATTTAAAAATGTCTCCCTTTTTCGAGTACATATCTGTGTGAAGAAAGATTTTCTTCACATGCTTCAACCAAAACAACATATTGCAATAGATTGAATGCAGAAGCAGATATGAGAATCCAGATGCCTTCTATTAAGCCAGACATGAAAATGTTTTATGGAAATATGTAAGACAATGCTCTTTTTGTTTTGGAAAATATACTTATTTTCCATAAAAATAAATTATTTTAGGCTAAAGTTATGTATTTATATATTAATATTTTAAATGGTTAGTTTTAATTTCTAATATTAGAAAAATTGACAGAAAAGACCCATATGAAAAAAGATCTTTGAAAGGTCCTCTATAATTTTTATGATTGTAAATAAGTCCTGAGACCAAAAACTTTGAGAATCACTACCTTACATGTAGGTCAGACTATATCATTATCCTGATCTGGTTCCCTTTACCTCTAGGATACAATTAAAATATCTCTGCCTGACATTTAAAGTCCATCAGAGTCTGGTTCCAACCTATCTTTCTAGGTCAATTACGCTCTATTTACCCCTTAGGTATCCTATTTTCAAGCAAAAATTGACTATGTGATATATTCCATATATGAAATTACTTCTTCCATGCTTTGCCTTTGCATGATCTGTTATTGAAGTCTCTCTTCTTCCACTCATCTCTTCTTCTTGGAAAACATGACTGCCTCAGTAGGAGGTGCACATTTTTGCAGGAGATTTCTTCTGATTCCCTTAGTTGTTAGCTTCTTCCCTGACCCTTCATTCCTCTGTGTTTATTTTGTACTTTATTAGTTGAGTACAAGTTCTGCTCCTTTAGGAGAATATAAGTTCCTTGGGGACACAGAAGGACTTTTTTTTTTCCTGTCTATTCCTTTCACTTAGAACAGTACTTTTCACACAATAAGTACTTAAAAAACACTTGCTGAAGAAGGGAGTTATAGGAACAACAAAGACAAATGGGGCAGTCTGGGGAAGCAACATGCTGAATTTATTAAATACTTTAAAGGCAAAGAAGTGGATCCAATTACATGTGACAAAGATTCTTGATTTGCTGTGTAATCTTTTTTCTTTTTTATTATTAAAGTTCTTTATTTTCAAAATATGCAAAGATAGTTTTCAACATTCACCCTTGCACCCTTGTGCTCCAAATTTTTTCCCTCCCCCCCACCTCTCTACCCTAGAATGCAAGTAATTCAATATATGCAAACATGTGCAATTCTATACATAGTTCCACAATTGTCATGCTGCACACAAAAAAATCAGATAAAAAAAGAAAAAAGGAAAAAGAAAGCAAAATACAAACAAAAAATAGGGAAAATACTATGTTGTGTTCCACATTGAGTTCCCATAGTTCTCCGTCACAAGACCATTGGAACTGGCCTGAATCATCTCACTGTTGAAAATTGTATAATCTTCTTGTTACTGTATACAATGATCTCTTGGTTCTACTCACCTCACTTAGCATCAGTTGAAGTAAGTTTCTCCAGGCCTTTTCTGTGTAATCTTTTTTTTAAAAATAAATATTTGTACTTTTGGTTTTTAATGTCATTGCCTAAATTTCCCCTACAGTATATGATTCTGCAATCTTTTTTTTCTTCTTTGTAGGTGAAAATATTCAAGTTGTCATATATTTGTCAAGTTCACAGTATCAAACAGCATTTTAAAATCTTATGAAGAGATACTTATTGAATTATATTGGTCAAAAGATGTAGATGCTGACTTAATTTTTTTTTTATGAACTGTTGCTGAGCAACACAAGTAGAATCAAAAATACAGTGCACACCGTAACAGCAAGATTGTGCAATGATCATCTAGCAAAGATGTGGCTCTTCTCAGCAGTTCATTGATCTAAGACAATCCAATAAGCTTTGGATGGAAAATGTCATCTGCATCCAGAGAGAGAACTATGGAGAATGAATGTAAATCAACACATGCTATGATTACTTTTCCCTCCTTTTTCTTGTTTTTTTTTTCCTCTTGTGGTTTTTCCCTTTTGTTCTGATTTTTCTCTCTCAACAACATTCACAAAGAAATGTGCATTTAAAAATTAATATATATGCATAATCAGAAGAAAAGAAAACAAAAATTTGGTTTTTGTTGAAAAAAAAAAAAAAAAAACAAATACCAGCCTCAAAAAACCCTCAAACAGCCTCTGTTAGAGGTGCTATAGAGAGGATCTCTGGATTGAGTAGTAGGTTGGATGAAATGTTGTATATTATCTCTTTCAACTCTGAGAATTCCTAGTTTAAAAGTAGAGAAGAAATGGAATAAAAGGTAGTGAACCTAGACATTTTTAAAGTGTCTTTTGAATTTTTTTCTGGCACTCAAACCTAAATCATTTTAGATTTTTACACTAAAAAGACCAGAAAGTAATATAGAAAGCTAAATACACACAGATTCCTCACCATCACCTTCTCCACCCTACCCTCATTGGAGGAGGAGAAAGACCTCTTGATTTGAACAAAAAATTTTGGTTCAGAGAATCTGAATCTTAGATTTACCATTGATAGACATTAATTATCCATGGGTATCACAACCTTTCAGCTTCAGTTCCTCATCTTTGAAATGGGGAAAATAATATTTATATAATATTACTTCTATTACAGGGTTGCTAGGGAGAAAATACTTAACTAAATCTAAAATTTAATTATAAATGGGAGTTATTATTTGTATAACTGCTAGAAAATGCCACAAAAGTTCTTAAAATATACTTTTATCCAAGTAAAAAGGAAAGATACCAAAGAAAGTTGTAATAGACAGTGACTGAGTTTCCCACTGTAAAAAACATAGTAGCACTCATCTTTGCATGGAGTACTGTTCTGTACTGTCTGTTTTGGAAGACAGTGTAATTTAACAGCTGGCAAACTGCTAGTCAAGAGTCAGATACACTAGGTTTGCACTCCCATACTAGGAAAGGGTTTGGAAACTCAGGCTAGACATATCAAAAGAGCTTGTTTAATATGCTTTAAAATACCTGTACATTTTACACTTTACAAACTGGTGTTCATTAATTGCTACAGCCTCAAAATTCATCCCCACATAATCAAAACTCTATTGAGGAGAATCTCTTGACTCAGTTAATCTGAAGTTTAGAAAACAAACACTCAGCCTCCTCCTGCACTGGAATTGGAAGCCTTCTCAACATGACAGGTCAGATCAGAGTTTGGCTATTGACAATTTAAGGTCATCACCACAATTCTGTGAGGCAACATAGGAGAATATGAATGAAGATACTTGTTGTAGATTGTTAAAGAGTCATAAAAGTACATATTTTCCAACTGGTAAGGTTTCAATTTTTAGGGAATCGGATGAAATATCAGAGAGGGAGATAGGGAGGAAATGTTTCCTTCTGCTCACTGCAAGCTTCTAAATATAGTTGCAATGAGTGGTTTAAAAAAACAATGACATAATGAAAAATCCTCCATATATATATATATATAGATAGATAGATATAGTTTCTTCAGCACTTATTCACATTACAACATATAATCAGCATAAAATGTAAGGGAAGAGACAAGGAAAGAATTGTTTTCCCCTTTTGATAGAGAAAGGGACCAAGACTCAGAAAGCAATATCATATTAAGTTAATAGCAGTACCAAGGTTTGAAAACAGATCTCTTTAATTGCCTCATGACATTCAAAAATATGCTAAATGAATGTCTTTGATGAAGAGAGTGTCTACATTAATTGGAATGATATTTCCCCTCTCCCCTCTAGCTTTTGCCTAGGCAAATGTTAATCCTGTTTCCCAACTTAACTCAAATCTCACTTTCTATGGGAAACCTCTTTTGACCACTTCAGTCTACAGAAAACTCTCCTACATGGAATTCTAGAATTTTAGATTTAGAAAGAAATTCAGAAGTCAGGTAGTCCAAAGGTAGAGCCAAGATGATAGATCAGGAGCAGCCATCCAGCTGAACTGTCCCAAATTGAGACATTTTTTATTCTATAAAAACTAAAGAAGTCAGCAGAAGTCTATCAAACTGAGGTGGAGATCTATCCAGAGCCCACACACATAATCAACAATAATAGCAGCCTCCATAGCATCAGCTTCAGGAGCCCAGAAAGAATTAGGGGACCAAAAAAAATTATAGAGGTGCTTTTGCTGACACTGGATATAGCTGAAGAAAAGAACTCTTTAAAACAAACAGAGTAGGTCAAACTGAAAAGAAAAAAAAAATCCTTAATAATTTGCCCAATCAATTGGGCAAATGAAAGCTCATGACTCCACGAGGTATCAATAAACAATAAAACAAAGTCAAAAGAATGAAAACATAGACAAAAATGTGAAATATCTCATTAGAAAAAAAAAAAAACTGACCTGGAAAATAGATAGATGAAAGGTAATTTAAGAATTATTGAATACCTATCCATGAGCAAAGAAAGAGCCTAGATGTCATGTTTCTTCTTTTGTTGAAATATATGTATGTTCTGGAGAGACTTACACGAACTGATTAGAATCAAGAGAACATTGTACACAGCAACAACAAGATTTTGTGATAGATTTGGCTATTTTCAACAAAGGGGTGATTCAGACCAATTCCAGTAGAATTGTGATGGAAAGAGTCATTTGCATCTAGAAAGAGGACTATGGGAATTGAATGTGGATCAAAACATAATATTTTTACCTTTTTTGGTGTTGTTTGCTTGTATTTTTCTTTCTAATTTTGTTTTTTTTTCATTTGATTTTTCTTGTACAGCATGATAAATGTGGAAATGTGTTTAGAAGAATTGCATGTTTAACCTATATTGGATTACTTGCTATCTAAGGAACCTGGGGAAGTAAGGGAGAAAATTTGGAACACAAGTTTCTGCGAGAATAAATGTTGAAAACAATTTTTGCATGTTTTAGACAAGAAAAAAAGCTATTATTAAAAATTAAAAACATATGCAAACAAAATTTATTCAATTTTTTATTGAAAAATGTTTGAATGAAAGTAAATCACTTTGAACTTTAATGATCATCTTCATCTTTGTTTATAACTAATAACTAATCTACAATTAGCTTATTAAAAGATATCACAAAACTACAGACTGGCATTCTCTTGAACTTGCCGCTCCCCTTATCTTGCCCCCACATAAATGTGTCAGAAAACTCAAATATTATTTCTCATCCATTTTCCCCATTCCCATTACTATACTTTCTAAGTTTTATCAGGGTTTCACCAAATCAAAAACTATCCTGGTATTTTTTTGTAAAAAAAAATATTCAAACATATTTATTTAACATTTTGAGTTGCATATTCTATCCCATTCTCTTCCCTCCACCCCCCTGAGATAGTAAGCAACCAGATACTGGTTATCTATGTATTATAATATAAAACATGTCTATATTAGTCATTTTGTATGAGAAGACCTGAATTTAAAAAAAGAAAGTAGAAAATAGGATGCTTCAATCTGTATTCAATCAATATCAGTTCTTTCACTGGACAAACAGTATGTTTCATCATTATTTCTTTGATAATGTCTTGCATCATTGTATTGAAGATAATAGCTAAGTCATTCACAGTTCTTCACCAAACAATATTGCTATTACTGTGCATAATGCAATGGTTTTCTTCACTTCACTATGTATCAGCACATGTAAGTCTTTCCAGGTTTTTCTGAAATCATCCTGCTTGTCATTTAAAACACAATAATATTCTATTACAATCATATACCATAGCTTGTTTAAACCATTCCTCAACTGATGAGCATTCCTTTGATTTTCAATTCTTAACCACCATAAAAAGAGCTGCCATAAATATTTTTGGTGCAAATAAGCCTGGTCTCCTTCTCTGTCCCTCTCTTTCTCCCTTCCTCTGTCTATCTTTCCTTCACTTCTTCCTTTCCTCTATCCTCCCCTACTTTTTGAGATACAAACCTAATAGTAGTGTTGCAGGATCATTTTTGGTATAGTTCCAAATTGCTCTCTACAACAGTCATATCAGTTCACCAGTCTACCAAGAGTGCTTTTGTGCTAGATATCATATTTGAAGAAATTATCAAGTACAACAACCCCATCTTCTTAGATACAAAGGATAAAACAGAAATTGAAAGAAACAGCTGTAAAATATAAAGAAAACAACACTGATGATTTAAAAAATCAGAGCTGAATAGAATATAGAATATATTAGATGTGAACAAAATATTCAAGAAAAGCATAAAAAGGTAAATATGATAGTACAATTATAAGGGACTCAATGAAATTAAACTTTTTACATTTCCATATGGAAAGATGATACATGGAACTCCTAAGAATTTAGTCATTTAGGGCAGTTAAAAGAATATTACATAAGCAGAGGCTATGGGTGTGTGATACTTATGTTGGAATGATCTTTTTAAAAAGTAAGAGGGTGAGAAAAAGGGATGAACTGAGAAAGGGGGGAAGGAATAGATAGAATGGGACAATCTTTCTCACATAAAAGAGGTGCCTAAGGAAGAGATTTTACAATGGAGGGCAAAATGGGTGATGGTGTCAGGCAATGCTTGAACTTTATTCTCACTGAATTTGTTCAAAGGAAGAATACACACACACTTTTAGTTGTGTACAGAAAAGTCTTTTGCCCAATAGGGAAATAAGGGAGTGGGACAAGAGAAAAGGAGGGATTGATAGGATAAGGAAAGCAATGGTGAGAAGAAAAATAAAGTTTTAAGGAAATAGAGGGGGGAATGAGGCAGGAAGGATATAGAGGAGAATGCCTAGTAATCATAACTGTGAATGTGAATGGAATGAGCTCACCCATAAAATGTAAACAGATAGAAGAATGTGAATTAGAAAGCAGAACCCAACAATATGGTATTTAGATTTAGATTATTTAGATTTAAAGTAAAGGCCAAAAAACAAAATCTGAAATACTTCAATTGAAGGTTTTTTTTTTTTTTTTTTAAAGACAAGGGTAGCAATAATGATCTCAGACAAAGCAAAATTAAATCTAATTAAAAGAAAATAAACAGAGAAACTACATTTTGCTAAAATGTAACTTAGAAATTAGAGGAACACAGGATAGTTTACCTCTCAGACCTGTGGAAGGGGAAGGCCTTTATGACCAAAGAAGAACTAGAGATCATTACTGATCACAAAATAGAAAATTTCGATTATACCAAACTGAAAAGTTTTTGTACAAACAAAACTAATGCAAACAAGATTAGAAGGGAAGCAATAAACTGGGAAAATATTTTTACAGTCAAAGGTTCTGATAAAGGCCTCATTTCCAAAATATATAGAGAATTAACTCTAATTTATAAAAAATCAAGCCATTCTCCAATTGAAAAATGGTCAAAGGATATGAACAGACAATTCTCAGATGAAGAAATTGAAACTATTTCTAGTCATATGAAAAGATGCTCCAAGTCATTATTAACCAGAGAAATGCAAATTAAGACAACTCTAAGATACCACTACACAACTTTCAGATTGGCTAAGATGACAGGAAAAAATAATGATGATTGTTGGAGGGGATGTGGGAAAACTGGGACATTGATGCAGTGTTGGTAGAGTTGTGAACGAATCCAACCATTTTGGAGAGTAGTTTGGAACTATGCTCAAAAAGTTATCAAACTGTGCATACCCTTTGATCCAGCAGTGTTACTACTGGGATTATATCCCAAAGAGATTATAAAGAAGGGAAAGGGACCTGTATGTGCACGAATGTTTGTGGCAGCCCTTCTTATAGTGGCTAAAAACTGGAAACTGAATGGATGGTCATCAGTTGGAGAATGGCTGAATAAATTGTGGTATATGAATATTATGGAATATTACTGTTCTGTAAGAAATGACCAACAGGATAATTTCAGAAAGACCTGGAGAGACTTACACGAACTGATGCTGAGTGAAATGAGCAGGACCAGGAGATCATTATATATTTCAACAACAATACTATATGATGACCAGTTCTGATGGACCAGGCCATCCTCAGCAACGAGATCAACCAAATCATTTCCAAAGGAGCAGTAATGAACTGAACCAGCTATGCCTAGAAAAAGAACTCTGGGAGATGACTAAAAACCATTACATTGAATTCCCAATCCCTATATTTATGCACACCTGCATTTTTGATTTCCTTCACAAGCTAATTGTACAATATTTCAGAGTCTGATTCTTTTTGTACAGCAAAATAACGTTTTGGTCATGTATACTTATTGTGTATCTAATTTATATTTTAATATATTTAACATCTACTGGTCATCCTGCCATCTACATCTAGGGGAGGGGGTGGGGGAGTAAGAGGTGAAAAATTGGAACAAGAGGTTTGGCAATTGTTAATGCTGTAAAGTTACCCATGCATATATCCTGTAAATAAAAGGCTATTAAAAAAAATGTAACTTAGTGAAGTAATATAAAAAAATTTAGAGCAATTTTCTCTGATAAAGACCTTACTTCTCAAATATATACTGATTATAGAATTCAATCAAATTTATAAAAATAAGAGCCATTCTGCAATTGATAAATGGTCAAAAGTAGTATTCAGAAGAAATCAAAACTATTTTATAGTCTTATGAAAAATTATTCTAAATCAAAACTTTTTAAGCTATGGTTCATAACTCCATAGGGAATTATATAACTAAATTTTGGAGCCATGAAATTGAGTTATTTATTATCAATAAATGTTTGATTTGTATACCTATTTTATACATCTATATATTTGGGGTTGTAAATAATTTCTTGAGAAGAAAAAAAAAGGTCTGCAAGTAGAAAAAAATGAAAAAGCACCTCTCTAAATCACTACGGATTAGAGAAATGTAAATTAAAATAACTCTGAGGTATCACCATATAACTATCAGAAATGACAAATGCTGGAGGAATGAGGGGAAAACAGATATGCTAATAAAATACAGGTGGAATCATGAATTGGTCCAACTATTTTAAATAAAAATTTGAACTCTAGCTCAAAAGAATATAAAATTTTACATATAGTATTTTGATTCAGCAATACCACTATTAGGTCTATAGCAGAATGAGAAGAAAAGGGAAGGGACATACATGTACAACAATATGTAAAGCAGCTCTTTTTGTAGTGTCAAAGAATTGGAAATTGAGGGGATGCTCATCAGATGGTGGATGGCTGAACAAATTGTGACATCATTGTGATGGCGTACTACTAACTGCTATGTTGTAAGAAATGATGACAGAGTATTGTCAAAAAAAATGTAAGACTCTATATGAACTGATGCCAAATGATGTGAGAACAACCAGATCATTGTGCACAGTACCAGCAAAGTCATAATGATAATAAACTTTGAGATATTTGGCTATTCTGATTAAGACAATTTTCTAAGACAGTTCCTAAGAACTCATAATGAAAAAATTCTATCTACTTCCAGAGAGAGACAACTGATGAAATCTAAGTGTAAAATAAAGTACAATTTTCTTACTTTATTTTTATTGCTTTTTAAGATATGGTTAATATGAAGATATGTTTGTAATGATTTCCCAAATATATTATTAATATCATATTGCTTGGTTTCTCAGTGAATGGGAGAATGAGTGGGAAGGAAGGAGAGAATTTGGGACTCAAAACTTAAAAAGAATACTAAAATTAAACAAATTTTTTTAAATTAAAAAGCAACCATCTAGTCCAGATCCAAAGTGAAATAAGAAATCCACATCTTTTCAAAGTGGACACCTAGCCTCTGCTTAACATCTTCCAATGATAAGGGGTTCACTACTTGCTAAAGTATTCTATTTGTGTGTAGATGGTCTTATTGTTGGGAAGTTCTTCCTTCTTTTGAATTGAAATATGCCATTCTTCTCAATTCACATTTACCTCTAGTTATGTCCTCTGTAGTCAAGCTGAACATATCTTTATATTTTCAACATGCTATCAATCAAATAAATCTTTTATTCTTCAGTATTTCATTCACATTGTTCTCCTTTGTCATGGTAGAATCCAATTCCCTTATGCTTTTGGCCACCTTTTTTCCAGATACAGTCATACAGTCAGTACATGTCTACCCAGAACTAACACAGAACTAACATATCATCTCAATATGATGTAATGATCATCCCTATAAAGCTAAGGACAGATGGATAATCTCCTCAATCATTCTGAAAACTAGGACTCAAATTAAACTTTTGGCTGCCCTGGCACAAAGTCAACTTACATCAAACTTACTGTCAGCCAAGCCCCTCAATCTTTTTCACTTGAATTATTATGTGAATCGATCTTATTTTGAATGGGTAATTTTGATCTCATATTCATTGTACTTATTCTGTGTGTCAATTCAGAAAATGTGAATTCAAACTTATAGACTACTCTGTATTGTTAGTTGGCTTTTTATTTGTATTTGTCTTGAAACATTGGCACAATTTTAACACAGATATGCTTGTAATGATATTATATGGCTTTAAGTCAAGAATATTATAGTCTTCAGAGAACAACAGTTTCGACTATACAAAAGATAAAAAAGAGGAATATAGTAGCTATAACTAGGCTGCAACATATTTCAAAATTAAATGTTTAAACTAAACATCCCAGAAACCTACAATGAGAAAAATAGAGGAACCAATCATAGAATAAAAAATAAGCAAAAATAACCCACATGTTTCCTAGGAATGCAGGAAGTCTATGCAATTTCAAGAAGTCTAGAGAAAGGTTCCCAGTGTTATCTGATGGGTTCATCAAGATAGGATTATAATAGGGCATGGATAAAAGTAGCACAGGATGGATAGGTGTGGATGAGTTGCAAGTTATATAATTAGGAAGAATCCCCATATTTACATGCTCAAAGATCCATAAAGGTATTCAGTTGAGCCATTTTAAAATTGTATTCAACTCTTCATGACCTTATTTGGGTTTTCTTAGCAAAGACACTGGGTTAGGTTGCCATTTTCTTCTCCACTATCAAAGTATAGAAGTATGTGTGTAGCTTCTCTTTATGTAATAAAGTTACAAACTCTTTAAAAGCAGGGATTTTCTCTGCCTTTTCTGAGCATAGCAGATAAAATACCAGTCTTGTATTACTACTATTACTACTACTACTAATAATAATACCTAGTACTTATATAACTTATATAACATTTTTAGATTGGAAAGACACTTTCTGATTATTATGTTATCTTCCCAATAATCCTGGGAGGTAAGTGCTATTATTATCACTATTTTATATATAAGGAACTTTCCAGGGAAAGAGGTTAACTGAGTAAGTATTCAGAAAACTTTGGATTCTTATCCTAGCTATGACAGTTACTAGCTCTTTGACTGTAGATCACTAACTTTCTATGTGTCTCCATTTCCTCCTCTTTAAAATGGAAATATTAATATTTGCTCCATCTTACTCAGAGGGTAGTCATGGAAAAAGGGCTTTGTAAACTTTAAAGTGAGATATAAATGTGAGTTGTTACTATTATAATTCCTAAATGGCCTTGTACATAGTGGCATCTCATTAAATATTTAGTAGCAGATTGAATGATTCTGTCTACATGAGAAAATGGTGTTATTTCACATTTCAAGCAAGGATTGTGACAATAACAAAGTTATTTATTCCATAAACTCTGAAAGCTTTGTGTTAGACAGCTCATGAAATTGTATTTAGATTACAGTGAATGAGGGGAGAGAAGGCAGTCATAAGACTAATGGGACAAATCTTATAAGGACAGTATGCAGACTATTTGAAGCAATGGGAATAGCTTAATTAAATAATCCAGTCAAGCAGGGGTTAAGAATGGTGAACATCAGCAACAACTTACTTTGATCTAAAACATCCATAGGTCAGTTAAGTATTGGAAATAATGAGAGCTGTTCCGTAAAGTTCCTTGTTCCATAATACACAGCCATCAAACCTCAGAATTGGAAAGAATCTCAGAAATCATCTTATATAACCCTCATAAGGGGAAAGCAGAAAAGTTTTTAACTTAGTCAAAAGTTCTGCCTTTGATTCTTGCCTATATCACCTACTCACTGTGTGAACTTGAATACAATTCTCCTCTTTGTCTTCAGTGTCCTATGTAAAATGAGAGGGTTGAACTAATGGGCCTGTGGGATCCCTTTCAGTTCTAAGATTAAGGGACAAGATTCCATTTGAAGAGATCTATTGTGGCAGAGGTTTACTATCTCTGGGAGAAGCCCAATTTTATTTATCAAATTTAGAGTTCAAAGCAATCTTGTAAATTTTATTTTTCAAACCAGAGCATGTCTATGTAGAGTATCTCCCTCAGCACCTAGAATAAAGCCCTAAACATAGAAGGGACTTAATAATTTTTAAAAAATTTTATTATAATTTTTTATATTATTTTATTATTATTATATATTATTAATATTGATTATTGATTATTATAAAATTAAATTTTTAAAAATTTTAAATAAATTAGATAGTTTTGCCTGTCTTGAACTTAAAGTTTGTTTTTTGATATTTTCTTCATATAGATGCCTTTGGAGACCAAGAAAAAGCTTAATCTCTCTTCCCATTGACAAACCTTCACATGATTCTAGGCTTCCTGCCCTTAGTGCAATAGCTGGCATGTGAAGTGGGCTCCATATGACAGGAAACTCCCATATCTATAAGTCTCTGAGTGATAAATATGGTTTAATACTTCATTCCAACTTAGCCTCATGGACTCAGCCAGGGTTGTTGCCTTTCAGTAAGTTCAATTAAAATCACAGCAGTAAACAAAGGCAGCACCAAGCACTGCACATTATGTAGAAAAAGTGCTGAATAATACTCAATTAACGAAAAAAAATGAGTGATCTAAGAAGATACATTGACCTCAAGGCAATGACTAGCTCTCAAGAGAAATTAAGAAGTACCCAATGCTCTGTCTGCTTTGTTCCTGGAAGCGCTGTGTCAAGTTTCAATAGTTGAATTATCTAACTTAGCTAATAGAAGTGTTCAGCCAAAAATGAGAGAGATGATACTCCTGTGAACTGATGAGACTGCAATTGGAGCTATCATGATTTCATCAGGAATGAATCACCGGAGACCAACTGCATTTCCTTTTTTGACAGGATTACTAAATTGACAGATCAGAGAGATGTTATTGATACAGTTCACCTTTATTTTAACAAATCAAATGACAAATCTCTGTCACTACCCTAGTGGAGAAGATGAAAAGATGTAGGTAGACAGTGAGTGATAAATTAGAAACTGGTACAGATATCTAACTCAAAGAGTGGACATTAATTACTCAGTGTCAACACAGAAGGAAGTCTTACCAATTGTCTCCCGAAAGCTGTTCTTGGGCTTATGTTGTTTTACCATTAAAAAAAAATCAAAGACTTGGATAAAGACAATAGATTATGAAAGATGCAGATGGCACAAAGTTGGGAGAGATAGGTAACATATGGAAAGGCAGAAGAAGGATCCAAAAATATCTTAGTTACTTATAATATTAGATCAATGATAAAATGAATGTAGTACAAATAAATATAAAGTTCTACCCATCAACTGGGGAATGGCTGAACAAGTTTTGGTATATGAATGAAATGGAAAATTACTGTTCCGTGAAAAATAATGACCAGGCAGATTTCAGAAAAAACTGGAAAGACTTACATGAACTGATGCTGAGTAAAGTGAGCAAAACAAGAAAAACATTGTACATGGAAACATCAAGATTGTGTGATGATCAATTATGATAGATTCAACTCCTTTTTAGTAATATAATGATCCAAGACAATTCCAATAGGGTTGTTTTTCATTGATTTTTAAATTTTTTTAACATTTTAAATTTTAAAATTAAATTAAACATTAATATTTTAAACAATTTTTATTGTTTTTTTTTATTTTCCAAACATATGCAAGGATAATTTTTCAACACTGACTCTTGCAAAACCTTGCGTTCCAATTTTCCTCCTTTTCCCCCCATTCCCTCCCCAGATGGCAAGTAATTCAATATATGCTAAACATGGGTAAAAATATATATGTAAATTGAATATAGGCATATATATTTATACAATTATCTTGTTGCACATAAAGGAAGATAAATGAGAAAAAATAAAATTCAAGCAAACAACAAAAGAAGTGAAAATGCTATATTGTGATTCACACCCAGATCCTACAGCCTTTTCTCTGGGTGTAGATGGCTCTTATCATCACAAGATCATTCAATAGACTTGTGATGGAAAATGCCATCCACATCCAGAGAAAGAAGTATGAAGATTAAATGTAAATTGAAAAATACTATGTTTACTTTTTTGCTTGTTTGTTTTCTTTCTCATGGGTTTTCCCTTTTGTTCTGACTTCTTTCCATAACATGATTAATATGGAAATATATCTGGAATGATTGTACATGTATAATATATCAGATTGTTTTCTGTTTTGTTGGGAGGGGAAAGATAGGGGGGAGAAAAAAATAGGACTTGAAATCTTACAAAAATTAATGTTGAAAACTATATGGAATTGTAAGAAAAGAAGCTTAACTGAGAGAAAGGAGGATGTTATATTTTGTTAAGATTGTCATATGGAACAATAATTGAAATGGTTCTCTCTCCTCATTTCTCCTCTATCAGCCCTATCAGCCCTATGGGGACTTATTTAAAAGAAATGGATGGTCTTGCCTTGAAATATAACAGATTTAAGAAAAAAAATTTAACTCCATGACAAGGGAAGCTTTTCAAAAATGAACAGCAACATGATGTACTGAGCTTCCCATCCCAGAATATGTCAAGCCAAAACTGAGTGACTCCATGCCAGAAGGATTCTAGATTATATTCTGAGTCAAATATGATTTGGACATGATGACCTCTGAGATTCCCTCCAATTCTGATGATCTATATGTGTTCTATAAATTTAAAATATATGTTTACAAAGTATTTGTCTTTTCTTTGAACTCCTGTGCTGTGGTCTTTTATGTTTCATCCAAGTATTCCCTGAAACATATTCAAACCTGAAGATATGGTACCCAGCTTCCAAGCAGTGCTGGAATATTGCTAAACTCAAAAAATCTCAGGAAGCTATAATCTGATAAATTTCCCTTAGGAGAAAATTCCCCTGAATAGGTATCATGTTCAGTGGAAAGTCAGGTATTGGGACTCAAGTGATAATTTTTATTTGTCCATGAAAATTTTGCTAGAGTTTTTTAAGTGAAAAAAAAATCTATAAGAGGCTGCGATTACAATAATAGAACACAAAATTTTATAGATGAAATGTTTCTTGGAACTGAAAATATTAGTGCTGGAAGGGCTCTCAGCACCCAGAATTTCAGAGTTGGAAAGGAATTTATCACTGAGGATTCCAGAGATGGAAGGTCCTTAGAAAATAGCCCTTAGAATGTCAGTGCTGAAAGGAACTTTAGACATGTAACAACATTTAGACCTGGAAGAGGACCTATGAGATAATTTAGTTCTATCTGTTAGTTTTTCTAGATGACAAATGGAGGCTGAAGTTTCATCATTAAATAGCTTTCCCAAAATTACATTCCCAGCAGTTCCTTCCAAATCTGAGATTCTATTCCTAGTTCTGGTCCCTACATTTTGGAACTGACACCGATAAGCTAGAACATGTGCTTTCACATGCTTCCAGAGAAATATGACCAAAATGGTGAAGAGAAAAATCCAAGTCCTCTCAATTTTAAATCTTTATATTTTCCATTATATCAGCTATCATCTCTTTCTGCTCTCTTTTCCATATTTTTTTTTAGTCTAAAGTTCCTTACACTTATAAAATCCCCAATTCTATACATCTATGTAATGCTCAGTGCTTCTCTGGAAGTCCACTGAAACTTCATCCACAGAAAAGCAAAAGATCAATGTTTCCCATTGCTGTTAAATATTAATTCAAGTATTAAATTATTTTGACTCTGCTACAGCTTTCTGAGCTTTTCAATGGTTCCCACTAGACAAGGAAGATAGATGATATTCCATTCTATTTCCTAAATCCTTTTGAGGGGAGGGGATAATATAAGCCACTGAAAAGGCTGGTTTATTAGAGGGAATTTTCTTAAATCAAAGGAGTTGTTTTAAATTTAACCAGATAGCGAGTAACCAAGAGAACTATGAAGTGGGGAAGAAATAGAATGACTGCTTAAAAGACACATTTTAATTGTCCCAGAACCAATATATTATTCATAGAGAAGGCAGTCTACATTCCAGACCTCTCCATTTTCTAGTGAGAGGTATCAAATAAAGCCATTCACAGGCATTAGCTCAGCTCTCACTGTGGTACATCAGGGAAATCAGGCCCCTATCAGAGTCCTCAAGTCTTCTGGACAGTGCTATTTATTACTTAGCATTATTGAGTACTGGAAGGCATCTATCACCAGGTTGAAGGTTTGAGTCAGGCTTGGTGGATTAATATACCAGTCACATTAAATATTGAAACAATGAAAAGAATGAGCCATAGGATAAAAGGGCCATCTCTAAAACAAAGCAGGCCCCAAACTTTGTGTAAGAAGTAATCTTCCAACAGATTGAGATGATCATGAACCAAATAAATGGTCCTAAGTAGAAAAGGAGCAGTTGAATTTGTTTCAGTTTATTTGGGGGGGGGCATGCTTCAGGCCACTGTTGCCACCATACCCAATTTGGGTGTTTATGATACTCAGAAACCTCCAGGATTTTTGCCAGATGAGAAAAATGAACCCATCTCTAGAGTATCACAGAGTTTATAAAGTTGCTCTACCACAATATCCCTATGGGGTAGCCAGTGAAAATTTTTATTTCCATTTTTAAAATGGAAGAAATAGAGAAGTGAGTACTAGACGTCAAGATTCAGATAAGGGTTTTCTGAGTCCAAAACCAATATTTTTCTCTGGGATGCTTGGATTCCTGCTACTCCCCTAAACTATAATAGCTTCCATCTAGATAGGGCTCCAAGATTTACAAAGCTCTTGAGATGTCATTGACTGTTAGTGTTGTTTCATTTAATAAGTGAGGACATTGAGGTTCCAAGTATGGATGCAGCTTGCCCAGAGTTTCAAGGCTTAATAGTCATAAAGGACTTCACTCTCTCACTATACTGTATAGTTCATTGCCTCTGATTAGAGATTTTGAACCTGGGGATAGTTAGGGCAAGTGTTAAAATTTCCACTTCCCAAAAGAAGAAAAGGGAAACTCTGAGGATAAGATTGCTTTATTACATAGCTAGAAAGTACAGAGCCAGAAGGCTCTTTATAATATACCATGCTAACCCTGCCCACATTCTTTATCTCTCATTCACCAGACACTGATGTGATTAGATGGTTCAAAATAAATTTAATTGGCATCAAGATGAAAGACTTAAATAAAACACAAAATCAATGAGTTACAGTGTTTAAGGATCTTACTCTGAGATCTTTCGGATACTTGTTAAAACACAACAGGGACACAGAATATTTCATAGGAAGAGTAACTATAGAAACTTGAGATAGAATGGAGAAAATGAATTTTGAAAAGTTGGGGGAAATTGGTGTGGGGAGAAAAAGACTGATTACTATACTCAGATACTTGAAGGCCTGGAAAAGGAATTCAATTAGTTCTCCTTCTCCCAGGGGTACTTAGTGATAAGGAAAGTATGGAAAAAGGAAGAAGATGAAGATGATGATAATGATGATAACTAGAATTTATGTAGCTAAGTTTTACAAGCACTTTACATATTATCTCATTCGATCCTCACAACAGCCCTAGGAGGTAAGAGTTATTATTTCCCTAATTTTGTAGATAAGGAAATTGAGGCAGACAGAGATTAACTAATGTACCTAGAGGGTCATATCTCTACAAAATAGTTGAAGCTGGATTGGAGAAAATCCTCCAAAATCCAATTTCAGTGCTCTACAATGCCCCCTAACTAACTGAAGTTAACAATGGGCTTCTGACACATTTGTCAATGGTGGAGAATCTCCTAAAACCAATATTCAACCTGAAATAAGACTTGAAATCTACATGATTCAGGACCAAGTCAAGGTTGCTTTGGTTGCCCTAGGCAAAGCCTGTATCTTCAAAATTGAGATGAAATGAAATTGACCTTGAAGATGGAGTGGAGCAAAGGATTGATGGCAAGGCAGGATTGAACACTTTTCATTAATTTTACTTAAAAACACTCAGCATCCTGGAGTTATTTATTTATCTAACTTATCCTCATTGCCCTAATATTTATATAATATAATTATATAAAAAGGCCCCAGAAGCCCAGATTCCAGTTGAATATAAAGCAGAAACTCCTTAAAAATTAGTGATATCTCTAAGTAGAATGGGATTCCTTGGAAGATGAGTTCCCCATCACTGTCAACTTTTAAGCAAGGTGGGAAGATGCTATTTGCAATGTAACACAGTTGAATCAGTTTTGATTATTGTGTAGGAGATTCTTATTCAAGTTGTGAGTTGGATTAGATACCCTCTACATTCACTTCCAATCAGAGATTCCATTATAACATGCTTGTCATAGCTCCCCAGGGCTAACAGGACTGGTTTTTATCTAGTTGATACAGAAAGCAAGTCTTTCTATGTGGCCAGCTGGCACAATCCCTCCAGAAGGCTCAGGCTTCCTCCTAGAAAAAATCATTCAATGTGAAATAAACAGTTTTTCATTACCTACTGTGTACCTAATATTATTACAAAGAGGTCTGGTTTGGTGATGGGGATGGGAGATAAATGATAAATTAGTCATAGTTCCAGTTCTCAAAGAACTTATAGTCTAACAGAGAAGACAAGACAGGGGCATACATAATTATAACAGCAGATGGGATAAGAATTTTGTAGAATAATTTACTTGAAGGAGTAAGATAAAACTGTCACCATGTTTTGTTCCTTTTTTTTTGTTTGTTTAATAGACTCACCACCTAGCCCCATCAACAAACATCTCTGAGAATTGCTTTGGCCACCCACCTGTCTCAGAAGACATGCAAAACACTTTTTAATAATGAGCTAGTTGTAACTCATGGTAGCTTAAAAATTTACGATTTACAAGGGCTTTCCTATGCATCCCTTCATTTGAGCTTCATATATTTAAGCTTATGTGATAGGGCATCTGTTCCTGGCCTGATTTGAAACCAAAAAGAAATCAAGGAAAAAGGAAATATATAAGATTCTTGGTATGAGAGGTTAGAGATATTTATTAATTATTAACTAACGGATTTTATAGGATGATAGTTGGGTATCCATACATATGGGAGTCTTGGGTACTTCTTGTCCCCTTCTCTTAAACAAGCCCCATCCTTCCTGTACCTGCCTCCCTAAGACACTGCCCAGTCACAAAATCATAATTCTCCCCTAGTCCATGCACTCAATAATTGTAGCTATTTTATTTAGTAGAAAGAAGAAACTTTTACTATTGTTGTTATTTGTCCTTCTTGAAAAGGACCAATGACATTAGAAAGGTGATGTCTTTATTTAACATGTATTGGTCAACCTGCCATCCAGGGGAGAGGGTGGGGGGAAGGAAGAGAAAAGTTGGAACAGAAGGTTTTGCAAGGGTTAGTGTTGAAAAATTACCCATGCATATGTAAAGAAAAAGATATAATAATTAAAAAAAGAAAAAGAAAGCTGATGTCTTGACTTGCAAGTGAATTGTATTCAAGTAAGGCAGGACTGTGCAAAGTCACCAGCTTCACTCTCTTCTCTTTATATAAAAAAAGCTTTTACGTTATCGGTGTTATTTGAATGCTGTTGGTTTTTTTTCCCTCCACTATAGACTAGGGGAATCCAACATGTGCTTTTAAAACATGTGATTTTGCATTCTGCAGTTTGGATGCTTTGACTTTCTAAAGGGAATAATAACATATTTCAATCCCACTATGATGTAGACAAAATATTTTCCTCACAATGATTCTGTGAGATAAGCAACATACATATTACATCAATTTTGTAAGTGAGAGAACTCCTAAACAGCATCACACAGCTAAGAAATGTCAGAAATGGAATAAATGCCCAGATCCTTCTGAGTCTAAGTCCACAGCTTGACCAAAGCATGATGTGTATTAAAAATAATGATCCATATCTCATAGATGGCTGCCATACCTCTCCAAAGAATTTGCTCTTTGTTCTGTGGAGCACGGGGATGGGGGGAGTAGCCAGGAAAGCAATTTCTGTGAACCCAGACCTTGGCGTTATGGAACAAGACCAACTCTCTGCCAAGAGCCTTTTAAGTAACAGTGTCCCAGAACCATCTTTCATTTTGCCAGCAAACCCCAGCACTGAGAGCCATCAGAGGACCCAATGCATTCTGGCTGCTGGAAAAAAATCAATGAGAGAAAATTAAAAATCAACAAAGCCCTCCCATTCCCCCCTCCTCAATGAAATGGCCCATGATTCAGTCAATCCTTGTTAAGAGCCGACTGCAATACATTCTTAATCAGGGATGAGCTCTAGTGACATTTCCTCGTGTTTCTATTGCTGACTGGAAGGCTCAAAATGCCCCATGCCCCAGAATTCAGAAAGCAGCATGATTGAAGATGCCATTTACACAGTGTTATACATTCTAAATTCTGTAAAGTCCCTTTATGCTAAACCCTGGTTATGGGGTTGGAGACAGTTGGATGCACTCATCAGGGGAATATGCTACTGTTGTCAGTTGCAGAAAAGAATCCAGAGCTAATATTGGTTAAGTACACTTTAAAGCAGACCCCCTAAATTAAAGAAATCACTTCCAGGTCTCTAGTGAATTTTATTGTCTACAATGAGGTAATTAGGTCTTACCAGTGGCATATTCTTCTTACTCTTAATTATTTGTTTATTCATTCATTCATTAACTTTCAAAGCAGCAAATTGCTAATGAGACTTTAAGCCATATTCGCCTAAATCTAATGTCCAAAGTCAGGAAGGTAGATAACTGACCTGCTATGGACTCTGATCATTGTTTAACCGTATCTCCAGTTCGGTGTCTGCTTCTGGGGACTATACTTTTAGGACATTTATGAAGTAGAGAGTCAATAGGAGGAGGCCGAGGAGTACTGAATAGCATGGTGAGACTATGACAAAGACAGCAAATGATTTTTTATCCTTTAGTTTTAAAGGTTAAAAAAAAAAAAAAAAAAAAAAACTCTGAGAGCATTTAGCCCAGAGAAGAGAAAATTTAGAACAAATATGATCTCTGTAGATCTTTGTAGATAGAATATTAGATATTCTGTTTGATTACAGAGGGCAGGGGAAGACACAATGGGTAAATGTTACAAGGGAGTATATTCAGGCTAAACATATACACAAAAATGCATTTGCTTAAGGATATTAGTTGTCCAAAGAGGGAATGATCTTCCTCAATAGCTAGAGAATTTTCTATTACTTATGTTACTCAAGTACAAAAAGAGTTAATGATTATTTGTCAGATACCATAGAGAGAATTCTTGCTTTATAGTAAATTACTGAATAGATGACCTCTGCCCACTCCCCATTTCACAACAGAGATTTTATGATTCTAAGTATAAGATTAAACAAACCAATGTATCTATCTATGGTTAGAGGTTGGAAAATCTCTGAGCATCCAATGAAATCATATAATGTCAAAATTGGAGGGCCTTTGCATTCATCTACTCCAATCCCCTTTAGGGAGAGGAAACTAATTCCCAGAAGAGTGGAATTAATTGAAGTCACACAACATTTAGTACCAGTACCAAGATTTGGAATTATTACTTCTAATTCCCAGTATACTTTGTTGCTATATGACATTGTGAAATATAATTCGACAACCCAAAATTATGAAATACAAAGAGAAGATGTGAACAACAAAAAGAAGTGAACTCAATTTGGATTTCAATAACTACCTATAAGAAATATCTGAGCATAGTTTGATTTTAAGTCAATAAATGTTGATGAAGTACCTACAGTGTGTGGTGTACAGTGTTAAGTGCAGTATGATATAAAAATATTGTAAGGCAATCTCTGCACTAAATGGAATTTACAACATAATAAGGTAAATGAGACAAACATGAGCCATTATGAAACATAATATATGAAAATTATGACATTATGTAAAATGTAATTTTATATGAAAAGGATTTCAAAAGGTATGAGGCAAAGCATTATTGGAAGTCTGAAGAGAAAGGTGCTTACCAAGAGGGAGAAGCAGGAAAAGCTTCCTAGATGAGGTAACATTTAACCTGGGTTTTAAAATATGGACAGGAATTCAATATATATTGTACAGGGAAAAGGAGGACATTTCTGGCATAAGGAACAGAGACCAAGAAAAACACCAAAATAATTTGGCTTTTAGAAAAACTAAATATGACTGTGAGTTCTATTAGGAACAGAAGGACCTTGTGACTATTCTGGTGAGTGAGAAGTTCACATTATCTAGCCCACACATATGCTGACTGTACTACTTACTGGACATCTTTATATTATGTCAGAGGTGTATGTCATTCCCATCCCTCAACTTTGCTACTCTATCTCTAATTTACAGTGAACACTGCCATTCCTGCTTATGGCATATCAATTAATTGCCTTATTACTTTCATCATTATTCTTTCTGACTTTTCCTATCTACTCCTCCCTAGCTACCACTCACCCATAAATGCTTTTGTTTTCTTATCCCTACAAAAATACAAGTTACTTGAAAGTAGGGGATGTCTTGAGTTGTTTATATTTTTATTCTCAATGCTTGGTGCAATGTCTCACATGAAGTGATTGATAAATATTTTTTCATTCATTCATTCAAACAGTATTATGAAGCAAAATGAAAAAAGGAAAGGAATTCTGCCTAAGGGGAGTGGGGGTACCAGATTGTAGAGGGTGTTGAATGCAAGACAAAAACAAGGAGCTGGGAATCAAGAGAGTGAGTTTGAAATGATAGATTTTTATTTCATAATCAAGGAATTTTTATCCAATTCAGAACTAGAAGAGACCTTATAGATTATCTAACAAAAATGATTTTAAATTTAATTTAAATTTCATGTTTCTTAGCTGGATAAACGTCTAAGCAAAAGTAACCGAGAGGAATTGGTCAGAAAGATAGTAGAAGCACCACAAAAATCAAGATCATGAAAACTTAAGGAGAAAAGAATGGTGAAAAGGGGAAACTGATTGCAAGGTTGCAGAAAAATCAGAAAAAAATGAGGTCTTTGAAAAGACCCTACTTGTTAACCCTTGGGAAACTGAGGTCCAGAAAGATAAACTACCCAAGTACAGACAGATAATAAGTACTGTATGGATCTGAATGCAGAAACTGACTCAATTCTAAGGGTCATTTCATTATATTATGCTGATTGTCACTTCTCTGAAGTTCAGTTCTTTCACCTATAAAATTATTCCTGTAAAATTTATCATCTTTGGGGAAGAGTACCCAATAACTCTACATAAATTAGAAATCAGAACATAGTAGAACAAAAGCATTAAGAAAGATGCTGTAGGGTCCAAAATTCCCCAACCCAAGTGAACTCTGACCTCCCCCCAAACAAATGTGTACCCCCAAAATTGGAAAATCCAGAATTCCCTAAGGGACCCCTGAGCCTCTCCCCAGTTAAGGGGCTAGCTCAATACTGAAGAAAGAGTTTGGGAGCTCCATGAGAATTATAAAAGTAGTTTAATAATCCTCTAGGTTACTTGCAAAGGGGCTTTCTGGGGCAGTTGCCAGATGAGTCAATGGGTCTTATCCTCACTGTGTAGTCTGGAGCTGCAATCAAACTATTAAATAGACCTTAGCCTCTTTTTTCAGTCTTAACCTTGTCCCTTGGTTGGAAATGGGAGAAATAAAAGTTCCTTTGGTTGGGGAATTCCAGACCCTTAGATGCAGAATGGCATTTGAGTTTAAAGGAACAAAAGCTTTTTAAGATGCTTTCCTTCAAATTCTGACATCCCTCATTCTGATTCTAATGATTTTTCCCTTTACCCTATATAGGAAATACATCCCTATTTGTAAGGAAAATGGTTCATTCATTCAAAGACTGTCTCAGGTTGGGGTGAATTAACCTGCTGTGGGCTCTGCTTGCTCAGTCCCATTTGGGAAACTGAGATTGGGTAGCACTGTGAGTTTTGCAGAGAAAGCTAAACAAAGCATAAGGAAATTAATTTTGTGAGACAGGCTGAAAAGTAGTCTTATAAGAAGCTATAAAGGGGAGATGGGCCTATAATTGCAGCTAAATGAACTCCTAATAGTTTTTCATCTTAGTGTAAAACCAATCCATTACCTAATAAAAGAAGGTAGACACGGTCATTGGTAGCAGGCCATTAGGAGTTCCACAAAAAGTAATGTCTGATATTATTCTCTGTAAGCAATGTTGTCCAACCACAGACTTCCTGATTAGCTGGCTTACAGATTGTAAATGTTATAAAAGTCATTTACCAAAAAGTTGATTGTCATTCTTACTCTTTCCCTCGTGTTCAGAAAATCTAAAGAGAAGGTCCTGGCCATATCTTTCTAGTGGAGAAAAACTTGACCTTCAAGTATCCTGTCAGAGAATCATAGAATATGAAAGGTGAAATTTGCCTTGAACGTAGAACATGCTTGATCTACAAGAAGTCTTAGAAAATGAACATAGAAATTCAGAGCTAGAAATGGAACCTCAGAGAAAATAAATTCTAGAGGGTCTTAGTTATTGATGAATTCCTCTAAGAATCTCCATTTATTAAAGGAGCCCAGGAAGATCTGTCTTACTTCCTCTCCTGGTTCTGTTCCTGATGCTCTGGATTTAAAAATCATGTTCATAATGAATCTTCATTTTCTCCAATCTCTCCCTTCCCCTCTTTTTAGCTCCCTTTTGCATGCTGTCTAGGCTCATTCCAATCCAAGCTCTTTAAGGGCAGAAATGTCTCATAGTTGTGTCTCTAGCATTTAGTATAATGTTAGGCTCTATAATCAGTATTTAAGAAATGCTTGTTTTGTTCATTCCTTGTTTCTTTCCTACAAGAATGGCTTTGCAGTCTCATGAAGCTTATAAAAGACCTTATAGGTCTTTTCTCAGAATAATGTTTTTAATTACATAAAATGCCTAGAATCACAAAGGAAACCAATTATATTGAAATACAATTATCACAACATCCCTTTAGTTCACAGACTCTAGGTTAACTACCCCTGAACTAATCTAATGACCTTATTTTATAGAGGAAGAAACTGATATTCAGAGAGCAAATGGTCACCTCGAGGTCTTACAAGTAGTTGGCAGCAAAGCAAATACTAGTTAACTGACTCCTTCACCCATCAGAAAGAAGCCAAAGCTTCTTGACCTTCCCTCAAAAGATATCTGTAATGTCCCAGAATTACTAGTCTGGGTCATTGAAAAAATGGAGGAGGAAAGATCTTTTAAAATGGTACTTGGCCAACACCTACAGTCCCATTGTCAAAATGAGAGTTGATCTTTTCTGAAGTGCAAGGAAATTTCAGAGCATCCTTTCACACCTCTTTAGAAGTAGGATGTTGATGTCTGGCTCTTTGGATGTGAAAAAAGTTCCCACATATTTTCCAGGCTCAAGGCTGCCAAGAAAATTGCAATGAAACATATGTTGCCCTGTTAGTTCAGATAACAAATTGGTACCCTTTTGTTTGCCATCACTAATAATTAATTCATTCTCTAAACACACAACAATAAGGTGGGCAGACAGAGCAAGCAACTCTGATTGAAGGGGCTTTCTCTGAAGGCCAATCCCTTTGTGTAAGTCAAGAGATCTGTTGCTCATCATCTGAAGCTCCTAATAGAACGCTAACCAACAATATCTGATCTCTGACAGATGCCCCAGGAATTCATGGGCATGGCTATGTTTTATTAAGACAGTACCTAATGTATGTGGGGGAAAATATCTCAATTCATTTTGCAATCTTAACAAAATCAATCTTATTGATCTTCTTACCAGAACTAGTGAGATGAGGCTGACCTCTAAACAAGGAGGAGAAGGGAGAGAGATTAGAGGAGGAGGCTACATACTTTTCAAATTCAAATCTAATGTCATTTCCTCAAAAAGCATTTTTATGACTCAGTCTCTAAACTCACCCATAACCCACTAGCTGAAATCTTGTCCAACTAGAATCTCTTCTGAGATTTGGAATCATAGGATTCCAAAATAAAATATATCTTAGTTCTTTCTTTAGATCTCTCCTATAAATCTGGTATAACGGGAGCTATTCAGGGGGAAACTATAAAATTACTTATTAGGTGCTATAATGTAAAGGATTCATGAATCAGATACAGATGACATGACCACTGATTTTCCTCCTGACATTCTCCAGGGGTCCTCAAACTTTTTAAATAGGGGGCCAGTCCACTGTCCCTCAGACTATTGGAGGGCCGGACTATAGTAAAAACAAAAACTTTGTTTTGTGGGCCTTTAAATAAAGAAACTTCATAGCCCTGAGTGAGGGGGATAATCGTCCTCAGCTGCCACATCTGGCCTGTGGGCCATAGTTTGAGGACCCTTGTCGCTTTCAGGAAGATTCTAGGGATCCAACAAAGCACAAAATGTGTTGGTAAAATTAAGAAACTAATTATTTCCCAAGGCAGAAGCAATCTAGTGATAGATAAACCTTCATATGTTGAAGTGAAATAAAATTATTGAATGATGAAATAGGAAGAATTTTAGGCAGTCCTGATGAATGGTTAAACAACCAATAGATGAAAGTAGATGAAAATAATGGAATATTCTACATTGAAAGGAATGATAAATATCATAAAAGCAGAGAAGCACAGAACAATCCACATGAACTGATGCAGAGTAAAGTAAGCAGAACAAAGAAATCAATCTACATCTATCTACTAGAATAATTTTAATAAAACAATTTAAATTAAAAATCAAATCAAAATGTCAAAATCACAAACAATAAGCATGATTACAAAAAAGAACTATAAGAAGACATTCCCACCCCTTTGCTGAAGTGGAAAGCAAGTTGCATTTATTTTCAGATGTTTTGATAGGCTGATAAGTTATTCTGACTTTTTCCTCCTTCTTCCTTTGCTTTTTTCTGTCTTTAAAATTCTCATTGGCCCTATACCAAGATAATGTCTAAATGTGTTTAGACATAAAGAATGATACTATAAGCAAAGAATAGCCTACCTCTCAGATATGTAGAGAAGAAAGGAATTTGTGGCCAAAGAAGAACTAGAATACATTATGGAATGCAAAATGGATAATTTTTATTATATTAAGTTAATTACATAACATATACATAATTTATTTATATTTATATATAACATATAATAATTAATCTAAATAATAAAATAATAAATATATAATAATTTAGTTATATTAAGTTAAAAAAACTTGTACAGACAAAACTAATACAGACAAGACTAGAAGGGAAGCAATAAACAGGGAAAACATGTTTACATCCAAAGGTTCTGATAAAGTCCTCATTTCTAAAATATATAGAGAACTGACTCAAATTTATAAGAATACAAGCAATTCTCCAGTTGATAAATGATCAAAGGCTATGAACAGACAATTTTCAGATGAAGAAATTAAAACCATTTCTAGCACATGACAAAGTGCTCTAAATTACCAGAGAAATGCAAATTAAGACAACTCTGAATACCACTACATACCTCTTAGATTGGCTAAAATGACAGGAAAATATATTGATGAATGTTGGAGGGTAGGTGGGAAAACTGGGGGTCCTAATGTATTGTTGGTGGAGTTGTGAACTGATCCAACAATTCTGGAGAGTAATATAAAACTATTCCCAACGGATTATAAACTATGTATACCCACTGATTCAGCAGTGGCTCTACTGGGCCTGTATTCATAGAGATCATAAAAAAGAGAAAAGGACTCATATGTGCAAAAATGTTTGTAGTGACAAGAAACTGGAAACTTAGTGGATGCCCATCAGTTGGAGAATGGCTAAATAAATTGTGGTATATGAATGTTATGGAATATTATTGTTCTATAAGAAATGATCAGCAAGAGGATTTCAGAAAGGCCTGGAGAGACTTACATGAACTGATGCTGAGTGAAGGGAATAGAACCAAGAGAACATTGTATACAGCAACAAGAATATATGATGATCAACTGTGATGGGCATGGCTCTTTTCTGCAATGAGGTGACTCGGGGCAATTCCAATGATCTTGTGATGGAGAGAATTATCTGCACCCATACAGAGAACTGTGGGGACTGACTGTGGATCATGACATAGCACTTTGACTTCCTGTTGTTGTTTGCTTGCATTTTGTTTTCTTTCTCATTTTTTTTTCCTTTTTGATCTGATTTTTCTTGTTGAAAATGATAATTGTGGAAATATGTATAGAAGAATTGCACATGCTTAACACATATAGGATTACTTGCCATCTAGGGGAAAGGGAAGGAAAAAGGGAGATACAAAAAAATTTGGAACACAAGGCTTTGCAAGGGTAAATGTTGAAAAGTATCCACGCATATGTCTTGAAAATTAAAAGCTTTAAAATAAAAAAGTAAAAACAAATAAATAAAATACATTGATTTTAAAAATATAAAAAATAAAATTCTAGTTTGTAAATATGTAAAAATAAAAGATGAGATAATTATCTGTGAGGATGATTAAGGAAGATCCTAGGGAAAATTATGATGATGCAAAAAAAGATTTTAATATAGAGTTTATTTTTAATAAAAAGAACATCGTATAAAAGCCTGAAGACTTTTATTAAAACATTTTTGATTATTTATTTATTAAATAATTTTGTGTTAGAAACTAGTTGTGTGATATTTACTAATTAACTTGAACCATTTGGGCCTCAAGTTCCTTCCCTATAAAATAGTGTGGTTAAAATAGATAAGCTCTGGAATTCCTTATAGTTCCAACATTCTTTATTAGTAGTCTTTAAATAGAAAGTTCTAAATGGGGTTTGGCAGAGAAAAGGTCAAATAGGACTTAGGATTTCTGCATTTTGGCCACTTCTCTGAACCTCAGTTCACTCCTATTCTCATGCACTAGATGAGCTTTGAGACCTAAGGTCTAAAATCTGTGATTGTGGTGTGGACTAATTGTTCAGTATGTCAATATGACTTCTCTCAAGGACGCCAAACTCATTTCAATATGATAACTTTGAAAGCCCAGTGCAAAAGCCAGTCACATTACTTTCAGGCATGCATCATAATATTTTAATAAGGTGATATCACACTGTTTCACAGAAATGCCTTTTCTAATAAAAATGCACCAAAATTCCTAGAAAACATATATATATGCTATTATATGGTGAAATCCATTCTATTCTTCTACTATAAGAACATATGACTGCCACTGCTAGTTATTTGCAATCAAAAATCAATCAAAAAGCATTTGTTAATACTGAAGAAAACCTAAATTCAAATATATTCTCAGATACTCACTAGTTGTGTGGCACTGGACAAATCCCTTAACCTCAATTTGCCTTACTCTACTAGGAAAGGAAATGAGAAACTACTCTAGTACCTTTGCCAAGCAAAGACCATATCGGATTATGAAAAGTTGGACATAACTGAATGTCTGAGTAACAACAGAAAAACAGCAATAAAAATATATCAGATACTATGCTACATTTTGGGACTAGAGAGGAAAAAAATGAGAAAGATTCTACTCTTGACCAAGTTCATTTTATCTGGGAATGTAATGAAACCAGAGAGGAAAGAAAGAAAAATTGAAGGAAGAAAAGAGAGAAGGGGAGAGGGAGAAGGGAGAGATGGAGAGAGAAAGGGAGAGAGGAAGAGAAAGAGAGGAAAGAGAAAGGGAGAGAGAAAGAGAAAGAGGAAGGAGGGAAGGACTGATTAAGCACATATCATGTACTAAGTGCTTCAGAAATACTGTCCCATTTGATTTAAAGCCCTGGGAGCACAAAGTAGAGATCTCTGAGATCTTTCAAGGACTTAAGAATCACAGAGAACAAACAATATGGTCAATTTAAGAGCAACAGATCTGGAATCATGGTATTAAGTCTTGGTTTTGCTTTCTTAGCCATGTGATCCCAAACAAGTTCCTTAATCTCTGGAAATCTATTTTTCTTTGTTTATATAAATGGGTGTGACAAGGAGTACAACTCTATCACAATATGCCAGGAGATGTTCATACCTGGAGAAACCACAATGCTCCTTCACTTTTTTTAAAGATATTTCAGGAATTACTTCTGAATATATATATTTTTTAAACTTAGAGCACTGGACAGAAATCTGGAGACTTGGATTTTAGTCACTGATCTATCATTAACTGTGTGGACATATGGCAAATATTTTAAACTTCCTAAAGCTTTCTTCCTCTGTAAATTGTAAAGGTTGGAATAGATGAATTCTAGAATTCTTTCCAGACCCAGCACATCACAGTCCTCCTCCTGAATCCCTGAACCCGGTGAGAGGTACAGATGGGTGTGGGATGTTGAAAGAAAGAAAAAGTAAATAATGAATCACAATGAACCTTCCCAGGTCTTAGAGAGAGAGCAGTTGATTTAAAGTACTGACAGATAAAAGTGCTAAAAAAAATGTTTTGAGATATCTCTAATAGAGAGAGCTGAGCTCATAGTAATCATGTGGGAAAAGCACAGACTTAAAAAATGAAGATTTTTAAACATTTCAAATGAGGTATTTGTTATGTAGCTGGTCCCCTTGGGAAGGTAATGATTGTCATCTGGTGGAGAATGATGAATATGACAAAACCACGAAGGACAAAAATAAAAAGGTCACATGTTTGCTCCTGGGAAAAGTGATTAGTTGGTAACTAAGGAAAAGGCTAGAGTAGGAACTAAGATTTACAGACAATAGGATTTCTGAAGACAGTGAAAGGGCCATTATCAGAGGGATCATCACCACATTCTGGTAGATAAAAGATAAATAGTCATACTGCTATTAGGGAGGATAGCAACATCCTATGATATGTGCTGAAAAGGAATGGAATGAAAAAGCATCCAGAAACAAGGCACATTGTAAAGTGTAAGTATGAAAGAACAAATCTTGATGGGAGATTTTTACCAGCCTTTGTGAGCTTAATAAGTTTGCTTCAAAATGACTCTAAATCTAAGAAATATCATTACTCTATTAGATAATTGGTTTTCTCTATAGACAGAAACTGAGAGTGGATCTGTCATGTCATTGGGATAGAGAAATCCTGGGTAAAGAATCTTCCTTTCTTAATGTAGATCAACAACTTCTCCAAAAGTTATGGTCTTGGACAATCACTAGCGCACAGAGTTTGCCTAGGGTTACTCAACCAAGATGCATCAGAAATGGAAAGAAAATCTAGGTCTTACTGACTTTGAGGGAAGCCACTCTACTCCTATGTCACACTGCTTTTCTAAGGAAAAGTTTTCATTTCATTTAGCTGTTCTGGACTCTGATAGAGAAACAAATAGGAGAGATGGGAAAGTTCACAAACACTGCCCATTCCTCAACCTAGAAGTTCAACGCAGTTAAGTATTATAAATCTTGGAAACTAGACTAATTTCTTCAGGGAGAGTTGTTCCCTGGGGAATAGCATTATATTCTATGGACTCAGATGCAAATCCAGCCTATCACCATTACCTTATAAATAAAATGGTTTAAGTCTTGAGCCTTATGATCTCTACCTTAAGGGAATCTGTTTAAGATCACTGGGGAGCTTGTGACAGATGATTTGGGAACTTTCTTTAAAATGGAAGTTATTAGGTTTACCAGCTAATCAAAGATGCATATTTCCAGTGTGAGAAGGGTAGGAGTGAAGTGAACTTCCAAAGGAAGGAGGCTTAAATGGCAGAGGGTGAGGAGGCTGCTGCTGCAACACGGTGGAGAAAGGCCTAAAAATCAGGGATGAAGCTTGATGAGGAATGAAAGCTGCTAAGTCTGTTCATGGTCCTATAGCAGCATTTGCTTTAAGGCTTAAATCTATAACATAAACTCTATGAGAAAAGTTCCTTCCTGATCCATATGAATTGCAGAACCTCAGAGACCAATGTATTTCAGAGAACATTTAATTAGACATGAATATGAATACGAATTCCTTGTCAATGTTCTAGACAAGGGACTCCTAGTGATGTGCAACTCATAACCATTCAAGGCTTCCATTGAATAGACCTGATTGCTAAAAAGCTATTTTTGTGAATTGAGCCAAAATAAACTTACCTACAAAACTTAGGGTGTTGAAAGATTCAATTATTATTAGCCAATTTCAACTCCCTTCTTTTTTTTTTCTCATAAGGACATATTTGTCTCTTTTTAAAAAATATTTTCACAAAACATTATTTTTCTTCTGCATACTAGGTGAAATGTACCACTGAGATCCATTAGTGACCCCTCTATGTTTGGCACTATATGGGAAATTCACAGACCCCCTCCTTAAAAAAATCTTCTGAGAGAGATACGAGATCCTTTCAAGTAGTAGAAGTCAAGATCTACAGATAACCCAAATTGCACGTTGGGTCAGAGGAAAACAGTATAGAAAGTAAACTTGAAAAATTACTTAGGTTCCCTGAGTTAAATGTCAAAGAAATTACCAGATTTTGTAATAGAATGGGGACTGTCTGTTCAGATTTTAATCCACTCCACCTTTCATTATTTGAGATGTGAATGGGCAATGATTTCACATTGGAAGACAAATCTGAAAACAAGTCACAATGGGCTATAGTTCACTCAATACCTCTTTATATTTCCAGAGCCTGATACTCATCCCAAGCCAAGCCTGCTGTTAGCTGCTAAATTCTCATTGATGGGGACACTAAGTGGAATGGACAGTTAAGGGAAGTCTGAAAGCTATTATACCATTTTTTTTTTGATGCAAAGGGGGAGACACTGCTAGGAAGTGCAGTATTTCTAGTACCCAAGAAAGTTGTTGCTTTATAGAGCCAGAGAGACAGCCCCTCAGGGGAGCTCAATATATCCCAGAAATCTTAGAGAATGCTATGTGCCATTTGGAGGGAATGGTAAATATGTGTCCTCAAATTTCCACTGAACATTGTTTAAATCACAAAACCACAATGTGTTATTCATATGGACTTTAGAACCTAGAATCTAGAAGGTCTGGATATTCTGACCTAGAAGGAGGATATTCTTTACATAAAGTATACCAAAGGTAGAAAGTGTACAGAAACATTAAAAAAATGGAAAAAAGTCAGAAAGGATGAACATATAATATATTCATTTTCTCTATTTGTGAGTGTCTCTCTTTCTACAGAGAGACACACATATACATACATACAAAATACATATAGATATATATGTGTAGAAACCCTAAAATATCGAACACAGAATATCAGAGCTGGGAAGAAACTGAGACAATCAAATATAGAATCACAAACATTTAGACTGAGGCAGAGACACAGAGAGAGACAGAAAGAGAGAGAGAGAAGGGGGGAGAGAGTGAGAGAGAGAGCTCGAGATGGAGAGAGTGAGAGTGAGAGCCAGGGAGAAGAGGAAGGGAGAGGAGAAAGGGAGAGGAGAGAGAGAGGGGAGAGAAAGAGAGGGAAGGAGGGAGGGAGAGGAGAGAGACAACTAGATAAGTTTGAAAAGACTTCTGAGCATGGAACAGACTTTCAAATACTAAGGGGAACTTAGCACATAGAATGTCAGAGCTAGAAGAACCTTAAAATATAGAACATATATTTTCTTTTCTATAAGGATGGAATGGAAACATTAATGAAATCTTTCCTCAAAACATCATCTCCAGGTAGCTCTGAATCTTTGTATCACATGGGACCATCCACTAAGACATCAGTCCATAACCAGTGTGGGTACTGGGCCATTTACATTGTCACTAAGCACCCTTCCAATATCACATCCTTGTCACTTCCCTCTAGTCATACTTTCCTTATATTTTTCTTGGTCTTTCTTTGGGAACAATAATTAAACTAATAGTAATATAGCTAGTAGGAAAGGTGGGACATCCTATTGATGTCTTTGTGAAAGCCAAGATGAAAACAGCCTTTCTTGGCAGATGTATTTCTCGACAAGAATGCAAACTGACATAGACTATCTTATTTTTATCTTTGTATTCGTAGTGCCTGGTGCTGGGACTAAGTATAAAAGGACCCCAAAATCTTAGTGCAGCTTTAAACTTAAATATCTTGACAACTTAAAAGTGCACTGAGACTACAATTATACTATATGCTTAAAAATGATTGTTGTAACAAGGTAATTAAAAGTGACAATTGCAAAATTAAAAGATAAATCATAACCTCAAAGAATAGATAGGAGAAAATAGCTCCACCCACCTCTTTGGATGAATTGATTGGTTTAGCTAAATTTGTCTTCCCTGATTTTTTTTTCTCCCTTTGTATAATCTATCTCAGATGTAGGAGAAAGAAGATGAGGAATACAAAGGAAAAGTGATATAAACAAAACATAGCAATAGAATCTAGCTAAAATAGATGAATACTTTTTGTTTGGTTGTTTGATTGAATGATAATCTGTAGGAAGGCTTCTTAAATATTTTCCACTCATGACCCCTTTATTGCCCGAGAATTTTTTACATGACCCTGGGTATATAGATACATAGAATATTATACAAATCCAACATTTATGGACAATAAATCATAATTTTGTGATGCTCATATTCAGTTATGAGACCTCATATGGGGTTATAACCCACAGTTCAAGAAGCTGGGAACTACAGAATGTGAAGAAACTTTAAAATATCAAACATAGAAATCAGAGCTAGTAGGGAACTGAGACAATCAAATATGGAATCACAAATATAAAATTAGAACTGGAAAGAATCTTAAGATGAAGTAATATAATATTTTTATTTTACAAATTAAAAACTGAGGACAGGGGGGTTAAATGACTTATATGTAACCTGCTTCATAAATATGAGACTCATGGTTTCAGGCTCCAAATACAGTGTTCTTTTCATTAATTATAGAAGAGAGAGAAGGGACCTTGCAAAAACTCAGTCTCATTTTCTACTATATTATACTTTGAAAGTCTGTGTGATATACTATTGATAAGAGAAATGAAAATTAAAACAACTCTGAATTACCAACTCACACCTCTCAGATTGGCAGAAATGACAGGAAAAGATAATGATAAATTTTTGAAGGGATGTGGGAAAACTGGGACACTAATACATTGTTGGTGGAGTTGTGAAATAATCCAACCATTCAGGAGAGTGATCTGGAACTGTGACCAAACAGTAGTGCTACTACTGGGACTGTATCCAAAGGAAACATAAAGGAGGGGAAAGGACCTATATGGGCAAAAATGTTGTCGCTCTTTTTGTGTGGTAGCAAAGAATTTGGAAATGAACAGATGCCCACCAATTGGTGAATGGCTGAACAAGTTGTAGTATATGGAATTAATGGAATATTATCGTTCTATAAAAAATGATTAACAAATTGATTATAGAAATGCCTGGAAAGATTTACATGAACCAATGCTGAGTGAAACAAGGAGAACCAGGAATACATTGTATACAATAACAGCAAGAATATGCAATGTTCAACTGTGAAAGACTTGTTTCTTCCCAGTGGTTCATTGATCCAAAGCAATCCCAATACACTTTGGATAAAAAGTGTTATTATTAAAAACAAATTTAGTGAATTAAAGTAAAATATTATTTAAAATATCATTAAAATTAGCAAAATATATCTAACAATTAAAGGAAATGTATTTAATTTTAATATGCTTTTCATTATATTTTATACAATTAAATTGCAATTAATGTAATTGATTGTATTAAATATTACTTTAAAATCTTATTTAAATAGAATTAATTCTTGTCAATAACAATAATAAAAGATAGCAGAGTATAAATTGGTCATACAAACAAGAAAATTAGTTTTAGGTCCTGCCTTTGAAATAAACTCACTGTGCAATTCTGGGCACTATGTATATAGTCTCTTAGAGTTCCAGACAACTATCTATGGTTCTAAATTTTAAGTGAGTTAAGGATTAGCAACAGTAGAGGGAGTTTCAATACTAGGAGGTCATGAAAGTTGATGAAGCTACAGATTTGGAACAGAAAATTTTTCTGAGTTTTCCAGTTTACAAAGTTCTTTCTTCATAACATTCTGGTTATGTAGAAAGCAATGGTATAATGATTCCCATTTCACACACGTGGAAATGATTTGTCAAGTTACATAGCTACTAAGTAGCAGAACCAACTAGTCTTCTAGTCTTATTATTTCCTAAATTCCTTGCCATCTAGAATTGTTGCAGAAAATGAAAATGTATTCAATTAATTTCAATTTAAGTCAAATTAATTAAACAGGATTTATGGAATTAGAGCTAGTAGTAACCTAAGAGATCATTCATTTCACCCGCATTCCCACCTCTTGTCTTACAGATGAGAAAAGTGGGCCTAGAGAAGGAAGACTTGAGGAAATATCATCAACTAATTTTAAATCAACAGCTATTTATTAAGTACCTACTATGTACTAAGTCTGTGTTGAGTAATGACATTGAAAAATGACAAGGTCTTTGTCTTTAAGAAACTTCCCATTTTGCAGGAGAATAACACATTTATCTAAATAACTAAAATTCAAGCTAGAACCAGAAAAATTTAAAGAAAAAAAAAAGCCAAACATGTCTGAAGGATGCATCCTTCAGCTGCAACCATTTCAGGAAATACAGGAATTTTCCAAACTTGGGATTTTTCTTACTGCCTTTCACATTAGAAATATATGTTTAATTTAATTCAAATGTAGACACAAATTATTGCATTATTTATGATGGTTTTTTGCCCTGAAGATAGTAAGGAGAGCTTCATCAAAATGGAAAACCAGGAGAATCAAAGGGGAACTGCCCCAGTGAGGCTATGGGATAGGAATGATTTTGAGTCTAGTTGTTCCACTTCGGTGACTAACATTACAGATGTTTGGGTTTCGAGATGAGGAGGGGGTTCACAAGGAACTGGGAAAAAAAAAACAATAACAGGAAACTGTCAGAGAGAAATAGGTAGAAGGAAAGTAAAAGTAGGTTCCGTTGATAATTGTTAATGTCAAGCTCAAGTGCTAAGCTCCAAGTTCCCAAGTGTCTTGAGTTAATGTTTTTTTCCTTATTTTGAATTTGTTTTTTGAAGGACTGATGTGTGCATATTCAATATGGAGGCTCAGTTTGCAATCAAAAGTTATCTGCAATTTATAGTCTTACAGAGGTGCTAGGGGGCATTTAGGGTTTATGTAATTTGTTCATGGTCCTCCAGCTAGGATATATGAGTGGCAGAATTTGAAACTGGCCACAGTTTAGGGTAAAACTATTTAGCATCCAAGATGACAAGAAAAGATAATGATAATATTGCGAGGGATGTGGGAAAACTGGAACGTGAATACATTGCCAATGGAGTTGTGAACTTATCCAACCATTCTAGAGAACAATTTGGAACTATGGCCAAAAGGCTATAAAAGTGTATACCCTTTGATCTAGTAGTATCTCTACTGAATATATATCATCAACTGATCATAAAAAAAGGAAAAGGACTCACATGTGCAAAAATGTTTGTAATAACCCTTTTTTTAGTGGCAAGGAACGGAAACTGAGTGGATGGCCAATAATTAGGGAATGCTTTGATCTTTCAAAAGTATTACTTAATTATTGGAACTGGTTGCAATAGTTAAAATAAGCAAAACACAATTCTTCCCAAGTATTCAGATGACCTTCTAGTTTTAGATAGGGATGGGAAATGTACCTATAATTCACTAGTACAAGGAATTCCATATGAGGAAACTCCTACCTTCTATGTCATTACCTTCTCTGAAACTTCTTATCTTGGAGAGTTGTCTGGACCATTGAAAGATAAGGTCATTTGCCCAAGATCACAAATCCAGCCATGTATCAGTTGTAGATGAAATTTTAAACTATACATACACACTTATATACATACATATAAACACAGATATTTATGTATAAATATTTATGTGTAAAATATATATATAAATATATGTAAACATTTCCAAGTAAACATCTATATAAACAATATGCATGTACATGGGATAAACGGTTTAGCAAGTTACAAAGTTTTCAAGAATGGTTTTATCAGTCACTAGATAGTGAGTTAATATTGGATTTCTGTTCTCAATGGTCTGTAAGGAACAGGTTTATTGAATGTAAAATGAACAGAAAAACAAATGTAAAAATGTATTTGAAAGTTGGAACAGAAGGTTTCGCAAGGATCAATACTGAAAAATTACTCATGCATATATCTTATAAATAAAAAGCTATAATAAAAAAATAATAAAATAAAGTAAAATATTTTAAAAATGTTTTTCAAGCTTCAAGGCTAGCTGGAATAAATGGTATTTGATTTGGATTTTATTTAGACCAAAAAGGGAAAAAAAAAGACTTGTATTTTTCATTTTCACCAGAGCCAGGAGATCATTGTACATGGCAAGAAGAAGACTATATGATGACCAATTCTGAGGAACATGGCTCTTTTCAACAAAGAGATAATTGAGGCCAGTTCCAGTGATCTTGTGATAAAGAAAGCCTTCTACACCCAGAGAGAGGACTGTGGAAAATGAGTGTGGATCGCAACATGGTATTTTCACTCTTTTTGTTGTTATTTGCCACATTTTGTGTTCTTCCTCATTTTTCCCCTTTTTGATCTGATTTTCCTTATGCAGCAAGATAATTGTATAAATATGTATACATATACTGGATTTAACATATTTTAACATGATATATTGGATTACTTGCCATCTAGGGGAATGGATGGGGTAAAGTGGGGAAATTTGAAACACAAGGTTTTGCAGGGGTAAATATTGAAAAATTTATCCATGTATATGTTTTGAAAATAAAAAGCTTTAATAAAAAATTATTCATTTTCTATTATTTATTCTTTACAATTAGTTGACAACAATTTAAATTCTCATCAAGATGAGAAATTTCTCTTACTCAAAGTTCTGAGATCTAGATCATAGATGGGCAGAACCACAATAAATTAATCTTTCTGTGCCTATTACTTTTAGAGCCACCCCTTCCCCAAAGCTGTTAAGACTGCCAGGCAAAAAAGACTAGCAATATTCTTTTAATTTATAACTTCTTATGTCACATTTACCAAACTTTAAATCCAATAATTTTGTTCCATAGCAATGATGCTCCTCTTTGTTCATTCCCTCTGCAAGGGCTTTTATGCTGTATTGGGAATGACCTTAGCTTCTCAAAGCTAGCAGTTCACATATTTATGAGCTGTGCCAAATGGGAAACATTTTCAGAAGAAACAAGACAATTGTCTATACAACTGTAAGTAGAGTACCAGCTTAGATGAGTTTTAAAAGATTAATTTCTGAAGGACTGGAAAGAGTTTTTTGCATCCAATATTCATCATATAGTTCAATAAGGCACATAAATCTTATGAGCTTGATCATCAGGTAAATCAAGAGGAAAATTTTCTTAAGGATTTTCCTAAGTAATGATCTTTAAGGCATATTTCATATGGGCTGAAGAAAACAAATTGTCCTTAATTCTTCATTTGTATGGACACTATTAGTCGATGGACCTAGTTGTTAAAAGAAATATCTAGTCATAAATTTAGGACTGGAGGGGACATTAGAATATCTCTAATCCAATTTCATAAAATAATAGAATTATAGAATTGTAAAATTTGGATAGGATCTCAGTGATCAGAGATTACAATCTATGCAGCAAAGGCACCGCAAACAAAATAGAAAGATGAAGAATAAAATAATGTCCCAGGTCTTTGAGTGTGCTAGTGAACAGTGAAAAGCTTTTTTTTTTGGGGGGGGGGCAGATGGGTCAAAGTCTGATTTCCATAGAGGAAACAGTTGTAGTAGCAAATGTCCACATTTAAAACTATTTTAGAAGATAAAAGTATTCTGCATTAGGATAGAGGAAAAAGGCTAGTATCAAATGAACAGATTATAGAAATAAGTAAAGAATATAAGAAAATAAACCTTTTGAAAAAGTAATTTTATAATTTTGGTAAGAAATCTAGTTTTCTGGAAACCTGCCTAGCCATCATTTACTCCCACTAGGTCAATTCAAGAAAGCCAATATTTATTAAGTGCCTATTGTGTTCCATCTTGGTTGCTGAAGGAGATTCAAAGTTTACAGAATCTATGACCTCAACCCTCAAGGAGCTTGCAAATTAGTGGAGAGCTATGATTCTTTCACAGATAATTATAATAAACAATATAAAAAGTTGTCAAATAAGGCTTGATGTTCAGATCAAGGAATAAAGAATGTGTATTGATAAAGGAGGAGGATTAGATTCAAAGAAAACTTCCTAGATAAGTATAATAATAGTTTAGAAATCCTTTATTCATGCTGAGGTAAAGCATCTAATCCAAGATCACATGTGTGTATGTGTCTGTGTGTTATGAACTGAAGACAGAGAATAGAGTTATGATGGGATTATAGAGGAGCAGAGGAGGAATTAAATTTTTATTATTGATGTGGAATTGAGAGTGCTTAAGAACTGATTATAAATGAGAGGTTATGGGGGGAGGAGCATTTATTCTCTCATTGATTCACTCATTCATTCATTGAATTTCTAATTTTAAAACTCAGCACAAGAATTATCTTCTATATAATGTTTTTCCCCTAATCTCATCCAATGTTAGTATTCCCTCCCTAAACCAATTATCATTAAAAAAAAAAAAAACCTCATCCTGTATATATTTATATACACACATGGTTCTTTGTCATTCCCTTTTCTTTCTGACTGTAAGTTCCTTGAAGGAAAGGACTTTCCCTACCCTCTTTTGTATTTCTGTTGTTAGAACATAGTAAATCTTTAATAAATGTTTGTTAATTGGCTGGGTGTCCTAAGTACAAAACACAGATATCATGTTATAGTTGGAAGTTGGATTTGGAATCAGAAATTCAAAGTCCAGCTCTGCCATCTTCTAGCCATGTGATCCTAGATCACAATTAATCAATCCATACATAAATTTCCTTTGTTTATGAAAAAGTAATGGAGTTAGGTCATATAATTTTATGGTTCCTTCCAGGGCTTTAACTTTATATTTTTATGAAAAGGTTCAGACAAAGCAGAGAGAATGAGAATAATGCTGATGGCAACAATGACAACAAAAATCATGATGATGATGACAGGTTATATTTCAGTCTAAGACCTGCAAAGCACTTTACAAATGCTCTCTCATTTATCCTTAAAACAACCCTGCCAGGCAGATATTGTGATTATCTATCTCTATTTTATGGATGAGGAAACTGAGCCTGAAGAGGTTAAGTGATTAAGTAAGCACATGATCACATATGGTTGATGTCTGACGTTCAATTTGAAATCAAGTTTTCCAGACTCCAGGTCTAATGTTCTATTGAAACACTCAATTGCCTCCTGAGTTAAGCAAAGAGAATTCACACCACTTGTGACTTAACAGTAAGGTGAGAAATAGAGATAGAAAAAGGACAGGGAAAGATTCATATAAAACGTGTTAGGTTCTTTTTTTTGTTTTGTTTTCCAAAGTGATACTTTGATCTGTGTCTAGTTCTCTCTTTTTCAAAAAGGGATATTGATAAAGACAGATTAAACTGCTCTTATAGAATAGAAAAGGCAGAATCTCCTTTACACACACTGATTTTTAGGTAATTAAGAAACAGGGAGTCTCTGTGCTTAAGCTTTGTGGAAAAAAAGAACTGTTCAACCTATACTCAGATAGCAATCACTGCTGCTGAAAACAAAAGACAACATGATATTATTAAATGAGAATTTATTATGCCCAACATGAGTCTGTGTCCTGGCATTCACTCAAACCCCTCAGGAGACCCTATCTATTTTCTACATCCTATTGCTCTGTTAGTTCCCAGTATTCTCTTGTCTGGCTCTTGCTCAGACCATATCATTCCCTCCCTACAAGAATGTTCTCTAATTCATGGATTCAGACAACATCAGGGCTGAAAAGGATATTAAAAGTCATCTATTCCAAAATTTATTTTACAGAAGAAGTAACTGAGTCCCAGAGGAGGGCAGTCAGTGACTTAAAAAGTCATGCAATCATCTGAAAAGACTAATAAAAATGCAACCAATTAATTTAGATTTTCAAAAGAAAAAGATAGAAGATGGAAACAAAGATAGTTTAAAAGCTTGGTGTGGTGCTAATAAGAAAACCACCAATACTGTTAAAGTTCAGAATTAGTGGAGGGTTTGAGGAAAATTAATAACAATAAAAATATGTGAATTAAAAAAAAACTATATTGGGGAAAAGAACCAAAAAAGGAATAAGAACATTTTGGGGGATGAATGGAAAGATGATTGTGAAAAATGAGAAAAATTCAGAATTATTTATTTCTTACTTTGCTTCTATTTTCTCTATCAAATGTTATATTTGAGGTAGAAAGAACAGAACCAAAATGGCTAATAAGAAGGGCAATGGTTAGAGTTACTGACTTTTTGGGTCCTGATTGTCTAAGTGCCTTGGTCAGATATATTACATTCTATGTTAATGGTGACAAAAATACCCAATAATAATAACAATCAATTTTATCGTGCTTAGCATGTACCAGAAACTGTGCTAAGTGATTTACAAGTATTGTCTTATTTGATCTTTACAACAACCCTTAAAAATAGATATTTATGATTATTATTCCTATTTATTATTATTATTATTCCCATTTTACAGATGAGGAAATTGAAAAAAAAAAACAAGAATTAAATAACTTTTCCAGAATCGTACAATTCTTAAGTGTCTGAAACCAGATTTGAATTCAGTTATTCCTGACTCTAGGCTCCTGACCTCTAAAGAAATGACAAATATAATGACTATATCACAAGTGGTAATTTTGGGGGTGCTAAGGGGAATGGAAACTAAGATGTAGTGCAGGATTATAAAAGAACAAATGTTTGAATTTTTTTTAAAATAGAAAGAAAATAGAATCTTCAGAAATACTCCTATTATTGTGATTCTTGGGAAAATTTTAAAACTTGCCATAAAAGGTATAGTGAATAAGTATCTAGAAATGGAAGCTATGATCATTACAAATAGTATAGCTTCATTAAGAACAGATCATTTGTATGACCTGATACAGAGGGAAGAAAGTAGAACAGGGATAAATGAAGCAATGATTACTACGATGTGAATAAAAAGAACATGGAAAAGGCCATAAGTACTTAAAGTAATAGCTAATCTTGATGCTAGAGTAAGGCTTCTTATTTATTTTTTTTACTTTCAACCTCTTGACTCCACATACATAGGCATATAAAATAAGTATACAAATCAAACATTTACTTATAATACTTCATAAAGAATTTTATTTAAAGTAAAGCACAATCTGGGGTTATTAGGATGGCAGGAAATACAGATTTAGTAATTCTAACCGTAAATGTGAATGGGATGAACTCCCCCATAAAGAGGAGGCAGATAGCAGACTGGATCAAAAGTCAGAACCCTACAATATGTTGTTTACAAGAAACACATTTAAAGCAGGGGGATACATATAGAGTAAAAGTAAAAGGCTGGAGCAAAATCTATTATGCTTCAGGTGAAGTCAAAAAAGCAGGGGTAGCCATCCTTATCTCAGATCAAGCAAAAGTAAAAATTGATCTAATTAAAAGAGATAAGGAAGGTAACTACATCCTGCTAAAGGGTAGCATAAACAACGAAGCAATATCAATATTAAACATATATGCACCAAGTGGTATGGCACTCAACTTCCTAAAGGAGAAGTTAAGAGAGTTGCAAGAAGAAATAGACAACAAAACTGTAATAGTAGGAGATCTCAACCTTGCACTCTCAGAATTAGACAAATCAAACCACAAAACAAATAAGAAAGAAATTAAAGAAGTAAATAGAATATTAGAAAAATTAGGTATGTTGGATCTTTGGAGAAAATTGAATGGAGATAGAAGGGAATATACTTTCTTCTCAGCAGTTCATGGAACCTATTCAAAAATTGACCATATATTAGGACATAAAGACCTCAAAATTAAATGCAAGAAAGCAGAAATAGTAAATGCTTTCTTTTCAGATCATGATGCAATAAAAACTACATTCAACAAAAAGTTAGGGGGAAATAGACCAAAAAGTAATTGGAAACTAAACAATCTCATCTTAAAGAATGATTGGGTGAAGCAGCAAATTATAGATACAATTAATAATTTCACTCAAGATAATGACAATGATGAGACATCATACCAAAATTTGTGGGATGCAGCCAAAGCGGTAATAAGAGGGAATTTTATATCCTTAGAGGCTTACTTGAATAAAACAGAGAAAGAAAAGATTAATGAATTGGGCTTGCAACTAAAAAAACTAAAAAAAGACCAAATTAAAAACCCCCAATCAAATACTAAATTGGAAATTCTAAAATTAAAAGGAGAAATTAAAAATATTGAAAGTAAAAAAACTATTGAACTAATTAATAAAACTAAGAGTTGGTTCTATGAAAAAGCCAATAAAATAGATAAGCCTTTGGTAAATCTGATTAGAAAAAGGAGGGAGGAAAATGAAATTAGTAGTCTTAAAAATGAAAAGGGAGAACTTTCCACCAATGAAGAGGAAATTAGAGAAATAATAAGGAGTTATTTTGCTCAACTTTATGCCAATAAATTTGATAACCTAAGTGAAATGGATGACTACCTCCAAAAATATAGACTTCCCAGACTAACAGAGGAGGAAGTAAATTGCTTGAATAGTCCCATTTCAGAAAAAGAAATAGAACAGGCAATTAAACAACTCCCTAAGAAAAAATCCCCAGGACCAGATGGATTTACATGTGAATTTTACCAAACATTTAAAGAACAATTGGCCCCAATGCTATATAAATTATTTGATAAAATAGGGAATGAAGGAGTCCTACCAAATTCCTTCTATGACACAGACATGGTACTGATACCTAAACCAGGTAGGCTGAAAACAGAGAAAGAAAATTATAGACCAATCTCCCTAATGAATATTGATGCTAAAATCTTAAATAAGATATTAGCAAAAAGACTACAGAAAATCATCTCCAAGATAATACACTATGATCAAGTAGGATTTATACCAGGAATGCAGGGCTGGTTCAATATTAGGAAAACTATCAATATAATTGGCCATGTTAATAACCAAATTAACAAAAACCATATGATCATCTCAATAGATGCAGAAAAAGCATTTGATAAAATCCAACATCCATTCCTATTAAAAACACTTGAGAGTATAGGAATAAATGGACTTTTCCTTAAAATAATCAGCAGCATCTATTTAAAACCATCAGTAAGCATCATATGTAATGGAGACAAACTGCAACCATTCCCAATAAGATCTGGAGTGAAACAAGGTTGCCCACTATCACCGTTACTATTTAATATTGTATTAGAAACGCTAGCTATAGCAATAAGAGCTGAGAAAGAGATTAAAGGAATAAGAATAGGCAATGAGGAAGCCAAATTATCACTCTTTGCCGATGACATGATGGTATACTTAGAGAACCCCAGAGATTCTGCTAAAAAGTTATTAGAAATAATCCACAACTTTAGCAAAGTTGCTGGTTATAAAATAAACCCACATAAGTCATCAGCATTCTTATATATCACTAACAAAATCCAACAGTCAGAGTTACAAAGAGAAATTCCATTTAAAGTAACTACTGATAATATAAAATATTTAGGAATCTATCTGCCAAGGGAAAATCAGAAACTTTATGAGCAAAATTACAGACCACTTTTCACACAAATTAAGTCTGATCTAACCAATTGGAAAAATATTAAATGCTCTTGGATAGGGCGAGCAAATATAATAAAGATGACAATATTACCTAAACTAATCTATTTATTTAGCGCTATACCAATCAGACTCCCAAAAAACTATTTTAATGACCTAGAAAAAATAACAACAAAGTTCATATGGAAAAACAAAAGGTCAAGAATTTCAAGGGAATTAATGAAAAAAAAATCAAATGATGGTGGCTTAGCTGTACCAGATCTAAAATTATATTATAGAGCAGCAGTTACCAAAACTATTTGGTATTGGCTAAGGAATAGATTAGTTGATCAGTGGAATAGATTAGGTTCAAGGGATAAAACAGTCAACAAATATAGCAACCTAGTCTTTGACAAACCCAAAGATCCCAGCTTTTGGGATAAGAACTTACTGTTTGATAAAAATTGCTGGGAAAATTGGAAACTAATATGGCAGAAACTAGGCATTGATCCATACTTAACGCCGTACACCAAGATAAGGTCAAAATGGGTTCATGACCTAGGCATAAAGAATGAAATTATTAATAAATTAGAGGAACATAGGATAGTTTACCTCTCAGACCTGTGGAAGGGGAAGGTCTTTATGACCAAAGCAGAACTAGAGATCATTACTGATCACAAAATAGAAAATTTCGATTATACCAAACTGAAAAGTTTTTGTACAAACAAAACTAATGCAGACAAGATTAGAAGGGAAGCAATAAACTGGGAAAATATTTTTACAGTCAAAGGTTCTGATAAAGGCCTCATTTCCAAAATATATAGAGAATTAACTCTAATTTATAAAAAATCAAGCCATTCTCCAATTGAAAAATGGTCAAAGGATATGAACAGACAATTCTCAGATGAAGAAATTGAAACTATTTCTAGTCATATGAAAAGATGCTCCAAGTCATTATTAATCAGAGAAATGCAAATTAAGACAACTCTAAGATACCACTACACACCTGTCAGATTGGCTAAGATGACAGGAAAAAATAATGATGATTGTTGGAGGGGATGTGGGAAAACTGGGACATTGATTCATTGTTGGTGGAGTTGTGAACGAATCCAACCATTTTGGAGAGTAGTTTGGAACTATGCTCAAAAAGTTATCAAACTGTGCATACCCTTTGATCCAGCAGTGTTACTACTGGGATTATATCCCAAAGAGATTATAAAGAAGGGAAAGGGACCTGTATGTGCACGAATGTTTGTGGCAGCCCTTTTTGTAGTGGCTAGAAACTGGAAACTGAATGGATGTCCATCAGTTGGAGAATGGCTGAATAAATTGTGGTATATGAAAATTATGGAATATTACTGTTCTGTAAGAAATGACCAACAGGATGATTTCAGAAAGGCCTGGAGAGACTTACACGAACTGATGCTGAGTGAAATGAGCAGGACCAGGAGATCATTATATACTTCAACAACAATACTAGATGATGACCAGTTCTGATGGATCAGGCCATCCTCAGCAACGAGATCAACCAAATCATTTCTAATGGAGCAGTAATGAACTGAACTAGCTATGCCCAGAAAAAGAACTCTGGGAGATGACTAAAAACCATTACATTGAATTCCCAATCCCTATATTTATGCACACCTGCATTTTTGATTTCCTTCACAAGCTAATTGTACAATAATTCAGAGTCTGATTCTTTTTGTACAGCAAAATAATGTTTTGGTCATGTATACTTATTGTGTATCTAAGTTATATTTTAATATATTTAACATCTACTGGTCATCCTGCCATCTAGGGGAGGGGGTGGGGGGGTAAGAGGTGAAAAATTGGAACAAGAGGTTTGGCAATTGTTAATGCTGTAAAGTTACCCATGTATATATCCTGTAAATAAAAGGCTATTAAATTTAAAAAAAAAAAAAAGAATTTTATTTAAAACAATTCTTTGGTATACACATAAAATTTTATCATTATTAAAGAAGAGAGTAAATTTGCATACTAATAAGATGGATATGCTTGTTTGTTTTTACATAAAGGATTAAATCTTGGACGAATATTTGATAAATTTTACTGTTGCCAAAATTTTTGCGACTCCCACATTCAATACGTATCTAAGTTTTGTCCTACAGAATTGATAATGAAAGAACTAATACTTAATAAGTAACTATTCTATTGGGCTTTAAGATTAGCAAAGTGTTTCACATGATCTTCAGGACAACACTGTGAGGTAGCTATTTTTATTTCTATTTTATAATTAAGGAAACTAAGAATGAAAAAGGCTAATTAAATTACCAAAGGTCACACAGCCATTATGTATCTAAGTCAATATTTTAACTCAGTTCTATTTTTAACTCAGGGTCCAAGTCTACTGTCTATCCACAATGCGACCTAGACATATCCTATATTCCCTTCTTATACCGAATAGGTGATGTTAGGATGCAGTTCGAGCTAAGTATGCAGAAGGTGGTATAAATTGTCACTGTATTAAGCCTTAATTCATAATATATAGGAGACAAAAAAGCACTTTGTCAAGTTAATCAAACAAATTTTTTAAAAAATCAAGGACTCATAGATACGAAAATATTTAGAGTACCTTTGTTTTTTAGTAGTAGCAAAGAACTGGAAACTGAGGGGGTTCCCATGAATGAATAACTGAACAAATTATGGTATATAAATGTGATGGAATGCCCTTATACTAGAGGAAATGATAAAGGGATAGTTTCATGGAATCAAGAAAGATTTCTTTGATACAGATGTAGATGAATTCAGCAGAACCAAGAGAAGTGTTCATTCAACAAAAACAATGCTATAAACACAAGCAACTTTAAAAGATTTGCAGACTCTGATCAGTAAAATGATAATCTATTGTTTCAGAGGACTGATGATAAAGTCTGCTTGTGTACTTTCAAACCAAAAGGCGATTAAACTCAGGATACAGTAAATCAAGATATATATTTTGGACATATATTTGAGTTCAGTAATTTGTTTTCCTTTATTTACATTTTTGTTAAGCAATTTAGGTTTAGGTTTTTTTTTTCTTTTCTCAGTGGCAGAGAGGACTAAGAGGAGGAGAAAATTGACTTTTAAAATTTTTTAAATGGAATGAAAATATATTCTCTTACTTTTATTGTTTCCTCAATAGCAAAACACTAACTCTCCCATAATATGGAAAAATGCCAAACATGCATATGTCTGCCCTTAGTATCACTTTCATTAAAGAGGACCCACAGAGATACTTGTTCTATAGAATACTAATCCAGGTAATGATAATATGCATCTTTTATTATGCTTCCTTCTCCCCTCTTTCATCCCCACCTCCAACAATGTGCTGGTTTCTCATGGCACACATCTCTAAGACCTATGCTGACTTTGAGCACTATTCCCATGTAAAGGGAGTCAACTGATCATGTTATAAATAAACTCCTATTGCTTTCTCTATGAATTCTGTTTCCCATTCTCTGTTTTGAACACTTCAGTAAAATCAATGTCTGTTGAATCGAATTCTATCATTTTATGATTCCCTGTCTCTTTTTTCTGTACCCAGTCTTCTTGCAAATTTCCCTGTTCTTTGTTGGCTGGTTTTATATACAAACACATTTAATGGATTTTTCTCTTATTCCTTAGGCTGCTTTCACAATGGCATTTGGTGCACAGTGTATTATACATAGTGAAATATAACATACAAAGTTCAAATCCCACCTCGGATACTAGCAACATAATGGGGGAAGATTATTGAACCTTTCTGAGCCTCTGCTTGTTAATCCATTTTAAAAAATCTCTACTAACTACCTCACGGGGCATTTTTGCAATACTCAAGTGAAATAATGTATGTAAAGTGTATCACAAACACATAATACTAAGTACAAGTCAGTTTTTATTTTTTTCTGCTGTTGTTGCTACTGTATGACTATGTAACATTCTTCTGATTTTCCTGTGAATGATGAATCAGAATCACTATCATAAGTGTGAAGGCTCTACTGCACAAAGACTGTAATCCATCTGCCTCAATTTTCTCAAGATATGATCAGGTTGATTGTAAAGGGATCTGGATTGGTAGATCTTTACATGTACATCACTTGAATATATTTCAGACAATTAGGGAAATTTCTTGGTAAAAGTGAAAGAAACAATATGTCAAGTTATTTAAAATTAGTAGAAACCCAAATTTTGCAAAATTTAATCAAGCCTTCTGTTATTCGGCTCTGTATGCATTTAGTTGCCTTCCATCATCTTTTGGGGACTAACTCAAATGTCATCTCTTCCAGGAAGCCTTCCATCATTTTTGTAATGATGATCTCTCTCCTCTCTTCTCTTCCCCTCTCCATCCCTTATCTCCCTTATCTCAGCTCTTCTCTCTTTTTTCATGTGACCCAGAATTGTGTCTGAATCTAAATTCAATATCTATCTTTCAACTTTAGTTTTCCTTTTCTCCATATGGGGATAATGACATTTTCTGTAACTACTTGACAAAGTTATAATGAGTTTCAAATGGGGAAACATATGTAAATTAGTCAACTATACATCTGTACCCAAAAAGAAGCTATTTTCTTATTATTCTACAATAGATCATCCTTTAGGACCTCATCAGACTGCAAATATTATACTAGTGAGGATTTGTCTTTGCATATACCTTGAAACCTTTGAAAAATTTTCCCCATTTTAAGAATGAAAGGGTTTCTCACATGACTTCTAGACAATTTTACTGTGGTCTCATTAAGCTGTGACAGGGATTCTTCAAGGCTTTCCCAATAGAGTGGAGGCTCTGGCAGCAAAACTTTGATATAGAGCCAAAGATGAGCTATGATTCTGCTATTGTGCAGGGTGGGGGAGGTCCAACATGGAGAAATTTGAGATTGGTTATCATTAAAAGATCGGTAATCATGTGATTGATGATTTGAGTGGGATATAGCAATGGAGCTTCTTCAGAAACTCATTAAAATTTCAATTATAATTTGCATCAGTTGAAAGAATACTCACAGTGATGATGTCATTGCTCCTTCCTTAAAACATTTAGAGAGAATATAGGGATAATAATGAGACCTAGAGTGCTCAGAGATGGCTCAGAGAAGAAGGAGTTGAGCCACAATTCAATTTTTATAATCCTATAGAATCTCAGAGTTGAAAAGGCCATCTAACCAAATTCCTACTGGTATAGGGATTTATATTGTTTCTGTCAATTGACATCCAAGCCTCTGCTTGAAGAACTCCATTGTTTGGACACATTTTGCCTGCCAAAGTGGTCTTAGAAAGTTTTTCTAATTTGAGATAGAAATCTTCTCTCCCTAAATTTTATCCATTGTTCCTTGTTCAGTTTTCTTGGTTAAAGCAGAAGTACAGTCAATCATTTTACACAATAGCCCTCTTTACACTTGAAAATAATGTTCTTGTTGTCTGAAATATATCTTCAAATTCTATGTTCTCTATCCAGGGCTTCCTAAACTTTTTCCACTTGTGAAACATTTTCATCCAAGAAATTTTTACATGACTCTAGATATATAGGTATATGAAAGAGGTATGCAAAACAAACATTTACTAATAATAATTTTGTGTTCCCCATATTCAGTTATGATATCCCAAGTGAGACTGCAACTCCACAGTATAAGAAGTTGGGCTCTATAATAAATATTCCTAGTTGTTTCCCCCTCTACGATCCTCATATGACAAGTTTGTCAGTCCCCTTGTCACTCGGTCCCCTCTAGACCCATGCCATTTTGTGAATGAAATACCTAAAATGTAACATCTAGAAGTAAATCTATTATTTCAGGTAGGACTTGAGCAGGGCATAGGACAAGATCACAGATTTTTTTTCATCCTGGAAATTTAAAACAAAACAAATACAAACAAAAATCTAAAATTATATTTATTTTTTCAGTATTTTGTGAGGGAGGTTTGAGTAGGGCAAGCTGCCATGTCTCACAATTTACTCAAATTGAGACACTAAAATGTTCAGATCTTTTCTGAACCACCTTTGGCTAGCCAGTAATCACACCTCCTTGATCTGATGTTTGTTGAATGGTTTTGTATTTCAAGACTAGGAGTTTCTGAAAGATGAGACATTGGGAGGATGTCAGCACCCCGGTGAGAGGCAGAAGGCAAAGCTAATAGTAATGAATGAAATAAACACTGTATTGCAAGGGACAGGCTAAGAGCATCTTAGCAAAGTTCTACTTTAACTGTGGCTGCATGTGGATGACATGTTGTGCTTGTTGTTTGTCCTGCGTTCTTGAAAAGGATCGTGACATGATGGACGTGAGATGATACCATGACATGCAATTGAATTGGATTTAAGTGAGGAAGGGCTGAGCAAGGTTACCAGCCTTACTTTATTCTCTAGAGCCCAGTGTCCAGTGTCCAGTGTCCAAATATCGATCAGGATGCCTGGAGGTGGTGCTGAATGCAATGGGACACCTTGCCTTTTTTGCAAAGGGAATTGCAAAGGGAGACCTTGAGCTTTTTAAGCTCAGGTTTTCAACAGGTCTCAGTTTCATTGAGGCTACAACCATTTATTGATTACAGCTGGGTAGAAATAGAGCAAAGAATGGCCTCTTTCACCAAGTCAAATAAATAAACAAATCAGTCTGGGAAGGAAAGATTCTCAGGATTTCTGGCCAAAACAGAAATGACCGCTATTGCGTTCACTTTCAGTCAATTTGGACCCAAATAATGTTGAACTAAAATTACAGAGAAGGATGTAGAGATCTTATTCTTGATAGTAATCAAGTGTTTGTTTGATATTAAAGTCTCATAGTGATTTTGGCAAAGCAGAGTCTTGTGAAGCTCTAGAGTGGAGGAAAAGTACAGTAAAATTTGGGGTATTTCTGGGAATGGGGTTTTGACCCAGAGGATTTGCTTCTGGAGATAGGTAGGTATTTCTCCTTCTTAAGAAGGACCATGTGCTTTCCTCCCTGCAGTTGGTGTAATAACTCCTATAGGTCCCTGGGTCTCATTTTGTGCTCCTCTAGACACAATGAATAATTAGCTTTGGTGACTTCTTCCAGCAAGGATCCACAATCATACTCCCTTTTGCTATTCCCCATCTCTGTTGGATTATCTTATGGATCATTATCAGACTCCACTCCTATCTTGTTTCTCCCCAGTCAATTCACCTTAAACCCAATTTTATCTAGGGACAGCTCTGTGTTTCCTGACAGAATTGATTCCCCACACTTCTCCCCTGTTCGTAGACCCCCGAGTAGGTGACCAAAGAACACCTATGTTTCAGCTTCATTTCTCTCTTCAGTGAACATGCTTTGTATTGTTTAATTGGCTGAGATTTTGTTTTTAAGTACTAGATGAATCTGTGATGATAAGGCATTCTTGAGATCACAAATGACTGGAAATTTGCGCTGGGATTGTCTTAAGATTCTATCTCATTAACCCCAGAATATTTTGAAGGTAATAAGGAAAAAAAGAAAGGACAACTCAAATGAGTTTCACAATAGAAATGAAGTTAGTCCCTTTCGATTGGTCATTCAACCAATCAATACATTTTTCTAAGTATCTACAGTGTGTGTAAAGCAATGGCTATACTAAGTACTAACTATAATGGTAATGGCTCAGAGACCAAGAAATAAGGGGAGGGACTTCGTTGTTCCAGGTGAGATAGTACAATTGCCAAGGAGTATCTTGGTACTCTGCTATCCACCCAGAAGCCAAGAAAGTTGTGACTGTTCAACCTGAATCACCTCTCCTGCTGATGACAACTTCCTATCCAAAGTGGCAAATCCATCATGAGAGAAATCCACTTCTCCCCTTTCTGCTTCTCTACGTTCTGTTCTGGCTAAGTTCAATTCCAAGCCTGTCAATCAGACCACTTTTTACAAGCAATAAAAAGCCCATTAAAGAAAAAGGAGTGCTTAAAAAAAAGATGACACCCTGTTAAAAATAAAGCCAAGCATATCAAGACAGCCTGCAGGAATGATATTTAACAGCTGAATCCTAATGTAACCTGAAACTGCTGCAAAAACAGCCTTGTGTCTGGCTGAAGTTCACAGAGCTAAAGCATGGACCAGATTTTTCAAAATTATTTGCTGATGTGAAGTCTTTTTTACTAGCCTTCTCTGAACCTCAGCTTCCTTCTCTATAAAATGGGTATAATAAAAGTTGTGTTAAGTACTTCACATGGTAATGAGGAGGAAAAAAATTTGTAAACCTTAAAAGCACAAGGACATAATAAGTTAGTGGCATGGTACAGAATACTAGAAAGCTAACTGTGGAATCAAAAAAATGCAGGTTCAGTTCTTTCACAGATTTTATATACATACATATATATATATATATATATATATATATATATATATATATACACCAATCATGTGACTCAAGACACATCACTTAACTACTGAGTGCTTCAAGTCCCTCTCTGAGATTCTAAGGTACAGAGGAATTAGTGGTCTGCCATTGATGGAAGCAGTTTTCCACATCAGGAGTTCCCAGTACTGATATAAGCAAGTCTGCTCTACCTCCATCACAGTCAAGCAAAAAATATCTACATGCACACACACTATACATATACACATGTATATATCTATATATTGTGTTAAGTATCTGAACATCCCATGGTCATAGTTAAACTTCGATTTCTTCCTGATGGCTCATTTTCTACTCAACAGTTTATATTAGACTCGATTCTCTCAAGCCACTTTCAGATTTTATTCCTTTGTCCAGAGGCAGAGATATAAGTGCATGGAGCTAGATCATTCTCCTAATTCTTTGGGAAAAAGTCCAAAGCCAAGTGTGCCTAAACTGAATTGATGCCTTTTGCTTAGTTTAGAGAGTTGCTTGCTGGAAGAGACAACCTGGAAGGGCTTGGAGATAGGTAGAACCTTCAAAAGCAGAACGCTCTAATATACCTCAGAACAAGATGACGCCTAACAGATGGGAGAAATCAGCAACAATAAGTTATCAGAGAAATAAAATACATCCATTCCTAATTAAGCCAATGCTCATTGCTGATATTTAATTTTGCCAAATTCTCAAGTACAGATACTCATTTTTCTTTTCACAACAAATCAATTGTAAATTTTGTAGTTGTACTAAAATTTCTTTCTTTTCACCCTTATTTCCATAGATATGAGTCTTTCTGCCTTCACATATATGTTACCATGTCTATCACTATGCACATTTATCTCTCAGACTCTGTGTGTGAATATTTCCCTTTTGTTACATTAATTTGTCTATGTTTTTCTCTCTGCACATTTAGCTTGCACATGTCTGCTCTGTAGGTATGAGACAAAACAACACTGCTAAATAAATGCTCAACAGAATTCCTCATGGATCAATTAACCACCATTAAGATGAGATAGCAAACTGTGACCACATGGCTCAGACTCTCAGAGAAGAAGTTATGTTACACAAGAAAAGTTTCAATGTGGGTATTCCTGTTTGAGGCAAAATGATGCTATTATGTTTCTACAAAGCAAAATTTCCCCTGAAACCTGTGAACTTCAGTCAAAAATTTTTGGAATGAAGAGTTGACTCAAATAGAAAAGAAGTTCTTGTACCTTTCTCTTGTTTGTAGGACATATGTAGAAGTTGTCAATCACAGTAGTAATGCCAGGCTGTAAGTTGAGTTTGGTGTATGTAGTCCCATAATCTGATGACCTATAGGAAATAGGAAAAAAGAAAAAAAAATATATATATATATATTAAATATCTACTCAAATTTCCCAATGTCCAGTTGGTTTGTAACTGTAATTGTTTACCTTGGGGATCTGTTTGTCTGGCTCCTCCAAGTACTGTATTCATCCTTCATGCTCAAATTAGGATATAAGCTCCTTGAAGGGAGTAGGAAACTTTTTTTTCACTTTTTCCTTTATGTCCACAGTGCTAAGTACAGGGTAGGTGCTTAATAAGTGCTGTCTAATTGATTGATTCAATATTAGATTTGTCAGGAAATAAATATAACCAGGAACATACATCTTTCCACTTTTTTCCCCCACTTTGATCATGGTACACTACTTTTTAGCTAAATAGGTCTCATTCTGGTCTGGTTCTTAAAAATAAACTGCACTTTCCTGTCTTTGTACTTTGACTCAAATCATTCCCTCAAAAAAGCTTTTTGACCCACCTTCTACTGCGTGCTAAAATCAGCACTATCTTTCAGGCTAAGAGCTTAAACACCAAGTTTTCCACATCTACACAGAGATCACAAAATTCTAGAATTTCAGTTTTGGAAAAAGGCTCAAGCGGCATCCATCCCATACTAAATGTAAATAGGAATCCTTCCACAGCAACCCTAACAATTGCACATCTAGTTTCTAGTTGGAGACTTTCAGTGATGGGCAACCTGCTATCTCTTCTATAAACTTTACAGCTTGTTATAAAGTAATGTTAATCCAACCACCATAATCCCCCAAGAAAAAAATTCCTAGCCCTTCAATATAAGTATTTTAGTTTAAATATTAGTAAGTTAGTTTAAAAGTTAGTAAGTTAATTAAGAAGGAATGGAAGAATCTGAAGATTGGAAAGGACTTCAAAGAATATGTAGTCCAATCTATCCGCTAAAAAAGTATCTACTCCCTGAAAATACAAAATAGGGAGTTCTAGTATTTGCTTAAAGACCTCAGATGAGGAGGGAGCTCTCGATCTCCCTAGTTCGCTCACTCTTTTTTTTTTTTTAATTGGAATCTTGTTCTGACATTAAACTAAACCCTAACAATCTGAAATTTGCACTACCACTTCTAGTCCTGCTTCCAGGAGCCGATAAAGAAATCTTATCCCTCTTTAAAAAGGTAATTCTTAATATAGCTAAAATTATCTCCTCAAAATTAAAAAAAAAAAAAAAGCTTTTTCCTTTTTCAAAATGAAGATTTTTATTTCCCCTCTCCAATATGTCAATCTAGAATGGGGATTCTTCTCCTTAACTGTGCAAATAAATTTCAGGAGGTCCATGAACTAGAATAGGAAAATCACATCTTTATTACCTTCTACCCAGATTTCAAGATATTATTCATCAGGTAGCCAAAGCAGTCTAACACACACACACACACACACACACACACACACACACACACAAAATGGTAAGATCATGATCTGAATTACTGTCTGGAAAAGGACTCAGGAAACCAAGTACAAAGATAAGGAAAGTGGTTAACTATATCTGAGGAGTGATTTGCATTCAGGCCTTCCCCTTCTTGCAAGTTCAGGACTCTTATCTACCACACCATTCTACCTCTTAGAAAATAAACCCTTTGGCATATAGAATGCAGAACATATATTGAAGCTGTTGAATGACTCATAACCTTCCCAGTCTCTGAACTCAGCAAGGAGAATTCACTTATAAAAAGACATAAATCAATCTCTAATGTCTACAATGCTCATGTGTGGGCTAAAGTGAAATACAGAATTTCAAGCACCTCTGGGAGATTTTTAAGATAGAGACTCTTGCTCTTTAAAATTACATTATGATGGCCATAATAATGTATGTCTACATTGCATTAACCTGGAACTATTGTCAATTTTCCCCTCTACCTGTCTGCATTTCTAGCCAGACATTGTTGAATTAAGTAACCATTAAACCCAAATACATGACTTTTTATGACCTTACCATATAAACACAATGGATCATGCATGTTTTATGCACGGTCATATGTACAACTTGACTCCATGGTGAACTTTGGTTCATTATTCCCTGCTATAGTAATGAGCTTTGGGAAGGGGACCAGTAGTACCAAGGAGAGGTCAAGATCTACTCCAAAGATCCCCACCTGCATCTCCAACTAGTTTCACACTGAAATAATGACAATAAGAACTGAGTTGCTTAGCATTTTATGAACACAAATGATTTTGAACTTATCTTTAAATCCGTGATTTCATTTTGATTTCATGATAAGCCTATAAGGGAGGCAAGGAAAATATTATTTCAGAAGCAGATTTCTGCAGGGGATAGAGTGATGGGATTTGGAGGCAGAAATTTAGGTTTTACTCTGCTGCTGCTAGCCTATGTGACCTTGGGCATGTTATAATCTAAGTTCCATTTAAAGCCCACTTATTGGGAGTGAGAGGATTTTGATTAAAATCCTATCTCGGACACTCTATACATTCTAAAATTGAGGTATGTCTTCTTCTCTTGATTAAAAGTAGAACTCTTTTTTTTCCCCTTTGGAATAGAAATTCCTTAATTTTAGGTCTTTGCCTAGCATGGTGTCTCATATTATTCACTAAAGCTTCTTGAAATAATATAAAATGAGTATTGTGGGCATGCTTAGGAAATTTTTGTAACCTTTCTATGTATAGACAAGAGGTTTTTAATTCTCTCTCTGAAGTGGAGTGAACTTCACTGAACTGAATCCAACACTCCAGGTACAATCTGTTCCTGCTCTACACATTTTCTAAAGCTGAAGGAACTTTTGACATAAGTGGTCAAGTTAGGGAGTAGAGGAGTAGATCAGTAATCAGAATCTCCAAGTTTTCTACCGAGCACTTTTGTATCCCTGGATCTTTAGGGGCGTATTAGTAAATGTTTAACAACCAATTTGCCATGGAGAAGGGGAGGAACCAAACCAAAATAAAACAAAACAATTGTAACACACTTAAATTTCTGCATTATCAACATTTTCTCTATTACTTTCTTAAGTCTGAAAAATCAAAAAAATATATATAAATCAAGCCTTTATTTGCAATTCCCAAGGTGTAAATGATAACACTAAAAATTTAACAACTGGATCTCCCCAGAAGTTAATGCTGGCCACCAGCACACTCCTGGAGGAATCTTCGTTTGTCTGAGAAGCATAACAATGCTTGACTTATTCACTCCACAACGGTTTTTTATAAAGCTCACAAAACTTGGAAATATAAGGGACATTAGAAATCATCTTTTAAATTCTGTGACCCACTTTAAAAATAATTCAAAATATCAGCTTAAAACAGAGCTTTTAAGTGTCTGATACAGTATGAAAACCCAGGAATCTTGAATCCAAATCCAGTAATTTTTACCCTACAATACTATGACATTTCTAACAATGTGCTGATCAGTTTAAGTAACATCTGAAAGATATCAGTATGTCAAGTGCAAATTTGATTTCCTGGAACAACTAAAACAGAAAATTACTTTGATATATGCCATGTAAAGGCACACAGAATTGGAATTTATGGTCTATGTTTCATAAGGAAAAAAGAAACTAATATCTTTCAGGGAGCCTGAACAACTCTTCCCTCTTGGCAATTGGGGAAGTGATTTGTTCCTGTTCATGTAGCTCATTCATGGAAGAGATAGGAAGAGAGAGTCTGGTTTCTTTATTACTTGGCCAGTGCTGGTTTTTGCTATGTGACAGGAAGTCTGAAAATCTGGGCTCTGGCCCAGGTGACATTATTAGTGCCACATCTTGGACACTGCTTCCAAGAGACTTCATGTTATCATTTCCTCTTCTGAAAAACAATGGGAGTGAATCCCAATGCTTCTAACATCCCTTTCAGCTCAAATATTAGATGTTCTAGATCACTTGCAGGAAGTGAATGGCAGAACATGGAGAAAAACAAACAGAACTGCTGATTCTCACTTGGGCATCCTTTTCACTAAAGCAAACTACCTTACAATTAGGAATTCTAAAAAAGGCCCCACAGAACAGCATCAGAAAAGGTGAACATCATGTTCCTGACATTATTTAGATGGGCATTTGCATGTGTAAATAGATATTTGTCTCCCATGGGTATGTAATTAAGAAAGCACTTGCTTTAAAAGCTTTGGGGGAATTGATTTTCTTTGTGAGGAAAGAACAGAAAACAGGAAGACCAATAGAAAAGGCTATTGATCCAAAGGTTCAAAAAATTCTGGAACCAGGGAACAAATTACCTTGTTTATCTAGTTAAATGTACTCTTAGGACTGATTCTATTTTTGACTCAATTAGATGGAGTTGATATAGCCAATAAAAAATGTGCATTATTATTACTGCTAATTTAACTAATATTTTACTACTAGTTAGCTAGTAACTAAATTAACTAGTAATTTAACTAGTACTATTAATGTGCTAATTATAATTCTAACCCAGGGCTTATGACTTCAACTACATTTTTTTTTCACTATGCTGGGCTGAAATATCTAGATCGGGGTGGACTTGGGCACATAGAGATTTTTGTGGGTAGGGGAAAGGCAAATGGAGTTAAGTGGCCTGTCCAGGATCACACAATTAGTAGTGTCTGAGGTCAAATTTGAATTCAAGTCCTTTTGACTCCATGACCAGTGTTCTATACACTGCACCTTCTAGCTATCCCAAGGGAGACACTCTGAAGTTAGTGTGTTTATTTTGTTATGCTTGTGGGATGTTATGGGTGAGAAAATTCTTCTACCAATAGAGATGTGTAGCTCTTCTGAAATTTATAGACTTTGAAAGTTCTCTGGTAACAGAAAAAGTTAAGTGAACTGTCCAGGATTTCACAGACAGGATGGGGTAGAGAGGCAAGACTGTAATCCAGGTGTTTCCTACTCTGACAACTCTACATGTACTTTGTTAGCCTGTCTCTCTATAACTGTTTTCTTATTATAAAGCAGTTAAGTATGTTTTCTCCTTTGATCACCACAACAACTTTGTGAGATAACTGGAACAATTATGCCCACAATCCTGTGTAAGAAGGCTTAATTTTGAATCCTTCATTGGGATTTAATTCTTGCCATGATCTTTTGGAAATTATGCAAATCATGCTCATTGGCCCTCAGTTTCCTCACCTGCAGAATGAGGTCATTGGAATAGGAATAGATGAGGGAAGGGGAAAAATCTATTTATTATGTATTTAGTATATGTCAGGCACTGTATTGAGAGATTTACAAATATTTCATTTGATCCTTATGATAATCCTCAAATAGGATATGACTTCTACAGTGTTGCCCATATCTTTATATGTAATATGATTTCCATTCTGTACCATTTCAGAGATTATCTCTTCTTTTCTTCATGTAGAACCGTCAATAAGCATTAATTAAGCACCTGTTATGTCCCAGTGCCATACTAAGTGCTGAAGATAACAAAGAGAGGAAAAAGGAAGTCTCTAACCTCAAGGAGCTCACAATTTAATAAAAAGAAGCTGAAAAGGAAGAGAAAATGGTGGTTCTATGAACATAATGAAGCTCAGTGAGAAATGATGAGGTAAATGCTTCCACAAATGGAAGATTTCAGAGGAGCTCTCCAATGTCTACCCTTCACTCTCTCCAATGGGAGGGAAAAAGTGATTTCAGGAACAAGGGGTGTTGAGGAGTTTGGGGATACTGAAGACTTGAATTCAAACCTTGCCTCAGACAGTTAGTAGGTGTGTGACCCTGGGGAAGTCGCTTAACCCAATTTGCCTCAGTTTTCTCATCTGCAAACTGAGTTGGAGAAGGAAATGACAAACCTCTCCAGTATCTTTGCCAAGAAAAACCCAAATAGGGCCAAAAAAGTGAGATATAATTGAGTAATAACAACAAATCCTCTAAAGTATTTATTTTGAATTCATTTTAATGTATTTGGTAAATACTTATATGTATAGATTTTGTGTTCCCTTATAGAATGTCAGTTCCTTAAGTACAGACACTATTTCATTTCTATCTTTGTATTCTTGGCACCACAGTAGAAACTTTAAAAAATACTTGCTGATTGAATAATCAATCCTATGATTCCCATTTTATAGGAAGGGAACTGAAACCCAAATAATTTCTTTGGGTTTCAGTTCCACAGGGGCACACAGCTAATAAGTGGCAGAGCTGGATCTAAAATTGGGCCACTTAAATAGGTTGCTAGAAATCCTAGAGCAGGGATTCTCAGACTTTTCCTACTCATCACCCACTTTTGTCCAAGAAATGTTTAGGAAATCCCAGGTATATAAAATAGGTGTACAAATCAAGTATTTATGTAATGGGCTGAAGCTCGAGTTGATGCACTGAGGTCCCAAGCACATGAGGCTAAATAGTAATTGAACCATACTTTATTAATATATATGCTTGGAGAAAGAATGGCCCCCACCTACTCTTTGTGCAAGTCCTCATGTGTTGCATAGGAAATGACGTAGGGAAGATTTTGGTGGGTGGAGGCAGAGGGGTAGGAAGAGAAGCAGAGAGAGACTGCCTCCACAAAGAATAAAGATTGAAGATTTTCCCTTAACCTGAATTTCTGACTCCAGCTGATTTCAAAATACGCGGTCATCACATATTTAGTGATAACAAATCATAATTTCACAGCCCCCCCCCATTCATTTATGAGACCTCACATAGGGTTGCATCCCACAGTTTAAGAATGTCCTAGAGTAAAGAGTCTTGGGCTTAGTGTCGGGGAAAAAGTGAGTGCTAACTTCCTCAGACACCTAATTAGATATATGAACCTGGGCAACTCACTTTCAGTCTTTTACCTTCAATTTCTTCTTCTGCAAAATGGGGTCAATAATAGCATCTACCTCTCACAGAGTTATAGTAAAGATCAACAAAAACCACATTTGCACCCTCTGAAGAGCTTTCTAAGTGCTTGGTATGATGATGCATCATCAAGATAATTAAATTCCAAATCCAGAACTCTTTCCCTCTCCAATAAGCTGTTTTATGCAATTATCAAGGAAGCTGTTTTGAAATGTCATACTAATATGAAGTAATGTCTTATTAATCACTACTTTTCCCTGATTACATATCATTTGCAATAAAATGTATAATGCAGAAATACAAAATTGTTTCCTTTTGCCAAAAACCTCTTCCTTCACCACCAATGGGCAACACTTTGTGGTAACAGTAAAGGCAAAATTCTGAAGCTTTGGGAAAGCCAGGTGAAGAGTTGTGGGCTCAGTTTAACAAAACTTTGGCTTCTGAAAGCAAAGCCTTAAAAACAACGACCTGTAGTTATCCAGCCTAGAAAAGAAGTTCTCCTCTATAGTTTTCCATGAAGGTGAGATAATACTCTGTGACATAGAAGTACTACCTTCTCAGGACAATACTAAAAAACAATCATATAAAATCTCAAGAACAATAAGCTCTTCACTTGCACAGAAAGCTTTGCAGTAAAGAAAGACTATGTATTTTCTGCTGAAAATCTGTGCTTCATCCTTAATCTTTATAACAATCCTTGGGAGAAGTCTGCACAAATACCACTAGCTCCATTTCCTTTCTCTTTCCTCCAGCACAGTTCACTTAAATGCATGATTTTAGTCCTCAATATAGAGACTATGCAATGACCTCCCCAATCTACCTATTTCTAGCTTCTTTCCCCTCCAATACCTCTTTCCCACAGGCCTGAAATAATCTTTTGAATGCTTATTCCTGACTAGGTCACTCAAAACTTTTAATGACTTCCTATTGCTTATAAGGGCAGCTAGAGCACTAAACCTGAAGTCAGGACGACTCACCTTTTTGAGTTCAAATCTATCCTCAGATACTTAGTAGACAAGTCACTTAATCCTTCTTGCCTCAGTTCCTCATCTGTAAAATGAGCTGAAGAAGGAAATGGCAAACTACTTCAGTATCTCTACCAAGAAAATCCAAATGGGATAATGAAAAATTAGACTGAAATAAATGAACAATAAGAGGAAAAATGTTTAAGAGATAAAATTCATATTATAACTTGGTATTCGAGGATTTATTTAGCTGCAAACTATTGTGCCAAGCTAATTCCCTTAGTACAGATACATATATCTATATATAGATATAGATATATACATACCTAGATAAATACACATATGTGTATTTGTTCCAGACAAGATTGACCCTTAATTACATCCCACTACTATCTGCCTGTTCATTTTACTTCCAATGCCTGGAATTCATTCTCTTCTTGAAATCTTGTTTTTTTTTTTTTTTTTTTTCAGAGTTCTACCTAGATGTCACCTCATCCCCAAGATGTTCTTTGATATTCCCCACTTGAAAGCTTTTCTTCCTTCCTGAATTTTTCTTAGAGAATTTTGCCTGTTTTGTCTTTTGTCCCTCCCATATTCCACTTTGCATCATACTTATTTTAGTTCTACACACATATCTCTATGCAGACACTAAGTTGTTACCTCTTTATTATTTCCAAAGGGCTATAAAACTGTGTTTACCATTTAATCCAGCAAGATTGCTGCTAGGTCTTTATCCCAAAGATATCCAAAAAAAGGAAAAATAATCTATTAGTACAAAAATGTTTAAGGCAATTTTTTTTCTGATAGCTAAATAATTGGAAATCAAAGAGAAACCCATCAACTCGGGGATGTCTTAACAAGCTGTGTCATGCAATTGTGATAGAATATCATGGTGCTATAAGAAATGACAAGCAGGATGCTTTCAGAAAAACCTGGAAAGGCTTACATGAACAGAACATAGTAAAGTGAGCAAAACTAAAAGAAGATTGCAAATAGTAACAGTAGTATTGTTTGTGAATTGTGAATGACTTAGCTATTCTCAGGAATACAAATGATCTGAAACAATCCCAAATGACTAATGATGAAACATATTATCTGCCTCCAGAGAAAAAGCTGATATTATTTGAATACATAGTGAAACATGCTATCTTTCACTTTAATTCTTTTTCTTTTCTTGAAGTTGTCTTGTACAAGATGATTAATATGGAAATGTTTTACATGATTGCACTTGTATAACCTATATCTGATTGCTTATCATTTCAGGAAGGGAAGGACAGGGAAAAAAGAAAGAATATAATTTAGAATTCAAAACTTTTAAAAATGTTTTAATGTTATTGGGGAGAAATGTATATGTATATGTGTATATATATATATATATATATATATAGTCTCTGAATTGATATCAGCTGACATATATATAATATATAAATATATAATACTTTACTTATTTCACCCTCACAATCACCCCATGATGTAAATTGCAACAACTTTTTAGACCATTTACAGATAAGGAAACTGAGGCTCAGAAATATTGCATAGGTCACTTATACTCAGGTAGTAAGTGGTAAGGTACTTACTCAGGTAAGTAAGATTCAAATTTGGGTTTCTCTTGACTTAAGGTCTAATTCTCTTTCCAGCATGCTATCTTTCTGAGCTCACACAATTCAATATGTATTTTTGATTTTTGGTGGCTTTGTTACAAAGGTAGACACTGAAGAAGATGAAGATACATATGTGTATGTATGTTTATTTATACACATATACACCTCTGATAGATTCACCAAAATTTTAGTGCATTTGGCTTTAAACTGACAAGACTTTTGGGAAACTATATACATATATACATAATATATGCATGTGTATACATACTTATATATATGTATAGCCATGTAGACATCAATTATATAATATTGCATATATCACCATGTTATATAAATAATGAAAACTTGTTTTTCAAGATTATTCCAGATGCTATCTGACAAAGATGCTAACATTTGCTATAGATATTCTGCTTCTTGTTCAGACTCTGTTTAAAACATTGCTCATTATCGTCTGGAGAGCTTCAGAAACTGATCAGAATTCTGCTGAATTTAGGTCCTTGGGGGAGATGGAAGAATACAAGGGTAAGGATCCTGCATGAGTTTCAGAAGTTCTGACATTTACCACCTATGCAACCTTGGACAAGTCACACTAATTCTGCCACTTTCCTCCTTTTTCAAAGAATGCCATTTCATTTACTGAGATAATGAAATAAAAGTAGGAAGGAATAGGATGTATAATTGTTATATATTACATGACTTTTATAAATTCATCAAAGCACCGAGCTGATGAATGATTTATGATAATTATGCCTAAATGTTCTTTCACTGAAGTCTCCCTCCAAAGCCTTTCCATGGTATAGAGGTGACCATGGGTTCTGAAAAACCCTAAGGGTTATAAGCCCTCCAGGTCCAACCAAGCCAAAAAGATTTGAAATCCAGGTCTGCATATAGATTATATATATGTCAAAGAGAAAGAAAGCTAGTTATTCTCAGAGAGCCTCATTATCATAGGCAAAGACACCCATGATGGTAATTTTATTTTGATTTTGGTTCCATCGATGCGTTAGATCATCAGTCATGTCATGGAGGGGCAATGCAATTTGCATCAATGAAGGGAGAATTCTCACTGGTCCAACTGCGACTATCTATGTTAAGACATTGCAAGTGTACCTAAATACCACAAGTACCATGGCACGTTTCCATGATGGAAATGTCTATAGACCCTTTTACCCAGAACTGTACCTGGCACATAGAAAACATGTTTATTAGTTCACTGATTGGGTCGTAAAAGATTACACTTGAGCCAAGTCCAAGTTTTATTCCTTTTAGAGGTGTTTTTTTTCAGTATTTCTGCCAACAGCCATTAATTAATGAGATAATGACTCCCCACTTTTGCATAACACTTCATGCTTTTCACAGTGCTTTCCCAGCCTCATCTCATTTTTTTCCCCCACACTCTAGAAGGTAGATAGGGCTGATATATTTATCTCTACTCTATGCAAGAGGAAATAGGTGAGTCATATTAAATGCTTCCCCTTAAAGGTGCAATAGCTACTTAGGATCTAGTGCTGCTCTGTTCTGCTGTGGTTTTCAGACTACAGACTTAGAAAAAAGAATGGAAAAAGCATTAAATTATAAGTTCTTTGAGGGCAGGGACTGTTTTTTCCCCTTTCTTTTTGTACCCCTGGAGCTTATCACAATGCTTCGCACGTAGTACATACTTAATAATTGTTAATAGATTGAAATGATCACTCAGTTGTAGGATCATAGATTTCAAGATAGAAGGGAACTCAGAGACCAAAGAGTTCAACTTCTTTTTATGGAGAAGGAAAAAAAAAACTCAGATTTAAAGACTTGTTCAAAATTGCAGAGCTGGTAAATAAGAAAAAAACTCTCTCATTTTTACAAATGAATTCCAAGGAAGAGAATTAATTTGAACTTCGACTTTTATATTTGTATTATGTATCTTAATACATAAAAACCATTTAATAAAGGTAATGTCATTCATTCATTCATTCATTCACTCACTCATTCACATATTCATATTAGTGAATGGTCATCATGAGCTTCCATGACTATTTCCTGTGGCCCAAAAGCTGAGATAGAAACTTTTCTGTACTTGCCAAATTTAGTCAACAGACAATAGATTCAAAGCTATCTCTGGGCTTTCCTCAAAAACTATCTAATTGATGAAATGTGCCAGATCTTATGCCCCTCCAATGAAGGCTTTGTGAGCACAGATTAAACATGATAATACAACATAAATATATATATATATATATATATACACACACACACACACACACACTCCAGAATTATGATTGGCCCTTTGTAGTCTGCATGAAGCTTTCATTTTTTTTCCTAAGAAGGAATTATGGGAATACATTATTGCTAGGACTCTACTGATATGTTACTCTGAAGGTATGATTTTTGGTTCTTCCTCTAAAGACCTTTAATCCTGACATCCTGCCACTGTAAATTTTAATGGAGGGTCAGGTTTCCTGAAGTGAAAAGTCTCCATCAGCTGTTGTGCTTTAGTCACATATTTAAGCTCCTGTCTGTCTATCTATCTTTCAGCCTCCCTCTCCTCTCCTTTTTTCTCCTCCCCTTTTCTCTTCCTCTTTGTCTTTGTCTCTCTGTCTTTCTCTCTTGTGTGTTTCTGTCTTTCCTTCTCCCTGTCATTTCCCCTTCCCTCTCACATTCTCTTTCCTCCTCTGAAAAATGAGTGATGATCTGAACTCTGAATTCCAGAATTCTGTGGTCAAACTCCAATCTTCCGCCTTCTAAATCAGGACTATTTCACCAAAACAAGCTACTTTTAAGAAGAAACAGCTTAAAGCAACAGAAACGAGGATGATGGGATGCAATCAGGCATGGGATCTCCAAATGACTATTTTGAAGAAAAAGTATGAAGGGGTCAAAGGTAAATTCTCAAAAGCTAATTCTCCTGGTTTCATTCTTTCTCTCCAAAACATTGGTCAAGAAAATTTCCCTCCAGCAGGCACAGTTTGGTACAGTGAGCATGGCACTCATTAAAATAAATAATCATATATTATATATTTGTGTGTGTGTGTGTGTGTGTGTGTGTGTGTGTGTGTATCCATCTCTGGGCTTAGATAATGAAAGATATTAACTTGAAATTGGCCCCTCTAGGAAAACACATGATTGGGAGACACATTAATGGGGGAGATGTTATTAGCAATTAAAGTGGTCTGTGAACAATGGCTGTCTTCTTATTTATGCTGAAGAGCTGTTTCATTCTTGTGAAGGCAAAAATGGACCCTTACAAAAAAAAAAGACTCTATTGGCCTGTCATTGGAGATAAATACTCCATGTTGTTCACTCAATGATCCCATCATCAAAGTGGCCAGATAAGCTCCAAGCCTCTTCACTAATGTCCTTATCTTCCAGACAAGTAGACACAGGCAGAGTCAGGAGACCAAGGAAAATCCAAGCCCTTTATAAAATCTTGACTGAAGAGGAACAAATGTTTTCATTAGAAATCTCCCTGAGGAGAGTCACAACAGCAAAAACACACATATATTCTCATAGACATACTCCAGATATCTTATAGGCCTCTTGCTGTCAGAGACCTTCATATTTTTTTTATTTGAGAAGAAAAAAGGAAGATGAATTCTTGCTAAAAAGCAGTGTTCTCTTTTAGTGTAAGCCTGTAGCATGATTTCTATCCTTAAAACCCTATTCAAATGGTTCATTGTGGCTCAAAGCTGAGGCTGTTAACCAAACCTATCCCAGAGAACTGCAATTATTGTCTGATCCAGTGTGACCATGAATGAATGAACAGACATTTTTCCTTTTGAAAATAGCTAAGCCAAGTTTGGGAGTTTACTCATGACTAGAAGAGAGGGTCATGGACACTCTTACCACTTGCTAAGTTAGAAATTGGTCATAATTGGTAATGGAAAAAAGGAGTGACTACACTAATAAATAAGGATACCCTTAAAATTTGTACAAACTTCCTTTTTGAACACATTACCTTAGATAAATATGATCTTGACTGATTCATATTTTCCTGACAATACTGCTATAATTTTAAGAAGGATCAAGATTTTTGATATTTAACTTTTTAAATAATAGTGGAAAATGCTTCATCTGCTTTTTTGTGCTTTGGTCACACTTTCTTGATCGCTGTCCCATTCATTTGTTTATAATGATCCAACAGAGAGATTTTGCTATGGGCTTCCTACATGCACGTGAGTTGGGGAGGGAGATGGAAGGTCTAAAATTCTGAACTAATGCTCATAGCTTGCTTAGGATGAAACTCATATTTATCTCATTGTTTTTACTCCTTCAACCTTCACCTTCATACCTACACCCCACCCCGTCTCTCAATGTTCTTTTTTCTCATCAGCAATATCACTTCCCAAAAACTTGCTCACACATAACTCAATAGAATTATTGTCTATAACTAAAAAATGAAAAAAATATGGTCAAGCAAAAGAAGCAATATATTGACTATAGGTGAAAGCATATGCTTCATTTCTTATTATAATTGGACACTTCTCTTTACTTAGAGGTAGAAGGCATATTTTTTTTTTATTTAAAGAAGCAGAATGAGAAAAAAAAGTAAAACAGAAAAGGAATACAAAACAAAATGAAACTCTGAGTCAAAGGAATGCAGCCAGAAAAACTGAGGAATAGAGGGAGATGGGGCAGGACTCTGCCCTTTGTGCATTTACTAGGTCTGAAACAGGGAACTGGCATCCAGTGGTGGCTTCTTTTGTCCCTACAGAAGTCACTTGAGGCAGAGAACAAAGTCAATGAAACATGAACTCCCCACTGGAGAAGGAAGTTGAGATAATTGAAAAGTCCATTTCCCAGAGAAACTACAATGGAAGGCGAAGGAGGCAGAAAAAAAGCAATGGGGGAATATGAGGGAAAGTGAACAGAATTACCATGTTTGCATTCATTGCAGGAGAATGAAAGTTCAGTTAAAGAATGTGAATACAAGCAGATAAACTGACAGGGATGATATTAAGAAAAGAAGGAAGTAGGGACTTTAGATGATCTAACTGAGTTCAGACATCTAGGGAAAAAAATATTTCAAGACAAAAGAAAATTAGTCAAAACCTGATGTGACAAAGAAAGCTATGGATTCCCAAGAGAGATGGAGCCATAGAATAACGCTCTTGAATGGTTTAAGAGATAATTAAGAATTGTAAAAAGAGATATCATCTCAGCCTAAACGCCATCTGCTCCATTAAGCTTTGTGAAAATAGCACTGGCTTTAAATTCAAAGGACCACAGTTCAAATTTCAGCCCCTCTTTTTACTAATTACATGAACTTAGAAAAGTCCTCTAAGTTCTCTTACACTAAAGTAGTCATTTAATAAATATCTGTTCCATTGAATGGAATCTGTACAATTACAATGCTGGACTAGATAATTTCTAGCATTCTTTTCCTATCTCTAATATCTTAAAAATCCCATTAGTAATAAGCTGCTTTATATAATTCTTTACCTTGTACCTATCCATGACTTATGGTCTATTAAACTTATTTTGTGATAGTTTTTTTTTTCCCTTTACTGACCTATAAAATCTGAAGGACTATGTTCCATCTACAATATTTATTTTCCCAGAGATAAATACACAGGTTCTACACACAATAAGTACTTATATTTTAGCAATAATCAAGGACCAGAAATATTGAGTTATAAGAGCTAGAAAGTAACAGATAAATCTAACTTCATGCCTGAGGGCTACCAGTACTTGAACACTCTCAGGATAGCTTTAGATAGCTTATAAAAAAAAATAAGAGTCCAAGTCTTAATATCAGGCAAAGTGAGAGAGTCAGAAAGACAAGTGAAGACCTCTTTTTGAAGAGCAAGATGGATATAATCTATATGGTTATACAAGGGTGTGTGTGTGTGTGTGTGTGTGTGTGTGTAGGGGTGAATCTTATTAGATTCTGCTTTTGTATTTCCCTATTCATTCTTCATGATTAGGTTTGCTATATCTATTTCCTTCTGGGTTCTTTCCTATCATCTTAGAGGAATCAGGACCAAAGAATGTAGGTCCCTAATACCAAAAATTCTGCAAGCATAGTCAATTATCAAAGTCTGAGTTAATGCAGGAATAGGGGGGGAAATAAAACTCAATGTAATAAATGAGGGTTTCTTAAACTTTTTTCCACTCAAGACCCCTTTTCATCCAAGAAATTTTTATATGACCTCAGGTATATAAGTATATAAAATAAGTACACAAATTTAATATTTGCTGATAATAAATCATAATTTCATGACCCCCACATTCAGTTATGTGACCCCATTCAGGGTTCTGACCCATAATTTAAGAAGCTTTGTAACAAATGAATGGGAACATGAATGAGAGTTGTAATCCCAGGGGAAACTACATGAGAATGACAAGGATGAGTGAACACCAAGATGTAATATAGGGTCACAAGGTGCAATGGTCTGGGGGCTATTTTTTGACAAACATGTCTGTGTAATAGCATGAATCTATTAAAAACTGACAGAAAACTCAATTACAAGGGAAAAAATTCTATTGTTTATAGCATCATTTGAATTGCAAAAATAGAGTCATGAAAGACCAGGAACCCAGGAGCCCTGAAGCAAAGTCCTCTTCTTTTAAGTTAATTTGCCTTTGGTGGTATCAGATATACCCCTGTAAAAATAAAAATAAAAATAAAGGAACCATAGTTCTTTGAGGCCAAATCCTGATAAGAAACCCTGAAAGTCACGTGGTGGTATATTTCATTGTTGGGAAAACATTCCATTTTGGCCTAATATTCCCAGCATGCATTTAAATTATTTAGAAAATGAACCACATTTTTTCCTAGAGACCCATTTGTTTCAGAGAAAAACATTCATAGATGCATACAAACTTTTACAATGATGATAGATGCATTATGAAGTTTCATTCAAAGAAATGAAATGGGGAAATGAGGAACTCTTTACATAGTATTTGTCTCTTTCTTACACTTTCTCTCATGAGATAACATCTAATAAAGGTTTCCATGGCCTTTGAAGGTATGTCATATTTTTCTCACTAAACCCAGTATGCTCTGGGAACATTCTAATTTTTTTTTTGATGGATTATCTTGTCACTTTACTCTGAGTGCATTTATCTTAGGAGCATCACCTCAAAGCACGCCACTTTCATACATGACAAATTTAACCCTTGGGAACACAGGTGGGATTGGTAGTTAGGAAGCACTTTACAGAAGGACTTGCTTCAGTAAACCAGAAGAAGCCATCTGTGAAATTCACAAAGTAACAGAAAACAAAAAAAGGGATGAAGATTTACCAAGGATCAAATAGTTTTGGAGCAGGTAGGGACTTTAGAGGTGACTGAGTCCATCCACAGCTTTTCGCTTAGCTTGCTTAATCCAAATGTAAATCTTTTACTAGTGATCAGTCATAGTATGTTAAAATTGAAAGAGATCTTAGAATTCATAAGCAAGTTTAAACTTTATATTTTTATTGAGGAGGAAATTGATATCCAGAGAGAATAAATTCAATTCATGTTACATCTGTGTTAGAATAGCAAATTATACTGAATTATTAGTAGCTATCTCTCTCCCTCCCTCCTTTCCCCCTCTCTCTTTCCCTCCTTCTCCTTCCTTCTCTCTCTCTCTCTTTCTCTCTCTCTCTCTCCCCCCTCCTCTCTCTCTTTCCCCCTCCTCTCTCTCTTTCCCCCTCCTCTCTCTCTTCCCCACTCCCTTTCTTCCCCACTTCTCTCTCCCTCTCTCTTGCTCTCTCTGTCTCTCCATTCCCTCCCTCTCTCTGTCTTTGTCTCTCTATATCTATCTATCCATCTATACCTCTGTCTGTGTGTATGTGTGTACACATTCTTCTTTTTCCATTAAAACAACAATTCTGCTGCTTAATAGCTGTATCACTTCCTTGGGAAGGTTGCCTAAGTTCTCTGAACTTCAGGTGAGTCCACTATAAATTGTGTGATTTTGTAAACCATTTCATACCTTACTAAATAGCCTTTTGGATTTTCTATTTGCTGTCTTCCTTCCCTCCCAATACTAACCCCCTACCCTGCCAAAAAAAAATAATAATAGACAATCCCCATTTTGGAAGCCAACATTTAATGTTAATCTCATCAGATAGTTGGACTGAGCTTTGGAGGTTGGGTTATTGCAATGTGTTCAACTTGGTTTAAACTTAAGCAAATCTCATAATCTATTGGCATTGTTATTGAGAAGCTAGGGTCATCACAATGTCATGAGACAACATTGGAATAGTTCTTCAGTAGGGGTCCTCATTGCCTGCTGAATAAAATCTAAATTCCTCTCCTGTCATTTTAAACTTTCCACTAGCTGGCTTCAACTTGTCATTTTAATTTTTTTTGTCTATTCCTCCCTTTCATATGCTCTATATTCTGGCCAAACTGGAATATTTGATATCTATGCTGCTTTCCTATTTATCCTCTCCTTAGACCTTTAAGCATCCTATATCTCATGCCTGGAAAAGTTCTCCCACACCCAATTTTAAAACCTACAATTTCCTTTTTTTTTTTTTTTTTTTTTTTTTTTTTTTTTTACTCTTTTCCTTTAAGGTCTGGATTAGGTAACCCTTTTCTTAAAGCTTTCTTTGACCTCTTTTTAATTTCATCTCTACTGAATGTGATCAGAGCTCTTCCTTTCCTTGATCATCACTTTTGTATTAATTATTCTCTCATTCGTATAATGACATTGTCTCTCCTCCATTTTGAACACAAACTCTTCTAGGACAAGGATGGTGTAATATTTTTCTTTGTGATTTACTTTCATAGTTATTTTTACATCACTTTTCTTTGTGTTTCCAGAGTCCTCTAGTAGACTTTGCACACAGTAGGATTAAAGACATTTGCATTTTATATATGAAGTGTGAGATTATAACCATTTTTATCAATCAAAGAAGCTTTATCTTTTCACAGTTATACTCCTGAACTGATTTACCAGAAATCCCCGATGTCATTTTTGCATTTTATGAATGAGAATATGAAACACAAAAATACAGTATTATTATGTCCCTCCTTGCAGTGGTTGGGGAGAGGGAACCTTTTTTTTTTTCCTGCCAAGAGCCATTTGGATGTTTATGACATCATTCACAGGCCATACAAAATTACTAAGTTATAGAAATCGAGCAAGTGGGAGGTTGTTGTACCTAGCTCAGCTCATCATTGCCTACATTTGCTAGAGGAATAGATGTTCCTCACCCTTATTCTAGAAGGTTATACCTCAGGTGGCTGTCTATGTTTCCTACCTCTAGGAATTTGTTTCAAGAATTATATCTTATGGTGGTATTTGATGAATAAAAATATTAATGTACTAAGCTTAAGGTCTCACACACTGAGACTTAAATTGCATGTGGAGCCCACTATCTTGATTCAAAAAAAGGACAATTTGTAGAATGAGTTCAGCCTACATGCACATTTTTGTGTTGTTCAGTCATTGTCAGTTGTGTTTGAAGAAATCCCATTTGGGATTTTCTTGGTAAAGACATTGGAGTGCTTTGTCTTTGCCTTCTCTAGCTCATTTTACAGATGAGGAAACTGAGACCAACAGAATTAAGTGATTTGTTCAGTCACACAGCTAAGAAGTGTCTGAAATTAGATTTGAACTCAGGAAGAGTCTTCCTGACTCCACACCCAGGGCTCTATCAACTGTGCCATCCAGCTGCCTTCTTGGTCCACACCACCAATCATTTTTCAGCCAAGCAATTACTGAGAAACTTGTGGATTACCCACCAATGCCCAGGGGATTATTTTTGGCAGGCATGATACTACTATGTTAGTATGATTCTGCCTGGAATTCAATGCTATGAAATAGCATTTCATAGGGAAATATTTACAGGATCCAGTACAAGTCACAATGCACAGATGTATAGTATTAATTCAAGGTAAAGTATTTTAAGTGGGATTAGTGACAAGCTTAGAGTCTGAAGCTCTGGATTTGAGACCTGCCTCCATCATTTGCTAAGCATGTGATGATAGGAAAACACTTTATCTCACTTATAAAAAAGGGCTGTGAAGAAAGAGCTCTGGTAGCTTTAATATTCAATAAAGCTTATAGAACTAGCTATGATAAAGTTATTTGCCCTTTCTGAGTCTTGATTTTATCATATTTGAAAAAGAGAAGAAAATACTTATGTGGTCTGCCACCCAGAGCTATTTAGAGCAATCAAATGAGCAAAAAATTAGAACTTAATAACTTCAAAAAGATGCAGGATTGTTTGTGAAGAGTTAATATGGTGAAGAGAATCCAGGAGGTTGCTGGAGCTTTCCCCAGTTTACCTTGGAAATAATGTGAAATAAAGCCTCTAAACTGATTTTAAAGCAACAGAACCCACAAAAACATGAAGTGAAAGAATTTTCTAACTTAAGATAATTTAGAGGGACTTTAGGAAATATCTGTCTTACTTAAGCAGAATACAATCCAGAGCAGACAGTGTGCAGGCAAGCTATTGGGAGACTCTGAGACACAGCATAGATCAGCAACCTAAGCCCCTTGGTCCTGGCTCAGCAGGCTAGTGGTATATCAGGTGAGTTATGAGAACTTCAGCTCTAGAATAGAAAGCAAATTTCCAGCCCAGAAACCAGGCAACAACACGATTGACTAGGGCTGAGCCACACCAGGGCAGCCAGCAATCCGTAAGCCCTAGAATTCCTGGGCCCAGCAAAAGAATTTTAGGACATTGTCATCTATGCCCTAGGAACAGAGCTTAACTTTCAAAGTAATGAAATAGGCTAAATAATGAGCAAACAAAACAAAACAAGAACAACCCTCCCCCCCAAAAAAAAATTTAAATAAAGGAGCTTTGAGCATAGAAAGCTATTATAGTGATAGGAAGATCAGAAAGCAAACTCAAAAGAGGACAATGGTGTCAAAATGTTTACATGTGAAGCTTCAAAGGGAAATATAAAGTATTCTCAAATTGAAAAATCTCAGAAGAGCTCAAAAAGAATTTTTAAAATCAAATAAGAGAGGTAAAAGAAGGAATTTTTTAAAAAAAGAAATAAATAATGTGAGAGAGTCAACAACTTGGAAAAGAAAGGATAAAAATTGACTGAAGAAAACAATTCCTTACAAAGTACAATTGGCCACACAATAATCAAGTTCTATAGCAATCAAGTATTTGATAAACACCCAAACTCCAGCTTCTGGAATAAGAACTCACTTTATGATAAATTTCTGGGAAAACTTGAAAATAATGTCAGAAACTTGGAATAAACCTATATTTCACACTCCATACCAAAACAAGGTCAAAATGGATGCATGATTTGGGCATAAAGGATGATACCTCAAACAAATTGGAGAACAAGGGATAATTTACCTATCAGATCTTTGGAGAAGGGAGAAATTTATGACCAAAGAAGATCTAGAGAACATTATAAAAAGCAAAATAGACAACTTCGATTACATTAAATTAAAAAGTTTTTGTACAAATTAAAAGTGAAGTACAGAGCTGGGAAAAAATCTTTACAGCTAGTATTTCTGATAAAGGTCTCTTGTTTAAAATATATAAATAGGTGTCAAATTTATAAGAATACAAGTCATTCCCCAGTTGATAAATGGTCAAAGGATATGAACGATTTTTAGATGACAAAATTAAAAGAATGTATAGTTATAAGAAAAAATGCTCTAAATCATTATTGATTAGAGAAATGCAAATTAAACAACTCTGAAGTAACAACTAACATCTCTCAGATTAGCTAAGATGACAGGAAAAAACAACATGATTAATGTTGGAGAGGATGTGAGAGAATTGGTACAGTAATGCATTGTTGGTGGAGTTGTGAAATGATTCAACTATTCTGGAGAGCAATTTGGAACTATGCTCAAAAGGCTATAAAAATGTGCATACCCTTTGACCCAGCAGGGTCACTACTGAATCTGTATTCCAAGGAAATCATAAAAGAGGGAAAAAGACCCACATGTACAAAAATATCTGTTGCAGCTCTTTTTGTGGTAGCAAAGAATTGGAAAAAGAGTGGATGCCCATCCATTGGGGAATGGTTGAACAAGTTGTGATATATGAAATTGATGGAATATTATTGTTCTATAAAAAAATGATGAACAAGCATTAGCTTGTTATATTATAGAAAGGCCTGAAAAAATTTACATGAACTGATGCTGAGCAAAAACAAGCAGAACCAGGAATACACTGTGCACAATAACAGCAAGAATGTGCAATGATTAACTATAAAAGACTTGTTTCTTCTCAGTGGTTCAGTGATCCAAAGTAATCCCGATAGACTTTGGATAAAAAATGCCATCTCCATCCAGAAAAAGATCTAAGGAGACTGAATATAAATCAACACATGAAATGTTCACTTCTTTTTTCTGTTTGTTTTTTTTCTCTCCCATGTCTTTTTCCATTTTGCTCTGATTTTTCTCTCCCAAGATGTTTCATAAAAAATAAATAATATTCATAAATAAAATTCATAAAAATAAAAATAAACTTACTACAATTAAAAAATACAATTGGCCAAATTGTTTGGGTGGGATGAAATCAACTAAAGAAAATAACACAAAATAAGAATTAGATGCAAAAAGAGAAACAGAAGTTAACTGAAGAAAATGATTCCTTAAAAATTAGACCTGGACAAATGGAAGTTAGTGACCCTATGAGATTTCAAGAATTAATCAAACAAAATCAAAAGGATGAAAATATAAAAGAAAATGTAAACTATCTCATTGGAAAAACAAATGACCTGGAGAATAGATCCAAAGAAATAATTTAGGAATTATTGGACTACCTGAAAACATGATGATAAAAAAAAAAACTTGGAATCTTTAAAAATTCAAAAATTATATTTAAAAAAACCTATTAATCCCCTCCTGAGATTACAAAATGAAAATTCCAGTGAATATTGTAGCCAGATTCCAGAATTATCAGTTCAAGGAGAAAGTACTGCAAACTGCCAAAAAGAAACAATTCAAATATCAAGGAGCCACAATTGGGATTACACAGGGCATAGCAGCTTCTCAGTGAAAGGATGAGAGACTTTGGCATATGATAGTCTACAAGACAAATAAGCTTGGTTTATAATCAAGTATCAAGGACCCAGCAAAACTGAACACAAACCTTTTGGGGAAAAGATGGAAGTTCAATGAAATAGGGGACGTTGGAACTTTTCTGATAAAAAGACCAGAACAGAAAACTGAATCTTCAAATACAAGATTGAAGAGAAGCATGAAAAGGGGGGAAAAGGCAAAACAAAACATGTTATTCAATGAAATTAAACTGTTTACATCCCAACATAGGAAGATGATATTTATAACTCTTGAGAACTTTATCTCTAGGAAGGCAGTTGGAAGGAGTATATACATAGACAGAGGATACAGATATAAGTCGACTCTTATGTGATGATATAAGAAAAATAAGGGATGAAAAAAGGATTATACTGGGAGAAGAGGAAAAAGGGAGGCAGGATACAATATATATCATATGAAAAGGTACGAAAGACATTATATTAGAAGGAAAGAAGGGAGAATATAATGATTGTTTGAATCTTATTCTCATTGGATTTGTCTTGGACAAGGAATAACATACATGCTCAAATGGGTATTTAAATTTTGTTTATCCGATTGAAAAGTAGGAAGGAAAGGAGAAAAGCAAAGGGAAAGCAGGGAGCTGATAGAAGGGAAGACAAAAGCAGAAGGGAAAAAGAAATAAAAGAGAGAAAGGCTGACTGAAGGGAGAGCAGATTGAGGGAAGTAATGGTCAGAAGCAAAACACTAGTGAGGCAGCACAAAGTGAAAGGAGAGAAAAAAAAAAGCATAAATGAGCAGAAATAGGATAGAAGGAAATATGCATTTGTTAATCATAACTGTGAATGTGAATGGGACAAAGTCTCCCACAAAACAGAATTGAATAAGATAGTGGATTAAAAATCAGAATCCCGCAATATGTTGTTTACAAGAAATTCATTTGAAGTAGAGAGATACACATAAAGAAAGGCAAAAAGCTGGAATACAACATACCATGCTTCAAGTTAAGTTAAAAAAAAAAAAGAAGCAGGAGAAGCAATTCTGACTTCAACCAAAGCAAGAGCAAAAACATCTAATTAAAAGAGATAATGAAGGAAAATACATCTTGTTAAATGAAGTAATCTTAATTGTAAACATAGCATTCAATTTGTTAGAAAAGTTAAGTGACTTACAGGAAGAAATAAACAAACAAAAAACTATACTGGTAAGGGATCTCAACCTCCCTCTTCCGGAACTGGATAGACTAACCACAAAACAAGAAAGAAGTTAAGGGAAGTGAATAGAATTTTAGAAAACTTAGATATGATAGGCATCTGAAGAAGACTGAATGGCCTTAGAATGCAATATATCTTTTATCTCAGTAATACATGGATGCTACAAAGAAACTGACCATATATTAGTGCATAAAAATCTCACAATCAAGTACAGAAAAGCAGAAATATTAAATGCACCATTTTTAAACTATGATGCAATTAGAAAGTATGTATGATAAAGGACCATGGAAAAATAGACTAAGAATTATTTGGAAAGTAAATAATTTATTCATAAAGAATAAATAGGTCAAACAACAAATCTTAGAAATAAGCAACTATTTCATCAAAGAGAATGACAATAATAAGACAATCTATCAAAACATGAAGTATAGTCAAAGCAGTTCTGGAGAAATTTTATATCTCTAAATACTTACATGAACACAATAGAGAAAGAAGATATTAATGAATTGGTAATGGAATTTAAAAAGCTAGAAAAACAAATTAAAAATCTTCAATTAAATGCCAAATAAGTTCTTAAAAATCAAAGGAGCGACTAATAAAAATGATAGAAAGATAACTCTTGAAATAATACATAAAAATAAATCTTGGTTTATGAAAAAGTAACAATAAAATAGACAAATCTTTGGCTAATTTGACTTAAAAAAGAAAAAAAAAGGAAATCAAATTACCAATATTAAAAATGAAAATGGTGAATTCACCACCAATGAAAAAGAAATTAAAACAATAATTAGGAGCTATTTTGCCCAATTGTGTTGCAATAAATCTTACAGTCTAAGTGAAATGAACAGATAGTTTCAAAAATATAAATTGCCCAGATTAATAAAAGAGGAAAAAATTTAAATAATGCCATTTTAGAAAAAAGAAATTGAACAAACCATCAATAAACTCCATAAATAAAAATCTCGAGGGCCAGATGGATTTAGATGTAAACTCTATTAAACATTTAAATAATGATTAATTCCAATACTATATAAACTATTTGAAAAAACAAGTAGAATCCTACAAAATTCTTTTTATGACACAAATCTGGTGGTGATACCTAAAGCAGGAAAAATCAAAAGAGAAAGAAAATTATAGACCAATTTCCCTGATGGATATTGGTGTAAATATTGTAAATAAAATGTTAGGAAAAAGATTATAGCAATTTATTACTAGGATAACATAATATGACCAGGAATGCAGGGATGGTTCAAAGAAAATGATCAGTATAATTGACCCTATCAATAACAAAACTAACAGAAATCATATAATTATCTCAAAAGATTAAGAAAAAGGGTTTTGACAAAATATAGCACACATTCCTACTAAAAACAGTAAAAAGCATAGGAATGAATGGAGTTTTCTATTAAATGATAAGTAGCATTTGTCTTAAACCATCAGTAAGCATTTTGTGTAATAAGGATAAGCTAGAAACATTTCCAGTGAGAGCAGGGGTGAAATAAAAACCCATGATGACCACTGTTATTCAATATTGTATTAGAAAATTTAGCTTTAGCAATAAGAAAAAGAATAGAAATTGGAGGAATTAGAAAAAAGTAAAACTATTACTCTTTGCAGATGATATGATTGCATACTCAGAATCCTAGAATAAATTAAAAGATTATTTGGAACAATTAACAACTTTAACAATAAAAAATAAGTCTACATAAATCATCAGCATTTCTATGTGTTATCAACAAAGTCCAGCAGCAAGAGATAGAAAGAGAAATTCCATTAAAAATAACTATAGAGAATATAAACTATTTGGGAGTTTACTAGCCAGGAGAAACCCAGGAACTATATGAAGACAATTATAAAACACTCTTCACCAAAAAAATCTTAACAATTGAAAAAGCATCAATTTTTCCCTATTTGACAAACATTTCTGAAAAAAGTGAAAAATGGTAGGTCAAATTAGGCATTAACCAATATCTCCCACTGTACACCAAGATAAGGTCAAAAATGGGTACATGATTTAGACATAAAGGATGATATCATAAGCAAATTAAGAAAGCAAGAAATAGTTTACCTGTCAGATCTATGGAGAAGGGAGGAATTTATGAACAAACAAAAAATAAAGAACATAATGAAATTCAAAATGAATAATTGTTATTTCATTTAAATTAAAAAAGGTTTTACACAAAACCAACGCAAGTAAGATTAAAAGGAAAGAAAAAAGCTAGGAAACAATTTTACACTATGTTTTTGATAAAAAAAAAATTCTTTTTCTCAAATATATAGAGAACAGAATCAAATTTATAAGACTACAAGCCATTCCCCACCTGATAAATTGTCAAAAGGTATGAACAGGCAGTTTTCAAATGAAGAAATGAATCTATAATAATAAGAAAAAAATGCTTTAAATCATGGCTGATTAGAGAAATGTAAATTAAAACAACTCCAGAATACCACCTAACAACTATCAGATTGACTAACATAACAGCAAAGGAAAATGGTAAATGTTGGATAAGATGTGAGAAAATTGGAATGGAATCCTAATGTATAGTTGGTGGAATTATGTGGTGAACCAAACCAACCATTCTGGAGAGTAATTTGGAAGTACGCCCAAAGGGATATTAAACTGTTTGTACCTTTTGATTTAGCAATATCACTACTAATTCTATATCACAAAGAGATCCAAAAAAGGGGGGAAGAACCCATATGTATAAAAATATTTATAACAACCCTTTTTCTGGTGGCAAAATATTGGAAATTGGAAATTGGATGCCTATCAATTGGGCAATGACTGACCAAGTTGTGGTGTATAAATGACATGGAATACTATTGTATCATAAGAAATTATGAGCAGATTTCAAAAAACCTGGAAAGACTTACATAAACTGATGCTGAGTAAAGTGAGAATTAGGAGAGCATTGTACACAGTAATAGCAAAATGGGCAATGATCAATTATGTTTGACTTAACTTTCCTCAGCAATACAATGGTCCAAGACAATTCCAAAGAAACATGATGAAATATACTATCCATATCCAGAGAAAGAACTATGGTGTTTGAATTCAGATGGAAAATAATATTTTTACTTTTTTTCTTTCTCATATTTTTTTTCTTTTTTATGATTATTTCACAACATAACTACAATATGTGAAAATATATTTAACATGAATGTACATGTATAGTATATATCAGATTGATTGTTGTCTTGGTGGGAGAAAGGAGGGAGAGAGAAAAATTTTGCAACAATTAATCTTATAAAAATGAATATTAAAAATTAGCTTCACACAATTATAAAAAAAATTAAAGTACTGTTAAATGGAGGAAAATATGCATGTATATTTGATTTTCCCATTATTATTAGTCACAAGTACAATATGGTATCAAATTGGACCTCAACCCTCCCTAAGCCCAACACTATCAGCAATGACCACATTGCTGATTTCTGGGTAGTTTAGAACAAAGATTAATGCTTGTTTCAGGTCTCACCAAAAAGGAAACCTTTTCCCCAGCTCTGCCAAGTTGGCTGGAGTCCCCTGAGCTGTAGTGAAGATAATCACATCTTCCTGAGTGCTCCTGTTGGCACAGAGCTGAGAGATCAGAGAAGCCTGGTTTTCTCACCTCTGCCAAAAACTCTCACAGGCAGATTTCCCTTTTGGTCAGTGGTTTAAATGATTTCCTTGTTAATTCTTCTCCACTTGGAAATTGTTCCTGTCACTTCCATTCAATCTCGAACATGTTTAGGAAAGCAGCATTGATTAATGGGAACAACGTCGACTGGGAATTAGGACACCTGGATTTTAGTCTTTTTCTTTAACTTTGTCCTTGAGACTCTGAGGTTGTTTTTCTTTTCTAAATAAAACAAAACAAAAACTAAAGGGATTATACTTATGGCTGATTCAGTCATTTTGACTTTATTGTATGGTTCTTCCCAACTCTGACCCTTCACTTCCAAGGTTCCTTTGAGGTCAAGCACTTTTGTATACTATAATCCTTTTCAGTTTTAAGAATGCTTCACAGTTTAGACATTCTATTTTTTTCTGGGGAAGGGGAGAGATGAGAAAGAGGAGGGGAATGGATTTGAAGTTTAAAAAAAACTGTTTAAATCCATATTCTACTACTTCCTATCATGGGACAAGTCAAGTCTTTCTGGATTTTCTCTTTTATAAATTGAGTGAACTGAGCTAAATGATTTCTCGGGTGCCTTCTAGTACTAAATCCTTTGACCTTAGGTACCAACATCCCTTCAAACTTTGAATCTGACAGTGTTCCATTTAGCACAGAGGCAATTTTTACAAAAAGACCTTTTTAACTCCAAAAGTAAAACTATTTTCTAATAGGAATTTTATTCATTGAATGTTCAACAAGGAAGCAGTGATCAATGAAGAATCATGACCAAAGAAGATCTGCATTTTTGGAAAATAAGACAATTGGCAATGGAAAATCATTGGAATTAGAACCTGGTCACTTAAAATTTGTTTATCTTGGGTAAGTTAGAAACTCAATTTTTCCTCTACAAATGCAGGTGATATTGTTACTACCTTTCACAAAAAGGTTATTATAAGGCTCCATATAGGTAATATATATCAAATGCTTGATGAAATATTGAATTTACATAAATAACATTGTATCATTAATTGTATTCATTTATTGATAAATTATTGCAGTTTTAAGAAAAATGCTCTAAATCACTATTGAGCAAAGGAATGCAAACTATTACACACCTCTTAGATTGATTAAGATGGCAGAAAAAAATGATACATGTTGGAGGGGATATGGGAAAACTGGGACAATAATACATTGTTGGTGGAATGGTGAACTGAACCAATCATTCTGCAAAACAATATGGAACTATGCCCAAAAGGCTATCAAATATGTGCATACCCTTTTGTCCCGCAGTGTCTCTACTGAGTCTGTAAATCAAAGAGATCATATCAAAAAGAGAAAAGGAATCACATGTGCAAAAATGTTTGTAGTTGCAAGCAATTGGAAAAAAGGATGGAAGCCCATCAGTTGGGGAATGACTGAATGAGTTATGGTATATGAATGTAATGGAATATTATTGTTGTATAAGACATGATCAGCTGGATGATTCAGAAAGGCATGGAGATACTTATATGAACTGGTGCTAAATGAAGTGAGTTTCCATGGTTTTCTGATGAAGAGAGCCATCCTGGACCCAGAGAGAGGATAGTAGGGACTGAAAATGGATCACAATGTAATACTTTCACTTTTTTGTTGTAGTTAGTTCATATTTTGCTTCCTTTCTCATTTTTCTTTATTTTTTGATCTAATTTTTCTTGTGCAACATGTTAATTGTGGAAAGAATAGAATTATATAGAAGATTTGCATATGTTTAACATATATTAGATTACTTGCTGTCTATGGGAAGAGGGAGAAGGGAGGGAGAAAAATTTGGAATACGAGGTTTTGCAAAGGTGAATGTTGAAAACTATTTTGTATATATTTTGAAAATAAAAATTATTATTAAAATTAAATTTAATTAAATTAAAAAGATAAATAATGTAATTATGTTAATAATAATAATTCATTTCTCTTGTCAAATACAGTCTTAAAGTATTCATTTAATTATACACCTTGAATATCATTTGAAGAACAATGTAGCCAAGTATGGAGAAGACTGTGAGAAGGGACCAACTCAAATATATTCAAGTATTTAAATGAAGTCTTTTTCAAACAAGTAAATTTTAGTTTATACCATGTTGCAATTTTTCTACTATCTATTTTTGAGAACATTTTGATAACAAATAAAGCTAAAAAGGGAGGACTTTGATTTTTGATTCTGTATGACCTGCTTATACATTTGTTACCTATTCAATTAGCTGGTACAGATGATAGAATTCTGGTCCTGGACTCAAGATGACATCTTCCTGAGTTGTAGTCTGACCTCAGACACTAAACATATGATCCTGAGCAAGTCACTTAACCATGTTTGCCTTAGTTTCCTCATCTGTAAAATGAGTTGAAGGAAATTATAAGCCACACTAATATCTTTGCCAAGAAATCCCCAAATCAAATCACAAAATGTCATAAATAACTGAAATGACTGAACAATAGTGTTGGAATCTTTACAAAGTGTTAAGACATTGGAGTTAATTTAATCTTAGAAAGAGTTTTGGGCCAGAACTTGAACTAGGTACTAAGTAGAACTGATTGAACAATGCTTGTGTTCACACCTTTAGAGAGCTCATAAGTATCTAAGTACTCAATGGAGTTCACACGAAAATTCAGGGCTGGCTTAGTCTGAATTCACACCTCCCTTGAAATTCTTAGGACCAGAGAGCACTCTGGGAGATAACCCATAATCCCTGCCTCGAGAAGGAGGAGTTAATCTTTGGGAGATGATATATATGGAAGAAGCTCTTGGAGCTAGGAAGAATTTCTCTGGAACATCGACAGGGCTCTGAGACTGAACACTCTGGAAGAAAAGCCTACAAGCCCTATCTTTGAGGCAAGAAAGATCCATTGCATCTTCCAACTTGGTACTGGCTGGAGGCTGAAGAAAGCAGAGGCAGAAGCCAAGGACAAAGCTGCAAGATCTCTTGGAGCCAGGCAGAGAGATAGGCCTCAACTAACCAGGCTAATTTGTAAGGAGAAATAAACGTTTGCATTTTTACCAGCTCTACAATTTTGGAGTAATTATTTATTTTCAACTGAGACTAAGGCTGCCTCCAAGGAAAACCACCACACAATAGTCTATCCTGAAGGGAGCTAATACCAAAGAGACATGGGATGTTACCCTTCTTCCCAAGCTGCCTGTTTTAAAGGACTAAAAACCCTTTGGGGTGAGATGGTCAGGATTTGGTCTCAGAGCACTAAATTTAGAAAGCATCAAAAAGAGAGATGCCTCAGAGTGTTTTGAGTCCATCATCTTCTAGAAAGGACAGAACTTAGCACCTATTGAGCAAGAATAAAAGTATTTCAAATAGGAAATTATTAGATGGTATTCTGGAGTGAATTGTTCTCCCCTTCTTAATTAACATTTTGTTCAGGTCTGTTCTTGTGTTGGGCCCCAAAATTCCGACTCAATCAGCAACCCATCTCATGGTGACAATGATTCATCCAGTTCAAGATGCAAGTATCAAAGAGTCATCAATGTGGTGGTCACTACTAATCAATCACTAATAAGGCATCAGTAAAAAGGGCCCTCCAGCTGTTACATCCTTTTTTCCCCTCTTTTATAAAACTACTAAAAATAAACTCAGATTAAAGTAGGATGAAAGAAGATTCTGAAATGACCTTCCCAGAGTTAATCACCTAATGGCCATTATGTTATGATACCTATCCACCCATATATATTTCAAAATCTTTGTACACATTCATCAACAAAGAATATTTGATTGATATATCACCACTAAGTCCATCCTTTTCCCTAGCAACTGCGTACTAATTATGGCAGACATTAACTAGTATTTATGTCGCATTTTCATGTCTTTTTTCTACCTGGAATATTTCACACATTAAGCATGAATACAAATCCAAAGCAAGAGGATTATCATAGTAAGGCATGATAATGCCCTTATTTGTAGTAGAGTTAAAGAGGAGAATTTCTATTATTCAAACGAATTACCCCTTCTCCCCAACATAGACACTTTTGATTTTCATACCCAACAATACTGTTGTGTAATAAAACCAATATCTACTAAAGTTTTCCTACTGTCCTCCCTAAAATACATTAAATTCTCTCTTTTTTTAATAATATTTTATTATTTTTCTCCAGCTACATGTAAAAACTCATTTTTAAAAAAAAAATTGGGCTCCAAATTGTATTCCACCCTTCCTGTACTTCCTTCATCCTGAGACAGTAAGCAATTTAAAATAGATTATACATGTGCTTTCATGCAAAGCATATTTATATATTAGGCATGTTGTGAAAGAAAGCAGACCCAAAAAACCCCCACTATAAAAAATAAAGTGAAAAATAATATGTTTTGATATGCTTTCAGACTCCATTATTTTTTCTCTGGAGTAGCCTAGATTTTCCCTAAAGGCTGAGAGTTGATTAACCTTTTCAAATTTTATCTCCCTCAATTCAGCATCCTGGTGGTATTACACATTATTGATGTAGCTTTTTGGTCTCCTTGAGGAATTAACGATCCCCATCCACGTGAATCTGATGTTCTGTGGTATCCCAAGATTGCTTGAATCAGTGCACCCTCTTCAACTGACTAGAAGCTTCTCTTTGGAGATAGAGGAGGTTGAGTAAGTTAACTTGTTGAACCAAATATTTATATACATACCTTCTATTTTAGGATAAAGTCAGCATAATTTTCTTATCATTGACCTACAAGTAGCTTATTTAATCTTAACACCAACCTTGAACAGGTTACTCTGAATCACAACTACTTCTAGCACCATGTCTTAACTATTCCTTTCTTTTAGCTGGAATATTCTTTCCCTTCTTCTCTCCAATTATCCAACCTATAAATCTTACCTAAATTTTTTTAGCTCCCTCAGTGCTTAGCCAATTGATCTCTCTATATTCAACTTACAAATATTAATTATGCTGTATTACTGGCCACAGTAGGTCTGAAGCCCTTCCTTCATTGAGTAAGGTTTGTAATCATGGGGAATTTATATTTTGGTGCAATAAATGCAAATGAACTTATATAGAACTTTAACGTTTACCTTTATATACATTATCACAAATTAGATCCTTCTAACATTCTTGTGACATATTTGCTATTATTATCTCCACTTTTTGAAGGAGGAAATGGAGTCTTAGAAAGGTTAACTCACTTGCCCAAGGCCACAAAATAATGTCTAAGGCAGGGGTCCTCAAAGTGTAGTCCAAAGAATTGTTAAGATCTCTGAAACCCTTTCAGAGGGTCTACAAATTCAAAATCATTTTTTATTTCTAATATAGTAAAAAGCTATAAATATAACCCATGTGAACAAAAACTCTTTGAACAGATCCCCGATAGTTTTTTTTTTTTTTTTAACAACATGTAGATACTGAGAACAAAAGTTTGAGAACTACTGGATGGTAACATTTGAATTCACATCCTTTTGATTCTTAATTACTTCAGTAATTACACTACAATGGCTCTCATTTTTACCTAATTTTACAGAAAAGGAAACTGAGTCTGAGAAATATTAAAGGGCATATTCTAGATTAGAAATCAGGCTGACTCCTGAGTCAAAGGTCGATTTCATTATATTATGATTCATAAAATGCTTTGTTTATTGTCATATAGTGGAGTATAGCGAACCTGTGGAGTTAAGTCTTTCTTTTGTTATCTTTCACTGCCCTGATGTGTGCTTTTACATTCTACATCTCATTGGATCAATTCCAAAGTAAGTGCCAACTGCAGACATTACAGAAAAGCGCACTTCCGCAACTAGGTCCATATAAGCAAAAGATCACTTTGAATGAAGTGATATTATGGAGCTTAGGATTTAGACCTGAAAGTGTCTTTAAGTGCTCTCTTAAGTCTTATTTCAACAACTTTACAGATGGGGAAACTGAGACTTAAATTGGGAAAAGATATATTCAAAGTCACATAGAAAGTATTTAGCAGAGTAAAAATTTGAACCCAGATTCTTGGATTGTAAATCCAATGCTTTTATCATGACAATAAAGGTCTTTTCATTATAAGCCCAATGTTATTTTTTTAAAAAAAGAAAAAAAACACCACTTTTTCTAAATAGACCACACTAGAGTCATTCTGTACATGCAGATATTCTTAAACTTTATTTTGCATGTCCTGGAACTCTTTTGTCATTCTGGAAAAGTCTATGGACACCTGAAAATAATGCTTTTAAATGATTGATAAAAATGTCATATTTTAGTGAGAGTTTGAATTTTAAAAAAAAATCCATTCAAATTCATTCATACAGATCATGACCTTGAAGATTACTGAAAGAATCTGTTGAGAGCAGCAGATCAAGGTTGGCTGATTGCCAAATCAGATAAGAACACATTCTTGTCTAGCATGTTTAATTTTTTAAGGCTCCCAAATACTCCACTCACAATGTCTTCATTTTCTAATTTTTCCCAATCCTCTATAAAGTAGAATATGTCTTGATCATTCATTTCCCAGCCAAATGGATCTTGAATGTCTTTGGAAAGTCCATAGCCATCCTCCTGTGACAGGAGATGCACCTGGTTAAGGCAGAGCTGATCAGCTTGAGCTCAGCCTGCTGTTGAACTTGGCAAACAGGCAGGTCATAAAACTCCAGCAGATGTTTTTGCTTTTATAGTAGCTCTTCCAAGCCCTTGGCTGGGCATAAATCCAAATAGGAGCCAAGGTAGATGAATGGGATGGTACCACCCCATGAGCCCTTAAAGTTAGAAGGCAGAACGGCCTCAGCTGCAGGAGCCTATTAAGCCATTAGCAGCAGAAGGTATGCAGGAAGGTCTGGGCAAATTACACTGACAGATTTCAAAGGCCAGGAATGTTAAACCAGGGCATTTAACATCTCTACATAGTTCACCAGGAAACAATACTTGGAGATGCACAGAAAAACATGCATGGCTTCCATGATCTTTGGAGAAATTTTATTTCATATTAGGTTTGCATGGCTGGAACTCTGTTGCAGCAATGACATATCTGTGTATCTTGGGACAAAGGCATTTAAGTATTGGTAGAACTTTTAAAAATAGTAAAATCTCTAAGCCAGACTAATCTATAAAATCTAGAACATGAAATGTTAGATCTCAAAGGGATTAGAAATTGAATCATATTATTTTAAAGAAGAAGGAAAAAATTTCAGATGTATGAAGTATCCTGAGAAATAAAATGTTAGATTAGGAGAGATAATCCCAATACTTTTGTTCAATGTAAAAAGACAAGAATTTTATTAATTTTAATTAATTGGACTATTAAATACAAAACAAGAAGATAGCAGCTTAGCTCAGATCCATTTCTACCTAAATTTTATTTTGAATAGAAATATGATTAATATTGATGATGGTGATGATGATAATAGTGGTTCATATTTGGATAGTGATTAAAGATTTACAAGATCCACCCCCTCTCCAACATTTTTGTTGCTGAGGGAACTGAGGTTCACATATATAACATAATTTGCTCAATGTTACAGAATAAGTTAACAGGCAGGCTAGGATTATATCATGGGTCAAAGAATTTTAAAGCAAACCATGCCTTCCAAAGAGGAGTTTAGATTCCAGAAGGAGAGCAATCCTATTGATGTGATTCATTCTGGGTTACAGTAAACTTCAGTGGAATCCAGTCAATTCCTTCAACAAAGTACCCCTAAACAAGAACCAGAATGATTTTTTAAAAATATTACATACATTGTTAGAAACATAATTGTCTGATCTTGAACAAATCATTTTGCTATTCTGGGTTTCAATTTGTTTTAATATAATTTGAAGAGGCTGTGTGGGATGATCCCCAAGGGTCCTTCCAGCTGCAACATTATATATTCTAAGATCTTTTCCAGGTCTAACATCCTATGTTCTGTGACAAGGTCCCTTCTGTAAGTAAACCTGTGGTCTATGCACAAATTCTCTTTCTAGCTTGATATTCTAGGTTCTGTGATTCTCTAAACAACACCCACAGAATAAGTTTAGCTTGTAAAGTCTGAAAGTATTTTTGGACTTCTTATTTTTAGAAATCAGTGAATTGCCTAAAAAAAAAAGTATCACAGCCTGGAGCCTTTTCCCATTTGAATTAGAAGAGCTTCCTGAAATGGTTAGGGACAGAAACTCATTTTGGAAATTTTTTTTGGGGGGGAGATCATATTTGAATTCCCCATTTGGTTAGCAATTTGCACTTCAGTATTCTCAAGGAGAAAGTAGCACATAATTCTCTCCTCAGAATTCATATTTTAAAATACACCACTTTTTTTTCTGTTTTGAAGATAGAAATGTTTGCTTCAGAGACTAGGAATGTTCTTTAAAGTGACACCTAAGTTTCACACACAGTTAAGATACCTTTTTCATGAAGACACCAAATTTTCCCACTGTAGCTTATTGTTTCTTTATTTCGAGTTCCTTTTACATAATAATTAATAATAATGATAGTAAGTATTTTATGGCTCTTTAAAATTTACAAAGCACTCTAAAATATTAGCTCTCTATCCTCCAAATAATTTGAGATACAGGTTTTTTTGTTTTGTTTTGTTTTATTTTTTTACTAATGAGGAAATTGAGAGGTCAAATAATTTGCTCAAACTCATACAGCTAAGAAGCTTTTAAAGTGCAAATGGTGCAATGGGCAAATGAAGCCAGTTTTTGGAGCTGGCTCCAACACATAGCTGAATCCAGCACTATCCATTAGGCCACCTAGAGAGTTGATCTAACAAATAATAAAGCACCATGACAATGTGTGTAGCACAACTTGGAGGCAGCAGATCTCTGTTTGGATCCTGCTCCAAAGAGTTCCTAAATGTGTTATTAGTAAGGTCTAACTAACCTTGAAGTCTTGAAATGAGCTTCTAAGAGAGCCAAGGGATACCCTTGGCAACAATACCCCAGTTGATATCTGATTTCTCCCAGCCCTGTGAAACTTCTCTACTCATGATCTGCCAGGGTAGCTGCTCATGGTACCTAGTAGGTACCATGCTACCAAGAAGAATGAGATGGCTTTGTCTCGTCTTCTCCCTCTCTAGCCCCTGACATTCACTTGGAATTGTCTTTAAAAGTTAATTTGTAGGCATATTTATTACCATTTGCCCTGACACATAGAAAGAAAGTTCACTAAAGCTCCAGAATTTTTAGTAATAACTCTATTTACTTCAGAAAGGATTTAACCCTGAGGAGCTCTGAAGAATCCTAGGTTGCTAGAGCTGGAAGGGACCTAAAAGATACATTTACAACCTCATTTTACAGATGAGTGGCTGAAGCCCAGAGCAAGGAAGGGATATAATTGTCATCACACAGCTAGGACTGGGCAGAGCTGGCCCTGGAATTTAGATCCCTTGCCCCTAGTCCAGCATGCTCCAATATTCCAAGCAAATACTTAATAAAATTTCATGATTATCATCCCTTTTTCCCTCCAGGAAATTCCTGATCTAAATGTATAGAATCTATTTCATATTAAGGCTATTATTTTTGTACTTGATGTAGTGATTAGCATATAACGGACCTGCCGCTGATACATCCTGGATGTGTAACCTTGAGCAAACCAAAGGTTACCTGCCTTTAACCTCTGAGGGTCAAAGCAAAGTGAGGTTCAGAATGACAAAATGATTTTCCCAGGATCAAACAACTGTGTTTCTAACAATGTAATATTTGTTTTAAAAAGTCATTTTGGCTCTTGTTTAAGGGCACTCTATCAGAGGAATTGGTTGGATTCCATTGAAGTTTACTTTAACTCAAAATGAATCACATCATATGATGCTCTAATACTGTAAACTGCAAAGAGGTCTCTGCCCTGGATCTTAGATTTATAGATGGCATAAACCCAGAAAACCCTCTAGTACAAGTCCCTCATTTTATCATCAAAATGACTTACTGGGGTCACAGAGAAATAAGATTATTTACTGGGGTCATAAAAGTTCTAAGTGAAAGAGACCACATTTGAACTCAAATTTTCTGACTGGTAAGACGCCTTCCCCCTATCACAATTACTTTCTGGGAGGAACCAGATAAATGCTTATGATCAATTGATGAATTCTCAGATATGTGAAGCATGAAGTTGTTACTTTTTAAAATATAATTTTATGCTTTGAAATGTCTTATCTGAAAGTTCAATTAATCATATGAAAGAAGCAAAACCAGTATTATTCCGCCCATATGGCAGATAAGTAAGTTATGAAGGAACTACTCAAGATTATGTAGCTAACAAGTGAATGATCCAACAGAAACCCTTGTCTTCTTACTCCAAATCAGTATGAACATTCTCTGTGACTTCCTTTTTTAGACAACCATCCCCTTCTTCCACAGTTATCCACCATGATTTTTTTTAATAAACCCCTTTTAGAATTTAATAATGATACTTTTGATTTAATAATGTCATAATGCTCTGATTATTATCACAAACCTATGAGAAGAGCTTCTGACCAAGGAACTTAAATATAGTGTGGATAATGACTTTTTCCAATGGCTAGACCAACCATGATGAAGTGTATATCTTACAAACATATATGGACAAGCTCTTGAAATTCATTTGTATCTCTCAAATCCCCCTAAATACAGATGAGAGAGAGTTTGGTTGAGACTACCATTAAACTATGGCACTCAACTTTTTCAAACCCGTTAGAAATCTGCTGTCTTCAAATTTGCAAGACAACCAATGACAAGATGTCATGGGTGCTAAAGTTTATCAAGTAATAGGCAGTAAGATGTTTAAGTGTGGGGCCTATAATGATTTCCTCAGTAGATGATTTATGAGGGTCTAATTATTTAATTACCAGGTCATTGCAATTTTTAAAATTTTCCCATTTTGGAATCATTTCACCTGGTAATTCTTTTAAATGTTTTGGCTCCTCTACTATATTAAAGTGATTATACTTATTTCTGAATGAGTCTTTCTCTGTACCACCCATGCCAAAACTACTTCTTATGATTTTTTCAAAATATAATTTAAAAATTTATTTTGTTAATTATTTCTAATCTCTCACTCCTTGGAAAGGCAAGCAATATGATGTTGTTTTTTGTCCTTTTGTTTTCAAATAGATGGAAGTGATGTCATGAGTGGTATCTGGACTCATGGTTGAATTGAATTTAAATGAGGCAGTATTGCACAAAGTCATCAGTTTCACTCTCTCTTCCAGGGTCATCAAAATCCAGTGGAAGGGCAAAAATCAAGGTGACTGGCAGTAACTAAGAATGCATTAAACGACCTTAGTATTCTGTGTCTGATCAAGCTATAAGCTCTCCACAATACAGTCTTTTACTGCCTTCATGGCCATGGAACAAATTGTTCTCAATTGCCCGTTTAGCTGGGGAAGTCTTCAGATGCTTGGAATAGACATCTCTTTAAGTCACTGTTGAGTGTGAGGTCAGTTAAGCTCAACATGGTTTAACTTGCCTACTGAGAAAGTTTTACTACAGTGTGGCTTATACTTCTTGAAGCTACAGGAAAGAAGTGAGTGAAAGGTGGACATCAAAAGTGGATAAGCAATATGATATTTATATATATGAAATCACATAAAACATAACCACATTACAAAAGAAAACATACATATTGTGACTTAAAAATATTAATTCTTCTACCATGTTTCTTTAATTGGTCCCCATTACTCCATTTACATATCTACCACCCTAGACATATTTTATATATATTATTGCATATATATATACAAACACATATATAGACATATATTATAGCATCATACTCCTAAATGGTCTTCTTGCCCCCAGCCATTCTTATGTCTATTTTAAATTATGTCAAAGTCTTTTCTTTAAAGCACAGGTGGAATTTGAACTCAAATGTGTGTGTGTATGAGAGAGAGAGAGACACAGAGAGAGAGAGACAGAGAGATAGCGAGACAGAGACAGAAAGGAGAGAGGGGAGAGGAGGAGGAGGAGAAAGAAAGAGAGAGAGAGAGAGAGAGAGAGAGAGAGAGAGAGAGAGAGAGAAGGAGAGGAGGAAAGAGAAAGAGGAGAGGGGGAGAGAGAGAGAGAGAGAGAGAGAGAGAGAGAGAGAGAGAGAGAGAGAGAGAAACAGAAGAAAGAGAGAGAAACAGAGAGAGAGAGACAGAGAGATGTGAATTAGATGATCTCTAAGTTTTAAACTATAAACTTTAAATTATGACTCTTTGATCTGTATTCAAAGCTCATATCTTGCTACTTTCTAGTTCTGTGATCATGGACAAATTACTCCTCTCTCAAGGCCGCATCTGAAAACAGGGATAACCACATTTGCAATCCTAACCTCCCGGGGTTATTACGAGGCTCTGATCAGATGGCATATGTCAAGCACTTAGTAAATCTTCAAAACCACCATGAATGCTAGTTACTATTATTCTTACTGATAATGGAGAAATTTACCCCAGACCTGTCAAACTTCCAGAATTTAATAGACACACAAGGAAGGATTAACTTGCCATACAAAGCAATGAGGCAGTACAACCTTCAGGTTTCTCCAGTCCAATCAATTCCACCCAAACCACAAATATTTTAGCATTCCCTCCCCATGCCACTGACATTATTCTCAAAGAGCTGAAGAGACCACAGTCCCAGGGGACTAACAATGCTTCAGAAACCCAACTGAACCCTTTCACAGAGGCCCAGGGACTTAAGCTTTATTTTCTTCTAGGAGCTGTCTCAAGAGGATCCCATGTGATAACAGAGAAAACCAACAGAATATAAAAGAGGCACAAAAGGCAGTGGAGAGGCTGCAGGTAAACACAAATCATTTCCAATTTTTCCTTCCTTTCTTAAAATGAAAAATCTCTTAAAAAGTCCTTTCTAATGGATGCCTCAATAGCCAAGAAGTGCCATGAATCAGGATGTCACAATGTCAAGAACCTGGAACTCCTTCAGGGTGAAATTACCTCCACCAATGAAGATAACAAACCATCTTTAAATTATAGTCTTAGAGAGTAGTCTGAGGTTCTGAGCTGTAAATGCCTCATCCACATATAGTCAGTGTCAGAGGAAAGGCTTCATTGACATTTAAGTCACTATGACAGGCCATTTCACTTTTCATTTGAAAGTGAAGATAATATTTAGACAAACTAATAGCAAGCACTTATTAATCACCTACTACATGCTGGCGAGTTTTTCTAGGTAGGAGTGTTATCAAGACAGATTTGAAATAGTTTATTCATTCAAGGAGCTAATCATATTGAGAAAAATTATAGGTGTATATAAAGTAAATATAAAGTAATTGAGTAGGTGGCGGGGAAAGCAGAAACACCTGGGAGGATTAGGAGAGATCTCATGTTGAAGGCAACATTTATAGTCTTTGGAATAAAATTAAGAATGCTAAGAGATGGAAGGAGAGAGTCTGTGGAGTCAGGGAGGATAGTCTGTGCAGAAGAAGGGAGGTTTAAAGAGGAAGAAGAGAGAGACAGACTTTTATCTAAGCAGCATTTATATGGTTTCTCCCCCTGACTGTTTTTTGCTCATTTACACGGGCTGCATTAGAAACTCCATCTACATATGTAGATTTGATGACATCCAAGATTGTACCATTGTTTTTAATTCCTCTCTTTCATTTTCAGCAAATGGTTAACCCAGTGGAATGGTCAGCTTTGCTGTTTACTCAATGTGTGTCTGAACAGGACACTTTTCTGCTCCTCAGTCTTTCTCCTTTAAAATATGGAGATGATAATACTATGCTGACTTACCCCATAAGCTGATGAAGAAAAAAGGGTTTATAACTTTAAGTGATGTGGAATATGGCATCAATGTTTTGATGAGGAGATTGGAGAATGGGATTTCTAAGGTACATTCTAGTTGTTTTATTGTCATTACTTTCAATACAGAGGCTTTTTTAGTTTACTGTCCTTGTCCACTCCCAATATTAATTAATATCAAGATATACAGTTCCTTTCTGAAGTCAAGGGCTTATTAAATCATAGCTACTCACATCCTGCAAGACTTCTGCCATACTTACCAAAGGAGATGGGATATGACTCAAATTAACATAATTTGCTATCTTCTGTGGCTCTGTAAAATTGACCAATCCAGCAATATTATACCAGGGATGTTATATTCTCACCCAGACTCTGTTTCTTGGTGGCTCTGGATGGGTTCTATGTTTGAGCTTGCATTTTCTCAAAAATATACCCAGCTAACCTGTTTGGATGGTTATTCCCCAGCAACCTGCTAATTGGTGTCTTCTACTGCATGTTGATAATCTGTGCTAAATCCCCTAAAATTAATTCAACAATATCATTACTCACTGACTGTAGAGTGGAAGCACAGTGGATGGAGCCCCATCCCTGAAGTCAGGAGGACCTCAGTTCAAATATAGTCTCAGACACTTAACACTTCCTAGATGGCTGTGTAACCCTGGGACAAGTCACTTAATGCCAATTGCCTCAACAAAAAAATAAAATAAAATAAAACTCACTGATTGTGCTCTGTGCCAGGAAATTAGAGTTACAAAGTTTAGATAAGAAAATCTTCCTTTCCTTGTTTATAGCTTAATAGGAGAGTGACACTAACGTAATATCACCGAAGCATATTTTAGAAGTACAGATCAAAGTTCTACATTGAATAAGAGGGGAAATCATGGCCAATAGGAAACATCAGAAATTTTCATGGAAGAATTAGCATTTATGTTTAGCCTTAAAAAACAACTAGAGAAAGAAGGAAAGAAGTTTATTTCAGGCACAAGAAATAGAGTGAGGGAAGCCTTTAGATAAGAAAATTAAGCAGAGTATTTTGAGGGGCTAAAAATGTTGTCTAGTTTAAATAGAGGGTAAGAAAGGGAATTATAGACAACACATTAGGAAAAAGGATGGTGGTATCAGATTTAGAAGTTTCAGATGACACATACTAAAGTCCCTTTCTTGGTTATCTCATCTTTCCTTCTAATATTTGCACTAAACATCTTTTTTCTCTTCCTTACGCTATCCTTGGTTTTCAGCTCTCCATTGATGGTGACCAGTCATTGCCTTCCTCTGTGAGTTTACCTTTGGCTCACAGGCAGTCCTTAACTAAAGTTGACAAATATATATACCTATGTACCTCTCCTTAAAGATGCTACTTTGTCCAGGACCATCCAGCACAGCATTGATTATAAGTAGCCACTTCATAAATGTTTCTTAAAGATATTGATTAAATTAACTGAAGTTTCTTCACCCTTATTAAGCTAAAGATTTAATTATTCATTTATTGAATAATCATCAGACATTTTTAAGTGCCTCTAATGATTGAATGAATAGGGTGGGGAAAAGCATTTGTTATGCTTTTATTAAATACTTACTGGGCAGCTAGGTGAGTCTGTATAGTATAGTATATACTATAGATATATATAGATATATATAGTAAATACTATATTTTATATATACATGTAGTATATACAGTATAGTGTATAATATATAGTATATTTTATAATATATATATATATATACTATGATATATCTATACTATACTATAATATATAGTATAGTATAGTATACAATACTTAGTTAGCATTTGTGCAAGATGGATTAGAATGGAGGAAAACCAGAAGTAGTAAGGACCCTAGTGTAATCAACAAGTTGAATGGCAATGTTCAAATTATTTCATCACATTCTCAATTCTTATTTGCAAAGCCCCCAAAGTTGGCATCTATTCTGGGTTCCTTCTCTAAATTACTTTGGGTGTGTAACAAGATGAAAGTTTGAAAGAAGGGTATTTATAAATGTGCCTCTATGAGTATTTATTCAACACCAGTTCTGACAGAAACTAGAGTCTCAGACAGAAGAACAAAAGGTCTATTTGTTTATCTGAGGACAAGAAAATGCATGTCTATCTTTCTATAATGCAGACAAATGATTGCTTGCTTTACAGTATCCACTAGCACAGGTCTCATTGTCAGCCAACATGCCTGGACGAGCCTGTGTTGAAGGTTTTCCAAACTATTCTCACAGAAATTCAGTTGGCTGTCCCACATTCTGGGATTCCAAGTTCAGAAACATTAGGGACAAATGTTACTGATGTCATTCACTGTTTGTTTATTTGTTTTCAAAGATAAGTACTACAAAAGTTATCCAAAAGGGCTGATTTCAACTCCTGACTCTGCCATGTAGTGCTTAAGTGATCTTAGACGTGACTTAAATAACAACTTGGAGCCTTGGTTTATCCTTTTATAAATTGTAAACTAAGATTCAATTCCTGGCTCTTGCACTTTCTAGCTGTGTGCCCCTGGGAAATATATTTTGATGAGTTTGTTTCCTCATCCATGTATTGCTATTGTTGAGTCATTTCATCCAGATTTTTCATGACCTCATTCTACTTAAAATATCTAAAATATCTTCGTTTGTGTTTCATTTTCCTGGCTAACAAAAGTCAAAACTTCTTAAAGATAAAAGCCTTTTGATACTTTTTCATTGTCTCTTGGAATCCTACAACCAAATGTACATGGTCCTAGTAATCAAAATGCCTCCAATTTATCTCCCTCAATCAAAAGTTACCCATCTCAGATCCCACCTATATAAATGTGAATACTTCATAAGTCTCCATGATTGTTGAATTTTAACATATCACCTTATTCCTGCCACCAACAATTGGCCATATGGTCAATCTTACCAATGCCAGCAAAATGTATTTTGTTTAAAGTCCTGATTGTAGGGGTCCTAAATTTATTGCCAAATGATATTATTTCCTCTCAGGATACAACCAGAGGAATATTTTATTCCAATAATCACTCACTTTCTTCTGAATACTTGGGAATCTCAATGGAACTGCTGAGCCCCAACTGCTTGTCATATGCTCCTAGCCTGAGAGTAAAAATGAAAAGATTAGAAAAGTTGGCTGGGTAGAAAAGCAAAGTTGTATCTCAGAGGAGAAGTGACTACTGACTGTACTGGAGGCTGTAAACCCTATGAGTGTGCTTTTCAGAGAAGAGAATGAGATGCAGCTCAGCTGACTGTAATGGAGAAGTGATTCTGGTCCTTCATTGAACTGGGTTTGTTATTGTGAGAAAGGTCTCACCCTGCTTTCACTTACAGTATGACAATAAGCTAGTCATTTCTGCCCTTTAGTGTCACTATTAAAGAGGTGGAGTCTAAGTATAAAAGAATCAGTCAGCGTGCATCTGATATTCTTTGAATTTATTTTATGTTCTGCTTCTTTGCTAAAGTTATTAATTGTTTTATTGTTTCATCGAATTTCTCATCTTCTTTAAGCAAAATACCATTATTATCTGCAAACAGATAATGTTTGCTCCTCTTAGCCTAGGTTTACCATTAATCTTTCTTCTCTTATTACACTTTCTAGCTTTCCAAATTTTATCCCAAAAGACATAAATACACATTTTCATTTTACCACTTATCTTAATGGAAAAGCTCTCAGAGTTTCCCTGGTCAGACCAAGTTCTTCATTCCATCTAATCTTCTACCTCCATCTATTTTACCATTTATTTTGCTTCTACGCCCTCTTTCCCCATCTGAAATAACACAGTTAAGAAAGAATCCAAGGAAACCATGCCCCAATTAATATACTCAACTCTGGAATTCCAACCCTGATGTTGAGATGTTTTGACTAATGAAAAGAGTGGGCATTCACCTAGGCTATTACACATAGTTGGAACCAGACCACACTTTGCTAATGGAAGAGCAGTTGAAGATATGCATCTGTGAAGGGGATTTTTCACTTAAAGTGCCCAACATGGATGGAATCATAGGTCTGGATGCTTCCTTCCCCACCCTCACTTAAAACTATTCTATCAAATTTCTACCTTGACCTGTTAACTGATCATTCCCCCACCTTTTGATTACCCTATTTATTTTTCTCACCTTCCTTCTTTATACATCTTTGTTCCCAATAAGTTCTTCCTTCTCTCCTGCCTTCCAAGGAAAAGTCTCCTTTATTCTGTTTCCTTCCTTTTAGCATTTCAGCATGTAGCTGGGAAAAGGGATTTGTTTATTGTCTTTGAGTTTATTGCTCAGTGAAGTATATACTTATGGCTCTGCATATTTCTATTTCTTTGCTTGCCATTATAAACAATTACTAAATAAGTCTTGCAAGATCAATTCAAAGCTTATTTTGATTCTTTTTAAATGACCGCCTGGCAAGAATGCTCTTCAGATACTGATCAGTGGGTTTAAGTATATATGAAATCATTTTAGGTCTGATTTTATGACTACAAACCACAACAGGTGAAAAGCTGGCTTGTCATTGAATGACTTCCCAATAAATTTCCTAATCTGTTTCCTTGACAAAAACCACATGATTTTAGGCATCTTCTGTGATGACTCAGAGATGTACAAATCCAAACTTAGTCACTTCTTCTGAACTAATCTCTTATCACCAATTGCCTATTGGCCATGGAACTAGATGTCCCAGTTATCTCAAACTTCACATGTCCAAAACAGAAATCATCATACTTCATCCCAAACTTGCCTCTCTTCCAAACTTTATGTCAATCAAGGGTACCACCATCCTTTATGGTGGTGGTATGATATTATTTCCTCTCAGGATACAACCAGAGGAATATTTTATTCCAATAATCACTCACTTTCTTCTGAATACTTGGGAATCTCAATGGAACTGCTGAGCCCCAACTGCTTGTCATATGCTCCTAGCCTGAGAGTAAAAATGAAAAGATTAGAAAAGTTGGCTGGGTAGAAAAGCAAAGTTGTATCTCAGAGGAGAAGTGAGCAGTTGCCAAGGTTTCAACCTCAGAGTTATCTTTTTTTTTTAACTCTTCATCTACAGTCAGTTACCAAATCTTAAAATAGCTTTCCAAAACATCTCTCATTCAACCCATGCTCTATTTTATATACCCATCTCCATATATTTTGCTTCATTATATCTCACCTGGCCCTTTACATTAGTCTTTAAATTGATATTCCTGCCTCAGATCTCTCCTCTCCACAGCCCACATTCCACATGCATCTTACTTTTGTGCTCTGTTCTCACCTAGAGGCACTGGGATCTTAAACCATCAAAGTATTCCAAATCTAACTAGACCCACCATGCTTCTCATTGGTTATTCTTGTACTATATTTCATTGTTCTTCCCACTATCTTCTACCATGTAAGTAGACTCCACACTTCTGCTTTCCACCTAGAAGCCCTGACTTTCTGATTAATCACAGATAGGTCAGAACCACCACCTGTGATGTGATTGTAATAATACTAATAAGTTGTTTCCATATCTAACTAAAGCCAGACCTACCACACTGCTATCTAGCCAACTGTTGAAGGGTATAGTCTGGATTCAAACTCAAGTTTCCTCACTCCCTAATGAATAACCTATCCACTATATTTCAGATTTCCAAAGTCCCTTCCAACCATCAAATCCCTAGGCATTTAAGACCCCATTCACTCATGACATTCTGTTTACTAAGGACTTTTCTGACTTTATTACTCTCTTCTAAGACAGTTCCAATTATAAATGTCTTGTGGTACTATGGTTTCTCCACAATTATATCCTCCATTATTTGGATGTAGATGTTTATGAGATAACACATCAAAATGCTCACATTTCCTTCTATCCCTGGATCCTGAGGGATGGCAACTCTTATTTCAGATTTTTAAACCTAAACCAGATCAGTCACTTGTTTAATTGAACTTGCATGGAATCACTCACCCTGTCAGTTTGATTGTAATGTTTGTGTGGTCGTTCAGGATAAATTAGCCTGGAAAGACACCAGACAAAAATAGAAGATCTAAGTGACTGAAGACATTAATCTGTAGATCAGCCACTCCCCTCTACTCCTTTCTTCTCCCCTACTCTCTGAGAAAAATCTATCCCAGCCCTGAATGCTAAACTTTGAGCATAAAGGACACACCTCCTTCCGTTACCTCCCCTGTCGTTATTATACTAATTATGCTAAGATAGCCAGCAAAGGGAATAGCAACCCTAGCAATCTGAGGTTCTGGCTGTTCAGATGAATGGCAGGCAATCCTTTTCCATGTCAATTTTTATTTGGAAGCCATGATTAAAAGGCAGCAGAACCAAGCCAAGGATCACCACCCATGATCAGACTATTATTCTAAAAATGTCTGGCACATTTACAAAGTCCACATTCCCTCAAAATATTGAATTCACATAAATAAGTCAACAAATAAGGAATTTAGAAATTGTAAATAGTTCTGAAATATTAAATCTACTATAGGTAATGTGAAATAAGATAAATTGGGATTATTCTAGGTTCAACCATAAAAGCAAAGCCTTTCTGGGAGGAAGACATATTTTTCTTAGTTGTTAAAGCAGTAGTAATGTCTTCCTTCTAACAGTCATATCCATGGTAAAGAATTATGGAACACGAGAACACTACATAGCAATACTTGCCTGCCTAGCCTTATACCTTGTCTCCAGTTGTTAAATTGGAGAGTGTTCCCTGTTCATGTTAAATCTGTTCCAGCCTCAGGAAAACGTACAACTATAGCTGTAAGAATGCTTCTGTCATGGCCCCAGTGCTGAATGGGCTCTCTTTTCTGGAAAAGGGAGTAACATGCTTCCCAGATGATCAGTGCTCTCCAATACAAATAGAATATTATTTCTATTCCCCAAGAATATATTTAAATGTATTTAAACATCAGGACTTATGTTAAATACTGAAGAGATAATGATAAATGCAGCAGAATTGGTGCCCTCAAAGATTTCATATCCTACTAAAGAAGATAATATACCATGTAAACAATTATAAATAAGAGAAGAGAGACAGTGATGAAGATATTAGAGTTGAAGAGTGCCTTAGTGATCAAGCAGCCCAATTCCTTATTTTACTGAGGAGGCACTTTAAGCCTGGATAAATGAAATAATTTCCCAAGATTATACAGTTAATCACCAAAAGAAAAGATATCCAAAACTAAGATCTTCTGGCATCTAGTCCAGTATTAAATCCTTCATTTTATTTTATGTTTTCATCTAGAATTGTGAGGAACCTCACCACCAGCACCCCAGTATCAAATTCTCTCTAAGCTTGTTGATAAATTTTGCCACCAATCAAATTAAATCCTGGAAAGATTATTGAGGAGCTCAGAATTCAAATAATTTTTCTTCAACCCATACTTAGTCAATATAAATGGAGGAATTTGAACCCAGGTCTTTCTGGCTCCAAGCACTATATTGTATACATTATAGCATGCTGGAATAGTAACTTTTAGGTATATCAAATCTTGCATCAATTCTATGATGAAGGTAGTAAATATACAATCATCACCATTTCATAGATAAAGAACCTGCAAAAGGTTTAAAAGTATTTTCCAGGGTCACATTGCTGGGTTTCATATCTATATGTTTTTACTCCAAAGCTGCCATTCTTTCTAATAAATCTCTGAAGATAGCTCCTTAAATCCACAGGGACTAAGAATAAAAATATGAATGAGAGCCCTTGATGTTTCAGGTAGAAAAAATTGTGTAAGCTGTAAACTTTTACTCTGGCTTCAAACTTGATCACTTTTTCCCAGGGTTAAAATTCCATGTTACTTCATGGCCCAGAATAATTTGGCTCCATTTCTGAGCTATTGCTTATGTCTGCCTTGAACCTTGACTGATACTACCTCTGAAATGTGTTATCTGAACTGCTTATAACTACTAACTCCCAAAATAGCTACATGATGTGGCCATGCCCCAGAGAAATAGTTATAAGGCAGTGGGGTTCTAAGAAATGATATGTTGCCATGGAAAGAGCATTGGGAATGAAGTCACAGCATCAAAAGCTTTTTTTATTATCCGGACAAGTCAATTATTTCCCTGCACCTAGGTAAACTACAGTCATTAGACTAGCAATAGTTATTCCCTAAAGTCTTTTCCAGTCTATATATATATGATGTAACAATTCTAAATCTGAGCACTTAACATGAATAATGAAAACAGAACAAAAATATCTCTTTTTTTGTCTCCCTTTGTAATAATTGCAAATTTGTAATATAAGATAATGGAGCTAATTAATAAGGCAAGGACATCAATACTCTATTCTCTGTTGGGGGAAAGGTCTTTGAATCCTGCCTGACCTGATCTTATTTATTAATGAGCTAGTAAGTTTGGAGCTTAAAATTTAATTTTCTTCAGGGAACTTGGTCTCTTATAGAATCTTGGGATTCAACATATATTGGATACTTCCTTTATGTATTCAATATTTATTAATATATTCAATATATATTTTGTATACTTTAAAACCCAGTGTTATACCGAAGAATAATTACTTCCCCTTCAACACACAGCAAGGCTTAAATTCAACATCCAATTCCATTCTCCAGACTTCAATGTTAGCTTTCTTTTAAACCATCAAAGCACTTTCCTCAAGAACAAAGGCAAATATCAAAGCTATTAAATATCATTAAAATTATCAATAATCATTTATTAAATTCTTATCACCTAGAGTTGCCCAAAGATTTTAAGCAGTTATAATTCTTAAGAAATTAAGTTTTAATAACTTAAAGCTGCATCAAGAATTTTGTATGTAATTTTGTTTTATATGTAATATCGTATATAATAGAAATGAAAGTAAGTGCTATAGATCAGGGCTTCTTAAACTTTTTCTACTTAAGAACCCTTTTTGTTCCAGAAAATTTTATGCAACCCTAGGTATATAAAATAGGGATACCAATCAAATATTTGTTGTTAATACAATGTAATTTCATGACCACCCCCTCCCCCCATCAGTTGACCTGATGTCATATGGAGTTACAACTCATAGTTGATGAATCTTTGCTCTAGATAAAGCCAGGGCTATACTGTTCTTATCTTCCTGCCCTTGAGGCATTTACATAAGAGATAGGATATACACAAAATAATAGAATCTGTGTGTTGTGGGGTAAGTCTAAGGCCATCTTGTCCAAAGATCCTATACAAGAACTTATTCTAAAACATAACAGAGGAGTGGTTACCTAGCTCTAGACCATCCTAGATCACCAGTGAGAAACGCGAATAACTCAGAAGGAAATGAATTCTACTTTTCAATAATTATAAATTGCAGTCATTTTCCTTTGATCAAGATTAATTCTATTGCTCTGCCACTTCTAACCAGGATTGTCAAAGAATATCTCTAGTCAAAATATGGCAATCTATCACCTCTATGATAGCTCTACATATACTTCATACTGTTGGGCATCAATTTTATCATCAAGAAAATAAGAAACTTGAGCTTACTTCAGTAGTACCAAACAAACACACATGGGGCATTAAATTGTACATACCACTGGCATAATGACTTGGAAAGCCAAAAATTAATATCATCTCTGTTTATTTGCATTTTTATTTACTTTGTTAAATATTCCCCAAATATATTTTGATATGGTTAAGCCAAACCTGCAAGAGTTACAAGCTCTAATACCAACAAGCCTGCAGATAGAGTGTTGACATTTCTGAATTAGATGCCACAAAGATAACTTCCAACAATAAGTCCGTGATATTATCTTTTCTCCATGTCTTCACTTCAAAGGCGAAACATTGTCTCTTCTTCCACAGATAGATGTATAAAAATAATCTTGACACCTTTTACCATCCTCCGGGCATTTGCTAGCAAGTCAATCAATAAGCATTCATCAAGTCCCTATTTCATAAGCATGGGGATACAAAGGGAGATTTAAAAAATTTGTCCCTATTCTCAAGGAATTCTGTCTAATAAAAGAAATGATATGAAAACAACAATGCACAAATACAATCTATACAGGGGAAGGAAGGGTGCCATTTCTAGTGTGGGAATAAAAAAATGGTAAATTTGTTCTATATTTAAAAGTTATACATTGTAAAACTTTTGCAGTTTTGTATGCAATTATATTTTAATACAATACTATGTTATGGAAATGTTGGGGGTTTTTTCAACAAATTAAAAATAAAATAATAAAAACCCTAAATACTCTCTTCTATGATAACAGGATAATTGAAGACAATCAATGAAAGGAAGATAGTTTCTCAAATAGTGTACCTACAATTAAAGATAATACTAAAGTTGAGGTCTGATTAGGTCAGGGAACAGGAAACGCAGCATTGTTCTTGATTGAAAAATATATTTTTTTTATGTCAAAGTATATTGTTGACTCATATTGAGTTTACAATCAGATAACTAGGTCTTTTCCAAGCTACTTTCTTACCATACTTTCACCATTTTGTAAGGCTCGATTTGGTTTTGTGATCTCAAGAATAACAATTGACCATTATCCCAATTAAATTTCGTCTTATTTGGTCCAAGTTTATTGTTGAGAAGTCTTTGTGTTCATTTATTTTCTAGATTCTGACAGTTATTCAGAATGCTATCTATTCCACTTTATGTTATCAGAAAAGTGGATAAGAAGGCCAGTTATACTTTTATCTAAACAGTTGACAAAAGCATTAAATAATCTAGGACCAAATCCACTTTCATGGAGATGCTCCACTAAAGACCTCTTTTCAAGTTGATGTACTAATATTCATTCTTTGGGTTTGATAATTCAATCAGTTCAAAATCCACTTAACCAATCTATCTTCTAGCTCTATATCTGTTCATCTTTTCCCTAAGGGTAGAACATGATGTTTTTATCAAATGTTTTGCAAAAATGTAGCCAAGCCATGTTCAAAACATTCAATCTACCTATGTAATTAGCTCTTTCCAAAAAAAAAAGAGAAGTGAATTATTCAAAAAATATTTACTGAATCTCTCTTATATGCCAGACAATATACTAAGTGCAGAGAATATAAAAAGAGGCAAAAGGCTATCACTGTTATCAAGGAGTTTATAATTTAATGGAGGAGAAAACAAGCAAACAAAAATATACAAACTATATAGAGGATAATTAGGAAATAATTTTTAGAGGAAAATTACTTGAATTAACAGGGTTTGGGAAAGGCTGCCTATAAAATGTGGGATTTTACTTGACATAAAAAAGTGAGTCAGGGAAGCTAGGAAGTAGAGATAAGAAGTGAGAGCATTTTTAAGTGAACTGAATAGAACCATTAGAACATTGTACACAGCAACAAAATTATGTGATGATCAACTGTGATGATCTTGGCTCTTTTCAATAATGAGGTGATTCAGGCCAATTCCAATAGACTTGTGATGGAGAGAGAGAGAGAGAATTATGTACATCCCCAGTACATGGGAACTGAATGTGGATCATAACATAGTATTTTCACCTTTTTTGTTATTTTTTCCCCTTTCTCAATTTTTTTTTCCTTTTTGATCTGATTTTCCTTGTGCAGCATGATAAATGAGGAAATATGTATGGGAGAATTGCACATGTTTAACATATAATGGATTACTTGCTGTCTAGGAGAGGGTTTGGGAGAAGGGAGGGAGAAAAATTAAGAACACAAGTTTTTACAAGGTTGAATTTTGAAAACTCTTTGCATATTTTTAAAAACAAAAAACTATTTAAAAACAAGTGAGAGGTCATGTTTCAGACTTCCATGTTTCAGACATGGAGGTCAGTCATAGAAAATAGCCAGAGTCAAGGTATAGAATGTTTTATTTGTAGAATAACAAGAAGTCCAGTGTCACTGGATTGAAGAATACATGGTGAAGATTAAGATGTAAGAAAGTTGGAAATGTTGAGGGGGGCAAAGGAAAGGCTTTGAATGCCATATATGAGGGTTTATATTTGATCCTAATGATACAGAATCACGGGAGCTTATTGAACAGGAGCGAAAAAGGATGACATGGTTGGACCTGCACTTCAGGAAAATCCCTTTAGTGGCCGAATGGAGATATATTGGAGTAGAGAGATACTTCAGGAAAACAAAACCACCAACAAACTATTCTGGTACTCCAAACAAGAGATGGATGCCCAAGACAATATCAATAAACTTGGGGTAGAAAATGCCATCCCGCAACCAGAAAGAGAATTATGGAGACTGAATATAAATAAACACATACTATGTTCACTTCTTTTTTCTGATTTTTTTTTCTTCTCTTCTGTGGTTTTTTCCCCTTTTGTTCATATTTCTCTCTCTCAGCACAATTCATAAGAAATGTATATTTAAAAAGTTAATTTACCAGAAAAAAATAAAGAAAAAAAGATATGATGGAGGCCTGTATTATAAATGTGATAATGTCAGAAGAAAGCAGGTGGTATACTTGAAAGATTTTGCAATGGCAAAATCAGTAGACCTCAGCAACAGATTTGATTTGAGGGGATGAGGAAGATGAGATAACTAGGAGTCAAAGGTGCTTCAAGGTTGCAAGCCCTGTACATTAGAAGAATGGTAGGGTTTTGAAAGTGGTAAGAAAATCTGTGGGAAGGAAGTGTTTAGGGGGAAAGATGAGTTCAGTTTTAGACATGATAAATTCAAGATATCTACTGGACGAGTTTGAGATGTTTGAAACATTAGTCTGATTTGGCTTAGTCTTGATGAAGCTTTGCTCTCTTTTAGTAATCACTGTTCCATTCCTCTATAAAATGAGGAGAGTTGGGCTAGATTATCTAGAAAATTATTTCCAGCTCTCAATCACATAGTCCTTAAAATTCCACATGATTTGGAAGGTAGTGAGTTTTTTTTTAATCATTTGAGCCTAAAGAACAATGCCAAATGGAGCTGGATGCCAACAATTTAAACAATGCAAAGACCTCCAACTGTTGATATATTTAGGTTTTATTAAATTTAGAATATCACAGTTTTTCCCTCTATATGATGCTCATTTTTAACACTATTTTCACTGGAAACAATAAAGGCAAAAATGACATTAGTGGGTCTGTATATGGGCTTGTCACTGGTCCCAGGATCAGAATCTGGGAGGTCCTAATAAAAAGCTGTGCCTGGCAGGTCTTATCCAAGTGAGCTGCCAAAGGAACCTCAGAATTCCTAGAGAAGAGATTTCTAATTCCTATGGGTAAAATAATTTTTTTCCAGAGCTCCAAATACATGAATACTAAATAATTACTATCGTAAGGGGAAATACAATAAAGTAACCAAAAAGTGTACACTAGAAGTCAAAAGACTGGAATGTAATCTCTGATCCTATATCCTAACAACCTTTGTAAATTTAGTCATCAGTTACTTCTCTAAATAACTGAGAGTTTGATTTTCCCTATCTTGGACATTTAGAATTCTCAACTCTAGGTTTTCTTACAACTTTGATACTTTTAAGTTTGATACTGTAAGTTCTAATAACTTTTCTTCTAAAATTCTATATTTTAAATATCTTTTCAGCTATATTACGCAGAATTTTTCTTATTTTTATTTGTGTCATTAATGAATATTACCTAAAATCACCCCAGAATCAGGATTAAAGGATCTGTGGCTTTTGAAAGGGATCTGTGGACCTCAATCAGGGAAAAAAATAAATCTTCATCTAAGTTAATCTCTAAATTAAATTTAACATTTTCTCCAATTATTATTTTTTATTATTCTAAGAAAAGGTCCATAGACTTCCTCAGACTGCCAAAAGGATCCATGATGAAAAAAAAAGTTATGAGACCCTGGACTAAATGACTAGAAATAGAAATACAAGTTTTGTATGCTCAGCACAAAGTGATCTAGGAAATAAACTCCACACTTAAGACAGGTGTAAGATGTTATTTTGACACCTCAGAATATTTTCACATTTGTCTATATCTCAAATAGTTTAAAAGAGTGGGCCAGGGATGCTTTACCTGAATTGAATTTGTTAAATGTCAACAACCTTATACCAATGTCCATGATTTAAACCTCAAAATAGTGGCAGAGGTAAAGAAAAATGTAAATCTAAAAATCCAGGGAGTGTTTGAAAATAAATTTGAAGCAGATTTAGCTGCACAGATAATGCTTTGGAGCAAGGAAGAATATACCTAAGGACTTCGTATGTTCAACATAATTCAATCAACAACTCTGCATGATAGAGTTAGTAGAACTTGGAAGCCTAAAATATCAAATGTGAAAGGGATCTTAGAATAAAAACTATCAGATTCAGAAGGCAACTTAGTATAATAAAGCTAGATTGGACTTGGAAGATTTTAGTCCAACTCCCCTCGATTTACAAAAGAGGAAACAGAGAGAAAATAAAATTCTCAAGGTCACAAAGCTAAGAAAATGGCAGAATTTGGACAAGTTCCTACCTGTCCTAATTCCACTGGACTCAGTGCTGTTTTTGTACTGCACATACTGATTCGTTGGGCATATGCCAAGTCTCCTATGGGCTAATGCTCTATCTACTTCAACTTTTAAAATTTAATTCAATGTCACTTCATTTATCTACTTAATTGGTTCTCCTTGATTGGATATAATTGGAAAGTGGTCTAAATCTTCATTCTTAATTTAGGAATTAAGTCAATGTATTCATGCATGGTTAGATAAAATAATTGAGATTATATCATTTGCTTGGAATTCCATATTTGATTTCTAAAGTCCAAAATTCCAATGATTTTAATCTGAATGAATATAGCAATCAATTCACCAAGCATTTACAATTCTGTATCAAATGAATAGAAGTGGAAAAAAAAGATGTGATTGAACACGCAAATCTGTTTCTTATACTGTGAAGATAATTATATGAAAGTATCCTTCACATGACAATATCCTAAACAGGTTACCCTTAAAACATTTATTTTTAAATGAATAGAAGCAAAGCATAGAATGTATTACAAACACAGTTGTCATAGTACAAACACATACATATGTACATGTAAATATACATACATATATGCATAAACATATGGTGTCCCATAAATCTTAGTGAAGTTTTATGCACACCTAGCTAAATGTCAGAGGCTGAATTTGGATCCAAATTTTTTGAAGATGATACCATGTTAGGATATCTTTGTTTCCCTGAAATATACAAATGAAAGCAAAGTGGGAATCATTCAATTATGTTATATCAGAGTAGAAAGGACCAAAAAGGTCATCTCATCCAACTTCTATATGAATTACAAATCCAAACTAGGGCATCAACTCAAATTAAGGCAATTTGGAAATTCTATTTCAGACTTTTGAGGGAGCAGAGTTGAGAACTTGAATTGAATGAGGAGGAGGATAAAATTATGTAGTTGACTTAGGAAGAGTCCAGATAAGTGAATCAGGTCAGAGGCTGAATCTGATGGTGATAAATATAGTAAAATTGGGGGGAAATTAAGGAAAATGTAATGAACCATATTTCAAGTCATATATTTCTTCCAGATTCTGAAAGAGGAGTGGGATCAGGGATAAATAAGTAGTTTATAAAAGAATTAAGAAGGATCAAGAAGGATTAAGGAGCAGAAATAAAGAGGAAGCTTCAAGAAGAAAAAAAATGATAGTTCAGCAGGCTAAGCAAGGGAATTTAGAAAAGGTAAATAGAAAAATGTATCAAGAAAATGTATAAGTACATTGGTGGATAGGATAGATAAATTGGTGCAAGATGAAAGAAGCATGGTATTAATATGGTAACTTTAGGCTGCTGGGAAGTTCAGTGAGTGGTGCTGAACTTTGAGTCAGGAAGGTTTCAAAAACTGTGAATTTGGAGAAGTCACTTAAACCCATCCATGTCTCAATTTCTTCATCTCTAAAATGGGAATAATAATAGCATTTATTTACAGGGTGGTTGTGATGATCAAATGAGACAATATATATTAAATGTTTTGTATACCTTCAAGCATAATACAAATGTTAAATATTACTTTATTTTTGTTTTTGAGACCAAAGGAAGAAAATTGAGTGAATTATTTGAGTCATGAAATTGAGTGAATTATTTGAGTCATGAAGTTATGAAGAGGCATTGTTTTTAAGTAAAATTTTAACCAGGTGCTTAGAGTTGAATTGAAAACACATAAAAAATAAGACTGTAAGTCTCAACCATTATGGAGAGTAGGGCTTTTTAATATAAAAATTTGCATTGAATGTGTGATGTTCATATTTGTGACTTGGTGGTGTTGCCTGTATTGTATTCCAAGCTTAGATTGATCTCCCTCCTAGAGGAAAAAGTGAGCAAAATCAAAGAAGTTCTCTTCACACTCCAAGTTGTTAGGGAGAATGGAGTGCTAATAAAGGAACTAGATGAGAAGATTATAAGGAGACAAAAGATCTGAAGTACAGGAAGAGAGATATCTCCTTTATAAAGATTTTAGAAACTGAAAGAATGTTAATGTAGTGGAAAGGATAGAATAACTATGCAACCAGAGCTAAAAAAGAAAAAAAAAATGAGGCACATACTGGAGGAGAATTAGATGCTCTGAAGAGGGGGAAAAAATCTCCTTACATTAAAAAGGATGCGAGAAGGGGTAAGATATTAAACACTGTAGCTGTAGAAAATAGCAAAACGACTTGGAAGTTCCAAGAGGAAAAAAAAAGGAAGTCCAAGAATAGTCAGTAATAAAAACAGTCTTTTACACAAATGCCCAAATTTTAGATAACAAATAGAAATAATGATTCTAAGTCCAAGAGCCAATTTGATCTCATTATTGAAATGTGGTCAGATGAAATCTAAAATTGAACCACAGTAATGAATGACTTGTTACTGTTCAAAAGAAAAAGGATAAGTTACAAATGGGGAGGAGTTGGGGATTAGTCAATATTTAGAAGATATATTTAGGAAAAATCTAGCATCAAGATGAAAGAATGATAATGAAGAGTAATGAGGTTCTGGGTCACTAGGCAGGATTGACAGAAAAAGCCTGAACTACTGATAAGATCACTCCCTGAGACTAGCATGGAAGGGAATGAATGGGGACCAGTTTGATCTTACAATCCCATCCTCTTTGGAAGTCAGGAATAACCTCACTTTACTAATCAGAGAACCAAGTTATGTCAAACCCTAAGGTTAAATTTCTCCTATAAATCTATCCATGGCTCACATCATCTTTGTGAAATCTTTTTGGGTTTAGCCTTACGGTATCTTACTCTTCCCTCCTCTCCCATACCTCATAGTATCTTTTTTTTCTCATCCCTCAACAATGCCTCATGGTGCCTTTCTCCTTCTTATTGCCAACTATGTCTTTTAGGGTTCCAAACTTCTCTATGGATTTAGCCTATCAGTGGACCACTTCCACCTCATTGTGTATTCCCTTTCTCTTGGTTAATTGTGAGTTCTACTAGGGAGGTTGTCTTTTCCATTGTTAATTGTTAAAAACCATGTTCTGAATTAATTATATGCTCTTTCAAATCTATTTCATATTTACTATCCCTAGTATCTACTATATCTTTTTGTTTTACCTTTTGCCAAGGAGAATGGCTATTGTGAATTCTTCACATGACTAAACGCCAACATTTGGTGCCAAACTCCAACATATGGTACCAATTATTCTCTTAAATCTCATTATTTGGGACCTACATCAATCTCATCATTTGATGTGTGGATATTCAAACCCATCAGAGAGTTTTAGATGAAGGTCAATAGTGAGACAAACAGAAATTATTATCAATAGAGTATATTACAAATCCTCTACTCAGAAATAAGAAATAGATAAAGAGATGGTAAAGAATATGACCATAAGCCTGGCATATGGAAATATTGGAAGGCTTAATTAATTTACACACTAATTAAAGATTGACCTTTTTCTTCTCTCTACTAACTTTTTGTCTTACTTTATTGATTCTATTAATGTAAAGGAAACAATGAGGTGTGTGTGGTATGAGGGCTGGGGCTCTTATATTTTAGATCTGATTCTCACTGTTGTTGGTAGTAATAATGGAATAATGGAAACCGTGGGGGGTAGAAACACTCCTTCCTAGAGTTTTTGATAGAGAAGGAAGAAACTGAGCACAGTCTGACAAGGGTTAAGATCTAATCTATGGATTGTGAAAAAGCAGATTTCAAAGCATCCAGAATATAGGATCCCATGGAGAAAAGTGCTACAGGAAAAGTGAACTCAGAAGGGATGGGGATGCTCAAGAATGAAATTGTGAAGAAACAAAAGGAAACAATTCCAATGATGGGGGAAAATGAGATTTGACAGACATGGAGCTATTGAAAATTTGATTTAAGTGAAGCAAAGTGGTGCAGACTTAGATTTTTTTTTAACATAGAAAAGATGGAAGTAAATCCAAACAACAGAAGATAAATACACAATATTTTAAAAATAAAATAAGAATAATGATTGAAATATTATCATTCCAAATGAACTGAGACTGGTGAAAGAAAATAAGTTGAACAACATGGGAATTTCAAAAGTTTTATCAAAAAACAAAACAACAACAATGAAAGTCAAAGAAGGCATATGATCTTTATTGAAGATGCATTCAATGATAACTGACAACAAGGAGCAAACAAAGCTGCTCAATATTTATTTTGCAATTTTTTTTCTATAAAAGAAAATGTCCTTTGCACTAGAAGTGACAGAACAAAAACTACCATAAGGAGTTTTACCCCAAGACAAGTTGTTCATCCCTAAGTTTTTAAAAATCAATAACTTCACAATATTGGAGTCAAAGTCTGGTGTGTTTGGCTGTGGCTGATCAGTCCAAATTGAGTTTGAAAGACATTGGTACAGATAAGACATAAGTAGTCTCTAAGAGTATTTAGAGTGGAAGTGGCTCTAGATTTGTGCAGTTCACATCTTCTTCTACTATATTTCATGCTGTCCATAAGTGTGTGCACCTTTCTAGATATCGATTGTAAGTAGAATCACCTTTAAAATGTTTTTGTGTGTGTTTTGACATGGGAAGTGTGGAATTCCTAATTCCCATGGTAAGCAAAGGTTTGTATGAAGCAGATATTTTTAAAGGTACATTTTCTTACCCGTTCCTCCTCCCAGATAAGCAAAACAGTCCTTAAAAAAATTAATTCAGATACCTATAAGGCTGCTGAATCCCAATTCTGCTTCAGTCCAGTGAAAAGATGACCAAATGCCCTGGGCCAGGATTGTGACTCCCAGTGTGTCCACACCTACTACTTTGTCACTCACCTATTGCCACAGGACATCATGGGAGATGAAGTAGTAGATTATAATTAGATGAATTGTGTGTGAATTTGATTTAAGTGAAGCAAAGTGGTGCAGAATCATCAAATTTATTCTCTTATATCTTGGGTATTCATGGAGGACTATTATCTTTGGCGAGAAGGCTTTCCAAGCCTTTTCAGGGCTGCTTGCCCACTTTAATATCCACCTGTCACCAACTCTTATCTTTGGCTCCACAAAGCTGTAGCATATTATAACAACTGTAACCCAAGCTTGTCAGATGGACCAAACTGGGTTAAGGGTAACGGGAAGGTCTCAAACCCATCACTGAATTAGAGGGCTATCTACTCAAGCATAAAGACATCTTGTTGAGGGAAAGAACAATTCTTCCAGTGGCTAAACCAAGTGCTGTGAAGTACTTGAGCTTGGTCAGATAGAAAATACATCAAGATCATTGTATCTTGGACCATCGCTACTCATCTTGACTTCTATCTTGCCATTGGACACTGATGATCCAAAATAGTAGTGATAATAGCAGAGTGCTTAGGTTCCTTGATGAAGTCACCTGGTCCAGATGGCATACATTTTTTGGTCCTGAGAGATCTGGTAGATATAATTACTGAATATTTAAAAGATGAAGGGAAAGTGTGTGGTGAGAATTCCACCAACTAAAATTGTATAAGGAAAAATAATGTGTATAGTTCTCATTAGTCTCCTTTCCTGTTTTGACAGGATTCTTAAAGTAAATGAAAAGAATGATATGGATCCAAGTCACCTTTGATAAAGTATCTCAGTATTTTTGAGGAGAAAATGGGAAGATGTAGGATAGAAGATACTATAATTAGATGTATCCAGACATGACTGGCAGAGCAGAGCTAAGGTGAGAAATGATGAGAACTGAATATGGTGGAAACACTCTAAGTGAAGAGGAGAGAAATGAGTACAAGAGATATTCTTTCCCTGTTTCCAGTTACCAGTTTCTTCATATCATCATTTCCTTTTTATGAATAAATGAAAGCTGCTTTGGGGTTTAAGTTCTTCTACTATGAATGGAGAAATCTTGGAGAAATTATTTAGTTTTGCTTTAGTCATAATTCTTTAGCATTTTTTTGTGTCTGCTATGAGGACAAAATGAGTTTATAAATGTTTTCATTCCCCAAGAAAAGACTACAAAAGCCAAGTCTTCCCCACACATACCAAGACTACTGTAGCAGGAAAAAGATTGTAGAACATGGTGCTAACGTGGTTGCATGCTCTTGAATGCAAATCTACCATAACTACAATTTTAGCTCAACTGAATAAAAATATTTTCCTACCAAATGTCTTAGAACTCCTCAATGAAATTACGATATTTCTACAGTATATGAGATCAGAGAGTAAAATGTGGTATAGACTTAAAAAATTAATAGGAAATGTAGTTATTAGTAAAATAAATGATCCAAAGTAAGTATAAAGCCATTCTTTCCCAGGTATTAGGTATTAGGTTTAATACCTAAACATTTCACCTCATCTCTTAAATCTGTTAATGACCTAAGTAAGAGGTTATTATAGTTTTGTCCAAATATTTTTTATATTAATAAATAAAACATATTCATAGCTTAGGTTTTTGAATCACAGATATAAATGAGGAAATACTCTAAGCCAAATAATTAACATGGGCAATACTAATAATAGTGAAACAAATGCATGTTAAAGTGATAGAAATCAAATACAAAGAAACTATATCATACTTCACACACAACTCACTGTAATCTAAGGCAGATTCTAGAAAAAGATTCTCGGTGGAAACCATACAATTGATAAACTTTTTTCCTGTCCTCAGGATGTAGAGCCTCATCAGAGCCTTAGTCTAAAAATTTCCTGCTGGCATTAATACCAAACATGTTCCCATGGACTTCTGGTATCATTTATTGGGCTGTAAGATTCAATCTACTTTCTAGAGTACTAGAAGCTTTGATTTTATGATTTCCATTATAAATCTAAATTTCTGCAGCTATTTCCTCTGGAAAATATGCCTTCTGATCAACTCGGACACCAACATCTTCTTTTGTGATCTTTTACAAAATGATTGTTTTTTTGCATTGCAACCTTAAGTAGAGGAAGATCTTCTTTATTCCAGTGCATAATTATTCATGGCTCCAGGAACTGGTATAAACCTTGAAGAACCAGATTATCTAAAAGCACCTGATAGCTGGTTGTATCTTTTACTACTTTAGAGAGTTCTTTTCTTTTTTTGCTTTTGCTTCACTTAGTAATTTCTGATAAAGTCATTTTTGGTTCTGAGGACTTTCAATCTTTCCTGATTCATCAAGTTGGACATCTGAATTTTCTTCTGACGCTCAGTTTATTTCTCCTTTTTCTCACAGTATATCCCATTATCTTCATTCTCTATGTTTGTACAAGCAGACATTTCTAAATGTTGAACCCTTCTTCTTTGTGTCTATTTCTCTGGCCTTCTCATTTGCTTCCTGTTCAATGAAAAACATCTTGTATTTGATCTGTTTTTGAATGTCAGTGTCACCGAGAGCTGTGGTGACAGCAGCTACTCCTACACTGAGTTGTCAGCATCTGAGTACCAACAGAAGATGAAACAGCTGGGAAAGCTGAATGCTCTGGTTTTTCTTCCAAGTCATATTTTTTTAGGTAACTATGACAAGAGAATGATTGATCAGCTATAGTAAGTATGGAACAGGGAGAAATAGAAGATGATTTTGGAATCCTCCTAATAAAAATTCTGATTTTTAGAGAAGGAGGAAGGTTAGAGAATAGAAAAATAAGTTCCATTTTCAGCATGTTGACTTTGAGATGCCTAAACAACATCCAAATGCAAATGTTTATCCGACTTTTGGTGAGACATGGCAAGAATTCTGTAGTGAGATTCACTAAGATTAGAAGTGAGAATTGAAACTATGAGAATCGATGAGATTAGCAGGACAAGGTATGGGGAAGAGGATCCAAGACAAAACATAGGAGACCATTTATACTTAGAAAATGGATCATGAATGAGGGCCCCACAAAGGAGAGAGAATAAAGCAGTAACAGGAATAGAAGAGTCAGAAGAGAGAAATGTCACAGAGGCTGAAGAGAAAAAGTAGAATAAAAAAAAAGTACAGAAAAATAAAGAAATAAAAAATACTATTGAATTTATCAAATAAGAGATTTGCGGACAGATGCGTAATAGAGGAAGCAGCTAGTTCTAGAAGTCTGGAAGTGAGTACAAAGGATAATGTTGTAAAAAATTACCCAGGCATGGGCTCTGTCAATAAAAAGTTATAATTACTAAAAAAAAATGTATGCATAGATGATATTCAACATTCACCCTTGCAAGATTTTGAGCTCCAAATTTTTTCTCCTTCTCTTCCCCACCACTTCCTCCCATAGATGGCAAATAATCCAATATATGTTAAACATGTGAAATTCTATATGTATTTCCACAATTATCATGCTGCACAAGAAAAATTAGACCAAAAAAGAAAAAAATTGAGAAAGAAAACAAAATGCAAGCAAATAATAACAAAAAAGTGAAAATACTGTGTTGTGATCCACACTCAGTCCCCTATTCCTCTCTTTGGGTGCAGATAGCTCTCTCCATCTCAAGATCATTGGGACTGATCTGAATCACCTCACTGCTAAAAAGAGCCATGTCCATCAGAAATGATAATCCTATAATGTTGCTGTTGCTGTGAACAATGTTTTCCTGGTTCTACTCACTTCACTCAGCGTCAGTTCATGTAAATCCCTCCAGGCCTCTCTGAAATCATCCTGCTGATTTTTTTCTAATAGAACAATTATGTTCCATACCATATCATACCATAACTTATCCGACCATTCTCCAACTGATGGACATCCACTCAGTTTCCAGTTTCTAGCCACTACAAAAAGGGCTACCACAAACATTTTTGTACATGTAAGTCCTTTCCCCCTTTTTATTATCTCTTTGAGTTATAGGCCCAGTAAAAACATTGCTGGGTCAAATCATATACACAGTTTGATAGCCCTTTGGGCATAGTTCCATATTGCTCTCCAGAATGGTTGGATGAGTTCACAACTCCACCAACAATATATTAATGTCCCAAATAACTCCTTAAAAGTAGAATTAGATGGGGTAGCTAGGTGGTGCAGTGGATAGAGCGCCAGCCCTAAAGTCAGGAGGACCTGAGTTCAAATCTGGCCTCATACACTTAACGCTTTCTAGCTGTGTAACTCTGGGCAAGTCACTTAACCTCAATTGCCTCTGAAAAAAAGAAAAAAGAAAAAAGAAAAAAAAAGTTAGACAAATGGCTAAGATACAAATCTTCAATAAGGAAAACAATGGGCAAGCAAATCACATCAAGACATTCAAAAACAATAAAATGAAGTCAAAAGAAGAAAATTTGAAATATATCATCAAAAAACCATTGCCCTAGAAAACAAATCAAGAAGAGATCATTTGAGAATAATTAGTAGGGGGGCAGCTAGATGGCGGAGTGGATAGAGCACCAGCTCTGGATTCAGGAGGACCTGAGTTCAAATCTGGTCTCAGACACTTAACACTTCCTAGCTATGTGACCCTGGGCAAATCACTTAACCCTAATGGCCTCAGCAAAAAAGAAAGAAAGAAAGAAAAGAAAACAGAGAATAATTAGCATGTCTGAGTGCTATGATTAAAAGTAGATGCCTAGATTTCATATTCCAAGAAATTATAAAGAAAAACTATTTTTATATTTCAGAGAGTAAAAGAGAAATTGAAATAATCTACCAATCACTTCCTGAAAGAGATCCATTGATGACAATTTGTATTACAGTCAAATTATATTCTAGCCAAATTCCAGAGCTTTCAGCTCAAACAGAAAATATGTCAAACACTCAGAAAGAAACCATTCAAATACAATAGAGTCAAGATTTAGCACCTACCAAGTTAAAAGAGTGAAGGGCTTGGAATATGACATTTTAGAGGCAAAGGAACTAAGATTATAACCAAGAACCACCAGCCCCAACAAAACTGATTATAATTCATCAGAGGAAAAAAGGATATTTAATGGGGGAAAAAAGACTTGTAAGCATTCATGTTTAAAATACCAGATCTGAATAGAAACTGTGACTTTCAAATACGAGGCTTGAGAAAAGCATAAATATGTAAACATGAAAAAGAAATCATAAGAGAATCAACAAGGTTAAACTGTTTACATTCTTATATGGCAACATGATACATCTAACCCTTTAATATCTTTATCAATATTTAGGTAGTTAGAAAGACTAAATAGACAGGGCACAGGAGTGAATCTGTTACATTGCAATGATATTTTTAAATGGTTAGGTAAGAAAGAATGATGCACAAGAAAAAGGAAGAAGAAGGGGAGAAGGGGAAAAACCATTTTACATAAAAGACACACATAAGGAAAAGCTTTTATATTAGAGGGGAAATGGACCGGGGGTTGGGGGTAATAAGCAGGCAATGCTTTAACTTCATTCTTTTTGAAATTGGTTGAAAGAAAGAAAACACACACACACACACACACACACACACACACACACACACACACACATAAAGACAGATCCAATGAATTGAAGAAATGCTAATTGCACACAGAGTAAATCAGCTTGATGGCAGCGAGGTGGCTTGAAATACTTAGTAGTTGTGTGACCCTAGGCAAGTTATTTAACCCTGTTAGCCTTATTTTCCTCATCTATAAAATGAACTAGAGAAGAAAATGGCAAACTCCCATATTTCTTGCCAACAAAACCCTTAAAGGGGCCACAAATTGTCATTTATGACTGAATAACAGACTGAACCATTATAACAAAAATGACAATTCTACCTAAATTTATTTATTTATTCAATCACCTATCAAACCACCAAATAATTATTTTATAGAGGTAGCAAATAATAACAAAATTCATATAGATGAACAAAAGTTCATCAATTTCAAGTATCAATGGAATCAAAGAAAAACAATGTGATGGATGGTGACAACACTATCAGATTTCAAACTATATTACAAAGCAGTAATATTCAAAACCATCTGGTACTGACTTAAGAAATAGAATGGAATAGATTAGTTACATGATACATAATATGGCAAATGGCCATAGTAAGCTAGTGTTTGATAAATCCAAAGATCTAAGCTTTTAGGGCAAGAACTCTATCTGACAAAAATTGCTGGGAAAACTGGAAAGCAGTTTTAGTAGAAATTAGCCATAGACCAACATCTTACACAGCAAGGTCAAAATGAGTACATGAGTTAGTTATAAAGTACTATCATAAGTAAATTGGGGGGAGGGGGAGGGCATGGAAACACTTACCTGTTAGTTGTATGGATAAGGGAAGAGTTTCTCATAAAGCAAGAGAGACAGAATCATGGGAAGTAAAATGGATGATTTTGATTATATAAAAATAAAAAGCTTTTCAAGAAATAAAACCAATGCAGCCAAAATTGGAAAGAAGTCAGGAAACTGAAAGGGAAATTTTAGACAAGTTTCTTAAATAAAGACCTCATTTATTACATATAGAGAGACCTGAATCAAATTTATAAAATTAAGAACCATTCCTTAATTTATGATAGCCAAAAATGTGAATAGTTCTCAAAAAAAATAAAAGCTATAAATAACCACATAAAATGTTCCAAATCAATATTGATAAGAGAAATGCAAATTTAAGTACCTCACAACTAACATGAAAGAAAAAGAAAAAAGAAAGATTCTGGAGGTTATGTGGAAAAACTGAAATACTAATGTTCTTTTGGTAGAGTGGTGAACTGATTCAAACATTCTGGAGAATAATTTAAAACCATTCTCAAAGGGCTATAAAATTTTGCATGTGCTTTGATTTAGCAACACCACTACTATCCCAAAAAGATAATAGAAAAGGCAAAAGGACCTGCATATTCAGAAATATTTATAGCAATTTTTTTTGTGGTGGCCAAGAATTATAAATTGAGGAGATGCCTATAAACTGAGGAATGGCTAAACGAGTGTGATATATCTTTGTGAAGGAATACTATTGTATTATAAAAAGTTAGGAGCAAGATAGTTTCAGAAAACTGTGCGAAGTCTTACATTAGTTGATGAAAAGTGAGGTAAGCTGAACCAAGAGAACATTGTACACAGAAAGGGCAATATTGTAATGATAATCAATTGTGAATGACTTATGTACTCTGATCTAGACAATGACTCAAAACAGTTCTAAAGGACAATGATGAAAAATCCTGATAAACTTAAGTGCAGATTGAAACACATTACCCCCTCCCCATTGTTTCTTATATTTTATTATTCGGGGTTTTTTTTTTTTTTTGTTGTTGTTGTTTGCTTGCTTGCTTGCTTTTTTGGTTGATTTGATTTTGGTTTTATCTTTTTGTGTATGACATGATTACTATGAAAACATTTTGCATGACTTCACAAGTTTAACTGACATCATATTTCTTGTCATCTTAATGGATGGGGATGAATGGGAGGAAAAGACTTCCAAGCTCAAAATTTTAAGAAAATAAATATTTTTTAAAAAATATTATTGGTAACATTAAAAAAGTAACGTCAGAACACCTTGTTTCTGATTCCTGAATCTTAGTTTTGTTCAGTTGCTCATAACCTGCATAAATGTATCTTTTATTGAAATACAAGTGTGTGTGATTGTTTATGTTTTATATCTTTTGTTGGATTCTTAAATAAGTACCTGAAAATTAAAAGAAAAGAAGGATAATTAAACTTCCATTTCTGAGGTTAAAACACTGTCAAACTTCATTAACACACTAGATTAATCTAATTCTAATCATAAGATTTTAAAAAACTGCTTTCCATTAGAAGTTTATGGCCTAATGCTCATATTCTGCTGCTCTTTTTAGCTGGCATTAATGGAGATAAGTCTAATATTTCAGCCCACATATTAATTTAATTGACTTAGATGACCAATGAAGGAGGCAAATGCTAGGTATGGAGTGCAGAATAGTTCAAAATTAGAGATGGGAGAGTATGACTGTAATATATGTGAGCCAGTTCACAGATGAGAAAGAAATACCACCTCAAGGCACAACACAACTAGCCATGTGATCCTCACCTATAAAATGGGGATTATAAAAGCACCTACATCTCAGAGTGTTATAAAGATTAAAAATGAGATATTTGCATATCACTTTGAAAAACTTAAATTGTTATAAATACTATTATTATTCTTATCATCATCATTATTAATCAGATGTCATTGTAATATATATATATATGTGTGTGTGTGTGTGTGGGTGTGTGTGTGTATACATATATATAGAGAGAGAGAGCTAGTACATATCTGTAAAACCCTGGGCATATTATTTGTATTCAATGGGCCTCATTTTTCACTTGTGTGAATCACAGAAAATATTATTAATATTCCCTAAAGACAGATGTTTGTTTTATTGCACTTCACTTTGTTGTGCTTCACAGATATTGCAGTTTTTGTTTTAATTTTTGTTCTTTTTACAAATTTAGTGTTTGTGACAATCCTGCAATGAACAAGTCTATTAGAGCTATATTTTCCAATAGAATGAGTTCACATCATTTCTCGGTGTTATATTTTTATAATTCTCACAATATTCCAAAATTTTTCATTATAATTTTATCTGTTATGGTGTTCTGTGATCAGTAATCTTCAAGATACTATTGTAATTGCTTTGGAGAACCACAAACTGTGTCCATATAAAATGGCAAACTTAGTAGATAAAAAGTTGTGTTGTGACTGCTCCCTGTCTATTCCTCTCTCCTGGAGCTTCCCTATTCCCTGAGACATTACAATACTGACATTGGGTCATTTTATAACCCCATAATGGCTTCTAAGAGTTGAAGTAAAAGGAAGAGTCAAACAATTGTGGGCAATATTCATTGTTGTTTTATTTTTTTAAATTAATTTTTTTTTAATTGCCACAGCTACTCCAACTTTCAACAACCCCCACCCTGAAGTCAGCATCTATCAATATCAAGTTAAGATCATCCACTAGCAAAAAGATTATGACTTCCTGAAGATTCTTAATATTTTTATCAATAAATTATTTTTAATTAAGATAAGTATATCTTTAAGACATAACACTACTACACACTTAATAGATCACAATATAGATTAAATATAACTTTTATATGCACTGGGAAACAAAAAAAAATTAATGTGATTTACTTTACTGTGGCAGTCTGGAACTGAAACTGCAATATCTTATGCTTGAATATAAATATAAGATGTTGTTACAATTGGAAGAGAACTAAGATAACATGTGGTCCTGTTCTCATCATAGCAGAAATCACCTACTGGAGACCTTTATTCATGGGGAACTCATAATATTACAAAGAAGTGTTTCCAAATTTTAGAAAACTGTTTAAGAAGGTCTTATATGGCACTGAAATCTGATTCATCATCCCCAACATCACTATTAACACCTAATTCAGTCTTCTGGAGCCAAGTAGACCAAGTCTAAGACTTCTTGTGAAGGAATATCTCTGTCTTCTAATTCTAATTCATCCTGGAATAAGGAAAAGGAAAGGCAATACTTACTGGGGGTTTTGAGGGGAGGGGTGCTAGGGAATAATAATACAGAACACTAGTCCTGGAGTCAGAGAACCTGGATTCAGTCTCTAGCTCTCCTCTTTACTCATGTGTGCTTGAAGAAATCACTTAACTCTCTATTTATAAAAATACATTTTGGATTAAATCAGGACTTCTTAAACTTTTTCCCCACTCATGACCCCATTTTGCCGAAGAAATTTTTATGAGACCCATCTTGAATTTGAGCTGAAGTGTTTCTGGAAGCATTTATGCACACACAATACAAGGTATGCATGTTGTGTGTTCAGAACCAAGACTACAGTGAAGTCACACAATATAACACGAAAAAGCACTGCCGGAAACACCTTGGATTCATTAAGCATTTGATTAATCTTTGGTCATTGCATTCAGAAACCTTTCTCTGTTGTCAAATTTTTGGCAATCCCACATTCAATTATGCAACCCCATATGTAGTTATGACCCAGAGTTTAAGAAGCTTTAGACTAAATGTCCTCTAAGGCTCCTTCTAGCTCTAGGTCTATGATCCTATTGAGGCCATTTTATGGATCACTTAAACTATCATGGGCATAATAATTATGGAAATACAGCACATGTTTATTAGTAAGTGCCTAAGAAGTACGAGTCACTGTCCTTGGTTCTGGAATACAGATATAAAAATGAAGCTGTGCCTATCTTCTTGATGCTTAAACTCTATCTATATTCATAAAGATAAATATAAAATAGTACAATTTAATACAGGCACAGGGTACCAGCAATGCTTTGATATTTGTAAAGATTCATGATTTTGCCATGGATATTCCCTCCAGGGATGCACAATACAACCCCATTATCCATTAACATCTATGCCCTTGTAATTCATACCTAGATGATTAGCTCTCTGATAGACAGCCTCTGAGGTTGGCTTTCCTCAAACAAGGATATTTTTCCTCTCTAGACTCACTCACAGTTGCTCCTGCTTGGGCCTCCCAGAATTTGATTTCACTGGTATTGATTTGAGAACTTATAATCACATTAGTAGGAGACACAAGACAAGGAAGAATAATAGCTCCAAAGATAATTGGCTATGGAAAGTTAGTGAAATGTTTGGATTTGGACTAGAGAAAATTCCCATCTAGCTGTGTGACCTTGGACAAGTCTTAAAACCAGCTTCTATAAAGCATGTTACTGTATATGCGATACCTAGGTTGTATTGCTACTTTATAAATCAAGTGAAATAATTCATATAAAGGGTTTTTTGATGTGATGACCACGTATTTTAAAATCAGCCGGAGTCAGGAATTCAGGTTAGGAGAAAATCGTCAATCTTTATTCTCAGTGAAGAAAGATCGGAGGTGGAAGAGAATCGGCAATAGTAATGTGTGCAGCTGAGTCAAGAAGCTAGCTAGACCAGAAGCCGCAGATCAGCAGCCACCAGAAGAGAACCCAGACAGCAATCTCTCCCAGCCTCTCTTCCTGCCCCTGTGCCTCCACCCAGCAAAATCGTCATTTCCTATACATCAGGACTTGCACAGAGAGTGGGCGGGGGCCATAGTCCAATTACTATTTAGCCTCACATGCTTGGGACCTCAGTGCATCAACTCAAGCCTCAGCCCATTACAATTTGAATGTAAAGTTTTATTAAAACAATAAGAAAAATATAAACAACTTTTATATAAGACTATAAAGCTCCTATTATACTCCTTATCTCACCTGGTTGTCACAAGAAAGTGCAATAATTATAATCAGACTTTTACAATTGAGGAAACTGATCCTCAGAAAAATGACATAACTAACCCAACAGAGGACTATAGAATATTAGAGCAAGAAGGGACCTTGGACATTAGTTTTGTAAATCCTCTCATTTTACACATGTGGTTATGGTAATAGACCAGGAGTCAGGAAGACCTGAATTCAAATATGGCTTCAAAACATATTGGCTGTGTGACAATCTCTGCCTCAGCTTTCTCATCTGTAAAATGGGTATTATGATAGCATCATTTCTCAGGTTTATCATAAAACTAAAATGAGATACTATTTGTAAAGCTCATTACAAAACTTCAAGTGCTATATTACTACTAGCTATTATTGATAGAGAAGAAAAGTGACTTGTCCAAGTATACATAGACAATAAATAATAAGGATTGATAATGATGATAATTAACATCTTTATTTGTGACTTTAGGCTTCCAAAGCATTTGAACTACATGAAAAGTTGGATTTCTAGGACCTCTAGACAGTGGGTTTTTTTTTTTATTTGTTTGTTTTTTGGCTTTTTTGGATTACACCACCACTGCTTTTCCTTTACAGAACACTTTACCAAGCTATGTACCAAGTTAATGGTAGAATCTATACCTGAATCCAGAGTATTTAAATTGAACGCTATTTATCTTTTTTTTAAAAATATACCAGCATTTGAATTATGTGGGCAATGTGCTTCATTTCATATGCATAGACAAGAACCTCATCTTCTGATTTTTTTTTCTGTATTTAAATTTTTGATAGTTTTTTATGTATATGTGGGGAAGAGATAAAGTACCAAGATAATTAAAATGATGGACTCCCTCCTTGTCTCTTTCTCTCTGCTTCTTTCTCTCTTCTGTCTCTCTCTCTGTCTCTCTGTGTCTCTGTGTTTCTCTGTGTGTCTCTGTCTATCTCTCACTCTCTGTCTTTCCTTCATACTTTTTCCACTTGCCCTGACCTCATTAGCTAAGTGGGTCACAGCAGTTTCAATAACATTGTGTATAGTCATGCTTTTTCTAGGGCTTTTTGCCCTTGAGCTCTTTACAAATCTTGGTTTGGGGTGAAAAGGAAGAGAGGGATAAGGAAGAGCAACTGACAATCTCTTCTAATAACCACACAGCAGTAGTTTCTATAATTTATTTTAAACCTGTGGTGGATGGGAAATAGACTTGTTATTTCTTAATACAAGTAACTCCATAGGTAAGGAAATTTCATCTGCCAATGTAGTTAGGCACTTTGCTGCCTTGAGTCTTAGAGAGTAGTCTAGAGTACTGAGAAGTTTGATAACTCACAAAAGGATGTACCGCAATTATGTGTTAGAGGTGAGATTTGAGCTCAGGTTTCATGGCTTCAAGGGCAGCTCTACCCACTTTACTATATTGCCTTTTTCAATTTATAATCTTATTAAACCACATCATATTAGGATTACTTGAAAAGCCAGTAAATTTTACCTGGATAAAATTTGGTGGGAAGAAGATGGATCACTGTTTTCACTTATGTGAAGGGTTATCATCAGAGATTAACACCATAAAAAGAATGAAGGAATGAAATACTTCAATATTTCACTGCCATCTTCTTATTAACCTTATAAATGTTCTCCCTGAGTCCCTGCTGTATTTCTTGCATCAGGACTATCCTCCAAAATTTCCCCCTTCTCCTTTTCCATTTGGTATTTGTTTAACTATGGGAGCCGGAGCATTTTGCTATGAAAGGAGAAGTCAAATCAATAAGATATCTCTTACTGACACTTTACTAAGGTGGGGGGCAGGGAAGAAGAAGGGAATACAAAGAAAGGTAAAGGATTTCTGCCTTGAAAGAACTCATAAACTAATGAGGGATATTATATGTAAACTGCTATGTACAAACAAGATACATGGGATAAATTGAATATAATATCAAAGGGAAGGTACTATTAACATTAAGGTTGACCATGAAAAATTTCTTGTAGAAGGAGAGACTTTAGCTGAAATTTAAAAGGATTAAATATTGAATTGATTGAGCTTGACCCTCAAAAGGCAATAAGCAGAAGACTCAAAGAGTTAAATTTTGGTCCACCATAAGGAAAATCTTCTTCACAATCAAAACTGCCCAACAGAGGAAAGGGCTATTATAAAAGACAGCTGGAGCTCCTGATTACTTTTATGGGTAATCATAAAAACAAGAAAGTAAATGTCTACTTTCTTTTTTTATCATAGTTTTATCATAGTTGATGTTCCTCCTCTACAGCAGGCCACTAGATGATTTCTGAGGTCCTTTCCAACTTTGAGATTCAATGATTTTTATACTATATGGTTACATTCAAGGTTAAATACTAAAGTAGATTAATTGCTGGGTTTGAAAAAATAAGACCCAAGTCTGAGTCCTGAGTAAGATGCATCTCTGCTTTGTGACCCTAGTCAGGTCACCTAACTTCTCAGTATTCTACATAACTCTCTAAGACTATGTTTTAATGAAAGTAGTGACCTGTACTGGTAGAAGAAATTTCTTCAAGTAGAGCTCCTTTAACTAATGAAATCACAAGCTGATTCCTTAAACCTATAGTTATTTATGAGCCAGTGGGCCCCGACATCAGAATTTTTGATTTTAAATTAATATCTACTTTAGCCAAAGACATTTTTGGTATCACTGAATCAAAGAATCTCGTAATAAGAGCAGCTACTTTTCTAATTTTCATTTCAGAGATGAGAAAAATGAGGCCCAGAAATGTTTAGTACCTTGTCCAAGGCCACCCAAATTTTTAGTGACAGTATCCAAACCTCCTAAATCTCATCCCCTGGATCTACACTACACCATGCTGCTGAGTATGAGATGAGCTTGGATAGCCTCAGAACAAAAGTTATTTCTGTCTTAGTTTTAAGGGCAGCAGGGAACTCGTTAGCTCAGCCAGCTCACCATCTGCTTCGGAAGAAGGAGGGTAAAGGCATTAGTACATGGTGTGAAGGGAAAAAAAGGAGAGGGAGAGAGAGGGAGGAAGAGGGAGAGACAGACAGAAAGAGATAGAGAGACAGAGACAAGACTAAGAGACAGAAGAAAATGAGAGAAAAACACTGAGAGACAGAGACACAGAGAGGCAGAGAGACAGACACAGATTTACAAAGACAGAGAGACAGAAACAGATGAAAGACGGAAGAGAAGGAGAGAGAATCAGTGAGAGAGAGAGAAGACAGACAGAGAGAGAGGGGATGGGGAAGGGAGAGAGGAGAAAGGGAGGAATAAGGAAAGAAGGGAAGGGAAGGAGGGAGGAGGGGAATAGCCAGGAAGTTACATGATACAGAAGGTTGAATTCAAACAAAGCCAATATCAGTGGAATAGAAATACCAAAAAAATACACTATCCAGAAGAGTCAAGAGATTTGAGTACTAGTCCTGCAATCATTAATTGCTTTTATAACTTTGGATACTCTTAGGGCCTGTTAGCATTAAAGTATACCTCATTCCTAGCTCCATTAATAGAAAGTTTCTATGTTCTGTGGATTGTTGAATAAACCATCCCTTTTGTAGCTATGGGAGACCAAGTCCAAAGCTTATTTTTTAAAAAGCATTTTGGTTTTAGAATTAGAAATAAGAGAAAATGGAGATTCGGAAAGATGAATGACTTTGCTAGGTTACAGAGCATGTAGATACCAGAGTCAGGACTCACAAGTGGGGAAGTGCTTTTCTGATGTCAGTAGAATACTCTGCTCACAAGTGACACCCTCTATTTACTAGTGTAGTAGTGGCTGTTCTACTATCTTTCAAAGAGTACTTCAATTTCTATTGAAGCAATACATAATAGCACTCACAAAATGCTATCAAGACCAGATTGTATCCAATATATATCCAGGCTCTTGAGGCAAAAACTGAAAAACAAGATATCAACCTACCCTACCTTAAATTTTGTCTTAGATTTTAATTTCTAACCCCCTTGAAATATTTCTTTTAAACTTTTTTCAGGTATTTCTTGGTCTTTCCAATAAGGTGTGTGCATATTTATATCTATATCAATATATCCACTGTGTGTATATATAAATATATATATTTATATATATATATACACACAGAGACATATATATTCACACATCTATCTCTATATATAATATGCACATATATACATATACATACATACATATATGTACATGTGTATTTCTTTGCTCTTTCCAGTAGAAGATTGCAATGAAAGCAGCCACTTTTCTTATTTTCATTTCAGAGATGAGAAAACTGAGGCTCATAAATGTTCAGTACTTTGTCGAAGGCCACCCAGTTTTTTAGTGAAAGCACAAGTACTGGTCCCCGGGCTTCCAAAATCTCATTCCCTGGCTCTATCCACTACACCATGCTGCTGAATATGAGCACATATATACATACATAAATGTATATATTGTAATATATTACATGATATATAATACAATTATATATATATATATATTTTTAATCATTTATTTAAAGTTATCGAGAGTATTTACCATTGCTTGTTTACTATTCTAAGTAAGCTAACAGTGGCAAAAACTTCCTTCCTCATAGCATAGTTATCAGACTACATTATTTCTGTAGTTCTCAATTACCAATGAATGACTTTTCTTGTTGAAAGTATATTTGAATTTATGAGAAGTAAAGAAAGCTGTAGGCTAGCTTTGGTATTAAAAAATTCCTGGGTTCAATTTTAAATTCTGACTTATGCTATAGTTGATATTCTTTCATTTTCAAAGAAGACCAATGACATCATGTGATAATGTCTTGTCTTGGGTGTGAATTGATTTGAGGCAGAGTTGCAGAGTATTTAGCTTCACTCTCTTCTTTGGATAAGTATCATCAAAGTCCAGTGGCAAGAAAAAAGTCAGGATGACTGGCAATGGCCTCAGATGCAATGGATGACCTTGATGTCTTCAATGTTTATCCAAGCTCCAAGTGTTTCAGGAACCAACATAGCCATTGGAACAAATTGTTCTTATCCTCTCATACTGCCATGGGAAGTTTTCAAATGCTCAGAGTAGACATCCCCCTAGCTCACTGAGAGGTTTGAGACCTATCACTTGAGTGCTGAGATGATATTACTGGGGAATGGCTACTGAACGAGCTGCAACTTCAACTATATGTGAGAATTGGGTGACAGGTGGACACTGAAGGTGAATGAGCAGTCCTGAAAAGGGCTCAGCAGCTCCCCAACTAGTTCTAGTCCTCCCTGAATATTTCATAGAGTGATATATATTATCTATGTATCACTTGAAGTTCCAAAAGAGTTGCAGATCTGAAATGATTAAGACATTATTTCCACACTCACATAAGTAGACATAGTTTCTAAACTTTTTTGTCTTTACACTGAAGGAATCACAAGTTCATGCTAAAATGATGCATACCTCAACTTGTAATCATAAACAGTAAATGATGAGAACGAAGATGAGAAAAATGGTGATGGTGTGGTTGATGATAATCCTGTCTTTTTAATAATAAATGATAGATTTCATGACTCATATAAATGATCTCATTACTCCCTCAGGAGCTCCTTGTGAGAAAGGATGGGCACATTTTTATCACCCCCATTTTCTCTTATTTTCTTTTTTATTAAAACTTTTTATTTCCCCAACACACCCTCTTTCTTGGATGGCAAGTAATCCAATATATGTTAAACATGTGCAATTCTATACATATTTCCACATTTATCATGCTACACAAGAAAAATCAGATCAAAAAGGAAAAAATGAGAAAAAAAAATGTGAGCAAATGACAACAAAAAAAATGAAAATACTACATTGTGATCCACACTCAGTCCCTACAATCCTCTCTGTGGGTACAGATGGTTCTCTTCATCACAAGACTATTAGAACTTGCCTGAATTACTTTGCTGTTGAAAAAGTCATGTCCATCAGAACTGATCATTATTATAATCTTGCTGTTGCTGTACATAATGTTCTCTTGGTTCTATTCACTTAATTCAACATCAGTTCATGTAACTCTCTCCAGGCCTCTCTGAAATCATTCTGCTGATCATTTCTTATAGAACAATAATATTCATAACACTCAAATACCATAGCTTATTCAACCATTCTCCAAATGGAAACTCAGTTTCCAAAAAGGGCTGCCACAAACATTTTTACACATGTGGGTCCTTTTTCTTTTTTTAAGATCTCTTTGAATACAAACCCAGTGTAGACATTGCTGGATCAAAAGGTATGTTCAGGTTGATTGCCTTTGGGGCATAGTTCCAAATTGCTCTCCAGAATGGTTGGATCAATTCACAACTCCACCAACAATGTATTAGTGTCCCTGTTTTCTCATATTCCCTGCAACACCCATCATCATCTTTTCCTCTCATCTTAATTATTCTAAGAAGGGTATAGTGGTACTTAAGAGTTTTTTCTTTAATTTGTATTTTTCTGATCAATAGTGATTTAGAGCATTTTTTATATGACTAGAAATGGTTTTAATTTCTTCAACTGAAAATAGTTTGTTTATATCTTTTGACCACTTATCAGTTATAGAATGGCTTGTAATCTTATAAATTTGAGTCTGTTCTCTGTATTTTTTAGAAATGAGCCTTCATCAGGACCCCATTTTCTAGAAAAGGAATCTGAAGATTAGAGCTGCTATTTGTCCAAGAACTCAAACTAATAATTGAAAGAATTAGGTACTATCTGAAGGCAGGCAGAGACTATGTCATTTTTTTTTGTCTAGTATTGAGACATTTTAGCCTTGATCTTTGGATTCACCTGTTTAGGGAACTTGGCTTGGAAGCTCTCTCCACTGATTCTGCTCAGTAAAGTGTATTTTGAAAGATTAACCTAGGGCCATGCGGAGATTATTGGAGGTCAAATGACTTCTTCAGAGTCACACACACACACAATGTGTTTTTGAATCAGATTTGAACCTGGATTATGTGGTCTCTAGGGGGAAGCTAGGAGGCACAATGAATAGAGCAATGGACTTAGAATCTGGAAGACTTATCTTCATGAGTTCAATAGCTATTTGATCCTGGGCAAGTCACTTTACTCTGTTTTCCTCAGGTCCTCATCTATAAAATGAGTTGGAGAAGAAAATGGCAAATCACTCTAGTGTCTCTGCCAAGACAATCTCAAAATGAGATAATGAAGTCAGACATAAGTAAAACAACTAAAAAACAGCAACATCCTCATTCTATTCATACTTCCAAACTCCATTGTTGATTATATAATAGTTAATAAATATCTCTTAATAGTTATGTATAGCACACATATTGGATCTGGCATGTATTTTGCATATTTGGCATGTATTGGACTGCCTGCAGATTAGGGAGGGAATGGGGGAAGAAGGGAAAAATTTGCGGTAGGAGGTTATGCAGGGGTCAATGTTGGGAAAATTACCCATACATATGCTTTGTGAATAAAAAGCTATAATTAAAAAAAAAGCCAAATAGGTACATATACCAAAGAGACATTTTAATAAAGGAAAAGAACATATTAGTACAAAAACATTTGTAGTAACTCTTTTTTTATGGTGGTTAAGCATTCAAAACTGAGAGGAAGCTCAGCAATTGGGAAAAGACTAAAGAAATTGTGGGATATGATTGTAACTGAGTGTTATTGTGCTTTAGGAAATTACAAGCATAACATATTTTTAACACGTTTAACATATATTGGATTGCTTGCCATCTAGGGGAGGGAGTAGGGAAAGGGGAAAGATCCAAAAATTTGAAAACAAGGTTTTGCAAGGGTCAATGTTGAAAATTTATCCATGAATATGTTTTGAATATTAAAAAAAACTTTAATAAAAAATAAAATTAAGACAGAAAGAAATTTTTAAAATCTTAAAGAAAAGAAATTACAAGCAAGATGAGTTCAGAAAAACTTGGAAAGACTTACATGAATGGATGAAAAGTGAAGGGAGCAAAATCAGGAAAATATAGAATATAATAGCAATGGTGTATATTTAAGAATTATGAATCACTTAACTATTCTTAGAAATACAATGATCCAAAATGAGCAGGACCAGGAGATCATTATATACTTCAACAACAATACTAGATGATGACCAGTTCTGATGGATCAGGCCATCCTCAGCAACGAGATCAACCAAATCATTTCTAATGGAGCAGTAATGAACTGAGCTAGCTATGCCCAGAAAAATAACTCTGGGAGATGACTAAAAACCATTACATTAAATTCCCAGTCCCTATATTTATGCACATATGCATTTCTGATTTCCTTCACAAGCTAATTGTACAATAATTCAGAGTCTGATTCTTTTTGTACAGCAAAATAATGTTTTGGTCATGTATACTTATTGTGTATCTAAGTTATATTTTAATATATTTAACATCTACTGGTCATCCTGCCATTTAGGGGAGGGGGTGGGGGGGTAATAGGTGAAAAATTGGAACAAGAGGTTTGGCAATTGTTAATGCTGTAAAGTTACCCATGTATAAATCCTGTAAATAAAAGGCTATTAAATAAAAAAAAAAAAGAAAAAGAAAAGAAAAGAAAAGAAAAGAAAAATTAAAAAAAAAAATACAATGATCCAAGACAATCTTATAGTACTTAGCATGAAAAATACTATATATCTCCAGAGAAAGAACTTATGTTTTCTGGATAGACAACATTCTAAGGAGAATGAAGCATACTTATCAAGTTTCAATTTCAATAACCATATTTGGAAACTCTAAAAAGATAACAAAGAGAATGTTGTTTTCCATGTCCCAAATTCCTTTAGAAAATTCTTGTTCATCAGAACCAGGAGATCATTATACCGTGGCAACAACTAGACTATAGGAAGATCAATTCTGATGGACGCGGCTCTCTTCAACAATGAGATGATTTAAATCAGTTCTAATTGTTCAGTGATGAAGAGAACCATCTACACCCAAAGAGAAGATTGTGGGAGCTGAGTGTGCACCACAACATAGCATTCTCACTCTTTGTTATTGTTTGCTTGCATTCTGTTTTCTTTCTGTTTTTTTTTTTTCTTCCTTCTAGATCTGATTTTTCTTGTGCAGCAAGATAATTGTATAAATATGTATATATATATATATATATGTGTGTGTGTGTGTGTGTGTGTGTGTATACATATATATATACATGTATTTTAACATATTTAACATGTATTGGACTACCTGCCAGCTAGGGGAAGGGATGGGGGGAAGGAGGAGAAAATTTGGAACAGAAGGTTTTGCAAGGGTTAGTGTTTCATTTTTCATTACCCATGCATATGTTTTGTAAATAAAAAGCTTTAATAATAATAATATAAAAAATTCTTGCTCACTTTTAGAGAGAAGGTAACAGCGTATGGAGGGAAAGTACCTGGGTTCAAATAATGGCTGTCACTTAGTATCTATGTCATGCTAGTTAACTCTTAGGATTCAAAGATCATAGATTTAGAACTGAAAGGGACTTTACAGGTCATTTTACAGATGAGAAAACTGAGGCCCAGAGAGAGTACAAGAATTGCCCATAGTCACACAATGTCTGAAATAGGTTTTGATATTAGTTCCTTCTAACTCCAGTCTAAACACTCTGCTCACTATGTCACCTAGCTATTACTAAATCTCTTAGGATTTCATTTTTATTTGAAAAATGAGGTGTTTGAACTAGCTCAAATTTACTCTCTAATCCAGCAAATAACAATGGATTTGATAATAAACAGAAACAAACACTCCTTGGAGTCTTCAATCATTTTAAGAGTGCAAAATGCAATCAAAAAATGTGACAACTTCTAGATTAGATTACTTTTAGGTTCATCTTCAGCTCTATGAAGTTCTATGAAGAATAATGTCTTCTTTAAACCAGAACATAGTATGAATGAGATCATGTTTTTCTGTGGACTCTTTTGAATACCCCACCCCACCCCCCTAAAAGAGTAGAGCTTGTTCAACAGATTCATTAAAAAGACAAACAGAAGCAAACATATTCTTAAGAAAGTTAAATAGCATTTAAAAAGATATGATTGCTGGGAGCCACTGCCTTTCAAATCCTTTCATATTCCATGTCTCTTCTCAACTGCTTCTGTGAATAGAATTAAGTCTGAATTACTCAGCTGTACATGTTGCTGACTAATGTCTGTTTCAACTATTTCCTGTACAGCAGGGATGGGGAACGTCCAACCTGAGGGCTGGCTAAGGCCTGCAAAATCATTTACTAAGGCAAATAAAGGCAAAGATAAGTTAAAAACTAGGTATACAGCAATTTCCCATGGCTTCAGGTCTATACGCTGATAATTTTGTATGGTCCACAAAAGAGGAAATAAATATCCAAATGGTCCATGGCAAAACACAGGTGCCCCATTCCTCCTGTAGAAGAAGAAGGTTGCAATGGGCATGTTACCAGAGTAAAAATCAGAAGTTCTAATGGTGAGTCTTCCACTAGATAGCTGTATAATCTCAGCATTTTTAGGTGAGCTCAGGCTTCCTCTTATGTCCACTACAAGGATTTCAAGGGACATTGATATTAGTCTCTCCTTGTCCTCTTCTTACATGGCTTACTGTTCTTTCTCAGTCTCCTTTACTGGTTCATCAATCTCTGTATCAACTTCTAACTGCTGGTATTCTCCAAGGCTCTGTCTTCAGTTCTCTTCTATTTTTTCTACACTCTTTTACTCAGAGACCTTGTTAGATTAATTATCCTCTCTCCTCTATATTTAGTTTATCTCCTAAGCTCTATTTGCCTACCTCCAACTGCCTATAGTCAGCAAACTATATAGTCTTCTCTGGGCACTTCAAATTTGACCTGTCCAAAGTTAAACTCATCATCTTTCCCCTAGAAGTTCACCCATGTTTAGAACTCAAGGGTACCAACCATCTTTCCAACCTTCATTTCATAATCTTGGAATTATCCTTGACTCCATACTTTTCCTCTCCTTATATGGTAATATACTGATATCACTATATCTCATCTGCTTCAAAACATGTTGAATGTGATATTCAATGCAATTCTACAAGAAAAAAATGCTTCAGCAATTGACACTTGCTTGGTATTTGTCACACTTGGTCATTGTCTATGTTGAGCAGCAACCACCGCCATTGCTGCTATTGCATTCAGTCATGGACAGCTCCTCCCCAGTGAAGGCAGCACTGTCAGATTGGAGCCCATGATACTGGCGGGCAGCTCACAGGGTAGTTCCTGCAGGACAATGTGACTCCTAAAGCAGAATTGCTGTAAAGGGCATGAAGCAGCTGGCCACATGTTCAGCAGAAGGAGCAGAGCACTAGTCATAGGGGAGCCCAAGCAGAGGCAGGAGAGGACCCAGAACTCCTGGCAGTGGTCAGATTCTTGGGCAGTGAAGGGCTTTGGACCATGGCTTCTGCTTTCACACCCAGTTGCCCTTCCCAAGGAAGTTTGGACTGTGTGGGGTGGGGAGAGAGTATAAAGGTCAAGATTTCTCTTAGAAAGTGAGTGGGAGCCCTGAAGTCAGGAGGACCCATCTTCAAATCTGGCCTCAGATACTTAACACTTCCTAGCTGTGTGCCCCTGGGCAAGTCACTTAAGCCCAATTGTCTCAGGAAAAGAAAAAGTGAGTGGGATCAAGAAGGAAGGAGCTGGACTTGGTGGGGCTAAGCTGACTTGTTTCTCCACAGATGGATGTCCCACTTTCCCCTGTGGAAAAGTGAGGACCAGTGATGTACAACTTATGGGAAAATAGTTTTCTGTACTCATCATTTTTTGCCACTGGTTGATGTCTTTTGGGACCAATTAACAAGTACTGAAGTACTACTGTATATAAAATCATTTTTTTTCCCTCTCCCCTACCCAATCCATACCACAATATCTCTTTGAAAGGTTCCCATCTATCAAGTCTCAGAATCACTATCTTCACCTTATTACTTATACCTGGAACAATTGTCTCTCATTGTTTGCATTGTTTCAAGTCACTATATTGGACTGATCATAGTCAAACTCTGTACCTTGACTCCAACATCATGATATCATCAATCTTTTTTGAGTAGGAAGAATGAGCAACAACATTGAAATTGGACTGACTATCATCTCCTAATTGTTTTCTTTATTTCAAGTCTCCACCCTCTCCACAGAGAGCTGCCAGAATGATTTGCCTCAAGTGCAAGTCTGCTGATATCACTTCTCTGCTCCATATGGTGGCTCCCTGTTGCCTTGAGGATGAAATATAAGCTTCTCTGTTTGGCTTTTAAAGCCCTTCACAACTTGGAATCAATCTACTCATAAATTTTATTCCCCTTCCTAGAGATCACAGTTTATCCCAGCGGTCTTGCTCTTCCTCAGATGTGACACTGCATCACTTTGCTGGATCTCCCTGATGCTTGTAATGTTGTTCTAGCTCACTTCTACTTACATTTTTTATTTTGTTTTTCTACTCAAATGGACTTTTCCAAGTAAAGCCTTTTTTGAAGGCTTGTCTATTAGATGTACTTAGATTAGATTAACATGTCTATTAGATGTACTTATTTATGTGGATCATCTTCTGTATAAAATGTAAGTGCCTTGAAGGCAGGGGAAGTTTCACTTGTATGTCCCTAGAACATACCAAAAAAGGGCATATAAAAAATCTATAAAAGGCTTTTTAAAAATGTGTGATTATTTTTTTCATAGTATCTCACAAAGTACTACACTCACAACAATTCTATATTACAAGCACTGATACTCATAATTTACCAGTGAGGAAACTGGGATTGAGATATTTAGTGACCTGATCAGGGTCTGACAAATTAACAAGTGACATGATGAGGCTGATAGATATGTTTCTTGACTCAGTTTCATCTCTCCCTTCTCTCTAGGGATACTAAGATGTGATATACTGCACTTTTCAGGGCTGAGGGACATCACTGGCATAATTATTTACTAACCAGATGATAATGAGAAATAGAAGACTGCAAACATTTGGAAGGGCCCCTCCAACTAAACCTGCCAACATCTGTTGCCAAGAAGCAGCATAAGGATGTTGTTGTAGTTGATTTAGAAGGCTGCTCTACATTTTAGCTTTGCTTTTTCGTGCGTCAGAGTCTCAAAAACTGTCAGAGCTAGAAGGAACTTTATTTTATTTTGGTTTTTCATCATTAGTTTTTTTTTTTTTTGTAAAAACAAAAAGCCTGTGTTTATTCCATGTACCTTAGTCTGTGCTGTCACTGCCTATTGGCTTCTTAAAGACAAAGATCAATAATACTGGCCTCAGACAAAGGACCATATATTAAAAAACTCAATAAATATCAAAATTGAAAAGGATCTCCAAAAATAAAATGCAAGAACATTAAACATAGATCATAAATATTAGAAAATATATAAGATTACAGGTAACATAATCAAACATTTAATTTTAGAAGGGTTCCCCAGATTCATGTATTTATTTGTTTTTATATGATTTTATTTTACTCAATGATATTTTGTTTTTCCAATTACATGTAAGGATAGCTTTCATCATTCATTTTTCTAAGATTTTGAGTTCCAATTTTTTTCTCCCTCCCTCCCCCCTTCCTTGCACTTTTCCCAAAATAGCAAACAATCTGATACAGGTAAAGTATGTGCAGTCCTTTTAAACATATTTCCACATTTGTCATATGGTGAAAGAAAAATCATAACAAAAGGGAAAAATCACAAGAAAGAAAAAAACAAACAAGCAAAAAAAGATGAAAATAGTTTGCTTTACTCTACATTCCAATATTAACCCTTGCCTAAAAGGAACTTCCAATTTAACTGAAAAAGTTTATATACAAAAAACCTGGAAAATAGAACAACTTATCACAATCAAGCAACGAAATTGTAGTACAGATATGAAGTGCTAAGAAAGTTCAGGGAAAGAAAAAAAGATCACTATGCATTAAACGTGGGGCATTTTTGTCATCAAAGGTATAATGTGAGCTGAGTATTTAAGAATGGATCAGATGCAGGTCAAGAGAAGGAAGGAGACGGCAAATCTCACTCAAAGGGGTAAGGGTCAGAAAAAGTCAAACCTCTTCATCAAGAGATTTCTAGTATGATATGCCTTTCTGAAGCTTTCTGATGCAGAAAAACTATTCACTAATTCCAACTTACCATATATATATATATATATATATATATATATATATATTTTTTTTTTTTTTTTTTTTTTTTTTTTTTTTTTTCCCAACCAGGAATACTTGCAGTGAATGATTAGGATGATTAGGAGATACATCACAAACTCAAACTATCCTTGTGCTCTTCCATATCTCCAGCTTTTTGCATGTGTGCGTGCGTGTGTGTGTGTGAGAGAGAAAATGGCCCTACATTACATTTTGAAAATTAGTTTGAAATTATATTTGAAAATATAACTTCATACCAGGCAACCTTGGTAATTTACTTTCTTCTCTGAGTTCTAATTTTTTCATGTGTCAAATTGGACTAGTAATACTTATGTCTTCTATTTCATATCACTGTTCATGAAAAGGTCTTCATAAAGTACTATATAATCATTCTTAATCATAATGTTGATTATGATCCTATATTCAAGTCTCACAAGATTTCTCAATATTCTACAGTCTCCTCTTCAACTCTTGTCCTTGTAAATTTAGACATCCCTGTTCTTTCTTTTTGCCTCCACTTTTTAACATCATTACCCAAGTCTAAAATTCCTTGCCCCAGAAACTGGAAACTGAGTGGATGCTCATTAACTGGAGAATGGCTGAATAAATTATGGTATATGAATGTTATAGAATATTATTTTTCTGTAAGAAACAACCAATAGGATGATTTCAGAGAGGCCTGGAAAGGCTTAAATGAATTGATGCTGCAATGAGCAGAACCAGGAGATCAGTATACACGACAACAACAAGACTATACAAGGATCAATTCTGCTGGACGTGGCTCTCTTCAACACTGAGATGATCCAAAGCAGTTCCACTAGTTCAATGATGAAGGCTGCCATCTACATCCAGAGAGAGAACAATGGGAACAGAGTGTGGAATACAATGTAGCATTCTCACTCTCTGTTGTTTTTTGCTTGCATTTTGTTTTCTTTCTCAGTTTTATCTTTTCTTTCCTTCTTCATTTGATTTTTCTTGTACAGCAAGATAACCATATAAATATGTATACGTATATTGAATTTAATATGTATTTCAACACATTTAACATGTATTAGACTACCTGCCAGTGGGGTGGGGGGTATAGGGGGAAGGTGGGGAAAATTTGGAACAAAAGGTTCTGCAAGGGTCAGTGATGAAAAATTTGCCATGTATGTGCTTTGTAAATAAATAAATTAATTTAAAAAATAGAATTCCTTGCCCACTATCCCTGTTCCTACCTCATTTTGCTTCCTGACATTCTTTCCATCTTTCAAGGCTGAGTTTAAATGTTCCTTCTCTCAAAAAGCCTTCCCTGATGCCCCATGATCTTTCTTTCCAACTATGATATCTCCCTATTTGTAGTGATGCACTTATTATGTTATATTAGTTATTTTTATCCTTGTCTTTTTCTCCACACTACAATCTATATCCCATGATGATTTCTTCTATCTTATCTCTTTTTATATCCTCAGGTCTTAACCTGGAATTCTGTAAGTAATTTGTTGAATAGAGACACTCACAAGAGAACATTTGGATCTGCAACAACAACAACAAAAAAAAGCTTTAAAGACATCCTTCAGAAGAAAACACAACATAATGAAGAGAAGAATAGATTTGATGTTGGCAGTTCTATGTTGAAATCCTGAATCTGCCAACTGATTAGCTGCCAAAGGCGATCTACCTCCTCCAGCCTCATTTCCCAATCTGCATAATAAAGAATAATCATACTTGCCTTGCCTACTTGCAAAGTTCATGGTGAGGAAGGTGCTTTATAAACATTAAAATACTAGAGAAATGTAAACTATATATCATGTCTAACCCCAGAGCAAAGGCTAGGATGTGAACAACCATATACATGGTCAGTGTTCTGTCAAAGCCCAGAAGGCTTTCTTTTAATTCTTTCATTCAGGCTATAAAGTTCAAAATCTCTGCATAAACTGTTTGCAGCAGTGGGTGCCTTCCTTCTCCCAATACAATTACAACTAAAATGAAGAAAAATGGAACAATATCTGCTGTCTTCAGGACAATTAACTTGAAAAACTTGAGTCTTAACAGGGGAAAATTTTCCACCCTGTCAAACCTTGGTCAACAATGACAACAAAACCTCTACCCAAAAAACCCATGAATCAACCAATTTCCAGAGTCCCTCAAATCCAAGGAAAACAATAGATGGACCAAATCCAGCAACACAGTTAGAAAATTGCTTAAGCATGGATTCAAATGATGGTAAGACACTATTGTTGAAGAGGTAGCATCATTTAGTAAAAAGAAAAAGTCCTAGATCAATCCAGACTAGTGATTTTGGTTCTAGGTTCTTCTATTTACTAGATATGGAATCTTTAGCAAGTCATGTCATTTGAAAAATCTGGAATTAATAATGTTAGCATAAACTATATTATAAGGCTATCTGAGGATTATATGAGATTAGAGTAGTTATACATGGAAACTCACTGAGCAGCAAATCTAACACCTACTTTTTTTTTTTTTTTGCATATAAGGGAAATTGAGTACCAAAGAAGTTAAATGATTTTATAAGTCACATATGTTGTAATAGGTATCAGTACTGAAGACTGAAACCATGTCTTTCATTCCTATAGTCAGTGCTGTTTCCTTTTACTATATGTACTGCTTTTGGTATTGAATATAAAGTAGTTTGTGATCACATGATACTATATAAGTGCTTGCCATCATTATTATTAAATATGGAAGGAATTCAGCTTTGGGGGCAAGTTAACTGAAAATACTAAATAGATATACCCAATCTTCTGAAATTCAGAAGGAGGTAAGAGGATGGCAGACATCAGGATAAATCTCTTTGTGCCTGGCTTTTCTTCATTTGTATTCTTACCAGAGGCATTGTTTTATGCTCCCATTCTGGTCTCCTTGCATTTGTTTACTTGATATACTGCATCAATGCTGTGCTCACCTTGCTGTGCAGTAATTTAATTACCTATTCTGTTTTCTTTCCTGACTCAATGTTTTTGTATTTTTGAAAGAAAGAAAAAACACAAAGACAGGAATGTAATTCAACAGCAAGTTCCCAATGGGATTAGGTAAATGGGCTGAAATAAACAAAAATAGAAAATGGCATGCCGGGTAAATATAGTACACTAAAGAAAATGTCAAATTTCCTAAACGCAAGTCATTTAGGACCGAATGTTGCTGCAATAGCTTTTGTGATCTTGGACAGGTATCTTCTCCTTTAAAAACCTCAGTTTATCAATAAAATGATGGGATTGGACAAGGTTATCTCTAAGGTTACTTCTAGTTCTTACAGGCAATGCTCTGAGTTACAATACCTTTTTAGTCCTGGTGAATTTCTTGTTTTATGTGCTAAGGCTCCTTTTAACTCTAAATTGCTATTACCAGAATATTATAGGCACCATAATAACATTCTTTGCTTTACAATATTGTTATATCCTATCAGACAATTGAATCGGTTCTCAAGTTAGAATTCCAGCAAGCATCAAGTTTAACCAAAACAGACTACTGGCCATCTCATGAGCTTATTAAACACATTTCAATTTCTATACCATTAATCAACAGTCCTTCATGTCTAGGCATCCTTTTCCTACCTTTGAACATTATCATTTTAACCATCTTTCTAGGCTAAATTTAAATGCAGTGTAGTCAAGTCCAGGTTCCATCTCTGACTAATTTATCCCCGCGCTAATTTATCATTCTCACCAATGCCAGGATAATCTTTCTGAAGAATAAAGCTCACCATATACTATCAGAAGTGATTGATATAGGGAATGCAGAGAACATGGGAAGATTGATATGAACGGATACAGAATAAGGGAAGAAAACCAGGAAAACAATATGTACAATGACTGAAATAATGGATATGGAAATGGCAACAACAAAACCCTGAAATTGTAATTATGATGAGAAAGATGGTTAATAAAAAAGAAATGAGAAAATGTGCTTCCATTCCTACTTTGTAAATGTGGGGACTGTGAATGAAAAACATTCCTTCACATGAAATGGACTTCCTTGGGAGGAAGTGGGTTCCTTTTCATGGGAAGTTATCCTACAAAGGTTGGGGGACCACTTGAATGCTATGTTGTAGAGGGGGGTTCTATTTCAGGTATGAATGGAAGTAGATAGCTCCTTTCAGCTATGAAGCCTGAGTCTCTGTAGTAGTTCCCTCTGTATAGATTCCACAAATCAGCCAAAATTGATTCTTCTCTTTCTTTCAAACATAAACCATCCCTTCCTGCCTTTTATGCCTTTTCCAGGCCCTGAGACCTTATAGTTCATTGTCCCCTGAATTCCTCATCGTTTAAACCTCATTTCATCTCCTATGTGATATCACCCTTTATTCCCACCTATTATTAATAACCTCTCCCTAATCTCTAGCATACTGCTCTGTGCTAAGAAGGAACTTTTAAATATCTGTAAAATAAATGATTTATATTTTTAAATGTGTGTGTACATGTAACATTTCTCTAATTAGATCATTGAAGCATTTTGAGGGAAGGGTATATGTCATCTTTACATTCACCATAAAATGAAACTCTATACATAGTAAGTGTTCAATGGTTAAATTTAAAAGATTTCCAAGTCACCAAGGGCCTTTATTTTCATGCATCCTTTATTTCTTTATATTTTTGCAAATGCATAATTAATTCTCATTACAAATTTAGAGCATCTTTCTCCAAATTTTGGAGAACTATTATTCATTTTTTTATCTTATTAGGCTGTAAGAAAAATCATTACTTTAAAATATATATTTCTCCTACTGATTTCTCATTGAAGATAATTAAGTTTTTTTTTTTCCATTTATTGCATGGCTTCTTAAATATTCACTGACCTCCATTTGGGGGAGTATTGCATGACTTTCTTTTATTTCTAACTTTTATCATGTTCCTCTTTTGTTTCAAAAGTATTTCTGATCCCAATCAGGAATATAAACAAATTTTAAGAGTAAAGTCTAAAATTTAAGCTACTGGAGTTCCTAGACCATAATTTGAGAGATTTGCAAAGGTATATTCATGTGAATATCATCAGAGTATAGAGAAGGAGGGTAATAATGATGGACTACTAGTGGCAGCTCTATAGAAAACTCAGGACTTGAGCACTAAGTCACCTAAACACTGGAACAGCAGAAGTGGAAAGAGAGAAGGAAAGGGAATTTTCAGATCATGTTTCATTAGACTTATTTAGGTACCCACATTCACTTTGCTTCCTGGTAAGTGGTCCAGTCAGTTGTCACTGAAGTTAAATTCATAGAAGCTGTGACTCAGAATTAAGGTTCTTCACATAGGTAATTGAAAGGAGATGAAGATCAATATTTATGAATTTGTACCACCCACTTGCCAGGAAATGTTGCCCAAAAGATTTCAGGTGTTATACCTGCATCTATCGGTGCCCATTCAAAGGATTTGTCACTACCCAGTGACCTTGTGAGCTTAAATTATTAGGGAGTCTATTAATCCCCTAGTTTTAAGACCTGCTGTCTTGATGAACTTGACCAACCATCCACCTTAATTTCCCATTGCTTTCTGATGTAGATCATCTGACTACTCTCCCATAAAAAGGATATTCTATTTTCCTATCTACACTTCTTCATCTAATCCACTCCTCCTCCCCTTTTGCATTTTATGCCCTCCCTTCATTTTTGTGCTTCTGTAAATCTTACCCTTCAAATTCAAGTTCCACTTGTTTCACAAATCCTTCCCCAATTCTGCCACGCAGATCAAAGACAGCTCATTAAAAACAAAAACTTCTTTTCCCCCCAATTTTTAAAAACAAATTTAAAGTTTTTAAATTCTCTCTCTCCTTCTCTCTCTTCCCTTTCTCCTCTCTGAGATGGTAAACAATGAGATACAACTTATACATGTTTAATTATGTAAAATATTTCCATAATAGACATTTTGTGCAAGAAGACTTGAATAAAAAAAAAAAGAAAGCAAGTAAAAAATAGAGCATTTCATTCTGTATTTAATCAATAGCAGCTCCTTCTCTGGAGGTGTACACTATGCTTCATCATTAGTGATTTGGGATTGTCTTGGATCATTTGTATTGCTGAGAATAGATAAGTCATTCACAGTTCTTCATGAAATAATATTGCTGCTACTATGTACATTCTCCTGGTTCTATTCATTTCACTATGCATCACTTACTGTAAGTCTTTCTAGGTTTTTATGAAATCATCCAGCTTATCATTTCTTATAGCATAAAAATATCCCATTACAATTATCTACCAAGCTTGTTTAAACCATCCCCTAATTAATAGGTACCCATGTGATCTCTAATTTTTAGCCACCACAAAAAGAAGTTCTGTAAACATTTTAGTATAAATAGACCCCCTTTCCCGCCTTTTTGGACATTTTTTGGATATAGATCTAGTAGTGATATTCTAGATCAAAGAGAATGCACAGTTTTACAGCACTTTGAGTATAATAAGGAAACTATTTATTGGATATGTGTGTGTGTGTATATATATATATATATATATAAAACTAAAAAAAAAAAACTAAAACAGATCAGTATGATACAAGGTGGGGTATGAGAGGGACAAAACTGCTATAAATATTTTCATACAAGTAGCTCCCAAAATACATATTTCTATTGTAATTTAAGTTTTGAACTACATTTTCTCTTTTCTTTTTAAATTAAAGCTTTTTATTTTCAAAGCATATGCACAGATAATTTTTCAACATTGACCCTTGCATAGTCTTATGTTCCAAATTTTCCCTTCCTTCCCTCTACCCCATCCCCTAGATGGCAAGCAATCCAATATATGTTATACATGCTAAAATATATGTTAAACCCAATATATGTAAATATATTTACACAATTATCTTGCTACCCCCCAAAAAAAATCAGCTACACAAGGAAAAAAATGAGTAAGAAAACAAAATGCAAACAAACAACTACAAAAAGAGTAAGAATGCTATGTTTTGGTCCACATTTAGTTTCTACAGCCCTCTCTCTGGAGATAGATGATTCTCTTCTTCCTCAATCATTTCACTGTTGAAGAAAAACACGTCCATCAGAATCGATCATCATATAATCTTGTTGTTGCCATGCACAATGATCTCCTGGTTCTGCTCATTTCACTTTGCCTCAGTTCATGTAAGTCTCTTCAGGCATCTCTGAAATCATCCTACTGGTCATTTCTTACAGAACAATAATATTCCATAACATTCATATACCACAATTTATTCACCCATTCTCCAATTGATGAGCATCCACTCAATTTCCAGTTTCTGGCCACTACTAAAAGGGCTGCCACAAATATTTTTCCACATGTGGGCCCCTTTCCCTACTTTAAGATCTTTTTGGAATATAAACTCAATAGTAACCCTGCTGGGTCAAAGGGTATGTACAGTTTGATAACCCCGTGAGCATATGAATTGCATTTTCTCCACAGGCACTAGAAAAGGGATTATGATTCACATTTTATAGACAAGTAAACAAAAGTACAAAATCAGCTAAGATGTTTGTTTGAAGTCACACAGTAAATAAGCATCAGAGTCAGGACTTAAGGTCACATCTAATTCCCATCCCATTTCTCTGTTCTGCTAAGTCAAGCCTATCTCCTCAACTATTCTTTGATCTTCTTAATGGTTGGAACCATATCTATGCTTCCATATCACCCTAGCACCCAATAATCTTAATATCTTACAGGTGTTCAGTGTCTACAAGCCTGTTGAAGAAGATGATAATAATACTTGCCATTTTTAGCAGAGTAGGTATGACAAACATTATAGCATCCATAGGTTTATATAAAAATACAGATGAGAATCTATATATTACATATATTTATGAAATATTAGTCTCAAATACAATAATATATAATCTCATATAGATGAAAAACTGAAAGGTCAAAAGAGTAAAACAATCTGTATAAGTCTATACAGTTCCAGAACAGCAGAGAAAAAAACAAAAACTAAGGTTTTCTGGCTCCAAATCCATTCCACCTCTGCCTCTCTGCTAATGAAGATGTCTATAGATAGCTAGCTAATAGGCCATTTCTCCTTAGCATCCTTGAACACGCTACCCAGCTACAGTGAATTCTCTTTCTCTTTGGATGGTTGTATTTGTGTGTGTATGTTACTTAGTGTTTCAATCAGGTCTGATTCTTTATGATCCCATGAAAAACACTTCCCTTGGAATTTTCTTGGTTTCCTTTTCCATCTCTAGCTCATTTTATAAATGAGGAAATGGAGGCAAACAAGATTAAGTGATTTCTCCAGGATCACATAGAATAAGTTTCTGAGGCTGGATTTGAACTTGGATCTTTCTGACTCCACATCCAGGGCTTTATTCATTTGGCCACCTAGACACCTCGTCTTGTGTATATGTAGTCCATGCTTGCACATATATATGTACATATATCTCTGCATACATATATTTTGAATGTGGGTATTATAATACATGATATATACATGCATACATATGCATGTATATATCATGTACATTCATACATACATATCTTCTCCACTGATATACCAATATCTATATATTAATGTTTTTACTCATGGATCCCTGTGCCACCCTCCAGGGACAATTATAAATCCAACAACTATTTTTTTTTTTAATATGTAAGAGAAGTGTCTTAGATTAGGTAGGGGATAAGAGAAAATATTTTCACAAAGAACTTTAGAAAACAAGAGAATGGAATCATCTTTATTGTCATTTTACAGAAGTAGGAATGAAGTTTCTGAGAATTTACTTGCCCAGTAAATATACCTAACATGTATATACCTAACAAATGACAGGGCCAAATCAAATTTAAAAGGAAAATTAAGTTCAAGTTGTAGAAGCCAGGATTCAAACCCAAGTCTCCTGTTGTATTGTGTCCTGTGTGTTGTGTCCTTCCAGCTCCCACTTTCTCCTGTTCTTCTGTTAAAAAGAATGCAGAGACTGGCCCACTTGTGGGTCTCCACAATAAGTGAATGGTACATTGGCACTTTCAGCTGCTTCCCCTTGCTTTCTTCAGTGTTTTTGCTTTCTTTTTCTCAATAAAAATGTGTTTCTCATTTTCTATGTGTTGTAGAACCATTTGTCATTTTGAGGTTGTTTAGCTCTTCCTGTTTGATCCTCTGTAGCTCTTGTAAGAAGACCCCTATTCTATACCACCACTTCTCTAGTCTAGGCCCTTGGGGCCTCACAGCTGTGAGTTATAAGGAGACGCTGGGCCAAGAGCTGGGAGGGAGTGGTTTCCCAAGTGGCTTGGAAAAGCCAAAGTATTTTCTCATGTTTGCTTTGGATTTCAAGATGTTTAATTTGAGTCAACCCTTCACTAAAAGGAGCTAGCTCATGTATCAGAAAGCATGAATAGAGCATCATTAATCTCCTATCTCTTTCTTACCGCAGAGGTTGGCAACCTTTGAACAATGACCCTGCCAAACCTCGCTTAATTCAATACTCAAGACAATTTAACACACATTTAGGTACCTACTATGTGCACAGCATTATGTCTGGCACTTTGGGAGAACTATCCACCTGCTTTATCACTGTCATCCCTTGAGCTACTCAGAGATCCCACCACTAGAGAAGCAAACAAAAGGAATGATGCTTACTTGCTCACAAAAAAGGATGTTTGCCTTGGAAAAATCTGGATAGAACTGCTTCCTTTCCCATGGTACTCACTAGTGGCAAGAAATTTAGGGTGTTTTTTTTTTAACACATATACCCACATACATACAGGGTTGTGTGTATGTATGTGTGTGTGTATACATATATATATATATATATATATATATATATATATATATATGCTTGTATAAAACGTATTTAATCTCTCTCTCTATATATATATACCTATAGATATATCTATATCTATAGATAGATATCTAGATCTATATAGAGAGAGAGACACACACACACACATACACTTCCTCCCTCCCTCTCCCTCTCCCTCTCTCTTTCTCGCTCTCTTTCTTTTTCTCTCTGACTCCTGAATCTCAAGTGTTAAAAGGCACCTCAGAAGAACCCTAGTATGACTCTTCCCTGAACACAAACTCCCTCTATACCAAGTGTTCACAAACTTTATATATACTGCATGTGTGTGTATATACATGTATATGCATATATTTATATGTAGAGAATATATGTATGAATGATATCTTAGATATATAACACATTTCAGTATAATTTATTTCCTTTCTAAATCTTGGTATTTACTTTTATTCATTTAAACATAACTGTTTTGAGAAAGTCTTTAAGTTTCACTAGATTACCAAAGGGTTCCATATTCAAAAAATGGTGAAAAGCTTCTGATTTACATTTTCTTCAATATTTAGACACGAGATTTTATTTGATAACCTTCACTGATGGAAAATTGCATTCTAACCCAACCCATACCATTTAGGGATAGCTCTAATTATTAGGTAATTTTTATTTATATCAAGGAAAATTCAATCACTCTATAATTTCTATTCCTATTTCCACCCCTACTCTCATCTTTTTTTTGGTCCAGATCCCAGGGTAGCCAATAACTGATTTAATCATTCTTTAACCAATCCCCTGTAATATATAATCTTTTTTTTATTTAATAGCCTTTTATTTACAGGTTATATGCATGAGTAATTTTACAGCATTAACAATTGCCAAACCTCTTGTTCCAATTTTTCACCTTTTACCCCCCACCCCCTCCCCCAGATGGCAGGATGACCAGTAGATGTTAAATATATTAAAATATAAATTAGATAAACAATAAGTGTAATATATAATCTTAAAACAATTATCTAGGGAATTGAGAAGTTAACTTAGGCCAATGTATGTCGGAGGTGGAATCTGAGTTTGTCTTCTGTTTTCTTTCTAATACATTACACATCCTCTTGTTTTGTTGTTGTTGTTTCACATGAAGTAAAGGAAAATCAAGTTACTCATCCTTCCACATACATAATCCTCCAAGTATTGGAAAATAGCTATCATGTCCCTCTAGAAGACTTCTTTTCTTGAGATTAACCTTTAGCCAAACTTTCTATGGCAAAGTTTAAAATGGCCTCATTCTCCTGTTCACTCACTACTACTAGATGCCGTGTTACAAATAGGCTTTATCACCCTAGGCAAATCAAGTCACAACTGTGAGTTCTAGTTTCATCATAGTAAAACAAAGCAGTTAATTAATTGTAGAGTATGCTCTTAATTTCAAGATGATATGACTTGAGCAATTGCAATAGATTTGCGATGGAAAGTGTCATCCATATCCAGAGAGAGAACTAGAGAGATTGATTGTGGATCAAAGCATGGTGTTCTCATCTTTTTATTGTTGTTTGCTTGTTTGTTTGTTTTTTTTAGTGTGGTTATTTTTCCCCTTTTGATACTTCATGTGCAGCATGACGAATATGGAAATATGTTTAGAGAATTGCACATGTTTAACCAATATCAAATTGCTTTCTGCCTAGGGAAGAGGGGAGGGGAGGAGAGAGGAAAAATATTTTGCACAAGATTTTGCAAAGGTGAATGTTGAAAACTATCTTTGCATGTATTTAGGGGAAAAAAACTACTGAAAAAATTATATGACTTGATTTATCCAAATCACTCACTTCTAGGTTTCACAGAAAAAATTCCTGGCATTAGTAAGAGGCGTAGTTATAAAAAGTCATGTTAAAAAGTGTTGATAGTAGAATCATAACTAAAAATTGATATGCTTGGGACAAGGGAAGTTTGAAGAAGTCACTTGGGAGGGAGCCAGTAGGAAGATGAAACACAGTAAAAGGAAGTTTCTCTGATGCTGGACTGCTTGCCTTTAGGGAGATAGGAAATGGGAGGAGAGAGGAGTGAGAAGGGAATAAAGGCCAGGAATGTAAGTGCCTAGGGTGGAAAAATTCTCCAGAATGAAACCTCTTTCCCAGAGAGGTTGGAGTCAGGCAGGAAGGGAATTGCTGGAAGAGAGAAGGGGTAAAGGGAAATGAAGAGCCCATTCCAAAGATTGGTGTAATTGGTATCCTTTACATCTTAGCACCTGGATCTTGGTCACCCTATTCTGCTTCCTTTCAAGTTACATCCTCGCTAGTTGCTTAGCAGCTTAATGCCAGCTGATTTTTGGGACAAATTACCTTGAATTCAGCTGTTTCTGTTTTATAGGGAAAATATATAAATGATAGATAGGCAAGTACAGAAAGAGAGAGGGAGGCAGAGACAAAGATTGAAGAGGAGGGAGAGGAACACTGGTCAAATCCCCTCGAAGACTAGCTCAAGGCACAATGTGACTTGCACTTGACTTAGCACTTAGTCCCAGTTCTGCTGAAGATAGAACTGCTTGCCCTTTGCCTTGCTCCCAAGTATGCTGGGATATCTTCATGTATTTTTTTACTAAATCTAGTAAAACTAGAAAGCTCAGGAACTCTAAATTTATATTGGCATTTATTTCAATGACAAAAGAAAGCTAAAAAATGAGCTTTGTGGGGTAAGTTAACAGACATTTGAACTGAAAAGATATATTCCTAGTAAATTAAACATCATTTAGAATCCTGTTCATAAGGCAGCAAGGTCATAGCTTTGAGAGTAACTTAATGGCTGATGAACCCATAATTTTCATTCTGACTTTGATATAAGCTTCACTTAAATGCCTTTTTGAAAGGGAAAAGCAATTCATTTTAACACCAATGGACTCCTCTGTGTCTCTCTAGTCTCTTATCATGTCTTCATTGCCAAAATGCAAAGATGAACAGAGAAAACTGAAAGAAAATATAAAACCAATATTAAAAATATATGCCCTTTGCACATAGATAGTCCCAAAGAATCTAAATCAAATCCAAAATAAGTGGGATTTCAATTACATTAGTGACAGCAAAGTGGGGCAGCTAGATCTCCAGTGAATAGAATCAAGAGAACCTGAGTTCAAATCCATCCTCAGATATTTAACACTTTCCCCAGCTGTGAGATCCTGGGCAAGAGATTTAACCCCAATTGCCTTGAAAAGAAAGACAGACAGACAGATAGATAGCAAGGTAAAACCACTGGAGTGCTAATTATAAGGTATGCTGTATTTGTATATATATATATATATATATATATATATATATATATATATATGTATATAAGTTGTATTTGTACCACAGTCCCACAGTGTATCCCTGAACATGTCATTTCTTTTTCTCTAAGAGTATATGCTGAGTGGGGACAAAGCCAAGATGGCAGAGAGTAGACAGGACTTTGCCTGAGCTCTTCCTGGCTTCCCTCAGAATCAATGTCAGCTCAAGCCTCTGAATAGATTTTGTAGTAACAGAAATCACAAATATTTTGAGTGTAATAAATTTCCAGCAGAAGATATCTTTGGAGGACTTCAGGAAAGGTAAGTCTTGACTAGGAAAGGCAGGGAGTGGGGGGGTGGGGAGTAAGGGGGATGCAGCCCAATGTAAGTGCAGTGTAGAAAGCCCAGAGCAGAGAGGGCCTGCACAGGGAATCTAGTGGGAGGATCTTAGCCAAAATACAGCAGTGTTGGCTACTCTGTCCTGGTTCAGAAGCCAATGGATCAGCAAAATGGCTGAAGACCCCCAAAGCAACTATAGAAAATAAATCATGAGCCCCTTAACCCCAGCATAACAAGCAGAAGCAGAAGAGGAAAGGATAAGAAAGGGGGAGTGGCTGAACAAGAGGAGAGCAGATTGAAGGTGATGGTGGTCAGAAGCAAAACACTAGTGAGGATGGAAAGGGGAAAGGAAAAAGAAAAACATAACTTGGAAAAATAAGGTGGTAGGAAATACAGTTAGTGAATTTAACTATGAATGTGAATGAGATGAAGCCCCATAAAATGGAATCAGATACCAAATTGGATTAAAAGTCAGAATCCTACAATATGTTGCTTACAAGAAACAAATTTGGGGGGAGGATTCTGGGAAGATGGCAGTGTAAGTTGGTAAAGTTCAAGCTCCCCCACAAATAGAATAAATTTGCACCTCAGGGAGAACACAGACTCATGAAAAAATGAGAAGACAGGGCAGATCTGGGGTCCTCCTGATACAACCTGATAAGATCTAAAGGATTTAGGGCTGATGATTAACCTGTCTGAACTGCAGACACCTCTAGGCTAGCTCCACAGAAACATCAAATGGGAACCCTCAGGCTAACTGGGTGTGGCCAGAGCAGGAACCACAGGAAGGAACCACTTGACAGTCTGAGAGGACTGAGTGAACTTCAGCAGATTGGAAATGCCAGGCCCATATGTGCAGATGAAACTTGGCCCTGGGCAAAAGGAAACCAGCACCATGTGAGTTCAGAAGCAGTGAAGCAGGGATGCTGCTGGCTCTGGGCATTTGCAGGAGGTGAAGTTCCTGGTCTGGGGTTCGCGGTTAAAGTGGAGAGCTGAAGGGAAGTTTGAGGCACCATCCACCCAGCCCACAATTCAGATGCTTACACTAATACTTCCTATTTGAAAAAAATGAACTGGCAAAGAAGAATCTCATCACTGAAATATATTACGGGAACAGGGAAGACCAGGTTTCATCTTCAGAGGAGGATACTTTAGTAAAAACAAACTTTCACCCCAAAGAGTAATGGGTTCATGATTTAGACATAAAGGGTGATACTGTAAACAAAGTCGTCGAACAAGATATAGCCTACCTCTCAGATCTGTGGAGAAGAAAGCAATTTGTGGTCAAAGAAGAACTAGAGAACATTATGAAATGCAAAGTGGATAATTTTGATTATACTAAATTAAAAAGGTTTCATGTTAACAAAACCAATGCAGCCAAGATTAGAAGAAAAGCAAAAAATTGAGGAAAAAAATTACAGCCAAGGGTTCTGATAAAGGCCTTATTTCTAAATATATAGAGAATTCACTCAAATATATAAGAATAGAAGCCATTCTTCAATTGATAAATGATCAAAGGATATAAACAGATAATGTTCAAATGAAGAAATTAAAACTCTTTTTAGTCATATGAAAAATGCTCTGAATCACTATTGCTTAGAGAAATGCAAATTAAATCAACTCTAAGGTACCACTACACACCTCTCAGAAAAAATAATGACAAATGTTGCAGGGGATGTGGAAAAACTCAGACACTAATACATTGTTGGTGGAATTGTGAACTGATTCAACTATTATGGAAAGCAATTGGAACAATATCCAAAGGATATCAATCTTTGCATACCTTTTGATCCAGCACTCTCTACCAGGACTATATCCGAAAGAGATCATAAAAAAAATGAAAAGGACACACATGTGCAAAAGATGTTTGTGGCAGCCCTTTTTGTAGTGGCAGGGAACTAGAAACTGAATGGATGCCCATTAGTTGGAGAATGGTTGAATAAGTTATGGCATATGCATGTAATGGAATATTATTGTTCTATAAGAAATGATCAGCAGGAAGATTTCACAAAGGCCTGGGGAAACTTACATGAGCTAATGTTAAGTGAAGTAAATAGAATCAAGAGAATATTGTACACAGAGCAAATAAGATTGTATGATGATCAAATTTGAGGGATTTGGCTCTTTTCAATAATGAGAGGATTTAGGTAATTCTAATACATTTGTTATGGAGAGAGCCATTTGCATCCATAAAGAATACTTGGAGGACTGAATGTGGAATCACAACATAGTATTTTCACTTTTTTTGTTGTTTGCTTGTTTTTTTTTTTTTTCTTTCTCATTTTGTTTCCTTTGATTTTTTTGAGCAGCATCATAAAAACAGAAATATGTATAGAAGAATAGCACGTTTAACATGTTATCTAAGGGAGGGAGTGTGAAAAAGGAAAGAGAAAAAATATGGAACACAAAGTTTTGCAATGATGAATGTTGAAAATACTCTTTTTTTTTTGGGGGGGGGGGGAGCCAAAATGGTGGAGAGGACACACGATTCTTTCTGATCTTCTTCCTGGACCCTCAACTAATTACCAAATTCAGCCTCTGAATTATTTATAGACTGGCAGAATTCATGAATATTGGAAATGCAGCAAATTAACAGCAGAAGATAATTTTGAAGATCATCAGAAAAGGTCTGTTTTGGTTAGGCATGGAGGGAAGCCAGGCACAGGATTGGGGTGGTGCCTGGTCTCCACAGCGTGGTGCAGACTCCTTGAGGTGGAAAATCTATGGGGAAGACTCTACCACAGTGTTGACTACTCTGATCTGGGAGCAACCCAGTAGATCAGCAGTAGATCAGCAGAGAAGTTATAAAACATCCAACACAAACACAAAAGGTAAATAGCGATCCCAAAACACTGGAGTCTCAAGTGATCTGGCCCCACCCACCCAGCACTGGGAGTGAGTCAGCACAATTCCAGCACACCTGCTGCTGCTGGCTGCCACCTAGCTGTTACCTGTAAGGGAAGCTTGGAAAACCTTGCTTCTCCTAAAAGCAGATCCCATTTTGTTAATGAGTAAAAAGGCAAAAAAAAAAAAAATAATAATAATAAAAAATTCTAATTTTAGATAGTTTCTATGGTGAAAGAGAAGAAGAGATTTCAAACCCTGAGGAGACTAAAAGCAGATTGTCTCTAAATGAAGCCCCAAAGGGTGATATAACCTGGTCCCCATCACACAAAGCTCTCCTAGAATAAATTAAAAAGAATCTCAAAAAAGAGCTAGAAGGAAAATAAGGAAAGGAAAGGAAAACTTTGCAAGAGGGTTTGGAAAAGGTATATAACTCATTAAAAGATAGATTTGATAAAGTGGAAAAACAAAACAACACCCTGAAACACAGAATTTTTGAATTGGAAAAAGTAAATAATTCCAAGGAAAATAGAATTCGTGAATTGGAAAAAGTAAATAATTCCCAGGAAAACAGAATTTGTGAAGTGGAACAAGAAAATTCATTATTTGACAAAAACTGCTGGGAAAACTGGAAATTAGTATGGCAGAAATTAGGCATGGACTCCCACTTAACACCATATACCAAGATAAGATCAAAATGGGTCCATGGTTTAGAGATAAGGAATGAGATCATAAATAAATTAGAGGAACATACAATAGTTTACCTCTCAGACTTGTGGAGGAGAAAGGAATTAATAACTATACCAATCCAGTGTTTGACAAACCCAAAGACTCAAGCTTCTGGGGTAAGAATTCACTATTTGACAAAAACTTCTGGGAAACTGGAAATTAGTATGGCAGAAATTAGGCATGAACCCCCACTTAACACCATATACCAAGATAAGATCAAAATGGGTCCATGGTTTAGGGATAAGGAACGAGATCATAAATAAATTAGAGGAACATAGAATAGTTTACCTCTCAGATTTGTGGAGGAGAAAGGAATTAATAACTATACCAATCCAGTGTTTGACAAACCCAAAGACTCAAGCTTCTGGGGTAAGAATTCACTATTTGACAAAAACTGCTGGGAAAATTGGAAATTAGTATGGCAGAAACTAGGCATTGACCCACAGTTAACACTGTATACCAAGATAAGGTCAAAATGGGTTCATAATCTAGGCATAAAGAATGATTATTATAAATAAATTAGAAGAACATAGGATAGTTTATCTCTCAGACCTGTGGAGGGGGAAGGAATTTGTGACCAAAGAAGGACTGGAAATCATTATTGATCACAAAATAGATAATTTTGATTATATAAAGTTAAAAAGGTTTTATACAAACAAAACTAATGCAGACAAAATTAGAAAGAAAGCAATAAACTGGGCATTTTTACATTCAAAGGTTCTGCTGAAGGCCTCATTTCCCAAATATATAGAGAATTGACTCAAATTTATAAGAAATCAAGACATTCTCCAATTGATAAATGGTCAAAGGATATGAACAAACAATTTTCAGAAGATGAAACTGAAACTATATCTAGTCATATAAAAAGGTATTCCAAATCACTACAGATCAGAAAAATGCAAATTAAGACAACTGTGAAATACCACTACACACCTCTCAGATTGGCTAAGAAGACCAGAAAAGATAATGATGAATGTTGGAGGGGATGTAGGAAAACTGGGACACTGATACATTGTTGATGGAACTGTGAATAGATCTATCCAATCTAGAGAACAATTTTGAATTATGCTCAAAAAGTTATCAAGCTGTGCATACCCTTTGACCCAGCAGTGTTACTACTGCTCCCAAAAGAGATCTTAAAGGAGGGAAAAGGACCCATATTGTGAGAAATGTTTGTGACAGCCCTTTTTGTAGTGGCTTGAAGCTGGAAGCTGAATGGATGCCAGTCATTTGGAGAATGGCTGAATAAGTTATGGTATATGAATGCTATGGAATATTATTGTTGTGTAAGAAATGATCAACAGGATGATTTCAGAGAGGCCTGGAGAGACTTACATGAACTGATGTTGAGTGAAATAAGCAGAACCAGGAGATCATCATGTATAGCAACTACAAGACTATACAATGATAAATTCTGATGGATATGGCTCTCTTCAACAATGACTTAATTCAGTCCACTTCCAATTGTTTAGTAATGAAGAGAGCCATCTACACCCAGGGAGAGAACTGTGGAAACTGAGTGTAGATCACAGCATAGCATTTTCACTCTTTCTGTTGTTTGCTTGCATTTTTATTTTCCTTCTCAGGTTTTTTTTTCTTTCTAGATCCAATTTTTCTTGTGCAGCAAGATAACTTCATGGATATGTATGCATATATTTGTTTTAACATATATTTTAATATGTATTGGAATACCTGCCATCTAGGTGAGGGGATGGGGGGAAGGAGGGGAAATTTTGGAACAGAAGATTTTGCAAGGATCTGTGTTGAAAAATTACCCATGAACATGTTTTGTAAATAAAAAGCTATAATAAAAAAGAAAACAAAATGGCAATCAAAAGAAGGAAAAAAAAGAAAATACTCTTTGAATAAAAGGCTATTATTAAAAACAAAATAAAATAGAGTTGTTAATTTGCATAGTCAAAGACCAAAATGATATCACTATGTTGGGACCAAGGTACATTGTATCTGACTGGCTGATGAAATGAACACTAGCTCAGAAAGCTCTATCACAGGTTGAGCATATCAACATTTGGAGTGGAGATGGGCTCTCAATTTGTGAATCACACTTCTTTTGAGTTACCGCAATTCTGCTTTGCTCACAGAACATAGCCCTTCTTTGATTTAACCATGCTATGCTGATTATTCCTGTGCCAGGATGACTCATGTCTCACATTCATTTCCAAAGTACTTCAAGGAAACCTTGAGAGTCTTCATATCTCTTCTTTTAAGCTTGTGTAAATGATTGCCTTGTGTGCATTCTCTATAAAACAATATTTTAGACAAATTTAGACAATTGGCATTTGAATATTTGGCTACCACAGACATATTCTGTGCAGCAGAGTTTGAATGGTTGGCAATTCAGCTTGAGAAAGGATCTCAGTGTTCAGTACATTATCTTCCCAGGTGATCTTCAGAATCTTCTTAAGACAATTCAAATAGGGCTGGATTGATGCTGATAGACTGTCCAGGTTTCACAGATATACAACAGTGAGGTCTATATAATAACACTATAGATTTTTAATTTGGTAGGGAGCCTAATATCTTTTCTCCCCCACACTTTGCTTTGGAGTCTCCTAAATATTGAGTTTCTCTGGAAATCCATGCTTCAACATCATTATCTAGATATACATCCCTTAAAATACACTGCCAGAGTAAATGAACTTATTTACAATATTCAGAAATTCTCTGTTTATTTTAACAAATGGTTCTGTGTAATGAATAATATAGTGCTACTTGATGGAGAGCCTCTATTTTAATGGTAGGGTCAAAATAAGCAGAAGCAGCAGAGAATTCTGTTGCATCTCAGACTCAGAGAATACACTGAGTGAGCAAGCATCTGCAAAGAAAAAGTCATGTATCCACTTTCCTTCTACTTTAGTCTTGGCTTATATCCTTTTTAAGTTAAATGATTTACCACTGATGTGGTAGCTGACCTTGATGCCATTTTCATCCTCATTGATGCTATCTTATAGCATCTCTGAAAACATCATGATAAAAGCATAGCAGCAGGCACACAGCCTTGCTTTACTTCATGATTGACTGTGACAGTACAATAGAATCTATTATCCAAAATACATAAGAATATGTCATCATGAAACTGACATATAATACTGATGTTAGTTGATTTATTGTTTGATGAAAATACACTTAACTTATTTATTTACTGTATTAAAATAGAAATGAGACTTGAGCTGGACTAGAAGGTGGGAAGGACCAGTGATGAGTGGGAAGGAGAAAGGACATTTCAGATCAATGAAATTATACCAGAAAAGTAAAAGCAATAGGAATAAATAAATTTTTTGAAGGAGGACAATGAAGACACCAACACAGCTGGAACATTTGGACTTAGGACAGTACTACGAGGGACACAAGACTTTTAATTGACATATGGAATAGTTCCCCTTGTAAAATTCACTGTGGAATAATGTAAACCATATAGGATTTGGAAGAAGCCCTAGATATTCAGTTACAAGTCATGTAGCTTTGGGGAGTTCCTCCCCCACTGAAATTCCCTCTCCTCATCTGTGAAATGAGGGGGATGGACTAGATGAACTCTAAGGTCTTTTCTAGTTCTAAAATTCAGTACTTCCATATGAAAATCCTGCAGTGGGGTGTCTGAGGACAATATTTGTTCACTGTCAATGGATGACATTCCGGTGAGTATTTAGCATCTAACAGTGCCCAGAAACATTCAACAGGAAGGTGCCTCTTAAAGAAGGAGAAAATGGGCTCATTCATGCATACTACTATTCCTCTTTTCCTGGCAGTCTGACTCTTGGGAGCTGTAACAACTCAGGGACAAAAAATTCACTGTTCAAAAGCTGACAAATAACAACAGTCTTTCTTCCTTTAAGCAGTGGGGTGATTTCCAGGCTCAAGAAGGAACAAGTTGTTCTCAGGTACTTAAATTATGCATAGTGTCTAATGTTTTAAGCCCATCATGGTACTAGGTAAAAAGAGAAAGTTTATTCTGAAGATCCCTCCACTGTCAAACTGATTTTGACTTGAACTCATTGATTCATGGATTTAGAACCAGTGGGCTGAGTCCAATATTCTAATTTTATGAATGAGGAAATTGAGGTCCAGAGATGTTAACTGACATGCCCAATGTAATACATACAGTAAGACGCAGAATGAAGACTCAAATCCACATCTTTTCTCTAAAAGTCCCATGCCTTTTCCATGTACCATAGTGCTTCCCTATTGACCTCAAGATCTTACTTCTCCATCAGCCTCAGTTTCCTCATTTGAAAAGTGAAGGGATTGAACAAGTTGATCTCTAAGGTATCTTCCAATATTAATTTTCTATGTTCTAAAATCCCTGAAAGTTTAATATTCATTCTATGTTCTAAGGTCTCTTTCAAATATAATATTGCCTATTCTAAGAACCTCTTCAAGCCATAATATTCTATGATTACTGTCTTATATTTCTTACTGCTTTAGCCTCTAAGGCCCCATCATTTCTGATCTCCACAATACCTTTTGTTTTACTCAATTAGTGAAACCAAATCTTTAAATAATATGAATAATTCAATGTGGGAAGCTTTACTTTCTAAATGTTGTCAATTATATTTCTAAAATATACCAGGAATCACATTTTTCCACTTTGATAGACTTTATCATTGTTCACTTCCTCAACATCTTTTGCAGAACATTGAAATATCCTCTTCATTGCGTCCTTAGTTCTATTCTTCCTTCTCCTATCATTCACACAGCTGCCTGATCTGTATTCCTAAAACAGTGACATCGCCATACAAATATATTGTGTACACTATTTATGGTGTGTATGTGTAAAAAGAATACATAAATATAAATACATATGTATATGTATACAATGTGTATCTGTACATACACAAACACACACACACATACACACAAAGTGAGAAAGACAGTAGAGGGGAAGGGAAGGAAGAAGGGAAGAAGGGGAAGGAAGGGAGGATAAGAGAGAAAAAACAGAAGGATGGAGAGAGAAAGAGAGAGAGAGAGAGAGAGAGAGAGAGAGAGAGAGAGAGAGAGAGTTCCATATCATCACCTCAAAGATAAAATAGAGCATACTTAGAAACTCTAATGTAAATACCTCCACAATTTGATTATCACTTCCCTTTTCAGTTATACCATCTTCATTCACTATCTGCTTTAGTCATATTTGTTTTCTAGTGCTCTAGAAATGTCACATGCCAATTCCTACCTCCATTCTTTTGCATAAATAGTTATTCATATCTGGAATGCATTTTCTAACCACCTTAATCTTTTGGAACCCAAATGTCTTTCAAAACACACCTTAGGACCTACTTCCAATAGGACACCTTTCTTGATATGAATATATTCTTTCCCCTTTGAAATTATTTAGTATATCCTTTATAGTTTCTTATTTGTGATCTTGCTTTGCTTTCCCCACTCCCAAACAGGTAAATGATAGCTCCTTGAAAGCAAGGTCTTTTGGTCTTCATATCCTCAGTGCCTAGAATTGTGCTTACCACATTAATAAAAGCTGGATGAATGTAACTAGATTGGAATGCTTCTGCCTTTATCTTAAATTATAGATAGACTGAATAATTTCCAAAAGAGAAACAGTTTTCAAACAATAGAAATGGCCCCTTTCTCTAGTCAGTACCCAAGTGTTTGGATCTGGAAATAGCATCACTCATTTCCCAACCCACTTACAGGCAGGTTATCCCAGATGAAATCACAGTGTGAGTTCTGTGTTATTTGCAACAGGACACTCTCAGCTACAATTTAAAATATCAATATCCAATTACCCTCCAACACTCCCCATGTCCAGGAAGGACAACTTGATGTTTTTAGCAAGAAATGGGGTCATTTTAAAAAAGTGATTCACACATTTTCCAAGGACTTTTGAAATCTCCCTACTGCCCTCACAAAATTAAAGCTAGAATTCCAAAAAAGCAAATCCCTGAAACAAACAGTTGCTGACAAGCAAATCAAGAAAATAGGATGTAAATTGCTTCAAGAAAATAGTTGTGGTAATACAATAACAAATTAGAAAGTTGAGTTTGAAAAAGGTTGCCTTTAAAATAACTGAATTCATGTTTCAATAGGAAGGGGTAGAAAGAATTCTGAACTTGACTCAAAAGACTGGCATTCCAGTCCTTTTATTGCATTGCCTAAGAGGATGTCATTTAAAAGAGATTAGAATTGGAGGACAGCTTTAGGTTCTATATAAGTACAAATTGCTTCACAATAAGAGCTTCCCTAAAATAGAATGAGTGCCTTGGGAAGTAGTGAGCTTATCATCAAGGGAAATCTCTAAGTAGAAGATGAGTGACTATCTTTCATGCATGCTATAGAATAGATTTATGTTTAGATATGGGTTAGATCAGATAACCTTGATACTTTCCTAGCACTGAGGGTTTGTGACTCTCTGATTTGAGGATTTTTAAGAACCTTGGAACACTGTCATCTTATGTTCCCAGAATGCAAAATTACAGTCCTTTGGACCAACTACCACAACTTTTGACAGGTAAAATCATTTTTTTAGTGTCACACGAAGAACTCCAATCCAAACTTTCTAAAAATAACAGGATGATAGGAAATTGAGAGGTAGTCTTTCTAGTTTCCCAACTAAAGAGTATGGAGTGAATTGAAGTTAGGATATCAGTCTCAGTAGCTTCACTTAAAGGTAGCCCTTTTATTTGGTAAGAATGGAGAGATAGGGTGTTCTTATTTTTGTCCTTCATTATGAGGTTTGAGATGATTCTTGGTTTTTGAACATTATACCAATGAAGAGCAAAGTCAGGCAAGTCCTTCCTGTGATGGAAACACTTTGAGTATAGTCCCTGGAAGAGACTACATCTGTTTTCCAGGGACCAACCCAATTAAGAGTAGGAAAGTCCCTGATCAACAGGCTGCTCACTTAGCTGATGAATTCTTCAGGCATGGCAACCATAGAACAAAGGAAAATGCAAAAATGATTCCTGGTTCTATGCTACAGTAACCATAGCAGACTAGTGGAAAGGGAGCAGTGAGTGCTAAGAATAACAACATTTTTAGACTGCTTATAAACATTAAGTTAACTGTTAGGTTTCGAAATGAGAAATCCTTGTCCAAGGGCCAACGAGCAGAGATACTACTAGAGGTCTTGACTCACAACAGTACCAGAAGTCTTGGAATAAATAATGCTAGAAGATAAAACAATTGAAGCTGAATGGAAGGAGGTTACCCAGGCTTTACTTGGAAATAAAGATAAAGCAGTTACTGTAACAATTCTTATAATGTACTTCAAATAAATAAGAAATATGATTTCATGAAATATTTGGTCATTTTTGTATTGCAGAGCTCATGATAAATTCTTATACCCCCAAAAAATTCACATGTGTCTAAAAGGCAACTTATACAACAAAATATATTTTAAAACATGAAAAACAAATAAATTATGTGAAAAACTCAATGATATCATACAAATTACATTAGCATATATTACAGTTCTCCTTTACTTCAATAAAAATTGGGAAGAAGTAAGATTAGTGAAAAATACATTGGAAAATGATTCAGAAGAAATAAAATATAGCCAGTGACTAAGGGCCCACATAGAATTCTCATCTCTCTATATCAAAGCAATCTGGTTCCAGAAAGAGAAGTGAAATGTACTAGACAAAACACCAAATAAAATGACCAAAAAAATGAAACTGATCATAAATTAATAGATAGGAATGACTGATCACCATCTTTGTAAGTCATTTACGAATCAGTTTTTTCTACAGATTCTAAATTTGTCAAGGTAAAGGTTCAAATCAATATTAAATTTGTACAACAAAATGAAAAGATAAAGCATACAATTAAAACAATTTCTACTTGGCTTATTTAAATAAATTATTGACATTGAAAAATGATAACTAGATAAAAGAACAGACACTAACACAGCCATCACTACTTTCAAAGAAAATTTCATCAGGGAAAGTTAACATCCAAAGAAGGATCAAAAGAACCAAAAGAATTTCTTGTTCAATCAATATATCATCTTTTTGTCAAGTAGAAAATAATCAAAACCAAAGACAATATTGATTCACAAAACTTTTTTATAAGATTTTGCAGAAGATAATGGTTTAATATTATAAGAAATATAATCTCATAAAATGTTACAAAGTGCCAAAGCAAAAAATGAATCACAGAAAACTTGGTGAGAATGATAAGTTAAAGTATTTTTAGTATTTGAAGATGAAACTGGAGAAAACTGATAGATGAAATATTGAGTAATACAGATATGAAGAGTATGACTTTAGTGGTGTTGTTATTCATCAATTCAGATTGTTTGAATAATGATTCACCTAAGAAAATGCTTTCTCTTATACATATTGTACATTCCATTACAGTCTAGGGTACAAGCCAGGGAATGTAAAATAACAACAAAAAACAAAAAAACAAACCCATGGAGTACATGCACCATAGATTTCCAAAGAAAAAGTGAAATATGGAGATCAAAGGATTAGGTCATCAGGGTAATTCAGGATGCAATCGGCCGCCAGGATCAATTGAAGCTCCTTAGTAGTACTGAATTTTTATAATCTTTTCTTTCAGTTTCTCAGAGTCTGTTCTCTCTGCATTTCTTCATTTGATCCTTAGATCAGCTGAACACTTTAAAGATATAGCAATTGAAGTTCATATAGGTGAAGAGATTTATTTAAAGCTACAGAGCTATTAAGGCACAGATCTCTTACATTGAAATTCAGTATTCATTCCACTAAACTACAACTGCCTTCCAACATTCATAGAAGTCTTTCAAATTGATGAAAAGAAAGAAAAGGGGAAAGATGACCGTGTATTTCTCCTGGTCTTCATTACTTCTAATATGAAAGATTCTAATACATTCTTAATTTGCATTCAAGTTACTTTGCTGTTTAGGGGAATCTCCTATTTATGGATAAGGGTGATAAGAGAAAGAAACTGTTGACAATAGGGGAAGGAGGTTTAGATAGAAGAAATTCAGGAGAATTAATAAAAGCAAATACAAGGGACTCCACCAGTATTTACTAGCAACACACATGTAGTTAAGCCAGTTGTGCTCTTATGTAAATACAGCCTATGTCTAGCATCTATAAGAGAAAGTTTTAAACTCCCTGGAAGCCTACGGAATATTGTCATTTTAAATTACTTATAACTAAAGTTAGAACATGCCCAGTAAGATATCTCCACTGTAACAAGATGAGTTAATTTAGAGAAAGTCACAAAGAGAAAAGGATGGCGTTAAATCTGGATGAGAAAGATAGAAAGTCCCCTTGCTACAAACTTTTTTTTTCAGATTTGGACCCAGTATATCATAGTTCAATGAGTCGAATGGAAATTGGTATTAAGTTTTCAATTCCCCTGGGCACAGTAATCTTCAGTCACCACTTAGAAACTACAAAGTGCTGAAGCAAGCATAATTCCGCTTGTCTCAAGAATAGGGAAATGACATAGAATTTAAACAACTAGATTTTAATATTTTACCATACAATTAAGATCTTTCTCAATAATGCAGTACCTGTGGTGTTTATTTCATAGGCGATGTTTCCTTATTGATAGTAGAAAACTTCTGAAGAAACTCTCAAATCTTCTCCCACCATGCCTTTCCCACTGCCACCACCCTATGTCCTTGGTTGAGGTTGAATATAATAGATTCTACCTAGCATGCTGTTTCTTTCCTATTTATAGAATTCTGGCTCGCAACTCCCTATTTTTTTATTAGGTCTTTTCGACAAAGAAGTTATATGTGCTCATATTAATTACACTGTAGATAAAAAAGGAAAAAAAATCCTCCATTAGCACTTAATTAGGGACAGAACAATACTTAAGCAATTTGGTAATTGCCTTGCGTAGTTGTATAACTTGATCAGACCAGTAGATCCATTGTAACAGTCAAAGGGTTGTATGTAGGAGAATTGGCTATAAGACTAATAAGTTTGCAGAAGTTCAGCTGTGACCTTTGGTTTCTTCTACTATCTCTATGAATTCTGGTATATGGTCCTTGCTCTAGTCCCTTCAGAGAACACAGTGAGAAAGGACTTTAATTATATTGACCATTTCATATGAACCTGAACCTTGTGATGTTTTAAAGTCAGCATACAAACTAAAACTTCTAAGAGAGAATATGAGTGAGATGGAATTGTTCAGAATCCCTGGCTTCTTCAGAACCATAATCTTATCCTTCATGGTTCAGCTCAAGCCTCTATCACTGGGGATTGCTGAGCACCAAGTATCTTTGTGAGAGATGCTGACAGACACTAAGCTTCATTCTGAGGAGGTCCTCCATTGCCCAAAAGCTGAATATTTTTGGTCATGACATATACACTAGAGACTTATTTCTTGTGTAGAGTCAGGGGAGGAAAGACAGCACATGTCCCAATCTCATTAGATGATTTAGTGGGCTTTGAACATCATCTTCAATTGTTAATGTACAAGCTATAATAAGTAGTACAACCAATTATAACCAAGGCTGAATGGCCTGATATTGACTGACAACTCAATTTGCTACTAGTTATTCAGTTGTTTCAGTCATGTCCAACTCCTAATGAACACATTTGGAGATTTCTTGGCAAAGTTATTTGAATAGTTAACATTCCCTTCTCCAGCTCTTTTTATAAATGAAAAAACTGAGGTAAATAGGGTTAAGTGACTCGCACAAGGTCACATAACTAGTAAGTGTCTGAGGCCAGATTCAGACTCAGGGACTCCAGAGACAGTATTTTATCTACTACACCACCTAGCATCCCAGCTAACTAGTAGCATGAGAGGAAGGGAGAGGGAGTTGTTTCCTTTTCTCTTTATTTCTACCTGTCACTTAACTATTTATGATACCCCATTAATTCAGATTATGTACACATAGACTAGCTGTGATCTGAAGATCAAGAAGAAACAAATAATAATATTCAAATGATTCTATCAGTGTAGAGAATTTTCATCCCATGTTATTTTCAAATTATCATTTTCACTCTCTTAAGCTCTATAATCTCCCCCGTGTGACCTAATCCTCTGTATTCTACAAATCTGTTTAAATCACAGCTTTCCTATGACTTTATTCCTTTCACATAATAATGGTATATTAATCTCCAATCTAGCCAAACCCTCTTGGTTTTATTATACAAAGAATTCATAAAATATGAGAAAAATAAACTTGATACCACCTAGGTCACTCTGCTTTGCCTATATTAGAAATATGGAAATATTTCAGTCTGTTGACAGATGCAATGTCATTACAGTGAGAACACTAAACTGTAATTCTCCCAAATCCTAAATCAATCAACTTAGAAAATAAATTGAGATTCAGCAACATTCTATAGGCAAAGAGACCAGCAGGATTTGATGAGTATGTTTTAGAGTAGATTCTAAAGGCTTTGGGGATAATGGTAAGATTTCTAAAATAACATGTAGATATTTATGGGGTGATTCTTCAAGGACAGATGGGAAAAGCAAAGCAGGGCAGGAAACTTTAAAATTTAGAAAAGGAGTATGGTAAATGGAAAACTCAAATTTTTTATATAGGCTTTATGATATAATAGAAATAGTACCATAATGGCAATTGGGAGATGTGGGCAAATTCAAACCAAGATAATATTGTACAGTGGAAAGAATATTGGCTCTAGAGTCAGAAATGCTGAGTTCAAATCCCATCTTACTTCCTATTTGCCTTTGAATAAATCAATTATTTTTTCTAGTCCTGAAATTTTTATACTTACACAATGAGAGGGATGGAATAAATAACCTTTAGGATCCTTTTCTATCTCTAAACAGATGATCCTTAAGAGCTCATAATGGATGCTGAGGACAGAAGAGGCTCTGGATAAAGCGATGTTCGGCAAAAGTAGAAGGGCAAAAAAGTATAATTAATAGTCTTAATTTCTGTATCACTCTTAAAGTCTCCAAAGCATTCCCCTCACAACAGCCATGTGAAGCAGGTCATATACTAGTATCCTCATTTTGCAGATCAGGAAATTGAAACTCATACAGGGGAGGCAAGTTAGCCACATTCATATAGTTAACAGGTGCAGGAGCTTGTAATCAAACCCTGTTCTTCTGACCTCAGCTCTTTTCTCTAAGTTACTCTCCTTCTAATACAGTCATTGCTTGGATCTGATGGAATAATAACAACCAATGATGGAAAGAAGGGAAAAAAAGAACTAATCATTCCTCTTATTTTGTTTCTGCTTTCTTTATTTTTTTGTATTTTTTTCTCCTTTTTATTTCAATAGTATTTTATTTTTTCAAATACATCCAAAGATAGTTTTCAACATTCACATTTTCAAAACCTTATCTTCCAAAGTTTTCTCCCTCTAGTCCTCTCTCTCCCCTCTCTCAGAAAGCAAACAATTCAATATAGGTGAAACATATGCAACCTTCTACATATATTTTCATATTCATCATGCTGCAGAAAAAAAACATCAGATCAAAAGGGAAAAAAACATGAGAGAAGGAAAAAACAATCAAACAAATAATAACAATAAAAAGGTGAAAATATTATGTTTTAATGCATACTCAGTCTCCATAGTGCTCTCTCTTGATATGGATGATATTTTCCATCACAAGTCCATTGGGAGGCCTTGAATCATCACATTGTCGAAAAGGGCCAAATCTGTTGTTACTGTGTACAATGTTCTCTTAGTTCTGCTCACTTCACTTAGCAACAGTTCGTGTATATTTATGCTTTCTTTCCCAAGGAAGGTGAGATGGGAAATTTTCTCAACATGATATAAAGGACAAATCTGTCAATCACTATGATTGTCTCTCTTGATTCTGAGTATCCATGGATATTTCAAAAATACATTAATAATGGAAAATGTTCCAGATCACTATTGATTAGAGAAATGCAAATTAAAACAACACTGAGATATATCACCTGATACCTCTCAGATTGGCTAAGATGACAGGAAAAGATAATGATAAGTGTTGGAGATGTGGGAAAACTGGGATACTAATGCATTGTTGCATTAGTTGTAAAATGATCCAACCATTCTGGAGAGCAATTTGAAACTATGCCTAAAGGGTTACAAAACAGTGTATACCCTTTGATCCAGCAGTACTATGACTGGATCTATATCCCAAAGAAATCATAAAGGAAGGAAAAGGACTCACATGTACAAAAACATTTGTAGCAGCTTTATGTTTTGGCAAAGAATTGGAAAATAAGTAGATACTGATTAAATGGAAAATGGCTAAATAAATTATGATATATGAAAGTAATGGAATAGTATTGCTCTATAAAAAATGAACAAGTGGATTTTAGAAAGGCTTGGAAAGCTTTACACAAACTGTTGCTGAGGGAAAAAAAATAGAACCAGGAATACATTGTACACAGTAATAGCAAGATTGTGTAATGATCAGCTATAACAGACTTGGTTCTTCTCAGCAGTTCAGTGATCCAAGGCAATCCCAATAAACTTTGGATGGAAAAGGCCATCCACATGCAAAGAAAGAACTATGGAGACAATGTAAATCAACACATGCTATGTTCACTTTTTTTTTCTTTTTCTTCTCTTTTTTTCTCTTGTGGTTTTTCCCCTTTTGTTCTGATTTTTTTCTCCCAACATGACTCATAAGGAAATATGTTTTAAAAATGAATGTACATGTATAACCAATAAATAAGATTGGAGAAGACACATCTCTATTTTGTTGTATCTTTTCATTAGCTTCTACTTTCCTTGTCAGGCTTGCTATGAGGTTGTGCATGAGTCAATATTGAAAAAGTATCCATGCATATGTTTTGAAAATAAAAAGCTTTAATAAAAAAGAAAGGAGATATATATGTGTGTATATATATATATATATATATATATATATATATATATATATATGTTTGTATTATATGAGGGCACATAGGAAAAATAGCACTGACTTTTAAAAGTTAAATGTAGATACTTAGATCTCTAAGAGCTCTTAGAGATCCTACAGGTGGTTAGGATTTGCCTGATCAGAAATCATTTATAGATCTTTCCTGATAGTTCAATATCTAGCACCTTATTTGACACATGAAGTGGTAGAAAACTAAGAGGTAGAAAACATCCTAAGTAAATTCCTTTTACTTTTAGACTCACATTGTTAGAAAGTTTGTTTCATTTATTAAAGCAAATTTCTGCTAATCTGTAACAGCTGTCCAACAGCTCAAGATGTTTTTAATACTTGAAGAAAGTTACCTTATTGTACCTTTTACAGGAAAACTATCCCAAATATATTTATTCAAATAATCATCATTATTTTACAGCTTTGTTTTAAGCATCTTTCCCATTTTAATAGCCTTTATCTAGGGGATGCTGCCTTATCAATGACCTTCTGAAAATGTGCTATGAAAAACTGAAAAGAGTATTTCAGGTGTGATCTAACCAGGGCAGAGGACAGATAATTTTCTCCTCTCTTGTTCTTGAAACTATGCATCTATTCATTAATAAGCTCATAAAATCAAAGCTCTAGAGTTAGAAAGAATCTCTCTCAATGTCTTACTTTATAGATAAGGAAGCATGCACTGAAGACATTAAGTGGTTTACCCAAGATCACACAGTTGTGTCAAAATCAAGATTTGAACCTTATTCCAAAAGAAAATGCTCCTTCCTTTGACCATTTTTGTTTCTACTCTGCTTTTTTGTTGCTGCTGCTTTTACCTGTGTTGCCAGACATACTGAATTGCATAGCATTGGTACAAGAGCTAGGAAATTACCATCTATTAAGCACCCACTTAGTGCCAGGAACTGTGCAAAGTACTGAAATACAAAGAAAAAGAGAAAAGAGGGGAGGAGATGAGAGTATATTAGTTTCTGCTGTCAAGGAGCTCATGGTCTAGTGGGAGAGACAACAAACAAACAACTACATGTAAACAAGATATATTGAGAATAAAGTGGGGATACTCTAAAAAGGAAGACACTATGATTAAAGATCTCTGAGAAAAAAATTCTTGCAGAAGGTGAAGTTTTAGCTGAGCCTTGAAGAAAGCCAATGAAGCCCGAAAATAGAAATGAGGAAGACAGTGTTCCAGGCATGATGGACAGCCAGTGAAAATGCATAATGTCTCAAGATGGAGTGTTATGTACAAACAAGGACAATAGTGATACTAAATCACTAAATCCTTACATGAAGAGGAAGACTAGAACGGTAAGAATGGGGCAGGTTGTGAAGGGTTTGTAAAGGCCAAATAGAAAATTTAACCTTTACTTTGGGGGTCATCAAGTTAGTTATTCTCATTTTACAAAAGGAGAAACTGAGGCATAAAGATCAATTGTCAGAGTGTCACAGCTTATTAGTGGCAAGGATGATAAGATTTAAACCCAGATCCCTGGCTGTGCAGTTCAATGTCATCCCAGCCCTACCACAGGACCTCTTTCTCCAGTTCATTGATAAAACATTAAGATTTTCATAGTCCTGGCTCCTGCTATGGAACACTGCCTCCTCGACTGATGAATATTGTATAAAGTCATGATGTTCAAAATCACATAGCATGTTTCAACAAGTTAGGCTCGATTTCTGATGACTCTGCAGGTGCTTGCCTGTCATATCAGGAACTTATAGTGGATGAATTGATGAAAATTAAGTACAAGTTTCCTTGTATCCTCATCTATTGATAGGTTACACAGAAAGGGCCAAGATCTCACAATTTTCTAAAGTCAAGTAGTTAGCAACAACTATTAAGGTGTGGGGGGGGGGGGGAAAGCTGTTGGTTGGTCTCCAAGATGTATTTTGGTTTCTGTAGACATGCTGAATTCTGGAAATTGGGAACAATGATATTTGCCATTTTGTGGGTGACAAGGGCATCATAAAGAACTGACGAAATAATTAAAATGCTTTTTATTCATAATATATCATAACAATATAAGATATGATTGCATACAAAAATTAAGGAATTAGAGATCAGGAGATTCTTTAGAGATTATCTAGCCCAGAGGATCTTAATCATTTTTGCATCATAGACTCTTGGCAATCTGATAAAGTCTTTGGACCCCTTTTTATAATAAAGTTTTAAATGCATAAAATTACAAAGGTTACCAATTGTAATGAAATAAAGATTTGCTTATTTCCTATTTATTTATGATCTCTTAAAAATCTATTCACTGACCCCAAGTAAAAAACCCATTACCTAATTCAAATTAGATTTTCCATGTATAGACACTTCTTCCTGGGAACAAATATTGAAGAGATTGCTCAGTCTGGAAAGAGACCTTGACTTTGACAAATCAACTAATGTGTTCCTCCTGTTTCCATTTCAAACCAACAATTTGAATCTCTAACCATACATAAGTGTCTGTACTTGGCAATAATAGAGATTAAAAAATAAAAAAGACATCTTCTCCTACTTTTCACTACCTCATAATAAGTTAGAGAAAGGACATAATGGAGAAAAGTGAGATGGAATCATAGAACCCAATCTCTGACGCTCATTGTCATTCATAACTTACTACCTCTGTGACTTTGGATGTTAGAAAGTTTCCCTGTGCCTTATTTTCTTATTTATAAAATAAGGGGCAAAACTTAAAATTCCTCACTAGCTCTAATGTCCTAGAATTCTATGACCCTATGAAATATATCTAATTGGAAAAGGACAGTACAAGAAAACATGCCATTATGTGTGACTGGTCTTTTTATATGATCATAGGATTTATACCAGAAAGGGGAGTACCGTTATCTCAGAGGAGAGAAAACTGAAGACCTGGGGAAATAACTTTTCCAAAGATTGTATCTCAGGTTATCTTAAGGTAGAGTAGAAATACCACTGGCCTCAGATGCAGACAAACCTCAATCAATAAGCATTTATTAAGCCCATACAATGTGCTAAGTACTATGTTGGGCACTAAGGATACAGAGTCAAAAGGGGAAGATTTTTTTTTTCCCTTAATCTGTGCCTGGAAGGCGTTTTCTACAGACTTTCCTCTACCATTTAAAATTTCTAATTTTCTTCAAGACTCAGAAACATATGCATTGCATACATATATATATATATATATATATATATATACACACAAACTACATATAACACACATGCATATACATGTGTCTATGTATATCTATATCCATGTATCTAGATATATTTAAATCTTTCACTCTGCATTTATCTCTATAGATGTAGATATAGAATGATATAGATATACATATGTGTATATATATGTGCATGCTGTATATATGTATATGTATGTGTGTGTGTATATATATATATATATGTATATATGTTGTTTTCTCAATATATGATAGCCATTTTAGTACCTACGGGAATCTAGAAAAGTTTCATATAGAAGACACCATTTACACTGAGTAATGAAAAAAAATGGATTTTTTAATGGTAAAGTCTATTGTAGATAGCACCTTCAAGGTACAAAGGACAACTAGATAAAGTTAAATGACTGAACATTTTAAGAACTCTGATCACCTCTGATCATACAATGACCAATCACAGTTCTAGAGGAGCATTGATGAAGCAGGCTAGCTTGATGACAGAGATCTATGGACTCAAGGTACAGACTGGGACATTGTTTTACTTGACTATGTACATTTACTGCAAGGAATTTGTTTTCTTTTTTATAAATTGGGAGGTGGGGGTTAAGGGTAAGAAAACAGATTTTTGTTGATTGAATTAAAAAAAAGACAAAGGTATGAGAAAATGAATATTGTATATGAGGAATATTAAGAAGGCTAGCTTGGTTTGACTATGGTATGGGTGAAGGAAAGTAATGTTAATAAGACTGAAAAGGTAGACTGGGGTCAAGTTGTAAATGGCTTCAAATGTCAAACAAAGCATTGTATATGAGGTAATAGGGGAGCCACTAGAGTTTTCTAAGAAGTGGAGAGACATGGTCAGATCTGAACTTTTGGAAAATTACTTTAGCAGCTGTGTGGAGAATGAATTGGACTGGAGTGAAGGGTGGAACAAGATAGGAAAACCAATTAGGATATTATTGCCATTAGTCTAGGCAAGAAGTGATGAGATGCTGAAAAAAGGAAAAGGGACCAAAGAAAGTTAGTGGCTCTGTGAATAGAGCTAAATATACAGATGCAAGATTTAGTAATTTAGTATTTTTTTTATCTTGCTTTAATTATTTTTATGCTTTTCTGACCACCTAACACAACACACTAAATAATTGTCAGTCCTTTGTAAAGTTTTGGTGAAGGAAAAACTGAGGGGAAAATGACATTGAATTAAACAACTGTTGCTTCCCAGGAAACTCCAGACAATATATCAACATCCTTTCTCATTCCTAGAACCTTAAGTAGAATAAGGCTACCCTTCCAAACAACTAAATCCACCCAAAAGCAACAAGGCATATATATATATATATATATATATATATATATATATATATATATATCAGAAGTAATCATCATCTTTACTTTTCCAGAAACATACATATACACATATAATACATGCACACAAACACATACATATACTAATCCCTCCAAAGGCTAGTTATGGAAGTATGAGTATAATCAACTTGCTACTTGTTTCCCCTATCGTTGTACTAACCATAGGAAAGAGAATGGGAAAGTTTTGTAGCCGGAAAAGAAATGAATGTGGTTTCAAGACAAATAGAGAAAGTTCATCTACTAAGCTCCAAGGAAATATCAGATCTGAATGGGAAGTTAATGGCAAGAAGGACTAATTTTGTACAGGCAAACGATTTATGTTTAATAATGAAATAATAAATCAAAGAATGGTATTGATGGAAGAAACCTAATACAGAATTTTCAAGATGGAATAGAGCAAAAATAAACAAAAAACGAACAAACAAACAAAAAACCTCAGAACATTAGCTCAGGAAGGAACCTAAGGGAAAATCTAGTCCAACATCTACATTTCATAAATTAGGAAACTGGGGGGTAAAGAATAAACCTGACTTATTCCAGGTCTAACAGGTAGGAAGCTGCAGAGTTGAAACTTGAATACAACTTAGTACTTTCTCAGGTTGAAGTCCTTTGATATAAGACCAGTTCAGATTAGACCACATCTTTCCCTTCTTTCCCTTGTATCATCCCTGTGTGACACCATCTGCCCAACTTAGCATTGGTTCTGCCTCACCTACAATGGTCAATATGGATTCAGAAAATACAGCATTTGGTTTCTTCTCAGTACTTCCAAGTACGGACATGGCTTATTGAACTTCCTCCTATTTGTACCCACTGATAGAAAACAATGTTATAAAATGAATCCTTCCAACAGATCAAGAAGGCTCCTTCTGTATCTTACACTACCACTTTTCTATTGCTTTGATTACTTCTGTTGTCAATGCCTTTATTTACCCCATGTCTTTCTACTAACACATTTAAAACCCTTGGTAGAACATAAGTTCCTTAAGGGTTAGGACTATAACTTCCTTTTTATACACCCCAGTTCTTACCATATGGATAATAAATGTTTATGGATTTAGAGACTGTCTTACTGAAACTGAATCCTCCTATCTTTCCAATTCTATGAGAAAATGATATTTAATGGACAAAATCCACACTTATAGTCTGATAAGATGGAATTGGATCTCACATCTATCACTTGCTAGATTTTTGAAAATTGACAAATGACTTCATCTCAAGTAGTTCCATTCATTCACTCGTTCAACAACATTTATTAAAACTCTTCTGTACATGGATGACAGTGATAGGTGATAGTGAAAATAAAAGGAAATAAAAGAAACAATTGCTATCTTTGTGGAGATGGTTTTGAGGGAATATTCCTCACCTATAAAATGAAGGGATTATAGTAAATCATTTCCAAGGTCCTTTCTTATTTTATAATTATTTGTTCTGGACTGAAAAGTATACAGAAACTTCCCTGAGAACTTTTGGGTTCAAAAATCTGTTCTGCCATTTACCCATTGTATAGGTCTGGACTTCCCTTCCAAGAATCTCGGTTTTTATATCTATAAAATAAGAACATTTTGTTGCACATTCTTCACAAAGATATTATGAGGAAACTATTTTGCAAACTTTCCAGTGCTGTAGAAATGGGAATTAGCAAGACCTCACCACGCACACCACCACCATCACCATCAATCCAATCATGATCATTAAAGTCATGAGACCACTCATTTCTAAAGTTTAGTGTTTCTTTATGTTAAGGAAAGCAGAGAGGCCTATTCTATTGGAATGTAGGATACTAAAATCCTGGAAAATAATCCTTTTTTTGAAATATTCTCACAGTACTCTGTGTTCAATACATGATTAATGTTTGTCCTTTATTCTCAGGGAAGAGAAGCCATGACATGCAAGTGAATTAAGATTTAAGTGAGGGAGGGCCGTGCAAGGGTACCTGCCTCATTTTCCTCTCTAGAACTATCTGGGTCCAGGGGCAAGACATAAGTAAAGATGACTGGAGATGGACCTGAATGAAATGAGAAATCTTTTTAAGCTAAGGTCTTCAACAGGTCTATGACTGAGGCAGCACCCATTCAGTGATTAAGGCTATGGAGCAATTGAGACAAAGGGTCTCCTCTTTCACCTAGTCCAAAAAAAAAATCTAAATAAATAAATTAATTAATGAAACTTGTAGGGGAAGACTATCAGGGTTTCTGGCCAAAGTAGGAATGACTGCTATTTACATTCAATCTGAGTGGATAAGGAATCAAACTATGATTAAATGGGGCTTGGCCTAGGACCAATAGATCCAATTGGCCAGTTATTTGATGAATATATGGATGACGTAGGAAATAGAAGTTATAGCTAATGGAAGCTTCTCCATTCATTAAAGAGTAATGCTTGGCATTCAAGAAGACACTATTCTTTGGTCTATCAGAAGTTGCCCAGAATAAAGTCACAAGGCAGCTTAGAAATAAATAGGCAGCAAGAAGATGGTAGAGTGATGGATGTTTCCCCACAGAAGCCACAAAAAAAGAATTCCAAGTGAGACTAGAAAGTGGAGACAAGTTGCTGGGAAGCCACTGAATGAACCAGAAGATAAATGGCGACACAAAATTAACCAAGAGATAGACCCTGCCTTCTGTGTCAGAGATTGATGGCCGCTTCTGCACCACTTGAGCAGATGTGAGCAAAACTGCCATTTGGAATGCTTGACAGGACTCTGGGTCCTTGCCAGGTCCATACCCAACAATCCAGACAGCTGAAATCTCCAGAGGACGGCTCCATGCTTGGTAAGACATTATCAACCAGAGTGAATCAATGAACCAGACTCCCTCCAAGCACCAACCCTGGCAGACTCTGCATTTAACAATCATTGACTTAATGGTACAGGGATAATACTGAGTAATCTTAGATTAAAGTACTCAGCAAATAGACTATTGGTTTCCTGCTGGGCCAAAGAGAAATGAGAGGCAGGATGGGGAAATAGGCAGAGCACTCCAAGTGCTCTGGAAGAAAAGAATGCCCAAGCTGTAGTTCAGTATATTATCCCCCTTCATTAGAAGGTAAGCTCTTATAGGTCAAGAATTATTTCACCTGATTTTTCAGTTGTTGTTTGTTTGGTTTTTTTTTTTTTTTTTGGTGGTGGTGGGGTTGGTATCCCTATTTATTTACATGGTATCTGGAAAAGAGTAAACTACAAAAACAAAACAAAACAAACAAAGAAAAAACACATCCACACAAAGAAAAACAATCCTTGTCCTCAAGGAACTTAAAACTTCCCCCGATAAATAAGCCCCTTTTAAAACATCCCCACCCTGTAGTCATCCAGTCTCCTCTTGAAATGTGATAGTGAAGGGGCAGAAAGATGATGTAGTGGATAGAACACTAGTCCTGGCATCATGACTTGAATTCAAATATAGTCTCAGACACCTAATACTTCCTAGTTGTGTTCCCTAGGCAAGTCACTTAATTCCAATTGCCTCAACAACAACAAAAAAAAAGAGAATGTGACAGTGAAAAGGAACCCATTACACTTAGCAAGAGCTAGTTGTTTGGAGAAATGGCTCTAATTTTTGAGAATGTTCTCTTTAACTCAAACCAGAACTTCATTCTTGAAACTTGTATCCACTGCTCGATGGTCATACTGGATTTCTCACCCCAATAACACCCCTTTGGATAAATAAAGACAGCTATCTTATCCCCCATGCCCACATTTTTTGTTCTCTAGGCTACCCATCCTCAGTTCTTTTAAAAATTGCATATATGTCTGCTGGATGGCATGAGTTACCTTGGGCAAGCCATGTGACATCTCTGGGACTTAATTTACAAAATGAGAAATGACCACATAATACTTTAAGTCCTTTGCAACTCTACTATTCAATGTTCCAATTTTTATTCTGGCTTTTTCATTCTATAGCTCTATTATTTGGAAGTCTACTTATAAGACTTCTGAATGCCAAAAAGGTCAAATAAAAGAAATAGCTCTAACTTTTAACTCTGAATTCTTAAGTTTTATTCCAATTCTGACACAATAGTCTTATGATATTGAGCAAGTAACTTTTCTGAGTCTCACTCTATCTAATCAGAGAAGGTAAAGATACATGCGCTATTTTAAAAAGTTATTATGACCATCAACTGAGAAACAGGAATATGAAGGGACTTATGATTTTATTGATATAAGGTGATGAACCTCAAAGTGGCACCGTCTCTGTATCTAAGAGTTTTAGACATTTGCCTGCAGAACTGAGAGGTTAAATAACTTACCAAAGTCACACAGCCAGAATATGTCAGTAACAAGATGATCCAGGTCTCCCTGTCTTTGAGACTACCATGTCATACTGCTCATATCAAATGAGGTAAGACAAGTTAATTATTTTGTAAATATAATAAACTCCATAAATGTAAACCATTAGTATTATTATTTATTTTTGAGTGTGGCTATTTTATTTTATTTTCAACATCCTATGCCATTTGGCAGGAGTGTGACCCAAGAGACAGACCAATGAATAGAGATGAAAGAGAGTGGGCAGACCAGGAATGAATCAGGCAGTAAACCTTCATTTTAGGTTGGATTAGACATACAAAAAGTACTTGCTTACAGATGGCAAATGAAATTGTATTGGTAGTACTCATTGCCTAGAATTTGGAAGAATCATAGCCCTGTGAAAATACCCAGAGGCACTAGATCTAAACTACAATAATCTGCTGTGCTATTTCACAAGCTGACCAGCTGTTGATGCTCTGGAAGGTAACATCTGGGAGCTTCTATATCCTGACTAGTTTCTGGGTATCTCCCTATAACTTAATGGGAAGTTAAGATGCTGCTCAAGACCCGAGAAGAAAAATTATCATTAACAAAATCTTAGCAATGGTGACATGAATAGATTCAGATTGAGATCTATATACCTCATTTTTAGTGTCTAAGGCCAATCTTTCATCAATAAATCAACAAGAGAATGGATTCCTCATGGTAGACACATAACAACTGTGATATTAAAAATTTAAACCAAGCTTTACCTTAAATACCTCTGACTGTTCTTCAATTTTCTTAGCTATAAAATGAGGCTAACCATCCCATATGCCCGCTTTCGAATTGGGCAGGGGAAGAATTTATAAGGAGATGACTCTTTTGGCTCTAAAACTGTACTAGCAAAATTGCTTTGAGTAAACATCCTTTCCCAAAACTTGGAAGCATGTCTTGGTTTTTCAAGACAAAATTCTGTAAGAGGGTTTGATAGTGTGGAGTGAATTTTGTTGGTTCTCTCTATTCTGTTCAACAGAGCAGAAAATATACTTTGGGTGCCATTTGTTCTCTGTCACTCTCCTTCCCATTCCTCTATTACTTGTCAGAAATGTATTTCAGTAGCACTGAAGTAGACCATACAATCTACTAGTGTGAAAAGAATAGATAGAGAGAAGGATAGAGATACTGTTTCAGCATGTGTTATAGAGCAAATGGTTTTCTTTGAGACTCATACTGTCAGAGAATTAGAATTAGGAAGGACGTAAAAGTTATCTTGTCAAATATTTTCATTTTATAAATGAGGAAACTGAGTCTCAAAGAGGTTAAATGATCTAACATCTCTCTCATAGGAAATGGAAGAACTAAGATTAATATTCAGATCTTGCAACACTGAATCTTTTTTACGCCTGTAAAATAATTAAAATGCTCATTTGCCAAACTGTAAAAGCAATCAATGTATGTTTTATCAATGCATTTAAAGCAACAAAATTCCATTTTGACTTAATATATTTTTCTTCTGCATTTTTAAACATAGACCTTATCACATTATTAAGATTTAGTTGGTACTCATTTCTGACTGAATAAAGCTCAGATGCCTTGGCATAGCATTCATGAAACTTGACATTGTAGTTGCAGCATACTTTTCCAGCCATTCTATCCACCAATGCCCATTCTTTATTACCTTTTATATTTCCCCTTTCTTTCTTTCCTCCATGCTTTTTCTTACTTTACTTTTTTTTTTTTTTACTAAAATCCTGCCCCTCTTCTTTTCTGCATCTATTTTCCTCTCCCTCTCTACCAACTGATATTCTAACTATTTTTCCATGTACACATAAAAAGCATATTATCCATGAAAATCTATACTAATCAGTCCATATGTGAATGATATTCCTTTTCATGGATCTCTCTGAGCCTCAATTTTCTCATCTATAAAATGGGAATAATAAAAATGCTAACATGTCTATCTCATAATCACAAGACTCAAATAATATAAAGTATATAAAGCACTCTGTAAACCTTGAAGCCTTATAAAATGTTAGCTATTATTGGACCTCACATAGCATTTTGTGACACTTACGATGCATAATCTCTGCCCCAATTATTTCACAAAATAGCTGAGAGGACAATGATGATAATAATAAAGACATCAATGTCTTTATTATAATATTATAATTAATATTATATAATAAATATATTATTATATATAATATTATTATTTTATATTATACTTATATATTTATATATAATATATAACATATAAATATTATATATTATTAATAATATATTATTATGTATAATATAATAATATAAAATAAAATTATAATAAAAACATCAATAATGATAATGAAGAAGAATAGTCTTATCAACTGTAAAGAGGTAGAAAAATGTTGTATCAGCTTTGGTTGTTGTCCTTTATTATCAATGAGAACCAAAATGGCATCAATAAGTTAGAGTGGAATTACAGCATGTCTGACTGTGGTTGATCAGATCAATATGAGGCTAGAATTCTCTACTACTGATCAAAAACAAACAGTTCCCATGAACACTTAGGGTAGCTTCTCTAACTTTGTCTATTTCATGTTTCTTCTGAATTAATTATTTCTTCTTTGCTCATAAAGCACAGTACATTCTCTAATGAGGGCACACTATGCTGGTTGGTCCTGTGCCAGTATCACCCGTGTCATACAATCAACTCTAAAGTTCTTAAGAAAGAACTTGGATGCTTCTACTTTATGAGTACTACAAGGTAGACTATGACAAGCATGATGACAAAAGCAATGTCATCCATTCATTAGGCACTGGAAAAAAAAGTTGAATTAAATTCAAATAATAGTCAATACTCAATATCTCAGCAGCTCTCCACATAGTCACCCTCAAGGGATAACTTTCAGGGGGATTGCAAGGTCCGAACTATTTTTATAACAACGTGGGAATTCTTTAATTTCTAATGTGGTAAATACCAATAGAGATGATCCATATTTTATTATTTAAAAGCTCTTTGGGATCCTCAATAACCTTTAAGAGTGTAAGAGAATCCTGAGACCAAAATGGTTGAGAAACACTATTTTAGAGTATAAAATCCATGAGGGCAGAAAACACTACGTCACAGTGTTCTACACAGAATAAAGCTTAATAAATTTTTGCAATTTATTAAAAAGACAAAGATGTCTCCCAGAATAAAGCCTCAGTTTTGAGCTGAGCCTCAGTTCTAAATGTCCACATCACCCCAGTCTACATAGGGAGGTTCAACTGACAAAATATACTAAGAAATAAATGTCACAAATCACTTTGTATCAATAATACCTGGAAGGCACTATGAGAGGCACCTAAATATTGATTGGGGCCATTACTAAAGATAATGATTATTCCATTTCTTCATCTATAAAATGAGAATTAAAAAAATCATTTCCGAGACCAGGAAACTAAAATTCAGAGAAGGAAATTGACTTTCCCATGGTCACAGAGCTGATAACAGGTTGAACTAAAAAGTGAACTGAACTGGTCTAGTTCATGTCCAAAGCTCTTTGTCTCTTAACATGCTGCTGCTCTGTAATAACTATAGCTTCTTACCTTGAAATTATTTCCCTGAAGCAAGTGATTAATGCAAAATCCCTGTCTGGTTCCTGCCTATGTTGCTGTTTCTAATAGTCATGTATTCACTCATTTTATGGACTCTAAGAAACAACATTTCCTTCTCCTTGCACAAGTTCTGGGCACTTCATAAACATTACATCATGAAAAGCCCCAACATTCACATCTGTTATTCATCAGCATGCTGATTAAAGAGCCACCTCTTCATATTCTTATAAACTTTTAAGAAGCTGGAGGTAGTGAGAGGCAGAGAGATGAAGCCATTCACTGAGGGATTCCCCCACCTGTGGGAAGCAGGGACAATACAAGGGAAAACTCGTCCTCAAGCCTCATGCATTCATACAGCAGATACTATAATACAATGAAAAGACCACTAGATTCAGAAGATCTGATGTTGAACCTTGGCTTCTGCCATTTGCTATTTCTAGGCTGAATCCTTTTACACATTATTTTAAATCAGGTGCTAGGAGTGATAATTTGCCAGTTATGAATCCTATGAAGCCTGACACAACATTGGGGATATATGTTGTTCTTTTGCCCTTTATGCATAATATTTCCCACCACCTCTTTCCCACCTTAGCTTTTAGAAACATTTTGATAAGAACTAACATTCCTATAGCTTTTTTGAAGTTTACAACATTTTCCTCACAACAAAACTGTGTGATAGAAAGTTTAAGGATTTTTATCCACCTTTTCTAGGTGAGGAAATTAAGTTTCTGCCAGGATATAGAGGTAGCTAATGGAAAAGTCTCTAGAGTTAAGGTCTTTCCTCTAGCATTTGGCAAAAAATATGAAAGATCTGTGAGCACAATGATATATCAATATCATGGTTTTCAATTTTAGAATGATAGATTATTATATATTTGAAAAACCAGCTGTGTGTAACAAAAACCTGCAGTTTTTGTACATATAATCCTATTTTCTCTTATACATCATCTTTGGAAATGCCCATTTTATTTAGTAAATTGCTAAGTTCAGAGTATAAAACCAATTACTTTTTAAAGAATAATTGGATATTTCTTTTCCCCCACCATGCACACATATAAAATAATCCTAACCTCTAAATACTGTTAAGTACTTAAGAGATCAAAGGACAGAAAAGGGATGGGAGTGTAATGATCACATTAGCACCCTGGATACCTTAGAATCAGCCTAAGTCAGGATAAGAAAAAGTCCTTAGTCTTTATTCTTGGTCTTTAGGGGAGAAGTTAAGGGGAAGAAAGCAGGTTCTCTGAAACTTCCTTCTTCCTCAACTACCGCCAAAGTGACCCTGGCTAGTCTTACTCCACCTCCTAGTTCCTCCTACAATTCTCTGTATACACCAATTATTGAGCCAGCACAGAATAGTGGGAAGGGCAGTTCCTCAAGCACCTGCCCATAGAGTACTGTCCAATTAGTAATTAGCTCTAAGGGCTTGAACCAACCTCAGTGCAACAATTCAAGAGTTTCAGCCCTTTACATGGGAGTCCTCAGCCTCTGCATCCTGAGCCTATGCCTTCCTATCTCAGCATTCATTAAATCCAAGTTTTTCTTTTTGTCCTCTATGACAGAAAACCCTATTTGAAGGAAAAAGTGGTAAGGAAGTCATTTTTTGATCTGCAATTGGAGACCATGATAAAGAACAAGAGCTTCATTCCTATCCCATCCTTCTAATCCCCAAGTAAATAAATGGTATAATCATTATCCTGAAGAAAAAAAAAAGATTCTAGGAAAATTAGAAATGGAAAGCACAATTGAAGGAACTAAGCTTCACAGAATTTTAAGAATTTTCTCAAATCTATAATCATTTTCTAGGCTACATTCTAAAGGGCAGTGTTGCCTTGTGGATAGGGTACTGGACTAGAAGTCCAGAAGAGTGGGATTCAAGTCTTATGTTAGACACTTTCTATTTTTTTAAACCCAGACAAATCTTTTAATGTCTCTGTGTCTCTATTTCCTCCTCTGGAAGGCTGGATTCAGGCATTTAATTCTAAGTCAATGATCCTTTGAATTCTGATTTTTAAAGAGCATTTAAAGGTTCTTGTTACACAACTAGATCAGCCAGCTGAAGTCATATCCCATATTTTTGTTTCTCTTGGTTCCACAGAAAAATAGGTCTCACAGCCAAAGTCTAACTACATATATATAGTCACTGATTTTGGAAACTGTGTTTCCCCTGGGAAAATATGCCAAGGTCTTTTTCAGTGTCAGATTGCTGATTGGAGAAGACAACATAATGGAAAGAACACTGACATTAATGTCAGTGGGTTTTGGTTTAAATTCTACTTTTGTCATTGTTGTTCATCCTTCATTTTCAAAAAGAACCAATGACATCAGGGAGGTGATGTCTTGACTTGCAAGTGAATTGGATTTAAGTGAGGAAGAGCTGTGAAAAATTATCAGCCTCACTCTCTCTTCCAGAGTCATCTGAGTCCAGTGGTGAGACATAGATCAAGATGACAGGTGATGGCCCTACATTTAGAAGGAGACTTTGACCTTTTTAAGCTAAGGTCTTTCCCAAGTCTTAGTTTGTCTGAGGTAAGAGAAATTCAGTAATTAAGTAATAAGAACTGAGGCAAGAACTGCCTTCATAAAAGAATCAGTCTTGGAGGGGAAGATCCTCAGTTTCTGCTTAGAACATTGTTATTTATGCTCACTCTGAGCCATCAAAACTCAAAGAAAGAGCTTCTGTAGGAAGCACAGCTGACTCTCCTACTCTTTTTCTACAATGCTTCAAAAACTTCTCAAGGTTTACTCTGGCCCTGGATATAACATCTCTGGCCCTTCCCTCTGTTTGGCTGGTTCTTCCCCAAAAATTCCAATTTAAGGAGGATATAATGAGGTCAATCAAGTTTTCATTCCTTCCCAGGTTGCACTCCTTTCTATGCTGTACTTTAACAACAATGCCCCATTTTGAATTCCTTCATATCTATCCAGTTGCATTTTTCAGCTTCCATTGAATTGTTTTCCCCCATTAGAATAGAATATAAGCTTCCTGAGAATAGGGATTATCTGGTAGTATCTACATTCTTATCTCTTAGCACAGAGCTTGTCACAATTAGTGCTTAATAAATGTTGGTTAACTTGACTTTGATCTCAGTCAACATTAGCAAGATTTCAGTTTACTTGTCTGCAAAATGAGAAAATTAGACAAGATGACTACTAAAGTTCCCTCCCACTCAAAAATCAATGTTTCTAAGAAGGTAGGCGGTGATACAGACAAACATCCAAAAAATTAAACAGTGATCAGTGAAAGATGACAAAAGGGATAAAAAGATGAATCACCAAGTATAAAAGAACCAGCATCTTGGATCAGTCACTGTAGGTGTAAATAATTCATCATTGCTTAATTTTCACAAAAACAACCTGAGTCATCAACAAAAGTTTTATATAAAGTAGGAGGGACATACCATTGAAGAAGAGGGTATCAAATACATTTTAGAAAGTTTTCTTAATAAAGTGTCTGGGTTTTTATTTAAAGATTCCGAATTTGAATGTGTAAATTTTTATAATGTAGAAAAATCATTTATTTTTTAAGTGGGAGTTTGGACTAGATCAGAGATCAGCAAACTCTAGTGCAAGGACCAAATCTAGCCTGTGACCTCTTTGGTACAGCTAATAAGAATGTTTTTTTTTTTAATTTTTTATTTTTAAATACAGTGAATCTTTATTTAAAATGTGAAAAACCTTCATATAGCTCGCTTGCAGCCATATTTTGCCAATCCACTAGAAATGATCTGTGATTTCAATCTCTATGCTGACATTCTGATTCTGTTCTAAGGTCACCTTCAACTCAACATTCTATGTTCTACTGTCTAGAGTTCCCTGGAGATACAAAATTATCTACTACTGTCATCCTATGTTCCGAGACCCATTATAGCATATATTCTAAGTTCTCAGTTTCCATCTAGATCCAAAATTTAAATCTGGGATTCCCTTATGCTGTTAACTCTCTATAATGACATATCACTTTCCATTCCCTAATAAATTCAAAAAAAGGTGAAGTCTTTCTTTACTTGCTTTTATCCTTCTCTTAGTTTGAGGTCTACATTCATCAATTTACATTTTCCTCTATGAAAATGAAAGGGAAATTTTTCTGTTTTCATCAAAAAATTTTTAAAAGGCCCTTTCCTTAGAATTTGATCAAAGAAAGACTTTAATAAGAACTAATCCCACTTAGGTAAAGGGATGACCTATGCCACACAAAAGCTTTTTCTCACCTCTGATTACTTTGTTTGAAAGAATAAAAAAAGTTCTCTGCTAAGCAGAGATTATTCAAAAGAAAAAGAAAACTGATTTTTCCCATTCTTCTTGCACCATTTTTCAAAGCACAATGTAAAACTCTGAAGCACAGTGTATTAAAGAAAGGACCAGATCTGGAGTCAGGAAACCTTGAAACTAGTCAAAATTCTGCTCATAACCTTCCATGTGTCCTTGGACATATTAGTTTTCTTCTCTGAGATTCATATCATCATTGAGTTCAGAACTAGAAAGTATATTAAAAGTCACAAGTCTGTAGATCATCTCATCAAACTGACTCATTTTTCAGGAGAGGAAACTGATACCCATGGAGGTAAAATGATTTTAACAAAGATGATAAGTCAAAAAAAACAGCAGTGGAATTTGAATCTAGGTCCTAGGACTCCAAATAGCGTCTTCCTCACGATACCACATTCTATAACATAAAGAAGCAAGAGCAAATTGTATCTCCATAGTCCCATGATTTGTATTAAAGCATAGAAAGAAGACAGAAATATAAGATGGAACCCACCACAGCATTACAATGGAAAGAATTTTGAAGAAGACTTAGACCTGCCAGGTCTTCAGATCTGACATAGCCTCGTTCACAGAATCATAAAGTTTTGGGACCTAAAACTGGACATAACTTAGAAGTCACCTAGACTAACTAACTAATGATTACTTTATTAATGAAGAAATTCCTATCCTTTGAGGCGAATTGACTTATCTAAAGTCACAAAAGTAATGATTAATGAAGTAAAAATATAAGCTCAAATATTCTGATTCAAAACCCATCTTACTTTCCACTATACCATGGATCTTCTAGATAAGAGATTCTTGACCTTTTCTGTGTTACGTATACTTTTGACAGTCTGATGAAACCTATAAACTTCCAGAATAAAAATTTTTAAACCTATGTAATAAAATTCAAAGAATTACAAAGGAAATCAATGATACTGAAATATATATGTATATCTTTATTAAAATTTATAGAAAAAACTTTTCTCCATCCTAGTCTATAAACCTTGTCCACTGGAATCCCTAGAATTCATTAGGTCAACTTAATTAATTAAACACAATCTAAGACAAGGAATAACAATGAAGGGCTGAGTTAAGAGGATCTCTTTCAATTACTCACTTCTTATTTTTTTTTAATGTATGGATAATGGCAACTTCTCCATCCATATCTCCTAGATCTATCCAATGTGCTAAATGTTTTCCTTTGTTTTTCAAATATCACACAAACTATTCACTCTCTTTCTCTCTTACTGTGGCTGGAATGACCCTATGAATGAGAGTTCCTTTTTTCTGACCATAATGATACCTTTTATGCTAGATTCTTTGACTTATACACAGACTCTCTCTCACTTTCTTTCTCTGTCTCTCTGTTACTTTCTGTGTCTCTGATTCTCTTTGACACACACACACACACACACACACACACACACACACTAAACCTGAACCGGTAATCATATTAAAGAGAAAAATATCTGGGGAGAGTCTGAGCAGGCAAAGCATGAAAATGAGCAAAGTACCCGCTGCCTTTGTGATCTTGCATTCTAAGACTTCATGGTGTTTTGATAGAAGGCTACTTCTGTTGTATGTGGAATTATTGAAAGAACTGAGAATGTTTTATAAGCACAGAAAAAGGCTTAGGAAAGAGGACCAGAGAGGGGGAGGGGAGGGAAATTAGTGATTATTAAACTCAAATTCTAAAGACCTGTCAGGGTAAAGAGGAATCAGCCTGAAATTGCTTGGTCCCAGAGGATATATCAAGGGACACTATGCATAAGCTGCATGGATGCTGATTTTAGCTCAATGCAAGGCATGTGAAGAGCCCACATTTGTTGCATTGTTATCCATGAAATATTAAAATATTTTGAAGAAGCCTACAGTGAAGTGGGTAGATTATCTATAGATTATTAATGTGGAAACATGGACAAGAATTGCACAGGAAAAAAGGCAAGATGGATAGAGATTTGTACTTTTGGAAGGAGTGCTCACACCAGTGAAACATATAATGGATGTCTCTGAAGCCAGCAGATGCACAATCTTATACCCCTCTGAGCATAAGAACCCAGAATGTTGAAACTAGAAGAGGACACCAGAACTTAGAATATCAGGGCCTGAAGGCATCATATACCCTAGAATAGCAGATCTGGGAAGTACCTTAGAACAAAGATGTTAGAACTAAACATGACCTTTAGACTATAGGATGTCATCTGAAAGGACTCTTAGGAAAAAAAAAAGTCACTTAGGTGAGAGGCAAATGTGAGACTCAAATCCAAGTCTTCTGATTCCAGATCAAGAGCATGTGCCAGCCACCACACCAAACCAATGGTGCCTTTTTGTCTTCGCCTTCATTCAATTTTTCCCAGTCAACAAAGTATTGCTGTCAGCATTGTGCATGGTGGACTAAATAATTTATTAGTGCCCTCTTAAGAAAGAGAGGCCATAAAGATGACAAGAGTATCTGCCCTAAAGAATCCAATTTCCTTCAGCTAACTAATATTAAATGATTTGATCCTTCACTGACCTTGCACTAAGGAAGATTTGGTGTCTACTCCACTTGGGAAGGCCACGATTAAGAATGAATGGTGACTAGAGAGTTTATGGGCACAATAGTTCTAAAATGCTCCTAAAAATCCATAAAGTCATAATTATAGACAAGATGCATGTCCTTTTCAAATTCATTCTTCACAGCAATTCCCTAGAGATGGCTTCTTTTTTCATCATCAACTAAATAAAGGCAAGTAGGCATAATTGCAGGACCAGAACAAAGGCCAAGAATCTGAAATGGTTTTGACAAAGGGCAGCACAATGTGGGCCAACTAGCTGATGTCAGCACCAAGAGAATGAAGGAATCATAAAATATCAGCAAAGAATGGGACCATAGAACACAGACCATAAAATGATAGTGCTAGAAAAGACTTTATTACATGAACTTAGATGTTGAGTTCTGTGACAGATAAAATCATAGAATGTCTAAGATATAGAAGGGATATTTGAATAAAAAACTCTTCTCAAGATGCCAAATAAGTGGTTATCAAGTTTCTATTTACAGTAGAGCTTCTTTAACTTTTTCCATTTGAGACCTCTGTTCACCTGAGAAATTTTTACACATCCCTGGGTATATAGATATATACATTAAGTATCTATAAATCAAACATTCATTAATTATAAATCATAAAGAAATTTATATTTTTGGTATACATACAATTTTACCATTTATTGAAGATGAAAGCAAATTTGCATACTAATGAGATGATTGGCTTGTTTATTTTTTGCATTTTATTTTATTTTTACATGAATTCTTGGCTGAATATTTGATACCTTTTACTGTTTCCAAATTTTTTTGACCCCCACATTCAGTTACAGGATCCCATATTGGATTGCAACCCATAATTTAAGAAATCTGGCTTAGAGAATTTCAATGAGAGGGGATATATTTTCCCTCTTCAAGAAGCACATCCACTTTTAAATATTTCTGCATGTGAGGAAGCTTTTGCATATATCAAAATGGAATCAAGTAAAGAGATTCCACCAACGTCACACAGGCCATAGTTATATAACTACTAAATAATATCCAGGGATCCTGATTTTCAGTGTTCTTTCTACTGTGTCATGCAATCAAAGTGAATGGAGTCAATGTCCCTTTGTTCTTTTGCCTTGGTCTCTTTCTGTTCAGAGACTGGTCTACTCTTATGTGACAACTGTTACATCCTTTTTTTTAATAGCTTTTTATTTACAAGATATATGCATAGGTAGTTTTTCAGCATTGACCTTTGCAAATCCTTTTGTTCCAACTTTTTCCTTCCTTCCCCCCATCCCTTCCCCCAGATGGCAGATTGACCAATACATGTTAAATATGTTAAGGTATAGGTTAAATACTATATATATATATATATATCCAAACAGTTATTTTGCTGTATAAAAAGAGTTGGACTTTGAAATAGTGAACAATTAGCCTGTGAAGGAAATCAAAAATGCAGGCGGACAAAAATAGAGGGAATGTGAATTCTATGTAGTGGTTCATAGTCATCTCCCAGAGTTCTTTCCCTGGGTGTAGCTGGACAACCGTTATATCTTGTTCATTCAATTCTAGTTTCTGATTTTCTTTTTCCATCAGAATGATCATTCCTGTCCATGAAAAATATAGAAACTTTTGAAATACTGACAGCATATATGACCTGACTCTAGATTTTTGTTGTGAAGCATTAATAAGCTTCCCTGTAGTAGGCAAGTATTCAGTCACAGCTACAGAAGAAGAGAGATGGAATTAGCTATAATTTGAGTAGGAAATCAGGAGTTAACTTTATCATTAATTACATTGATAAAAATAGTAATAATCTTCCACTCAAATTTCCCTTGGATATCTCATTCTAACCTGCAGATGACCCTAAATACTTGAAGGCTATATATCAACAAAGTCCAAGCCCTTAGAACTTTCACTTACCAGCTATGACTTCAATATAGAACAAATGACAGAAATTGTACCTGCCATAGGAGGATTAGTTTATTTAAATGTGGAGAAACTCATCAATATAAGGTTAGCTTCTCAGTGCTGATTTTTTTTTTTTGTCCACAGAAACTCATAAACTATGATAGGTATATCATCTGAACCACTGAAAAAATTTCCATGCAGATTTTACACATACATATATGTGTATGTCTATATATACCATTTGTGTATATATGTGCATGTATACATGTACATATGTATGTATATGTTTCTATATATACATACATTTTGAAGTAAGGAGCTTCTATTACACTAAATGTGATGAGCTGAGGTATTTCTATCTATTCAATGGGGTTATTACATCCAAGAAGGATTAAAATCATTTTACCTGACTTGAAGAAGAACAATGAATGCAAGCTGTAATTTCAACATCCTTAACTTTCTAATAATGGGGACTGTTCAACAAGGAAAAGGTTACCTTGGGAGATAATGAATTTTCTGTGACAAGAAACATTTGAACATTACTTCCTCCTCAGGGATGCAATCACCTGGATGATAGCATCTTCTATTTGAAAGAGACCTCAGACATCATCTAGCCCAACATTTTTCAACTCACAGATGAGACTATTGAGGCCCTGAACTACTTTCAACTATTTCTTTGGATCTGCTTATTTTCAAGCCTAAAGTCCTAAAGCTTTATTACCAACATCATTTTTTATCATTGTAAAGATGATGGCATTAAACACAAAAATATCTGCCTGAGGCAATAGGTCCCTAAACCCTCTCACCCAGAAGTTCCTATTCAGACCTATATTTTGGAAAAGGCACAAATTATAAGCATCCAGAATATTCTTAAATATTTTTTAAAAGAAGAAATAAGACGACATTGGTTCATTATAAGAATGCAATGGATTAAGTAAGGGTTTTGCTTTTCCTTCTTTTCTTTTCCCTTAACAATGAAAGGTTGTTAAACAGGGAAATTGTTGAACCATAGTCAGAGGAGTAAGATGTAGGGTCTATTGTCAAATGAGATATAACATATGAGAAAGCAATTTATCTACCATAAATCCTGAGGCAAAACATAGGGAATTATTAGTAGGAGATAGAGTCAAGCCTCTAATAAATCACTGTGTGAATTAGGACAAAGGACAAAATACTGCGCATCTCTGGACCCAATGTGGTGTAGCCATTGTCAGGAATGATATAAACATTAGCCAAGTCAATCCTGTTTCCACTGCAATCATATTACATACAAAGGGAGGCCAAAATCTTGGGACTGTCTTATCAGTATGACTGAGGCATCATCAACTCACCAGACCAAGTAAAGGACTCATATTCCTTGAGCAGGCATCCAAGACACACTCTCACCCCACAAACAACATTTATGACCAAAGCAACCTCATTATCCTATATTACTATACCCTATTTCCTGCTGTCCCATCATGCAGTTGTTGACACAGACATAGTGCACATGTGAGGTTGTTCTCCACTAGAACCGTTCCTAACTTCTTAACTTTTCCTACCCTTACCCTCATCCTCTTTCTTCTGACATTTAAATATTCTCCTTTACTTACAATTCACTCCTTAATCATTAGGCTGTGGCTCTTTTCACAACAATGTTATTGTTGTTTGTCCTTTGTAATCAAAGAGTGCCATGACATCTGGGACATGATGGTAAGACATGCAAGTAAATTAGATTTAAGTGAGGGAGGGTTGGGCAAGGGCACCTGCCTCACTTTCCCCTCCAGAATCATCTGAATCCAGTGGCAAGATACAGATCAAGACTACTGAGATGGCCCTGCATGAAATGGGAGATCTTGGCTAAGGTTTTTTAAGCTAAGGTTTTCAACAGGTCTCAAGTTTGACTGAGGATATATCATTCAGTGATTAAGTCTAGGAAGCAATTAAGGCAAAGAATTTCCATCTTGTCCAAAGAGTCAAAATAAATAATTACGTGAATGGGTGAATCTGGGAAGGGAAGACCTTCAGGGTTTCAGGCCAAAGCAGAAATGACTGATATTTACATTCAGAATGAGTCAATCAGGATCCAAGAACAAAAGACCCATGTGATTATGATAATGGCTTTTGTGATTTTTTTTTTCACATTCTAAACTGCTTTTCCCCAGCCTGGTACTTTATCACAAGTACCTCCCAATTACTGAAATGGGTTTTCCAAGATGGTCTATGATTTTAGAAGTTGTGACTAGAAGGGATCTTACAGGTCACAGGATTATAGGTTAGCAACTGGAGAGGACTTTTAAAGCTATCTAGTTCAATCCCCTTGTTTAATAGATAAGGAATCAGAGACTCAAAGATATTAGTGACATGCCCTTGGTCACATAAGTAGTGACAAAAGTCCAATTTAAACTCAGGTTTTTCAATTCCAAATATAGTGCTCTTGTCACTGTGACTTAATTCCTCTTTGTTATCTTGTTCAACTCTCTATATTATACAATAGGAAGTTAAGCCTTAAAAGGGGGAAATGACTTGACCACTTTTACCTAATAAAGCTGACGCCATCTTATTCAAATCCTATGTTATGCCCATCACACCACATGACTTCTAAGATGCCCACTGACTGGAACATTGGTTTTCATTCCCTCTCATTATATGTATTCTTTCCCAGAGTCTGGGTTGGTTCATTTTTAACATAATCAGTTGTGTCCCAGAACTAAATAAGGGCTTTATGTAGCCTGGCATTCCTCACAGTAGGAGGTTAATTACAAATATAATGAGACACCAGTCTTCATGGGCTCCTAACCTCAACTGAGACCTTTTTTAATGGGATTGGGCAGGAGCAGTATTACTGGGTTTGAAGCTTTCTGTTTCTTTCTATCCTTCTTCTCTATTTGATTCTTTCTTCTTTCTCTTGAGGAGAAGTCTGATTTAAATGAAATCAACCTTCTTTGGTAAGATAAGCACAAAAGTAATTTCTGATCTGCAGGAGGCACTTCCAAAGAACAAACATCCATAGGGATCTGGGTCAGAGAAGTGAAGAAGCTGTGCTTATTTTTTAAACATAATCACTACTAGAGTCAGTGCCTTGGTGATGAAAATTCCTTTAGGGGAATGTCTAGCTGTTAATGAAAAAAAATGGTGTATCATTTTAGTTTTCTAATTAATTTGCCATCTGATAAACTTGAGACACCAATGACTTGAAATATTGATGAAAATTGTTAATAATGTACATTTTTGTAATTCTTTACCATTACCTTTGATATCCCCAAAGACCTAGAAGAGAGCTTCTAGAACATTGGCTAACATATTCTAAGGAGGGAATATGAATTACAATTGCATAGTTTTATAAGGCTTAATGGGGTTGTGATTTTCATGAATGAAATTATGGTCAGTTCAAAATCTTAAATTTAATATTAGAAAGCTTTTTCAAGTGTGGATCTATATACATTTGTCGATACCTGCAAAACTAGGACAGTGAACCATAGTTCTTTGTCTTTAGGTCCAGGACTCTTTCCATTCCCCATCCTCTTGCCCTCCAAGGTTCTGGTACAGTTATTTCCAATTCTCTCTTCTCCACAGGTAATAAAGATGTCACTCTGGTTTTCTCAGTGACGATGCTTATTTTTGTGGTCACTGTTTTAAAGTAGGCAGCATGAAAACTCTTCATTTTGAAGGATTCAGTTATGAAATAATAAAGATCACTTAGATGATATCAGGTGGCTTTAATTGAAATTATTATCAAGACCATCATAGAGATTTCCATCTTTTAATGAAAAAGTGCCATGAGATTGTTATTCTACACTGGAATTCATTTTTGCATTAGCATTACAAGATACTTAAATGGTGACTAAAACAAAGGAGAGCAACTTTATAGACAGGGAAAGCCACTTTTCTACCATCCAGTATTGGACAGAGACCAATTTTCATATAAGGATTGGCCCCCACATATAGCAATTCCAAATTACAAGACTTTTATGATGATGAATGTTTGTTGGAGAAGGGGGAGCAGAGTAAATACACTGGTTCAGAAAATCTTAGAATGTCAAGAGACCACAGTGACCACTAGGCCATTCCCTTTCCTTACTTAGGAAAAATAGAGTTCTTGAGAAGAATAACTACAAGACCATAATACTTTTCTCTTCTGAGAAAAGAAATGATAGCGCAGAGAGTACATTCTCTAGAACTTGATCTACCTTTAAATTTGCCCATGAAATCTTTAAGGTTCAGATGTTAATAAAATAAGAATGAGATTTGATGTTTTAAGGGTTTATAAAGCACTTTATTTATCATCACTCTGTGAAACAGAAAAAAACAAAACAAAACACCATGGGAATTTCTGTTGCAAAGAAGTAAAGTGACTTGCATAAGTTTACTGTATAAGCAAATGTTATGACTGATATTTGAACTCCTGGTCTCCTAATTTCAGTGAAGCCACATGACACAAATTTTAGGCCACAAATTCTTAACAATTTTTGAGTCATGGACCCTTTTATCAATAAGTGAAACACTATGAACTGTTTTTTTCAGAATTTTTTTAAATATCTAAGGTAAAAGCAATTGTGTTGAAAGATATATGTATATACTTATAAGTATATACACACATATAATACACATAAAAATATACACATACACACTTATATACATATATATATGCATAAATACGTACAGCTAGGTATGTGTATATCTCTCTTTTTATTTATCTATATCTATGCTATACTTAAATATAAAGCTCATGGACTCCAGGTTATGAAACCCTATACTAGAATCCAAGAATGAAAATAATCACCACTAAATGCTTATTACCTGCCATTCACAAACAAAAAGGCACAGGACTTCTGGGAATGGTAGCATGGTCTACAGAATTAACACCTCTATATTGCCTGGTCTTTGTTCTAGACTAGCCCTCATATATCACCCTGTGAAGAAGTAGCTAGTCTTCCCCATCAGCCACCAAGCTTCTATCATCCAGAAAGCATACAAGACAATGGAGATGAAGCAGCAAATTAGCCTGAAGGACAGATAGAAGGCAACATATAAAAGGCAATCAAACAAACACCACTACCTCAACCACCATCTTTTCTTTGACCTAAATAGAGACATCCTGGGATTCTGAACCCAAGAGCTCTGAAAATAGTGGAGTTTCTATCACAACATCTGTAGTCATTATCCTGGGAAAGATGCTTTCTAATTGAATTGAAGTTGAAACTGAAAAAAAAAATATGACATGATGACATGAATTAAACTACTTGGTTTGGGACTGAATTTTTTTAGCTTTTTTTTTCCCTAAGAAGTCAGTGTCTAAAAAGAGAGAACTCACTCCATTATGTTTAAGTCACCACCTCTTAAAAAGATAGCCTGGTAACTGCTCTTATAGGAGGTACTGTCATTCCTATTGAAGATCCAAAAAGAAAATCTAAAGACCTTGGCACAATCAATAATGATATTATCAATAGAAGTAACATTCAAGGAGAGACATTACTATGTTTTTTGACTCTATAGACTAAAGATCATGGGACACCTTTCTATCTGACTTGCATATGAAATCTTAAATGTGAGTGTGTGTGTGTGTGTGTGTGTGTGTGTGTGTTACCTATACATTCATTGTTTACATATTTCCTTATAAATTATGTTGGGAGAGAAAAATCAAAAAGGGAAAAACCACAAGGAAAAAAACAGAAGAAAAATAAAGTAAAAGTGTATTGATTTAAATTTAGCCTCCATAGTTTTCTCTCTGGATTGGATGACATCTTCCATCCAAAGTTTATTGGTATTGGCTTGGATCACTGAAATGCTGAAAAGAACTAAATCTATCGTAGTTGATCTTTGCACAATTTTGTTGTTGCTATATGAAATCTTTCAAATCAATTTCTCTTTCATTAAAATGTGAGTTCCTTGAAGATAGGGATTGTCTTTCTCAACTATCATAATTAAGCTTTGTACATAGTAAGTGCTTAATAAATGTTTACTCATTTACAGATAACATTTTGCAAAATACTTTAGGGTTTACAAACCACTTTATAGCTTTTATCTCATTTGAGTCTACCAATAATATTATGAGATGGTAGTAGGGACATAATAAAGATAAAATATAATTATGTATCAGGGTAACCATATGTATATGAGTACTATATTAAACATGTAATAGTAGATGGGAGAAAAAAGCATTATGCTATATCCCATTTGTTCAAATCCTACCACTCTCAAAAACTGAGTTTAAATGTTACTTCCTTTACCAAGATTAATCTCCCCAGTGGGAAAGTATTTTTTTCTTCCTTGGACTTGGCACATAACTCCTTCCTACCCCTTTTATGACCTTATGTTTTAGTTTTTACCATCAATTTTTTGTACAACACCATGTTCCTCCATCTAGCCTATGAATTTAATGAAGGTAAGGGCTGTATTCATATATATCTTTCTCTCTACTATAGCACCTGGTAGCAGATAATGCAAAGAGATGTTGAGTTCAACAAAATGGAGAGTTCTCTATTTTTAGACACTGACTTAGAGAAAAGCTAAAAAGAAAAAATCAGTTCCAAACCAAGTAGTTTGGTTCATGTCACCCCAGGAGACCAGGATTAATTTTTTAAAGTTTCACTCAAATTCAATTAGAAAGCTCTGAAGCAGCCCCCATTAGCCTATTGCTCATTTAAGATTGGTAGCATATGGAGGAAGGATGGAGTAATTTGCTGGTTCATAGCCCTGCTCCCTGACCTGAAGGTGAGAGCTGTTGTCTCGGGATAGAGACATTTTAACAACTCAACAAGCAAAGGAAAACAACAAAAAATCATTTGCTGCCCAGAGGTCACTAACAGCTCTTCAAGTTCATGATCTCTGCATCTAGGTTTCCTCTTCTCAGCTTGTTCTTTTCCAGAAGTAGAAGTAATATGGCATTTTTCCTTAGGGCAAAAATCAAGGAACATATTTACCAATGAATTGTATTTATCGGTCCTTGATTAAGCCAATCAATCCAAAGAAGACAGGCCTTAAATAATGGGTAAAAGATGGAGTGCTACATTCCCTTTGTCTTTTTCAAAAATACTGTTAGACTGTGGGAATTACTACAACTTCAGCCTGTCTAGAAGAGCACAGGGAGAGACAAAGGCAAGGAGACAAATATTTTCATAGTTCAGTTGTAAAAAACATATAGGTCAACTAATTGTTCAAATTATGTATTTGAAATTTAAGACTATTTTGATCTATTTGTCATCTGGCTTTTTAAGACATTTATTTCAGTAACTGGAACTTATTAACTTTCCTTTGTACATCAATGTTCTACAGGTCCGCAGATATGATTTCTCATTGTATCATGCCCTTGGACCATAGGTATAGTATTCAAAAAACTTTCTTCTCATCTTTCACTACTTGAACTCATTCTAGATGGTAGCAAACAACATTAAGTGTTAAGTATTTACTGTTTGCAGAACCATATGCTTAGACGTTGGGATATAGAATAAAATTTAAATGAAATATATTTTCTATATGAACTGTAAAAATTGTATATGCTAACAGGGGAAGGCATCCTTGACCTACCTGTGCTGAAGACCTTATTGGAGGCAGCACCATGGAGAACTCCTGGGCATTGAGCATCCCCAATCCTTCCCAGATGAAACCAAGAAAACAAATCATTTGAAGGCCTTACTTAAGTTCTTTTAGTCTCTTTGAAATAAAATGGATCAGGATGGATCACAATGGGCTAATTTAATTGCGGGGAGTTTCTAAGTGGTCATCAATGAGAATGATGACACAAATTGGACTGTGAGTGATTTGAGATCCCAGTATTTGACAAGAGTGCCTGAGGAAGAAATTTTCCTCTCTAATAGTTTTCTAATTGTTTCATCTCAAGTAGGTTTGTCTTGTCTCCCCAAACAGATAACACTCTCTCTCATGTTGGTAGCTATGGCATTCATTCCTCATACTATCAGAGCCGTATAGTGTCTTGGCCAAATAAATAATTAGAAAGACTTCAGTCTGAATGTTAAGCAGAGAGGAGTGAATAATCTCATTCCAAAACTTAATAGACTGGGGTTCTTAAACAGGAAGGTATCAAGAAAGATTAAAGAGTGAATCCCAAAATACAGGTGAGGATTTTAAAGGGCTTATATTAATATGGCAAGATTGATATAGTAAAGGCTTTATTTATCACATTTTTGTCTATAGTAATAGCTAACATTTATGTAGTACTTTACATATTTCAAAGTGCTTTATAAGTATCATCACAAAACCTTGGAATATTAGATGCAAAAGATAAGGCTGAAAAATATTAGATGACTTGCTAAGGGTCACACAGCTGGACATGTAGGATTTGAACTCAGGTCTTATCGACTTCCAAGTTCAATGTCCTAATTGATTATGCTACTTGCTTTGAGGAGGTATCAAATAGGAGGAGGAGGAAGTGATACCTCCTTACACCAGCCCTGGGGTGTGGTCCTGAGTAATTCACTTTACTTCTGCTTACCTCTATTTCCTTATTCATAAAATGGGAGTGCTAATAGTACCTACTTCCCAAGGTTCTTGTAAGAATCAAATGAAATCATAATTATACAGTATTTAGCATAGTACCTGGCCCATAGTAAGAAGCACTATGTAGTTAGTTATGGCTATTATTACCAGATTGTAAAAGTACTTTGGATAGTAGACAGAGTTTAATTCATAACCATTCCTTTTTCAAATTAACTATGTTATCCTAGGAGAGACAACTGTGGCATAGAGAGTAGAAAGTCTCACCAAGCCAAAGAAATCCATAAATGGGTTCAAATCTTGCCTCTGACCCAAAGCATTTCTACCATTTCTATCACTTGTAGTTATTTCTACCCAAGTTGATTACATTTCAAGTTGAAGAGAAAGTATCAATATATATTGACAAAATGGATTTCCTCACCCAGGTATTCCATTAACCTTGACCCCCATTACTTTGAGTCTGGCTATCTTGATAAAGTCATTTTTTATCTATAGCTTGAGTTTCCTCATATTTAGGTCTGGCCCCCCAACCCTATTATAAGATTTTCTCTTATGGAGTACTATCATGCAAGTAAATGAGTAGGCTGTCATGAAAATACCACTAGAATCAAACCTAAAATTATATTATAAAGCAGTGGTCATCAAAACCATTTGATACTGACTAAGAAAAAGAGTAGTCAATCAGTGGAATAGGTTAGGTTCACAAGACTCAATAATCAATGGATACAGCAATCTAGTGCTTTTGATAAACCTAAAGACCCCAGCTTTGAAATAAGAACTATTATTTGACAAAAATTTCTGGGGAAATTGGAAATTAATATGGCAGAAACTAAGCATTGACCCATACCTAACATTCTTACCAAGAAAAGGTCAAAATGGGTTCATAATCTAGACATAAAGTGACATTATAAGCAAATTAGAAGAATAAAGGATAGTTTACCTCTAAGATGTGTGGAGAAGGAAGGAATTTGTGGCTGAATAAGAACTAGAATACATTATGGAATGCAAAATGGTTAATTTTGATTATATTAAGTTAAAAAATTTTTGTCCAAACAAAACCAATGTAGATAAGATTAGAAGAGAAGAGAACTGGGCAAAAATTTTATATACAGGTGTTCTGATAAAAGCTTTATTTCTAAAAAATATAGGGAATTGACTCAAATGTATAAGAATACTAGCCATTCTCCAAAGAATATGAACAGACAATTTTCAGATGAAGAAATTACCACCATTTCTAGCCATATGAAAAAATATTCTAGATCACAATTGATCAGAGAAATACAAATTAAGATAGCTCTGAGGTACTACCACACACCTCTCAGATTGACTAAGATTACACAAAAAAATCATGATGAATTTTGGAGAGGATGTGGGAAAACTGGAACACTAATACATTGTTGGTGGAGTTGTGAACTGATCCAACCATTCTGAAGAGCAATATGAAACATAATCTTTTATCCAGCAGAGTTTCTATTAGATCTGTATTCCAAAAAGATCACAAAAAAGAGAAAAAGACCCACCTGTGCAAAAATGTTTGTGGCAGCTCTTTATATAGGGACAAGGAACTGGAAACTGAGTGGATGCCCATCAGTTGGAGAATGACTGAATAAGAAATGGTGTATGAATTTTATGGAATGTTATTGCTCTATAAGAAATGATCAGCAAGATGATTTCAGAGAACCTTGGAGAGAATTATATGAATTGATGCTGAGTAAAGTGAATAGAAGTTTGAAATCATTGTACATAGCAACAAAATTATATGATGATCAATTCTGATGCATGTGGCTCTTTTCATCATTGAGGTGATTCAGGCCAGTTTTTAATGACCTTGTGATGAAGAAAGCCATCTATACCCAGAGACAGAACTGTAAGGACTGAGTGTGGATCGTAACATGATATTTTCACCTTTTTGTTGTTGTTTGTTTGCCTTTTGTTTTCTTTCTCATTTTTTTTCCTTTTTGATCTGATTTTTCTTGTGTAGCATGATAATGTAGAAATATGTATAGAAGAATTATACATGTTTAACATATGTTGAATTGCTTGCCATCCAGGGAAGGGAATGGGGAGAAGGAAGGGAGAAAAAAATTGGAACACAGGGTTTTACAGGAGTAAATGTTAAAAATTATCTATGCATATGTTTTGAAAATAAACACCTAAAAATAAAAAAAAATAGATTTTTAAGAAGAGCCAATTCAGATCCTGATCTGTTTATTGTTAATCATTAATTTCCCCTATCTGGATTTCATTTTCTTTCATATGTAAAATGTGTATGTGTGAGAGAGAAGAAAAGAGAGTAATAGCTACATATTCCTTTCCAACTCTTCATCCAGTGATCTTATAGACGTATATCATTTCAAATCTAATATGGAATATATTCAATGCAGTTATTTCCAGTTCTGAGATTCCATAATTTCATAAATCAAGATGAGGCTACCAAGAAAGATAAAATAATGTAAAGTAATAAATGACATAAGGAAGATTAAGGAACTTAATACTCATAGATTAAAGACCATTATTAAAAGAAGAATATGGCATTTACAGTACAGGTAAGTGGAATTATGAGAAGGAAAGGCATCAACTTTGTTAATTATTATTTGCAAGTACATCTCCTTATAGCTAGAACCTAGTGAAAACTGTAGTTGGGATAGGGGAAAAAAATTTCCAAATAAGAGCACCATTTGGTACAAAATTAGAGACATAATAAATTACTGATTTTAGCCAATAATTAAAGAAACTAAAGCCAAGGCAAGTGATATTAATTATGCCTTTTTCTATTATGCTTCAACATTTCTCAGATGATTCCCTTACCAGTATATGAGGGAGGTAATTCCCTTGTAATCACTCTCCTCCAGCAGAGGAGGTTTTAGAGATATTGTAGAGGAGAAATCCTATTCAGTTGTGGGCTAAATTAGATGACTTTTCAAAGCTGAGATCCTATTAATTTGTGATTCCATGACCTACTTAGTGAGAAGGTATAATAAAACAAAACAAAAAAAAAGGTAAAACAAATGTCATTTGGTGAAGGGGCAAAGAGTTCTATCTCTTCAAGATACACCCTAAAGCATTTTTTTGTTATAGTTCAGTACGATTATCCCTAACGTGGAATAGGATTTGGTCAATGGAACATTTATGCAGGACAAACTTCCTATCAATCAAAACTAAAAAGAGGAAAGGAAAAAATTTTTCATCATTGGAAGCCTTTTAAACAACAGCTAGGTCACACTTGTCAGGCTTTGGTAGGAGAGATTTTTGTTCAGGTTGAGTGGGATCAGTCCTTTCCTGAGATTCCGTTCTCCTTTTATGTGATGATTTTTAAGTTTTAAAGAGTATGAAGATTGACATCTGGTTTGAACAAAATAAAATAAATACATGAACAAGCTGGGCCACTGGTGCTTTAAAAAATTAGCTGTGGCCCTCTTTGTGACTTGTTCAAATAGGCTGGTTTTTTTTTTTCCAGAAAGAAATGTAGATCTGTGATTTTTAAAAAAATCTTTTAGGACAAGAAGGGTGGTGTGGTATGTTGGAACATACATTAATTTAGTAATCAGATAACCTTGACCATAGTTACCTTGATCAAGTCATTTTCTATCTTTAGCCTAAGTTTTCTCATCTTTAAAATAGTGATAAAAATAAAGGTGATTATTTCAGAATGACATGACATACCTTCTATCAGGAAACCTCCATTTTTCTACAAAAAGTAGCTAGTTTTGAAAATCTCTGTAAGTACAGCCAATTTATGATTCTAGTGAGAAAAACAGGCTTGTGATTTCTTCTGGGTTAATTATACTGGGCTATATTTACTCACAGAGTAAACTTTTATGGAGATTTGGAAAGTGAAGGTAATTTTGGCTTTTCCAGTTGGGAAAACATGAAGTTAAACTGTGAATTATTCCTTATGTCCATTAAGCCCCAAGAAACATGCCATTTAGCCTCTAACTACCTTGTTTCCATTAATATGAGCTAATTACCTATGTAACTTTTTGGGTATGTCATATACTCTCATTCATCTTCAATTTTCTCATCAGTTAAATGGGGGAGATACCTAGATTATCTTAATAATACTTCCAGCTAAAAAATACCCTGAAATGGTAAGGCAACATCAAACAACTGATTTAAGATATTCTTGATACAAATGGGATTTCTTCTAGGATCTTTCAATCCATTTCACCTGGTAGAGTTCATTGCTATAAATCATCAGATATGATGGGGGCGGGTGGTGGTGATATTTAGATCCCCATACTTTATACAGTTTCTAAATTTATACACCACATGTACCCCTATCCCCACAATTCACAGTCTCTCTCTAATGTTTCTTTTCACACATTGAAAATTATTAGTGTCAGAGTCCCGTGGGGAGACTGGTTATTGCTGTGATAACTGGACAAAAGCCAATCTAGAAATTTCAAAACTTTGAAGGCTATAGAGAGAAATTAAGGGCAGCTACAATTCCAGCGTTATCCTGTAATGAACTCAGAACAGCCCTAGGTCTTTGAAGGGGATTCATTTAGAACCATAAAATGACTCCAATAACAAAACAAACAAAAACCCAGGAACTTAATGAGAGTGATTGCGTCAAAGATAGCTACAACTAAAAAAGAGTCATACACATCTACTCATTCAGTGGCACTCATCTGATGGGACCCAGAGTCCAAAAGACTGCAGAATTATCACAAGGAATATTTTTTTTCAAATAAGCAAACATGTCATGTAAATACTGTATAAATCTGTTTCTTATTCAAATGTATCACTATTTTTCAAATAAATATAAAGGGATTAATTTTTAGATTATGAAAGTTTTATAATTATAAAATTATAATTTAATGAATTTATAAATTGTTTATTATTGTTATAAAGTATCTAATTCTTAAAAAGTATATGTGCCATCATGTGGGAATTCATGAGAATATATATGAATGCATGTGTAAAGTCATATATATGCATTTGTGTATATATACATGCATTTGTATATAAAGATACACATCTATAAATGTGTGTACATATTATATATGTAAATATATTATATATGCATATATATGTGCAAGTTTGTATGTGTATAGATAGCCAGCTAAATAGACTAAATAGATTAGATAAGTATACCATCTTTTAAATCAAAATCTTGGTTCACTTCTTTTATTAGTTTTGAAAAAAAATGGAAAAAAATGTAAAAATTTTAATACTAACATAGTATACAAACTCAAATTATGTCAAAATTATTTATTAATTTGTGTAGTTTAACCTAAAGCAAAGCACTAAAAATGCTTAAATGGGCTTTAATCAGTCCCACAAACACAAAGGTTTGGTCCTAGCCTTACTGTTAATTTTTATTAGACCTATATATGCAAGTTTCCACAACCCGTTGAGAATGTCCTCAAAACCTGACCTAAGTTTAAAGGAGCGGGTATCAGGCACACCCCTCAAAGTAGCCCATGACACCTTGTACAACCACACCTCCACGGGATACAGCAGTGACTAACACTGAGCAGTAAACGGAAGTTTGACTAAATCATAATAAAAAGGGTTGGTAAATCTTGTGCCAGTCACCCCGGTCATATGATTAACTCAAATGAACAGAAGAACGATGTAAAGTGTGTTTAAGCATAACATTCACCTAATAAGATTAAAACACAACTGTGCTGTAATATGCCCTAGTTGACATTAAAATGTGCAATTTATGTAACTTTACCCCCTTCTGAAGACACTAATGCTAAGGTACAAACTGGCATTAGAGACCCACTATGCTTAGTGGAAAACCGAGGTAACTAAATAACAAGATTATTCGCCAGAGAACTACTAGCCATTGCTTAAAACACAAAGGACTTGGGGTTGCCCTAGACCCTCCTAGAGGAGGCTGTTCTATAATCGATAACCCCGATACACCTCACCCCTTCTCGCTTATCAGTCTATATATCGCCATTGTCAGCTCACCCCAATAGGGTACCAAAGTGAGCAAAATCATGAAACCATAAAAACATTAGGTCAAGGTGTAGCATATGGAAGGGGAAGTAATGGGCTACATTTTCTATCTCACAACACAACGAAATGTCTATTGAAACAAAGATATGAAGGAGGATTTAGTAGTAAATTAAGAATAGAGAGCTTAATTGAAATAGGCAATAGGGTGCGCACACACAGCTCCTCAACAAAATAACTTCACATACCTAATAAGGGTACACCAAAAAGAGGAGAAAAATCCTAAGTGTACTGGAAAGTAGATTACCAAAATGTAGCTTAAATAAAGCATTTAGTTTACACCTAAAAGATTTCAGCTAACCTTGATCATTTTGAGCAAGATCTAATCCTACATCTAAGCAATTATTTACCACACACTTCAAAACATTTATTCATTTTAGTATAGGTGATAGAACAGATCAACCCGTAGGCACAATAACCATAGTACCCCCAGGGAACTTTGAGAGATTCCTATACCTGCAAGCAACAAAAAGCTAAGATTAAACCTTATACCTTTTGCATAATGATTTAGCCAGTCAAACCCGACAAAAAGAATTAAAGCCTGTCTTTCCAAAATTAAGTGAGCTATTGTAGAACAGTTGTCAGAACGACCTCGTCTATATGGCAAAATAGTGAGATGATTTTACAATAGGGGTGAAAAGCCTATCAAACTAAATGATAGCTGGTTATCCAAAAAACGAATTAAAGTTCAACTTTAAATTTAACTCAAGCACTAACAAACATAACTTAAATTTAAATGCTACTTAAAAGAGGGACAACTCTTTTGACAAGTAAACAAACTTCCATAGAAGATAATGAAACATATACAAAAACATTGTAGGCCTAAAAGCAGCCCCCAATTAAGAAAGCGTTAAAGCTCACTCACCTATTATTTAATCCCAAAAATCCATCAAAATCCCTACCCCCAATATTGGACAATTCTATTAATATTTAGACAATATAATGCTAATATTAAAGATTGACAGACAGATAGATAGACAGATACATAGATAGAGAGCTTGTACTAAAAAATGGTTGAAAGCCACCACGCTAGTCCAACATCTTGGTGAGATTGTTAGGGCAGGTGTTACAACTATCTTTTTGCAGATAAAGAAACTGTGCTTCTATAGCGTGTAACGACATAATTTGGGGGATAAAGTTCCAAATGTAAAGATAGAGGACATGAGGTTGAGCCCAGGCTCCATTGCTCTGAGCTTTGGAGAAGACTCACTTCCTTTACCACAATCTTATAAGGTAAAGCCTTGCTTTTTAAAGACATGATAATTTTTATCTGATTTTTTCAATTAACCAGCATCTTTAATTAATCTGCCCTCCCCAACTACTTCCACATGCCCCTGCCTTGACTGATCATATTAAGACCCAAACTCCAAACAAAACAAAAAATAAAGTCCTAAATAAATAGCTATACAATCTAGCAAAATAAATTTCTGCACTGGCCATTTCTGAAACTTTAAGTACATCACTTTTCTGTCATGAGATGAGGGGCATCTTTATTTCTTCCACTTATGTTTATCAATATGTTGACCAGAGTTCTATACTCTCTCAAAGTTGTTTTTCAATTGATATAGAAGGTGGTAAGTCAGAGAGAAATCACATAACTCTGGAAACAAGCTCTTACAGAAATACTTAAAAAAAAAAAACTAAAATAGCAAAAACAAAACAAATAAAAACTTCCCAACACTTATGGTCATTGCTACCAAGATACCATGAAGAATAGAACTAGAAGGGAAAAAGTTCATGTGAGAGCCAATTTGGGAACAAAATAAAAAGAAAACCACTTGATATTATCCTATTCTTAACTCATTATTGTTTGTCCTTATTTCCAATAAGGTGCAATAATTTCATGGGATGATGGCTTGACTCATGAGTGAACTGGATTTAAATGAGACGGAGCTGCACAGAGTTATTGGACTTAATCTCTCTTTCACCAAAGACCAGTGGCAAGACAAAAGTCGAAATGAGTGAGGTGACTTGGGATGCTGTGGATGACCTTGGCACTTCAGAATCTAATCAAATGCTAAATGTTCCAAGGCACCTGCTTTAAGTTGCTTTCATGGCCATTGGAACAAATTGCTTTCATTCACCTATTCTGCTGCAGGGGAGTCTTCACATACTCTGGATAGGACCTACCCCAAAAATCACTGATGGGGTTGTGGCCTGTAAATTACCTCAATCTGCTTTAGGCTCTCTGCTGAGACGGTTTCCTGGGATGTAGCCACTGTGCATCCTTTGGTTTTTTGGAGACACAGATAAGAGCTGAGTGGTAAGCAGGCACTAAGAGTGGATGAGAAGCCCTGAAAATGGCTCAGCAAGTCTTCACACTAGAGATGCTAGTCATCCTTGAACACCCCATACTCTTGCTAACTCTAACTTAAGCAATTGGTTCTATAAATATGATCCATCATTCTTTCCATTTCTGTACCCTGAGGCTAAAGCGTAAATAACCTCAGTCTAGTTATAATTCTGCCATAGAATTTAGTTTAGATTTTCATGGCCCATCAGAAGCCTAGTTGTTAGCTGATATCTCGTATATTCTACATCTTCCCATACTTCCACAAGCCAGTTAATGCAGAAGCCTCTGCCTCCTTGGGTAATGAAGGGGAAACCCATTTCATTCTACTACTATGAGCATCAGTATGCATGGAGCATTGGCTTTCTACTGAAAAATTAATTAGGGCCATTTGTATGCACCCCTCCACTTGGTATAGCAGTGAACAAGGACCGCAGAGCCATGTTCCAAACTCTAAACACTGCTCCAACTTTTCTCCTTGCTAGTTTAAAATTCAATATGCACAAATCCCTACTGGGTTTATAACCCACCCCCCTTTTCCTTATTCTTTAAGTTCAAAAACAAATTGTTTTACAATTTTAGCATCTATTTGTTTAATGGAGACATTTAGAAAAGAAAGCTTTTTGAATGGCAAAGCTTATTTCCAGGGAAAATCAAGCCAGATTGGGTGGGTGGGGAAACACCCGTGCTAAGAGTATAATAATACCTCACATTTATCAAAAGCTTTTATGTTTATGAAGCACTGGCATCCCAACAATTCTACTGAGGAGGGAAAGCAGGGATTAGGGGCTTCCTCTTCTAAAAAAAGGGAAAAGAAACTGAGAAAAGCCTATACATCACAGATTTAAAACTAGAAAGGGCCATAGAAGTAAAGTAGTTTAAAATTCTCTCATTTCAGATAAGAAATCAGATTAAAAGATTAAGAAGACTTGTTCAAGGATCACACAGATAATATCAGACAGGATTTGAATCCAAGTTCTATCACTTCATTACCTGTAACTATACTTCATATTTCATAATCATATTAACAAAACTTGTAAATGATCATTTATCTATTGCTAAAATAGAGATTTAAACTTGGGTCAAATAATAATAAAGTACTTTAAGACTTGCCAAGATTATATATCTATATCTTCCATATTTCACTTAGTTAGAAATGATTTTTCTCTTCTCAGATCATTCACTGTTCAGACCTGCTTTATGAACTTGTTACATTATCTTTGGGATTATAGTCATATATGACTATATGTTAAATATATATTATATATGCAACATGACATTGTATATACATCATATATTTTATATACCATTACTATATAATACGTATACATAATTATATATACAATAAAGTCACATACTTTAGCTCCCTTATTAAAGCACATATTCTTTGAAGTTAGGAACCAGCTCTTATCTTAAATTATGTACTGGACAACATGATGGGAACTTCATAAATGTTTACTGAATGAACCTTCCCCATAATGCATATTGTTAGCATCTCCACCTGTAAAACTCTCTCCTACCTAAAAATTCCTGCAAATGGATCTTCTGATCTTTGTAACATAAAGTTTTTGGCCTCTCACTTCTGCCTCTCACTTTCTTTGGTTTCTCTTCATGGTTTAGCCAATACCTAACATATACCAAGCACTTATTTAATGCTTATTGACTGATTAAAGTGTAGTTGTTGCCTATAATTATGGATCAATATTGCCCCCAGGTCACATCCTGCTAGTTGCTTGAATTTGTATTGCCCCTAGCAAAGAATATGAACATATTTAAAATTTTTCATTTAAACATGTACAAACTATTCTTAGATCTCAGGTGATTTGTCCCTCATGAAGAAGGGAGAAATGGAAAGCATTTCAAGGGAAAAAATCCTTAAAATTAGTACCTTACACAAAAATGTGTGTACTATTTACTCACATATACATGTATAAATGCCTCTATGTTATATTTATGTATTATGTACATATATATACATATACACATATATACAGTATATATTAGAAAACTATATAAACACTATTCTTGGTGGTGATAAAAACTTGGTAATAAACTATGTTTCCAGAGACTATATTATGTGTCTGTGATGAGACAATACTGAACTCAAAATTATGGCAGATATGAAAAATTCCTCGAAACATGGGAAAATATGAATACAAATGCAAAGAAAAAACAAAGTATAAAAGATCTAAAATATAGATAAAGGGGGGGGGGTACTTAAAAGGCAATGAATCCTTACTATCTAAGTCCGGATACATATCTTTCCTTTTTGTTAGCAATCAATAAAGTACAAAAGTGAAAAGTGATGTACTATCAGTTATAATCTCGCTATTAAGATGTTTTGCTATTTTTTTCCCTTAGGAAATGTTTTCTGGGGAGTTTCCATGGGTAATATTAAAGAAATGTTTGTGGTGTCAAAACAAAGTATATCTAAGTAAAATTTTTTAATAATAATAAAAGTGTCATCCCTGAGGCCCTATTCCCCTAAAGATGGTTTTGAGCAGACTAGGAACAAGGTCATATGGCCAACTTCATACATATGCTCTCTCTAGTACAGAAACATCTATAAGAAGACTATCGCTGTAGCCTTATTGTACAGTCATGAGGATCAAGATTTAATAAGATGGAATAGAATCAAAAGTATAAACTGAACATGGGGAAAATGATGGTTCTCTGGGAGAAAAACTAAAAAAGGATACAATAGGAAATGTAGGTAATATAAAAACAAAATATATGAATAAACATTCATTTTAAAAAAGAACAGACGCAAGACAGATTGCTCTAAAGAAAGAATCAGATGGCAACAGTACTAAAGGCACAAGGACTGTACAAGGTCTTTCTCATGCATCTAAAGCAATGAAAAGGTTTTTTTCTGTTTCTTTGTTTGATTTTCATTGTGGTCTGGTTATCTCTCACTATTTGTCAGTAATAACAACACAAAAATTAAAAACCTCAAAAAAACCTACATCTCTGTGTGTTGTTAACTTCATAGTTTGATTACTTGGTCATCCAAGACAATCAAGAACGAAAGGAGGAAAGCCCTCATTCCCCTAGAGATTGGGAATACAGACTATGGAATCTGAAAATTTAAGATTTTTTTAAGGTTCTTACTCTTGAAAAAATTAACAAATCATTAAACATATATAAATATATACATATGTGTATGTTTGCTTTCAAAACTCAGGAACAAGAGAGTTTTTATTTTCTGGGAATATTTTCTTACAAAAAATACATGAAGTGTACTTAAGATTAATAAAATAAAATAATTGAAATCAACTTGGTCCATTTGCCCCATGAATCTTAAGTGCTCTGTTCAAAATCTTCACTTCACAAAGATTAGATTTTTCCTCTCTCATCTCTAAAGAGCTGAAGTCTAATGTATTAGGAAGTTGGAATTTTTTTGAAACTTATGGTATAGCAATGTCCCCAACTCTGAATTCCAACTATGGAACAGGAATTTTAAAAACCCAAAATTGAACCACTTGTAATTAGGTAGGACTTTTAGAGATCAATTTGTCTTAAACCCATCAGGAAAGGGAGGATAGGAGCACTAAGGTCCAATGTTTGTACGGTTGCCTGAAATGACAATCAATGGTTAGATTAAATACATCAATGAGACATGAATTCTAAACAATAAGATCAAAATCTAACTGAGTCCCATCCTCTATGCCTCTATGACAAGGCACACACAGCTCAGCTCTTAGAGAAGAGGTTTGACCTTGAGTTTATTAATATTAGCAATGTATGCCGAACTTCAAATTTCCTCAATAATTATCAAAGTAGGTTTCCTGGGGAATAAAAAAAAACTATTAAGCTTGAAATTTAGATGATAAATAAAGCAATGCATTTCTAATCTGTGCAAAAAGCTTCAATTTATTTATAATGAACTGCATTTTAGGAGATTTTTCAGTCTTTGTGAAGTGAACATTTAGCTTCTATATTACTTCCAAAAAATAGTGTTTACCTGAAATCATTCTAATTTGTTACATTTTTCACAAGCTAAAGATGAGATTTCATACATGGATTTCTCTGTTGAAAGTGATTCTTTATATAAGGAAAACATTCAAAAAATAAAACAAAATATTTTCAGTTTATGTAATTTACTTTTAGAAGAAAAACCAAACACCCTCTCTAATATTATAAATCATAATGTTAAAATCTCTTTCTACCCAGTTTCCTTTTTAAAAGTTCTCATATTCTGTAGCTCTTATTTTGACACTCCTACAATCTGGACTTTTATTCCAAGAATATAATAATATACCTTAAATAAACACATAAGGAAGGTAAATATTAGAAGGAGACATCTGAAAATACTACAAATAGTTTGAAAAAATATTCCTGTTCAATTACAAGGATGTAAAATTTTACTCTTATTTTTGAAACATTTATTTTTGCTTATAAAAATAGGTTACATTTTATCCTAAAAAGTACTATATAGACAGATACTGAATTTAAGACTATAAATTAATTTATATTCTAGAGGTGTGCTGAGTATAATAGAAATATAATCAAAGATTATCATCCATGACATGATAAACTCAACTAAATCCCCTTAAAAATACCTTTCAAGAACTCTTCCTGAAATTAATGTTAGCTTTTGGCATATAGGGCAATTGACCAAAGACCACCTTGGGTCAAAAGTGGATGTAACACAGTGCTTTACCATAGTATGATGACCAGAGATTTTTTTTTAATTCGACTTTATGCGCTAGGATGCGACTTTGGCTTATAGGATGGAAAAAATGACAACCAAAAAGATGAAAGTTAAAGGCAAGGGATGAATGCAGATGCAGTTGTAGAAGGTAAAAATGTGACACTACAAAGCCTGTCAAAAAAGAGAAGCAATGATAGAATAGAAGAGTTGAAGTAATGAAAAAGAGAATGTGAATCTTGCTATAATCATACTCATAAAACATGTCCTGCTATATATACACCTTTAGAGGAAAAACAGAATCTAAAAATTACCCTAGATATTAAATAAATAGACAATAAATATATACAATGCACGTATAATTATGTGATATATCTATGTAGAGTTATATAATTAAAATATATAACATAATATATAAGTATTATAATAAATTAAATACACGGCTATAATTTGGAATATAATATAAACTTATCATATGTATATTGATATATATGTGTATACACACATAATTTTATATCAAACATATATTTGTGTGTTTTATGTGTGTGTACATGTATGTGTATATTAAATATCAGTTTAAGTTCACTTTTCTATCATGAAATGTAGCAAAGCATGGTTTACCATGTCATCTTCATGATCATAATAATCCACAAGAGTATCAGAGAAAAATTATTGAATATGTTCCATGAAGTTAGCACTTTAGTAATTAAAGTTTTATAGGACATTGAGGCAAAAATTGGACAAACAACAGTATTCGTTTCCATGATGCAGTATATTGTGCAGTGTTCGACTAGTCTCTACTGATTAAAATTCTTCTCAGGACAATAAAAACAAGGAAAGGTGAAACATTCAGAAAGTCTGCTGGGCTGACACATCCTTAACCCCCCTCCATTATGCACCTCTGATACTTGGAACAAAAAGCCATATGGATATCCATTTTGGAAAAGCCAGACTTTTATTACAACCACTATGAGTGGAGTCTGTTGCTTCAATTTGTTTTTCTATGTTCTTAGTTCTGATTCCTAAAGATTGAATACCATGAGAAAAAGGTTTCTTTGGCTTCAGATACCATTGCGGGCAAACAAAAGGAAAAAAATTACATCCACAGGTCATTTATACCAGCTTCTTAAATACAGCAAAAGACACTGGACACATAAAGTGGATTAGGAGCTTTATCTTTATTGCCCTTCCAAACTGCTGTCCAGTGCTATCTTTTCCCTCACAATCCTATAGGGGGTTCTTCTCATTGCTAAAAATAATCAAGGAGTGTAAATTCATTTGTTTTTGGAAGACAATGTTTTTAAATAAAAGGACACCATCGTAGGAACTTTTTCTCTTTTTTCTCTTCCTTCTTGTTTCTCTCCCACCCTGTTTTTTTCTTAAGATCTGTGATTAATGCAATGGCAGAAGATTAAGACATATGGATCATCTGGGGCCCCAGAAAGTCCATGTACCATCACTGGAGACTTTGTCAAACACCAAATCATTCTCAAAACTTAAGCCTTGGCCATGGGTGAATATTGCTTCTCAGTCTTCATCATTTGAGAATGTAAGGTCAGACCAAAAGATGCACTGATGCTTCTCTGAGGTTATCAGCAGAAAATAAGGGGTTCTCTTCTCTCATCATTTCAACTGGTAACTGTAGTTAGCTAGGCTGCAAGTGACAATGGAAGTAGATCAGAATGGAAGATGATGTTGTCACCATAGTAACTAAGACCAAAGGTAGCACTTCTGAGCTCAAGATGGTAGGAGATTTAGGATCTGGGATTCTAGGATCCAACTCTCAGTCCAGAAATTGGGTCAATCCTAACAATAATTGCCATATAACAACAATGAGAGATCATATTTAGAGATGGCTTTAAAGCTAGCAAAACATGTTACATGGTAATCTCATTTGATTCTCACAACAGCTTTTTAAGAGAAGTACCATTATTACCTTCCCTTTACTATTAATAAAACTGCAGTTTAGAATAGTTAAAATTCTTGTACAAAAAAATTGGAGTTGGAGATCTTACATTCAAACTCCAGACCTGGACCACAAAATGTCTGGTCTGGGAAGAACTGTTGGAATATGATATGTCAAAGCTAAAGGGGCCTTAGAATACACAACAGAATATTAGAGCAAGAAGGAAACTTAGAACAAAGAATTTTAAAGCTAGAAGGAGACTTTCAAACATGTAGCAATTTGAATTATAAGAAACTTAAAAAAATTTGTAGAACCATCTCATTATTCATCTCTCCAAAAACCCTCCAATGTAAAGAAGGAAGTTGTTTCCTGAAGATGTAGTAAATAAATCAGCTCACATCAGCCCCATAGTTTGTCATTCTATTTATTTTGTATAATAGACTGGATCAGGACAGGCAGAGGTGAGAAAAACAATAACATGTCACATTTAACTGTTATTTGACTTTTACATTTCCACATTCACTGGCTCAGGATTTTATTGAAACTCTTTTCAATGGAACATATCTCCAGTCAAATCTGACTAAACCAAAAGCCATGCCTGTCAAATTGTGGAGCTTTATTCTGTGTCCACAGAGAAGTTCAGAAAATGTCAGCAATCACTTCCCATGCTGCTACCATTGAGGACTAAAGAAGGTAGAAGAGAGACTATTGGCTTGGCTTGTAGATTCAGAATCCTGAGATCAAATTGTTGTGTATACATAAAAAGTAGGGTCAACACAGCCCTGCCCTACCCCAATCCTCTTTTCTCTTGCTCCTCTTTTCTTGCACATTAATTTGTATATCTGTCTGTCTACATATGTATATTACTCTCATTTTCTTATTGATACCTTTGAGAGAGACAGAAATATAAACAAAGAGACAGAGAGATAGAATGATAGAGACTAGACCTATGATTAATTGGCATAAGGAATTCCTAAAAGAGAACATTCCCTGCACCAACACAGGCTGGCACATTATTTTCAATGCCTAGAACCCTGAGAGTTTAAGTGAAAATCACATAGTGTGTGTATGTGTGTGTATTTGGTGAGGCAACTGGGTTAAGTGATTTGCCAAGGTGTTTAAGTGTCTGAGGTCAGATTTGAAGTCAAGTCCTCCTGACTCCAGGGCTGGTGCTCTCTCCACTCTACTATCTAGTTTTCCCTAGGTATATTTCTTAGGTGAAACTTTGGGTCAGGTGTTTCTGACTTCCACTTAATTAACCTCAATTCAAGTAGGTTAGCCAGGTCTTCCTAATTTCCAAGTAGACTATCCATTATACCACATAACATTATCCCCCTCCCTTTCTATTTCCCGACCTTCATTCCTCTCTTTCCTTCTCTGTCTCTCTCAATCTCTCACTGTATTTCTGTCTCTCTTCCTCCCTCCCTGCTTTTGTCTCTATCTCTATGTTTCTCTCTGTCTCTTGGTGTGTCTCTTTCTCTCATTTCTGTCTCTCTGTATGTCTCTTTCTCTCACTCTCTGTGTGTATCTCTCCCTATATCTCTATCTCTCGGTATATCTCTTTCTGTCTCTCTTTCCCTCTGTCCATGTATGTCTTTCTCTGTCTCTGTATTTCTCTCTGTCTCTCTCTTGCTTGCTTGTATCTGCTCTCTTTCTATCTCTCTTTGTCTCTTTCTCTTTCTCTTCTTTTGACAGTAGCGATGAATATATGTATCTATTAATTCATATAAACATATACATACATATAATCATGAAAGTGAAGTGCTTTAGAATTACAGGATGGATGGATAAATAGGCAATGAGAAAGATAGAGCCTAAAGATAGGGGGGAGGGTGAAAGGCATTCAAAGAAACAGCCAGTCAGAAACAGATAAAAACAGGGACAGAAAGACACTGACAGAGCTAAAGAGAAAGACAGACCTACAGACAGATAGATAGATAGATGGAGACAGAGAATGACAAAGCCAGAAAAAAAGACAACCAGACAATGAACAAGAAAATTCTGTGCCAGCAAAATCTCTTATACCTTTTTTTTTTTTTACTTGAAAGAACCATAATTTCATCAGTAAGGCTACACCCTTCATTGATGCAGATCACAACCCCTCTTTGGTCCACTAGACAGTTTTTGAAAGTTGTTAAAACCAAAAAAACATCCATTCACCTTCTATTCAGTTTCAATTTGTTTCCCTCGACTTAGCTAATCTGGTTCTCAGATAAGAAACACACAGTGCTTTCTTACATCTAACCCTTTCAACTTGGCAATATCCAAAAAAGTTTATTATTTCAATTGGCTTAGCCCCTTCATGTTACAACAAGGCATTCCAGGACCAAAGTTGTGATTTCATTGTTACAAGAAAGGAAGTCCCAGCAAGGAAATAACTTCTCACAATGTAGATCGGCACCTCACCTTCTTAGAATTGCCTGGGTCAGTTGAGACGTTAAGTGATTATCTGAATTGTGTAGAGTAGGGACTCAAAATTCAGTTGTAGAAACCTCTCTACTCTATTCTGCCTGTCATATCAATAGAGAAATCATGCCCTTCTCCCCAACTCATTTATTTATTTTAAAAAACACAAATATTACAACTTTTCAATTCAAAGTTACCAAGTTCAAGGGCTAATGATCTAGAATCAATGGATAGACCACTGACTCTGGAATCAGGATAACCTGAGTTCAAACCTAACCTCAGACACTCAGCATTTCCTACCTGTGTGACCCTGGGCACGTCATCAATTGGGTTAAACCCAATTACTTCAAGGAAAAAAAGAATAAGAGTTCAGGGCCTTAAATTTTTCTTTAAAAGCTGGAAAGATTAAAACATTAGAAAAATAATAAAGAAGGAGTATTGACAAATCCCTTCTATAACACAAATACATCAGTGATACCTAAATCAGGAAGAGCCAAAAAAGAGAAAGGAAATTACAGGCTAATCTCCCTAATAATTACTGATGCAAAAAATTTAAATAAAATATTAGCAAAGAAATTACAGCAACTTATCAGCCGGATAATACACTATGACCAAGTGGGGTTTATACCAGGAATGCAGGGCTAGTTCAATATCAGGAAAACTATTACTGTAACTAATCACATCAATAACAAAACCACTTAGAAAGCATATGATAATCTGGATAGATGCAGAAAAAGCTTTTGATAAAATATAACACATATTCCTATTAAAAACACAAGAGAGCATAGGGATAAAAGGAGCTTTCCTTAAAATAATAAGCAGTATCTACCTAAAACCAATAGCAACCATTATTTGTAATGGAGATAAGTTAGAAACATTCCCAATAAGATCAGGGCTGAAACAAGAATGCCATTATCACCATTATTATTTAGCATTGTACTAGAAATGTTGGCTTTAGCAATAAGAAAAGAAAAAGAAATTAAAGATATTGTCAATGAGGAAATTAAACTATTCCTCTTTGCAGATAATATGTTGATATACTTAGAGAATCCTAGAAAATCATTCAAAAATCTGTTGGAAACAATTAACAGCTTTAGAAAAATTGCAAAATATAAATCCCACACAAATCATCAGCATTTCTATATATCACTGACAAAGTCCATCAACAAGAAATAGAAAGAGAAATTCCATTTAAAATTGTTGTAGACAAAATAAAATACTTGAGCAACTGTCAAGGCAAACCCAAGAACTATAAGAAGAAAATTAACAAAACACTTCTCACATAAATAAAGTCAGATCTAAACAATTGGAAAAACATCAATTGGTCATGGGTTCATATCAAAGGATGTGAACAAGTAAATAAAAATGACAATTCTGCCCAAATCAGTCTACTTGTTTAGTGCCACACTGATCAAACTGCCAAAAATTATTTTATAGAACTAGAAAAAATAATAACAAAATTAATCTGAGGAAAAAATGTTAAGAAGATCAAGGGAATTAATGAAAAAAAGCCTAAAACTATATTATAAAACATTAGTCATCAAAACCATTTGGTGATGGTTAAGAAATAGGGTAATGCATCAGTGGAATAGATTAGAAACACACAACCCAATAATCAATACCTATAACCATCTAGTATTTGATAAACCCCAAACTCCAGCTTCTGGAATAAGAACTCACTATCTGGTAAAAAAAAAAAAAATGCTGGGAAAATTGGAAAATAATGTGTCAGAAACTCTGCATAGACCTACATTTCACACTCCATACCAAAATGAAGTCAAAATGGGTACATGATTTGGGCATAAAGGATGATACTATAAACAAATTAAGAGAATAAGGATAATTTACCTATCAGATCTTTGGAGAAGGGAGGAATTTATGATGAAAGAAGAACTAGAGAACATTGTGAAAGGCAAAATGGACAACTTTGATCATGTTAGATTTACAAGTTTTGAATAAAAAAAACCCAACAGAAACAAGATTAAAAGGGAAGTACAAAGCTGGGGGAAAAAATCTGTTTCTGATAAAGGTCTCCTCTCTAAAATATATAAATAAATGTTTCAAATTTATAAGAATATAAGTCATTCCCCAACTGATAAATGGCCAAAGGATATGAACCGACAATTTTCAGTTGATGAAATTTAAGCTATCTATATCTAAGTTATAGTTAAAAGATGTTCTAAATTACTATTGACTAGAGAAATGCAAACTAAAACAACTCTGAGGTACTATCTCACACTCCTTCAATTGGCTAAAATGACAGGGAAAGATAATGATAAATGTTGGAGGGGATGAGAGAAAAGTAGGACTTTAATGAAGTTAGTGGAGTTGTGAAATGATACATTCTGGAGAGCAATTTGGAACTATGTCCAAAGGACTATAAAACTGTGTATATCCTTTGACCCAATAGTTCCTGGGCTGTACCTCAAGGAAATCATAAAGGGGGGAAAATGACCCACATATGCAAAAATGTTTGTAGCAGCTCTTTTTGTGGTAGCAAAGAATTGCAAAATGAATAGATGCCCATCAATTGGGGAATGGCTGAACAAGTTATGGTATGTGAAAGTAATGGAATATTATCGCTCTGTAAAGAATGATGAACAAGCTGGTTTTAGAAAGGCCTAGAAAGATTTAAACAAACTGGTATTGAGAGAAATAAGCAGAACCAGAAATACCTTGTACATAATAACAGCAAGAATGCATGATGATCAACTATGAAAGACTTGGTTCTTTTCAGAGACTCAGTAACCCAAAGCAATCCCAATGGACTTTGGATAGAAAATGCCATGTGCATCCAAAAAAAGATCTAAGGAGACTAAATGTAAATCATGCTATGTTCACTTCTTTTTTTGTTGTTGTTTTTTTCTCCCATGGTTTTTCTCTTTTGCTCTGATTTTTCACTCCCAACATGATTCATAAGCAATGTGTATTAAAAATAAATTGATTAGAAAAAAAAAGATTTCAAATTTTGTCACTAAAATAAATACTGTTTTCTCAGAACTGATCAACAAGAGTTTAATTTATTTTTTCTAGTGCCAAATAGAACAAGTCAGTTGACCTCCATGAAGTGATTACACACTGACAGTATTTTTAAATGCCATGAAAGGTACTAGACACAGAAATTCCAAAACAATTCAAAGAACACACAGGGATTTTGCTTCTATTTCAGGGAATAAAGTCTGTCAAAGAACATTGCATTTCCAAAGGGAATGTGCTGGATACCAAAAACAGCAATTTTAATTATTAAAATATTTATCATTTTTTAAAGTGGGCACAATAGTTAAGAAAGACTGAGATCAGAAGATCATAGATGCAGAAGCAGGAGCCTTAAAAGTCACTTATTCCAACTTCATTGAACAATAGGAAACTGAGATCCTGATGGGACTGTGACTTATTCAAATGCACGGCATTATAAATGGCAAAGTTAAGATTTGAACCCAGATCTTGGGACTCTAAACCTAGCACTTTTTCCCATTGTATAATGCATTGGAGCATGCTGGGTGTGGCATCACAAAGATCTGAATTTAAATCTTGCCTCAGACTCTTCCTAGCCATGTAATTCTTGGCAAATCACAGCCTCCATCTGCCTCAACTTTTCTCAACTATAACATGTGGTTAGCACAGGATTGTTGTAAAGATCAAATAAGTTGTTTGTAAAATGCTTAATAGATTGCCCAGTATGTAGTAGATGCTTAATAAATGCTTATTCTTCAAACCATCTTTACCACATTCCCAGTATTGTATCATGAGCAAAACCTAGATGATATATCAGAAGTTCTTGAGCTGTAGTACCTACCAGCTCTTCACTGACTCAGAGTGACCTTATATAAATCACTGTAGTCTGAGGACTTGGACTGAGAAGGCCAGGCCTTATTGCTTCCTAATGTTATCTTGGTCATTCATTTTAACTTCCTAGCCCTATGTTTTCTTTGGAAAAAAGAAGGAGTTGGAAAACAAGACTCCATAGCCATCCAAATGTTCTAACATTGTATGACTTTGCTCAGCAGTACCAATTTGTTTCTCCTCACCCCATTCCCATTGCTCAAAATTGTTGTTGTTGCTGTTCTTATAAAGTGGACAGACGCTGGGGTGGTAAGAAAGGAAGTAAAAGAATGAAAAATTCAGCTAAAAATAGAATTTCCTAGAAAAAAAGAAAACAAGATGCTGGCCTGGAGGGGGAAGAGGCAAGTATTTGTCAATGATTCATTGAATGGCTTGGCTGGATTTCCCAGAAAATAACTGTTGAGTCTAACACAATTCAGAAGGGTCATTCAGATAAGAACTATTCACTTAACATTTTTATCCAGTCACATTCTTGGGAGCCAAAAGGTTCCTTGTCAGACCTGCTACCTGATATATAATGAGCTCAGGGATATATAGAGGAGAATCAGAAATACTGAAGTTGGGGAAGCTTTTGTGTAAGAAATACAGAATCCTGGGGTCTTACATCTGAAAAGGCCTCATCCAATCTCTACCTAGAACAGAGGAGATAATGTAATAGCATAGGGGAGTAGGTAGCTGGGTAGTGGGACCCTGGATAATTTCTATCTGAATGTCAACTTCTTCATCTGAAAAATGGATATAATAATATCTATGCAGCTTCTCTCACAAGAAAGATGCTTTGTAAACTTTAAAGAGCTGAAGGAAGAGAAATTAATGGAATTAATTTATATACTTGTAATTAACAATATACTTGTGATCACAATATACTTATGATTTACTGAGAGCATGGTCATGAACTCCTTTCAATAAAAGGAAGTTGGGATATTATTTGAGAGAGAGTCCCTGTTTTATTAATCTACCTACTCCGTTTTTTTCTTTTTTAAAAATTGTTATTATTTTTATTTACAAAGCATATGCTTTGTAATTTTTTCAACATTGATACCTACTCCTTTTTAAAAATATTTTTCTCTTTTCTATGAAAACTTTTTTCAGGGGGAGGAGGGAGGCAGCTAGAAGATATAGTGGATAAAATGGTTGAGTTGATCTCAGAAGACCCGAGTTCAAATACTTCTTTGAATACTTAATACTTTTGAAATGCTTGGAAAATCCCCTAAACTCCCTGGATCTCAGTATCACCATCTGTAAAACTGGGATAATATTATACCTATTTCAAAACACTTTTAAATCAATACATAATTTAATAGAGAAATAATTATGTGATTTTGTTGAGAGAATCAAATGAGGTAATATACATAAAGATCTTGGCAAACCTTAAATTGCTATATAAATATTACCTATTGTTGCTGGGCAGCCTTCCCATAATACAAACTTTTTTTAAAAATAGACACTGATATCTGCCATTTAACTCTTAATATGACTATATCACTATGTTCCTTTGCTCAAAGGGATTTTCATGTTGAGCTTCTGCCTTCACAGGGAAGAAAAAGTCTCCTAGAGAAGAAATTTCAGTTATAAACGAAGAGGAAGAAGAGACATTTTTTAAACTAAAGATTCCCTCTTTAACATTTATTCCCCCTATAAACAGGGTCAGACATAATAAGGTTTATTTGTCTTCAGCACTATACTAAGACTTTAGCCCAATCTAGAATACAGTGTCAAACCCAGAAATTATTATTTGAAAGGGAATTGGATGATTATAGAATTATTCAAGGTAAGCATGTCAAATGCCTTCACAGAATTAAAGAATCTCTAAGTGGGAAGTGGTCATCTAGTGCATTTTATACCTGAATGGGAATCATCCCTGCAATAATTTCCCCAAACATTCATTCAGCTTGTTTGACAACCTCCATTTGTGAACAGCTCATTATTTCATGAAGCAGTTTAAAATATTATGACATTATTCCTTATATCATGACAAAATCTGTGCTTTTGCATCTTAACCTTCCTTCCTCTCACTCTCCTTACTCATAAGACAGGTCATGATTTTCTGGTAAGCTTCTCTACCACCCCCACTCGGATTCTAAACCAATCCCTTAGCCAGCAAATGAAGCTGTTACTGACTTAAAGAGTGCTAATTAAGAAGTAATAATACCTATGAAATTTCCCAGTGGGCTGTTAGGGAGGGAGGAAAATCATCCTGATAATAAGGTCTCAGGTCATAAAGCACCTTTAAATCGATATATAATTTAATAGGGAAACAATTATGTGATTTTACGATAGCTAAAACAAAATAGGTCAGCCCTGAGCAGGCTAAGCAGTCCGTCTCTTCATCTAACACTTAGAAAACTGAGATACTAATCACATGGAACTCTCTGCATCTCCCGACAGTTCCATGTGGTGCCCTTAGCTGTGTAGATATATCCCTCAGTTAGCCAGAAATAATCTATCTGGCAAACCCAGGTGATATTCCAGAAGGAAGTAAAAAACACTCTTTGAGAGTCAAAAGAGATATTAATGACAACGTCAACTTCTGAAACTCTTATTTAGGACACAGGTCTAACAAACTTGGCTATTTGGATTCTCATGTGGTACCTCTGTATCTGTGTCATATTTCTCATAGTAGAATATAAGTTTCTAGAGGGCTATTTTTTTATACATTTTTCTATCCCAAATGTTATGAATATATAGTAGATTCTGAACACATTGCTGAATTGCAAGCTCGGCCTCCAGAAGTTAGAATTTGCAAATTGGAAGCTTGGAAAAGATTCTAGCATGCTGAGAGCATGAAGTTACTTCTCATCACTTGATAACAAAGCAGATGAAAAAAATTAATGAAAAATAAAATTGTTCTCTAGTACTGATAATGATTTGTTCAAATCCTACCTATAGCTTAAAGTATTTTCTTTTCCTTATGTCTCCCTTTTAGTGTAGGAATCACACAAGACACTTTTCTCAGTCTTTTTTCCTCCATATCAATTGACATAAATTTTGTTATTGTTGCTTTTGAGTCAAAGCAACAATATTTGAGTTGTTGCTTTGTGACCCCATTTGGGGTTTTCTTGGCAAAAATACAATGGTTTGCCATTTCCTTCTGAGGATAATTTTGCATGTGAGGAAACTGAGGTAAACAGGGTTAAGGACTTGCCCAGTCTAAGGCCACATTTGAACTCAAGTCTTCCAGATTACTGGTGTCCTCTATCCATTGCACTGACCAATTGACATAAATAGATATTTTTAAAAAATAAAATAAAGTCTAACTAGATAGATAAATGAATGAATGAATAAATACAATAAATATAAATAAAAATAAAAATATTTTTAAATATCCCTTCCTCAGAAATTACTTTCAAGTCTCCATCTGTAGTGACATATCTACAACTCCCTACTGGGAAGATTCATCTGGATGACCCATCACCACCTGGAACTTATTAAAACTCTTAGCAAATATGAATTTATCATCTTTCCCCTTTATCTCCCCCCTCCCTCCAAACTATTTCTACTGATTGGATCACCATACAAATAATGAAATAAGTTCAGTCTCTCAGACATAATTTTTCTTCTTCTCTCTAAACAACTTCAATAAATTGCCAACTCATGTGTTTTTTATCCATCCAATATTTCTAATACCTATTCTAGCTTTTCACCTTTCACTGCCAACTACATAAATTCAGGTCTTCTTGCCTCGATAATTTTACAAGACACTCAGTTGGTTTTCTTGCCTCTAATCTCTTGGCTTTCCAACCCATATTATTTATTTTTTCTTTTGCAAACATTGATACTTAAAAAAAATTCTGTATCTTTGTTTGTCTTTTGTTCTCAAAGAGAACTATGACATCAGGGAGGTGATTCATAACTGGATAGATGTATTCTACCCATAAACCTACCCAGGGAGCCTTTTCTTCCAACAACAGAAAACTGTTAAGGGAGACCAACAGATCCATAGTTTTATCTCCTCAAACAGGAGGAAGGTGAATTTCTTCATCTCTTTTCCATGACCAGGATTGTTCATTGCAATTTCACAACATTTAGATTCTTTTTAAACATTTTTATCACATCATTGTGACCATTGTAGTCAACATTTGCCTGATTCTGCTTGTTTTACCATTTTACCATATGTACTGCTTCAGAGTCACTAATTTATGAGTTTCAGAATTTCCTATATCTAAAGCTTTTTACATTTATAGCTTTACAGCTAAGAATATTAAGATGCACAAAGAGTAAGTGTTTGAGGAATGTCTAAATCTGGATTTGAATACAGCTCAACACCTTATCCACTGAGTTATCACTTTTTTCTACCTGATTTTCTTTGGTTATTGTGAGAATCAAATGGATATACCATTTAAAATCTGTGTATTCATAAAGTACTAGGTACTCTGTGGGTGGTATAATAATTATCATTTTAACAGTATAGTAGCATATGTATATAAATACTGCCTATGAATCATTCAAAGATGGTGAAGCAGTGTTTTGCCAGGAACAGGTTGGGAATTCAGCTTTTACATAAAATAAAAGGACAATAACAAAAAAATTAATAAAACAGGGTTTGGAATAGTCTTGAAGGAGGAAAAAAAAGGAAAGGTTAAAGGTATAACAGAAATATCTCTAGATTTGACTTCTTTGGAATAGATTTAAGACTGAGATCTGCCATGTATTAATGTTATGACCTTGGGTGGGATAGTGAACTTCAGTTTTATCATCTATAAAATGGAGATAATACTTGCTACAATAGTTGCCTCATCTTGAATCATGTCTTCATTTGATTTCTCATTGAGCTATGGAGATGACCCTAAGCTTTCAAAGAACTTGCTAATGAAAGTCACCAAATGCCAATTCAAGTGATCTATTGTGATGACAGCGTATTTAAAATCAGCCGGAGTCAGGAATTCAGGTTAGGGGAAAATCATCAATCTTTATTCTTAGTGGAGGTGAAGAAGAATCAAAGGTGAAGGGGGATAGGAAGTGAAGGGGGATTGCAATAGCAATGTGAGCAGCTGTGACAGGAACCAGCCAGCAGTCTCTCCCCACCTCTCTTCCTACCCCTCTGCCTCCACCCACCAAAATCATCATTTCCTATACAACACATCAGGACTTGCACAAAGAGTGGGCAGGGGCCATTCTTTCTCCAGGCATATATATTAATAGAGTATGGTCCAATTACTATTTAGCCTCACGTGCTTGGGACCTCAGTGCATCAATTCAAGCTTCAGCCCATTATAATCTATCAATAGACTAAGTCTGAAATCTCATACAGAGAGGGATTACTGGGTCAAAAACTGACCACTGTAACTCATGGATGTAGTCTACTAGGCTATAAAATGGTTGGCTTTGCAGTGATGGATGGAACAAATGGTTATGATAAATGATAATAACAATGATTCACAATTAAATAGCACTGTCTAGATTGCAGTGTTCACCCTGAAACAGGTGGCTTTGTCTGATCTTCTCAGACCTATTGGTTGAATCAACTATGAAAATATTTTACTCATTGCCTAGAGCTACCTAGGAGTAGGGGCAGCTAGTGGTGCAGTGTATAGAGCTCTAGGTCTGGAATCAAGAACCTGGTTGAACAAGAATGTCTATGAGTAAGGTATTATCATTGTTAATTATTGTAATACTAATTATATGTACTTATTAAGTGCTGTAGTGGAAAGAGCGGGGTTTAGACTAGATAATATAAAAGGTTCCACCTAGCCCTTATATTCTATGATCCTATGACTCTTTCATTATTTCTCAGGCTATATAAGCTGCCTAGATCAATAAAGATTTAATATTTTTAAAAAGAAAATAACAAAAAAGGAGGGGGGGGAAACCTCCCACACAGCAGGAGAGCACTTAACAGGTGGGCTGCCTGACAGCATTTCAGAAATAATCAAAAGAAAAAATCCATGGGACCAAAATAAATCCCAAGCCCTAACTGAGTATCAAAATTAAATCTCAGATGATGCAGACAAATAAGATGGCCTTGGTAAGAAAAATAATATGGAGAGATGCAAGGGTTCATGAAGAAAAGAGGCTTCACATTCAAGTGGAAAGAATACCCAGATCACAGTCAGGGATCACTTGATCTTGGATCCAGAGATAACTCTCATCAAGTGTGGTATCTCATATATCTCACTTCACATCTCTGAGATTTTATTTTATTATCTATAAAATCAGGTTATAATATATTTACTTCTTGATTCAGGGGACTGTTGGGAACAGTTCATTTTATAAACCTCCAAGTTTACAAAATTTGTAAATTAATCCTTGAGTGAGACTGAGGAAGCCTCAGTAATCTAACTCATCTGTAAAAACAAGGGGACTGAATCAGATGATTTCTGAAAGTCATTTCTGGCAAATATTGATGATCCCATAATAGATCTAGGCAGTTCAACGGATCAAGCACTGGGCTCAGCAACTCAAATCTGGCCTTGGACACTTTAGCTTTGTGATACTGGGCAAGTCCTGTCTACATCATCACCATCACTTTCATATGACATTTATATCACACTTACTATATGTCAGACACTGTACTCAGCTATTATTTCATTTGATCCCCATAACTCTGGGAGAGAAATGCTATCATTATTCCCATTTTACATATTTATAAACAAGGCAAACTTTTCGCCTTATCCATGAAGCCACATTTGAACTCAGCTCTGAGTCCAGGCCCCTATCTATTGGGCCACCTAGCTTCCTTAGCTGTTAAGGATTAAATATGAGAATATTTATTTTTAAAATGACCTATTCGCTGCAAAGGGGTATGCATGACTAAGGTACCATCATCAGTGACCGCTATAATATTAATTATGTAGGTGCAATTAATTATTATCAGGTGCAATAATATGGATGCTCCTCTGCCTGTCTACCCAGCAGGCTGTAGAGTAGATATTGCTTTGAGCAACAATAGAGGAAGCAAAGGAACACAAAATAACTCCTTACATCCTCACCTGATCTACTCATCTCTAAGACCTCAGGGTTAAGAAGATCCTTGCTCTTTGTACCTACCTAAGATTGCCTAGACTTGGAGATGCATAATTGAAAGAGAAATTAATTTTAATGAGCATGCAAATGAGCTGAAGAAGGCAAAACAAATTAAAAGGATCAAGGGTGCAGTACTAATTTGGCAAAGAAAGTGAATGCCTTGCATAATCAATCACCAATATCCTTGTAAGGTATACGGATGAAGATAATTCTTTTTCAGAGATTTCTGAACTTTGGGGAACTGGGTTCTTCCTAACAACAGCAAGAAATGACAATAAAAATCATTACCATTTGTCTGGTCATTTACCAATGCAAATCACTTTGCACATATACAATTAAAATTATTAAGCACTGACTGCGTACAGAGCACTTGTGTTTTATGTGGAGAGAAATGGAAAGCGTAGTTAAGGCATGGGCCTTGCTCTCAGAGAGTTTACAGAGCAGTTAAGGGACTGATACATAAAATAAAATATAATACTACATAAAAAATATGAGTAAGTAGCAAAACAGAGTACTCTGTAAAATATGAGAGTCAATTGCATGAACTGATGCTAAGTGAAATGAACAGAATCAGCTCATTATACATGGCAACAACAAGACTATATGACAATCAATTCTGATGGACGTGGCTCTTCTCAACTATGAAATGATTCAAACAAGTTCCAATTGTTCATTGATGAAGAGAGTCATCTACACCGAGAGAGAGGCCTGTGGGAACTGAATGTGGTTCACAACATAGCATTTTCACTCTTTTTATTGTTGTTTGCTTGCATTTTATTTTGCTTCTCTTTTTTTCTGGTTTGATTTGATTTTTATTGAGCAGAACGATAATTATATAAATATATATGCATATATTGGATTTAACATATATTTCTATCATGTTTAACATATACTGGACTACTTGCCATCAAGGGGAGGGAGTGGGGAAAGGGGGAGATTGGAACACAAGGTTTTGCAAGGGCTAATGTTGAAGAACTGTCCACACATATGTTTTGAAAAATAAAAAGCTTTAATAAAAAAACAGATATGAGTGCCAAGAAAAGTATTTACCAATAAAGGAGAGCTTGGAAGGAATCATGAAGGAGTCAAATATTCATATAACCAAAGACTCTTAGTTAAATAGAATTTTAGGGATGATCTAGTCCAATCCCAACTTAAATCATAATAGATACTCTGTAATCCTTCTGACTTTTGCTTCCATAAAGGAATTAAATATTACTCAAGTGATCCAACTCACTTCTGGATAGATATAATTCTTTTTATTCATAACAATAACAATCACTAACATTTACATAGTACTTTATTTTATGTGGATTATCTCTTTTTGTTTTCACCTGCAAACGCATTTGGCAGCCCTGAAAAATAGACATTTATTAAGCATTTTGTCCTCCCTCCCTCTCTCCTTCCCTCCCTTCGTTCCTTCTTCTTTCCTTTCTTTTTCCTTCTTCCTTCCTTCCTTCCTTCCTTCCTTCCTTCCTTCCTTCCTTTTTCTCCCTTGCACTATCCAAAATGACTACTTTATCTCTGTCTTTGTCGCTCTCTCATCCACCACATGCATATTATGTCACATGTATAATATATGCAGAAATATATACATATACACAAACATATGAATATATTTGTGTGTATAAATACATGCATATATATGCAAACATATATGCATTATATATATGATATAAGATTTTTAAAAGGCCATGTGGATATTTGTTACCAAATTCTTTTAAAATTCAGGTTGAAATTAGTATTACTTTTAGTGTTGTACTTTGTAAACTCTAAGTGATGATCATAAAATTGAACACTGAAATAAACCTTAGCCTTTCTTCTAATACAATTGTTATTACTTAAAGTATCTGTGATATTTTCACATTTCACATACAGGTAAGATTATGCTTAAGATTCTGCAAGCTAGGTTTCAGCAATATATGAATCAAGCATTATCAGAAGAGCAGACTGGTTTTTGAAGAGGCAGAAGAACTACAAACTAAATTATCAACATTCATTAGATTATGGAGAAAACAAAAAGTTGACTTCTATTTCATTGCTTATACTAAAGCCTTTAACCGTGTAGATCACAACAATTTGTGGCAATTGTCAAAAAGAAGGAGTACCAGTTCATCATGCTTGCTTCCTGAGTAATCTGTGTGTGGGCCAAGAAGCAATAGGTAGAACTGAACAAGGAGCAACTGAATTGGTTTAAGATGGGGAAAAGAGCACAAAAAGACTGTATATTATGACCTTATTTATTTAACTTATATGAAGAGTAAATATGTGAAATGCTAGACTGGAGGAATCAAAAACTGAGATTAAGATTTCCAAGAGAAATATCAGCAATCTCAGCTATGCAGATGATACCACTCCAATGGCAGAAAATGAAAAATTAAGAAGTCTCTTGACAAGGATGAACGAGGTGAGTATAAAAGCTGGCTTGAAGTTTAATCAGAGAAAAAAAAAGTAAGATGATAAGCAATTGGCCCCATCATTTCTGGCAAATAGACAGAGAAGAAATGGAGACAACATCAAATCTTAAATTCTTTGGCTCAAATATCACTGCATATGGTGATTGCAGCCATGAAATTAAAACATGATTGTGCCTTAGAAGGAAAGTTATAGAAAATTTGGATAGCATACTAAAAAAGCAGAGAAATCACCTTTGTTGACAAAGTCCATATAGTCAAAGACACAATATTTCTGGCAGTAATTCATGGATTGTGAGACCTGGACTATAAGGAAAGCTGAATGCTGCAAGATAAATTGTGGTGCTGGAGGAAGACTTGAGAGTCCCTTGAAAGCAAGCAGATCAAGTCAGTCAATACTTAAATAAATTAATTCAGACTGTAAACTGGAGGGTCAAATACTGAAAGTTTAAATACTTTGGTCACATAACAAAAAGATGTGACTCATTGGAGAAGATTATGATGTTGGGCAAGAGTGAAGGCAAAAGGAGAAGAGGATAGAAGAGAATGAAATGGATAGTGTCATTGAAGCAATTAACACTTGGATGGACATACTTCAAGAGATAGTAGAGCATAGGAAACATCTGAAATGCTATGATCCATGGGATCACAAAGAGTCAGACATAATGAATGAATAAACAACATCTGTGATACTAATACTCCTACAAATGCAGATGGAAACCCATGTATAGCCTAGATGGTCGTCTAAAAATTCTTAATGTAAAAATTTCTTTACAAATTATAAAAATTATAATCTAATGACCAAAGCTCTGGTGATGATCCTCTCTAAACTAACCTAGTCCTGAAATAGAGAGAAGATCATAAATTATTGTAGCCTGCATAGAAAAGAGAAAAAGTCAAGGAGTTGTGAGGCACTACAGAATGCCAGACTTGGAGGGAAACTTAGTATCATAGAATACAAATTGTTAGTGCTGAAAGAAAGCTAAGAGATCATTGAAAAAATGAAGAAACCAAGATCCAGAAAAGACTCATGAAATTTACTGGCAAAATAGAACAGCATGTTAACTACACACTTTGAGTAAGTTAATTCTCATTTTATGCAAATTTTGTCATGCTTTTTAAAAATTATTTAATATTTTTCCCAACTTACATTCACAACATTTTTAAAAATTTATTTTTAAGATTTTTGAATTCTAGGTTCTCTTCCTTAGCCCCACCCGCAATTAAGAAACTACATGTGAAGTTATGTAAAACATTTCCATAAAAGTCGAGTTGTAAAAGAAAACAGAACTTCTACCCTAATGAAAACAAAACTCTCAAGAAAAATTAAGTTTAAAAGAAAGAAATAGAGAAAGTGTCGATATATATTCAGTACAATCAGTTCTTTTTCAGGATATGGATAGGATTTTTCATTACAAGTCCTTCAGAGTAGTTGTAGATGGTTGTACTACTGAAAATAACAAAGTCTTTTACAGGTGGTCATCCCAGAACACCACTATTACTTTGCATATAATGGTGTGTTTTTTTTTCCTTCTGAGAGCATCATGCTTATCATTTCCCAGAGAATAATAATATTCCATCACAAACACTACCACAGTTTATTGAGCCAGTCCCCAATTGATGGGCATCCCATTAAATTCTCATTTTTTTAATCTGAGAAAAGACCTGTTATGAATATTCTTTTTGGTACATATAGGTCATTTTCCTAATTTTTTTCTGTTTTTTTTCCAAATATTTTTGGTAGACATGTAGGCTTATTAGGTCAATGGATATGCATGAATTTACAGCCCTTTGGGCATAAATCATATCTTTTGCTCATATATCAGTTGGGGCATGTCATGGTTTCTTTAACGGTGCTGCTAGCTGGTTAACCCTCTCTTATTTGAGAAAGGCGATATTTTCAAACATATGTAATAAATCTGAGTGTGGCTCACTTCTACCACTTCTCTAGTGATTCTATATCCAAAAGGCCTTTTTCATATCCTGACTTACAAAGATAATTCTAACATGAATTTGGTGGGAAAATATTCCTCTATCACAATGAGTAAGATGATTTAGATGCAGAGATTTTCAGTTAAGTTATTATCAGAAAGCCCAAGCTTTAAAATATGCATCCATCCCTGACCAGAATGATGGGAAAAGTTGATGTGTATGAATAGACATATACATGTGTATGTATATATACATATATACATACCATTACTACCTGTACATAGTTTTGATCATTTACTTTTCTTCTGCTCTTATTGCTACAAAACTTTCTTCTGCTTTAGTCTTTAAAGCTATTGTAAGGACTACTGCAATATGACTCTTGTTGGTCTCTACCCAAAAAGTTCAGTCCCCTTTAATCAATTAAATGGGACATGGTTTCCTTATTTGGAAAATTGGGATAATAGGTCAATCTTGTCCTCACTCTCACTCCTTTTAAAGCTACTGTGTGGCTCAATGATGTAATAGCTAATCCAAGATTTTGAAATCCAAATGAATTATATCCTTTAATACTATAAATACGCATAATTTCACCAGACCTATTGATGAAGGTTACAATTCCTCTAGGCCTTAGTATAAATAAGGCTTAATAAAATTATTATATAAGGAAAACACACACATATTATGGCCAATCTTCTGATGATAAACCTCTCTGCACTTAGCTGGGCTTGTTCTTAGACAACAAATACAAAACTGATCAGTAGCATAGTTATTAAATCCCCATGATCAAATGAAAACAGAGTCTCACTGAAATGATTAATCTTGGATCCAGAAAAGAGATGAGAAAATGGAGAGACAGAGGAGTATGGAGAATGTTGAATGCACTATTTGAAGTAATTGCCATAAGAGCTGGTTTTGCTTAATTGTTTTTGTGTGTGTGTGTGTGTGTGTGTGTGTGTGTGTGTGTTGTTTTATTTTGTTGTCAAAGGGAAGATTTCATTTGGTTGAAGGGGGACATTATGAGTCTATCTAGAAATTTTGAAATAAAAGGGAAATATACCAATTAAGTTAATTAAAAGGAAAAAAATCCATGCTATGCTCAATCGCCATAATAGGCCTTGAGTAGAGTAAAAGATAAGGTACAAGTATACTGCATAAATATTGTACATTTGCTTGCAGACCACCAATAAAGTGAATATCACAATAAACGAAGTCACATGAATTTTCTGGTTTCCCATTGCATGTCAAAGTCATGTTTATACTATTTTTGACACTAATAAGTGTGCAATAGTATTATGTCTAAAAAGAAAAAAAAAAACCTCCATACCTTAATTTGAAAATGCTTTATTGCTAAAAAAAAAAAAAATGCTAACCTTTCTCTGAGCCTTCAGCAAGTCATAACCTTTTTGTTGGTGAAGGGTCTCACCTCAATATTAATGGCTGCTGAATGACCAGGGTGGTGAATGCTGAAGTTTGAAGCATCTGTGGCAATTTCTTTTTAAAAAGCAATGAAGTTTGTCGCATCGATTGATTCTTCCTTTCATGCATTTTTTTCTATAAATGCAATGCTATTTAATAGCCATTTACCATCAATAGAACTTCCACAATTGGAGTCAATCCTCTCAAATCCTGCTGCTGCTTTATCAACTAAGTTTATGTAATATTCTTCAGTAACATCATGTCTCGAGGAAAGTGAGAAAGATGGAGAAACAGCCAGTCAGTGGAACATTCAAAACACATGCAACATTCATTTAATCAAGTTCACTATCTTCTATGGACATGGTTCATGCCCCCTCACAATTAAAATAGTAGCATTAAAAATCACTGTTCCCAGATCACCATAAAAGATATAATAATAATGAAAAAACTTGAAATGTTGAGAGAATTATCTAAAAAATGACACAGACACACAATGTGTGTGCTAGACTTGCTAGATGTAGGTTGCCACAAACATTCAATTCACACACACACAGAATATCTGTAAAACATTATAAAATAAAGTATAATCAAATATAATCAAATGAGGTATCCCTGTATTATAAATTATATTATGCTATTGTGAGTATTTTTCCTAATGGCTCCCAAAATCATTAATCTAAAGAGCTGCTTTAATAATTTCCCATTATTAAAATCATCCTGTTAATGGGCATTAAAGTCATGAACTTGCCTCTCTTGCCAACTTGCCTATTTCTAGGAAATTTATCCTGACTCTTCCCATCATATTAGCTCAAATCCTCACAATTATCTTTGACAGTTCCCACTCTATCCATATAGAGAAAGATAGCTTTTGAGATGAGTGGGTCTTGAAAGATAAAACACATAAGGATATTAACTACTCCAAATGGAGAACATAGTAGGGACAAAGTTCTAAGGCAGGGAACTCACATACTTTACAAAATCACGTCAAACTCAAACATAATATTGGACTTCTAATAAGAGATAAAAATAAAAAAGGCAATCTGGGATCCAGATATGGAAAATTTGAAATGCCTAGTTATAAATTTATTCCATGAATATGTCAAAATATTTAAAATTTCATCAGTGGGGGTGAGAGGAGAGTATTTCCTCAAGCAATGCAGATCCCAATCTTCCATGCTATGATTGATATTTTTATGTGTAGCTGTGGACAAAATATTAATTCCTTAGGGGCCAGCCTTTTGTGGATGAACTATTTTACCTATATTCAGTCAGACTGATCTTTAGGCAATAGACAGGACATATTACTAATGCTTATACTTGACGTCTTTCAACTTTGTAAAGCTTTTCAGAATATTTTTTTAATCAATTCACACAGAACTTTGAAAATCAATGAAAGTAGGTACACAGTTATGAGACTTTGGAGGATATTAATATTAAAGTTTTTGTTGTTGTTGTTCAGTCATGTCCAATTTTTTGTGACCCCATTTGGGATTTTGTTGGCAAAGATAGTGAAGTGGTATTCCATTTCCTTCACCATCTCATTTTATAGATAAGGAATTGAGATAAACACAAGTTACATGACTTGCCCATGGTCATTCAGTAAATGTCTTAGGCTGAAATTGAACATAGGAAGATGAGTCTTCTTGATTACAAGTCGCTAAGTGCTCTATTCACTAAGTTGCATAGTGTTTTGCATAATATCCCTAAAAATAATATTAAAGTTATGTATTATAAATATATATATATATAATAAATCATATCATCATATTTAATATATGATAATTTATATTACATATAAATATCTATTCTCTCCTGATCTCTCCTGTTAAAAAGTCCATTCCTCTGAATCTGAGGGAAGACACAGTAAACAATGGAACTTAATAATCATGATATTAACACTGCTAAAGTACTTAAAGATTAATAAGTACTTTTCTCTTTCCTTAAAATGACTGGTAGCATCTACTTAAAATCACCAACAAGTATTATATGTAGTGGGGATAAATTAGAAACATTTCTAATAAGATCAGGGGTAAAACAAGGTTGTCCACTATCACCATTACTACTCAATATCATATTAAGAATATTAGCTTTAGCAATAAGAGAATAAAAATAATTAAAGGAACTAGAATACGTAATGAGGAAACCAAATTATCACACTTTGCGATATGATGGTTTACTTAGAGAATCCTAGAAAATCAATTGAAAAAAACTAGAAAAAATTCATAACTTTAGCAAAGTTGTACAATACAAAAGAAATCCACATAAATTATCAGCAATTTTATATATTACCAACAAAGTCAAACAGCAAGAGATACAAAGAGAAATTCCTCATTTAAAATAACTGTCGATAATATAAAATATTTGGAAGTCTATCTGCCAAGGCAAAATCAAGAACTATATGAACACAACTACAATACACTTTCCACACAAATAAAGTCAAATCTAGTCAATTGGGAAAACATCAAATACTCATGGGAAGGCCAAGCAAATATTTTAAAAAATGACAATACCACCTAAATTAATCTGCTTATTCAGTGTCATACCAATCAAACTCCCAAGAAATCATTTTACAGATCTAGAAAAAATAATAACAAACTTCATCTGGAATAACAAAAGGTCAAGCATTTCAAGAGAATTAATGAAAAAATGCAAATAAAGGCAACCTAGTTATACTAGACCCAAAACTATATTATAAAGCAGTGGTAATCAAAACCATTTGGTACAGGCTAAGAAAGAGAGTAGTAAATCAATAGAATAGGTTAGATTAACAAGACACAATAATCAATGGCTATAGTGATCTAGTGTTTGATAAACCCAAAGACCTCAGCTTCTGGAATAAAAAATTCACTATTTTTGGCCAAAGAAGAATTAAAATACATTATGGAAAGCAAAATGGATAATTTTGATTATATTAAGTTAACTATTTTTTTTTTTTTACAAACTAAACCAACGCAGACAAGATTAGAAGGGAAGCAGTAAACTGGAGAATTTTTTTTTTTTACATTCAGATGTTATGATGGAGGCCCCATTTCTAAAATATATGGAGAATTGACTCAAATTTATAAGAAGACAAACTATTCTTCAATTGATAACTGGTCAAATGATATGAAAAGAATTCTCAGATGAAAAAATTAAAACCATTTCTAATCATTTGACAAAATACTCAATCACTATTGGTCAGAGAAATGCAAATTAAGATAACACACCTCTCAGATTGACTAAGATGACAGGAAAAGATGATGATAAATGTTGGAGGGGATGTGGGAAAACTGGGACACTAATACATTGTTGGTGGAATTGTGAACTGATCCAACAATTCTGGAGAGCAATATGGAACTATGATCAGAGGGTTATTAAACTGTGCATAGTCTTTGATCCAGCAGTGTCTCTACTGGGCCTATCTCCTAAAGAGATCATATAAAAGGAAAAAGGACTCATCTGTGCAAAAAAATTTGTAGCAGCCCTTTTTGTAATGACAAGAGACTAGAAAATGAGTGGATGTCCATCAGTTAGAGAATGGCTGAATAAATTATAGTGTATGAATGTTATGGAATATGATTGTTCTATAAGAAACTATCAGCAAGATAATTTCAGAAAGGCCCTGAGAAAATTACATGAAATGATGCTAAGTAAAGTGAATAGAACCAAGAGTATAGTGTACATAGTAACAAGATTATATGATAATTGATTGTCATGGACGTGGCACTTTTCAATTGCAAGGTGATTCAGATCAGATCCAATGGTCTTAGGATAGAAAAGGGCCATCTGCATCCAGAGAGAGGACTGTGGGGTCTGAGTGTGGATCACAACATAATATTTTCACTTTTTTATTGTCATTTGCTTGCATTTTATTTTCATTCTAATTTTTTTCCTTTTTGATCTGATTTTTCTTGTACAGCATGATAATTGTGGCAATATATGTAGAAGAACTGCATGTTTAACATTGAGTACTTGCCATCCAGGGCAGGGAGAATGGGAAGGGGAAAGGAGTGAGAAAAACATTTGAAACATAAGGTTTTGCAAAGGTGAATGTTGAAAAATATCTATGTATATGTCTTGAAAATAAGGGGGTTTTTTAATGTTAAAAAAAAAAGATAAGTACTTTTTTTTTCCCAAAACAACCCTGTGAAGTAGATTATTCTCATTTTATTGATCATCTATTCACATGAAGAGACATTAGAGATAAACAAAATCATAGTTCTAGACCTCAATCCAAGAGATCTCAAAAATCCACTAGCCCATGGAGTATAGATAATTTTGCTGTTGTCATGGATCCCTTTAATACTTTGATGAATCCTACGAATCCTTTCTCAAAAGGAGCCTTTGAAATGCATAAAATAAATAGGATTTTAAAAGAAACCTTTTTGTGCTACCAAAATATTTTTTAAAATAAGTTCATGAATCCTAAGTTAAGAAACCCTGTGCTGATCAAACCCCCTCATTTTACAAATGAGGAAAATGAGGGAAAAGGAGATTAAATCCCTTGTCCAAAATGACCCAGTCTAACCCCTCCATGTGAAAAATGAAGAAACAGTGATTTAAAGAAAAGAAATCATATATTCATCATTACAAAACAAGGAAGTAAAGGAGGCAGAGTTTGAATCCAAGTTTTCAAGCACCATATTGAATGTTCTTACCTCTATCATGTCTATGGGAAACTCCTGAAGAAGTCTTATCAGGAGAGTGAAATGATGAGAGCTAAACATTAAGAAAATTATTAAGATCTTCCTAAGTGATTGAAAGAAAGTGGGAGAAAAGTAATTAGGAGAGTACTGTATTAGCAAGACAATAAAACTCAGAAAGAGACCAAACAAGGAATCAAGATAGTTTTTGATGTCTGAGTTTCCACTTCTCCAGAAATCTAAATGTAGAAATATAAGAGCTTAAAAGATGGAAATCTCTTTCCAAATTTATTAACCATAAAGGATAGCCATAGCTTTATTAGAAGCTAACCAAAAAAAAAAAATCAACTTAGTTCTCTTGTTATAACTCCCCTCTTCTCCAACAAAAGAAGGACCTAGTAAACAATGAAACCTATTAAATATTTTAATGAGCATTTGCCTCTAACAATTATGGCACTGGGCCGATTCTGAGTCTTTCTAGGCCTGCCAAGGCTTCTTTGGCACTCCTACATCAGAGGTATATTGACAGTGGAAGAAAAACTGGATTCATCTCATTATTCTTCCTGGCATTTGTTAAGGGAACTGATCCAGGAAGAATACAAACAGCCAGGCGCCTCAGGGATGTCTGAGGAAGCCAGGCCTTCCATGGTATTGGAAAGAGAGGTGGAAAGATAAACTGTGACATGGCGTAACGGAAAAGGCTTTGTATTTGGACAGGCAAGATCTGGGATCCAGAAGCAGACCCCCTTCCTTATTCACTGAATGAATTAGGACAAGTCACATTATCTCTGAATGCCTCAGTTTCCATTTCTATAAAATATGCACAGCCATACTTAGAGGATCCCAAGATTTGAAACATGGGGAAAGGGCTGGCAAGATCAGAGACTCTATACTCTACATGCATAGATGAGGAAACTGAGGCTAAATGAAAAAAAAATAATGACCAATAATGTACCGATAACAATATATGAATCCATATCTTTGAGCAACAAATCCAATTCTCTTACCATGACACCATATCGCCACAGTATTTCACTGAAAGACCTACTATATCATTTGATATAACATATACACTATATATATGTATATATATGTATATGTATATATGTATATGTATAACTATATATATATATATATATATATATATATAGTTAATTGCCAAGTAGTATTTAAATATAAACTTTTATTAATGCATCACTGGGTCATTTCTACCTCTCAGAATGCCAGTCATTTTTTAATGTCCATCTAGGTACCACTCTCCTCCGTGAAGGTCTCAAGATCACTGCCACTCAAAAGTGATATCTAATTTTTTTGGGGTGTAGGGGGGTTTTGTTGTATATATTATTATATATATGCCTTACGTTCTCTATTACAAGGCAGCTAGATGGCATAGTGAATAGAGTTCCAAGCTCAGAGTCATGAAGACTAGAGTTCAAATCTGTCCTTGGACAATTATTAGCTACATGATCCTGGCAAATTTTACTTACTCCCTTCTTCAGTTTTCTCATCTATAAAATGAGGATAATAATAACATCTACTTCCACAGGTTACTGTGAGAATCAAATGATACAATAATTGTTACACCTTTAGAATAATGTCTTTCACATTTTAGTTATTCTTTCTGATATTATTCAATCATTTTTAGTCCTGCCCAATTCTTCATGAATACATCTGGGATTTTCTTGGCAAAGGTACCCAAGTGCTTGGCTATTTCCTTCTCCAGCTAATTTTACAAATGAGGAAACTGAGGCAAATAGCATAAAGTGACTTGCTCAAGGTCACACATCTAGGAAGTGTCTGAGGTCAGATTTGAACAGTGGAAAATCATTTTTCCAACTCCAGGCCCAATGCTCTGTGAACAGCATCTACCTGTCGAGGCTTTTCCTGGGAAATAAGTACCACACAAATGTTAGACATTAATATTTTTACTATTATCACACTATAAACTCTTTTTGGGCAAAGATATTTATTTTATTTAAAATATTTAGTTAATCTAAATAGTTAACATTTTAGTTAATATATTAATATGATTTATATATTAATGTTTAACATATAAATATTATTTCATTAATATAAATAGTTAATATTTAAGGTCCCTTCTTTTCAATTTTCCAGTGATCTGAGTTTCTTAGGTGACCTTTTTTTCCAGAGAGTTCCTTGTTTTGATTGCTGTGGGCCATCTCACATTTTGTACTGCTGCTCATTTCCAAATTTGTTCCTGTAGAAGTGACGCTAAATGATGGAGTAAATCAGCACTATTACTGTTGTTAATGTAATTATTATTATCATTACTTATTTCGTGATGAAACTACAAGTACACCCTATTTCAGAAAACTCCTTTCCTAAGCAAAATAACACTTAAATAAAACATTACTTTATTGTAATCTTTTCTGTTTGCCTGTTAAGAATACTTTCCCTTGAAAAACTTCTTGTAGCTTCATAAAAAAACATTTTTTCTTTGTTTCTAATTTCCACAAAATATTTTGCCATTCCCATGCTCATTCCTCTTAAAATAAAAGTAGCTTCTATGAAGGTCATTTTCAAGATATTTATTAATACCCAGACTGGCCAAGGAACCTTTTGTCCATCCTGACATAACTACGATCTCCAAATGTTAGTTTGACAATGCATAAATTTTAGGTTAATTATGGGAACTAATCCAGTGAAATTTTTTCTCTAAGACAAAAGGAACCAGCATCTAAAGGCTACGGAAGGTCAAAGTCTAATCATGAATGTGGGAAAGATTATATTTGAATCAGTCATACCTTCTCTGAAATACTTATGATAAAAAATCCTATCCATATTCAGAGAAGGAACTGATCAAGTATTAATGTAGATTGAAACATTCTCAATTACTCTCTATTTCTCTCTTTATTTTTAACTTAATTTTTTAAAGGTTTTTTATTTTTATTAGGGTTTTTTCCCCCAACAACTTGACTTTTATGGAAATGTTTTGAATAACTTCACATATGGTTTCTTAATTGTGGATGGGGATAAGGGAGAGATTCTAGAACTCAAAAATCTTGGAAAAAAATGTAAAAAAAATTGTTTTGAATGTAACTGGGGGAAATAAATAAATTTTGAAAGAAATGAATAATAAAATAATAAAAAGAGTATATGTGAGCTAGTAATATGTGTCCTAGCCAATCAACACTCATAATTGTCTAACAAACTGAGAAGTGAAAGCATGGGCTCATAGGATACTTGTGCTTTTATCAGCATGGAAAAGGCTCTGGGAGATTTAGAAATTCCACATGTCTAGTGATGTAGGCACTTTATCTAGAATGAAAGTACTATCAAGGGATGGAGCTGGGTATCATTCTACTCCCAGCATTCACTTTTTTTTTCCTTTAAAAGATATTTTTTTTATTTAATAGCCTTTTATTTACAGGATATATACATGGGTAACTTTACAGCATTAACAATTGCCAAACCTCTTGTTCCAATTTTTCACCCCCTACCCCCTCCACCCCCTCCCCTAGATGGCAGGATGACCAGTAGATGTTAAATATATTAAAATATAAATTAGATACACAATGAGTATACCTGACCAAAACGTTATTTTGCTGTACAAAAAGAATCAGACTCTGAAATATTGTACAATTAGCTTGTGAAGGAAATCAAAAATGCAGGTGTGCATAAATATAGGGATTGGGAATTCAATGTAATGGTTTTTAGTCATCTCCCAGAGTTCTTTTTCTGGGCATAGCTAGTTCAGTTCATTACTGCTCCATTAGAAATGATTTGGTTGATCTCGTTGCTGAGGATGGCCTGGTCCATCAGAACTGGTCATCATATAGTATTGTTGTTGAAGTATATAATGATCTCCTGGTCCTGCTCATTTCACTCAGCATCAGTTCGTGTAAGTCTCTCCAGGCCCCTCTGAAATCATCCTGTTGGTCATTTCTTACAGAACAATAATATTCCATAATATTCATATACCACAATTCATTCAGCCATTCTCCAACTGATGGATATCCATTCAGTTTCCAGTTTTTAGCCACTACAAAAAGGGCTGCCACAAACATTCGCAGCATTCACTTTTAATCTGGAATACAAATGACTTTTCAAATCCTTCAGTAAACTATACAGCAATGTATGGATTACCCATTCAGGTTTTCTCATCTTTTTGTTTTGTTGTTTATAGTCTCACATAAGTCTCACATGCTTACCACCCAACTCTTCATTTAAAGAGCACTTGCTACTAAATGTTAGTCAGTGGGCAGATGGACTTGATCATCTCTTCAAACCTTGGAGTTAGCCTGACAAACATAGGACAATGAGTCAAAATAATATACAGTAAAGAGTGCTAAATCTGAAATCAAAAGATTTGGATTGAAAAAACTGTTCACAACTGACTATGGAATGATAATTCAGATATATACATATATGGGTATTTATACATTGTATACATTTGTGTATATGTGTGTGTGTGTATTCTTGTGAGAGAAACAGGCAGACAGAGAAACAGAGACTGAGACAGAGTGTACCATGGATAATGTAGGAATTTGTATAGCTGAATTTATATAATTATATATGCATACAATAGGGTTTATTGTTTTTCTGGCTTTCTCAATGGTGAGAGAGAGAGAGAATTTGGAACTAAAAACAAAGCGGAATTTTAAAAAATAAATTATTACATGACATTTACTAAGAGTCAGTTTTTTTTCTGTAAAATGAAGCATCTGAACAATGTCATTTAAGAGTCCTTCAACGTCTTAGAATCTTATGATACTTGCAATTTAAGTCACATGGAGACTTGCGTAAGCTGGTTCTTTTGATTGAAACATGGCTAAAAATGCTTATTGAAGTTGTAGATTTGCTAAAAACAAAAACAAAACAAACAAACAAACTAGAGAACCTCCATTCCACCACAGAATCTAAAGGATCACAGCTTCTTTCAATTGTCAGAGATCTAACTCATACTTGAATAAGAATGCCTTCTCCTTTTCTTAAAATAGTCATCCAGAGGCAGTTAGATGGTGCAGTAAATAGAACACCAGCCCTGAGATCAGGAGGACCCGAGTTCAAATCTGGTTTCAAACACTTAACATTTTCTAGATGTGTGATCCTGGGCAAGTCACTTAACCCCAATTTCCTCAGCAAATATATATATATATATATATATATACACACACACATATATGCAGAGAAAGAGACAGAGACAGAGACATCCGATCCTTGTAATGTCAGTGATGGATAATTCACTAATTCTTGGGGACATTCCATTCCTGCTGTATAGTTAACCATACATACAAAATGACATAGAGCTCACTTACTTGTCTTCCATAAATCTATTAATATGCTGCTTTTTTACATAGCAATTTGTATCCTCACCACCACCATGGACAGAAGGCAAAGCAAGTTTGCAATCCCCATTTTATAGATGAAGAAGCTAAGGTTCAGAAACAAGTGATTTGCCTTTCATTACACAGCTAGTAAGAATCAGGCTTTGAACTCGGTTCTTTATAGGCTAAATACAACCTTCTGTGCCTGTTCTGTTACACCATTACTGCCTCTGTGCCTCTAAAGACCATTCTGGATGAATACCCATTTATCATGAAGCTTTTCACCAGATCAGTCAAGCATAAAGTATTAAAAATGGAGCACTGACTGATAACAATTCCTTAATTGTCTGTGTTAATTGAATGCCCATCAAAATTGGTTCCTAGACAATGTTCTACATCTTACTGAAGGCGATGTTTTTGTTTGTTTTTCAGTTTGTGAAATGAAGACCGCCCCCACTTCCCATACCATTCTGCATCATGTCAGCCAGTTAATATCTGGAAGTTGGCCAAATTCTTTGGTGCTCTGAATTCTCTTCCAATGAGATATGTGATTATTAGAGATGATGAGATGTACAAAAATCTTTTACTATAAAATCAAGCTTTCACCAAATGGAAAAGCCTCTATCTGTGTTAGTGAAATTCTCTATTGCTTCCAGTCACAATATTATGACTTTTCAGGCTATAATGCCTTTCCTTGACCACTATTCCCTTATATGTATTGTCTCCACTATCAGAATATAAACTCCTTGAAGGCAAGAGCTGAATTGTTTCTATCTTTGCATTCTGAGAGCATACCATAGTGTTTGACATAGAATATGCTTAATGATTTTCATTCAGTCAGTCTCTTATCCAGAGACTGGATAAGCTTCTTATCCAGAAGCTAAAAATATTAAACATGAAAAATGTGGACCCCTATCCAAAAACAATCTTGATATTTATTCATTCAATAAATGTATATTGAGTTCCTTATGAATAAGGTTTCATGCTAAGTGATATGTGGAATAAAATGATTACATTTGATGTTCTGCTAATACATTATTTCTTTTCTATATTTTCTCCCTATTTTTTGCAAATCATCAACCCATCTACACTTTCTTGATTTCATTTCCGTTCATGTCTTCCCACAAATATAAAGAAGCCATCTAAAATCTAGACTTTTTTGGCTCTTTTAACATCTCCCCCCACCATCCCCTACTTTCTTCTTTTTTTCCTCTTTAGATTAAGAAATAGGAATGGAAGAAAAAGTTTGCCCAGAGTCATGCATCTGGTGAGTAGCAGAGTCCACACTAGTGACCCCATTTTCTAACTCCGAGTTCATGACATTTTTGTGAAAATAATATTCAATTCAGACAATCCAACAGAAAGGGACAGAATGCAGAGAGGAGATGGTATGGTGAAATACAATTTTTAATTGAAGCCGGTGCTGTCTTGAGTGTTGTAGCATGAAAAATGTAATTAGTGAACTTTGTCTTTTTTTGTGTGTTGAATGAACTATCACAAACCTAGTAAAGACTTATTAAAGGTTCATGGGGAGGTCAGGGCCATAGATGTCAATATGCAACAGCAGGCACATTTGACTAGTGGGCTGACAGGCTACCCAAAAGTTATCCCTGTGGAATGAAAGGGGATTTGTGAAAGCGTCAGGTTACTTGCTGACAACTGGAAAACCAGCCAAATCGTATTACATTTCTCACTATAAGCCCACTTCAGAAACAGCAAAGGCCTTCAAAGAAAGTAATCTTAACAAATCTATATTACATGACGTTTTCCATGTAAATCCTACAATCATTTAATTGTTCGGTTGTATATGTTCATTCCCTGCAAAGTCTTACAATCCACTATGTGGCTCAGTTACAGAGGGAAATAGCAAGACAGGGTGAATAAGATAAACAATAGGATTTATTAAGCTAAAAAGGATAAATTTTTCCCTTGACTCAGATTGTTTTAAATAAATCAAACCTTTTCACCTGAAACCAAAGATTACAATGTCATATTACTCTTTTATATTTGTGTAGCAACACTGGAAGAGATATCATGATTTTTATTTGATGCCCACATTTTAGATGGTGTCATTTTAAAGCACTCTAAGATTCTTTCACATATAACACATTTCTGCCAAATTGGACTAGGATTATTGGGGGATATAAAAGTTTTGTAAACCTTAAAAGCCTATAAATATATGGGACATTAATTATTATCATTGCTAATCTTATTGAAAAATCAGCTTGATTTAGTGAGTCCTTGAAATCAGGTTTACCTACTGACTCTGATAGATACTATTTGACCCAATCTAGTGGTTGCTTAACCTCTCAAAATTTTCATCAACTCTCTAAAATCATAAATTTCATAGAAGGTGTTGACCTGCATTGGTCAAAGGACTTTCTTCACTCTAAGTTTCCAATAAGAATGAAACTATGTGTGTGCAAGAGTATTGCCACTGCTGCTCCTGCTACTACTACTACTACTGCTACTACTGCTACTACTACTACTACTACTACTACTACTATACTACTACCACTATTACTACACTACTGCTACTGCTACTACTACTACTACTATTACTACTCCTACTACTACTGCTACTGCTATTCCTGCTGCTGCTCTACTACTACAGCTACTATATAGAGAATCATTCCCCATTCTTATCTTATTGCATCTTGTTTCCAAGCTTTTTATTACACAATCCATGCTCCCTTCTCCTTTTCCCATTATTCTACTTTTGATCTGCAAACATAAACCCCTTTTTCATTTTATTTCTATTGGTATCATCTTTTTTCAAAGATCTCTCTGAAATTTACTATCTGTATGATCTTGGTTTAGTGCCTGCTTCTATGTTTAACAAGGCCAATGTAGTCCCTTACAACTCTAAATGCATGATCTTATCAACCCAAGCTCAGGTGCTACTTTTTCTATAAAGCCTTACTTCATTGTTTCAGTAGAAAGTAGCCTCTTTCTCCCACAATACTTTATAGCATTTTATAGTATAGTATATACTATGAATCCATTTGTATAGTTTAATTTGTCCAATTTGTACTTTATCTCTATACCATTTCCGGCAAGCCTAAATTTAGATATTCACCATCAAAATGGCCAAGATTGTTTGACCAAAGAAACTCTCAAAGATGGTAGAAGTATGAATGCTGGCAGCAGTGGAAGGAATCTCCAGACTATGGATCTCTAAAGGACAGAAATGCTTGCCATGCTAAGCTTATTGAAGCCAGAGATGATATGTTAACTGATTTGTATCTCTCCTATGACACTTAGTAAATGGCACATATTCTAAGCACTTAAAAAGATGAAAGGAAGGAAAGGACTTGCCCAGGGTCACACGGCTAGGAAGTGGTATGTGTCAGAGGTCAGATTTGAACTCAGGTCCTCCTGACTTCCAGAGCTGGTGTTCTGTCCACTATACCATCTAGCTGTCCCTCTCAAACCATTTTTATTCACTCACTAAAAGTTTAATTCAATTTAACAAATCTTTTAAAAGCAAAGATTTACACCATGCTAGCTACTGAAAATAGACAAAAATGAAACAGTTCCTATATCCAAGGACCTTATATTCTATGGGAGATATGCCATACACCTAAATAAGTCAATAGATAGAGGTTGGAAAAAGTAAAACAACTGCAGGACCAAGAAAGACTTCCCAGGAAATATGTGATCTGAGCTAAAGCTGAAATGAAATTGAGAAGTTTGAAAAATGGAGATAAGATTAAAGTGCATTCCATATTGGAAAAGGGGAAAGATGGGTTAGTGGTTTATTCAAAAAGAGTAAGGAAGATATTAAAAAGTTACATTTTGGCTAATGCTAGAACTCTGTAAGTTTGACTAAAATAAAGAGGATAGGAAAGAAAATAATATGAAATGATATTCCTTACAGATTAGAGCCATATTGTATTAAATGCCAGGCTAAGTAACTTGTGTTTTATTGTAGAAGTAATGGGGAGCCACTGAAGGTTTGAGAATGGTTGAGTCTGTGCCTTAAAAGAATTCCTTAGAAGGCAGAAAGAGAAGAGTAAAAATGGGAATAATTCGGAGGCTACAAATGTAAATATTAAAAAATAGGAGGCTCAGAAGGAAGGTTATATGGGCTCTAAAAATAGTATGTAATCATTTATCTGAACCACAATTAGGACTTTCTTGCTTGGTATCATGTTTTATTTGAGTTACTATCTTCTTAACTCTCTTGAGCTAGAAATGCAATGGTATTTAAGAAGCTCGACACCATTGTTAATTATCCCATAAGTCCTGACTTGCTTCTTTTCTCAAGTGAGCCTACTGGTCCTTCTTTGGCTCCTAAGAACTCACTATATTGATGCCAGTATTAGTGTGATTCTATTATATCTCAGATAGCCTAAGTTCAAATGATTCATCATCCTCAGCTTCCCCAAACATAAGAGTTACAGACAACTATAGTCTAGTTACATAGCAGGAATTTTTGTATTGGGAACAAATTTGATTTGGGGGTGCAAAGACTGTGCAGAAATACAAAAGATGGTCCAACCACAGAAATAGTCATAGTATGATGCAGAATAATATTTATCTTATGTCTATGTGATTGGCAGGAAAATGATCATAAGCAAAGGGCACCATGGTGATAAAATCTTGGGGTGTAAGCCTGGGAACTGTTGCACTTTGTGGAAACAGTGGAAGACCACAGAGGTAATGACACAAGTGGGATGCAAGATAATTCTGATAGACTTGGGATAGAAAATGCCATCTGTATCCAGAGAACTAGGGAGACTGAATGCTGATCAAAGCATACCATGCTCACCTTTTGTTCGTTTTTCCACTTCATTTCCCCCTTTTGTTCTGATTTTTTTCAGAACATGACTAATATGGACATATGTTTAAAATGTTTGTACATGTATAAGCTATTGTCTTGGGAAGGGGAGAAGCAAAAGAGGAAGAGAAAAAAATTGAAATTCAAAAATCTTACAAAAATGAAAGCTGAAAACTAGCTTTACATGTAATTGGAAAAATAAAATACTACTGCACTTGAAAAAAGCAACCCAACAAGTGGTAAGCATCTCCTCTAGATAAGGAGGCACTCCTTGCTGCTATCCTTGATATTACTATCTTGTGCAAAGTCCTGCTTACTTTATACTGGTTATAGCCCTCTAAGTGGAGAGTAATTATATTTTAAAGATTTTCTAGAGACAGAATTAATAGGATCTGAAAACTGCTTGAATGGCAAGAGTCAGAAATGACATCAAGAATAGGAAAATGAGAGGTTGAGGAAATTGGAGTAGCATGGAGCACTCTCAATAAACAAATATAGAGAAAGGATTGATTTAGGAAGTGAGAGGATGAATCTGTTCTTTGAGATTTTGATGGCTATATATCTAGGTATTAATGCCCAATAAGCAATTACCATAGATAATCTTTCTAGGAGTTTGGCACTGAAAGGTAGGGGAGCTATAAAATAATAGCTTAAGGTGATAAGAGAATCAAGTAATGGTTTTTTAAGGATAGGATAGCCCTGATTGCACTTGGATGGCAAGAGACAGCAGGGAAAGTACATCTTCCAGACCTTTGGACTTTGTTAATCACCTTGCTGCAGAACACTGAGGATTACCAGACTTTTCCATCTGCCCCACCACTGCATTCTCTCTGCATCGTTCACTTCTTTAGCACATGAACTGTTTGAGAGAAGGCACTGTCTCACTTTTGTATTTGTACCCTTTGTGTTTTCCATATAGCAAGGGTTTAATAAATGCCTTTGATTCCTTAATTAATTCATTCACAGTAATTGATATATAGTCACAAGACCTGAGTTCAAACCCTAGCTGAGCTACAGCATAATTTTTAGCAATAATATTACTTGAGTAATGATTCTTCTCTCTGCAACTCAATTTCTTCTTGGATTAGATAAATTCTAATTTTCTTTCTAGTTCATAGAACCGTAAATCTCCATTCTCTGTGTCTGGTACTCAATGATATCATTAATTTATATGTCAACAAATATTTCTTGATTCCTGGAAATTCTTGATACTAAGTACTCTTCCTGTCATATTATGCTGCCCCTTATGTTTAAAGCACTTATCATAGTCCCTAGCACAAAGTAGGCTTTAAATGAATTCTTATTTCCTTCCTTATTTTCTTTCTTTTCTTCTTCTTCCCTCACTCACATATTATAACTATGTCAGAGAGGCCAATACAAAAGGTTATGAAATCAGTTGAGGGTGGGAATGTTCAGAAGAAGTTAATGGGGCAAGAGGGACAGGACTAGGCTTTAAGGGATTTGATAGGACTTGAAAAGCAAACAATGAGAATAGAAGGGTTGAGGAATCATTTCGGGCATCTAGGACAGTATGAGAAAAGGCACTGAAGAAGTAAACTGGAGAAGTAACTTATTTTATATATTCTGATGGCCACTTCACTGTGACTTTCCAGTCACCTGGACATTTTTAGGGTGCCTGAATAGTCACTCAATAATCGTTAATGATAGTCTCATGATTTCAAGATATAAACATTCTCTACTCTTAAAGTATTACTTTGATTTTTTTTTGTATTAAAGCTATATAAAGGGATTACATGATTGAGAAGACTAATAAAAATGATGGAAAGCAGACATTTTCTGAATTTCTACTATCAAACTGTGTTTTATTTGGATGTTGGTGACAGATAATTGCTGAGTGAGATAGAGAAAAGCAACTTTGGGACTTGAAATAAGTGGTCAATATGAAGAAAATTTCAGAAACAATCCCCACAAAGGCATCATATAGAAGAAAGCTTCTTAAACCGTGGGTCATGACTCCACATGGGGCATTTATCTGGAAGTGAGGATTGCAAAATTATGATATATTGACCAGTAAATGTTTGATTTACATACCTATTTTATATACCTAAATATGCCCAGGGTCACATAAAAATTTCTTGGGTGAAAAAAGGTGGAAGAAAGTGGAAAAAGTTTTAAAAGCCTGGATAGCAAATACATTTTCACCTTCTACTCTTAGAGAGAAAACAAAGCTCTGGAGCCTTACTTTAATTTATTGTTTATAAGACTGGCTTGGAAAATCCACTGCCTTGATCAGATCCTATAAAGAGTACAATATCAAGTCTTAGTCTTCATTTTTAAGAAAAGGTTCAAAATCTGGAGCACATCCCAAGGAGAGCAACCAGGATAACACAGGGACTAGAGAACATGTCAAGTGAAGGAAATGCAAATAATTACCCTTGAGATAAGAAGATTTATGAAGCAGTCTTCAATTATCCATTAATTTGTCTCAGGGTACAGAGATTAGACTTATTTAGTAAAGCTTCAAAGGGCAGAAATAGGAGAAAAGAGTGAAGTTACAGAGTGTCAACTCCTCATTTATCCTAAATAAAAACTCTTTACTAATCACAAGTGTCCTAAAGCAGAACAGATTTGTCTGGGGAGGCAAAAGGATCCTCACAGAAGAGCTCTTTAAGTCAAGACTGGATGACTTGTAAGAAATATGATAGAAGGGATCTAGCAGACTAGATGGCTTTTTGGATTTTCTTTATCTTCTGTCATTCTGTGAACAATCCAGAGGGGAAAGGAGCAAAGAGAGAAGATTCTGGCATTAGAACCATAGAGTTTTGGAGTTTAAATAACATTAGTGGCTAATTAGCCCAACTTCTGCTTGAAAAAGAATTCTCTTTCAAACTTCCAAAGACAGAAAACCCAGTACTTTCCAAGACAGCCCATCCCAGTTTTAGAAAATTAATCACTAGGAAATTTTTTCTGATGTCAGTTCTACATTTTCCTAGCAACTTCTGCCCATTGCTTCTAATTCTTCATAGTGGGGTCCAATGAAGTTCTGCCTTAATTTGAATTTCAATACTTCAAAATATTTGTGGTTCATTAGTGTGGATGCTCTTTCTATTGATTCTGATAGTGACACTTTCCTACCTTTGAAGATGGTCTTTGTGAGTCATCACGTACAAAAATAATTCATCACTTGCCTGGCTCTGCCCCCAATATGAAACATTTGCTATTCTATATATCAAAAAGGAGCTATTTATTTAACAAATGATTATGGCACATCTATCTGGAGAAAAATAAATTTTGGAGAAACTAGTTCAAATATATGAAAGATTGTCATATGAAAAGAATTAAATGTGGCCCTGAAGGGAAGAATCAGAGTAACAGGAATGAGAAATTGATCTGGAGATAGGAAGGCTAATTTTAGCTCCATATAAGGGAGAACTTTATAATAATTAGACCTTTCTGAAAATAGACTAAAGGCTCTAAAAGATATGAACTACCTGGCTGGACAGTGTGCCAATAAACCTTTCAGCTAGTAGAACATGAATCATTATCCTGGAAACTGAGGCTGAGAGAGATGGACTCATTTGCCCATCATGAAGTTAACAGCATAGTTCTTTCCACCATACCATGAGATCTCATGATAATAATGTCCACAAGAGTGCACCAACCATCAAGTCCGATGTCACTAAAAGTTCTAGCAAATTCTAATTGACTTAATATTATTTTTCCACTATTGTCATCCATGCCAAGTCAGGAGCAAGACACTGCTATTAATTCTCCAGAGAGTGTCTGAGCTGTAAGGCACACGATGTTCTGTCAATCACTGATTTTTCTACTAAATGCCAGTTATCAGCCTGGATAGTTATCTTCCTAATGCAACAATCTGAACATGTCACTCCTCTGCTGAGATCCATTTCATGGCTCCCTGTTGCTTACTGAATAAAATCCCAAATCCTTAGCCTGTCATTCATGAACCATCACCACTTGATGCCATCTTTCTCCAGACTTATTTCTCACCTTGCTTTCTCATACTTCTGGGTATTTGACTGTACCATTTTCCCTATCTCTTATCTGCTGAAATCCTTATCTTCCTTCAAAGTTTAATTCACATATCATCTCCATTATCATTCATTCCCTTATTCCTCACTAATTAGAAATGATCCTTCTATATTTAGGTTTTTCATTCTTTCCTATGAAACTCTCCTATGCATTTGCTACATTCTAATCTATATGGGGTATGAAAGCTCTTCAAATCAGAAAACTTGGGAATGAATCCTAGTTGATCCTAGAAACTCATTTTAACTTTTTGAAAGTCTACAATATGTATAATGCCTAAATGTAATATAACTAATATATCATAACACAATCATGATATATTCAATCACTAGAAAATTTTTTCCTGATATCAGTTCTAAATTTTCTGAGCAACTTTCACCTATTGCTTTTAATCCTTCCTTCTGAGACCCAACAAATTGTGTCAGTTTGAACTTCAATGCTTCACAATATGTGATTCATTAGTGTTTTCTGATAGCTGCGCTCTCTCATCTCATTATGTGTATATATATATATATATATTTATATGTTATACATATTATATATGCCTCATATAATATATGTCCATATATGCTTAATAATATCAAAATGTGAGACAGAATTTGGTATAGAAGAAATAGGAGACCTTGGAGTAAGAAAGACAGGAGTTCAAACCTTACCTTTGATATATAATGGCAATGTGAATAAGAGTCTTTAAACAAGTTTCCTTTCAATAATTCTCTAATACAGGCAAAAATTGTTTTAATTCACTCAAATTGCTCATGGAGTCAGTTATTAAATTTTCAGTGTGATCATTTACATCTTAAAAATCATTAAATTCTACAAATCATGGACTGATTTATTGATTTTTTTCACTGTCTGGACTTAAGAAAGTGATGCAGAAAATGTTAATAATGTATAGTAAGCTTACAAGTATATCCTGGGTACTTTTTTTTTCTTTCTGAGAGTAGGTTGCCAAGAAGTTAGGCACACACTTCTGAATTCAGGGACACAATCTGTGTGTCTGTCTCCATCTGCATGTCTCTTTCTCTTTATGATTCTGTCTCATTCTCTATCTCTGTCTCTCTCTCTCTTTGTCTTTCTGTCTCTCTCATAGTCTGTGGAAGTCTATGTTCTTTTCAGAATAATAGTTTTAAATGAAAAAAATTATAAATATATGTGTATCTGTCTTCTCTGCTTATACATCTTTCTCTGTCTCATTCTGTCTGTCTCTGTCTTTCTGTGTGTCTGTCTCACAATCATATATATATATATACACATATATGTACATAAATACATATATACATATATGTGTGTATAATTACAAATGAAACCAATTATATTTAACAGTAGTTATCAAAATATTTTAAAACAAGTTCCCAGACCTCATATTAAGAAATGCTGCTCTAATAATGTATACTATCCATAGCTGAGGTATTTCCTTATTGAGAGTTCCCTACCTCAAGAAATCACAAACTTGCTCTCTTATAGAACACATCTAGTGAGGTATGAAGATGTCTGAAATCAATAATGAAGGAAGAAATACTCCAATTGAATAACGTTCTAAAGAATGATTTAACAGGTGCTATGCTCCGCACAGAATAGTCAGGTGAGAAATGAGACAATCACCGACCTTAAGGAGCTTACCATCTAATCACAGGAATATTAAGAATCACAATGACCTTTTTAGTAATATCTGCTGCTGTTGTTTTCTTGGACTATCAGTGATTTCATTATTATGGAGAAACTCCCCTTCTGAAACTCTCTCTGGCTCATACAAATGGACAACTCATCTATGAGGAAAAATCTTAGAGAATGGCTTGTGGACAGCAAGACCTTAAGCAAATTATCTCGATTCAGACAACTAGTATGTGTTCAAATGGATGGAATTTGAATCCAGGTCCTTTTAACTCTAAGTTGGTCATTTTACATAATGTCACATAGCTTCCATTCCTGGAGACCTATTCAGGAGGAGAGTGGCCTGGTCTAGAATGAATTCAACCTTATAACTGAGTTCTGAATACAATAGAAAAATCAAAATGGTAAATGAGCAGCACCTTTCTTTCTTTCCCACCTTCTAGTCAGCTGTTGAGGTCATGGCTTGGTACTTAACCAACAAAACAAACCATGTTTCTTTTTCTGTGTTCATCAATTAATTCATACTTCTGATATTACTAAGAGCAGAAATCAAGATTAAAGTGAGCCACTGTTTAGTATTCCAAGCTAAAAACAGGACCAGTTTGGATGGTTCTTAATAATGTACCAATTTGAATATGGTGCAGTAAGAAGGATACCAGATTCAGATTCAAGAGATCTAGGTTCAAATGCTGAATATAAGGTTATGTGGCCATGCCCAGATCCCAGACACATGACTCCACACAAATAATTTCATCTCTCTGGGCCTTGCTTTTCTCAATAATAAAATGGGGGATTTGCACTCCATTATCTCCAAGATCCCTTCCAATTTTAATATTCTGCGGTTCTATGTTCTAGGATCCCTGTCAGTTCCAAAATTCTCTGCTCTAAGGTCCCTTCCTGCTCTCACACTCTCTGTTCTATGCTTAATTGTCCCCTCCAGGTCTGATATTCTGTGATTTTATGAGTGTTCCAAGTTGACAAAGGGTTTCTTTACAGTGCTGGAGCTGTTTCTCAGCTATGTTGCCAGGAGACTGTGAGTACAGCTGCTCTACTTTCTGGCTGTCTTTCGTATGTGGGCAAGACAGACTCCATTCACAGACTTCCAACATTGCTCAGCATGGGGCACTCATTACCTCTCACTCCAGAGATAGAGTAGGTGGGAGCAGGTGGAAAATGAGATACTTTGCTCTAAGACTTAATCAGTCATGATGCCTTGCCTGTCTTGCCACGCATGCTACTCTTGGGCAAGATTGCTGTGTGAAAGTTTGACAAGGCATAAATGATCATGTGAATTTTACCTCTTTTCACACTTTTAAAATTGATAAAATGTTTTCCTTATAATAATCCTCTCAGGTAAGGAGTGCAAATGTCAGTGCACCCATTTTGTAGAAGAGAAAATTGTGACTGAGAGAAAGAAATTGATATGCCCAAGACTACATAACTGGTTAGGGACTGATAGAGGATGCTATAACTCATGTAAATGTCCAGATTAAGTGCTGGATGTGAAGTCAGGAAGACCAGGATTGATATGCTTCCTCAGATACTTAGTAGTTGTGTGACAAGTCCCTTAATTTCTCTAAATGCTATTGTTTCATCTCTAAAATGGGAATCATTATAGCATCTACCTTCGAGTAGTTATAAGAAAACAAATGAGATAATATATGTCAAATGCTTCACAAACTTTCAAGCACAATATACATTTTAATTATTTTTCTGAAGATGATGACTGAAAGCTTGACATGCCATGAGACTGATCTACCCTAACTCCACCTGCACTCCCTGCATGAGCTGTTTAATTCCTACTTATCTGGTTGGGGCAGCTTTGTATAATGGAAAAACCATTGAAATCAGCATCAGGAATACTTTGGTTAGCATTTCACTTCTTCCCTTCTGCCAGAAGAATACCACAATGACAAGAAGAGCAACAACAGGCTTGAGACTCGCAGACTCTAGGCTATCCACTCAAAATCCTAATCAGGAATCCAGCACACTTCTTGCCACACAAGCTTACGGAGTGACAAGATTATAGGGTGAAACCAAGGCTTACACAATATAAAAGTTAGTCACATTTGTGAACAAATTTTACAAAGCACTTTACTAACAGAAAGAAGAGGAGGTAGTTTGAGTCTATGGAAAAAGTACTGACTAGGTTCAAATCCTATCTTTGTCATTTATTAGGCATGTGACTTTTGGGTATATCAAGCTCCACAAGCTTGTTTCTTCATTCCTAAAATCAAATATTGAACTAGTTGATTTCTGAGGTCCCTTCCAGTTTTAAATGTATAATTCTAGGTCTAAGAATGATTTTGATAATGTAATTCTGCTCATTCCCTTTTTAAGGGAGAGACAATTCTGATCATTCCCTTTTTAAGGGGGAGACAATGCAATGGAGATGGCACCAGAACTGGAGTCAGGAAGGCCTGAGTTCAAAATCTAGCCTCAGAACTTGTAATCCTGAGCAAATCACTTAACCCTGTCTCCTCAATTTCTTCATCTGATAAATAAGTTGAAGAAGTAAATGGAAAACCACTCCAGTATCTTTGCCAAAAAAATTTCAAATTGCGATACAAAGAGTTGGATACAGCTGTAACTGCCCTCCATGTGGAACCTATGAAACAGCTAAGATCCCAGAGTGAAATCAAAAGACCGTCCATGAATGACATCCACATGAACTCAATTAATGGATAAAATATCAAAAAAAAAAAAAAAAAAAAAGAATAGTAAGAAAACAGGTGGACCATGAGAATTTTTTTTAATAAAAAGGAGGCATTAACAATGATAGTAAAGTGTCAGGTTGTTGATAATAAGTTAGTGCAGATTTTTTTTTGTTTTGTTTTGTTTTGTTTTTATTATAATAACTTTTTATTGACAGAACCCATGCCAGCGTAGTTTTTTACAACATTATGCCTTGCACTCACTTCTGTTCTGATTTTTCCCCTCCCTCCCTCCACCCTCTCCCCTAGATGGCAAGCAGTCCTATATATGTTGAATATGTCCTAGATACAATATATGTGTGCAGAACTAAACAGTTCTCTTGTTGCACAAGGAGAATTGGATTCAGAAGGTAAAAATAACCTGGGAAGAAAAACAAAAATGCAAACAGTTTACATTCATTTCCCAGTGTTCTTTCTTTGGGTGTAGCTGCTTCTGTCCATCATTGATCAATTGAAATTGAATTAGGTCTCTTTGTCAAAGAAATCCATTTCCATCAGAATACATCTTCATACAGTATCGTTGTTGAAGTATATAATGATCTCCTGGTCCTGCTCATTTCACTTAGCATCAGTTCATGTAAGTCTCTCCAAGCCTCTCTGTATTCATCCTGCTGGTCATTTCTTACAAAACAATAATATTCCATAACATTCATATACCACAATTTACCCAACCATTCTCCAATTGATGGGCACCCACACAGTTTCCAGTTTCTGGCCACTACAAACAACAAGGCTGCCACAAACATTTTGGTACATACAGGTCCCTTTCCCTTCTTTAGTATCTCTTTGGGATATAAGCCCAGGAATATAGTGCAGATTTATTGATTAGGGCAGATTTATTGATTCAATTCACTGATATATGGAAGCAATAGAGATCGAAACATTGCTATAGCTTGCCCCCCCCCCAATTTAATGAAAACCTATTCAGTCACTTAACCTCAATTGCCTAGGGAAACAACAAAATGAAACAAACAAAAAAAACAAACAAACAAACAAACAAAGCCAAGTTAATAGATGGCAAATGCTTTTACTACAAATACAGATCTTACAACATCCTTGAGTGTTAGTGTTCTTTTTCCAAAACACAGCCAGGTGATAAAAGAGTTCAGATCTTTTAGGGCTTATGGGCTTCCTTGCAGAGTGCCTCTCTGACTCCTGGGAATACTCCCAAGAAAAACTCTCTCAAGAAAACTCTCTCCAACTCTAAGAACTTCCTCTATATATGATCTCCCAAAGGTTAACTCCGCCTTCTGGAGAGAGAGGGATTCTGGGTTATCTCCCAGAGTGCTCTCTGGCCCTAAGGGAGGTGTGAATTCGGATATCTCATTATAAGCCTGAAATCTCCCAAACGTGTGAACTCCATTGAGTACTTAGATACTTATGAGCTCTTTAAAGGTGTGAACACAAGCATTGTTTCCATCAGTTCCACTTAGTACCTTGTTTCAAGTTCTGGCCCAAAATATCTCTTTCTAAGATCAAATCAATCATATTGAACCATGACAAATTAGATAATTATTGTCTCTATCAACTCCAATGGCTTAACACTTTGTAAAGATTCCAACACTTGAGGATTCAACACCTGAACTCTATTGGAGCAGGACATTTTCACAGATAACACTGTTCACAATCACCCAGATATAACATTGATTCACAGAGCGTTAAGGCAATAAATGATACAAATCAAATATACTTAATTGCCAAGGTAACATGTAATGAAAATCTGTTCAAATATAAAAATACCTATCAGGAAAGATCAAAACCATCTGAAAACAGGCAGAAGCTTCCATTACCTTTTCATCTTGTCTTCTGGAGTGGCCCTCAAAATGCTTTTGCTGAGTCCACAGAAAATGAGCCTTACCTCCAATATTCTTAATTAACAAGAAGCAGTCATTTTCTCCACCTGAGCAATAGTCCACTACATAGAAAAGAATAACAGCTGGGTATCAACTTGTCCCTAGATTATTTCAATCTAGACTCCATCAAAATGGCAGAGGAGCTGAGAATAAGGTGTTTATAAAATACATTTCTCACAAGAATCCTGTAAAGTAGGTAAGCTCAGAGTTAAGCAACTCATGTAAGGTCACACAGTTTGACATCTACCTTGGCAGGCAAATACTCTGGATTTGTTTTTCTCTCAACATTCTATCTTTTGTAAGCTTTGATCAGCCATATTTTAATGCAACAGGACAGATGCTAGTTCCATTCCACTTCATCAGCGCTCCAGAGAACCCTAACATGTAATAGAGGTATAAAAACAATCCAACTACCTGATAATTTACAGGCCTTCTGCTACCTCCAACATCAGGCCTCATTTATTCCCTCATCTATCACCACACTCTGATGTCTAGTTATCAAGATCATATATCAAATGTGTCTAAGGCTCCATGACATGCACCAAAATACGATGGGTTTCAGGGGGAACTGTATAATATTTACTCTCCTTTGGATGAATTGCTCAAAGATACTTTCATTGCTTAAATAAACTTGCTGCCTTAGGGGTTTAAATATATATATATGTGGCTATTTGTAGTTGCCTTATTTCTTGCTATTGCAAAGAGCTTGTTCCCTTAGTTCCCAGTCCCAAAAGACGGGCTTCCTATCCTGCTTAGCACTCTGGATGGGCTGAGTTGTGATGACTTGGCTTCTCTCATTCAAACATGAAATTAACTTTTTGTACCTTGAAGTGGGGCAAATTGAGTTTTCTTCCAGCCTGGGTAAGTCTGCCCATGTCAGGAGTTAGATTCTCCCTCTCTTTCTTTCCTCTTTATCCTTTTTTCTCTGTTCCAGTCTCAGTCTTATCACTCTCATGGTCTTGCTTCTGTCTCTTCTACTTTCTGTCTCTGACTCCCTCCTGTTCTAATTTTTCCTGTCCTTTCTCTAGCTTCTTTTTCTCTCTCCTCTTCCTTTTTTCTTTCTCTGCCTTGATTCTGCAATTCTCTCCTGTCTTGTACTTTCTTATGCCTTCAATTTTCTACCACTCTCTTCTCTCTCCTATAATTTTCCTCTATCTCTCCATTCGAGTCTGAATTTCTCAGGTTTTCCTTTCTTTATTCTTCTCCCTTTCTTTGTTCTTTCCCACCTCTAGTATCTGGGTTTCATGGAAAGAGAATAAAGTGGTGCTTTATCCTTAACTAGAAGATATGCATTTAGATTTCCTGTTAGAGTGGCTTCCTAATCATTTGCACTTAAATGAATTAGGCATTCTGCCTTTTAACATTATAACTACCAACTAAGACCTGTCAGATTTACTTATTCACATATACTAGGCCCCTAATAATCCTTGATTCAGGCATAAGTATCTCTCTGGCAAAGCAGCTTCCTTCCTCAGTACTCATTTTGGCTCCTAACCACAGAGTACATCAAGAAACCAGGAAATCTGCTTTTAAAACTAGAAATACAAGCGTATAATCAGATGTTTGGCTTTCTAATGGATAAAAGACCATCCCAAGCTCTAGGCATCCTTTGCTTTGGATAAATAATATGATCAAGTATGTTTTGACGTAACGAAGTCTAATTCACTCAAGATTCCAACATTTTGAGCTTTTTTTCCCTTCGATTTAAGAGTTCTCAATTAATCTGACAGAAAGACCAATGACCTACGAGTCCTAGCATAACATCATGATGCTGGTAGTAGAAGAAATGTGTGACTTTAGCGAAATCATTTCTTTTTGCTCCATATTCTTTCTCTATTTCTTGAGAAGTTGAGAGACTAGATTATCACAAGACTTTTGAAACTTTTTCCACTCAAGACCCCTTTTTACCTGAGAAATTTTATGTGATCTTGGATATATAGGCATATAAAATAGGTATACAAATCATTTATAGATGATTATAATTTCATGATCCCCACATTCAGTTATGAGAATTCATATGAGGTTGTGAACCAGTTTAAGCTGGAATTTCTAAGATGCTCTCTGAAGATTTCCTCTAGGTGTTAAGATTCTATGATTCTAACCAAGGGTTCTAGATGTTGATAGAGGATTATATCGTGTTCTGGACTGCACAGCTTATAGGAAAATGAATACAGGAAAATATGAATGCAGGGGAAAAAATCACAATGATGAAATTAAACACTACTTCTTGCTGTAGGATAGCCTCTGGAATAATTGGGGATGATCATATCTATCTGTTTCTCTGCCCACTCCACCCCCATCCCTAACAGCAATTATTGTTCATTCTACTCAACTGGAAGTGAATTACACCTTATCTTGGGATAGATCATGTATTATTATGTTATTACTATTGTGACTTGCCTTGGATCACACACCATTAGTATCTAAGGATATCTATCTGAGGATAGATTTGAACTCAGGAAAATGAGTTTTAAACATTAAGTTTAAGCTTTACTTGAAGCTTTTTCTGATCCCAACAAAAGGCTACTTTCTTCTCTCTCAAATTACCTTATATTTAACTACCTGGCATTTGTGTTTGCTCTTATATATATTTTGTATATTCTTGCTTAATATTTAGCTCTTATTAGATTTCTTTAGGAGCAGTGATGAAATAAAAACATTCTTTTAATCTGTATGTCAATGTTTCTCATAGTGCCTGGCACAGAGTAAGCAACATAGTAAGTTAATATTTGTGGTCTTATTGACATCAATAATAGATTTCATATAGCATTTTATGGTTCTAAAAGTCTTCACATCTAGCACACTATTTGAGCCTCACAGGTACACTGTACAATGATCACTACTGTTATTACTTCTTCTATCTTTACAAATGAAGAAACTTAAGGTCTGAGTTCATCACACAGTGAGAAAGTATCAAAAGTAGGATTTGAACCCATTTTCGATAGTTAGGCGGCAATATGGTTATAACACTGGATCTAGAGTCAAGTAAGATCTGAGTTCAAATTCAGCCTCTCACACTTAGTGTGTGACCATGTTTAAGTCACTTAATTTGCCTCAGTTTCTTCATCTGTAAAATGGAGATCATAATATTATATATATATATATATATATATATATATATATATATCATAATACTTCCCAGAAATATTGTGAGCATCAAATGAAATAATAATTAAAAAGTGCTTGGTACATAGAATATACTTAATAAGTCTGTCTTTACTTTTTTTGCTTGTTTCCTTCTTTCCTTCCAGCACAGTATGCTATGATTCTGCTTCAATCAATAAATCCAGTAATATTTCATTTCTCTGTCATTATTGGAGAAGGCCTGATCCATAGAAATACATACTCAAGATAACTCAAGATGAACATTTTAAACATGAACACATAATTTATTTTCATGGAAATATTTCTATTTTAAATTACATTGTTTTCTAACTTCATAAATAGAGAATATGAAATATGATTTTAATCAGTTAAGAGTGGATAGAGAACCCTGTGCCTAGAGTAAAGCAATCTCATCTTCCAGAGTTCAAATCTGATCTCAGAAACTTATTAGCTCTGTGACACTGGCAAAATGATTTAACTCTGTTTGTCTCAGTTTCCTCATTTGAAAAATGAGCTATAGAAGAAAAAGGCAAACTACTCTAGTATGTTTGTGGGGGGTGGAGAGAAAACAGGGTCAAAAAAAGTTAGATCTGGGTGAAAGAACCAAACTATAACAACAGAAATGAGACAAACTCTGTGGAATAGTTCCTGCCTTCAAGGGGCTCATATTCTAATGAGTGAGACAATATGTAAAGTAGCTATGATGGACATAGGAGGAAAGACACTTGCAGCAGCAGAGGGGACACCAAAGGTATCTTGCAATGAGTGGTCCCTGAGATGAGTCTCAAAAGAAATAAAAAATTGGAAAGGGCAGAGATAAAGAGTGAGTGCACATAATCTTTACCCTTTTCAAACTTATAGTAAAATGAAATAGGTGGAACCTTAGTATAGGCAAATTTTAAGAATGAGGGGGAGTCACAAGGCAGCAAATGATATTTCTCCCATATCACTTCATTAAGCCCATTTCAATATTCAATAGACTTTATTCTCAGGTCAGACTCTCTTGAGTGTGAAGACCATCGTTTATTTTATTTGTAAACTTTAAGTTACTATATAATTATGAGACAGCATTCCATGATTATTATTTCAACTATATTTCCAACAGCCCAAGAGGAACAAAAGGACAGAATATGTATATAAGAGCCCTTGGTTCTAATCTATAGAAGATGAGGTTTTTTTTGTTTTGTTTTTTGTTTTTTGTTTTTTTTTTAATTTAATAGCCTTTTATTTACAGGATATATACATGGGTAACTTTACAGAATTAACAATTGCCAAACCTCTTGTTCCAATTTTTCACCTCTTACCCCCCCACCCCCTCCCCTAAATGGCAGGATGACCAGTAGATGTTAAATATATTAAAATATAACTTAGATACATAATAAGTATACATGACCAAAACATTATTTTGCTGTACAAAAAGAATCAGACTCTGAATTATTGTACAATTAGCTTGTGAAGGAAATCAAAAATGCAGGTGTGCATAAATATAGGGATTGGGAATTCAATGTAATGGTTTTTAGTCATCTCCCAGAGTTCTTTTTCTGGGTATAGCTGGTTCAGTTCATTACTGCTCCATTAGAAATGATTTGGTTGATCTTGTTGCTGAGGATGGCCTGATGAGGTTTTTTTTTGAATAGGGTTCAGTATACCTTTGATGTCTTATTGGTCATTTGTTTAAAAGGTCCAGAGATATACTATCCATGAAAGAAGAATCAGTTGCTTCCAAAAAGAAAATCTTTCCTGGGTTAACAATGTCCTGGGCTAAGAAATTTGTTTTACTAAAAGAAGCTGAATCCTGAATAATAGTCATTTTCCAAAATAAATTCTCCTCTTAATAGTTCATTAATAAGCAATTTCAGATTAAGAGGGATTCAAAGATTTTTCCTTCCCCAAAAGGGGAAAATAGTAGATATTGAATTTTTTTAGTAGCTAATTGATCTTGAAACACACACACACACACACACACACACACACACACACACACACACACGTAACTAAATAGGAACCAAAAATAGGAAAAAGGTTTTCCTATATATAAGTTAAAAAACTCTTTAGGTATCTGAAAATTTAATTCTTCTTGGGGAAATTTCCTCTCTGAGTTGAGAGGAAAGCATTGATTATTCATTTCAACAGAGCATGATGCTCCCTCTATGCATACTATTTTTGTATTAAAAGTTAGTTTTAAGCAGATATTCTTTTTCTATCTCTTATTATTTCATACACAAATACACACACCACACACACACATATACACACACATATCACAACCATGAATAGGTCCATCACTTATAATAATTAGAAAGAAGTGGGGGGGGGGTTCAAATGAATCAGCACAAGAAAAGTTTGGCACATTCTGATGTATCTACTTTGGGGCCAATCTTAGTCATTTTAATCTCAGGGCATCTTTTCTTTTGTTGTTGCTTATTTCCACTGTAGTTACCATGTATATTCTTTCCTTCACCATGGTTATTTCATTTTGTAGCACATAACATAAGTCTTGCTATGCTATTTTGTATTCATATTCATCATCTTTAGCAGAGTAATATTATATTCACACTCTACAGTTTATTTATCCATTTCTCTAAATGATGAGCATTGACTTTGTATCTACTTCAATGCTACTACAAAACATGATTCAGTAAATATTCTTAGTGTACAGGATCCTTCTACTTAGCACTGATCTCCCTTGGGTATAGCAGTGAGTCAAAGAATATGGACATTTTCATCACTGGCTTTGTGTATAACTCCAAATTGTTTTTAAAATTCATTGGGCCAATTCTTAGCCCCATTGCATTTCTACTCCCCTTCTTAATCTTAATCTATTTATGAAAATTTTCTTCTTGCAAAAATTTTTCAATTTTATATTATTTAAATTCTTTATTTTATTGATTCTGATCTCCTCACTCCTTGCTTGGTTGAAAATCCTCTCCTTGGCCACAGCTGTAAAACCTACTTAATTTGATTCTTATTTTATGATATGAACTTTAACATTCAGATCATGTGTCCATTTTGAACTGTTGTATTTGGTAGAACATGTTAACTTAAACTAAATTTCTTCCAAATGGTTTTGTAGTTTTTCCAGAAGTACTTATCAAATAAAGAAATCTTTCCTAAGTATTTCATCATGATTCAGTTTTATCAATTACTGGGTTACTGAATTCTATTGTTTCTGATTCTTCCTTATTTAGTTCATTACTGCTTTATAGTATAATCTAAGATCTAGAAGTGCTATTCTTGATGCATCCCTACATTTCTCCCCTTATTTTCCTTGAGAATCTATATTTTTGTTCCTCCAAATGAATTTTATTATCACTTTGTCTAGCCCTATAAAATATCCTCTTGGCATTGTGAATGGTATAGTATTAAATCTGTAAATTAATTTAGTATCACTTTTATTATATTGGTGCAGCCCAGCCAGCCCTGAGCACTGACTATCTTTCCAGTTATTTGAGTTATTCCTTATTTCTTTACCAATAAAATCCTGCAGTATGATTTCTTAATGCATTTTGTAGTTATTTTCGATGGAACTTCCCTTCCTATTTATTCTTTTTGGATTTTGCTATACATATAGAAATCCTGTGATATTCAATTCTTCCCTCTGCATGTATATTTAAAAAAAGATAGAACAGACATAAATAGCTCACATCTATACACTGCTTTAAGTTTTATAAAATGCCTTATATACCTTGCCTTATTTGATCTTTGTAAAACCATATGAGATAAAATGATGAGGGACAAGTATTTAAACACTCACTATGTGTTAGATGCCATGCTAAGTAACAGGGATACCAAAACAAACAAAAAGGAAGATAATTCTCTTCCTGCTCCCAAGAGTTTTCAATCTAATGGAGTAGACAACACATAAAGGAGAACTAAAGGACCAGAAAAAGGGGTGTTAAGGAAGAAAGTAGAGGAAAAACAGATATAGTGATGAAATCCATAGTATCAGAAGCACAGCTTGGAGAGGGAGTGACACATGGATAGATTAAGACCTTCTCCAAAATGGAGACTTAATGGCAGTGACCAATGGAAGAAGAGGGCTAGCATAGGGGCGAGATATTCCAAGATGATAAGGCCTCCGGAACAGAGGAAAGTTCCATATAGATGCTATTGTCCCCATTTTATAAATGAGAAAATTGAAGCTAAGAGGGTAAGTGATTTGTTCACAGATAAGAAACGAGTAAGTGTCTGTGGGAGAATTTGAACTTAGGCTTTTCTGATTCAAACTCCAGTGGTTTATCCACTATGTCACCTAACTGCCTATATATCCTGTGTATTCAGAAAACCAAGCTTAACAAGTGCTAGAAACTCAATAGATACTGAAGGACATTTTCAGTTTCAGTCTAATAAAGTCAAATTGAGCAAAGATGATTATATAAACAATAACATTAGGAAAGATACAAAGCATTTCTTAAGTACCTACTCTGTAGCAGACACTGTGCTGAATGTTCTACAAATACGTCATTTTATCCTCACAACAACCCTGCAAGGTAAGTGATATTACAATTCCCATTTTACAGATGAGAAAACTAAAGCAAACAGATGACTTGCCCAGGATTACACATCTGATAAGTTTCAGAGTTCAGAAATAAACACTTGATTCTAAGTCAAATTCTCTAAAGTAACTTTAGAAAACTTAAATGGAATGTTTAGACAAGACGGGATTCTAAATACTTATTAGACTGGACTTTAAATCATGCACCAACTCTAGCAAGCACAATCTGTAGCATCATGGGCTCATCATCATGCATTATTTCTAAATTAGAGTTTCTTAAGCTGTAAAATGGACAGAGAGCTGGACTTAATCAATACTGGTTTTAACTTCTTGTTAACTTCCTTAAAATTACTTTTAGTTCTAACATTCTAAGTTCTATATTATAAAGTTTTTTCCCAAATCAATCATTTCAATTTTTCTTTTATGTTTCCTTTTAGCTCTAATATTCTGTAATCCCTTAAAACAATTCTTCAAAATCACTAATGAGTCAATGGAAGAAAAAGAGGAAAAGTACTCGACCTCAGTGATGTCCCACCCCCATGTCCATAGCCATGAGAATGGGGAAAACAAAAGCAAATGACTCATATCCATGTCTTTTTAGTCCTTGGTCTCCAACAAAGAAACAAAAACAATCACTTTATTTAAAGACAAAAATAAAAATATTAATTGCAAACTATACTATTCAGACTCAAGTTTCAAACACAAATGCAAAAGATATTTGCTAAACACCAACTATATATAAAACATCCATGTTCAGTTCTAGTTCAGTTTTGGTTCTGAAAAATACTGAATTAGGATAAGACAATTTTCCTGACTTTAAGGAGATCCAAATCTAACAGATAATAAAGATACAAACAGAAATAATCCATACTTCTCCAGATTCTACAACATGAAATATGAAACATTTCCATTGAAATATGCCCAAACTTCATCCTTTGAGTCCATGTTTCCCACAGATATTCCACCCAATAGAAGGTCTTCCTTTATGTCCTTATATATTCCATTAGGACCAACTCAGAATTCAAGAAACTCATCTGCTATCTTTCATTTTTGCTATTCTATTCCCATTCCATGTCTTTTTGCACATATGTATTTCCTGAATGTTATCTTTTATATCACTTTTCATTCAGAGGTCTTCACTGGGAATAAATTATGCTATAGAATACTTAGAACCACTTCATTGCCTTTTATGTTTCTCATTATTTAAATCTTCAGATGTTGTAGTGTTCCAAAGCTTACAAACATACATTTCCAGGACCTTAAAAAAAAATCTCCAATTTCATTGTCTGGGACAGAAACATCAAAGAGCTAGCTCCCAGACCTTTCACAGTTGGACCATCCAGATTAAAATATGTTTAGAATATTAAATAATAATAAAAGTTAAATTGAATTAATTAAATATGTATATTAAATATAAATGTTTATAAATAAAAATTAAATTAAATGAATATTTAATAAAATAAATTTTAGAAATAAAACAATGTTAATATGTTGTTTTCTAAGTAAATATGCAATTTGCAAAGATACTCAAATAATGTTTGTGGATTCTTTTTCTATATGAGTTTAACAATACAACTCAAGAGAACTCCTAGAAAGAAAAGTCTCTCTACTTTAGCAGACTGGTACCTGTTCTGTAATTTTTAATCTTAGAGTCTTGCCTGAGGCACTGAAACATTCAATGACCTGCCTAAGGTCCTTCTAGTGTATATCAGTGGTAAGATTTGAACCCAATCTCTCCTACTTCTTCAGCCTAATAAGCTGCTCTCTACCCACTCTGCCATTATGTCTCTCACCAGGAGAAAAAGGGGTATTAAAAAGAGAATGCTTTTAAAAAAATATTATTGTTAGAAAAGTATGTCTTTTGGAAAGATTCAGAACAAAAAGATAAATGAAATCTACACCAGCATAATGGGTTGTGTATAAAAACATCTTTCTATTCCTTTGAGGATTTGCCCCCCCCCACTTCTCATCCTTCTTCTAAGTTCTTCCTTCATTTGTCTTCTTACCCAATGGGTTTTGTAACAATAATTTCCCACCATCAGCCTCATTTCAACCTGCTTATGTCTCTCCACTGAAGTCATTCCTCCAAGAATCAGAATGAAAAAGAATACAAATACAAATTGAGAACAGCCTCTATCCTCTGAAAGCACACACAAAAGACAGAAATCTTTATAGATGTGATGCAAAGTCAGAATGGTAAGTGCGCAGGAGCAATGCATCTCAGCTCTTACATAGAGCCGCCAGCACATTTTCTAAGAAGCACAAAGAAATAAATAGGAGTTCGAAGTCTTCAGTCTCTACTTAAGGAAAATAAGGTGTCTTTTGGAAACAGTAGCTTCTCTTTGCTCCCTGGGTTCCGATGCTGGTGACTTGATTTCAAATAAGTTTATGTGAAGAAAAAAATGTTGAATGGATAATCATGGGTAGTCATGATTGAACTTTATTCTGAAATCTAAAGAAAAATGCACAATACAACCCAAACAACTTATAACAACAGTGGTACCTTATGTAATTGTTTTGTCATAATTCTCACTTATAATTAGAGACAGATTGAGTCTCAGAAATATGCTCTCAGAACTGAATCTTATAAAAACTAAGACGGCATTGAATTCTCCAGTGACCACCACCTTCAACAATGTGTTCAACTCTTTGCCCTCCCCTAAATTCTAGGTGCCACATAGCTAATAGAGAAATAGAGGAATCCCTTAACATGGGTCACTATTACACTAGGATAAAATATTATTAGATTTGTTTTAAAGTAGGGCACAATCTCCCAACTTCCATAAAAGGTCAAGTACTCATACATACTATTCAAGTTCATCTATCATATCTTACAGAGATGGAAACATCAGGATCCAAGTCCTAAAGAACATCTTTTGTGTTATTTATGCACAGCAGAAACACCTTTCAGTAACTCCCCCAAAAGCTTGGAATGTTAATGAGAGGGAATAGACATCAGGAGTGCATCAGGGGAAAGGGAAAGAGGCAGAGAGAAAAAATGAGAGAGACAGAGGAGGGAGGGAGGGAGAGAGAGAGAGAGAGAGAGAGAGAGAGAGAGAGAGAGAGAGAGAGAGAGAGAGAGAGAGACATACAGAGAGGAGAGAGCGACAGAGACACACACACAGAGAAACAGACAAAGAAAGACAGAGAAAGACAGAGAAAGAGGAGAGGGGAGGAGGGGAGGAGAGGGGAGGAGAGGGGAGGAGGGGAGGAGAGGAGAGGAGAGGGGAGGAGGGGAGGAGAGGAGAGGAGGGGAGGGGAGGGAGGGGAGAGACAGATCTCTAGCATTAAACTATTTCTAGCTCAATCGATTTGTGTGTGTGACTATACCTGGGCCACCTATGAAGTTGTCTGAAGACTCCTACAGCTGTATCCCTAAGCATCTAAAAATCTTCCCACCAGGAAACTGTAAAATCATTGTCAATTGAGAACAACTTGAATGTCAGGTACTTGGAACATCACCAGGTGGTGAGGCTCAATAATATATATGTAATGCCACATATAATATCCCTGTAGAGTTCCCTCCTCAGTTTTTGTTACTGTGGAAGCACAAGGAGAGGTTTGATTATATCCACATTTTTTATCAGGTATTTAAGGGAGCCAGGATGTAGGACAATCAATGATGCTGAACTAATTTAGCTTATAAACACTAGCCTTCACTTAACGTATAATGCGTGAGTAGGATATGTGAATGATATAAAGAAAATATTTGCTCTTAGTTACAGAGGAAGAATAATAACTCACATACAAACATGTATATGTATATATAGATTCATATATATATTACATATATACATATTATATATATATATATAAGCTTAAAGTATACAAAGCAAAATTATATCCCAATTTAGTCTTAAGGATATTTTTGACAAAAATAATACTGGTATTATTTGTCCCATTTTACAGATGAACAAACAGACTCATAGACATAAATTAACTTTCCCATGACCAGCCAGCTAAAAAGAGGTAAATTTGAACTTTCTTTCCTTCTTATTTAAAGCCTTTATTATTTAAGATCTCAGACTATACATTATGAAGAGCTTCAGGGCTGGAAAATATGGAGGCACTAGTGGTCACAGGCTTTTACTTCAGTCTTTTTTTTCCATTGTGATGTTTTTGGGATGAATTCACAGGTGATTCTAGTTCAAGACTTGCTGAGAGCCATAACTGAACCCACACAAATGGCATATACAAAGACTGAGACACTGTTGATGGAGAAGCCATAAAGTCAAATCCAGTGTAATGGTACATGAAACACAGAAACTCACACTCACTTTCACTGACTGATGGAAAATTTTTGACTGAGCAGACTCCTCCTACCTGTTGTCCCTATAATAAAGGATCTCAATACTAAGCACAGTATTGGGATACCGAGCAACTCACCCCTTCACAGAAACAAACTGAGAAACAATAATCAAAGCACCTTTACATACAATGTCTGTTCTGATGGTCATGAGCCTTTGAGTTTCCCAATGTAAGTAACACTACACTCCAAGAAGGACAACAGCCAGACTTAACTTCAATTTATTTCATTTCTGTTATATTAAGTTCAATAAATATCACCGAGCACCTACTGTAACTGGACAACTATAATAGGTCCTGGAGTTTAGATAAGAAATCCTTGCCTTTGTACAAATCATAGTCTAGAAAACAAAATGATGGAGCAGCTAGATGGCACAGTGGATTCAGAAGGATCTGAGTTCAAATGTGACCTCAGACTCTTAATGCTTAGTAGTTGTGTAACCCTAGACAAGTTACACAACTCCAATTGCCTCTTTACAAATTTTTAAAAGATTAATAAGAAAAATAAAATGCTACACATTTCTATCACATACTTATTGTTGTACATTTCCCCACCCATTAGACTGCAATCTCTATGAAGATTTGTGGGTTTTTAAATTTTTTACCCCAATTTTTTTATTCCAATTAGAATCCTGAAATAGTACATAATAAATATTGAAACAAATAAAATTAATCTTAGACTTTAAAAAAATCTATTCTTCCTTCTTCAGTGCTAATTCCCTGTGTCCTGGAGGACACAATTAGGCTTGGGGTGTTTCCAACTATGCAATGTAATAAGCCATGTTTTATTGGCCTTTCACTGTCTTCATTATGGGTATATTCATTGGAGGAAAACTGAGCTCCATTTTCAAAGACACAGTCAGTAGAGGGTTTTCTGGGTTATGAATGTGCCAAAATAGTCTTGGTCCCTTCATTTATTTTTTTTAAAAATTAGAGACACTGAAAACAAATAGTCATCTCTCCACCCCCCCCCCACCTCTCCTATAGTATTTCCAAACTGAAACAGCATGACAGATGATAGTCATGGGAAATGTCTTTCCAGAAACCCAACTCCACAGTGTTTACTGAGAGATGTTCAATGGGAAAGCAAACAGGAGTTTGTGAAGGAAGCAAGCAAAAAAGGATGACAACAATAGCTCCTATCTCTATATCACCTTACAGTTTATAAAGGACTTTCTCTATATCAATTCTGTGAGTTTTAAGATTCAGAAGAAAAACAGTAAGGACTGAACTAGAGTGTTAGCCATGTGGAAATAGAGAATGGATGAAGATGTAACAGAAGAGGCTAAACTGGGGTCCATAAACTTGTTCTATTAAAAGTATATACCGACATGTGTATATATATATATATTTATAACATAAATGTGTGTGTGATATATATGTATTTATATATGATTTATATATTATAAATATTTAATCACTACATTTGAATAGCATTAATTTCCTTTTGAAGTCATATGGCTTTATTTCAGGCATTTAAAACATTACTTTAAGAAGAGGGTCATAAACTTCAGCACATTGCCAAAGGAGTCCATGACCAAAAAAGTTAAGAATTTCTGTTGGGGTAGAAATGATGAAACTTGATACTTGGTAAGTGAAGATTGAGGGAAAGAGAAGCAACAAAGGATAATTCCAAGGTTAGGATTCTGGATTGACTAATCTTAAATAGTACTTGTGATATGTAGGGAGAGAATGGATTTAGATGCCTCTTCAGCAATGAAGGGGAAAGGTCACATGATTCACATGATTCTCTTGCTTCCAGTATTCCTAAGTGAATTTTCAGAGTAATCAACATGAACTAGGTCAATGAAAATTGAAAGAAATGTATTCATCCCCAGTCAGAGTATTAGCCTGGTCTGAAGGAACTGCCACTGAGATGGAACTGGGGTATCCTAAAGACAGAGAATTAGTAGGGAGCTTATTTTAGAATTAAGAATGATTCTGAGGTCAGTCTATCTGTGTATATATACATACATCTATACATATGCACAATATATACATGTATAAATACAAAATAGATATACACAGCCACACAGAGACATATATGCACGTGTGTGTCTGTATATACATACAGGACTTGGACTGGTTGGGTATAACTGTAAATATAACTAAGAAAAGCACTGAAATAGATTAGGAGCTATAATCTTTTCCCCAAAGGATCCATCACCACTTTCCTATACAGAAGGAGATATAAAGCATCTTCAATATAACAGCAAGCATCTAGATTTCAGCAGCAATTCAGTAGAATTCCAACAGGTGGAAATGGTAGTCCACAGGAAAATCAACAAGTGACAGAGTCAATTCAGAGAAGATCCAGTAGATGGTATCACAGTGGAGAAGCAATTCAGAGATGAGAGCAAAAATATGGTAGAACACCTAGTGGTAGCTTCAAAGACAGCCAAGATGGAGCCCTAGAAGTGTAAATTGTCCTGACTATATGTGGCCACTACCATCAATGACTTGGGGAAAGCTGTCTGAAAGAGATACTGGGAACACTGGATTTCCTCATTATTTACTTTTTATGACATTTTAACAACTGCTGTGCTCTTATTCTTCAGTTTAGTCCAATAAAGAGCAATATTGGATGAGGGTTCGTGAGTTTGTGTCCCTGGAGAATGGGAGTCACAACTGCAAACATCATATAATCTTTCCATTTTCTGATCTGCTTTATTTTATTTATTAAAGGTCATAACTCTTTATTCTTGTTCAATTCTAAGCTGAATCATTCACCAAAGTGGTAACAATATATAAGAAGTCATGAAAGCCATGGCTCATTTGGAAAGACAAAGGCTTTTCTCAAAATCCCTTAAAGATATGTAAGGAAGCGTGCTTAAACTTTTCAAGTATGTCAAAATATACAATCTTGTTTCTGGAGTTCAAACTATTGTATGTGTTTATACACATATGTGCATGTGTTTCTATGTGTGTCTGTATATATCTGCATGTGTGTCTAGACATGTATCCAATGTATATGTACATATGTATTCATGGACGTATATACACAAAAGTATATTGACCTTAGAATAATGCTTAATTGAAAAATAAGTCCCTATTAAGTCCCTCTCTCATGATTGCCAAACACTTTCTTGCCTCTGAACTTTTCCTCAGGTTCTTTATTAGTCATCTGAAAAATGACATCAATTCAACTTTTCCCTTGTTCCTGTATTTTTGGATGTTATGCTGTACAACAGCAGGCCTTTGTCCTTGGCTAATATCAAATCAAAGTTATAATATACCAGAAGACCATATTCTTAACCATGAAAGATATCTGGACAAATCATGCTATCCCGGATGGACCCAAGGGAAAGAGAATATCCTTATCTTATATTTTAAGTCCAATATGGATAGAAGACATATGAATTATCTATTATTTTTTCCTGTCACCCCTCAAGACTAATACTCTAATACATTATAAGGGATAGAGAGTAGCAGGAGGTGGTGTTTGGGATGGGGGAACTCCATAGGTGAGAATATTCTCCCTGCAATCTACACTTACACCTTACCTACAATATATAGTCTTAGAACATTGTCTGAAGTAAGTAAAAGATTAAATGATTTGCATAGGGTCACATAACTAGCACGTACTTAAACCTAAATATTGCCTGCTTTGAGGTTCATTATGCCTTATTGCCTCTCTGTTTCATGCTTAGAAAAGAGTTAATAAATGAATGAATGTTAAATAAATAAATGAATTCATTCATGAATGGATATAAAGGTTCTCCCTGATTACTTCAGCGAAATGGGCATATTATTGCTTAAGTCCACCTTACCCTGGTAGAATGTAATCTGAGGATGTTAACTAATTATTTTGTTCCTAAGCATATGGTCCCTTATTTATAAAAGAAAATAAGTGAGTTGAAATGAATTTAATATGAAAGTATCTGTGTGCCTCAATTTCTTATTTCTAAATAAATAAGAATTAGAATAGATGATTTCCCTAAATTTTGAAATTAGTTCTTCCCAGCTCTGAAATTTTATTCCAGGCTCTAAGGATTGGGATATGGACTCAACTATGAACCTTAGGTTTAATTCCCAGCTTTATCAATAGCTAGCTGTGTGATCTTGAATAAGCCTTCCCTTACTGGAGTCTCAGTTTTCTCATATGTGAAATGAGGGGTATGGGATAATTGGTTTATATGGTCATTTAGTTTCAGATCTAAGTACTTCCTAAGGGATTATGCTTATTAACAGTTCATTTGTTGTTACTGTTATTTTTAAAGGAACATTCAGCATTTGTAACTCAACTGATATAGCACTTCCAGCTTCACCAGACCATATTGCTAGTGATGATCAGTCGTTTTCAGTCATGTCTGATTCTCCATGATCCCATTTGGGATTTTCTTGGCAAAGATGGTAGAATGATTAACCATTTCATTCCTTAGATCATTTCAGTAGGAAGAGGAAAATAAGGAAAATAGAGTGATTTATTCAGGTTCACATAACTAGTAAGTGTCTGAGGTCAAATTTGAATTCAGAAAGATGAGTATTCCTGACTCCAGGCCCAGTATTCTACCCAAGATGGTATCACTTATCAAGATGCTAATACTTTAAATAAGAACTATTTCTGTGTAAGTCCCTTCCTGAGCAGTCTACATAAAGTCAGATGATTTCCTTGTAACTGATATCTAAAAATAATTTACAATCTTGCAGTTGTGATTTTGATGGTCAAAGCCCATCATTGGTCAGGGACACTGAAAAATGCTGAGGTCATTCTGTGGCCTACCTATTTCCTCCTTTTGTTCCTGTTTTGTAAAGGTCAGTGGCAAAGGCTCAGTAAGAGAGCAGTAGACAATTGAGCAAAGAGAAGGTCAGCCCAGGTTGCATATGGAAACTGTTCCCAAGATTCTGAGAATAACATGAACACAGGTAGTTTTATAAAGGAATTACAGGAGCCTGCAGGAGGTTTTGTAGCCTGTAATTTTGTGGCAGGAAGACTCCCATTTGTGAAATCTGAAAGGACAAAAGACCAACTTAATAATTTACAGATTTCCAAAGGAAAGAGACTCATTTCCCTCATCTGGAATGCCTATGTTTCCAAATCTCACATATCCTTCAAAGTTCAACTTACACCCTTCTTTATACCAAGTTGGATTTGGCTTTCCTATGCTGACTGCTACTTCTCTGGTTTCGTTTTTCTTTTTCTCTAGGAATTTTATTCATCTACTTCTCTAGGAACCAGCTATCCTGGCCTGCTCTTCCTTGGAATGAATCTCAAAATAATAAGGGGAGCTTAAAAGTTATCAAAATGAGAGCCCCCATCCTAAGCATGGAACAATTTCATGCCATACTCCATAGGTGTCATCCAAACTCTGGTTGACATCCTCCATTACCAACAAACACAATGTTTCCTGAAAAAAAAATCTATTCAATTGATGGACATCTCTAAGAGTTGGATATTTAGTTATGGATTGTTTGATTTTTTTTTCCTCCTTATGTTAAGCTGACATCTACCTTTGCCCATTGTTTACTTCTTACTCCAAATTCTTTTCTTCAGACACAAGTCTAATTTTTCTTCCATGGCATATACCCTAAAAATATTTTTATGTTAGAAGTGATACAAAATACTTAATAGAAAGTTTCCACCTCAATGGAATATGCATTCATTTAACAACCACACACTTATTATCCACTTAAAAGGCACTAGATGATTCCATTAATAGAAACTTAGAATGAGAAAGATGGGCTCAAAATCAGCTTCAAAAACTAGGCATGTATACCTGGGCAAGTTACTTACTGCCTCAGTTTCTTCAATCATAAAATGAAAATAAAAATAACATTCACCTTACATCAGAGCAGCCAATGAGACAATGTATGTAAAGCACTTTATCGCCCATAAAAATTACCTAAATGTTTTATATTGTTGTTACTCCTGTACCACGATTGCCACTACCACCATCACTACTACTACTACTGTTGGCTACTGCTGCTTTTACTGCTAGGCATTTACTGCAGAACACTATTAAGTGATAAAATAAGGCATGAAGTTTGTCTCCCAAGACCAGAATTCTCTCTCTCTCCTCATCTTTCCCTCCTGGCTCTCCCATCTTCCATCATGTCCCAACTAAAATGTCATCCTTTATAGAAAGTCTTCCTTTTTCCCCATTAATTTTAATGCCTTCCTTCTGGAATTATATTTATTATCCCTATTCATTAATATAGTAATGACTATATTTAATTATTAATTAGCAATCAATATATTATGTTGTATACATATATTACACATTAGAATATATGTTATAATTATTAATAATTGATTATTAATCTTTACTAATAATTATAATAAATGTTCATGTTTATTATCCCTACTTGATAGATATGGAATTAGAGCCTAGGGAAGTAAGGTGACTTTTTAATCTCCAATTTATCCTGAATATAGTAGCACTTAGTTGTTCTCATGCTATTTCCCCCATTAAAGGAGAAGCTCCTAGAAACCAGACTATTACTTTTTTTGTAGTCCTGGAGCTTGGCACAGTACTTGGCACATAGTAGGTGCTTTTTAAATGTTCATTGACTTTGCTTGATTTAACATGATGCAGCATAATCCTTGCCTTTCCAGAGTTTATATTCTAGGTTCTAATGGCCTCTTTTAGTTTTAACATTCTAGATTCTTATGTCCAAAGAGCTATCAAACTCTGCATATCCTTTGATCCAACAATATCACTACTGGGACGACCCCCAAGATATCATAAAAGGGGGAAAAGGACATACTGTGCAAAACATGTTTGTAGAGGCTCTATTTGTTGTAGCAAAGAACTGGAAAATAAATGGATATCCATCAACTGAAGAATGTCTGAATGAGTTATGTCATATAAATGTAATGGAATATTATTCTATAAGAAATATTCTATAAGAATGTTGTTCTATAAGAAATGATGAGCAAGCTGATTTCAGAAAACCCTGGAAAAGACTTACATGAACTGTCACTGAATGAAAGGAACAGAATGAAAAGAACATTGGACACAGTAACAATAAGATTATCACTTATGGTAGACTTGGCTCTTCTCAGTAATTTGGTAATTCAAAACAATTCTAAGAGACTTGAGATAGAAAATGCCATCTACATCCAGAGAGAGAACTATGAAAACAAAATGTTGATCAAAGCATACTATTTTCACTTTTTTTGTTTGCTTGCTTTTTCTCTCTTGTTTTTTCTCCCTTCTGTTCTGATTTTTCTTTTACAATATGATGAACATGGAAAGGCTTAACCTATATCCAAATATTTGCTCTCCTAGGGAGGGAAAAAGTAAAGGAGGAATGGAAAAAAAATTGGAGCTCAAAATCTTATAAAAATTTACATATAATTGTAAAAAAAATATTGAAAAAAATTATACATATGTCAAACAAAATGTCCATCTCCCCCGAATTAAAAAAGAAGAAGAAGAAAAAAGTCATCTCCAAATCTGGATGACCTGGGTTCATACTTGCTTCTGAACCATACCTGCTGTATGATTGTGGATAAGTCATTGAATTTGTTCCTGCCTCTGGCAGCTCTTTAAAACCATCAGTGGTAAATAGATGGAGGAATGGACAAAATGGTAGCCTGGAGTCAAGAAAATCCAAGTTCAAATTCTGCCTCAATTACTTGCCTGCTATGTAATTTAAGGCAGGTTTTTAAACCTTTATTTGCCTCAGTTTCCATAGCTGTTAAATGAGAATCATGATCAGCACTTAATTCCCAGGGTTGTTGTTGAGATCAAATGAGAAATCTGTAAATTATTTAGCACAGTGCTTGGTACACTAGAGATGCTGTATAAATGCTGCTGCTGCTCATGATTATGTTCAACACTTGCTAGCCTGCATTAGGAGACAGAGGGATTAGGGCCTGAACTAAGTATGTGATTGTAGAGAAATGGGTGAATGCAAGAGATATTTCCTCATCAGGAGTCTCCCACCCCATACTGATGAATTCACAGATGCTGACAGTGTTAGAGTATTTCTAATGGTAGAAATGAAGGCATTCCGACTCCCTAGAGACACCCTGCAGGCTGAAAAGGCTTCCCAAAGCACCTCAAATCATAGTATATTATGTTAATCTTCTCCCCTGGAAATTCAATTCAATATAAATATTCACAAACATGGTCAGCCATGGTGATGCATACATATCATTCCTGCCGTAGGGAGGCAGAAGTTGGTTGATCACTGGAGCTCCAGAGCTCTAGGTTGCAGTGGGCTAAATCCATCAGGTATCTATACCAAGTGAAGTCCAGTGTCAATATGGCAAGCCTTTGGGAAGGAAACAGTGGAGGAAGTGGAACTACCATACTGCCAAAGACAGGGCTGAAATTAAGTACAGTAAAGGCAAGGACCATAACCCAGATATGGCAGATGCAGATTTGAATATAGTCCATGCTGAATCAAAGAACAGATCTTTTAAAAAGGTAATGTTATCTTCTGTTTTTGTTTTTCTCCATCACCATAGTTTCCCCTAGTATCCCTCTTCATCCTCCTCCAGAAGGTCACATAATATTAGAAATAGGACTTTTTAATGATAATGAAGAAAAAGAAAAGCAAGAAAATCAATAGAACTGACTAATCAATTGGGAAAAAAAAGTTTAAATCTATATGCAATGTAAAACACTTATAGATCTCCCACTTCTGCAAAGAGATGGGGACGGGATATCTTCTTATATTCTTTTTTTTTTTTTTTAGCAATTCTTGTTCTTTATAACTTTTCAACATTCACTTCTCATTTCTGTGTGACTGTTCTATCATAGTCACTGTACATAATAGTTTTCTTAGCTCTGCTTACTTTAGTCTGCATGAATTCTTGTAGATATAGCAATACTCTGTATTAATCAAATTCATCATTTCTTTTAGCGCAAGATATCTCATTGTATTTATGTGTGTATTTATTACCATTTATTTAGTCATTTTTCAGTTGATGGGCATCTATTTTATTTCTAATTTTTTTCCTATCACCAAAAATGCTGAGATAAATACTGTGGAGTATGTATATAGGGACCAGCCTCTAGTCAGTGATTTCTTCCAAGGATATCTCTTTATTTATGAATCCATGCTGCCTTCCCTAAGTGTGCTCTGAGGAGGAACTTAATACAAATTCAAATGTAAAAACAATTTCTTAAAATATTTTAATCAGACTAGTTTTATTATTGGGCTGAGTGCATAAGAAAACTCTAAGTCTTGAGCATTTTTCTCTGCCCCATTCACGCCTGACACCCCATCCTTGTCAGTCTGTTATGAGATGTGAGAAGCATTCAGACAAAACCCACTGCATCATTTGTGGATACTGGCCAGAGTCAAAAGCAGAATCAAAGGAAAAACAAAGGAAAAAATGCTTAAGTGCTTCTTCCTGGTCTTTCTTCCTCACTCCACTCCATAAAGCAACCCTTTCACAGACTTGGAGGGAAGAAAAATTAATCAGGCAAGTTCCCTGTTCTGAAATCAGTCTCACCAAGCATTTCCGCTATCATTCAGAGATTTCAATGGAGCAAACTATTATGCCCTGTGGGAAAAATGATCAAGGATACATACAACTCAAACCCAAACATATGTACATATAATTTTATTTCAGGTCACCTTCACTCATTCATTTGTCATTCATTCACTATCTGATAAATCTTTACTAGAATCTTACAATGGGGAAACCACACTAGAGGAGGAAAACATTAAAATAGTATTACCTACAAAAGGCTTGTCATCTAGTAAGGGAAATAACCTATTTTCAAAACGATGAGAATGTTTTTTTTTCCCCTAAGTTACTTTTCAACAAGAGAAAAACAGATTTTTAAAAAGTACATAATTTCTAGAGTCAGGCCAGGGTCAAAACATCAATTATTATGAATTTTGCTCCCTCCCTCTTAGATGATAGGTAGCAAGGCATAGTGGATAGAATAGTGAATCTGGAGCCATAACAAATGTGGGCAATTCACTTCATACATCTAAACCTCACTTTTCTCATCTGTAAAATGGAAATAATATCGGATTACTTAAAGACTATTCAGAGATTTAAATGCTATAACTTAAGAAAAGCACTTTGCAAACCTTAAAACACATTTTACATGTCATTTATCATCATCATTATCATCACCATAACCATTACCATCATCATTGCTGCTCATTATATAAACAAAAAATTCAAAGTTATCATCCCTGAGATTTAGATGTCTTTGATTACTTTGGTTTTTTGTTTTTTTGTTTTTTTTTTGATAATCTGATTTCCTTTACCATGCTGCTTGCCTATGACTTTTTTCTTCATATCATACTTGGAAAAGTAATAAAATTATGTCAAGAAAGTTTAAAAAAAAAGGAGGAGGAAGAGTGGAAAAATGGTAAAATATTATTCCAATGTAACAAAATCACTAATCATTATTTTGATTGAAACACAAATGGCTTATCGTCCCTTGAGTACTTTATCATACTTTGTGAACAGCATCAACAGAAGTATTTTGCTTACCTTTGTCTTCATCTAAGTAAAAATGTGAGAATAGGAGTAATAAATGTAGCAAGAAGGGCAGATCTTGCCAAAGCACTTTTAAAAGTCCTAATGGAGCATGGCAAGCATGTGCCGGATCTCCCTAAGCATGGGGAAACTGTCAATTAGTTCTGTTAAGCTTCTCGGCAAATCACTTGGCTAGTGACCTTGACCTCCCACTGCTCTTTTCCTCATTCTCTGCAGCAGTTTGAACATCAGTACAGCTAACACAAAGGTCTTACACTTTAGACCTTTGCTCACTGCTGATTGCTTGTTTCTCTCATTCAGCATTCCTAACCTGATGTTTATATTTGCTTACTGATCAATCTAAAATTTGCTCCTTGCTCAGCCCTAGCATGAAACAAAATTGTTTGGATCTGTCACAGACCCAATCATTTAACCCTTCAAGCTGTCTGCCAAACTTGGAATTGGGAAAACCTGGACTCAAATCCACTGCTGACACTTACTAGCTGTGGAACTATGGGCAAGTTAATTAACCTGAATTTTGCCTTCCTCCTTTGTAAAAGGAGGACAATAATACCCATAGAACATCTCACAGATTTGTTGTGAAGCTCAAACAAAACAAAAAAATTTACTATATAAATGTCATTTAGCATCATTAATCTCACAGGATCATAGACACTGAGACCTAGAGGGGACTTTACCTCTAGTTCTAGTAATAACTAAATAGTTCTCTCTGTAGCAGCATGATGAAAGGTAACCCAAACTCGGCTTGGAGGCCTCCAAAAACCCAGTGATCTTTCTAAGGCAGACCAGTCTATCTCTGAACAAGTTTCCTTATAACAAACTAAAATCTTTCTTTCTGAGACTTTCACTCACTATTTCTGAACTCTGAGTCCTGAGAGCAAGCCCGATTTCTCTTCTATATCAAAACTTCTTAAACTACATTTCATGACCCAATATGGAGTTGCCTAACTGAATGTGGGGATTGTGAAAAATTTGGCCACAGTAAAATACGACCAAAAATTAATTCAAAATCAAACATGTAATGATTCCGAGGTGTTTCTGGCAGCTCCTGACTGTGTTGCATTGTATGACTTCACTGCAGCCTTAGTTTTGAATTCACATGTATACTTTGCACTGAGAAAGATGAATGCTGCCAGAAAGATTTGGCTCAGGTTCAAGATGGGGACATGTAAAAATGTGTTGGTAAAAAGGAGTCTTGAGTGGAAAAAGTTTAAGAAATCCCCTTCTAAATAGCTATCTTGTCACTCCTATGTCTTTTCTTCTCTAGAGTACACATTCCCATTTCCTTCAAATTATTATGACACAAATGACAAGGAAATAAGAAAACAAACATTTATCAGCTCTTGTCTTTGGAATAACCATTATTTCTGGTAACTAACCATAGACTCCAACAAAAATGAACTCTTTGGGAAAAACCACAATGGAACCCTTAATAATTGTGATGTGGAAAGCAGAACTAAGACCCAGGTTGAACATGCTGTATCGTTTAAGACAAGTCATTCAAACTCTATGTATGTCATATGGCTGGCCCTATAAATATGAACAACAGGACATTAGATCATATGCAAAACTGTAAGACAAACTCAAACAAAAGCAGGGACCATGAAACTGTACATACAGATCCCTGTAGGCTATACATTGACTTAGAAAATCATACTATATGAAATATGTTTTACTGTATTTTTATTTATTTTGTTAAATATTTCCCAATTATATTTTCATCTGGATCAAGGTGACGTAAGACTGTTACAGGCTACAAGCATCTCTTTTGTAAGGGACCACAGGGCTCAGTTAATATAGCCCTTTCATTTTTATAGGTAGCCCAGAAAAATTAAATTATTTCCCTCAGAACATATAGACATAGTATAAATAGTATAAAATATAAACGGCATAGTTTAAGCTTGAACCTTGGCCCTATATATGGTTCCAAATCAATTGCTGGCTCTGCTGTAACACAAAGGTTAAGTACAGTTAACAAGCACCAGGAGAGAATTTGGGAGGCCTATGTTTCATTCCTAATGCTACCATCTATATGACCCTGATGTCAGCCGCAACTTCTCTGAGGCCCTGAGATAATCAGAACAATGTTCTCTTGACTGTGCAGCTCAGAGTGGTATAAATAAATGAGATGTCGGTGAAACTGCTCTTTTCCCATCATTTCCCTCGTTATCCAATAGAGAAAGAACATTGAGCTGGGAATTAGGAGACCTGGATTCTAGGGCAGCTTCTGCCACTAATTAGCTAAGTAACCTGGAACAGATCACTCTATTTCTCTTAATCTAATTTCCTTCATCTTTCAAATTAGGTCTGGATTTGACCTCTAAATTCCCTTTCAGCTTTGATAGTCTACATTTTAACATCTTTCCTAGATATTAGGCATCCCTACTAGATAGGCAGGTAGGTGCCACAATAATTAGGGAGCTGGACTCAGGATAAAGAAATTCTGTGTTCAAATCACATCTCAGATATTTAATAGGTATGTATGTGATGTTGAGCAAGTCACATTAACTCTATTAGGCTCAATTTTGTCATCTGTAAAATGGGGCTAATAATAGAACCTACTATACAAAATTGCTGTAAGGAAGAAATTAGATAATATATGTATTTTTTAAACCTTAATGAGTGATAACTGTTGGTTATGATCATCCTCATAAATTCTACATTCTCTTCTCTAAGTCCCCTTACCACTTTGACCGTATGTGACTTAGGAATTTAATAATATACAGTTAATAGCAATAGATATTTTAAGAACTGGTTCCTATAAAAGCAACCTGATGTGACTGATTTGGAGCTGGCTTGATGTGAGGAAAACTTGTATTCAAGTCTCACCTCTGAAATAAATTGTCTATATTACAGGGAGCAGTCATTTAACATCTCAGCATCCCAAGCACATTGGTAACACCACAAAAAGTATAAACCTTCTTTTATATAGGAAACTCTTGATCCAGAATTCCAGGAACCATTGGAATCATAGCTCCATTAAAAAAGAGATAGATAAGGAGGAAAGGAGTGGGACAGAGCAGGAGGGGAAAAGAGAAAGGAGAAGGAGAAAGAGAAGCAGAGAGAAGAAGTAGAAGAAGAAAGACAGAGAAAAAAGGGAGAGACAGACAGAGAAGAGAAATAGAGACAGAAAATAAGAGAGAGAGAGAGAGAGAGAGAGAGAGAGAGAGAGAGAGAGAGAGAGAGAGAGAGAGAGAAGGGAGGGAGAGAATGATGGATAGGCAATATATGATAGATAGACAGATGGCAGATAGATGGTAGATTGGCAGATAGACAAATAGACACAGATGGGAAGATAGATATAAATGTAGATAGATGATAGACAGAGATAGATAGATAGATAGATAGATGATGGATGGATAGACAGAATCCATTAATATTATAATAGAATTAGATGTAGTGCAGTTCTCTAACTGAGACCCACTGTTTGTCCTTCAAACAGGGAAATGAGGTCACTGGCGAGTTTTCTCATGGTTTTCCACAGCCAAAAACCCCATTACTACCAAATGGCCAACCTAATGGCAATAAGCCTTCCTCTACCTCTTGGGGCTGGTCCTTGTAAAGGAGAGCATCCATTGTTGAGAACACACTGAAGAGCTATTCATCAAGGTAGAACCTACTAGCCCTTGTAACTCAGCTGGCACAGCTTTTAGGAGTTCAGAATCATCTCGATGAGGCAGTGAAGCAGAACAGCATTAAGGAAACTTGACTCAATTCCATTCAAAGTGAATAAATGGGCATCTCTAACATAGAAGGCCAACTTGAGCTTAAATTCCCAAGAACAATTTAAAAACCATTGCGGCTAATGCAACCAAGGTTTACAGTTTGGCTGCCGGATTTCTGAGTTTAATTTGTCTTCTCCGAGTTGTCCGGTGCATGATTTTAAATTGCCTGTTGTAGAAGACAGTAAACCATGTAAAGCCCAAGGCTTAGGAAGGGAAGCACATATCCTGCCCCATCCCCCTACCCTCCCCATCCCCATGACAAATTACAATTCTTTTCAGAATAAAATGGAGTATATTATGTAAAGCTGTTGTGTCAGCGCCTGTAGCTTTCTGCATGATGAGACAAGCTGTGTTTTCAGAAATGCTTGTGTTAAGTTAATTACAATAAACAGGTTTTTCATTATTTTCTTTATCCATTTGCTGCCTTGCATGCTTTAATGAAGTCTTAGCCACTTTTATCAGTTTTATAATAGATGACAAAGCACACAGTTTGGATGCAGTGGAATAATTATAATAATGGTAGTAATAATAATAATTGGCTATGAATCATGGAACGCCACAATCTCTGAAGAATCAAATTTGTAGGCGACCTGAAGGGCAAGAGGAAGATGCACAGGGTAGGGAAGCAGCTGCGACATTCTGCTGCCAGCAGTGACCAGCTTAAAAGATGGCACAAAAGAAACCATAAAAGATAGGTTCATCTGGAAAAAGGGCTGCAAAAATAAAGATTAGCAAGTACACAGGTTGAGCCTTACAAGAGGATCCAGGAGACATGTAAGAATCTAGAGAATGACACCCAATTTATTTGCATATCTTCTGAAAGATTAATAATGTGTCAATGAAAGTAGTCATAAACCATATTGAACTGGTCCGTGTCTGCTCTGGAGTTAGCAGAAGGAAGTGAAATGATCAGAATGCTAGGGATAGTCACTGTTGATGGCAATGCATCTCAGATAAGGTCAATTTAACTGCATAAACTCCATTTGAGCAGGTTACAATTTGCTGAGGTGGAAAAGGAGTTGTACCAATGTGGTTACAGACTACTGAGATATGAAGGGTAGAGTCCCTGAGACAGACAGACAGACAGACAGAAAGAGACCGAGACTGAGAGACAGAGACAGAGAGACAGAGAGAGACAGAGACAGAGAAGGAAACAGAGACAGAGACACGGAAAGACAGAAAGAGAGACAAAGACACAGAAACACAGAGACAGACAGAAACAGAGACATAGACAGAGACACAGAGAAGCAGAGACAGACACAGAGACAGAATGTGTGTGTGTGTGTGTGTGTGTGCGTGTGTGTGTGTGTGTGTATTGATTATAATAACTAAGTTTAGTCATTCGGTGGAACATAATAACACCAGAAAAAATTGAGAAACTGCACAGAGGAGGGGAAGTATGACATATGAATATGGAATTATTTATTATATAGTATCAGATTAAGTTACATTTTACTTGATTTTGAAGAAATTTTTAATTTGAAAAAAATATTCTTTGTTACAAGGGATGGTTCACTGAGTAGGGGAAGTAGAAGGATAAATATTTTTTAAAAAATGAAGATGATGAAAAAGCTAAACATGTTCCAAACAAAACTCATTATCTCTCCCCCAAACCCTCCCCTCTCCAATACTTTATTAATTACTAACAAGGATCTAAGGTAACAGTATCCTCCAAATCTTTCAGGTTCACAACCCTCAGGATCGTCCTTGGCTTAATACTCTCCCTCGTCCCTCACATACCCAATCTGCTGTCTGCACATTTCTCATAAGCATCTCCTTCTCTCTGTTACACACAGCTGCCACCTTGCTTTGTACCCTTGATGTCTCACTCCTGGACTACTATAATAACTTTCTGATTAGTCATCCTGCCTCAAATCTCTTCCCACTTCAATCCATTCTTCACTCAGCTGCCCTTTTCCCCCTAAAGCACAGGTCTGACTATACCACCCCACATTCACTCTCATTCAATAAACTCCAATGACTTTCTATTATCTTCAAGATCAAACCTAAAATCTGCTGTTTAGTATTTCAAGTCCTTCACAACCAGTATGTAAGTCCTCTCTTTCCTATCTTCTCACACTTTGCTAACCTCAAGGTACTTCATGATACAAGCACACTGGCCCTACATCCTGTTCCTTATAATTACAATTATTCTGAGAATAGTTAACATTTATATAGTATTTTAATATATATTTTGGACAAATGCCTTGCAAATCCTACTTTATTTCATCTTCTTGACAACCCTAGGATGTACAATTCATATCCTCATTTTATAGATAAGGAAACTGAGGCTGAGAGAGGATTTCAAAGTTAGTGAGAATTATGACGGGATTTGAACTTGTCTCTCTGACTCCAAGTTCAGCAAGTCACATAGCTAGCAATGTCACATGGGAGACTCTCCGTGCTTATTTTGCTGGTGGTCTCTTATGACTAGTGTGCTCTCGCCCTTCATTTCTATCTCTTGGCTTACCTGACTTCCTTCATTCAGAAAGACTTTTCTTCATGAACTCAAAGCCAGTCTCAGACACTTGCTACCTGTTTGATTCTGAGCAAGTCACCTAATCCTACATGCCTCAGTTTCCTCCTTTGTTAAATGAGTTGGAGAAAGTAATAGTAAATCATTTCAGGATCTTTTCCAAGAAACCCCCACATAGGGTCATGACTGAAACAACTGAACAACAAAGTATTTCAAGCATTATACTAATTTGGGGGGCAAAAGACAGCCCTTGATCTCAAGGAGCTGTCACAGTCAAATGGGGTAAATGATGAAAATAAATAGGTACATCCAAGATTTAATGAAGTGCTTTTTATTTATACAAACAAGTACTTTTCTAAAGACAACTCTGTAAGGTAAATCGGGGCAAGGAGTGTTATCGTGATTTTATAGAGAAAAAAATTAATTCTGTGAGATAAAGGGACTTGCTCTCAACCAGTAAATACATGAAGCAGATTTGATTTCAAGGATCCCCACTCCAAATCCAGTGCTCTATCCTGGAAGTCATTTTACATATACTTATACGTGCACATTATTAGTTTCTCCATAGAATGTAAGTTACTTGGTCATTGACAACAGGAATTCTTTCTTTTTTGGATTCATTGGCAAGGTTGATAGAGGAAGACTTGGGATCACATTGCACCTGCCTCTGACACGTATTGGATGTACAAACCTTGACAAATCCCTTAACCTCTCAGTGCTCTGAGACTGTTAATTACAGAGAAGATGTCAAGCTACACTGATAAAAGGAATTGACTCTCCTGGAAGTCCCCTATGCCATGGCTCCCACAAATCTACTCTGCATCCTTCCTTTGAATCTGTGCTGCCTGACACAGTGTAGGCACCTGGCCTTTTACTTGGTGAAAGACTAGTTGATAACATGTTGATCCTGGGATGAAAAAAGTACTTAGGAAATTATACTAAGTTCTGGGAACCATATTTCATGGGACATGAGAAAATGAAGAACATTCAGAACAGAAGGAGCAGAATAGTTTCATGGGCTCAAAACCATGCACAATAACAATTGGTTAGAAGTAGTGGGGATGTATAACTTGGAGAGAAAAAGATTAAAGTGAAACATAATAATACATAATGATAATATAAAGACAATAAATTAAGCTAGCACACAAATTGCATCTCACTTTATACTCAGAACAATGTTGGAAGGGAGATTCTATTATTATTTCCTTTTTACAGATGGGGAACCTAAGACCAAGACAGGTTAAGCGAGTGATTCATTCAAGGACACACAACTAGTAAGTGTCTATAGCAAGATATGAACTCAGGTCTTCTTTCTCCCAGGTCCAGTGTTCTAACTGTTAGACCATCCTGCTTATAAGGATGTGTATGGTAATATTTGAGAATCTCACAGATGGAAATGACTCTCTGAGAAGTGATCACCTGGCCTCAGTTGGAAGAGTTCTAGTGAAAAGCAACTTAGTTTCCAAGCCTGCCCATGCCATTTTTGAACTAATTATGATCATTGAGAAGCTTTTTTTAAGCTCAAGCCAACATCTTTCTGTGTAGCTTCTAAAGGCTAGCTTCTGGTATTTGAGATCAAGCACAACAGAGTCTAATCCCTCTTCTAAACAATTCAATATTTAAAGACAGCTATCAGTTTCCCGTTGTCTTATTTTCCTTTAAACTAAACATCCAGATTCTTCAGCCAATCTTTCTGTGACCATCCAACAAGAAGATCATGAAGGATCTAGTCAATACCTCTGTGTGTATAAAGTAGCCATCCCTCTTGCTGATAATAGGGTGAGGTTCAGAGAATCATCTTTTATAAAATAAAAATAAGATATTGTATTTGAAATAAGGAGACAGCTGTTTACCAGTTTCATGGTTGCTACTTGGTAGTTAAGTTCTAAGGAAGGTGATTTTATAAAGAAAAATAGGGTATCCTAATGACCTTCAACCATCACTGATGTAATTGAATACTAAAGACATACTTTACTAATCCACAAAAATAAAGACATTAAAGGAAAAGAAGGCTATATAGCTTGATCCCACCCCCCAGCCCCAGGGAAGACTAGTTCAATGTTATTTCAAGAGAAGGGATTAATACATGACACTAACATGTAAGGGAATTTAATTTAAGACATACCATCTAAAGGAGAATAGAAGGTTGCATGTAGGTGTGATACATAATAAGAAAAATACAATGGAAAGCACAGAAGGATGTTATCAAATAAATATATGAGAGGGGAGGTGAAAGTCATGTGATCATGTGAGAAAGCAAAAGGTAACAACCCCTTTTTCCTTTCTTTGGACTGGGAACACTATGTTTTGAGGTCCTTCCAGTTCTGATTTTCAATGCTTTCTATGTGAAAGTCTTACCAATTCTGACATTCTATGCTCTGTGTTCTGAGATCCCTCCACTGCTAACATTCTATGCCCAATGTGTTGAGATATCTTCTCTGCTGATATTCTATGTCCTCTGCGTTGAGACCCTTCTGGTTTAGACATTCTGTGTTCTATATTCTAAGGTCCCTTCTGGTTCCAACATTCTGAGAGTCAGTGATTTTGATTAATGCAGAATGAGAAGCCTAATTGTAACCACTGCTGATTTCCTTGTGCAAGAGAAGAAAAAAAAGACAGACTATGCTCTGTACTTCAAAGTAAACTTTTTTTCTATCTTTCTCTTCATCTCTCCAGATGGTGATCAAGCTGTTGGACCTAGAACTGAATTCATCAAAAAAGTTCCCCATGTCCCCTCTGGTCTTCATTCTGCCAAATGAATGTGAAGGGAAAAAAAATCTCTGTATGGCTTGTTATCAGTGCTTCAGTCTTCAAATGCTAATTTTCCCTGAAGCTCATAGGTGGGCAATGAAGAGAAACTGGAGCACTAGCAAAACGCATATTAAAAAAGGTGATTTGCAACTTGCATTAAATTCACAATGGTAAAATATTCTTGGGTTCATTTGCACTCTATGATGTAACATATTGCCAGGAAAGAAAAGCTTATTTGCATTACCTTTTCGAAGTAAAAATATGGGAAGAAGGGCGTAACTTTAATAAATCTGTGAGGTTAACAATGCAATAATTATTATCTCCATTAAAAAAAAAAAAAACCTGATGAGGTAACTAGGGCTCTGGAAAGGCAAACTGACATACCCAAAGTCAATCAGCTCTGAAATAACCTCAGATATTAAATCTCCTAAACATGAACCTTGATCTTCTGAATCTAAATCCAGGACTCTCTGGAACTACTTCATTCTGACCATCAGGAGTACTAGCTCTCAATTCAACATGGCACTTAAAGAGATATGAAGTATTTTGGGGAATTGTACCTATCTGCTCATAATAACCACTTTCTAAAAGGGAATGTGAGACAGTGCAATTATATAAAAATCCTCATCCACATATGTATGTGTGTATGTGTGTGAGGCTCAGAGAAGGTAGGTCACTTGCTCAAAACTATCCAACTGTTTTATCTCTTGCATTCTTTCTCTCCCATAATTTTGTCTTTCCTTCTGGCAACAAGGTCCAGGAGATCCCTTAAAATGATCATGGATAGCTCCCAGTTGATCATCATATTTTCTGAATGGCAGATCCATGACATGTTACAGAGTTTTTAAATGGACAAAAAAAATTAAAAGAATATCTATTTCTTTCATATCTCCCAGTTGCCCAGTTTTTATCCTATATTATATGATCATAAATCTGCTGGAAAAACCTAAAAGACCATCTCACCCAAGCCTTTTATTTTACAGATGAGGTAACTTGAGACCCAGAAATATAAAGTGAGTGGCCCAATGTCACAAATCCTGAATTGAGGTTCAAATTCAGCTCATATGACTCAAACTTCTTTCTATTCACCATCCCATACTGCTTGCTTTCACAGAATTTGCTTAAGGAGCACATCTAGATACTTGCTGTTCTTCTTCCGGAAGAATAAGCCCACTATGTCCTGGGTACAGAAGGCAGCTATTTTAAAGCATAAATATATCTGCCAAAAAAAGGAACTCCAGAAATATAACTGTCCCTAGGTCACTGTCTGAGGCATAAATTCATGTCAAGAATTCTTCTGGATTTGTCATATGTCAAACTGCCTAGAAACTTTGATCTTTCTTTAGTGAGATGTGGAAGTTTTTATACAGTCTTTGTACCTTTGAGAAACAAGACAGGAAATGGGTCTCTATCTTTCAGGTCATGAACAAGACCTTAAACCATCTGTACAGTGAATGCTTGGGATCCATTTCTGAGAAGGAAAAATTAAGGAAAAGAGAGCTTACTAATGCATTTACCAGCAGGGTGAAGGGAAAACACACATTGCATGGCCCTGGCTCCTGTATAACAAGAAAGACAAAAATAAGAGGGAAGGAGAGACAGAAAGAAACAGTGAGATAGGGACAGAGACCTAGAGAAACAGAGAAATAAGACACAGACAAAAAGACAAAAATACACAATGAGATAGAAACAGAGATGGGAAGAGAGAGTCAGAGTAAAAAGAAGAATAAAATGAAGTATAGAAAGATATACAGCAACACATTAACAAAAAAGACAGGAAAATAAGGGGATAGAACCAAAGGGAGGAAAGGCCAAAAGAGGCAGAGTAAGAGACATAGAGAAAGTAACAGAAAAGGAGTGAAAACTTACATGCAAGAGAGGAAAAGAGAAGAACAGAGAAATAACAAAAGAAAGAAATCAATATAGAATCAAGAAAGGACAATAATAAAATTAAAGAAAATAAGATACAAGTAGGATGAGTGATAGGTAAATTAAAAATAATGAAGTATTACAGGAGAAAGGAAGGAAAGGAGAGTAGAAGCAGGAAAGGAAGAAGAAAAGAAGGGAGAAAGGCAAAAAGGAAGGAACAAGGGAATGAGGGAAGAAGGCAGGAAGGAAGGAAGGAAGGAAGGAGTCAAGGAGAGAGGGAGGGAGGAAGAGAATAAGGAACAATAGTGGAGTGAAAAAATCCAGCATATATGGCTGCTTTGATACTAACATTCCCTCCCTCACTTCATTCCTCGCCCCCCCCCACACACACACACAGAGTTTTTAAAAGGCCCTATCTGCAACTGTAGACTCCCCAGAGATATGAATGGCATATTTTATAACTTTAGAATAGGCTCTCAGGAGTCTTTCCCTTAATGTACAAATAACTGGGAGCAGATATTAAATCATAAATACTTTCTAAACACTGGAAAAGAAGCCTGTTGATTTCTGGCTGCACACAGTTCTTAACATTTTACTCCCTTACCCCAAAATTTTCAGTGACTTCCAGTGAGTAGGTCTAAACTCCTTAACCTGGCTTTCAAGGCCTTCCAGAATCTTGTGCCATGTTCCCTTTCCAAGTGTATCTCAGTCTATTCTCTTTGATATAAGAAATGCTCCAGTGCACAGAATACTCAGATGTACTTCTAAATACTTTGTCCACTTTTTCATTTGTTCATCTCATTCTCAGTGATTGGAATCAACCTCTTCCAACCTCTGCAAAAGTCACTTTCTCTATATAGCCTAAATAAGAGCTCCTAGCTAAGTGACTGCATTAACACTTACAAAGCTCTTTCACCAGACGATCTATAATGTCGGTGGCCAGAGTATTGCTATTATTGACATCTTTCCTATGAGAGCATCAAGGCTCCTGGAGGTTAAGGGATTTGTTGGGGATTACTCTTCAGGTAAAACTCTTCAGCAACGGGACATAAGCCAGCTCCACACACTCCAAGTGATATGTTTTTTTCTTACAATAATGCAGAGCCCTTTCTAATGGTCTTTCCATTGTCCAACTTCTAAAGAACATCTTTTCAGAAATGCTTTTATATTCTTATCATAAGAGGTTATTCACAAAGGAAGAACATTGTCTTGCAGGTTTGCCAAACTATATTGAATGAACATAGAATTGTAATTTTTTTTGGTTCAATTTTTTAGTTGTGTCTGACTCTTTGTGACTCTATTTGGGTCACAAAGACATAGTGGTTTGCCATTTCCTTCTCCACAGATGAGAAAACTGAGGCAAACAGGGTTAAGTAACTTACCTAGTGTTACACAACCAGGATCTGAGGCTGGATTTGAACTAGTACTCTACATGTATTCAAACAAACATGATATAGGTCAGAGTAGGCACAGTAGAAATAGCCCTTATCTTCTTGGAGTTGGAAAATCTAAGTTCAAATCCCACCAGTGATATTTAATATCTAAACAATCCCACACAATTCACATATCCTCCCTGGGTCTGTTTCTTTCTGGGTTAAAAAAAAAAGGGGGGTGGGATAGATGACTCCCTGAAGTCCCTTCCCAATTTAGGTCTAGAATCCCCTTATTTTCTTGGGCAAACCATGCAAATAGATTCATAAAAAGAGCCTAAAATAAATATGTATTTTATATATTTTTATTTTTATATATTATTTATTATATAATAAAGCAAAATGAGATCTTTGAAGAGAGAGAGAGAGATCACCTCTTGCTGAGATCAAGTTTCATGGAGGAAATGGTATCTGAACTGGTTTGAACTGGATTCCAAAGGAAAGCCAGGACTGTAAGTGCTCCTGAGGAGAAGGGGTCAAGGAGGTATCCCAGACATCTGAGTATGGGAAAGGGTTGGAAGAGACCAGATACACTGAGAGGTCAGTACACTGGCTATATTTGGATTCTATAAAGAGGAACAATGATAATCAGAAGTCTTTACTTTCTCAGGAATGTGTGGGTTGAAACTAGGATTCCCACAAGTCATTTTTTCCTTAATTATTGTTCAGGGAGTGAGATAGATTTTATTTATTTAGCTTGTTTAAAGGAACAAAAATTTCCAGATGTCTTTTGCAAAGTTCAAACCAGCTCCCCATTTGGCCACAGGTGGTGGTCTCGATCATTCTAGTTGAGTGGAAAGGGCTCCCATAGGGACAGTCACATCATGGATAACAGTATTCCTCTATTCCAAGACTAAACTTTTCAATTTCTTAAGAACGGAGTGATTTTCCAGTCTTCAGCTCTCTTGACATGGGGCTGTGTCCAAAAGCAAGATAAATTTTTCAGGCATGTGTGAATAATTAAGAAAAAACACTCTTAGTATCTAGAACATCTAATACCAGAACTAAAAGAGACTTTAGAAAATTAGTTATATAGAGTATCAGAGCTCAACAAGACATTAGAACATAGAATATACAATGTTATAGCCAAAAAGGACCTTGAAAAATATAAGAAACAACCATTAGAGCAACAGAGTCAGAACTAGAAAAGATCTGAGAAGTCTGTTGTCTCTCCTTAGATTATAACCTTCATGAGTGAAGGGACTATCTTTTCCCTCTTTTGTGTTTCCCTAATGTTTTTGATAAAAGTTTACTGATTGATCGTCCTGGAGTTCATGAATGTTTTTAATGAAATATTTATATGATAGTATTCTTTATATAATTGGATTTCTTTGTAAGCAAATGAATTGTATCTAAAAAAAAATTTCTGAGAAGGCACCCATAAGCTTTGTCCTATTGACAAAATCCCACATACACATACGTACAGACAATTATGCTCTAGTCCAAATACCTCTGATTAAGTAGTCATGGTACAAACTTGAATGTCAAAATGGAAGAGGATTTGAGATATCATCCAAAAATGGGAAAAATGAGGTATAAGAAGATCAGGGAATTTGTTCCCCATTACACAGCTAAAGGATGATAGATCCCCGGGAATCTTACACTGGAAGGAACCTGCAAGATCATAAGACCATCAAGTCCAAACTCTGCATTTAATTATATGAAGAGGCTGAGACTTATAAAGATGAAATATCTTGCCCTGGTCACTGGCAACACACTATAATTCTAGGACTACCTATTAAAACATTTAAAAAAGTTATAAGATTTGGGGCATCTCACTCATGCTGTTAATTTATCAGATTTTTTTCTGGAGAGTAAGGTCTGATGGGATGACAAGTAACAGCTTGAAAAGCCAAGACTTAGCTTCTTCCATTGATCTAAAATAGCACGGAAGGCTGGAGTAAGAAAGGAGGGAGAATGACGATAGCAACAAAAAGTCCTTTCTTCAAGGAGATGATATTCTTTTAACCAATAATTTAATACTTGGTTAGTCAGTTATTATCTAAGATTTAACTTCCTCATCTGAAAAGTGAAGATATGAAGATTTGCAGATTTTAGTTTTGTTCTTTTGCTTCTTCTCTTTTTAATGGGATTTTTGTAAAACTTTGTGTTCTAAATTTTTTCCTTCCCTCCTTTACCTCCCTTCTCCCCAAGACATCAAGCAATCTGATATAAGTTAAATATGTGCTATCCCTTTAAATCTATTTCCATATTTGCCATGTTGTTGTGCATGGTTTTTGATGATAAAATGGAATAAAATGTTCAAAGGCCTGTGCAAACCATGTTATTTAAAAAAAAAAATTACTTCTCTGTATCCCCCATATCATTCCCCATCTCCCTGTAATTTGCAGAAGCTGTCCACTTTACCTGAAATGTCTTTCTCTTATTCATTTCCACCTGTCAACATCCTTATTTTCCCTTAGAGGATCAGTTCAGCCAGTTGTGTTTTGATATAAAGTCTTTCCTATTTTTTCCCAACAAAAACTCCTCAATTTTTTCCATTGAGCCTTTTGTTTAGATATCTTCTTTACTGCCAATAAACTCCATGTTACACTCAAATAACTGATAAGTGCCTGAGGCTATATTTAAACTCAGGTCTTCCTGACTTCATGTACAGAATGCTATCCATTATGTGAACTAGCTACCTAGAAATTACAGGGCTATTTAAAAAACAAAACAAAATAAAACACTCAGGGCAAAATTAGACATCAGGACTTTGGTAGATGCCCTTTTGACAAAGTACAATATTTTATTTATAGATTACAGTCTAGTTGAATTAAAAAAAAATCAGAAATTAAGAATTTAAATGATTTCAAGATTTATGAGATCCTAAAATGTTAGAGCCTAAATGGATCATATTTTCCAATTCACCCCCCTGTTTTTACAGATGAAGAATCTGAGCTCCAGGGACAGGAAGTACTTTGTCCAAAGTCACTTGTCTGGTATCAGAATTGGGATTCAAATCCAGGTCCATTGGCTCACAATCTGGCCTGATTTCCAGTGCTGATAATATCACACAGCCTCCCCCCTTCCTGGTGACATCATTGCCAGTACAACCCTTTGCAAAGACAGTTGTGTGTGTGCTAATTTACTTCAAGAGAGCCCTTTCTTTATCAAGGGAAAGTGAGATAACACAATCTGCCTTTCCAGTCCCCTTTCAAATCATGTATTACATCATCACTGTCCCTTAAAGACAAATGAGCAGATTCTTGATGGTTAATGATTAATGTAACCTTCTCATCTGTTTCCTACTATTATAAGATCAAACAGGAAAAGTCAGGGTGGCAATATGACATTCTCATTAGAATGCAAAGCCAGGATGGAAGAGACTATTGCTCAGAAATTCACTAAATAATAAAATTCAGAATAGTCTGCTGATTAGGGCTGAGAAGGGGAAGAGAGGGAAGGGACAGAGTTAGTTCCAGACAAATGGGTTTATTGGGAGCAAAGGAATGTTTTATCAAAAGTGGATTTGACTAAGCTAATTCCAGGCCAAAAATTCGTTTTAAAAAAGTAAAATTATTTCATTATATCTTAATCCTCTCTTTCCTAGCTTTCACTTCCACATTTCAAGAAATCACAGAATTATGGGCTCTTGCTTGGTTTTATACAAATAATCTCTGATTCACTCATGAAAAAAATGTCGTTCTACACACCAAAAAAATAATAATAATTTTATTTGATAGAGATTTAATGGTGCCTTACAAAATTGACTAAGAATATTGAAGACTGGAGGCAGTTGTAAGCCACTCTGAGCTGGTGTCTGTTTTTGCTGCTACTTACTTTAGACAAGTGACTTCATTGTCATGTATATAGATTTCATTTGTAAAATGGAGGGAAAGTGGATGAGATAATTTCTAAGACCCTCCATGTCTATTTTTTTTCTCCAATTCCAACATTTTATGCTCTATGTAACCTTTCAAGATTAACATTTTACATTGTAAGTCCTTTAAGAACATCTCAGCTCTAGCATTCTAGCTTCTAAGTACTTTCTACTCCATCAAGCTCTCATATCTCAAGTTCTCTTTCATTTATAATAACTTCTCAATTCTCTTTTTATTGGAATAGTCCACATTCTGAGGTCCCATCGAGTTGTGACATTCTTTTATGATTTTTTTTCCTACTGTAAAATGCACTAAAATCAAATGTGCTTTTAAAAAAATAGTAAAATTATATATCAACAACAGAACACACATAGAGTGGTCAGTAGAGTTTGAGGAAAATGATAACTACCATTTCCAATCTTACTTCCCAAGAGTCCAATACAAGCACGAATGTCAAAATTTCCAAGGTGATATTTTCAATGCATCCTAATACATCATGCCATACATGGCCATGCAATAACAAGTCCAACTTGACAGCCTCTGTCTCCATGACAGGAAGCAAATGTTGGCAGGATATAAACTGAAGGAAACAATTTGTGGATAAAGCTCTTTCACACTTTTACTCAACAAACAATTGTACAAAAAAAAAAAAATTTTTTTTGTTATATTTTCTAGAGGGCTATGTTGGCAATAGCTTGGGCAGAAGAATATATGTGTGTCCAAAGGGATAGGGGTTGGGGGCAGGGGTGAGAAGGGGGAGGATTGCTAAACTCCAGTTTTACAAGAAGATTCATAAAGGAGAATTTGGGGGAAAGAAGAATGCTTGGAATTAGAGGAAAATATTTAATCTAAATTTTTCCTTCCTTTTATTTTTTGAGAAGGAATAATCCTCATATCTTTATAACCAACAGAGTATACTGATGAAAAAATTTCTGTGGATCTATCTTAGCATAGTATTATAGAATAATAAAAGAATGGTTCTGTTCTAACTAGCTATGTGACCTCTCTGCACTCAAATTCCCCTCTCTGACAAGAGAATGAGTTATATTAATTTATCTCAGTGTACTCTAGTGCCTCAGGGAATCTATAAGGTCAAAACTATTTTTGTAATCAAACTAACAGGTATTAATTTCAAATATGGCAAATATGATAGCTATAATTTGTACCAAATCTCTTTGGAGTCTTCAATAATTATGAGTTATAAAGGTACCTGAGACCAAAAAGCTTGAAAATCTCTAGACTAAAGGATATCTAAGATCACATGCAGATCTGACATTTTTAATTCTCACTCTCTCTCCTACAAAGGTTTTTGTTTGTTTTTGTGTTATAGTTGGCCAGAATGCTTTATTTAAAATCACTTTTCAAAGTATCACACCATCAACAGTATGTAAAAATAAGTCATTTCCTAGTGGGATAGTGCTTCTAAATCATTGTATTTCATTTAAAAGATACAAATTCAATTTTATTCAACAAGTGTGGGTTAAGCACCCACTATGTACAGGCACTTTACTGAGCAATGAAATAAATTAATTTCCTGCCCTCAAGAGCTTATTTGGGGGGAAACTTGGGATCTGATTTTGTTGTTGTTGTTATTTTTTCAGTCATATCTGATTCTTTGTGACCTCATCTGGTTTTTCTTGGCAAAGATAGTAGAGTGCTTTGCCATTTCCTTCTTCAGCTCAGTTTTACAAATGAGGAAACTGAGGCAAACATGGTTAAGTAATTTTCCCAGGTTCACAAAGCTAGGAAGTATCTAAGACCTTCTGTTACACAATTTTAAGGAGGAATCTGCTTTAAAAAAAATTTCTTTAAGACAAGTCAATGAGAAGATAGTTAATTTTCTTTCAATAGAGCAGATTACTCCAGTATCATCTGATGCTGCCTCTCAGGGCCCTGCCCTAAAATCCAAGAAAGGCCTCTCTATAGACAGCATTAAAGACACAGAAATGTTGGGCTCATTCCTGGGAAATTCACTCAAATCATCATCCAAGATCTATTAACTCTTAACTTACACATTTCCAACCAACAGCCTCCAGTAAAATCCTATTCTCATACCTCATGCTGATCCTGAGCAGGTCCTAACAAGCTGGAGGGGTTTTGAGTATGAGCTCAAGGTCTTTTGAATCTTCTCTGTAAATAGGCATGAATGTATATGATGTGTTATTTTATATACACACATTTTATATTTAGGAAATGTTAAAAATGTTTATGAAATTTTAGAGTTTAATGAAATCTCAGAGGTCAAAAACCAAATCTCATGAGAAGTGCCAGTTTCACAGTTTGCCTTTTTATAGCATTTTATGGTCCACAAAGTTCTGTTCTCACAATAACCCTATGATAGAGAAGTATATTCTCTATTCATAGATAAGAAAGCTGAGAACAACAGACTCAAGTGACTTCCTTATAGTCACAGATAGTGAGCAACAGAATGAAGATTCAATGTTGAGGCTCTCAATTCCATGTCCAAAAGATGAAGGAAGGAAGGGAGAAAGGAAGGAAGAAAGCAAGGAAGGAAAGAAGGAAAGAAGGGAGGAAGGGAGGGAGGGAGGGAGGAAGGAAGGAAGGAAGGAAGGAAGGAAGGAAGGAAGGAAGGAAGGGAGGGAAGGATAACCCAATCATTCCAGGAGATTCTAATCTACATTTTCCTCCAAAATTCTCTGGTTATAGATAATATACTGAATCTATGGAAGCAAGCAAATAAATTATAGAGGGAGAGAATGTAGGGGGAGAAGAGAAGAAGATTCAGAACAAAGTTTTCTCCTTTCTAACCATCTGTTCATTCTAAGCCATCCCTAATAGGACAAGATACTGCCCATTTGAGAAGCTTTTCTACTTAATGGTAGAAGAGAAAATTATCTGTTCTCTCATCCAGCAGAGTTTCCCACCATCTACCATGTAGAAAGAGGAAGGGATTTGGCTCTTTCCCAAGTGTTTGATCCTCAGAATAACTTCCTTTTGCACTGCCTATAATTGCTGAAATTCATGCTGTGGTGCTGCTCTGGCTCCGTTCCTCTGAGAAGAAAGAGGCAAACATGAGTGATTGATGGCTCCTGTCACTAACTGGGAAGAGAAGCAGCTGCCTCTCATTGGGGGTGCCCACCAGCAGACATTGGGCAGTGGAGGCCCAACTGGCAGAAATCGGGGATGTTCAGCAGGGAAGCACCTGAGCTACTTCAGTTCTTCCTCCTGGGAGAGGACACCAGTCTCACCCTTATCATAAGTGACACCATTCACCAAGCCCAAGTACACACTTAATCAAAAAGGACCTTTTCTTTTTACTTCAAACCAAATTAAATACACATACCAGGCAGTCCAAGCTCACAGTGGAAGTACCTTTAAACTAGAGAATGAAAATAGTCCTGAAAGGGACCTGAGAAAATAAAATTTCAAGTAGGAAAGGTTCTTACAAGTCCTTGAGGCAACATGAAGTAGTGGAAAGTTCACTGAATATAGAGTCAGAGGATCTAGATTTAAAGCTGACCATTATTAACTATATAATTTTGGGTAAATCACTTAACTTTGGCAGTCCTGTTTACTCCTCTATAAAAGGTGGGTTTTTGAATGGATGGTTTCAGGTGTCTCTTCAATGCTAGCTCTAATTCAATAGTCTATTGAGCTCTAAATTTTCTTTAATAACACAAGATTATAATCCTAGGATTGAGATCTATTAGGCTGGAATTTCAAGGATAGAAGAAATTTCCTTTTGCATTCTCCAGCAAATAGAAAAAGAAAATGCATCATAATGAACTGAACTTAGTTTTATAATCACTTTAGGAAATAGTAAACTACTCCATATAACTTGCCAGTACATAAAAAAAAAATTAAAAATGACAAAAAAAGGTACTTCAGTGTATTGTTCTTGAACTCTTTTATTGGGAAAACCAAATGTAACAGGAGGACCTACTCCACTCTGGAACTTCTTGCTTTCCTAAGTTCAACATGGAGGATTTGGAATAATGATAATTATAAAAATCTAAATTAAAACTGTATATCTATAGTCCCTGTATCACCAATTTAACTATCTACCAGACATCAGCACTTAGATATCCCATAGATATCTAGGTCAACATGTATGAAATGTGAAGTGTTATATTTCTCCATCAAAAATCTCTCTCCTCCCACTGTTGCCCCCATGTTTTTCTATTTTTGTTGAGGAACCAATCTTCCTTCCAATCATATTGGGGAGAGTTCTATACGTGAAATATCCCCTACGTCACCACCCTCCAAAATCCAATGAGCTGCCCAGTCTCATAGATGCTATATCCAAAACACCCACTACCTCCATCTTCTTCTCTCCAATCACATTCTCTATCATAGTTCAGGCCTTAATTATTTATTGTCCAGCCTAAATTATTACTCCTCTTTCTTTACATTCTCTTCTAATAATATGGGCCTAATAGCAGTTTTTTATTAATGGCATTTCTTCTCTTATCTGTAATGTACCTTTGCACAGATGATCCTCCATGTATGAAATGCATTCCCTCCAGACCATCACCTCTTTAAATCCCTATATTTCTTCAAAGCCCATTTCCTGTACATCTTGGGCATGATCTTGTTTTATCAACTCAAAATGTATTTCTCTATCTTAATATTTTGTTCAGCTTTGAATATATTTTGTGCTTGTTTATCTGTCTACATGTTATGTAGACTGAATGTCTTTTTTTTGTCTTGGTTGTGGTTTTATTAAATCAAAAATTGCTAGATAAATGCTGAACTATTCATCATTTTGATAATTAGGTAGTATTTGCTTTACAGAGACAATGCTATTATTTTGTTTCGTTTTCTGTTTTTAAAAAGCTGACTGCTTTTTTAAGCTTTTTCTATTCAAAATATATGCATAGTTTTCAAAATTCACCCTTGCAAAAACATTGTGTTTCAATTTTTTTTCCCTCCCTTTCACCCACCCTCTCTCTTAGACAGCAGGTAATCCAATATGTGCAATTCTTCTACACATATTTCTACAGTTATCATGCTGCACAAGAAAAAAACAGATCAAAAAAGGAAAAAAAATGAGAAAGAAAACAAAAAGCAAGCAAACAACAATGAAAAGGGTGAAAACACTATGTCGTGATCCATATTTAGTCCCCATAGTACTCTTCTAGGATGCTGATGGCTCTCTCCATCACAAGTTTATCAGAATCGGCCTGAATCCCCTCATTGTTGAAAAGAGCCCATCAGAATTGATCATTGCATAATTTTCTTGTTGCTGTGTACAATGTTCTCTTGGTTCTACTCACTTCACTTAGGATCAGTTCATGTAAGACTCTCCAGACCTTTTTGAAATCATCCTATTATACAACAATATACATTACATTCATATACCATAACTTCTTCAACCATTCTCTAAATGTTGAGAATTCATTCAGTTTCCAGTTCTTTGCCACTACAAAAAGGGCTGCTACAAACATTTTTGCACATCTACATGTTGTTTCTATTCACTAGAAGGTAAGCAATCTGAGGACAGAATCTATTCCAGTTTTGTCTTTCTAATCCTAGGATCTAGTAGAGTACTTTGTTCATGAACTACTTAATATCTCTTTTTCAAATTCAACTGATTATAGAAATCATGAGTAAAACAAAAATATTTAATTGTGATAGAAGATAAATAACAAATAAAAATTAAAACAATAGAATCATTTTCTACTCTTTTCTCTTTTTCATATGAAGGGGTGTAGTTTTTTCATACATGAATAATGAGACACATTCAAGGAAAATTCATATTCCTAGATATTAGGCAAGTTAGCTTTTCATCCAAAACCAGTTTTATGGCTTATTTTGATGAATGGAGATGGGAGATGGGAGTGAGGGGGAGAGCAGCCAGCTGATGCTCACTGCTTCTCTGTTTTACCTCTCACAAATAACCCAGCTGCTGTCAATCCAACTCAGCCCTATGAAAAGTCACCCTTCTCCAACTCCAACACTGCCATTTACTGTTTTTCAAAAATGCTTCTTTTGCTTTTGGAAGAAATTGTACACCTATTTCCAAAACTACTGCTTCCATGAAGGGTTGTTATTGCAGCTCAAAGGAGATATCCACTGCTGTAGCTTCTTCCTCCTCAGAGAAATATTATAAGTGTTACTGAGCACACTTTTGGATCTAAACATCTTGGCTACATTTATCCAGCAAACAAAATTCCCTCACTTTCCTATTTGCTCTCCTTTACAATAAGTTACCTAAGGCCTTACTCCCAGATGGGAGAGATTAAGTGCATTCTTTTTGCTTCTTTCCACTCCCTAGAGTGGATTATCTGTCTTTTACTGAGTTATTAGGAAGCTATAACTAAACATGCTCTCCTTTTCATCTCTCAGCATCTTTCATGACTCCAGCATCTAGCACAATGGCCATGCAAACTACCTGGACAGAATCACTTAATAATACTAGAAAAGTGACTTCAGTTGACTTGCTTTCAGGCTTTCATAGCAAAATGAACTTGCCCCTTGTATGTTAAAATAACTCAGGAACAACTCCCCCAAAATAAGAGCTAGATTCAAAATCTATTCATTTACCAAGTCAATGTGTGAACTTATTCACTTAATGTCTTTAATTTTTAGAATTGTTTTCTTTCTAATTTCTCTCCTTTCCTTAGCACTATTTGACACTTAAAACAACCCTATAAGCTACATAGGATAGTTATTTCTATCCCTCTGTGATAACTATAAGAATATGGGAAACAATAATAATTTTCATTTATATAAGACAGTGTTTTAATAAGTGATTTCTTCATAACATCTGTAAGGCAATGAAAATATCATAATTCTCTTTTCACAGAAAATGAAACAGGCTTTCTCCAAGTTTATAATAACAATGTTTATAATCTTTACTACCAGTTTGACTTAGCTTCACCATAAATTAGAGGGGGGGAAGATATGTAGTTATAGATTAGATATAGATAAATAGGGATATATAGATAGATAGTTGTATATATGTAAACATACATGTTTATATATGCAAATTTTACTTTTTATATAAACTATTAGGATACAAAGAGATATATGTTTACATATAAACATATATTATATATATATGTTATATCTACAAAGAGAGAGTAAAAGAAGAAAGATAAAATAAAAGAAGAAAGAGAGAAACAAAAAGAAATTAATGAGAACAAATCTAAAAAGTGAAGCCATGAGTTTTGAAGCTGGAAAGCACATTAGACAACATCTTTTACAAATGGAGGAAATGAGAACCAGATAGGAGAAGAACTTGCCCAAAGTCACACATAAGCAGCAAGTTCAGAAACTGAATGTAGTTCCCCTGGCTCCAAACCTACCAGCCCTGATTGCATTATGTTCTGTAACATTATGCCAGCCTAGAGTGGGCACCTATTCTACTTCTGGAGGGTGGATCTTCAAAGTAATTTTTCCGAAAGTACAGATCTGATCATGTCATTCCAACTATTATATAAATCTGAGAATCCACTATCACTCTAGGAATAAATACAAATTTATGTTCAGCATTAAAACTCTTCGTGAGCTAGTAATGTTTCCCCAATATTTCCAGGCTTCTTATACTTACACTGCTTTCAAGTATTGTTCCCCCAATATCACTGGCCTCCTTGCAAGTCTCAAACAAGACACTCCATCTCTTGACTTTCAGCATTTTTACTGTCTATAAGCTTGGAACATTGTCTTTCTTCCTTTCCAAGTACTGACTTCTCTGACTTCCCTCAAGAGTCAGTGAAAATTCTATCTACTACAGGGGTTTTTCTCAGACCCTCTTAACTCTAATGCCTTCTCTCATTGATTATTTCCCATTTTCCTTATACAGTTCATTGTGACAATTGCTTGCATGTCATCTTCCCCTTTAGCTTGTCAGTTCTATCTTTCGCCTTTGTTTAAAATATCCCTAGGTATTAGCACAGGACATGGTACATATTATATGTTTAATGAATGTATATTATTGAAATGAATGAAGCATTAATTAAAAATTTATTCTGTGTCCAGCACAGGAAGAGCTTGTGATATAAATAAGTCAGACAATTTTTGCCCTCAAAGAATTTATGTGCAAGCTAGGAGTTTAGGGCAAAAGAGCTCTACTGTCCAGTTCTTTTACTCCTAATTCCACACCTTTACATGTTATACATGGAGAATACTTAGTTAATGCTCCAGAATACTTGCTTAAAATATTCCAGATGCATAAAAAAACAAACTACAAAGAGACCAATATAGTAAAATAGAAAGAACATGGTACTTGAAATCAAAAGATGTAGCCCCTCACTTGCTATGTCACCATAGGAAAATTATATCCCTTCTCTGAGCTTCAAATTGACCTAATTACAATTCATTCCCACCTCCATCAAGAGGTGTTTAAGGCTCAGGTGAGATCATGCTTTTGTAAGCATGAAATTCTACAGAAATATGAAATATTGCTATCATTATTGCATATTAAGCCATAGGGATATAGCTTTTATCTGCTCATGGATTCTCCCCCTTTCACTTTCCCACCAAGATTATTAATAGAGCGATTAGTTTTACTCTGTGAGATGCTCTTATCTATCCATGCACAAGGATCAATTGATCTTTCAAATCTTTGCCAACAAAACCCCAAGTGATCTCTTAATTTTCCTCTCATAATTATTGATCAGCTGAAAGAAAAATTTCCAATAGACTCTCTTAAAGTTTGGGGGGAAAGCAAATCAATGACTGATCTGCTGTATAAAGCATGTTTTTAGGAACTTCCCATCAAGCGTGCCTTGAAAATAAAATCCAGTTTTTGTGGTAGGACTTTTCTAATTGTAAAATCCTGTGAGCTAAAGAACTGAGCCACAGTTGACTTGACCTGTCCAGATTCTTTCTATCCTGCCCAGCTCTTGTTTCCCTTCTCTATGAAGCATTTCAGAGATGTGGCCCACTTAAGTCACACAGTTGGCAAGCAGTAAAATCAGCAATTGGAACCAGGAGATGCAGTACAGCGAATTTCCCTTTTAATATAAAGCAAAAGGAATAAGGAAATGGAATGGAAAGTGTTTACATTTAAAATAGCCATCAACTATTAATATTTCTCTTGCTGTACTCTAACACTTTTATTGACAGACATTTCTTGAACTGCCAGTATCCCTCAAGAATAAGAATAAGTGGCTATCCAGGAAACTGCATGCATAAGGAAAATTTCCCTTCATATTAATTAAATCCAATAAACTGGATGTTCTGGCACCTACTATGTGCTTAATGTGAATGCTACAAGTAACATTCCTGTGTTGGATGATAAAATAAGACATTTACCTTTCTAAGACTTGTCTTAGGCAGCTAATTGGAAAAATCAGACCTGAAGTCAGGAGGATCTTAATTCAAATGTGGCTTCCGATGCTTAACACTTACTAGCTCTGTCACCTTAGGCAAGTCACTTAACCCCCATTGCCTCTGAAAAAAAGTCCCCTAAGATATTTATCTTTAAAATGGTTCAGGTTTTTCTACCCTTGAAGATGAGCATCTCCTAAAATATTTTTGTTCCTATTATTAGGAACTATATTATACATGTACATATAAGAACTATATTATGCAATAGCATTCAAATTACAAAATATTTAGCGTGTTTCATTGAACTTCATAATAAGCTTGTAAAAAGATAGGATGCAGCTAGGTGACACAGTGGATAGAATGCTGGGCATGGAATCAGGAAGATTTAGCTTTGTGAGTTCAAATCCAGCCTTGGACACTCTACTAGCTGTATGATCCTGGACAAGTCATTTAATCCTGTTTGCTCCAATTTACTCATCTGTAAATTGAGTCAGAAAAGGAAATAGCAAATCACTATAGCTTTTTTGCCAAGAAAATTCTAAATGGAATCACAAAGAGATAGAAATGACTGGACAACAAGCCTTAAATATATCATCTGACTTCTCAATGAACTAGACATCTCTCTAAGGACATAAGTGACTGAATTATTGCTGGTTTTATAGTAAAGGGAATTTTCAAGCTGGAAGAATTCTATATTGATGAAATCATAGGTTGGGACCAAAAGAAGAAAAAAGTTAAGAAATCAAGGAATTAGCTTTAACTCATGAACCGATAAATTTGAAATTTGTGGAGTTTTTACAAAAATTTATTTTCTAATGGTTATGAGATGTTTTATTAAAGTATATTTTTAAATGTATATTAAATGTATAAATGTATATTAAAAAGTATATTTTAAATGAGTACATTTGAAAACTTACATCAACTATTCCCTGACATCAAGATGGCTAATTGAACTGCAATATGACAGAAGCATCACTGAGTGTAAAAAGGAGCTTCCAACATCATAATAATATGATCCATAAGTAAAATCTTCACAAGTTTTGAAACTAAAATTCAGCTTTTAAATAACCTAGACTTTTCTTACTTTTCCATTCCCTTTGTTTCACTTCTCTCCACTCTAAGATCCAGGGATACCAGACTCCATGCTGTTCCTCAAACAAGACATTTCATCTTCTCACTCTGCATTTTCACTGGCTGCCCTACATGCCTAAAATGCTCTTCCTCCTTGCCTCCAGTTCTGGTTTCCTGCAGATTTCAGATCAAAATATCATCTTTTGCTAAAAAGCCTTTCCCTGGTAGTATCTTTCCTAAGAGATTACCTGTATATGTATAGGCATATATACACATGTGTACCTATATGTATATATATATATATATATATATATATGCATAGAGAGAGAAATATAAATGCTATATACATATATAGAAATTCATACACACATACAACTTTGTGAATCCAAGATCGCTTATTTCATATTTTATGTGCATATACACACATTTGTGTGTGAATACACATATAGAGTATATGTGTCATATACATATACATAAACACACACACAATTATGGAAATACGATATAGTTTTCATGTTTTCTCTTCCATTAGAATACAAGTTTCTTGAAGGCAGAGATTGTTCTTGCTAACTTACTCAATGCTTATAGACTATCTAAATTTTGTGTATTTCTTAATGCTCTTTAATAGTTTTCAGTTAAAAATTAGACTTTCCTTTTTCATTCTAATATGAAACAAACCCATGGGAATCACAGTTAAAAAAAAAAAAAAAAAGAACACGGAGCAGCCCAATAGAAGCAGTGCCTGCCCTCCCTACAGTCAATGATGCAGGAAGGTTAATGACTGAGATCACACTCTGAAGGCAGCAGAGAAATCCTCCTCCACTTCTTATGTGTCAGAAATGGAGCATGGATGTAAGAAGGACTCTTGGGGAAAATAAATGAGGTGTTTTACCATTTTTATTGTCAAGTATGCCTGTTCTCACTTGAATGGAAACATGCCAGTAATATTACTGATATCATTAATTAATAGCAGCTGTACAATCATCTACTTCTCACTTTGCAAAAGCCAAAAGAGGAGATCCCTTCCCACACCCTATGCCCACAGCCCTGATGAAGGTCTCTCCTCTTTCTTACCTTTCTAGGCAATTAGCAAAATGGAAGCAGGCAAAAAATTTGATGACCTAAAATTCAAGATAATATATTTCACTAATGATTTGAAAACAGAGGAAAGTAAATCTTACCTGTCAAAGTCTTTTCTATGTGTCTCTCTGTGTCTGTCTCTATGTTTCTGTCTGTCCTTCTATTTTACTTTGTCTCTCAGTCTCTCTCAGTCTCTCTCTCTCTCTCTCTTTCTCTCTCTCTCTCTCTCTGTATATATAGATAGATAGATATAATATAGATATACATATATATGTATGTGTCTCTCGTGTCTGTCTTTTTTCCACTCTGTTTCTGTCTCTCTCTCCGTCTCTCTCTCTGTCTCTTCCTCTCTCTCAATCTCTCTCTCTCTTCTTTCTCTCTGTCTCTCTCTTTGTCTCTCTCTCTCTCTCTCTCTCTCTCTTGATATAATATACATTATTTGTCTCTCTTTTTCACTCTGTTTCTGTCTGTCTCTGTCTCTCATCACATCATTAGAACACAATTTATTCAGATATTTGACATGATCTTCCAATTAATTCCTCCTCCAATGTCTCCTTGCCATACTGAGATGACTATGGCTTTTCCAAGTCTTGTCCAGGACAGAGTAAGTTCTGGTCAGTTAGGTTCTGGAAACAATGGTAAGGCAGGAGACCCACCATGTGTCTGTCCTCTGAAGTTGAGTATAGGCATGTGGGAAGAACTATAAAGACTTTTTGAGTCCAGCTACTCATAAATATCATTTATTAAAGTATATCAGGACTGCAAGATGCATCTATGGAGGGAATGTCCTCATGGAAGAAAGCTGGATCCTTGAAACAATTAAGTACTTGAACTAGCAGATTGGCAATGGGTCCAACATTCACACAAGTATATACAATACCATTAAGAGGTTGGCAATATCTCTGTAACAATGTATTTGGTTCAATTCAATAAACATTTATTTATCAAAGAAAAACATCATCATATAATAAATAAGGAATCAGCTATGAGACTAGAAAAATGAGGTTCGAGTCTTGCCTCTTGTTAGTTGAAGCAATTGTTTGAAGCAAAACAAAACACTTAGCCTCAGTTTATAATCAGAGGTATCTAATTCAAAGTCTATATACTACATTGGGCCCCCAATGCTCCCAACTAAAGACCAGACAAGACTAAAATGTCATTGGGAAATATTTAAGAAAATGAATAAAAATACAATTAATTATAATTTGTGGTTTTATAAGTCATTATGTGATCTGTAGGGAGGCTTATATATGGTTTAGTGGCCCCTTGTTTCTCTGCAGATTTGACATATTACTCTAGGAAACTCTCTAAGATGATAAATTTCTGGGAGAGAAAGTTAACCAGCAATGAAAGGCAGAAGAAATTTCCTCATCTGGAAAATCCTTTTATCAATGAAATCACAGTTTCACTCCTTTCCAATCCTATTTTAGGAATAAGGAACTTTGGTTAGGGCATAGGAAATCAAAAATCAAACGCCATATACCCAATTTTCTCACAAAGTCTCCAGACTAATAAGGAAAAATATAAAGTAATAACAATATTTCTATTTACTGGCTTCAAATGGAGGTTTTCATGATTCTGAAACCATCTCCATTTCCCTTTGTTTGAAGGATAACTATTATATAAAGTAGAATGTGGTAGGAGTAAAGGGTAGATCCTGGGGGAGTATAAAGGAGAGATCATTTGCAGCTGAAATCATGAGGACAGGTGGTCTCTGAGCTAAGGAGCTTGAAGGAAGAGGGTATGTATTCCAGGCAGGGAGGACCAATCTGAGTTAATTCACAGAGGTAGGAAAGGACATCTTGAGTTTCAGAGCTTGATACAGTTTGACAGAAATGTAAAGCATGTGATTTGCTTTAATAATATCATTAATATTAAATTTATATTAAAATCAAAGCATTGATTATTATGAAAATATCTGTAAAGTATGAAAATACTGTTTAAAATATGATCTTCAGATGATAAGTGGAGACACAGAAATGATTTGCAAGCTTCTAATGGCTGAACTCCCTTTCTCAGAAGAAGCCAAAACAATGGAAGCATTGTCCTTTGTAGTTGACATCACTGATTCCTTCAGATTGACAAGAATTGAGCACAAAGCTTGGAAGCCTGTCAATTTTGTGAGTTTCCATAAAGGGGGACAGAAATTTCACTCGGGCTCAGTAATGAGAATTTCCTTACCAAAGGGGTGTGAGATCCATCTGAGATAGACTACAGTGAAGTGAGTAAGAGAATCCTGTTGAAAGGAGAAAAAGAGAGAAGGAAGGGGAGAAGGACCAGGAAACCAGTGCAATAAAGCTAATGAGATAAATGAAAAGAGATCAATTAAAAGTCCAAAAAGCACTAATCCAAGATCAAGGCAGAGTTTTGGATTATCAAAGCAGGCACATCATGGTGTGATAACATAAGCTCAGGCCTGGGAATCAAAATGGGATGTTCTGAATAAGTTATGGTATATGAATGCAATGAAATATTATTGTTATATAAAAAAATGATGAGCAGGCTGATTTCAGAGAGGCCTGAAAAGATTTACATGAACTGATGCTGAGTGAAGCAAGTAGAACCAGGGAAAACATACAGCAACAGCAGGTTTGTGGGATGATCAACTATGATCAACTTGGTTGGTTCTTCTCAGCGTTTCAGCGATCCAAGGCAATCCCAATAAACTTAGGATGGATCAAGAGAGAGAACTAAGGAGACTGAATATAGATCAACACACACTATTTTCACTTATTTTCTTATGTTTTTTCTCTTTTGTTCTGATTTTTCTATTCCAACATAATTCATATGGAAATAAGTAAAAAATGAATTTAACCCTCAAAGAATTAACTGGGGAAAATAAAAATAATTTTAAAATTAAAAAATGGGATGTCAGTGTTGTACCAATATAGCAAGTCACTTAGCTATTTGAACCTCACAATTTTTATCTTTAAAAGTGGACATAATAATCCCCACTCTATATCCCTCAGAATTGCAAGAGAATACAGTACACACAAGAGTTCTTTATAACTACAAAGCATTATATGAATAAGAGTGGTATTTATTCAAGTTGTTGTTATCGTTGGCATTAATGAGTAGGATTCAATATCAGAACAGATCAAGCATTTGAAGAGTATTCACAGAGGAACTGAAACAAATCACAGACTGATGACACATTGCATACAGACATTAAATAAGGCAGAAGGAAACTCTCCCTGATTATCAACATACAGAGATTAAATGACACAGGAGGGACTCCAACTCAGATCCTATAACCCCCACATGTGGTGCTCTGTCCACTGTACTACACTATCTCCTTCATCCCATTCCCATAGTATCTCTCATGGCAGTTCCATCTTCTCTATTCCCACTGCTTTCACTCTAGCCTAAGCCCATATCATCCACTCTGAAATGCCACAATTGTCCCTTAAAAGGCTTTCTAAACTATAGTTGTTGCCCCCTTCTGATCTTTAATATAATTCTTATAGAGGTAGTTAAGTTATTCCTCCATCAAAAATCATAAGAAGATCCCCACCGCATCCTTCATCAAGTTTAAGGATCTTCCTTGAAGATCCTTCATGATCTGATGCCATCTAGCTTTCCAGTCATATTATTCCTTTCCATGGGCTTATCTGCTCAAAAAAAAAAAAAAAAAAAAAAAAAAAGACTAATTTTATGGCCCTCTTAACCAGCAGGATTTCTTAATGTTGTAGGACTTTGCTAATTCTGTTCTGTTCTAAACTTAAAAGCATAAATGATATTATCTCTAAATTTATTTCTTTCCAAGTACATAGCTTAGTTCTCTGCACATAAGGACTAAATAAATATGTTGTATTATACTACACAACATACTATTTCTTGAACCAATTAGTGTGAAGGATTTACATTGGCCAGATGTTGTTCAGTAATGTCCAACTTTTTATGACCCACATTTGATGTTTTCTTGGCAAAGATATTGGACTGGTTCTCCACTTCGCTCTCATTTTACAGAGGAGTAAACTGAGGCAAAAATGTTTAAATGACTTGCCTTGGGTCATACAATTTGTAAACTTCTGAGACCAGATTGAAACTCAGATCTTGCTGACTCCTCAAGGCCCTGTGCTCTATCCACTGTGCCCACTAGCTGTCCTTTTTAAATAGATGGGTGCCATCTTAGAAGGGTTAAGCTACCTCTAGGCTTACAGTGAAGTTCTCAGAACTGAATTAATTTCAACATTAGTTTTAAAATGTTAAATATGTGCCACTCTCTATGAAGGAAAACATGTCATCAGAAAAAAAATGCAGTCAAAACTCCAAAAACACTAAAATAACTAAACAAATAAATAAATTTGAATTGCTCTTCAAAATTAGAATTATAACCATAAATGTAGGAGCAAATAAAGCTGACTACTAGCTGACTACATCTTTCATTCAGATTTTGTTGAGTAGGAATGGAAGACAGAGTATTTTCAAGTTGGCTTGGTTCAGTGAATTTCTCCTTTGTTTCGTTTTATACCATCACTTTGGGAATGTGGTAGGAAGAAAGAAATATCAACGTTTCAGATTAACGCAATACATTTATAATGAAAACTCAAGGCTGGATTCACTCACTAACACAGAAACCATCTAATATCCTCATTTTTATCAACGGATAAACTAAGCTCTCTAGAGATAAAATGACTTGTTAAGGACACACAACTACAAGAAATCAGAGCTTTTGACTCAAATTTAGACCTGGATGATTCTATTCCAAATAGGATAGTTAACCATCTCTGAACCAAAGTCTCGATTTCTTTTACTACAAATTGAAGCGTTGAATTCAATAATCTTTAAGGTACTTTACTCACTCTGATATCGTATGCTATATTTTATATTCTAAGGCCTCTTTAGCCATAGCAATCTTTGTTTGAAGGTTCTTTCCAAATCTAGTTTCAGATTATAACACTTTTTTTTACAACTCAGACATTCTTTATGTTCTAAAATTCCTCCCCACACTGAAGTTCTGTGTTCTAGGCTCACAAAGTCCTTTTACTTTAGATTTTACGAAAATGAAATTAATAAATTCTGCAGTTTCAGTTAAACACTAATGGAGTATCTGTGGCATCTAGTTATTCCTTTGACAATGGGAAATTAAAGTCAGACTGCTTATTAAATACTGATCATTTACTCTTTTCCAAAGGATATCTGTCACCACATAGTTAGAAACATGAACTTTCCCTCTCCTTCTAAAACTAAAAACAATAAATCTTATATTTATCACCAATAAACATCCTTGAATTGACATGTGGAAACAACCTAATTGACAGGAATACGTCTGTGACAGTTTTTGCCTTTACTGTGCCTTTTTCAGTTAAAGAAACATTTTCTCAGAGAGGTGTTGGCAATGCAAATGAGTCCCAATGGACCCAGTCTATATCTGGCTCAGATAACAGGCTCCCTTCTTTTAAGGAGCTCATGTCACTGCTTGGAGGGCAGGAAGGGAATCTCCCCTGCCAAGATTTATCTCACTGGGTACTATTTTGTTTATTATAACAGTTGTTCCCTTCTTGTTCTAACCTTGGGGACATTCCATGGGAGAAGAAAAAAGGCACCAAGCCAGATAAGAAATGAGGTTAAACAAAAACTTTTCTCCAAGAATCTTCTATTTAATAAGGAAGATTCTACTAAAAACACCTGGTTATGATTTCCAAACACATTGCTATATTTATGACTGTTTTATTAAATAAAGAAAAAGAGAGCATATGGAACATTAGTTCTGTGTTTGGACACCACATTTAAATGACAACTCTGAGAAGCTGAAGTTTGTCCAGAGCATAGTAGATAATATGCCCTCTTTGTATTCAAAGAGCAGTTCAAATGAATGGTGAATAAGGAGAATAGAAGACTTTGAAGGCACAAGAGGTTGTTTTAAAATAACAACAACCTCTTAAGGGATAGTGGGATTAAGCTTATTTTGCTAAAAGCTGGAAGGTAGAACTCTAAGTTACAAAAAGGCAGATTTATGTAAAAAAAAAAATCCCCAAAAGAGGCTTTGCCCAACCATGAGATAACCTGCTTTAATAGATCTGGAGTTTCTAATCACTGAGGGTACAAGAAGCTAGATGAATATTTTATAGGGATATTACAGATGGAATTTCTACTTTAGGCAGAATTTAGCCTAGATGTTCCTTGAGGTCCCTTATGATTCTGTGATACTAAGGTAAGGCATATAGTTAAGTGGCAGATTACTTCCATCAACAGGGAGCTGCTTTTTAATGGAAGGACAGATTACACTAAGCTTATTTTCCTTAGATGTTGCTTAGTAATTTATTTAGTTTAGTTGACAAAAACTCATTTTCCCTTAAACTTATGATTAATCTGTGTGGAAAGAACATTAAATTGTTGTCCAACAACCAACATCATAAAACTTCCATAAAAATCAAGAGAGTTTTTTTTTAAAGGTTAAGGAAAAGTCTTCACTGATTTCCTAATAACTTTTGAATGACAGCAAATCTCCTAATACTTGATATGACCTAGCTCCAACTGAACTTTCTCATCTTATCACTGAGCACTTCCCATTCACTTCATATGCTTTACCTAAATGATAATATTTCATCTTGCACTAACATATACATCTGTTTTTGATGTTCTTTTTTTCAGAAATGCCCTCCACCTCAGTTATATCTTTAAACTCCTAACTATACTGAAAGGCCCAACCCAACTGCTAACTCTTCCATGAAGAAACAAAGTCATGAAAACACATATGTGTTTTTACTCTTTTCTCTTCTGGTCCATGTCCATGCTTTCTTGTATATAGGCAACTCCCAGTATGGAAACTATCTACCAATAAAAATCAGCTTCAGCTGGTCACATAACTAACAGAGTTACTAGTCTGTAACTTTTATTAAGTTGTGAAAGTGTAAAGGGATGTTCTAAGATGTTGAGTGCCCAGCCCACAATCACATAGCTGGGACATGTCAGATATAATCTTCTTGATGACAAACATGGGATTCTATCGATTATACCAGAGTGAACTTTCACCTCTCTAATATACTTAGTATATTCCATTTATATCAATTTTCTTCAACTAGATTGTAGGTTACCTGAGGAAAGGAGCTTTTTATTATTGTACTTACCCCTCTCCTAGCCCTGGGCATGGGACTTGCCCATGGCAGGTGCCTAATAAATATCTGTGAATCAATGCAAGAAAGAACAGAGGAGCAGAAGAATTAAAGGTGAACCATTTCACCAACTGTGAAATCAATGAATCAAGAGCCTCCAGCATAAGATGAAGAAAATTGTTCTTTTCAATGCATTTAAATATCTCCAAGCTCCAAATATATTGCAAAAGACAGGACCCATTAAAGTATTGCGCATCCATCAGGATTATTAATAAAGAAAAGAACAAACAGGAACAGTCAAACATAGTCCTACACAGTTATTAAATACTATGTGCCAGGATCAGAATCATTAAGTATAGTCTCACCTTCAAGAGCTGGCCACTTGATAAAAAACCCATCTATGAAATGGGCTCAAGGACATAAAAAGGGGAGTTGGTGGAGGAGGCAGACATCTTGTCCAAACTGAGGACCCTACAATTATTGAAACATGGAGCACTATGCAATTTATAAAGCCTCTTCCTTTCATCAACCTGTAGAATATTATCACTGTTTCTCAGATGAGAAAACCAAGCCTAAGAGAATTTACTCTCGTGGATGGTGAAGAGAATCTCAAAGTCAGGTCTTCTGACTCCAAATCCATTTTCCATGTACATAAATTTACCTCTCTCCAATATAAATTTCTGGTATAAAAAGAGCATGGAGTCTTGAATGTGAGGACTTGGGTTCAAATCTCTGATTCCACCACTAAACACATATCCTGTCTTTAATTCCTACCAAAGGAATCAGGGTCATGTATGTCGTGCAGTTCAACCCTGCATGATAGCATTTTCAGGTTTGTGAAGTTTTTTTCACAGCAGATTGGTGGAGTTGGTCATCAGCAGAAGGACTTAGAAGCCCATTTTATGAATGAAGGTAAGATGGGTTTATTCATCATTACCATGGTCATAGATACTAGTCAGGATCTTAAAAGGAAAAATTATATCACAATCTCTCAAAAATCCTATTGTTTTCAAGATGCATAATCTTTCTAGAGATATTATATTTCAGTTTCTCAGGAAGACCCCAAAGGGTTCATCCAATTGGGGAATAGGAGGTCAAAAAGAAGCTAGTGTATCTCTAGGTGGACAGAGGTAATTTCCAAAAGATCCAGCTCTCAAGCAGCAAGAGCACTGACAGATGAAAGTCGCCAGCTTTAATTATACCTCGAAGCAAACAGGAAGATATCTAGACCCCTTGCACCCTGGGGATCTGAAATGATGTGGGCACTCATTTGACAGGAGTGTCTGAGGGCCATTACACAAACTGGAATCTTCATTTTTACACCTTATTAAATCACAATGTAACTCACTATTTCCTTCTCAGAAAGGAAGGAAAATGGACATCTTGGAGCTGTCGGTGTTCAAAGACTATGGGTAGCTATGTCAAATCAATTCTGTATCAATCTATACTATTTAAATTGCCTGGTGCCTGGGCTTCAGGCCCTTTGAAAACTCAAGTGGGAAGAGCTATAGCAGGGTGAAGCAGGAGGAGGAAGGAGCATGGGATCCCCAGGGACCCACTTCCCAATCTAGAGGTACCTTGCTCCCCCCAAGCAATATCAGCATGTAATTTACCGTGAACTTGGTCCCTGGTTAATTTTCTGCCTTTAGAAACTCAGAACCTAGATTATTCTGGATTTTTTAAATATACATCTTCATTTGCATGTCATCTTCCCCTTTAGAATACACACTGCCTGACTGCAGGTATCGCTTTTACCTTTCTTTGCATCTCCACTGCTTTACACTTAAAAATGCTTGGTAATCTTTACTTGGGAGAGCTAGATGACACAATAGGTAGGTGAAGTGCTGGTCCTGGAGCTAGGAAAATCTGAGTTAAAATCCAGTTTCAGATACTTACTAGCTGTGTGACCCAGGCAAAGTCACTTAATTCTGTTTGCCTCAGTTTCCTTATCTGTAAAATGACCTGGAGAAAGAATGACAAACCACTCCAGTATCTTTGCCAAGAAAAGCTCAAATGGGGTCCTGAAGAGTCAGACATGACTGAAATGACTCAACAACAATAACTTTGACTTGACAAATAAGCAATAAGCATTCATTGCCTAGAATTGGCAAGTGCTGAATGAGTAACTGGAGACATAAATACAAAAGTGCAACAGTACTTCTTCCCTCATGAAGCTTGCATCGTACTAAGGAAGTGGAATATAGATTCACTGATATAAACACAAAGGATAAATACATAGTGATGGAGGGACATTGACTGGGAAAATTAAGAAAAACTTTTGAATAAAGCAGAATATAGAATTAGATATTCAAAGAAGTAGATGTAAGATCATATTAAGAGAAAGTGTGTAATCAGCCCAGAAATATAAGCCAGTTACTGTATTGGGCTTTAAATACCAAACAAAGAAATTTGGATTTTTTCCCTGATGTCATAAGGAGTCATTGAAGCTCCTTAGTGAGAGGAATAATCCTGTCAGACTGAATCACCCTGTTTCTGCTACACAGGAGTGATCACAGGAATGAACTTTAGAAGACAGAACCTTAAATTGAGATTTTGGAGGGTTTTTAGAACATAGACCACAATTAGCAGCAATCTTAGTGATTTAATCGTAAGGGACTTGAGATAAAAAAAATGATACGATTTAGTTTGGGATTCAAGCCTCCTGAATGCTCACCTGGAATTCTCTTCATTGTTCTATACATATGAGAAAGGAAGATTTAAATCTGGGGATTTCTAAAATACAGGGGTCTTTTCAATGAAAAATTTGGAAAAAATAGACAAAAAAGGAGAAATGTATATACACCAAATTACATAAAATGACCAAGTCTAAATATGAAATTGAAACTCCATACTGGATAATAAAGGAATCTGGTCATTGGCACTTGGTCTAGACAACTTTTGGAGCTTGCATAAAAAGGAAAGTAAAAGTTTTGTAAAATCTATAGTGATTGGAGCAACATCGTACTTGACATCTGTAGCTAAATCAGAACAGCCATGTTTTACAATTCCATTGAAATTGATTTAATAGGTGTACTGGATCGCAGCTAAGGGAGAAAAGCGGGGGGAAAACAGGGAAGTGACAGATGCTGACAATGCAGTTCTTGGTTCTTGTTTCTTTTTCATTGCTGTCTGATTAAGGAATTATAGAAGTACTGGGATTTTTTAGGGCAAAGCTAGAGATTCTTGTGAGACTGTTCAAATGTGTTGAGCAGTGGGGGAAAGCAGAAAATCTGGGTTTCAGTTCTTATGGTCTTGTTTTCTCAGTGTGTGACTTTAAACAAGTTATTTAATTTCTTTAGGACTCAATTTCCTCAGCTGCAAAATGAATGGGCTAAGCTAGATGATTTATAAAATCTATTCCAGCTCTAAATCCTTCTATGAGGGTATAGGTACAACATAATGTCTTATGTCCCTTGCAGCTCTAAATTCTATGATATTTATTTCTATGGAGTTTCCAGAATCACAAATATGACTTCCAACCAAAACTTTATCATTTCCCACCATATTTAAAGTTGTTTTGTGTGACCTAAAGTATTGTGTTGGGGAAATCACAGCATAAAAGTCAGACAACCTGGAGCCTAGTACTAATTCTTATACTAAGACACTCTGTGATCTTGAATATGTCACTATGCTCCAAAGACCCTGACTTGACAACTTAACTATAACAAAGATAATAGCTGATATCTAAATAATGCCTAATGGTTTTTTACAAAATAATTTACACATGTTCTCATTTTTATATCTATACTTCAACATTCAGAAAAGTGAAGCTAAAAGGTCATTATGACTAGATGAAACACTGGACATTCTTCAACCTTTTCAAAGACTCGTAAAGTCGGAAAAGGGACCTCTGGCATCCAGCTAATTCAACCTGTATTAGAATAAAAAAAAAGTAACAGCTGACTTTGAGTTAATGTTTTTATAGTATTTAAAGATGGATGTCAACAGAACTATTGTATCTGTGCAGTATGTACTCATATTATCCCCATTTCAGAGATGAAGAAACTGAACCTAAAAAAGGGTTGTGCATCTAGTAAACTCCTAAGGTAGGAATTGACTCAAAATTGTGCCCTTTGTACATAGGTATCCCAAGAATCCCTTCTAAAACATCCTCTAAAAGCGATCTTGCATCTTCTGCTTGAGAATCTCCACTGATAGTGACCCAAAACTACCTGAAACAGTCATTTTCATTTTGGGATAGTTCTGATTATAAGGAAGTCATTTTCTTTATAGTAAGTTAAAATCATCATCTTCCCAAATTCAACCCAATCCTTTTTCTGACATCCAAAGACAAGTAAAACAAGGAGGAGGAGGAGAACTGAGATCCAGAGACATGAATGGATTTGTTATGGGTCACACAGAAAGTCAGTGACATAATTAAAACTAGAAGCTAGACCTCCTGCCTTCCATTCCAAGGTTTCCAGAAACCCCTTCATAGATAGATAGATAGATATAGATATAGATACATATAGAGAGAGATATAGATATATAGATAGATAGATATAGATATAGAGAGATATAGATACAGATAGATAGATATAGGTAGATAGAGAGAGATATAAGTAAAGATAGATAGATAGGACTATAAACTGAAGCTTGGAGAAATGAAAGTAATAACTTGAATATGTACTTTCTCAAAAAAAGGAAAAAGAAAGGATTTCATTGGTCCATCAGCTCAACTGATTGCATGGACACAGACTGGAGGGAGGAGGGGACAAGGTAACACAATGCACTGGCAACTGTTCCCTCATCCTTGAGGAATCACTGCTGAATGAATTGTCTGACAGCTCCTCACCCCTACCCCAGCTCATTCAGTCTCACACCTCAAATGGGAACCCACTCAATTTGCCATTCCCACTTTACATGCAGTGCCTCAGGCCCAAGAAGGAGTTTGAAGGCATTCGGGCAACTGAAGGTCACTTAGCTGTAACTGAGGAACATATTGCCCCAGACGTTATTTCATTCTAGTTCCAGCTGTCTGCATTTACATGAGCCTTCGGGACACAGGCGGGGAGAAATTCAGACACTTCTTGGAATGTGCCTCAGATTGGAACATGTATATGTTCAGCATATCTGGGACTAACAACAGCATAGAAGTCTTTATGACTGATCTAAGATTTTTAGGAAGCAGATGACAGAAGATACTCACTTCTTATTAAATCTTTAACTCCAAAGAGTGACATTCTTCATAGGCAGAAGTTACAAGGGGCATCAATTGTGTGTGTGTGTGTGTGTGTGTGTGTGTGTGTGTGTGAGAGAGAGAGAGAGAGAGAGAGAGAGAGAGAGAGAGAGAGAGAGAAAGAATTGGGAGTAAGTGACTTGCCTAAGTCACACAACTAGTAAGTGTTAGTGTCTGAGGTCAGATTTGAACTCATGTCCTCCTAACTTCAAGGCCAATGTTCTATTCACTGTGCCATCTGGCTGCCCACAACAAGCATTTTTTGAGTTGCCTACTGTGTTCCAGGCATGGAGCTGAGCCCCTTAAAAATATTCTCTCATTTTTTTTCTTTTTTTTTTTAATTTTTTTAAATAGTGAATTATTTTTTATTTTGAAAAAAAAAATTTTTTTACAACATTATCCCTTGCACTCACTTCTGTTCCAACTTTTTCCCTCCCTCCCTCCACCCCCTCCCCCAGATGGCAAGCAGTCCTATACATGTTAACTATGTCACAGTAATATTCTCTCATTTGAACCACAGAACAACGCTGCAAACTATATATTACGATTCCCATCATGCAGTTGAGGAAACCGAGGAAGGCAGAAGTTAAATGATTTAAAGTAACCCAATACTTTAAAACAGCCAAATTGAAATTTAGGTTGTCCTGACTCCAGGTCCAGTACTCTATCCGTTGTGCAACCTAAATGCTTCTACTCATACTTATATAAGCAAAGAACAATGGCTTTCAAATTTAAAGTAGTAGATTTAAATTTAGGTTCTATTGCTTTCTAACCATGTGACTTTAGTCAAGTCATTGGAGTTCTGTGGGTCATGGTATCCTTATCTGCAAAAATGAAGGGGTTGGACTAGATCAGGAGTTCTTAACCTCTTTTGTTCCATGAGCCCCTTGAGTAGTCTGGGGCAGGCTGTTCATCGTTCTCTGAATAATGTTTCTAAATATATAAAATAAAATACACAGTATTGCTAAAGATACCAAGAAAATGGAAATAGTTATCAAAATATTTTAAAAAAACAATTTTGTGGCTCTCCTCAACGAGATGATTCAAACCAGTTCCAACTGTTCAGTGATGAAGAAAGCTATCTACACCCAAAGAGAGGATGGTGGGAGCTGAGTACGGACCACAACATAGTATTCTCACTCTTTCAGTTGCTATTTGCTTGCATTTTGTTTTCTTGCCCAGTTTTTTTCCTATCTTGATCTGATTTTTTCTTGTGCAAGATAACTGTATATAAATATGTGTACATATATTAGATATAATATATATTTTAACCTATTTAACATGTATTAGACCACCTGCTATCTAGGGGAGAAGGTGGCAGGGGGAAGAAGAGGATAATTTGGAACAGAAGGCTTTGCAAGGGTCAGTATTAAAAAATTGCGGATGATATGCTTTGTAAATAAAAAGCTTCAATAAAAAAATTTAAAAAAAATTTCACAGAGCCCAGGTTAAGGTCTCTAAGTAAGAAAATCTCTTTAATACCGTATAACTTAAATGAATTAACCATAGTTAAAACACTTTACAAAACTTTAAAGTACTATATAAATGCTATTTATTGTTATCATGACCATTAGCTGTAAACCCTATCCTATTCATTTAATCAACCTACAAACATTTAGTAAGTGTTTACTATTCCCTAAGTACGCTAAATGCTAGGGATTCAAAAAAAGGTTAAAAACAAAAACAAAACAAAAAAACCCCTGTCCTCAAAGACTTCTGTTTTACTCAAGGAGACAACCTAAATAAATAGATATTTTGGTTGGTTGATTGTTGTCCTTCCTTCTCAAAGAGAATCAAAATGGAATTACTATGTTAAGTCTGGTTTCAGTGTGTCTGACTGTGGCTGATCAGACCAGTACCAGCTCAGAATGCTCTGCCACAGTTTGAACACAAATAGTCCCTATGAACATTTGGAGTACCTTCTCTTAATTTTGAGTATTTCATGTTTCCTCAAGGCTAATTCAATTCTACTTTTTTTTTCATAGAGCACAGCCTCTTTTCTGATGAGGGCACATCATACTGGTGGGAACAAGCGATATCTAAAGAAAAGATGGAGGAGGACCTTGAAAGGGAAGGCACCAAGCTGGGGAGTCTCTCCTGCAGAAGACTGTATTTTAAGCTGAAGCTTGAAGAGAACTGGCAATTCTTTGTCACCAAACTTCTTTTATGAGCAGAAGCATATCAGATGATGTCTCTGGGGCTCATTTCCTCAATGAGGAAATTGGACTAGATGACTTCCAAGTTCTTTCGAGAGCTCTGAATCTATGACTCTAGATTAGTCTTGTTCTATTCTATAGAGCCAAGAAAAACATGGAGAAGAAAAAGGATAAAGTGAATAAGGTTACTGAACAAAGAACTTTTTTATTTTTTTAGGTTTAGAGTCTAGGTTTAGGTTTAGATTTAGGTTTGAACTTGCCTCAGACACTTACCATCTGTGTAACATTGGGTCAGTCACTTAAGCCTATCTGTGCTTCCAATGTCCCTTTCAGTCCTAAATGTAGGATCTTATCAACAGATCCTTTATTCAAAGACTCCTAGCCTTCTCCAAGTTTAAAGAACCAGTTTCCTTTAAACTGATCTTCACATGGCCTTGAAAACTCCTTCCTACTCTAAGGTCTATGATTCTATGATGAGGACTGTAGGGGTCATCAAAACCCAGCCTTTCATTTTACACATGAAGGAACTGATCCTTACAGAAAGGACTTGTCCAAGGTTATGCTGTAAACACTTCTCCCAGAATATAATGCTATGTACATAACAGGTGCTCAATAAATATTTGCCAAGTGAATGGGTGAATCAAGATGCAAAATGAATATTCATTTGAAATCTCTAGGTGAGCTGAGAGATGTGACCCAACAAGCTGAATGTCAGATGAAACGGATGAAGCCTCAAAGGTAAAATGGTCCAGTTGTTTGACAAATCTATTTATGATAATCAGGATAGTAAGAGTAGGAGGGAAATTAATTTAGTGCCTCCTGGAGTTTGAGGCTGAATAAATCTTAACACATCTGAAAGTGCAATAGGCATAGATATAGGGTAAGAAATCTGGTTTGGAGTCCTGCCCTTCACACTTTTGAATTAGGGGACTAAGTTATTTTGGCATATTTAGCCTCAGTTTCCATGGGAAGGTAAGGTCATGGGAACTGAAATCAGGAAAAATTTGGATTTCATTCCTGCCTCAGACACTAATCTATTAGTAATCAGGGACAACTTCCTATCACTACTCTGAGTCTCAGTTTCCTTAAAAGCAGAATAATAAATGTGGTATTTACCTTATGATTTAGTATAGTGCTTAGCACATACTGAACACTTAAGAAATGTTTGTTGACTTGACAACACAGGATTATCATATCAAAAATGAGCTATTGCATATAAAGTATTATCTACTCAATTTTTAAATATCATGACCAATAACTCAAATGCTGTATGCTTCCATGATTTATATTATATGAAAGATACTTCCTCCACCATTGCAGACTGCATCACCTTCTCCAAACCTCTCCATCCTATGTGATTCTTGTGTCTTTATGGAAGTAAAACCTGCATAAATGATCTATTCAACATCCTATAAAGGGTAATATGGCTTGACGGGTGCCACTGTTCCATTGGGCTACCCTTTAATCTTGTTATTCTTCAGCTCAGTTTCTCTTCCCCTCACACATGTGCCTGGTTGTATTTTTATGTCACTTCTCACATTTGAGTCATCATTAAAAATATGCTTTAGGATATCTACACTCACATTCATTTTTCCATTTCTAGGCCATCAGGAATTGTAACTCTCCTAGGACAGTGATGTTATAGAATTTATATCCACAAAGCTATGAGAATATCATTATTAAAAATCACATGTGTAAAACATACCATCATCATCATCATCATCACAGCTGTCACTATTTGGGAACTTTGTCATCACAAAGGGCTTTCTATCCATCTTCTTTGTCTCACCTCATAATAGCCACGTGTGAGCAAAGAGGGTAGTTTTACAAATGATGAATCAAAGTCAAAGAGATGACCTGGCTTGCCTCTGTGGAGTAAAGCAAGACCTAGAATCCAAGTCTCCTGGATCCCACCTCAATGATGTCTATATATCTTTCCCTTTCCCTTAAGATCCCAGAAAAACATACCTATTGGATGAAACTGCCTTCAACAATATAGCCAAAAATAACTTCACTCACATATGGAGGTGGGCTGGAAAATCTCTATTGACTAAGAAATGATGGCAGAATAACATATGAAAAAGATGATGATGGCCAGATTTCAGTTCAGATCCTTGTGTCCATTCCCATGTGGAGGCTGTATCCATACCGTGGCAAACCATCCATATGAAAAGGAAAATAAGCAACCATCCAGATGTTTGGTCAATATGGTACCAAATAACTGGATTTTCCCATGGATCCAGATGTTTAGAACCATGGAAGACAAACCTAAAAATGATAGATTTGCCTTCTTTCCATCTGTTTGTTGAAGTGTCTTTTTGACCTACTCATAATTTCTCGCCTCTAAAATTTTTCATTTAATTAGTTATAATGTATTAAATCTCCTATAGACCAAATAAGGAAATATCTTGGAATACAAAATGTATATTTAGCTCTCTCTTAGTAAGGGAAAAAAATCAACATGCTTCTAAGTGGAAAAGCCATTCCCTATAGCCAAAGTCATTCCTATAACCTGAAACTACCTAGAACAGCCAGCCCAGTATAAACTACAAACTTTCATTAAAACCATAACCTATCTTGTTTTAAAAGTTTGGATTATGGGGGCAGCTAGGTGGTACAGCAGATAGAACACCAACCCTGAAGTCAGGAGGACCTGAGTTCAAATCTGGTCTCAGACACTTAACATGTCCTACCTATGTGACCTTCGGCAAGTCACTTAACCCCAGTTGCCTCCAAAGGATATAAAAGTTTGGCTTATGGGAAAGAACAGTGATCTTGGAAATAAAAGAGTCCCATCTCTGACACTTGCAGCCTGAACTTGAGCAGATCAGTTCTTTAAGCCCCATTCCAGATGAATCAGTTATTACACAGTAATACTTGTCAAAGTTGAAAAATAGAGGCCATTTTATCCAACACTCATTATTTTGCATATGTGAAAACAGAGGCCTACAAAGGAAAAGTCACTTGATTAAAGTCATATAGACAGAAGCAGAGCCAAGTCTTAAATTCAGGTTTCCTAATTTCCTAACCAAAATTATTTCCATTATAAATGTTTCCTCTATTCAATGGATTATTTAAAACATTTTTATCCTTATATACCAACTCCCTATCCAATATGGTTGTTCCAAAATTTCAATTAAAATACTCCAAATACAAAACACATTTATATAAAAACCCTGATCAAAGACAATAATCACATCATATCCAGACACATGTCCATACACATAGGGGAAAAAATATAAAAGTTTACAAAGAAAATTCAATTTGACATACATCTATCAAGCACTCAATGTATGTGGAGCATTATTCTTCATGTTGAGGAAAATTAAAAATTTAGATAAAATTGAATCCATGTCTTCATAGAACTTAAAGTCTAGAAAAGTGATGACAACAATATTAAAAATTACAGTCATACATGATGGCTGCAAAATTAAATATACTGAAATTTTAGAGTCTGGGTTTAAATTTCAATTTGGCTACTGACTTCTGAATGTGTCCAGGAGCCCATCTCAATCTCTTTGGGCTTCTGTTTTCTCAGGAATAAGAGAAAGAAATACTAAATGTTCTTCCTAGCTTTCATTCCTATGACCCTATATTGAGGCTCAAAATGGAATGTCATAATAAATAAGAGCTGCCTAGAAAAGACAATTGATTCACAAAGTTATGGAACATGTTAGTAATCTGAAGGAGTTAGCAAGAAAAGTCAATCATCTTCCTTACAAATTCCAGTATTTTATTATCATTAAATTTATATGGGATGAAGTGTAGCATAATGGACAAAAGGTTCAACAAGAAGGCACAATGATCTAGATTCAAGCCCTTCCTTTAACATACACTCATTATGTGATCCTAGGCAAGTGATATCTTCTCTCACTGCCTCAAGCAACTTTCTAAGACAATAAGTTATGAATTTTCAACCTCCAACAGTGCTAAAAACTTCTGAACTGGAATTTCCGACACCAATTGAACCACAGGTCACCAGATCACTAGATCATAGATCTAGAAATGCAAAAGGTTTCAAAGGGATAACTAATTCAATTCCTTTTTTAAGAACTGAGAAACACAGTCTGGGAGTTATGAGATGTCCCTAATATCATACAGGGAGCAACTGCCATGAGTGGGTAGGAGGTAAAATCGTCTCCTCTGATACCAAATCTAACCTTCTTACCACTGTATTACATGACCACAATTATAAATAACAATAAACAATAAAGCCTGTTTGAATTACCTTAGATCATCCTTGCACCAACCCTCTAAAATAGGCAGTCAAGTGTACGATCGACATTTTAAGAGTAAGAACTTAGATGACAGAGGTAGGAAGGAGTGGAGCTAAGATTCAAATGCAGGTTTTCTCAATCACATATTCTTTCTCTAGCCTATGCAGGCTACAAAATAGACTGTAACCACATGTGCCATTTATCATGGAAAGAGCTTCTCTGTACTGAATCTAATGAATCCCAGACTCTATTGTCTCCCACTAAGACTTAGGCAACTCTCTAGAAAGCAATAGGATAGCAGTCTTTAATGTATTTTCTATTCACTAAATAAATGAAAGTTGGGTAAGATTCTAGGAAAAACCATCTATGAAAAACAAGATCATGAAAAGTTAACTAACTAGAAAAGGAGGTACAAAGTCTCAAAGATGAATGAATTCTGTGAAAATTAAAATTGTTCAAGGGGAAGCCAGTGAAGCTATGAGGGACCATGAAATAATGAAACAGATGATAAAGAATGAGAAAATAGAACATAATGTGAAATAGAATAAAAATGGCAGATATGGAGACTAGACCAAGAAGAAAAAATATATGATTAATTGTGCTACCAGAAAATTGGGACCAAAAAGAAAACCTTGACACAATAATTCAGGAAATAATTCTAGAAAACTGTTCTGGAGTGGTAGAATATGAGAGGAAAACAGAAATAGAAAAAAATCCTCCCCTCAAATAGATCCTTTGCGGAAAACACATAGAAATATTATTGTCAAATTTTGAAACCCTCAGATTAAAGAGAAAATTTTTAGAATTGTACAAGACTTATCAGCTGCTACAATAAAATATCACAAGTCCTGGAATTATATCTATCAACAAGTAAAAGAACTAGGCTTGCAGCCAAAAAATATCAAATCCAGCAAAATTATTTGTAATTTTGAATGAGAAAAAAATGTACATTTGGTGAACTTGCAGATTTTCAAAACTTTCTATCAACCAAACCTGAACTTAACAGAAAATTTAATATATGAGCCCATATCAAATATCAATTTTAAGGAACTCAACACAAATGGTATAAGTATGGAAAAATTGTTTATGCTTTTTATAAGGGAAATGTATACTATATGTTTAAGATTCATATCAACAATAAAGTAGCACAAAAGAAACATTGGCAGAGTTGAGATAAAAAATAGTAATTGTATTATAGGAATGAATTATAGAGGCAAAATAGACACAGAGACATTAGAAGGGAGAGGAGAGTTTATAGTTCTGAAAATCTACTCATATCAATAATGGTTCAATAGACAACACTACATATATACCATAAAGGGTATCCTTAATCCATCCTCCAAAATCTTTAAAGAAATAAGGAAGTTATGGGTGGCTGGAGAAGTAAAGGATGAGGGAAGAAAACAGGGGAAGGATGCCTGGGTGTGGGGAGGTTAAGTAATAGCAAGGCAAATTGTGGAGCAAAATCTAAAGAGTTAGCAGGGATATTAAAGATGTGTATATGTGGAGTATGGGTAGGTGTGAGTGTGTGTATATATATATATATATATATATATATAACTATATATCTATTTTCTTAACTGTAGCTTGCTTGGAGGTAGGTGGAATGAAAAGAGGGAAAAAAATAAAGTAAATAAGGTATGCAGCAGAAAAGCAGAAAACAATTTATAGGGAAGAAAAGAAAACATGGACAACTCATAAATATAATTTCTTCTACTAATATATAATATATATATATGTGTATATATATACATATGCATATATATATATATATATATATATATATATACATTTTCTTGAACTGGTAATTTGTTATCATTTATTTTGAATCCTCTATTCTGTTCTGTTAGGTACATAACAAAGTTATTTTTTTGTTTTGCTTTATTTTGTTTTGTATTCCTTTTCGGTTTTTCTTTTTTCTTACTATTTTTTTCAAATAAAATAAATTTTAAAAAAAAGAAAAGATAATAGATGAAATTTATTTTCTCTTTCTTATTTTCAAATGACTTTTGTGTGATGTTCAAACATATCCAAATACAACCACCTAACAATAGTTAAATTGATGGGAAAAACAAGGCCCGCATAGCAATTGAGCAAAGAACACATGGTCCAACATTACACACAGGTTGCCATCTTTGGAAAGAGATTTTTACCAAAATGCCTTTTGATAATGATAATTGTTGTTGCTCATCCTTTGTTTTTGAAGAGGACCACTGACATCACATGATTTCTTGATTTGAGTGTGCCCAAAGTCATCAGCTTCGTTCTTTCCTCCAAAGTCATCAAAGCCCAGTGGCCTGGTGATGGCCTGGGATGCAATGGATGACTTGGGCTTCTTTGATTTCTGATCAAACTCTAAGTGCTCTACAACCCCGCTTTCCATCACCTTTGTAACCATTAGAACAAATTCTCACCTATCTATTCGCCTGAGGGAAGTCTTCACATGCTTGAGTAGATATTGCCCTATTCTCATTGATGCATCTAAGGCTTATTTGGTTGCCCTCAAGCTGATTTAGCCAGTCTGTTGAGAATATTTATGTATATATCCCCAAATATACCCCAGAAAAACTGGGGTATAACCATTCTGCATGCTACAGCTTCCTAGAGTCACAGAAAAAACTAAGTGGAATAGCAGATAGAGCAGTGAGTCTGGAGTCAGGAAGACTCAAGTTTCAATCCAGCCTCAGACACTTCTTATTTATGTGATACTGGGTACGTCACTTAATCCTGTTTGCCTCATAATAATATTAACAATAACTAACATTTGTGTAGCACCTAATATGTGCAAGACACTGTGCTAAACACATTACAGTTATCATCCCATTTAATCCTCACAATGAACCTGGAAGGTAAATGCTATTAATATCCCCATTTTAAAAACAAGGAAACTGCAGTTGCTTGCTTCCATTTTATTCTGCTGCTTCTTTTTTTTTATTGGTTTGATTAGATTTTTCTTGTGTAGCAACAATAATTATATAAATATGTATGCAAAAATTGGATTTAACATATTTCTACCATGTTTAGCATATATTGGACAACTTGCCATCTAGGGGAGGGTGTGGGGGAAGGAGGAGAAATTGAAACACAAGGTTTTGCAAGGGCTACTATTAAAGAATTATCCACACATATGTTTTGAAAAATAAAAAGCCTTAATAAAAAAAGACAAAAGAAACTGAGACAGACATAAGTGAAATGACTAGTATCTGAAGCTTGATTGGAACTCAGGTATTCCTTACTCCAAGCCCAGGTTTCTGTACTTTATCACCTAACATTCTCTTCTGGCAAATTATTAATAAAATTAGATCATGGGACATATTTTTGGTCATGGAACATCTTTCCCCCATTCTCCTGGCCCACTCTACCCATGGCACAACATAAATCACATAGATAATAAAATATATGGGGGGGGCAGAAACAATAAGAATGACATATACTTCTATGGTATTCTTCACTTTAAAAGAATTGACATCCATTTTAATAACCTTTTTAAAACTTATAATTCCAGGATTGTTATCTCTATCTAATGTAAAAATTAGGCTCAAAGAAGGCAAATGATTTAGCCACAATCACTTGATCAATAAGAGAATCAGAACCCAATACCAGATCTTTTAACTTCAAGTCCACTGGTCTTATTAATATGCTATAATCTTATAAATACATCATATGCTCTTACAAATGTAAGTTTTATTTATTATTCCTAGTTGTATGTGTGGAAGGGTAGAGTTCAATCATTTCAGTAATGTTTGATTCTTGATTCTATTTGGGGTTTTCTTGGCAAAAATATTGGAGTGGTTTGCCATTTCCTTTTCCAGCAAACAGAATTTAGTGGCTGGACCAGGGTCATACAGCTAGTAAGTTCTGAGGTCAGATTTGAACTCACAAAAATAAATTTTCCTTTTTCAAATCAGGCATTCTATCTGCTGTGACATCTATTTGCCCCCAATTTTGGATTACAGAAGCTTTTATTCACATTTATATTTACATTAAGTTATTGTATTATTTATATTTAGTTATATTTGCTATTTGAAACTCAACTTGAATCTCTAAGGTTGGTGTGGTTCTGATAGACTCTCAAACAGAAAATTTTGTCAGAAAATTTTCCTTTATTTTAATCTTAATCTTAACTTTCAACACTGACCCTACTTTAGGCCTCTAATGATACAAAAATCTATCTTTAACTCTCTCATATAACAGACCTTTAGATACTTGAAAACAGTTATCAGCATCCCCACTCCCATAATCCCCATTTTTATACTTCTTCAAATGGCATGGTTTTTGATCTTTTCACTAATGTGACAATGCTTATTTGTACACACTCTGATTTGCTCAATTTTTCCTTAAAAAATGATGCCCAGAAATGACCAAGATGCAATCTAACTGGGGCAAAGGATGGGGGAGTCATTCACCTCCATAGGAAAAAAAATATAAGTTAATGCAGAAAGTACCCCCAAAAAAGTCCTACTCTCAACACATTTAACTGTCAATATCCATGAGCTGCCTTTTTTGTTATTGATGTATGCTGGTATCCCTTGTTCAAGAAGAATGAAAGTAAATCACTGGACAATTGAGGCAACCTAGACATGGGAACTTTTCTCAAAGGATCGCTTGCTACAGGTGCTGATTGTTTATTGACTGATTTCAAGAAAAGATAGTTTTCAGTTTGGTCAAATAGTCTTCCAATTTTTCACAAAGAAAAATATATACCTTGGCTTGATTTCTCTTGACTAAGATATTGACTTACGCTGGTTTCTCTTCACTTTCCCCATCCAGTAGAAGATAATCAATGATGATTTATAACTAAATATAAACATACTGAAGTTTAGGAGCAAAGAGAGGCAAAAATGTGATTCACTCTGAAGAAAAAAGATTCAAACTTTTAGGGTAATACAGAATTGAAACAAATAACTTTTTAAAAAATACCTTTTTCTTGTTTTTCTCTTAGCTACCACAAGGATGTTGCTCAGGCTCAGACAAATGGATCTGACAATTAAGCTTTGCATAATGGTGAACTAGGGACTTTCATAAGTGGGCGCTTCCTATCATTGAATGCTCTCAAAAGAAAATTCAATGACTATGGGATAGAAGGGATTCATGTAAGAACTGATTCCTTCCTTCAGGTAAGTTAGGAGAGTTAAGGAAGAGTGAAAAAGTCTGAATTCTGAAAATACTATAAAATAATTAAAACTTGTATTTGTATAGTAAGTTAGCATTTATGAAGCCTTGACCCTAAAATGAACCTCTAAGAAAGTATTAGAGAGCCACATCTTTAGAGAAGAATGCAAGCATTATTATCCCTGTTTTACAGAAAAGGAATAGAAGCTCAGAGAAGTTATATGGGGAATGGGAAATGGGAATGGGAATGGGAAAAAAAAAGGATTTGAATCTCAGTTTCTTGACTTCAAGTACAACAGTTTCCACTCCCCTAAACCATATTATCACTCATCTTTTTGGAAATTTGAAGTAGTGAGAAAATTGAAGGAAAGTATAATAATAGCTTAAAACATCCTTCTAAGTCAAGTAGTACTTATCATCATTATCATTAACAGTACATAACACTATTATTCAAAAAAATCAAGTAATTCCCCAAGGTACACACAGGATTAAAATCCAAATCTCTTGATAGATGAGATCATGGCTTTTCTTACCATTCCCCATTAAACATATTATAGGATCATTTCTACCATCCTTAAGATTCAGAGCTAATGTTAGAAATGATTTAAAGGAAGTGAAGGAAATAATTATTTATTAAATGCCTACTAAGTACCAAGAGCTGTTCTAAGAGCTCTACAACATCTCATTTGATCTTCACAACAATCCGGTGAGGTAGATGATAATATTATGTTCCTCATTTTCTAGATAATGAAACTGAGGGCAGACAGAAACTAAGTGGATTACCCAAGTTAAGTGTCCGAGAGTGGATTTGAACTCAATTCTCCCTGACCCAGGTCCAGTTCCATCTAGCTGCCTTACTCCAAAATTTAATTTTAAAAATAAGAAATTGGGTACCAATGAGAAGAATAACAGGCCAAAATTGTACAACAATCAAGGAAACAAACTGGATTTGAACTGGGATCTGTAACTCTTTTTACTGCAATATAAATACTATGAGGTTATTGTTACCTTGTTATTAATTAGAAAGCATTTCATTAGTGATTATTTTGTATCAGGTACCGTTCTAGGCATTTAAAGTACAAATAGCAAAATGAAATAGTCTCTGCCCTAAAAGAGTCAAGACTCTACATCATGGATATTTAATCAGGAGTTTGTAAACTTGGTTTAAAAAATACTTTGATATCTATATTTTAATATAATATTTTCTATGTACTCATGATTTATTTTATGTTTTTAATAATTTTCTGAGAAGGGACACATAGGTTTCATCAAATAACAGAAAAAAGAACCCTTTTACTAAATGCTATATTTCTGACATGTAATGCAGTACCTTACAAAAACCAAATGTTTAATTAATAATAATAATAGATATATTTAATTGAGTTGAATTGCATTTCAAGTAGTCCCCAATGCACTGAAGTCTTCCTTGGTGCATGACAGAGATAAAATGATAAAGTTTTTTTTTTAGATCAATCAAGCAAGACCTTTGGAAAATCAAATAAATAACTTTGTACTGGATAATTAAGTTTGGCTGTTGTGGTTGTGTTGATTCTAGCAATATAATACTTCTGAAAATAAGAAATCAAAATAAAGGATGGGGAAGAGAAAGCACTGGCTGTTTTAGAAATCTAAATCTTTGTATCCTTATCTGAATGTAAGCCACTTTCCCAGTACTCACTGTAACTAGAGTGTCATGAGCTTCTGCCAGCAGGAAGCTTTTAGTTACCATATCCCAAGTGATATCAAATTCCACAAAGTGTTTATCTGAACCCATTTAATTCTGTCGGTGACCCAATGTCTTTTCCTACCACCATGACTGAATTTTCTTATCTGTGCTCCAGCCTGCTGATGTTCCAGCAAATATTTTACTGTGATTTGTGGAAGATCCATCTGTAGTAGTCTTTGGCCACATTTTTCTCCATTATTTTGAAAAGATAGCCCAATAATGGAGAATTCAGTCTGATATGTACCCTTCAAGTGAGCAAAGCAAAGCACACAAGCTGAGAAAAATATTCTTGAATTGTGTTCTCATCACTGCTATCAGTGTTTGTGATTTGTTTTTCAATCGGTCTATCTAGCAACAAGAATCACCATACGCAAAGTACTGTGCTAAGAGCCAGTACACAAAGAAATTTTCTTGGGTAAGATGACATGTGGGCAAATAGGAATATAAAAGAGATATGAGATTCCCTTAAGTGGGAAGGCAGTAAGTAATGGGGGAACTGGGAAAGACTTCATGCAGATAGGAACAACAGTGCTAAATTGTTTAATTTTTTTTAACTTTTATATTCAGTTCACACACTTGTCCTCTATGTCTACTCCTTCTAAATGCCCTAATAATTTTAGAGATTCTGTGTCTAAGATTATATAAGATTTTAAGTATAATATTAAAGTTGTGTTATCCTGACCATGTCTTCATAACAGCTGAATTATTCCTTTCTGACTGCTTGTGTTATTTTCTTCTTTGTCTGGGAAGTCAGACATTTGGCTATAATATTCCTGGGAATATTCATTTTGGGATTTCTTTCAGATGGTGATTGGCGATTTCAGATTTAGATTGCTATTTTACATCTGGTTTAGATTATCAGGACAGTTTTCCTTAGTAATTTCATGAAAGAATGTACAGGTTCTTTTTTTGATCATGTCCAATAATTCTTAAATTATCTCTCCATCTATTCTCCAGGTCAGTTCTTTTTCTAAAGAGAGATTCATATTTTCTTCTATTTTTTTCTTTCTTTTGAGTGAAAACAAAGATAAAATGATGAAGTTTGTTTTACATCAATCAGGCTTGTTTCTTGTTGTTATTTGGAGCAACTAACCTCCACTTGTCCAATTCTAATTTTTAAGGAGTTATTTTCTTCAATGAATTTTTGTAACTTTTTCCATTTAGCCTATTCTATTTTTAAGGAGTTATTTTTCAATGAATTTTTAAATATCTTTTTCCATTTGACCAATTTTCCTTTTCAAGGCATTCTTCTCCTCATTGCATTTATGTGTTGTTTTTTTTTTTACCATTTGGTTTACGCTAATGTTTAAGATGTTTTCTTTATTAATTTTTATGCCTCCTTTCCCAAGATGTTGATTCTTTTTTCATAATTCTCTCATATCATTCATCTTTTTCTCAATTTTCCTCTACTTCTTCATTTTAAAAATTCTTTCTGAGCTCTTCTGTGACCTAAGAAACAATTCAAATTTACTACTCTCCTGATCTGTTCTCTGGTCTGTGAGCAACTTAAGCCCTGGAACTGTGACAGGGTCCCTCAAGTTCTGTTTTGCTAGTGATCCTCCTCACCCTGGGACTGGGACCCAGATCTCTAAGTATGAACAATTCAACAAAGTTCTGTGCCCAGAACCAGTAATCTCTTTCTGACAAGTTGTCTGGCCTCCTTACCATTTATTTGTGCTCTGAAAGCTTGGGAAGCAGTAGCTGCCATCATCGATTGAGTCTTTCTCAAGGCCCAATAAATAAGAAATCATTTAACTTCACTCTTTTATAGGTTCCACAATTCCAGAATTTGTGTAGAGACATTATTTAAAGTTTTTTTTAGGGAACTTGTGAGAACTCAGGCAATTCCTGTCTTTATCATCTTGACTTATGATGAGTTTCCCTCTCCCCACTCCCCTCCACTGAGCTGACTCTAAAAAAGAGAGATTTTAATAGGCAAAATGAGAGAAATTAATATTATACATTATTATACACTATATATAGCATATTATACTATATGGCATACTAATAACTAATTATTACTTGTCATGCAGCCTTTTTTTCTTCCATTTCTGCTAAAACTTAATTCCTGTAAAGATCAATTAATTTCTGAAGGACATAGTTGATTGATGAGACTGTCCCTAGCCCTCATGGCACATGTTTGTCAATTTAGGACAGAACCCCACTAATGGAAAGATCTATTTCTATTTAGAGCATAAATAGAATCCAGTCTAGACCAGCCCTTACCCTTAGAGAAGGAACCCCAGTTCTTGATCTGTTCCATTAGAATGTAGAGTGACCCATCTCATAAAAAAGAAAACTTAAGCAGAAAGAATTCAGATGGAAATGGCTTCTCTTAATCAGATTATGAGAGTCTGTCAAGTCTCATGATCAAGGCACTTTTTCCCAGCAGGAGGAGCTGAAGACTTTTAACTCTCCTCATTAAGTGTCTACCAATCAGTTGATTTTCACTTGTCAAGGGAATTCCCTTTCCCTTGGCATCTCTGGTTATCGAAAGAAATCACTATCAATTTATTAATCGCTAGATAATTAATAAATTGATTATTAGTTACCCAGAAACTCTGTTTCCCAGATTTTTCATTTGTCTCAGAATCAAAGCAGGAGTGTATTCCACGTTTGTTGCTAGTATAAGCTCTGAGGGTCAGTTGACTGCATCTCATCTGATTCTGCATTTATTTCCCACAGAATCAACAATGTTTTCAACATAGTAAATCTTTTTTAGCTCCTCAACTGTATTACTTTACTTTTTGTTTATTTATTTTTTATTAAAGCTTTTTATTTTCAAAACACATGTATAAATGCTTTTCAACATTCACCCTGGCAAAACCTTTTGTTCCAAATTTTTCCCTCCCTTCCCCCAACCCAGATGGCAAGCAATCTAATATAAAACATAGTAAAATTTTAATGTTTCGTGTATAACTTCTTAGAAGTTTTCCTTTTCATTTCTCTTGCTGTCATCAAGCCCTCAAAACCATCGATGCATGCATGACACACAGCTTGGTATACTAAGAATTAACACTGCATTGACGTTAAGTATTGTTGTTGAAAGAGCATGGTGTTAGCTTGTTTGTCAGAACATTTTGGGTTGAGTCACATCTCTATGATAGTTTAAGTGCATAACCTTAAGTCACCTCCTTATTCTGTAATTAGTTTACCTTGTAATTAACTCTGAGAGGGTTAAATTAGATAGCTTAATAACAATAATACAATTATAACAATAGTTAATCACTATTATCCTCATTATTAACCCTGAGATGGTTAGGTTAGATAATTTTTATTATTAATAATAGCAATGGCTATATCATCATCACAATAATAGTTTATTGTCATTTTTATCCTCATGAGTAACCCTGAAAGATTAGACTAATCAATAATAACATAATAATAATAGATATTTGTTATTATCCTCATAATTGGCCCTTAACATATGAGGGTAGATAATCTATAATAATGATAATAATATAATACTATTACAATAATAGCTAATTGTTACTATTACTATTGCTATTTTCCTTGTTATTATCCTTATAAAGAACCTTGAGAGTCATACTAGATGACCTATAAAGTACCTTGCCATTCAACAATTTGGGATCTGTATTTTAAAAAAAAATCTTTCTGCTTAAACTGTGCATGTCCTTTGCATCAAAGTCCCTACCAATTCTAACTGTCTGAATACAGGAGTAGAATCCTAGATTTAAGGAGAGGCCCTTAGAGATTGGCTCAATTCAACTCTATTCACTTTACAACTGAGGAAATTTAGGTTCCGAGAGGATTAGATCAAAGGTAGGATTTGAACCCAACTTTTCTTGACTCCAAGGCCAGTTTTTATATATTCTATTGGTCTGACTATGGGTCTGTGATTTAGTTCTTCCAAAAAAAAATTTCTTATGGAAGCCATCAGTGGCTTCCACCTAGGGCCAAGTTACTTACTTCCTCATCCAGAGGAGTACAGTGGATTCATGGGCCACATCACAACAAAAAGTAGCAGATTTAACCAGAAAATACAGTAAAATTCCTTTGCTATGGAGAGATTAGTGACAGCAGCTTTATTGGCCAGAGATTTTATTTTGGTCACTTCACTCAAACTGCAAAGAAATTCTTCAAGTGGCCAGTATTCAAGCACTGTATAGCTTGAGAAAGAATATCAAGTTTCTTAAAGAAAAATTTCCTGGGGCAGAAACTGTATACAAAGTGCTGAGCTCTGATCTGGAGTGATTGCTGAAAATATTCTAGCAAATTTCTGAGTGGAGAAATACCCTGCCACATACTGTGCCAAAGTCCCAATGCCAGCTGGCACTTTCTTATTTTTTTCTCTCAATTTAAACAAGACTAATATTAAACTGGAGCTCAAAAACTCAGAATCATTGTTGATCCTTCCCCCTTCCAAAAGCATCCCTTCTCCCTCCATCCAATGGGCTGCCAGGTTCTAAGGATGCTACTTCTATCATAATGTCTCACACTCACCCTTCCTCTCCCCTTTTATTGCCAATACCCTGTTTGAGAAATACTTATCTCTTTCCTGGATGCTTAAAATTTTCAAATTCTGTCTTGCTTCCCAAACCTTCTCTTCTTTCACATTTGAGGTCTCACATCTTTCTAGTTTCCCAGTTTCCTTGCATTCCCAGATAACTTTGCAATACCCTCAACTCCTTTTCCTTTTTATGCCTCATTATTTCCAACATTAATATTACCACAAATAGTAACAATTAAAAGGTAGTATTTATTCACATAGCATTTTAAGGTTGCCAAGCATTTTATATATGTTATTTTACTGGATCTTCGTATCAATCCTAGGAATCCTAGGTCCTGTCATTATACTTATTTTACAGATCAGAAAACTGAAGATGAGAGATTAAGGGATTTACCTGGAATCACAAATCTAAAAAGTATCTAAGGCAGGGTTGGAATAAGATTCTACTGAAAGTCCAATACACAGTCCAATGTTCCACCAAGCTGCCTTTGCTGGATACTTTTTTAATCAACTGTCAGTTTAAGCTATTTCTTTTAATTTTTTTTTATTGAACTCTATACAAAATAAGAAAAAACAGAAAAGAAAAAAGACAGAAAAGGAAAATTAAAAAACAAAACAACAAGACAAAACATTGTAATGTACTCAGCAAAATATCAGGGAGGATCCAAATATATAACAATAAATTTCTACTTCAAGAAAGTATATAAAATAATAGATTGATGAGTATCCACCTTTCCTTTGCTTCTTTGTAGGTTATTCTTTTGTTCTCTCCTGTGAACATTTTATTTTATTCTTTTTTCCCTCTTTCATATTTCTACCTCCTCCAAGCAGGCTACAGTTAAGCACAGACATTATATATATATATATATATATATATATATATATATATATATATATACACACACACACACACACACACACACATGCCATTTTTATTTCCACTGTCTCTCAAATCTGATCCTTTCCCTCATTGTTGTTTATTGGTTTCTTTCAGTCTGCTTAATTCTTCATGACCCCATTTGGACTTTTCTTGGCAAAGTTACTAGAATCGTTTACCATTTATTTCTCCAACTCATTTTACAGATGAGAAAACTGAGACAAATAGGGGTAAGTGATTTGCCCAGGGTCACAACTGTAAGTATCTGAAAAAAAATAGCATAGACATAAATAAGTAGATAGAAAAGATTACTGAAATGTCCTGATCTCCTCTGTCTCTCTCCCATCTCCGTACATTCACCTAAGCAATCTCTCAGATCTGGGAAAAGCTATTTATTTCTTTATTCTCTTTATTGGAAGCTGTTTCCTTCTTCAAGATGACTAAGTGGTGCTTGTCTATGAAGTTTGATCCGAGCTCTTCAGCTAGAAAAGAAACCACTCTTCTTGCTTCATCTGTGCTTCTCTATGTAGTTCCCCTCATGTTCTGATTTTGTATCCTAATTTGTATCCTAATTATCTGTACATATCTCATTTTCTCTGTTGGACTGGAAGTGCCTTGAGGGCACGGCCTTTGTGTTACTTCATCTTTTTATCCCCAGAGCCCAGAATAAGATATTGAACATGGAAGATGCTTAATGTCCATTGAATAAATGAAGAAATCAATGAATCCATTTATCAAATGAATGAATGAATTCAACAAATCATACAAAAGGAAGTTAGGAGGTACAAGCTTCCAGGTCAGTATTGGTTGCCATGGTGATGTGGCCTTTATAAATATGCAGCATTAAATAATTCATTTTGTATGTCAGCCAGGGAAAGTAAAAGGGGGAGAAAATATTAAAGGGAAGGATTTGTAAGGCAGTGAATTTCCTAAAAAGGTCACTAGAATTATTAGTTCACTATGGTCAGATACACAATGGAATTTTTTCGGATCCATGATGGATAACTTTGCAATAATACAAATATACTCAATCAATAAATCTTTATTAAGCAACTGCTATCTGCCAGGAATTGTGTAATACAGTTAAAAAAGATAATCCCTGCCCTCAACAAGCTTATAGGGGAAGATAATACAAAAAAGAATTGAAAAGCAGGAGAGAGCATAAGGAAAAACAGAGAAATCACTCCTTTTGGACAAGTTAGAAAACTAAAGTAATACAGTCAGGTAAGAAACAGAATGTTCCTCAAAGGAGTTTTAGAATTCATGGCTCCACCTTACAGTATAGAGTGACAGAAGGTAATGATGAGATGTATCCTCAAGGCTGATGGGATTCTATAAAATGATGAGGATTTTTTTCCAAAAATGAGATTCCTGGGGCCTGGCAGAAGCATCAGAAAAATCCCAAAGTCATATACCCAGATGAAAAATGAAGAGAAAATTCTATATATTTACCAAATACTTTATATTTTATATATTTATCACAGCTCTTTCATATCAATTATTGGATTTTATCCTAACTATAGCAATGTGACATCCAAAAAAAAAGCATTTTAGCATCCCCCACTGAAGAGATCAAAAAAATTAAGTCCAAGAAAGGTCATATGGGTCAATTGCCCAAAGCCACACAGCAACAGAATTAATGCTTAAAACTAAGTTTCTTTGCTTCTCTTTCAAGGCCAAACTATGCTGCTACTTACATTCCTCTTTTATGATTAAAGTTTACATTGAGAATATTCAGTTCTCAATAGGATTACTTGACCCAGTGCATTATATCTTCTGGATATCCCACTATCTCTTCAAGTAGCATAATTACTGTTTTTAATTGCCCTGCCTGTCAGCTCTAGATTGTAGGCAGCTGTAGTAGATATATGTCTGCCTGCGTCTCTCCCTCTCCCCCACTCCTCTCTCTCCCTCTACCCCCTTCTCTTTCTCTTTCCCTTTACCCCCTTTTCTCTCTCTCTCTCTTCTCTCTCTCTCTCTGTCTTTCTCTCTCCCTCCCTCCCTCTCTGTCTCTCTCTCATATATGTGCTTTATTAGAAACAGCAATTAAAAATACTCTTCTAACATGTTTTGACCAACATTATTTCTGAGTAGTTATAGGCAACAGTTCAGTCTGTAATGAGATCCTGATTTCAATATGATTTATTAGTTACATTTTCAAAGATATTTTGAGGTTTGTATTTGTTACTGGGGTTTTTTCACATTTTTTTTTATAAAGGATATTAACTTTTGGTGTATAATTCTATTCACTGATTTATTGCTTCCTCAGGAAGCTACACAGGTAAAATTTTGGTAACTTACACCGAGATGTTTTAGAATTTAAACCATTTTCTTGCATAATTTGCAGCCATCATCATTTTGTCCAGATACACTAAAGAAAACTTTTCAGTAATTTCTCTTGGGAATCACCTATTCTTAAATTGCTTTAGAAAATTACTCAGTTTCCATAAACAAATTCAGATAACTTAGAAAGGTGTTTGAAACTCTTTGTTAACAATATTATTGGCTGAATTCATATAGCATTGCCCACATAGGACCTTTTGGTTCTTCTCTTCTCTTTTGGTTCTTCATCTTAGTTATTTCAGATGTTCCAACTATGGAGAAACCACTTTCAATTACATTGGTTAAATGCAGTACCGGTCTCCGTCGATTATTCCTTCATGTAGGATGGTCTATTTATTTCTCCAAAAAATCCCTATCAATTTTCACCCTCATTACCATGTGTTCTGAATACATCTACCAATTTTTTTTCTCTTTTTGGATGAGGAAGTGGCAGGGTTTATCTGTTGATTTTTTTGAATACTTTCTAAAACTAATTTAAATATTAAGCATGATTATATAACATTTCCCATTTCTATCATATTAAATACTTATTCCATAACAGCATTAAATGTGTTTATCCCCATTTTATAAATGAATATATGAGCCAGAATGAGGAATTTCTGAGTTCAAATCCTGCCCCAGATACTGACTAGCTGTGTGGAACCAAGAAAAGTTACTTAACCTCTGATTCAGTTTTATTGACTGTCAAATAGGGGTAATAATAGTACCTACCTCACAGAGTTGAGGTGGGGATCAAATGAGAATATTTATAAATATTTACAAAATTCTATATAAATATAAATCTATAAAATTATATATTTATAAATTCTATAAAAATCAATAAAATTCTAGCAGAGTGCCTGGCACATAATAAACATAATAAACACTTAAATGTCTATTTCCTTCCTTCTGTCCTTCCAAAGGATGCTGCCTCCAGTATTTATCCCTACAAACAAGAGAGCAGTGTTGGGTGAAAGCAGAGGAAAAGCAGAGGGCAGAGCAGCAGCAGTGACAGGTGGCGATGGAGATTTGAAGGACAGCTGATGTCATGATGTTTCTCTCACACAGGGATGAGGCAAACCAGTCATTTAGAACTCAATGTGTGGGCCACATCTGTACAGATCAGCCACTCTCAGATACACGCTGACTAGCAGGCAGCAGGATGGAGGCTTTAGCTATTCAGTGGCCCTCTGCCCTTTTCCCCATGTGAGAGCTTAGGAGCTCTACACCCTGTTTGTCCTAAATAAATTATGTGGGAAATATTGCATTAGCCATTTATGTGTTTGAAAATATACTCCATGCTGTTGGGATAATGAGGAGATAAAACATTAACGCTACATTTTTCTATACCATTCTGCATAATTAACGCCGCAGCTGTTCTTCAGTCAGCCCAAACAACCAAATTAATTTGCAATCAGTTAGAAGTACTATAAAGCAAACTTCTCTGATACGGTATGGAACCTCAATATACTTGAAAGTCACGATGGCATAGCAGAAAGTGTCCTGGGTTTCAAGACGGCCATGTAGGGCCAAGTCCTTACTGTTTCTTACTAGTTGTGTGACCTAGGTGCTAGTTAAATCATCTCTTAATTTTTCAATATCTTCATATGTAAAACAGAAGTGATATTATTTTATTACCATCTATTTTCACAGGGTTATAGTGAGAAAAAAATTCATAAATTTCTACAGAAATTTTAATTTTTCAGTTGCTTTTCAGTCAGGTCTGATTCTTTATGACCCTATTTGGGAAACTGAGGCAAACAGGCTTAAGTAACTTGTCCAGGGTCACACAACTAGTCTCTGAAACTGAATTTGAATTCACAAAGATAGTCTTCCTGACTCCAGGCCCAGGATTCTATCCACTGCACCACCTATCTGCCATCTGTAAAATAATATATAAAATACAAAAAAGTAGGGTACATCAAGATTTAAAAAAAAAAAAAAAGGGAGTTAAAAAATTTCCATCTTTGGCATAGATATGTGACCTTTTATAAATCACAGAACATCCGAGTGTCCCTAGGAAACAGAGTCTCTAAGTTACAAAAGAGCTATCTATCAAAAAAGACAATTTCTAGCTAGAAGTTCCTCATATTAATGATACATATCTGGGACAGATCGATTAGATCACAGCCAATAGGATCTGCTTACACAGGATCTAAACCCAAATCCAAGACTAGTTCTCCAACCTTGATGTGTCTCAGAAGTACAGGTATGTGTGTGGATTTATATCTGGATATATCTATCTCGACACTTCAGTCTAGAGTTAAAAAAAAAATTCTGCTGAAATATAAGAAAATAATAGCATACTGCAAAAAAAGTCTCATCTTCCTCATATGAGTGTGTGTGTATAGAGAGACAGAGAAAGGCAGAGAGAGAGAGAGAGAGAGAGAGAGAGAGAGAGAGAGAAAGAGAGAGGAGAGAGAGAGAGAGAGAAGAAGAAGAAGAAGAAGAAGAAGAAGAAGAAGAAGAAGAAGAAGAAGAAGAAGAAGAAGAAGAAGAAGAAGAAGAAGAAGAGGGGAGAGAGGGAGAGGGGGGAGAGAAAGAGGGGAAAGAGGGAGAGGGGGGAGAGGGAGACGGAGGAGAGGGAGACGGGGGAGAGGGAGACGGGGGAGAGGGAGACGGGGGAGAGGGAGACGGGGGAGAGGGAGATGGGGGAGAGGGGGAGGAGAGAAGGGAAGGAAGGAAGGAAGGAAGGAAGGAAGGAAGGAAGGAAGGAAGGAAGGAAGGAAGGAAGGAAGGAAGAAGAGAAGAGGGAGAGGGAGAGAAAGGAGAAAGAGAGAGAGGACAAACAGACAGAAAAAGACAGAAGTGTGTTTGTGTGTGTGTGTAAACTTAAACTTAATATATGTATAAAGAGAACCTAGAGGCAGTTAGATGGTGCAGAGGATAGGGTATCACCTTGAAGTCAGGAGGATCAAATCTGGTCTTAGACACTTAATACTTCTTAGCTGTGACCCTGGACAAGTCACTTAACCCTAAGTGCCTTGGCAAAATAAAATAAATAAATAAATAGGTAGGTGGATAGATAAACAAATAAATAAACAAGGAGAACCTAGATTCAATTGCCAACTCTGTTGTTTTTCCTTAGTTCTCCAAGAGGCCCATGACATCAGGGAAGTGATCCCATGATATGCAAGTGAATTGGATTTAAGGGAGGGAGACTGTGCAAGATCACCTGCCTCACTTTTCCCTCCAGAATCAACTGGGTCCAATGACCAAATATAGATCAGGATGGCTAGAATCAGGCCTGGATGCAGTAGGAAACCTTGGTCTTTTTAAGCTAAGGTCTTCAACAAGTCTCAGTTTGAGTGAAGCTGCACCCATTCAGTGATGAAGGTTAGGGAGCAATTGAGACAAAGAATCTCCTCTTTCACCTCCCCTCCCAAATTCATTCATTTATGTATTTCTATTTCTATTTATTTTTTGTTTATTTTACATTATGCCAATTCTAATACACAGTGACTATGTAAGTACAGACAAACCATTAAATGTCTTAGCATCCCAGGTAACTTTCAGAAATTAAGATGAGGAGCAGATAAAGCTCAGCATTGATAGACAGGAGTTCCCTGTGCTGATGAAATCATAGTACCAGTTACATAAAAAGTATGTAGGTGTTTAAATATGATAGTTAGCATTTGTATGCTGCCTTAAGGTTTAGAAACCAATTTTTATACATACACATTGCTGCCTTTCCTGATTTAAGATATCACAACTTTGCAGAAAATAGTAGGTGAAATAAACATGTATAACTTAGTACTTTGGGCAACTTAGATAATGCATTGGATAGAACATTAGGCCTGATTTCAAAAAAAATCTGAATTCATATCTCCCTCAGACTTACTAGGTATGTGACTCTAGGCCAGCCACTTAACTCTGATTGCCTAGGTTTCCTTTTCTGTAAAATGAGGGGAAAAAGAAATGGCCATTATCTTTCCCTCCTCCCCCTCAAAAAAAAAAAAAAAATTGGGATCACAAAGAGTTGAGACATGACTGAAAAATCACCCAACAACAATGTCTTCCCATGTCATATAAATTCCTTGAGGATAGATTCCGCTGATTATTTTAAGCACACTTAATCTGTCCTATCTCTATTAGGAGGCAAGTAGTTTGCTTCATTTGCCTCATTCTCCAGAACCATCCTTAGTTGTGTTGCTCAATGATCTCGAGTCTTTTTAAAGTTGTCCTTTTTATAATGTTGTTATATAAATTGTTCTCCTTGTTCTGCTTTCTTCCTTCTGCCTCAAGTCATATATTCCTTCCCAGATTTTTCTGAAACTGTCCCCATCATCATTTCTAAAAGGACAGTTTCTTCCATTACATTCCTATATCATAATTCGTTCAATTGTTTCCTCACTGAAAAGCGCTCCCTTACCTTCCAGTTCTTTGCCACTATAAAAGAAATCACTATAAATATTTTTTGTCCATATGGGTCTTTTTCCTCTTTCTTCGGTCTTTGTGGTATAACTTTTATTTCGAAAGGAACCACAAATTTACAAAGCATTTGCCTTGCAACAGTTCTTTTAGATAGTTACCCAATTTCACACAGCTCTCAATCCAATAAAAATAATATCCAAGGAAATCTAGTTCAATCAGATTCCCATTTGACCAAGGCTCACCTCCCTTCTTTACATTTTAAAATTTCACTACATTATAGTTCATCAAAATGTTGGTCACTTTCATGGAAGAAAAAAAAAGTAGCTACTGGAAACTTTCCTCTGAGAAATCACAGCTCCCCTTCACTACAGATAAACAAACTGAAGTCTCAGTTGGTTGGAAACTTAAAACAAGCTCCAGTAGGTCCTCAAATTTGGCAGTGAGTCAACTGCCTCTGCTTCTCAGCTCCATGATGGGAATAGACAGCAGGGTGTTTGGCTGTCTCAGCATCCTTCCATGCTTAGAAGCAGATGTTGCCATTGGGATTGGGTTGGTTTTCTTTCTCTAATCCAGAGTTCTGGCCAGATCCCTTTCTTTTCTAACAGTTCTCATTCTCTCCAGTGACCTATTGGCACAATATATTTCTTTTGACCCAGCATATGGATTTTAAAATTCTGTGAGAGAGGCCACAGGGTGTTAACTGAAGCCACATGGAACAGCTCCCTCTGCCATATCGAAAGGTCACCTCCCATTAATCAGACCAGCTCTACACGTAGCATTTTCTCTGAGAGATTCGGAGCATTCACAAAGTCTGACAGCCATTTTTCAATGCCCCTTTCCAGAGCAGGCTGAATTGTAATTTTTTCACCTACTGAACATGTGAGAATTAGAAGGATGTTAATAAAAAGGAGGGCAGCAAGAGGAAGAAGAGTTGGAATAGAGAGAGAGAGAACTAGATGGGAAGTCAGAATAATTCTGTTTCCATTTTTCATTAGCAGTGTGATATTAAGAAGGTCACTTAGGATAGTTGGTTTTAGAGTATGAACTTCATAAACTTATGTCATAAAGATAATTTATAGAACCTTTAAATTTACAAAGTTCTTTGTACCTATCTCATTTGATGCCTTTATTATTTGATAATGTCACTTCTCTGCTTATGATCCTTCACTGATCCTCCATAATCTGATCCTATCCTTCCTTCTAGCCTCATCTACCACTATCCATTCTTCCATCTATTCTCTGCTTTGCTCAGTCTGGACTGTGTGGTGCCCTATACCTGTCTTGCTCGTTCTTGCCCTCACATCTTCGTTCATAATATTCTCAGCACCTAAATGCCTTCCATCCCTCTCGTGACCTGTGAGTTCCATATCCAGGGGGCCTTTTTTAAATGATGACTGAAATGAAATGAATTATCAATTTAGTGGTTTTTATTTCTTGTTGTCCAGTCATTTCAATCACTCTTACTCTTTGTGAGCCCACTTGTATTTTCTTAGCAGAAACATTAGAAGGTTTGCCATTTCTTTCTTTAGCCTATTTTATAGATGAGAAACTGAAGCAAATAACGTTAAGTGACTTGCCCAGGGTCAGAAGTGACAGAGACCAGACGAACTCATGAAAATGAGTCTTCCTGATTTCAAGCCCAGGGCTCTATACACTGTAGCACCACCTGGTTATTAATAGCTTTTATATAGAATTATATAATGATGAAATGTCTTCAAATTCAGTCTTCATTTTCTTCACAGAAAATCTGTAAAATTGTGCATATGTTACTGTCCTCATGTTACTAACAAGAAAAATCAACATAAATATATATGTGTGTGTATGTCTTTATCTATGTGTCTGTCTGTGTATACATATATATATATATGTATATGTACACATACATCATTATATAGAGATACAAATAAATAGAGACAGGCAGACAGGATATACATAGACAGATAAATGGATGGATGATAGATAAAATAGATACATAGATAGGTAGGTAGGTCCATAAGTAGGTAGAGAGGTAGATAGGTAACTGGGTAGGTAGGTATAGATACACCATTAAAAAACAGTGGAGAAGAAGATCATATTATTTCCACAGTTATCAGTGTTTATTCATTGAAGAAAACTATTGATTGCCCATTTTTGAGACATTTTGAGGTCAGTCTTCTAGTCCATACTGTATCTCTTTGAAAAAAAATGAAATCTTCTCTAGGAAAAGTAGTATTTTTTCCCATTTTTTATCTTCATCACAAGTACAATGCCTTTAGACATAAAAGAAACTCAAATAAAGTTAGTTGGATTTAATTATATCTTATTTAACCTCTGGAATTCTTTAAGGATTCTTCAGGAAGTCTTTTTTAATTCCCCAAATTGACAGGTTCTTCTCCCTCAAGTTGTCCTTGTTCATATTTCAGTTGCCACCAATCCTTCATGATCCCATTTAGGGTTTTCTGCAAAGATACTGGTATAGGTTTCCATTTCCTTCTCCAGTTAATTTTGTAGATGAGAAAACTAAGCCAAATAGGGTAAAGTGATTTGCCCAAGTTCACCTGGCTAATAAATCTAAAGGCTGATTTTAACTCTAGGTCCAACACTCTATCTACTGTACCACTCAGCTACTTATTAATTACTTTTTATCTACTTATTGTATTCATTGGACTATAAGCTCCATGAAGACAGGAATGATTTCTGCTTTTTTTTTCTTTTTTTCCCAGGAGTTGGCCAGTGTCCAGTATATAGTTAGCACTTCATAAATGCATGTGAATAAATGGATAAACAGGTGATATTTCACAGTCATCCATTTCTGTTCTGAAGCTCCAGTATTTCTGACTGCTGAGATGACCGTCTGATGAAGCTGAGAATATTTGATCTAGAGAAAAGAAGATTAGGGGATAACAAGATATATGTTTCTAAGGATTTATCCTAAAGAAGATTACACTTGTTTTGCTTGGTCCTTAAGAGGATACAATTGGTAGAAGGAATAGAAAATCAGATTTCAGATCAGTGTAAGGAAAAAATTCTCCAGAATTACAGTTGTCTCAACGTCAAATGGATGGTTTCAGGGGATCTCCATCCTTGGAGATTTCCTATCACATCATTAAGGAGTCCCTAGCAGGCATGTTGTAGAGTGGCTTTTATTTAGAAATAGATTGGATTTAATGCCCTTTGAGGCTTCCTTTCAAGTTTGAGATTCTATGATTCTTTGATCCCTGCCCTCACCTTTCAGAAGTACATGGATCAGCCTCCATCAAACTGAAGGAGCATTTCCATTTATGTAAAATGACAAATACAGCCCTTGGCTCAGAGTTGATATATTTAATTATGAATCCCAGCACTTATACTATCTATGTGATCCTGGGTATGCCCCTTCTCCTTTCTCAGCTTGGTTTTCCATCTCAAATGATAGTGATGGACATGCTGAATTCACAAGACAGAGGCATTTGTCTCATATATGCAGAATTTACTGTGATTGTTGGTTTTGCCAGCATATTTTGCAAAAAAAAAATAAAAAATTACCCATCATCGAGGTTCAAGAGGAGAAAACACTCCCATATACATATGCTAATGAGCAGGCTAAGGGTTACTTTTATTTCTGGAGAAAGCATTCAATGGCCCCTAAGTAAAGGAAAGGAAATAATTCTTTCCGAATGACACACACAGAGCTAGGTCCAAGCATAAGGAAGGAAACTGAACATCTGGAGGGATGACTTAATTCAGTGTACTATAAATCCAAATGTTTGCCTGCAATTTTTCCCCTCAGTGTTCCATATGTTTAACACTATATAGACACAACTATATAGACACCACCTTAGTGGTCATCAGAGATCGGTTGGGCAGTTTTCTGGGCAATGTCCTTGTGATGTTATGTGTAGCAGGAAGATGTGACTCACGATTGACTTAAAGATCTCTGAGCCCATGACGTTGCTTATATAGAGAGAGAATTCCGAGAGACTACTGGGAAAAGTAGAAAGGGAGATTGAGAGAAAAGGCAAACTTTTAATGGTGGATGATGGATTTCTCTACAGCTGCAGAGATGTGAGCAACATGACCCCTAATATATTCCCTTCCCTCCAGTGCCTACGAGTCTGAGCCTGTTAAACATGGACCTCTCAGTGAGATTCTTCTCTTATTGGTTGAGCTAAGATTCTATTTCACTCCAAAATCAAGGAGCTTATTTAGTCTAATGTAATCTGTTATTTATCCTAAGTTTTATAACCTCTCTAATTTATATTTACTATTTACTCTGATAAAGGGGTTTAGTAGGTATTTGCAACTATCTCTTATGTAACGAGCATTAGGAAGAACTAAGCTGACAGAAACAAACTAAGTGTTCCCACCAAATCCAAGAGCAGATAGGAAAAACAGTTTTTAATCTCAATCTCAAAATAATCAAATTCTCAATCTACCTCTGTTGGACAGAGGAAATGAAAAAGAACCCTCACTCATAGCAGTTCAGGACTGAGAGTATGGATCTCACCTTTTTCCTATTTTCCTCAAAGGATAATTTTCCAGATTCCAGAACACATATCCATCTATCCACACTAAAGGACACCAGCTGTTATATTTTGAACATATGCACATCTATATGAAATGAGAATGAATCCAGAATTATTTGCTGCAGGATAATAATACTTTCCCACCAAATTCACCATAACTCCCTCATGTCCTTTGCCTTTTACCTTTGCTCACAGAGTTCCTTATGGCCAGAGGTCTTTCTCCATTCTCTTCATTTTAGTCTTATTCATACTTTAAATTTCAAATTCAATGCTTCTCACTCCCAGAAAGTCTTTCCTGATCCTTCCCTCAGACCATTCTAAAATTTAATTTGCATTCATCTATACAAGGGTGCTATTTCCCTAAATGGCTTTAATTATGTTAAGTCAGAGACTGTGTCTTAGTTTAACTTTGTTTCTCAATCAGCACTCAACATACAACAGATTGTTTAATCGACATTAAAAAATTGACAGAAAAAAAATTCATTGGATACCTACTGTGTGCAGAGTATGATACCTGCCCTCACAGAACTTAAAATTGATTGGGAAGGTTACGAGATATTCACAAATGTGCAGTAAGTGTAGCATGACCTTAAGGCTGAAAAATGTAGTTTAATACAAAGTGCTTTATTATCTAAATGCATGGGATCATAGACTTAGAGATGGAAGGGACCCTAAATGTTATCCAGCATAACTTTTCCATTTTATAGATTAGGAGACTGCAGCCCAGAGAGGTTGATGAGTTGAATTGAACTCATGACATAATTCTACATCAATTAATCAACTAGAACCTATTTTTGTGCCAGACACTGTACCAGATTCTGGAAATACAAAGACAAAAAACAAGACCCTTACCACTGATAAGTAAAATCCTTTAAAAACAAATATAATGGTGTATGGCCATTACTTTCCCAGGATGTCTCCACTAAGGTTCTCATCCACTGTGTCAGTGAGAGTGGAAGTAACTCTAGGTTACTGTCAATCCTCAAAGGTTATTAATGTAGCACAAGTGTCAGCACATCCACTTATCAAACTGCAAAGGCTTCCAATGACTCTGTGTTTGTCTTTTAGAGACCAGTCTTGGAATCCATCACCAGCCAGGTGACCATGCTTTAGAGCCAGGTTTCATTGTCTCCTAGGGCTTCACGGGGTTGACAATGGCGTCTCTGGAAGAGGTATTTATTTCACTGAAATTAAGGATTCTGAGAGCACTTAAGGCTTATGAGCCCAATTTCATGAATTGTTTCCCTTAAAATGAGATATGCCATTAAACTGAAGTGATTTTTGAAGGGGGTATGTGTGTGTGTAGAATAAAGAGAACCCATTTAGACTTGAAAAAAATTAGGCAATTTCTACTGTATGGCTTGAGTGGTATAATTTGGGGAATGGGGAAAAGGTCCTGATGTGCATGTCCAGTTGCCATCACTGAGCATTGAAGGCATTTCCAGAAAGATAATCTTAATAAGTAACCCATTAAGAGATAGTGTGCAGTAGACTAGAAAGCTATCAGTCCAAGTAAAATAAAAAAGGAAAGGGGAAGAAGAAGAGAAAAAAATGGAAGGATATATAGAAATGACATCATTCAAAAGCCTCATTTTACAAAAGAAGAAACTGAGATCTGGAGAAAATTGACTTGAATAAGGCCCCACAGTCAGCTGGCTGTACAACCATAGTTTGAATGTAGATCTTCAAATCCCAAATGGAATGCTCTTTTCTCTGGTCTACCCAGTCTCTTCCTCTTTCATGGTACCTCCTCCTTGAACATTCTTGGTCAAACTTTGTGATTAAAATTCCTGAATTTCTCCTACTTGCAACCTCACCTTAGTATTGTCCTTTCTTCCTCTGACTGACTTCCTTCACTATTCTTACCCATAATTTCTCACCACACCCTAGTATGTGTCACCGGGCAATCCATCAACCTGCATTTAAGTGTACGAAACCAAATCCTTTATATTTTTTCCAGAAGTTAACAAGCAATAAACACAGTGGGATTCCATATTCCCTACAGATTTCAGTCAACTGTGTGACTACAAAGATGTAGCCTGCTGTAGTTATTCATTCATAATATTCATTAACTCCATTCATAGAAATTTTTTTCAAAATATCCATTCTTCTGTAAAAATCCATTCATTCACTCATTCAGAATATTCACTCTTAATTTAATAGATTTCCTTCTAAATGGAAAGAGCTAGAAGTCATGTGATCTGGGTGCAAAGTCTTACATTCATGCTTATTACCTTTGGGACCATAGGCAAGTCATTGAAATTTTCATCCTCAGCTCCATACCCGCAAAATCCAGGAAAATAATAAGTACACTACCTTTCTCTAAGCATGGTGGGGAAAATGTTTTGTAATCCTTCAGATGCTATCAGTGGCAGTTATCATTACTGTTATCACCATTCTTGAATTCATAATATTTATTCATTAATAAAATGGATTCATTCAAGAGTTACTGAACATTTTTCCAAGGTGCTCCAGCAGATACAGAGAAAAAATGGGTCCTTGTCTCAAAAGAACAAGGACATACAGGGGTTAAATAAGAATATAGCCTAATGCCGGTTCAAAGATGTCATAAGGACAGGAGGAAAGCAGACAAGTAGGGAAGAAAGAAGGGAATGAATTGGAAGAAAGAAAAAGGATGGAGAAGGGCAAGGCAGGGTGTAGCTTAACTATCCCTCCACAACATCCCTGACCTCTATCTAAAGAGGTCCTATAAGGGGGAATTCATTATTGTCCTGAAAATCCCTTTCAATTTGGGGATATTTGTTATTATTAAAAATGTGTTCCTTTCATTGAGCCAGAATATGCTTTCTATAACCTTCCATCTATAGCACTTAATTTATCCCACAGGGGTTGACAAGCTTAAAAATTTTCTGATGTTGACAAGGAAAAGACTCCCTCTTCCTAACAGTTAGAGCTATGTAAAAATGGAACAGATTCTTTCCTGGGGGTTCTCCTTCACCTGAGATTTTGGGCAAACATTGCATAACCCTTCTTTTAGCTCTTCTGTAAAGAGTATTCTTGCACAGAAATGGGTTAAACTAGAAGGCTTGTGTATAAGTAATATTCTCCACAATATCCAGGGGTGTGCTAGAGTCAGCTCCAACTGATTTGTGAGAGCCAATTGTTAAATTTTCAGTGTAAGCATTTATACCTTGGAAACTGGCAAATGCTACAAATCAGGGCTTGATTTATTGTTTTGTTGATTTCTAGTCTTAAGAAACTGATGAAAAATTTTAATATTGAAGATTAAGCTTAAAAATGTTTTATGCATACAAACCCCTATCCCCCCAGCGGTTTGTGAAACAGCAGCATACCCTTGATTACTATCCATGTGACCTTCAGCAAGCAGCCTCTGAAACTACAGTTTTTTTATCTGCAAAATAAAAGGACCCCCTTTAGAGCTTGAAAACTTTACATCCTTGATCCTAATTCCACTGTGAGCCCCAGATCTTTTTCATATGTTTAAGTTCTACTACAACCTTTCATGTAATTTTTGCCTCATTGTGACTTCAGAAAGTTTTCAGCAGCCACATTTCTCAACCAAAGATTACATTTTATACTCATTTTTCTCTAGAAACAGAGCCATATCACAAGCAAGGCCTCCTCCTGCTTATTAGTTTTATGGCTCACTCCCTTAAAGAACATTGAAGCACAGTTTATCACATAATAGAAAACAAGGGAAGTTTTTTTTTTCATGTTTTCCCACTCAGAGAGTTTTATTAAAATGCAATAAATCTCAGCGAAAGAAATGGAATTTAACTTAAAGGTCAAGAAAAATAGCACTTACCAATGGCCAAATTCCAAGGTAGGCCTGTATTATTAGTGGTATTATTATTGGATGTAGACGTTTCCACAGCAGACTAGGCAGTCAATAAACAGAAACTCCCATGCTGGTACCCTAGATGTGAACTAAATGCAATTTTTGCAGTCTATCTAACAAATAAGGGAAAGTTATCTAGAAATCCAAGTTTCTATATGAATAAACTTCTCTTATGCACACAGGAGAAGCAATATGATAAAATAGAACAACCATTAGAGTGAATTTCAGAAGAAATGGCTGATGTTCCACTCTGAGACAATGGCCAACGTCTTCAATAAATGATTAGTAAGTTTCTTATCCCAGATGTCCTAAAAGTCCCAGTACAGTTTTAAATAATGAGCTTAAAACAGAACTAAGATTTTGGGGACACTCTGAGTGCAACAGCCATCCAGTTTAATTGTATGTTCTTTGAGAGATAAGGCAAGTCATCTTGTTTTTTATGAGTGGATTTTTTTTGCTTTTATTTAATTTTCTTATACGCAGAAGACATTGCATTAATATTCACTCACCTAGTTTCTGGTCAGCTATATGGCAAAGTGGATGGAGCGCGGGCCTTGAAACCAGGAAGACTCATCTTCCTCAGTTCAAATCTAGCCTCTTTCCCTAGGCAAGTCATTTCACCCTTTTTACCTCAGTTTCCTCATCTGTAAAATGAACTGGAGAAAGAAAGGGCAAGATACTCTGGTATCTTTACCAAGAAAATTACCCAAAATGGGGTCCCAAAGTATTGAACATGACTGAAATGCCTCAATAATACCTAGTTTCCATTGTGCAAAACTTTGCAATGTTCTTTGGCTAAATTCTCCTCATCAACACTTTTCCTCAGCCCCTATTTTCCATTCAGTCAGTCTGCCAACAAGAATTTATTAATGATTACTATGTGACAAAATTATGCTAAGCACTAGGAATCCAAAGAAAAGCAAAAGAATAAAAAAAAAGTAAAAATCCAATATCTCCAACTCCAGACTCCCTTATTTGGCATTCTAGGCTCTTCACAATCTCATGGCAACATACCTTTCCAACCTTATCTTGGATTACTCTTCACTATTCACTTACTTAATGTTCAATCCAAACTAGAAAATGTTCTGTCCCCTGAATTCATCCTGCTTTTTTCCATCCTCCAAGCTTTTTTAATGTTCTCATTTCTGCCAAGATTACCCGTTCTCCTCATCTTTTATGATTGAATTCTGTTCTTTCCCTTTACAGCCCAACACAAATAATACTTTCCTTGTGAACTATCAGTGAAGTTTAGCCCCATCTCTTCCCAATCCAATTCTAACAACTTTCCCCCAAGGACTTTGCCCAGTAATTTATTTGTATTGTGTTTATCTTCTATTGTTGAATATTCAGTTATCTCCTAAACTAAAATCTGCATGAAGTGTATTATCTGAACTTTGTTTCTCCTTCAGAGGTGTACTTCACACAATACATGCATGAAATTTGTTGACTGTATGTATGGAGTCCACAAAAGCAAAGCAAAATCAATGAGATTATTTATTCAACATAACTTTGATTATTTCCCAAAAAACCACATTTCATATTTCTGTAGTTTTCTCATTAAAAAGCAATTATGTTCTTAACCCATTCCTAGAATACCTCTAACCATCCTCCACTTACATTCATGGTCCAATAGCAAACTTATAGAATTTGTAGTCCAAAATCCTGTATTTTTATCAAGTCAGGTCAATGATAATAATTTATTTGTAAAACACATTAGTTTAAAGTACTATTTCATATTTTGAATGTCATTTGATAGTAGCATCAACTTTGTTTTTGTTTGTTTTTTTTTCCCTGAGGCAATTGGGGTTAAGTGATTTGCCCAGGGTCACACAGTTAGGAAGAGTTAAGTGTCTTGAGGCCAGATGTGAACTCAGGTTCTCCTGACTTCAGGGCTGGTTCTCTAGCCACTGCACCACCTAGTTGCCCCATAACTTCAACTTTGTGATAGATCTATTCTTAATACCATTTTACAAACAGGGAAATAGAATTATAGATGTTCAGCAATTTCCCAAAGTACATACTGGTAATGAAAGCCAAGGCTGAGATTTAAACCCAAATCATTTTTGTTCCAAGTTAAAATATTCTTTCTACTCAATCATGCTTTCGTTATAAAATCCTTTAAGTGGTATACTGTTTGAAAATAAAAAGCTATTATTTTAAAAAATTATATATTATGTAAAATTAATTTTGTTGAGGCAGCTAGATGGGGCAGTGGATAGAGCACCAGCCCTGAAGTCAGGAAGACCTGAGTTCAAATGTGACCTCAGATATTAAAACATCCTAGCTATGTGACCCTTGGCAAGTCACTTAACCCCAATTGCCTCAGCAATACATTAATTAATTTAATTTAATTTGTCATATTATATATAGAGGAACAAAAAAGAATTTTTTTCTTTATAAAGAAAAAATCCTTAAAATGGGACATAGGAGACCTCAGTCTTCTGGATCAGCCAATTACTAACTTGCTGTATATCCTCAAGCAGTTTATTTCCCAAACTCGGCCAGTTTCCTGCTTTGTAAAATAAAGAGGTTTGATTAGAGGAACTTGGGAGTCCTTTTCATCATACTGTAGCAACAACTACAAAATTATATAGAACATAATTTTAATCACTAGGGACAATGGCATTTTAAACTTCTTCTAAGATACAGTCAAAACATTTTGATGCTTTATTATCTCAACTCCTACAGTCTCCCATCTCTGCCACTGACAGGGAGAGTCATCCTGAAACCATCGGCCATAATTCTTGTACCTCCAAGGTCAAGCACTGATTCTTTCTTATCTCTCGTCATAATCTCTTCTTTCCATCTTTCCCTTTACCTTGTTCATCATAAACCTAGGTCCCATTCTGAGTGCTGTACTGCAATATTTTTATCTAACTAACTCTGTTCCACTGTCTTGATTACTGTAAACTATCTTTTCTTTCCTGAAATCTCTCATAACTACTCACTCTACTTTCCTTCTCATAAAGGTCCCAAACTATGGCAAACCTTCATGAGCATTCTCCTCTCTACTTTATACTCAAATCTGCAATACACAGGCTCTATTCTTACCTTTTGCTCTATTCTCTGAAAATAAGTGTCAAATTCTGATAAAGAGATGTCACAAAAATGCTTATTAGGAAGATGGTCCTTCTCATTGTCACAGATAACTCTAAAACTTATTCCTTGATTACTTTCAATTCTGTTGGTTTAAGGAAGTTACCCTTCCAATCACTTTTTTCTTTTCCATTCTCAATTTCTCCTTATCTTTTAGTGCCTTCTCTATTCATTACAAGCATGTTCACCCACAAATTAATTTCATTTATCCTTGACATATTCTTAAGCTATGAGCCTATAACTATTTTCCTTTTTATCACCAAACTCTTAAAGAAATTTCCTTTCACTTGCTAAACTTCAAATTCCTTTCCTCCCATTCACTTATCAATCTTTTGCCATATAGATTCTGAAATGTTCTTTTCAAGGTGATCACTGTAATAATGGACAGAGAACTAGACATGGAGACATAGAGATCTAGGTCTAAAAACTATCTCTGACACTATGAGACCTTTTAAATTAACCTCTCTGAGTTTCCTCATCTGTAAAATCGGTGTATTATTTGTATACCAACTTCAAAGTGCTATCATGATGATTTACATAAAAATCTTTATAGACTTTCAAGTACATATAGGATAGACCTTTCATTTATACAGGAATTCTCACATAAGGAATTTCTTTTTACTAAGGTAAATCTACCTTCTCTCTACTTTAGTATCTTAGAAATTTGCTCAGAACACTAGGTGATATTTGTTCAAGGTCACATAGCCATCATGGGGACAGGAGGCAGATAGTGTTGGAATCTTTACAAAGTGTTAAGCCATTGGAGTTGATTTGATATTAGAAAGAGATATTTTGGGCCAGAACTTGAAACAAAGTACTAAGTGGAACTGATTGAACAATGCTTGTGTTCATACCTTTAGAGAGCTCATAAGTAAGTACTCAATGGAGTTCACACATGTAGGGTTTAGTCCGAATTCACACCTCCCTTGAAGTTCTTAGGACCAAAGAGCACTCTGGGAGATAACCCAGAATCCCTCTCCCTCCAGAAGGCGTAATTAACCTTTGGGAGATCACATATATAGGGAGCTTTTGAAGCTTGGGCTTTAGTTCTTCTTGTGGGACTTAGGAGAGAGAGACTCTGGAAGAAAGCCTACAAGCCCTATCTTCGAGGCAAGAGAGATTTACTGGAATGCAGGTCTTCCTGACTTTTAAGGCCAACTTTCTACTACGTAGCCATTATTATTGATCCATAATGTTCAACATTTTGATCAAGTTATTGTTAAAAGTAAAGATAGTAAACTTGTCATTATTTTCAGATGAGAGAAAGGATGGAAAACATGTCTAATAACCATGTCCAGATTAAAAATAAACATATCAAGAAACAGGAATAATGGATTGATTTGACCAAGATGAAATTTAATCAAAAACTGGAAAGTTCTACACGTGAATTAAAAAAATCAATTTAACAGTTGATATTAATAATTAACATTAGTAATAATAAAAATAGCCAGAATTTATATAGTACTTTAGTGTTAGCAAAATCTTGTATATGTGCTATTTTGTTCTTATAAGAATTTTGGATGTAAGTACCATTATTTGCCCCATCTTATAAATGAGGAAGCAAAGTGATGCAGAAGTTGATATGACTTGTAAAGGTTCTATTGTTGCTCAGTTGTTGCTTTTTTTCCTAGCCATGACCAACTCTACATGACTCCATTCAGAGTTTTCCTGGCAAAGATGCTGGGGTGATTTGCCATTTCCTTTTCCAATTCATTTTACAAATGAAATAGAGGCAAACAGGGTTGAGTGCCTTGCCCAGCATCACACAGTTAGGAAGTATCTGAGGCTATATTTGAATTTAGGAATATGACTCTTTCTGATTACACAGCCAACACTCTAGCCATTTTACCATCTATCTGCTTCTTTTAAAATTGGTTACAATGTGATTTTTTTTGTGAAAAAGATCTTGGAATTTTAATCAATTACAAATTTGGTATGAATCAATGATGTGACATGGTAGTCACAAAAAAAAGAAATAAAGAGAAACCTAACATTCTTGAGGTTAAACTGAACAGAATAACGTCCAACATGAGGAAAGCCATAGGTTGTTCATATTCTAACTTAATTGTACCATACCCATGATATTATGTTCAGTTCTAAAGACCATATTTTAAGTAAGATAACAAATACCCAGAAAATAACAGTCAAGATCATGAGAAGACTCAAGGAAAAAGATCATAAGCATCATTTGAAGAACCAAGGGTCTTAGACAAGATAAATTAAGAAGAGACAAAATTGCAGTCCAGTATTTAAAAGGTTATTATAGGAAAAATTGATTAGTGCATTCTGCTTGTACCCAGAGAAAAACATAACAATAATAATAATGATGATGAAAAACACTTAAAAATGTAAGTAGAAGAGAAATAGATTTAAGGTTACTATTAGGAAATTTTTCCTAATAATTACTTAGTCAAAATGGAACAAACTTTTTTGGATGTAGTTGGTTCTCCCTTGTTAAAAGTTTTAGGCATATTTTAATGTCTAGTTGCGATATACTATAGATGGGCTTGGGATCAAACATAGATTGAAATATATGACTACTGTGGTGTCTTCCAACTCAGAGACTGTATGAGATTAGGACTTATTCTAGTCCTGGTGGGCAGAACTGGTTATTAACAAAGGGATGGGGTAGGGAAAAATATTTAAGAAGGCATGTTTTCATTCAATTTAAAGATGAAAGCAGAAGACTGACTCAAAGAAAGAATCCTACCATAAAGTGTTAAATGAATTTAGGAGGAGGAAAAAAAAATACTGGTACACCTTTATGAGGTGTAAATTAGCATGAGTGAATCAGAAAGGAAGCAACATGAGAGGATGAAGAATGATATACCATACCTCATGGTGACCTTTAAAAGTCAGTTCCCTGAATCCAGGAAAGATATTCAAAGAGGAACTGAGTTTATGGCAGATGAATAAGAATCATGGAGCTAGAAATAGGAAATTGTTAAACCATGTAAAGATGGGATAGCAGGAGCACAAGGAAAGGCCACTATCATAACTGAGGGGTCCAGAACTCTTGGAGGAAGGCAATCTTAAGCAATCAGCACAGAAAGCCTATTGTTGAAATCCCACAAAATACAGATGAAAAGAGGCGATCCTAAATTACCCTTTTTATTTAGCCTGAGTTCCTCCATCAGACTTTAAGGCCTTTTCCTCTGGGCACAAAGGACATCTGTTTACTTCCCTATGTTTTAAATATTTCCTTTGCCATTATAAATAATGTTAACCTCTAGCATTTTCCAGTTGAGGTGTGCTTACAGGAGATAGAGTTGGGTGGAGGCAAGAGAAATGAGATAGAACAAACATTGAGGAATTTTGCCTGGAGCACTGTCTTTGCCTTAAGATTTGGCACTAACAGTAATAAAACAAGCCAACTACAGCTTCTTCAATACTACTTCCTAAAGGAGAATAAGAGAATTTATACTGAGAAACCATCTTGGCAATAATTAGTGGTGTGAGAGGCAAAAATCAGTCTACTAACCAACATTGATTAAGTGCCAGGCTAAAAACTGAAAATATAGAAAAAAAGCAAAACAACAAAAAGTCCCTGCCCTCAAGAAGCTTACAGTCTGGAGATACAAACAGAAATGGAAAAAAAACCAAAACAAAAAACAATCACAACACCCAAATAATCAAAGCTGTTCACCAATGGAGAGGAATGTCTCTGGTGCTAGTGAGTTCCTTTCACTGGAGAAGATGGACTAGATACCATTTAAAAACCCATATAACTTTAAGATTTTATGACTCAAGACTCTTCTAAACTTAATTATTCCTAAACCAGCTTCCTTCTTTCCAAATATCATTTGATACATTACTAGTCTCATTTTATTGCATCATAAAGTTCCAAACAATAACTTCAAGGAGGGCAAAACACAATGTACTCATGGTAAAAACAAAAACAAAAAGCTATAAAGACTAAATTGCTAAAAGAAACTCTAATTAACCATGTTCATTAAAGCAAGACAATTTCCGGAATTTCCACAGTTAGGTTCTTTGCATCAATTTATTTCTTTGGATTCCCAGGAGTTCAATTTTCTGTCCTATTTTCCAGAGTTCCTCAGTAAATTATTTGCAGTGTTGTTCACCTTCTCTGTGTCTCATCACCATCCCAGGCATACACTGGCTGGTATTGAGATGGGACCTAGAGGGAAAACAGGAAATTGAGAATTCCCCTCTTCTCTCAGAAAAACTCAGCCAATTACAAAGAAAAGAAAAGTTATAGAATCAGAGAACATTGAAGCAGTAAGGGACCTACAAATATAAAATAAAGAATGTTATATTTGGAGAATAATATATCTTAGAGATGACCTAGTTCAATCTTTTCCTTTCACAGATGGGGAATCTGGAGTTTGATGAAAGAATTTGACTTGCCCAATAATCTTAAAATGAAAGATAAAATCTCCATCCTCAGAAAGTTTGTAATCTAAGGGCTAAGGAAATGAGTTCATCTGTCCATCTGAAAGAAGACAAAAAGAAGTGCTTATGGAAACTAAAGGAACAAATCCTAAGGAAATTTAAATCCAAGGAGGAAGATTTCAGGGGCAGTATGCCCATTGTAGTCAGAAAAGACTTTCTGAAGGAAAGAAGCCTTTTTAAAGGTTATAGAGTTTATAGTTTAAAAGGGGCTTCTTGGAGAACAGAAACTTTAAAGGTTTTTGCTCTAAATATCTTGAGTCCCCTGTCAGCCTCTGTTTTTCTTCCATTTCTTTTTGAACTAAAACTAATTGTATTCTTGTGCAGCAAGATAACTGTATAGCTATGTATACATATATTGAATTTAACATATATTAGACTACCTGCCGTCTAGGGAAGGGCATGTGGAGAAGGAGGGAAAATTTGGAACAGAAGGTTTTGCAAGGGTCAATGCTGAAAAATTACCCATGCGTATGTTTTGTAAATAAAAAACTTTAATTAAAAAAATACTAATTGTATTGATATAGGGAGTAGCCAGTGAGAGACTCCTGCTTAATACAGATCAGTGCTTTCTCTGAAATTTTTTTAACATTAGAGAGCCACAGGCATTTAGTGCTGAGAGGTGACATGCTGCCCAGTCACACAGTTATTATTTGTGATGGCAGAATATCTACTCAGCTCTTCCTTACTCTAAAGGCAGGCTTCTATCCACTGCAACACAGAGCCTCTCATTTTATTACTCTTACTCATTCTAAGTCAATTGACAAATCATGTATTATTGACTTATGTCTAAGACCCTGGACTGGGTACCAAAATGGCTAAATGACAAGACTTCTGCCCTCTTGGACCTTGTAGCCTGATTATACAAGTAAACATATATACAAAATTAAGGAGAGATTGGAAGAATTTATATTCGAATAGAGAAAAAGCATGTACAGCTAGAGATAAGAAAAGGTTTCATGGGATCAGTACCTGAATTGAGTTTGGGAGGAAGGGAAATATTTCAGTAGGGAAGAATGAAAAGGGGTCATGGGAACAAAGATAGGATCAGACCTAGAAAAAGTGAGTAGAGTAAGAACAACAGCTTGACCAGAGTGGAAATGGTATGAAATAAGATGCTATTTTTAAATAAAATAGCAAAAGCAGCGCTATTTTAAAAGAGCTAGGTGGTACAATAGATAAAGCACTAAGCTGAGAATCAGGAAGACTCATCTTTCTGAGTTCAAATGCAGCCTCATACACTTACTAGCTGAATGGTAAATTCATTTAAACCTATTTGTCTTAGTTTACTCATTTGTAAAAAAACACAAAAAAAAACTAAAAAAATTTTTAAAAATGAGCTAGAGAAGGAAAGAAAATCCCAAATGGGGTCACAAAAAGTGGGACACAATTGAAATGACCAAACAACAATGAAAAAGAAACATGGCAGGATAGAAATATGACTACTCTGAAATTTAGATGATGACATAGGGTCCAGTCCTAGCTCTCTCTGCTACTAATTTGTGATGCAATCCAAGGCATGTCATTTCACTGGTTTAGGATTCAGGCTCCTGATCTATAAATGAACTAGACTAGATGATACATAAGACTTCTTTCTTTGTGTATATGTATATATGTGTGACTATATATACATACATATATGTGTATATATCTATATATTACATATATATCTATGTGTATATATTACATATATAGGTATACATATTTTATACCTATATATGTATATATCGATATATATATATGCATATATATTTATGTATATATCAAGATACCTTATTATTCAAACATTCTGTGTTCCATGAATCTAGAGACCTTTCTAGTTTGCTTTTCCTGACCTTCTGTACATGTTTCACATGTTGGTTGTGTCCAGATTGCCAGGCAAATATTTCAGTGCTTCCCAAGAGGAAACAGGAAATAATTGGAATAGGTAGGTAGCACTAAACATTAGTCAGGAATGGGATTTTATAACCACAGAGTGGTAGGACAAGAAAGGACCTTTATATAGCGCACTAAAAAAAAAAAAATGCTGCTGTTACAAGAGCCTTTAGAATATAGAATATTAGTGCTAGGAGAGTACATTATAATGTAGAATATCAAGATAAGGAGAGATGTCAGAATGTTAATGCTGGAAAGGTTCTTAGAAAAATAGAATGTTAAAATTAGAAGAATCAGAAAAGATTTTAGAACCTTTCAGAATGTTAGGTGTTAGAGAGAACCTTGAAACATAAAATGTTAGTTCTGGGAAGAATCTTAGACACAGAATGTCAAAGCTAGAAGGGTTTTTAGAAGAGAGGATGTTAAAGCTGGAAAGGATTTTTAAAAATAGTATATTAGATCAGGGAGGAATCTTAGAAAATATTACTGCTGGAAGAAACTTTAAGTTCAGAAAATATTAGAGCTAGAAGGAATCTGAGAATGCAGGATATTCGAGTTGGAAGGGGTTCTAGAAATGAACTAGTCTCAGTCTAAGGCTAGTGACAATGACTTAATTACATTCACGTAGTCAATTAGCAACAAAATCAAAATTTAAAGCCTTCTCCCACCAGTTCTGTGTCTCTTTTACCATGAAGCCTCTCACCAATGTATGCAAACAGAGCAGAAAATGAAAGAACTGACATGACTCTAAGTAGGACAAGTTGAGAGCATTCTAATGTGTTAAAATGTCCTCACATGTCACTGTGCATATGTCAACTACTGGCCTGAAGGACCGATATAGTTAGTCAGCTCTAATGTTAATGGGTCATGTTTACATAGCCTTTTAGGAAGAATACACATTATTTCACTCAATCCCCACAGCCTTGTAGGCAGGTGATACACATGAATCCAGACTGTAATGAAGTGAAAAGCTCCTCTGACACTTCCTAGTTGTGTGACACTAGGCAAGTCACTTACCCCTGTCTGCCTCAGTTTCCTCATGTGTAAAATGAGCTGGAGAAGGAAATGGCCAACCAGTGCAGTATCTTTTCAAGAAAACCCTAAATGGGGTCACAAAGAGCTAAATGACAACAAACAAGTCTTAGTATTTGCATTTATAATTATAATTGTTATAAATATTATTATAGATGTGGTCAATAATAGAGTTATGTAGCTATAAGAAAACAAGACAGATGAGTAAAGATTTCCCTCATTTTTTTTTCTGTGAACAGACTGCCTACTTAAAGAGAAAGAATGAAAAAGAAAGATGTGCTTTTTTTGTTCATAAAATTCTCATTCATTAAAAATCCTGAAAACCACCCATGGACATGAAACTACTATAGCTCACCTTTCTAAATGATTAAGAACTTAACTGTGAAAGCTGCTAATCCCAGATTTGCCTCCATGACTTTGAGCTCTTCATCTAATGAACCACCCCTTGTTTGCCCTTCATTCTCAATGGCACATGCAAGTGAATTGGATTTAAGTGAGGGAGTACTATGCCAGGTCACCTGTCTCACTTTCCCCTCCACAGTCATCTGGGTACGGGGAAAAGTGGAGATGACCTTGCATGCAATGGGAGACTTTGGGCTTTTTTTAAGCTAAGATATTCCAATAGTTTCAGTTTGACTGAGGCTACAACCACTCAAAGATTAAGGCTAGGTAACAATTGATGGAAAAAATCTCCTCTTTCACCTTCTCCAAAAAAAAAATCTAAATAAAGGGATGGATGAATGAATCTGGGAGGATTGTATGCTGGATTGCATTCAGAGCAGAGCAACTAGGGCCATACAGAGCCTTGAGAACATTTCAAAAACTTTGGTTGAAGTAATAGGTGATGTTTAGTTTATGAAAGACTAAGTGGCAGCTGTCTCCAAGAATTTAAAGTAATATTTTGCAGAATTGCTGTTCAGTCATTTCAGTCATGTCTGACTCTCCCTGACCCCATTTGGGGTTTTCTTGGCAGAGATACTGGAGTAGTTTGCCATTTCCTTCTTCATCTCATTTTATAAAGGAGGAACTGAGGCAAACAGGGTTCAGTAACTTGCTTAGGGTCACACAGGTGTCTGAGACCAGATTTGAATGCAAGAAGATGATTCTATTTTATCTAGTCACCTAGCTGCCCTAAAGGGGAATGAGATTTGTTCTGGGCCACAGAAAGTAGAAGCAGGTGCAAAGGGGAGACATTATAGAGACAGTTTTAGACACAACCAAAAGGAAAAATTTCCTAGTGAATATAATCATCCTGAAGCAGAATGTGCTCTCTTAATGGGTAGTGTGAGTTTCCCCCTCAAAACATGTGCTCAGGTACAATCCAGACATTCACTTTTTAGGGAGTTTCAGATGGTATTCTTGTGTTGCTAACAGCTTAGGTTAGATGGAAGATTTCAAGGTCCCTCCTGATGCCAACATTTGGTGATTTTGTTTCTAAGAGGTAGATGGGGAAACCAATGACATGTATTGCAATGATCTTTCTTAGTGCTGGCCACAGAACAGATGGTCAATAAATACTCATTGAAATGAATTGAATTGGGATAAGCTCAGTGAACCACTGGGGATTGCATTTCATGCCATATTAAGAAGAGGAATGCCCAAGGCTATATAACTCAATGACTACTGACAATTAATCTAAGAAAAGAGATTAAATTGACTTTTCAGAAGAGAGAATATTAACTCTACCATCACCTACATCATGAATTCTCCCGGTCATCCAGATGGCAGCTGTCTTATAGTTCCTAATCTCCTTTAACCCATTTCATATCCAAGAGTTAGCCAAGAGTTGTTGCTCCAACCTCTGCCCTATTTCTCCCATCTCTCATTTTTCAGAGTATTTCTCTTCCTAATCCCAAAAATATATCCATAGTTGAGGCCCTTTACCAACCATTTCTTGAATTACAGAAGGATCCTCTTATTTCCATACCTAATATCTGCCTTCCCTCTAGTCCAGGAATTCTCAACTTTTTGTGACATAAACCCCTTTGGTTTCTGGAGAAATCCATGGATCTTCTTCTCAAAATAAGATTTTCTTTTGTTTTTAAACATAATTGAGAGAAATGCTTTAAAAAAAAAAGTGTATTTTTTCCTATTTAAGTCTGAAGATCCCCTGAAATCTATTCAGAGACCTATGGAAGCCAGATTGTGAACCTCACCTTTAAATCCTAAAGCGGGTAGGTGACAGAGGAGAGAAAAAGCCAGACCTGTGGTTAGGAAGTTCAAATATGAGCTCAGTTTGACCCTGGGCAAGTCACTTAGCCTTGTATGACTCAGGTTCTTCATCTTTAAAATGATTCAGAGAAAGAAATGAAAAACCACTCCAGTATCTATGCCAAGAAAACCCCAAATTGGATCTCAAAGACTCAGAAATAATTAAAAATGGTAGAATAATAACAATTTAAAACTATCTATATAATCTTCCTAATAACTATCTGCTTAAACACGCATAACCTACCAAATAAATTAAAATTCTTTAGCCTGACATTCAAAGGTCTATAAGGGGACAAAAACTATACATTTCCAGGTTATTTTTCCATTATTCCTCTTCATATATTTCTCTTTTTAACTAAAATGGAAAATTTTATCAAAAGTTCAGGCACCCTCCCAGAGAGAACTTTGGTGTCCTTATGCATCTTTCATAAAAGTAGCAAAACTATAATTGATTCACCATCTAAGGAAGCATTTCCCAAACCAAATTATACTGTGGATATGCTACATTTTGTATCGTACAAGGTTCCAGCCTTGATAGGATGCTGGATCACAGAACATCAGAGGTAGGTGAGGATATAGAATATTAGCCAGGAAGCAGTTTCTCAAAACGAGCTCATAAGTTAGGAAGCACAATCTAAGTCCCCAAGATTTCCCATCATCCATCTTCTCAATTAACTTGTCCAAAGTGGAAAACCGAGGATTAGCACCCTGATCTTCAATTCTGATGTTCGTGGCCCTCTTCAACAATGAGGTGAACCAAATCAGCTCCAATAGAGCAGTAATGAATTGAACCAGCTACACCCAGCGAAAGAACTCTGGGAGATGACTATGAACCATTACACAAAATTCCCAATCCCTCTATTTTTGTCCACCTGCATTTTGGGTTTCCTTCACAGGCTAACTGTACACTATCTCAAAAGTCCGATTCTTCTCGTACAGCAAAATAACTGTATGGACATGTATACATATATTGTATTTAACATATACTTTAACATATTTAACATGTATTGGTCAACCTGCCATCTGGGGAAAGGGGTAGGGAGAAGGAGGGGAAAAGTTGGAAAAAAAGGTTTTTCAATTGTCAATGCTGAAAAATTACCCATATCTTGTAAATATCTTGTAAATAAATCTTGTATATAATATATCTTGTAAATAAAAAGCTATAATATAAAAAAATCTGATTTAAAAAAAAAGAACCCTGATCTTTTCACATCTATTCTGTGTCACAATTAGCTCACACTTTCTGTGGTGAAAGAAGGGAAATCCCAATCTAGCCCTGTTTCTGGGTATACTCATTAGCCAATGCAGTCAAGGATGCTTCTGTGCTGGGTGAGGCAGTTCCCATTTGTCTGGGAGAAATTCTTCCACAGCTTTAGCACGGCACAGGAGCTGGTGGGTGAAGATTTCTTGCAATTAATTAATTGGAGGGGGAGTATCCTGAAGGGTGCCTGAAAGTTGGCAAGTTGCTGGGGTAGGTAACGAAGGCAGAGGCTGATAGCATCCTGGACATAAGGAACAGGAAGTCAGAGCTTGCGGTGGAATACTGGGTATATGATGTGTGGAGATCCAATGCTAGGAACCACGTGAGAGACTGTGAGATTGGAAAGAAAGTCACCAGACAGCTACCTTAGATGTTCTCTTTCAGCACAGACATCATGGAGTCCATTCCCAGGCTTTGTCTCGGCTCAGTGTTATGGTTTCATGACTCTAATAAGCCCACACAACCCAGATCAGAATGGCGCAAAGTGGTAATGGATGACAGCTGTAAGATCAAATTTGATCTTGCTGCTTATCAGAATCATGGCATCCAGCTGAGCTCACCTCCTGGTTTCATTTCTGAAGGAGAATGTTTGTGTACCAGATGGGGTGAAGAACTTACCACCAGGAATACGACAATAGGCCTCTCTGTCACCTCATAGAAAAATGAGAAAAAGAAGGAAAAAAACATTTTTCCTTCCCATTTGTTTCCCCAACACATACATAATGCATAAGACAAGCCTCAGAGCTTTGTACCCTATTGCAAGGAAATCATCCCATTGCTATATTTGTGGTTAAAGAACAACAGAACCAAGAACATCCCCAATGTATGAAATCTCCCGTGTCTGTCTCCTATCCCAATTTACTTTGCCTTAATCTATGATGCTTACATGACCTCTGGCTCCCTCAGCTCTAAGAGAACCAGTCTAATGATCACCAGCATCAGGCTGGGCTCTGCTGCTACATTAAATGGCCCTATTCCTAATGGCTAAAACTGAGGATTAATTAGGGACAGCTGCCCCCTGGTATCCAGCCAGTCCCAGCACCTGCGTCCTGGCATCTGCCTCTCAATATGTCTCCATGAATAGGGGGAGTGTCGATCTGCCTCTTGGACTGCCCAGGTCAGTGCCTTTTGCCTCATGTGGCTGTGAAGGCAAACAGCTGTGGCTCATAAACTGGCTTCCTCTCAGTCTCTCGCCCCTTTGGCGGGGGAAAGTCCCTCTTCCCTTGGTAAGCTCTCCCCCTGGTCAATAAGGCTGCCCTCAGACCCCAGTCCCCCCCTTCTGCCTTCCACTGGCACAAGAACCTTGGCTATTGCTCCATGAAACAGAGCAAAAACCGAGTTGTAGTCTCTGGCTATAAAGAAGCATATTAAGTGCACAGGGTAGTTATTGGTAATATTACCTTGGAGAATAAACAGGCACTTTCCCTAAAACTATATTCACAAAAGCAAAATACTACCACCTTTCTTTGAGAAGGGCCTGGTTCCAAAGCTTACTATAAGCTAGAGATTTAAAGTACTTGTCATTCATTTGTAAATGTATATACTCAGTATTTAATCAGTGTCTGGCACATAGTAGGTGCTTCACAAATGTTTGGTTAATCCCAAGGAAATGAATTTAAGATACAAAGGTCAAAACCTAGAACAGAGAGCAATAAGGAACATCAGCAGTCATCCACACCAACTCACTTTACAAAGGATGAATCTGAGGTCCTGGGAGATCAAAATATTTGGCCAGGGTCATTGAGATTCAAACTTAGTTCCAGGATTCCAAGTCAACCACTGTTTCTGCTATACCAAGCTGCTGAAAAATGAGCCCATCTCCATTGATACAAGGAGCCCCAGGTGACTGTCATCCATCGGAAACGAGAGGACACAGGAAGGGAGCTCCTTCCTCATCCTTTTATACTTGCTCCAATCATGACTGACCAAGGTTGCTGGTACCTAACAGATGCTTGATAAACATTGGTTCAAGTGATTTTGATCTGTGTCTTATCCCATTTCTTCCATTATTGCACCCATCCACACCAGGTTTTTTATCTTGATACTTCATTTCATCCATCCTGATTTAATCTATTTGGTCTTTGCTCTATAAGATCAAGCATTCCCAGGTCCCATTCTTAAGTAATCCTGTTGTCTGTGCCCTCTCCTCCTAGAAGAACACAACTGGACATCCATCAAACCTTTCACTTGTCAGTAAACTTTGGACAAGAGGAAAGTTGATGGAGACTAGACTTGAGATTTTATTGGCAGAAGTAACACCAGGCTGAAACAAGTATCTATCAGTTTCTGTAAGATGTAGTTTTTGGAACATAAGGAACTGTCCAAGAGCACATATAAGGAGAGACTTGAATCCAGATCTTCCTGACATTGCATCTAGTTCTCAATGTACCATACTACACATCCTCTCTAAAGTCAGTACAATTCTATCTCCAAAAATTTTATATTCTTTGTATAAAAATACTAGGAACTGACAATTCTTCATAGGGTTACCAAATAAAGGAATTTGATAGATGTAAGACATCAGAAGAGTTCTTAACAAAAATATGTTAACTTGAAATATTTTCAACCCCACTTCCCTGACAATTCAATCAAGCCTTGTTTCTGCTAAGTAAAAGGAGAGCATAGAACAATCAATGGCAAATACCATGCAACCAGCAGATAGTCAGCTCTTTCCGCTCTCAGTCTAATCTTTTTCTACCATACTATATCATCTTCCTTTCAGTGGGGGATTGGCAATTCCTTTTCTCCATGCTTCAGCTCCTTCTGGGTCTTTGCAGAAGCTGTTTTCAGAAAACTCAAATAAATAAAATTGTGGGCCAAACACTGGCATCAGAACAGACAAGACATAACCCCTGTTTTCAAGGAACTTACAGTACCATAGGCTTACAATACCATTGGACTTAAAATCATAAAAATCTCAGTCTTTCTGGCTCAAATATTTGCTAGTTGTGGAACTCCCCAAAAGTTATTTAAATTTCCTATTTTCTTAAGGAATTATTTTCCTCAGTGAACTTCTGCACCTCCTTTCCCAACTGGCCAATTTTGCTTTTAAGGCACTCTTTTCTTCATAAGTTTTTGTATTTTCTTTTTCACCTCTCTCAATTTTTCCCCTAATTTTTCCTCTCTTACTTGATTTTCAAAGTCCCTTTTGAGTTCTTCCATAGTCTAAGCCCAATTCTTATTTTTCATGGAGCCTCTTGGAACTTTGATTTTATTATCTTCTCAGTGTGTATTTTGATCCTCCTTGTCACCATAATAACATTCAATGGTCAGAAACTTTTTTGGTTTCCTGTTCATTTTCCTAGCTTATTACTCAGTTGTTGATTCTTTGTTAAAGTAGGGCTCTGTTTCCAGGGTGGAAGGTGCAATATCCCAAGCTTTAGAGGTTTTGTGCAGCTGTTTTCAGAAATCCTTCTGGGAATCTTATCTCAAGTACTGGTTTCTGCCCTGGAGCTGTCAGGTGCATCCCTGCCCCATTATAGCTGTAAGAACTAGTGTACTGGCCAGGGCTGGGGCTCTGCTGACCAGGGGCTCTCTACTGACCTTCCCAGCCCTCCCTGATGTTTCGGGCCTGAGAGGTCCAGAAGCCTCCAGCACTGCTGCTGATCCAGAGGCACCATCTCTCTGATGTTCTGGTCAAGGCCAGAGCTAGGGCCCGGGACCAGGCCTGCACTGGGAATTGCACACTGGATTCCCACCTTATGCCACAGACTTTTTCCACTGATCTTGTTCTACTCCATTTTTTCGGTTGTTCTAATGCTCTAAAATTTGTTCAGGGTCATTATTTAAAGGAATCTGGAACAATTTGAAGAGATGATGGGGAAGTTCCCACCTTTACTCCACTATCTTGGTTATTTAAACTTTTTAAGCTTCAGTTTTCTCATCTGTAAAATGAGAATTATAACAATACCAACAACTCCATTACAGGGTGTTTATAAGGATTAAATGAGATAGCATTGTAATTATGAGGGGAGAATAGCCAATAAACCCAAATAATCTTACATCTATAAAATTCTATAAATATTATATGTATATCTAAAACATGAACGGTGAACATAAATATATATATACACATATACATGTTTGTATTCATGAGTAAACCTAAATATAGGCACATCTGTTATGCATATATGTATATTATTTTATACATCCTGTGTGTTTAAATATATGTACATGCATATATAACATAAGCATATTTGAATATGCATATATATATGTGTGTGGAGAGAGAGATATTTATTTCTCCAGAACTGTTTATAGTATCAAAACACCAAGGCATAGCCGTGGAGAAGGGAGACAGGAAAGGCTAGCTCTCCCATCGGCCAGTTTTCGCCAAGCATGATTACACAATTAAATTAGTCTTTTGGTCCAGAACCCCTTGGAAACAAATAGGTCCCATAGTAAACACACAAGACTGTCTGAGGTTTTATCCTTTTCTTCCTCTCATACTCTGCACAGCCTCTGCCTCTATCCTTTTAGCATGGATTATTTTTATTCTCTGTGTTCTCTGAACACTCCCACCTGATGTTGTGCTAGAACTAAGTCTGGAGTGTTAATGGTCTTCAAATTAAGGGCTGCACAGCCTCCACAGTTTATTCACACTGAAGAGAGGTGTTTTCTTTTCTAAATCCCCAGTGCTGATCCCACAGAAAAGGCAATAGTTTTCCATTGGCTAATTCTGAAGACAAACAGGAACCCACATCGTCCATTAACCTCCAAAAGGCCTCGCTTCCCCTGCAGAGAAAGAGACCCACCTGGTGAAAATATGGCTATCATTAAGGAAAATATGTTTCTTTCTCATTAGAATCCATCCCTGGATTTGGGAAGCCTTCCTCCTCTGGGTCATGTCACACAACCACCGAAACTTCTGGGGTGCTGGAATTTCCATTTCAATATTCTCTTTAGCTGACAGATGTGTAAAATCTTAGTCCATGAGACGAGTCCCCGGTGACCTCCAAAAGGCGAGTGCAGACAGAGAGCACAATTTACCCAAGTGAAGGTCAACATTAATTTATTCTCCCCGTTCTCTCCTCAGGCAGAACACTGCCTGCCTGGAGAATGTGCTCTAAGGGTTGCATTGTGTTTAGTCAACCTAGGCCTTTACTTCTGGGCCTTTCCCACTCAGAAAAGGCTGACGTTGAATTTTCAAACTAACCCACAGAAGAAAAGCAGAGAGAGCAATAAATGCAGGCAGGGTTCAGAGGTGTGCCTTAAATAAATGATGCTAGAGCGTCGAACTTCATAGTGGGAGTGATTTTTTTGTGGTTCCTTTCTGCACTTTGAGTCTCTCCCACCAATTTCAAAATGACATCCAAGCAAGGAGAAGCCATCAAGGATGTGAAAGGGAATAAGTATCAGATCTTGCTGTACAGGACAGGATGCCAGCAGTTGGACCATTAAACAGGAACCAATTAAAAAGAAATTCAATTGAGCTTTGGAAGGGTAGATTTGTCATGCAAATGTCATACCTGGTATTAAAAATGTATTTGTTGAGCTTGAAGATGGTATTTCAGTACATTTTTAATAACCCCAGCTAACATTTGTCCCTCATCCATGTTGTAGTTATTAACCTACAATGATAGGATTTCAGGTTGATCTGCTTGGGTTGCAGGAACAGGACCCTTCTATGGTGCTTAAAGATATTCTCAAAGATCAGACACCTGCCTGAGTCCTGTTCACGTGATGGCTGCCATACTTCTCATCAGAACTTTGCTGTTTTGTTTCTATGTGTATTAAATGACCAAGACACTCTAAACCTAGTCTTCAGTCCCCCACCAGAATAATCGTTCCTTATGTCTCCCAAAGTCAATAATTCCATCTGTAGTGTAGTCTTCTACTTGACAAAGTCCTCCACAATCATTCATGTTTTCAGTATTTATTATATACTTCTTATATGGAAGGAAAGAAGGGGAAAAAAGAGATGGAGCAAATGTTGGATGAAGGGAGCAAGGGAGGGAGCAAAGAAAAAAAGGAGAGAAAGGAAGGAAGGAAGGAAGGAAGGAAGGAAGGAAGGAAGGAAGGAAGGAAGGAAGGAAGGAAGGAAGGAAGAGGAAAAGGAAAAGAAGAAGGAAGGGAAAAAGGAAGGGGGGGATGAAATGAGAGAGGAAGGGAGGGAGGGTTGGAGTTATCAAGAGAGGGAATTCCCTCAAAGAATTTAGATTCTATTGGTGGGAGACAATATGAACCAAGAAAAAAAAAAGTAAGCAGAATATATGTTAAAAATTTAAAACTAAACAAGACAAGTTCTTCCAGGGAGCCATGACTAAGATTGAGATAATGATTCTCCCATAACCAACATGACGCTTAACTTTAAAACATTTACATAATATTGCATCTTATAGTCATTATATTGGTGTCTTTTTCTCCTGCCAGCAAGTAAACTCCCTGAAAACATGGACTGCATCTTATCTCAATTCTTTATCTCCCTCCATAGTCATAGCAATGCTCTGTAAACAGTAGGCATTTGGCTGGTTTTATTGTACTGCCCTTTGATATTTTGGCAGTAAAGTTCCCTATTGGGACTGCAAGCTATTTCCTTCCAAGAAAATCCAAGAATTTTGAGCTCAGTTCTGGGAGGAAGAATCCTCAGATCACATCACACAGCGAACTGTAGCTCCTGTAAATATGAAATGCACAGAGCTGCAATACCACAAGCCCATGGCATTTTACATTGAAATGGAACCAGAACCCTTTTTTTCCCCCATCACCACCCACATCCTTGTTCCAGCACAGTGAGATGGTATTTCCCATTGTGAAAGCATTGAAGGATGACATCCACCCCAATGGGTGGAACTCATTGAGAAGAACGAGGTGGAAAATCAGTAGCCTCTGGCTTAAAAAGGAACAAGGAGCTCAGCTTTTATGGCATTAAACTCTTCAGCAAAGAACAGACTCTCTTCCTTCATCTGTTTGATATCTGGGTTTTTCTGACTTTCACTTTGGCAGCCAATTCTATGTATTCCTTTGGGTACCTCCAAATCCTGATTACTTACTACATGCCCCCAGATTACAGACAAACTTTGCCCTCTCCATGTTCTCAGATTCTGTTATTAAAATACCAGATCTCCATCCATAGCCAGCTTTCCCTATTGACCCTGCACTCAAATCACTTTGTCAAGCATTGGATCACCTATGCCATACCCCTAATTCTTCCTTGGCTCCTGCCTCTAAAGACTCCCAAGTTTAAGCCATTCCCCAGATCTGCCATAAGAACAAGGCAATTATGAACAATAATTCTCAGTCATTTTGTTTTGAGGGATAATAAAATGGCTTGTGGAGAGAGAGGAAAGGAGGGTCAGATTCCTAAGTATTCCTAATACAGTTTTCTGAGACACATTAGAAATTTTAATGGAATATTAAAATAATTACTTTCCTTCTAATGAATTTTCTTTCTGATGAATGACTGCAATATGGAAATTAAACCAAAGGAATTACTGAAGAAATACTGTTTCCATGAAAATAGGAATTATCCTCCCTTTTGCTTAATTTGTACAATGGGGATCAATTCAGGTCTCTAAAATATCAGGCTAATGATCCAGAAACATTGGTGGCATTAAAGGTAGATTGTACATGAAAGGCTATACTAGAACCAAGGAGACTGAAGAATTTCTTAACTATTTGAGCAAAACCTCGGAACATTCCTCTACTGGGGAACTCAAGGACAATGTCAGCTCTAACCTGCTTTATTTAGGGAAGGGTGAAGAAAGGGATTAAACTAAGACAATGGAAACTATGAGATAACGCCATCTTGAGTTGATCTATTCTTAACATCATCATCTTTTTATCTAGGTTACTTCTAGAATGTGAGTCCTTTGGAAAAAAAGCACAGCCTTCAAGTAAATCATGATGAAGTCTCCTTAATAATTTAGATGTGACTGTAACTAATTCTGGTGAATTCATTTTAATCTTAAACCACTCCATGGCCAGTGCTAATTTTGGTTGGATTCAATATGAGGTAACTAGCTTTGGAAAGGAGTCCTCTTATTCCTGTGATAATTTAATTGTCTTCTGAAATAAGTAACATAGAAACCTGTGACTATCTGAAGTTTAAGGGACGACTTGAGAAGAATCTCCTTAATTCATTTTCTTATTTTGTTAAAATAAATGATTGCTCATTTAGGGGAATGAGGGAGAGCCTCAAAGAAGTTTTACAATTGGTTTGTTCAAATGATTTCCTAAGTCTGAAATAAAGATATCCATGGTACCCATGATCTGATCCCAGTATCCTTATTTCCTTGGTGACACTGTCTACATAGTCTGTCCAGAGATGACTATATTTAAAATGCATAAAGAAGCTTTCCATATCCTGCTTATCCCTTCTCCTGTACCCTTACCAGGATGCTTTAGAATTTGCTTTGTTTTCTTAGAAATGATTAGTGAATGGTTAAGGCAATCTATAACTACTGACCTATCTCTTTTCCAGACAAAGACTATATATTCTCAGACTGGCTCCCTTAGTGTTACAGATGATGACTAGAGGATTGAATTTTTCTCTGGAAAGTCTTACTAACCAAGGTAAGGTTTAACTCATAGTCCTATCCTCTCTCTAATACTCTCATCAGCTTCCCTGGGTTAACTCTCATGTCCATACAAACAAGTCATAAATAGATAGATAGATAGATACAACATACATACATAGATACAGATAGATAGATATAGATATAGATATACATTATACACACATCATCATCATCATCAGTACCTCCTTCTGAACTTCAGTTTCATAAGACCAAGTGCCTACTGGATTTTTCAAACTATATTTTGGCAAAAATTTAAATTCTTTTCTTCAAAACTAAACATATCATCTTTCCCTAAAGCTCTCTCCTTCCATATCCAACCAGTTGCCAAATCTTGCCATTTCTACCTTCTTAAATCCAACAGACCCATTTTCTACACTCACATAATTACTACTTTGATTTAGGCCATCATGACCTCTTGCCTGGATTATTAAAAGCTCATAATTATCTCTGTGCTTTGAGTTTCTCATTATTCTACTCAATTTTACACACTACTACCAAAGTATGATTTCCCTTTTTCTTAGATGTAGATCTGACCACGTCACTCTGACTAATTCCATCATCTCCAGTATCTTCCTATTCCCTCTATGATTAATATAAACTCTATTAGCTTTTAAATATTTTCAAAACTTATGTCCAACCTATGTTTCCAGATTCATTAACCATTATACCCAATTGCACACTTTTTCTTCCAACCAAAGTGGCCTTCTAAAGCTTTCTTCTATAGCTTTCTTTACACATGATACTCCTTCTTTACATCTTTATACTTGCCTAACCCCATATCTGGAATATACTCCCACTTTCACTTGCTAGAATCTTTCTTTCTTCAGGATACAACACTTTCTATGTAAAGTTTTTCTTAATCTACCCAACTTCTTCCTGCCCTTCCTCCCAAACTATCTTTCACTTAAAAACTGATTTTTTTATCTTAATAATTATTCAGTATGCATTTAAATATATACTAATTTTTCTCCATCAAAGTACAAATACTTTGTGAGTACAGATTGCATTTATTCCCTCATGTCTAGCATGACACCTTGCTGGTAGTAGGGACTTACTACATAAATATTAGTCTGTTAGCTCCTCATACTCACCAGGCAAGTTCACTAGGCTAACCATGATATAAGAAAACAGATTTGGTTCCTGTCAGCAAGTGCCATGAAAATATCTATTTCACTCTCCATGAGATCCTCAGGTGTGTTTTGGAAACAGAACTAAAGAGTTAATAGAAAATCATTTTACAATCTTTTTTAAAGGGCCTTCAGAATCTCACAAGATTGGACTGAATTTAAAACTCAAATACAGAAAGATGCTGTTGATCAATAATGGGTTACTAATTTACAAAAGAAAAGCAAGGGGGAAAATCACACTCCTAAACAATGAAGACAGTAGGTACATTTGGTAGATTCTGATAGCTATATGTGAAGTGGAGAATGTAAGTAGCAGGAAATTGTTCATTGACCTGATTTTACAAGACTACCCTCTACATCTGCTAAAATAACTTCTAAAAGGTTTTCTGTTCTCTGATGTTGTTTATTTCTGCTACATAAATGCTTAATTCTCTTCCAGTGTCTTCTCGGCCCAATACCAACCCAAAAGAAAGACAACTGATGGTGGCCTAGACAAACTGACCAACATCTGGCACGTGGCCTGCAGTTTAGCCCCCAATGAAGGTTTACTGGCTAAGTAAGTCAATGTAGAGATTCTATAATTCTTCTGTAGAGGCTTTTTTTTTTGAGAAGATGGTGGCTCTGGAAGCCCTTACCTCCACAGAGAGCTCTCCAGCACCTTCCCCATGTCAGCGTGGTAATACTTGGTCAGAATCAAAATTACCTGTGGAGGAAAAAAAAACAACAAAAGAGATTAGTGACCTCTTCCAATTTCAGAAATAAGTACCATTTTTGTCTTACAATATATATTTCATTGTATATCAAACACTTTGGATGGGCTCTTAGCTTTTTCTTCCAGTTGATCTTAGATGGAGCTGTTACACTTAAGTGGTCTTTCATGACTCTTTGGAGAATATGAAAGTGATTCTGGGTTCCTAAAGATTAATGCCACCAAAAAATAAGTTTTCATAGTTCTGAAAGGTTCTATCAGTCAGTGAGTCACTCAAAGAACAGTTACTGAGCATTTATTATGTTCTGGGCATTGTGCTAAGAAAAACAAAAACATGGACCCTGCTCTCAAGGGAGCTTACATTCTAGCATTCAAATATCCACATATGAACCAGATATTTTCAGTGTAAAAAAAAAATCATCTCACAGAAAAGGCACAGAAGGGGATGTTGGGCCAAGGGGAAGATAAAGGTCTCTTGAAAAACATGGAATTTGAACTGAGTATTAAAGAAAGCCAAGGATGTTAAAAAAGTAGAGGTAAGGAGGGAAAACGTTCCAGGCATGGGGCAGTAGGAGAGAGAGGAAAAAAGCAGGGAGACAGAGTTAGGGGATGAAGTGTCCTGAATGAGGGAATGAAGTATGTCAAGAGGCACAAGAAAGTCCATGTAACTGGAGCATGGAGTAAGGAGAGATTAATCAAATGTAAGAGACCGTAAAATCTCCAAGGATCAGCTCAGTAATAGACTATACATCTACCACGTCTGGAATATGTTCCCTTCTCACTTCCTTCAGGACTCAGCTCAAGCATTAGTATCTATGGAAAGCATTTCCTGACCTTCTACCACTCCAAGTCCTGGTGCTCTACCCACCCAAACAGTGTGTATGTATGTATGTATATTATGCATATTTATATATACATCATGTGCTCTATAATTCACATATAATATGTGCATATAATTTATATGTATATAATATGTGCATATATATACACATTTATGATACATATATTTAAACACTATATGTGTATGTTCATTTCTCTTTTGATTGCAATGTAAGCTCAAGACCATTTTTGTTACTGAATCTCCAGCGCCCAGCACAGTGCCTGTCACATAGTAGGTGCTTAACAAGTGATCATTGATTAAATCAATCAATTGATCTGACTGCTGAAAGGATGAGCAGCAGAAGGTTGACCAGGTGGTCAGAATAATAAGCTTTTTTGACCACAGCAAAATTCAGAAAGGGCCACATTCTACACCTATGATGGTGTATCTCAAAATTTCCCAATATCCCAATACTCAAGAGAAATAACACTGAAAAATTGATCCAAGAATTTCAGAAGATACAAGATGATATCTCTACATATATTTGCATCTAAGAATAGGCTCTCTGGATTTGAGAACTGACTTTTTTCTCTTAATAATGTAGCTCACCAAAAACAGCTGCCAATGAGATTAAATGATTCCAAAAAAATCAGCACTGTCACCAAAAGAACAGCTGACTTAGTCCCAATCTTGACATAGAATGGAGCCAGCTTGACTTCTCTTGAGTGGAATTTATCTTAACCAACGTGCTCCACAAAGGCATTGGGCTCCAGCCAGAGAGTGGTGCTTTAGTTCTCCGTCCAAGCCCAGAAAGACAGCCCTGAAATATGCCATCTCATTACTTTTCTTGAAATGGTGGCTGCTTTCCAAGGCATATGGGGGAGGGGGGTATATAAATCATCCACGGTTCAAAAAACTAAATAAAAAATGTATTTAGCACATAAATTGAGCCCCACTTAACAAAGACATTTTCATTATGTACCAATGAAGAAAATGGAATGGGTTTAAACTGGATGGAAACAGATCCCTTCCAAATTACCTTAAAATATTTAAGTTAGCACAAAAAATATAGGAAGCAGACATCCATCAAGTCACAGACATTGGTCCAGTGGGGAAATGGGATTCATCCAAAATTATTTCACTGGCCACTGCATTTTAACGTACATCAAATTTCATTCCACTTTCTGCCAGCCCATGTTAGTTCTTAACACTACAGTTGCCATGGGAACCCCAGAGAGGTAAAATTGGAATGGCCTCTAAGTCCCTGCACAGCTGTTAACTTGGTTAATTTGGGGTCCCCACATCAGCCATCTCCAGCAGTTTGGATCTATCAGTCAACCAGGATCATCCTTTTCTCCAACAATCCACGGCCTATTGCCAGAATGGACAACTGGAATTGAGTCTTGCATGAGATTTCCTAGGAGATGGAGAAGAGGTTGTATATGGGGCATTTACAACTTGGATTTTAACACTAAAAATGGGCAGGAGTGAGCATTTCAGCTTCCTTTTCTTTTAAAGAGTCAGAAAAGAAGAGCTGAAGGGCCACATGGCCATTTAAAATTCAAGTCTTCTCACTAATGTACTATTTATACACTTATCAACCTCTCAAGATACTCTCATCCATTCCTAGGAGAGAGAAATCATTAGCAACACTGGTTCATCCACCTCCACTGCACTATCTCCACAAACTTCCAAGCCAATGGTCCAGACTGGGACTCATCGAAATCTCACATTTTACTATTTATTTCAGGGGTGACTAACAACTAACTATTCCTTTTATGAATAAAGAGGTAACCCTTCTGTGCTGGATGAAAGTAAACAAAACCAGCTGAGAAACGCTTTATAAGAAAATAATTTAAAAAAGCAAACTTCAGTTTGAGTTGTAGCTTAGAGTCACCCAGTTAATAAATGGGAAAACTGAGATTTGAACCTACACCTCCTGGCTTCCAGAACAGAACTCTTTCTACTACCTTTTGTTACCTCCAACTGTGTGGTTCAATGGCTAGAGCTACAGATCTATAGTCAGAAAAATCAGAGTTCAAATGTGGATTTAGATATTTACTGGTTGTGTGACTGAGCAACTCACTTGACCTTGATTTGCCTTAATTTTCCCGTCTATAAAATAGGAATAATAACAATGACAATCTCCCAGGTTGGTTGTGAGGATAAAAAGAGATAATAATTGTAATACACTTAGTACAGTGCCTGTCACATACTATGTGCTTTATATAAATAGTATCTATTATTGGCTATTACGATTATTATTGTCAGATGAAATCATACTTTGTAGATTTCAGAAATGACTGAAGAATAATTGAACATTTTAATGGGAATCAAGTGAATCATTTTAATTTACACAAATGTTTTCCTTTTTCTTTCCAAATATATGATCCATAAAGAATTGGTTAAAAAGCCTCTGAGAAAGAATATTTCAATGGATCATTGACTTCAGTGTAGTCACAATTCTTTTAACACAGCTCACAACCCTTCCATGAATTTTCTAAATTCATGCATTGTGTTGATATGTCCTTCCCTAAATCTATAAAAATTAAATATATAGACAGACATACAGACCAAGAAAGCTGGGAGAAAGACCAAGAGGCTCAGAGAGCCAGGTGAGGGCTCTCATCTCTTTTACTCCTGATTTTTCTGACCTCTATTATTCCTCGTACCTGTTCCCCAGATTCCTTCTGTGTCTCTTCTTTTGACTGGTAAAGTCTGAATCCTTGTTGCTTTCTTTACTGCCCCAGATCTTGAAAGCCTTCTTGGCTCATCTGAGCCTTGCAACCTATTCACTGCTGCTACTGTTTGAGATCTAATAAAGGTCACATCCCTTGCTTCTTCTAGAGACAAAGCATGGGTGAAAAATATTGTCCTTAGAAGTGACCTCTCTTATAGTTAGCTCTTTCATGCCTCTGGTTATTCCAAATATCATTTTTTTGGGGGGGGAGGCTATCAGCACCTATAATTTTATTGGTTTGGGAACTCCAAATGAAGAAACTTCCCCTATTAACACAATTTAGTGATTGTTTTAACACTTAGAGTCCATAAAGTTAGCTGGGAACAATAGCAGGTTAGCTGTTGATTTACCCAAAGTAATACAGCCAATATATTACTGAGAGCCAGGATTTAAACCTAGATCATCTTTCCATTAGATCATACTGTCTCTCAAAATATTAATTATTTCTGAAAATACAAGAAGCACATGGAATGAGTGAGTGATATTTATTTCTTCCTCTGAGTTTTTCATAAAGCACATAATTCATATTTTCCAAATATTTTAAAGTTTACAAAGCACTTGCCTCCCAATAGTTCTGCTACTAAGTTAGTTGGGGAAGAATACATGCTTCAGAAGGAAAGAGCTGAGATAAAATCCCAGTTCAGACTTTGCTAGCCATACATCTTGAGGTATCTTACTTCCTTCCTCATATATGTAAATAAATGTGTGTGTATGTAATCTAGTCCAATCCATCTATATAGCCTATGTATGGAGATAAATCAAGCCTTTACCCTGCCCAATGCAGCAAAATCTCTTTCCTAGATTAAACTCAAGCAGATGAAGAAGAATTCTTCCTGTTCAATCTATGATATGCAATTAGATGGACAGTCCAGAGAACTTTTTCTTTCCATTTATCTATCTGAATGCATTATGTACATATAATTATATGTACATCGACCCATGTATGTACACACCTGTATATTTATAGGTACAAATGTGGTTTGTAGTATATTTATGTGTACATGCACATGTACATATACACACATAATAAACAAATAGTGGACGTGAATAATGTGGAAAACCCACCACTGGACCCAACATGAGTGGGCTAGATTGCCTTTGGGATATTGAGCAGTGCTTTGAACTGCTTTTTAAACTTCTTTTTAAACAAAGGCCTGTCTTTAAAATAATGATAATAAAACCATTCCATTGATTACCTATAGGTGTGAACCCTACACTCTCTATTAAATTCAAGTTGAGGATCAAAAGAAAGTGGAAAGGTACATGCTGGAAATGGATAGTCTGCAATACAATCCCCAACTAAGAGCTGCCCAACAGAAATGATCTGAAGGATGTCATTGGAGAGATCTCAATCCATCCATGGGTCCTACTGATATCTGCAGAAGGGGAAGAAAATCAGAGTAAAGTCTCTAATCTGTTGAATGGAGCCACAACAAAAGATTTTCAAGAACATGGACAAGTTACCTAGAATAAGAAAGGGGGAAGGGAAGGGCTATGATCTGAATCTACACACAAAGAAGAATTTTTAAGTCCATAGAATAATCAAAGTAAAATAAAATGTTTTTGATTAATGTGGAAATAAGTTTAATATGAGTGCACATGTATAACCTATATCAGATTGTTTGCTGTCTAGAGGAGGAGTGAGAAGAAAGAGGGAGGGAGAAAAAAATTAGAATTCAAAATCTTAGAATAATAAATAATAAAATAATAATAATAGATAAATAATAAAAATAAAATGTAGAATTCAAAATCCTATAATAAAAAATTAGTGATAAATAAAAAATTTGAAAACTATCTTTATATATAATTGTATCAAATAAAATACTATTAAGTGGAGGAGGGATAAAATAAAATGTTTAACAGCAAAAGGAAGTGGAGAGGAATGTGGTGTCATTGATAGATAGGGTGCTGGACTTGGAAGTAGGAAGCTGTGGGCTTAAATCCAGCTTTTGATATTTACTAGCTGTACAAGCATGGGCAAATCATTTTTACTTCTTTGTTTAATTTCCTCATCCATAAAAGGTGGATAATAACTCTTATAGGTATTCCTTAAATACCTCTCAGAGTATTTAAGCATACTACAAACTATGAAACAGATGGATTCATTGGAATAAGCAAATCTCAGGTGAGGAATCTCCCTCTGCCAATACAGGCTGGTACTTCTCTATGACTTAGAAACTTAGGGATTGAACTCTGAATTATTATATAAATATCAACTATTGAAAGAATTTTTAAAAAGAAATTTAAATGTTGCCGTTTCCCGGGTATTCTTTGATTACACTTGCTTTTGAAAGCAGGATTTCCTCAAACTTTCCAAAAGAAATAAAAACTGAAACTCATCCATCTTTCTGGACTGGATTGTCTTTGGGATATTGGGCATATGTCATATTTCTGCGTAGTACATAAAGCACTTTCCATAATGTTGGGGAACTAATCTCCACAGTAATACAATGACTTAACCAAGATCTGCAAGTAATTTGCAGAAGTAGAACATCTTTCTCTTCTTTCTTCCCATGGGTTATTCAGTGCTACACCAAATTCTCTTTGTTTTATACAGATGGAGAAACTAAAGATGGAAGGATAAAGTGACTTGTTATTCATTTGTTTTAGTTATGTTTGATTCCATGTGACTTCATTTGGGTTTTTTTTTTGGCAAGGATGCTGGAGGGGTTAACAGTTTATTCTCCAGCTAATTTGACAGATGAGGAAACTGAGACAAATGGGGTTAAGTGACTTGCCCAATGTCATACCGCTAATAAACCTCTGAAGTCACATTTGAATTCAGGTCTTCCTAAATCCAGGTAGAGCACTCTATCTACTGCTTCACCAACCTGTCCCCAGGGTCAACGGCTAGCATCAAAGTCAGTATTCCAAGCCAGATCTCTCAACTCCAACTTCCCCTTGATAAAGCTGATCTGAAAATTCAGAATTCTCAATAACAACTGCGGAAATGGTTTATCAGGTCATTATTTTATTCTAAGGCATTAGTTCATTCATTAATATGTTCCTTCTATCATTTTATCTGAATTCCAGCAAAAGAGTCTATCTAGAGGAGATTCAAATAAGGAAGTATAAGCCAAGTGCTTTGGAAACTTGAAAGTGCTATATAAGCGTCCGTTGTTTTTATTATTTCTGTGGTGGTATTATTGCTGTCTTATAATTATTATTGTTATCAGTATTATTACTACTAGCATCCTCTGGAGACTTTAGAGACTCTAAGAATATATCAACCAAGCAAAATAAATAGATGATAACCCATTCCCCATAGAATCAGTATAGGAGTTTACATCATCACAATGTCATTTGGAAGGTGCTACAAAAAGTAAGTTCCCTGTCACAAAAAGTGTTAAAGCAGGGAACATGGGATTACTTATTGGAGATGTTGTTTAGAAAATTCATGATAGCCCCAAATAGGGAGGAGATTACATGGCTGAAGAGATTGCTTCAGGCTCTGCTATTTCTACATTCTAAAGCCCCTTCCATTTTGAACATTCTTTATTCTCTATTCTCAGGACATTCTATGTTACCATGAATGAGTCTATGAATCCTATGAATCATATGCTGATTTCCAGTGAAGGTGATTTCAAATGCATGTGTAGTGGCTGAGATAAAGTCTGTCTAAATGGTCCCATGTCTTTCTGTCAAGAGCATTTGATTGAATTAAGAGATCTCAATTCTAGCTTTGGCTCTGTTAACAGCTGGCTGTGTGACAAGGCATGTTACTTAACCTTTTGATATTCTGTAAAATAGGAGTTGAATAACATTTGTCCTCTCTGCTGCAGGTATCAAATAAGATAATTAATGTGAAAGTGATCTAGAAATCATAATATTCTACAGTTATAAGTGATTCATGTTACAAAAAGGATCAAATTCAATATAAAAGTTATTACTTGTATTTTTCTTATGATGAAGACCAGCTTAAATGTCCCTCTATTCTTGTCTAATTCTTCCCATTTCCCGGTATTCCCCAAGAGGCAGTTTTCTGGAGATCTAGTTAGGCTCATAGAATTAGTCCAATTGCTGAATCTCCCCTTAGTATCCAAATATCATTCCTGGGCAGGGAGTGACTTTGAAGTCACAGGAATGATCTGGAGAAGTAGTTTAATCTCTCTGGTTCTAAGATTCTCACCTGTGAAATAATAATATTGGAATTGGGTTTATAAGGTCCTCTCTAACTCAAAAAATAATATGATTTTTATTTTTCTAATCTAATCAAGAGATTCTTAACCTCTTTTTATACCTTATGCCCTTTTGGAAACTTAGTAAAGTCAATGGACCTCTTTTCAGAATAATGGTTTGCTGCCCAGATTCATAATTGAAGTAATTGTTAAATTTCAATTAGAGGTTAGTAAAAATAAAGATAAAATTTCCCTCAATCCAAATTCAGGGAACCCAAGTTAAGAACTATTTTTCTAATCCATGTCTTCAGAGTTTTATTTGATTTTTAATCAACTCTCAACAACCACCTGCAAGTACAGGATAACTTCCCTGCTCTCTAGGCCCCTCAATCCTTTTATCAATATAACAATAAGCATGTAATAATTACCTACTTTGTGCCGGGAATTATGCTAGCTCTTATGATCAAAAAAAAAAACTAACATAAAACAACACTTGTTTCTCATGGACCTTACATTCCAATTATTTGACAAAATAATTGTTGTTTCACTATGCCTAAATGACTATAAAACTGCATACCTGTTGATCCAGCAGTATTATTACTGGGTCTATATTTCAAAAAGACCACAAAGTAAGGAAAAGGAGCCACATGTGCAAAAAATGTTTGTAGCATCTCTTTTTGTGATGGCAAGGAATTGAAAATGAGTGGATATCCATCAATTGGGGAATGACGGAATAAGTTATGGTATATGAACATAATGGAATATTATCGTTCTACAAGAAACAATGAACAGGCTGATTTCAGAAAAGCCTGGAAAGATTTAGATGAACTCATGCTGAGTTAAGTGAGTAAAACCTAGAGAAGACTGTACGCAATAACAGCAAGATTATGTGATGATCAACTACGATAGACTTAGATCTTCTTAGTAAGGTGGGGATCCAAGACAATTCCAATAGACTTAGGACAGAAAAAGCCATCCACATCTAGAGGGACAATTATAGAGACAGAAGGAGGATTGAAACATACTTTTTTCACCTTTTTTTGTTTGTTTGCCTTTTTTCTCATGTTTTTTTTTCCTTTTCTTCTGATTTTTCTTTTACAACATGATGAATATGGAGCCATGCTTAAAATGATTATATATGTAATAACTTATATCAGATTGCTTACTATCTTGGGGAGGGAGGAAAGACAAATTTGGAACTCAAAAATCTTACAAATATGAATGTTGAAAACTATCTTAATATATAAATGGAAAAATAAAATATTATTGAGAAAAAACACACAAATAAATGCATGCAAACCTGAAAAACAAATTAGTGTTCCATTGTCATATAAATATGTCTGAGCAAAATTGGGGATCCTAATTCATGAGATGGGAAAATTCTTCCCTCTTCACTCAGAGAAGATCAATGATGAAACTATAATGATGAAACTGGGGTCATGCCCAAGATGCTGACATGTTGGAGATAAGATTTCTTATGCTAGAATAAGGGATTATATAATTCTTCCTCCAAAGAAATTGCTTCGAGTTCTGAAATCTGCTCTCTATCCCAATGTGACCAGTTCAGCTGACCAATTGCCTTGCCACCTCCCTGGGGTACTAGCTCCAGAATTCCCATGGTCTTAATGCCTTCTTGTAGAATAAGACGGAGTGCCTCTTAAACTACTTTTTGTCTTGAGAAATCTTAGGAAATCCCATAGGAAATTCCAAATTAGAGTGTGATCAGTCAAGAAGGTCTACTAGCCAGAGAGACCACCACTGACTGCTTCTCCTCATCTTTTTAATAAACCCATAGGATCAGAGATATGACTCTGGAAGAGATTTCATAAGCCATCTAACCCAAACCCCTCATTTTACAGATGAAGGAAAAAACAGCAAGTGAAGCCAAATAATTTGCCCAAGAGGTATAAAATGTGAAAGGTAAGTCCTGCATCTTCTGATCTAAAGCCAGAGCTATTCATTATTTACCATCATACCCTTCTTTGATTCTATGTTTTCCTGGCACCCTTATTTGCCACTGTGGAAAAATCCTTTAGAGTCATCTGGATCCAAGATACAGCTCAGAATGACTAGAGATGGTCCTGGATGCAATGGGAGACCTTAGCTTTTTTTAGCTGAGGTCTTTTCCCAGGTCTAAGTTTGTCTAAGGCAACATGAAGTGAGGCAAAAAAAAAAGTCCTCTTTTTCCTAGTCATGGAATTTTGAGGAAATCATCTCTCTGGATCAATGAAGGAGGTGGATATAATGAAGGGAAGAAAAAATCAGGAAATCTCAAACTTCTTTCTAAATTCCTGAGTCAAGAGCTATTCATTGAATTATAGAGCTGAAAAAATTGTGTCCCAAAGATCATCAAATCATTGGATTTTAAGATCTGAAGCTGCAAGTTCTTACGAGTCATCTCATCCAACCACATTACATGGAAAAGGAAACTGAAGCATGAGGAGAACTTACTCAAAGTCATACAGAAAGTTAGTGAAAGAATCAAAGCTGAAACTTAACAATCCTGATTCCTAGTTCATTTGGGTACCTGTAACCTTTCAAAAAAAAACCCTCTTTAATTTCCCTACAGAGAATCTCCTGTATTCTAAGTCCAGACCCAATATAACAAGGGCTAACTTGCATCTGCCCAACGTGGCTTCTACAACCTTCCAAGAAAACAGCTAAAGTCAGAACACATTGAAACCTCATTTTTTCCCAATCAATTGAATGGTAGTTCATGGCAGGGCCATTTATGAAAAAAGATCTTTTTAAAAAAGCAAACCTTAAGTAGAACCACAGCTCATGATACTCTCGTGCAAAGAAAATATCTGACAGCCATTCACTCAATGGAATTCAAAACTGCTTCCCATATCAGTCCATCTCTCCAGCTCTCATTCTGCAGTTCACAAATGGGGAATTTTTGCTCTGAGGAACATAAAATGCCATTGCTCAGACCTTCAACGAGCCTGTTAAATTCATTTAAAAATGAAGACGCCCTATACTATATCTCAAGGCTCCTGAAATGAGTTTATGGTAAATGATTTAGAGGCTAGACAAAACCTCAGTCCTCAGGACTCTGGTCCCTTAAATGGTATTAGCAGATCTATGCACCAGTCATGTGCAAGGGCTGATGGAGAGGGAATCTGTAAGTGCCAGAACCAAAAGGACTCTGACAGACAAAATATTTAATTTCATCTCCTGGAAAGTCATTTTGGCTATTTTCTACTCATTTTTTGAACAGGTAAGGCTTTGTACCCTGGAATCATTTTATGTCTTTGCAGCTACAAAGGGAAATATGGTAGAGTGGAAATGACATTGCATTTGGAATCAAGAGACTGAGGTCTCATTTCTGTTCATCTTGTTATGAAGCCTCACTATTCTGTGCCTCGGTTTCCTCCCTTGTAAAATGGGCAGAGTATTCATTATGGCCTATTTCATAGGTTTTATGCAACTTTCTTTAAGCTTAGTTTGATTCTCTAATAAAATGAGAAAATATGGGGGATATTTACTCCTCTATAAAATGGTGACCTTCATCTACAATTTATAATGTTAAATAACTTAATATTTATAAAGTGTTTTATAAATTTTAAAGCTCAAGAGAAATGATATTGTTAGTACAGTTATTCCTTCCATGTGATAATTTTACCCATCTTGATTTCAATATATCAAGGGCCAGCATAAGAAAATAAATGGAAAATTTGGGGGAGTTTTGTGGAAGTCACAAACAATACACAAACACCAACAGATGACAAAAAAGTTTAGAAATTCAAAAACGCATGAAATATAGGTATAATCTTGTATAACATAAACATATTGTATCTTTTAATACCATAATAATTCAGATGTCTTCTCTGGTATGAATGGAAGGTCAAAAAAGTTTATATGGATTTTCCAGATTGCAGGGGTGCAATTTGGATATGGCAGGGATAACTGCAGTAGTCATCACTGCCACCAACATAGTACCAGTAGTCATATTAAATGATGGATGACTTCTGATACCCTGACCATCTATTATTCTATGATCTAAGACTCAAACGAGATAGTGAAATATTTTATATACATATATATATAGGCTTATTATATAACTGAGTTGGTATTATAAAACATAGAATTCATATAATCCCAAAGGAGGAAAGAGATCTCAAGGGTAATCTAGTTCCCATGTTCTTTTCCATGTTATGGACCTTTTGGGCAATCTAGTAAAGCCTATGGACCCTTTCCCAGAAAAATGAGTTTAAATAATTGAAGAAAATATTAAATTTCAGTTACAGGTTAGTGAAAATCAAGATGGAATTTCTCCCCCTTCATTCACGTTTCTTGATCTCCTAAAATCCATCCATGGATCCTAGGTTAAGAAACTCTGACCTATTTTAACCCATCCCTGAAGAGGAAATACTTCTGTAACATCACCCAAAAATACTCATTATGGCTTTACTTAAAGATTCATCCTCCATAAATTTCAAGGACTCTTTAATCTCATTGAAAGGACATTCTCTCCAGTGAAACAGACTTAAACCCACACATAATTATCTATCTTATGAAACTGTTATCTATATCTTATAAATTTATCACAGGGAAGCCACCCAATGGTTTGGTGGGTTATCCTTGTCCCTTAATTTTGTCAAAAGTCAGAAGCACATGGATTATCCATCAGTTATGCTTGGTTATGATCACCTAACCAATCCCTCTATTTTGTGTATATATCTATCTGCATGTAAATAGACATATATGTATATACATACATGTATATGGCTTTATAAATGTAGGCATATTATATTTACAGCACACAAGCACAATAATCTGCCTATGTATATGTCTGATATATACAGTATGTATATTTACTATTTATAATATGCATCATGCTATATATAGTATATGTGCAAATAAATATATACACAGACATGTTTCCATATGTGTGTATATATACACTTATAGTCATTTATATGTTGCAAAGGGACTGGGGAGTGAGTTCTTTGTGTCTGGGAAAAGGGATTGTGCCAGCAGTATGAGGTAATATAATAATAATATTTATACAGTGTTTACTATGTGCCAGGCACCGTGCTAAGCACTTTACAGTTATTATCCCAATTTGATCCATACAACCACCCTGGGAAGTAGGTGCTATTAATATCCCTATTTTAGAGATAAAAAAACCTATACGCTATATGTGTATATATATATGACCATATTCAGCTCCATTTCTCTTTCTAATCTCTCTGTAGTTATAATTAATTATTAAGAAGGGATGTAGAGTGGAAAAGGAATTTTCTGATCATCTTGTTACCAAATTCTTTATTTTAGAAAGCAGGAACTGAGATTTGAAAAGGTGATGAGACAACCAAGATCACTAGTAAGTAGCCAAAGCAAGATATGATTCCAGTTCTTCTGATCTCATCTTTATGGCTATATTTCACTGCAGCATCTTATTAAACCCATACCCAAGAAGCTCCGCTTTAGACCTGAGAGAAAATTCCAAGGGTAAGGAGCTGTTCAGTTCCTCTGCTTCTAACTCTTAAAAAGTGTCCACTAGCCACTCTCTGCCACTTTCCTCAAGTGACTGAGTCCACATTTGCTTCTTTTCTAAATTTGCTTGATAATTTTCATCTCCTTTTTTGCAGGCTGGATAGTTGCCAAAATGCCATATATGCTGCTGCAAAGGGCCTGGGGAATGGGCTCTTTGTGCCTAAGAAAAGGGGCTGTAACGCCATGACAAGGCAAATTACACAGAGAAACAATCACAAGCTAATTGAATGAGCTAGAATTTCAAACATTATATTAAATACAATAAAATACTTCTATTCCTCCTCCTGTTCTCTCTTCCTCTCCCCTATTCAAACATCCTTCCCCATCCAAAGCTCCCAACAGATGCTGCTACAGAATACCTCCTGTGCACTTGGGATAAAGACAAATAATTATCACCAGCCTCAGCTCACTCCTGCATTGTACCTCCTCCAACCCTTCCCGTTCCAGTGCCCCCCCAACCTTCTCACACACACCTCAGTCTATGCAAGACAATGCAGACCTTGTCTTGTCTTTCCTTCTTTCTCATGCTTGGCTGCTACTGGAAATGCTCAAACATCACAAAAAAAGAACCTAGTTAGAATACTCAGGCAGGGAAAGAAGCAGAGATTTGAAAAGGTATACAGCTGTGGAAGCTGGGCCACAATACAATTATGTCCGCAATCTGAAGGCAAAGGGAATGAAAAGTGTTGAGTTCTAGTTGCCATCAGTTTCCAAAGCAAAATGGCTGGAAGTTAAACTTTGCCATCCCATATTCCAACTCAAAATGCTTCTGCTCCTATTTCCCCTGGAGCCTTGTTTTCTTATATTTTTTCCTGGCTATTCTCAAGTCTTCACTGAGTAGCCCTGCTTTCTCAGACTTAAACCAACCATGCAAAATGTCCTTTCCTTCCTGCTCTTACATAATGAAAACTCCCATTCTTTCAGGGAGATTGAACTCAGCTTCACATCACAAAAATCAATCCAAATAATTCATGCTAAAGTACAGGTGACAGATAGATTAATAGAGACTTTTAATATTATCAATGTGACTCATCACTTCCAAAGAAAAAGGATAAAATAATGGAGTTCAAAGACTTTGGAGCATTGCAAAATCAAGCTGGCACTTGGAACCAGCCTGATTAAGAACATAAATTTTTTTAAAGAAAGTTATAGTTGAAATATAAGGATAAAGAAGAAATTGACCTTATAATTATGGTAAAAATATGAATTTTGCTAGTAGTCAAGAGAGAGAGAGAAATTGAGGCAGATAATTTATGGTATATGATGAGGCAGGGGAGGAATGGCTGTAAAACATACTACTATAACTTTAATACTGATTGTCAGTTTGGTAATTTTTCATTCATGTCTAACTCTTCATAAACCCATTTAGGATTTTCTTGGCAAATATACTAGAGTGGTTTGCCATTTCCTTTCTTTCCAAGATGAAATTGAGGCAAATAGGATGAAGGGAATTGTCCAGGGTCACACAACTCATAAAAGTCTGAAGCCAGATTTGAACTCAGGAAGATGAGTTTTACTAACGCCAGGCCTAATGCTCGATCCACTGCACCATCTAGCTTCCCTATTACCTATGGAACCTTGAAAAATAAACACCATTTGGCAAAGTTCTTTAATCTTCCTAGACCTCCATTCCCTCATTTGTAAAATGGCAACAATGGCCTAAATACAAGAATGTCCTGGAGACAGGTCCTACTAGCTCAAAGAAGATCCACTTGTTAAATTTTCATTGTGAGCATATACAACTTAGAAAACAACAAATCCTACAGCTGAAGACTTGAATTTAAGTTTTGTTGATTGTCTAAACTTAAAGTGGTGAAGGAAAAGTTAGTAAAACAAATTAAATTTAAAATCTTGTATATTTTTTCCAGAAAGCTGGATGTTAAACATTTATCATTATATCTATAATCAGAGAGCTTCTAAGATCTTTTTCATTTCTAGATCTATGATTCTATGGTCTTATTCTATAGTGTGCATTTTATCCAAAATCATATGCTAGAACCAAAAAGCATGAATTCAAACTCAATGTGATTTCTGGTACAATGAATGATCTTTCCATTATTCTACATTGTACTCAAGACACTGATACCCAAGGATTCATTATGGTTGTCTAGAATAATGGTCTACTTTATGTTCAAAGCTTATCTCATTAGTGACTAGGTTACTTACAAAATGGAATACTTTGCAATGAACTCCTACCTTAGAGTAAACTCTTCATGCCGAATCACCCCAGAATGGTTCCCATGGCATGAAAATAAATAGCTTTACAGGCAGTCATTACTTCCACTCTGACTTCAGAACAGACTATTAGTGAATAATGAACCTGGAATGGATTCTACCGTTAGGAGCAAAGGTAGGCAAAATTAAAAGGAAGATTTAATTATTTTAACAGGATAAAACCATGAATAAAAACTAAGGGTATCTTACTTTGAGAATTATGGCTTGAAAGAGATTCTTTACATACATTAAGTAATCTTTCTAGCCTTCCATCCAGCCAGAGAAACCTAGTTGTCCCCTAAAGGTATCATATCTTATATTACTGTCTTTTCACCCACAGCCACTGAGATACAGACCAGAACAGTAAAAGGAATTATATACTTTTAAACCTCCCCTCTGCCACCATCAGTGAGAAGCTACTTGTCTTTTAAAATTAATTCTACTCTGTCCAGATTCTTTTTAAGTTACTTGTCAAACCCAGGATCCCTCTCTAATTTCACAATAATTTCAATACCTCGCTCAAAACCATGGTTTCTTTTCTTCAGTCACCATAATTTCCCAGATCCTCAGCTCTCTCCCACTCCCATAACTTCCATCTCTTGTCTACTTCCATCATTCAGAACGTTTGTGATCCCTTAAAGTACAGCCCCTCTGCTGCCCCTCACCCTAATGTCACTAGGGTATGTGCCCAGTTACAGAACTCTTAATGATAGTGATTTTTTGAGTCTAACTTCTTTATGGGTAATCTAAGTTTCACACATATCTCAGTGTGGTACAAAGCATGTTAGTTGGGGTGAAAAAATTATCATATCTATGCATATTTAATAGACAAAAACCCAAATGCAGAAAAATAGCTTCAGAGTTGGTGGCAACAGACATAATGCAAATCAAATCAAAATCAAATGAATCCATATTGAGCACTGAGGTGAGAAATAAAGTACATTGGACTGCTATGCCTATTATATTTTTAGTATTTCCTACCAGATTTTCTGCTTGATCCACCACGTGAGTCTCCAAGACATCCTTTCTACAAAACTTTTGGTTTCAGAAACTCTAAAATCTAATTATGGAAGTCCAGAGTATGTAAAAAAAAAAAAAAAGAAAACATGAAATACTTTACACATTTGACATTAATTTTACATAGTGTCAAATGTGTATAGTATTTCATGTTTCCTTACCATTTTTACATATATCCCTCCCCCACCATGTGGACCTCACAAACTGTCTTTGAGGTAAATAGTGCAAATATTATGAACCCATTATACAGATGAAGGAACAGATGCCCAGAGGAATGAATAGATCTCATATCTATTAGTGGATCATCACATTATTCATCAGTTACAACCTCCACCACCATCCCCTATGAAATGGTAGTGGGGATGACTCTTGTCTTTTTTAGTTTTTATTTTGAAATCTAATAAACAGAGATTGAGGACAGAGTCAAGAGGCAAAAAATCTGGATTTAAGTCTTGATTTTGCCAATTGTAATCTGGATGATTTGGGGCAAACAATTCACCTCTTTTAACTCTAGTTCCCTCATCTATAAGATAGAAACATTTCATATTTTGTGATATTATATTGCTGATCAGAGAATCAAATACTGAGGGTATCAAATAAGGCAATGAATATGAATAACATAGTAAACATCAACTACGATCAGCAATATAATAACACAGAAACTAATAGAACATAAATTGTAACAACGATGAAGCTATTTCTAGTAATTGAGTCTATAATGCCGATAGTCACAGGTTTACTTTCCATATAATATATACTTAATCAAAACACTTTTTTTCAGAATCTGTAGTTAGAAATATACATATATGCACATATATATGTTTGTATATATATGAAAATCATTCTTCAAAAGAAGTATGATTATCAAAATACATGCTCATACTATATATACAAAATATTCCAAAAGTCTTTGTGCTGTCTCAAGCTTAAGGGGAGGTTCAGTGTCTTCATTTGTATAATGGGATAATTCTACTTAGTCTTGATATTAGGATAAACTTTCTAATATCTAAAGCTGCCTGCAAGTGGAATTGGGTTTCACTGGGGAGGAAAAAACTCCTCCTCACCTGAAATCTTCAGAACAAAGGCATATAACTACTTCTTGGGTATGTTGCAGAGGAACTAAATCCTACATCTTATAATGCTTTCTTATAAGAGAGGACTATGAAAACCTTCTAGTGCTATAGAAATGTGCATCATTATTCATTATCAGTGAAAGGAAGAGCCTTATGTCTCTAGAGTAGGAAACTGATCAAGCTTCTGGATTAATTCACTAAATTATCCTATATTCTTTATGAGATTACAGGATATGAAAGGACTTTTATTGGACACTCCCCATGGTAGCAGATGTATTCCACAGAGACTTACAAAGAGGATGCAAGAAACTCTTTAATTGGTTCCCAGTGACTGAGACTGCCTCCAAGATGATTGAAGAATAAATTCTTTTGGAAACACTTAATATTTCCCTCATTGTCTATAAAATAAAACAATGTGACGCACCTTTTTTTTCATTTTCCACACTTTTCCCCAAGAGAAAGTATTTTTCCCTTCTCCTTTGCTCACCTAATAAGGAGAAGAAAATGCTGACTTTCAAGAAAAACACACACAAAGTAGCTCAGCTTGTCCAGGTGAATCTGAGAAAGACTTCCTTGAACTTGAAGCTCCTGGATGCTTCCTTCTGCCTTTCTCTTTCTTTTTCTTGATTGCAAGAGGAAGAGGGTGTCCAATAAAGAATGACTTTGCTACTAAAATACTGAGACCATACTTGGGAGTGCAAGTGAGCAGGAGTTTGCCTACCCTATTATGGATATGAGGTGCACAGTGGAAGCCCAAGGAGAATAGGAATCTTTGTTCAATAGACTCCCCGAAGTGTTAGCCTTGATGAGGTTGGCTAGCAAACTCAAGAGTTACGTTTATTTTTTTCTATAGACCATAGTGATGCTATTTCTTTTCATGCATTTTCTGTAGAGGATGAAATAAAGGTTGCCCTATACCCTATGTCTATACTGTGTGCCTTGTAAAAGTTGGAGACCTTGTTATCCATATGCGAGAAAACCTGCTCTTGAGCCATAACTAAGCTTTATTCATATTTCCCCAGAGTTTTAGTCTGGGATAGAAAGCCATAAACAGATTCTGTTTAAATCTGATTTTGCAAGGTTAAGTCTCAAGATTGTATCTCAACCCATGAGAAACTGAAGTTCTTGGGAATTGGAAGAGATGAAACTACAGGAGATGGTAGTAAATTGGCTCACTCCTAAATGTTCTCATCTTCATCCTACTCAAAACTTACCAATTAAATTCTCTGATTGAGTGTAGAAAGCCATGGTTTAGAGACCTCAATGGGGAAATGAGGACTAGAAAGAAACTCTATTCCTTCTCTGAGCAAGAATATTTATATGTTCAACTCTTTGAGAACTCAGACACGATGCCTCTGGAGAGAACTAAATCTATAAGATTGAAGCAGGAGGCAGAGATTATGGAATTACATACTTTTAGAACTAGAAGGGGCCTTGAAAAGAAGCCAAGTGCAACCCTTGAACTTTATAAGTGAGGAAACAGAAACTTGGATATACTGACCAGTCTTCCATCATCATCCAATGACAGCCCAGATTTGAATGTATGTTTACTTTTTGTTCCATACTTATTAAAAATAATTTTAGGATCCTCATGGTTAATAGAATAGATTAATAGAATTCCCAATTTAGCTTTACAGAAGGCTAGAAGAAAGTTGCCTTGCACTGCTTATATGGATCCCTAATTAAATATTAGGTTTCTGATTCAAAGATGAAATCTTTCTTGTGTGGCTCTATTTTTTCTCTAAGGCAAATTCAAGCTTCCCAACCCACAAATCCAACGTCTTGAATCATCATGGAATTGTATCTACAATGATCTTACAGTTGACAGCAAGTTCACAGAGCATCCTCTAAAATAAAACTGATTTTTTATCTTGTCAACATTTGGGAAAATCTGATTTAGCAATCTGGGAATGACTAAAAATGGCACAATTTCTACAACATATAGAAAGATATTAAAATTTAACTTTTAGTTGTTCTGAATGACAGAATGTCAGAATAGGAAAGAGCACTGGAATGTAGAATACAGAGTATTAGATGTATTAAGGAACTTGGAAAGAATGTATATTGCTCCAGTTGGAAAAGACACTCTAGAAAATAAATACAAAAGAAGATTAAATCATATAAAGTCCATACTATATCAAAACTGAAAGCATACTTAGAAGGCAGAAGAGAATGTTAGGACTAGAAGAGGTCTTAGACATTTTTCATTCCTAATACCTCATTTTCCAGATGGAGAAACTGAGTCCTGCAGAGAAGTAACCTATAAAATGAGACTAACAGGGATAGGAGGGATTTGTGCATTCCCATCACCACCATCATCATCACCACTAATTATAAACAGGTTGCTATGTTCCAGGCACTATACTAAGCACTTTATAAGTATTATCTCAGTTGATTTTAACAACTCTGGGAGAGAGGGGTTATTATGATCCCCTATTTTACAGATATGGAAACAGAGGTTAAATGACTTACCCAGATTCCCAAAAGTTGGATCTGAGGTCACACTTGAATTCCAGGCTCACTGAACTATCTAACTGTTCCTATGTTTCAGGTTGAATAAATGACCTTCTTCCAACTCTGAGATTCCATAATTCTGGGTGATTTGCCCAAAGTGACAGCAAGCTAATGGTATAGGGTAGAATAGTACCCAGGAGGTCTTTTAACTCCCAACCCTACATGGCTACTAACAGGATTAAAGCTCAGAGACTGGGAATTTGAAACCAAATTATGTCTTTATTCATTAATTCCCTATATAAATATGGGAAATGAACTTACCCTACCAGTGCCTCCTTGCCTTGGGAACCAAGGATACCTATTTCTAGTCTAATCAAATGATGATGACGTCATCTCACTTTGAAAGTACCGTTTTACAGCCCAGAAAAAGCATCCTGACAAGAGTCTAGGTGTCTTTAAATAGGCACACAATGCATGAAGAGTAAGCGACAGATCATCCCCCCCTCAACCCCCCCGAGCATATTGGGGATGCTTCCTGAACAGCATTATAAAATAGGGGTAACAACACCCCCACACCATGGGAACTGCTTCCTCTAGAGGCAGGCAAGGGGAAGGAGATGGAGACAGATATACATATTTCCTCAGCTGCCTGGGAAAATGTCAGCTTTCTGAGTCAGACCTCAAAGGGAGCCTTCCCTGACATTCCTTATCCATCTTAATCAGAACTCTTTTAACACTAACTAGGTGTGTTAAAAAGAGCACTGAATGGCACACCAGAAGACTTGTAGGACACTTAGCAGGCAGGTAGGAAGAGTAGGGTTCAAATCCCACTAAAACAATTTCTAGCTGTGTGATGCTGGGCGAGTTACTTAACTGATCTGGGTTCATCTCCACTGAGAAGACTCACGTTGAAGGCTTCTATGATGCTTGTCAATTGGAACCTATGATCCCGAGTAGTAGTGCCCAGCAATGTCAAATAAAAATGGGCTTGGAGGGTAGAGCTGCAGATGGACAGACTCCATGAAATGTCTGACATACTTCTAGTTTCCACCATGCCACTGACCAGCAATAAATAACCTCTGACAAATACCTTTCCCTTTTGAAGCCCAAATTTTCACTTCTATGACTTTCTACATACATTGTGAGAACCAAACAAGAGAATGGATTTTAAAGCATTCTGTCACCCTAAATCTCCATATTTTAAAAAAGCAAATGTTGTTTCTTATGTCATCACCATTAATTTAGAATTTAGCATCTACTTGCTGGCCCTGAAATTATTTCTTTTCTTATGGGGTTCTAAAAGAGAGAAGGAAAGAGGTAAAGAGAGAGGGGAAAAAGGGGGGTAAGGAAGGAGGGAAGGCAACAAGGATGGGAGGGAAGGAGAGAAGGAAGGAGGGAAAGAAAGAGGAAGCTCTGATTAAATGCTTACATTAGGTACCAAGCACTGGGCTGAGTGCTTTACAAATATCTCATTTGTTTGTCACAACACACTAGTCCTGGGTGAAAGAAGCTATTATTAGCTCCATTTTACTGAAGAGCAAACTGAGGCAAACAACAGGTAGATCATAGGACCAGAAAATCATAATATTAGGACACTAAAGTTAGAATGAACCTCAGAGATAACCTGGCACAACTTCAGATGGAGAAACTGAGAGCTAGACAGATGAAACAATTTGTCCACAGTCACACCATTTAGTGATATTGGAACCCAGGGCTTTTGACAATGAGCCAGCGGTTTTTCTGTTCTATCATGCTTCTATGCCTGAATGGCAGCATACACATTTTAACGACAATAAGAATGTTGTTATATTGCAATAATGAGTTAAATCACATGGCACTTTGCAGTTACACCTAATGATAATTCACAAGAGTCCCTATAATATCCCAAGAAAAAAAATTAGTTATGCTCTAATTTAATTTAATGAGGCAAGTTGTTGTGTCTTGCAGTTGGCCCTCTAATTAAATGTGAAACGCTTTCAAATCCACTAGCACTTGTGCAAAAGGTATAAACCCAATCGGGGATGATGGAAGGATAGGGTACATTTTAAATGACTTCTTCCATAAGCCTGTGCAAGAACTTTACTGGGAAATTATATCAAATTGAGTCCTCCCATGTCACAAGGAATTCTTGGGTTAGTGGAGCATTCTGAGGAAGACAGACAAGAGTTTTGTTATTTCACTTTATTTTCACTTTTTTTTTTATTCTTGCAAATAAGAGTTCTGTATGATAGAGAAGTCCCAACAAATGAAGGGTGTATATGTGTGTGTGTGTGTGCATGTGTGTAGAGGAAAAGGGTCATCTGGAAATCTCCTATTGTCCCCATATAAGCCAGAAATGATTGAAGTAAAATGGAATCTGCTCCAGTCAAGCTCAGTGATTGGCTGCCCCAGCACAAACCCAGAATTCCCTGACTCTCTGCTAATGACCTTCCCTACTTCTTGAATGTAATCCCTACCTTAGACAAGCTCCACCTGGGACATCATCCATTTAATGAAGCTGTCTTTAACTTTGTTTCTTTCTCCTCCTCCTCCTTCTCCTTTTCCTCCTCCTCTTCCTTTTCCTCCTCCTCCTCCTCGTTTTCCTCCTCCTCTGCCTCCTCCTCTTCCTTCTTCTTCTTCATAAATTACTCTATATCTTGGGCTATTTGTTTCCCTCCTTACTACTATGAATCTTTATAAATTATTGTATAGTTATGTATGAGTCATACATTCCCCTTCTAGATGGTAAGTGTCATGGGAATTAAGTCTGTACTTCACATTAAATATGTATGTATGTATGTTGTTATTCAACCATTTCAGTCATTTATAATTCTTTGTTACCCAATCTTGGAGTTTCTTGGCAAAGATCCTAGAGCACTTTGCCATTTCCTTCTCCAACTCATTTTATAGATGAGTAGAGGCAGTAGATGGTCTTGGTGAGGAGCCATGGTCAAGCATATTCATCTTAGGATGATAGTCCTTCTAGTCATAAGTGAACTTAATTTTAATTATGTTGGTCCTTGCACATGGTCCCACATCTGGATTAGAACTTGAAATATCTGTCAATAACCAGAAAATGTGTTCCATCTGGGAATCACCTTTGAGAACCCAGGGTCACCTCTACATCACGGTTAGATATTTAAAAGAAAACTCCAAACAGAGTGGTTCTTGATATATTTGTTAAGGAAATGAATGAATTTCCCCTGCCAGGCTGGGAACACTTCCAGGGCAGAGACCCTGTCTTATTTTGCATTCTTTATATTGGTTCCAGCTCCCTAACAATTTGGTCTGTACAAAGAAGGTGCTTATCGTCAAGAAGGTACAGTGTGGGGGAAATCACTAGAATCAGGAGAAGTGGGTTTCATTCCCAATTCAATATTTGTGTGATCTTAGGCAAGTCACCGAATCCTGTCATGGATTTCACTTTTCTTCATCTGTAAAAATGAGAGCGTTGAACCTATGGCCTCTTCATACTCTTCTCAGTACTTATTATCTTAAAATAATAAGAAGCATTTTAGAAGAAAATATTTCATCATTAAAATGGATCTTGGCTCAGTCTCAGTGGCTGTCTCTTGATTCCCTCTAGTGAGAAAGAAAGGCTTCTTCCGCCCCATTGCTGACCCTTCAGCCCCAGGAGGCAATGAATAGGAAAACCCACCAAGAAATAGATTACAATAAGTACAAGATTCCTAGGGAAATAAAGCTAGGAAAAGGGTAAGAAGGGTATAAAAGAAAGAAAGAAAAATATTCTGCTTCTTTTCCCAACTTCATTTTCCTTGGGGTTGTTGGACTGTCAGTGGGGGCTCCATCGCCCTAAGGAAAGCAGCCTGAAAAATACTGCCCTAATTTCCTTCAGGCTTTCTTTGGTTTTCCAGGAGATCTCCTCTCTGGCTGAGGCATTTAAGAAAAGGCTTCTGCAATTGCTATACAAACAGAGAGATCACAACCCTTCCTTTCCCTTTCCACCACAACAATCCTTTCCCTTTCGAGAGCTGGAAGAAAAGAAAATCACCTCCCTCCTATCCCTACCCCCCAAATAAACACAAAGTATACCCTTCATTATCCTCCTTCTCATTTGAGAAGGTTAGGAGAATCACAGAAATTGCATTAGCATTCAGAGACAACTAGTAAAGTAGCTCCAACTTATTACTCTCCTATTTACTACCTCGAATGACCTTGGTGGAGACATACTTTACTCATCTATAAGACAAAGAGATTGAAGTAGAAGGCTTCTGAAATGCATTCTAGCTGTAACTTCCTTGCAACTATAGAATCGCTCTACCCAAGGATGGGGCCAGTGACCAAGGTTCAGCAAACACCTCACATTGTGCATTCCTTGAGGGGTATTTCATAGAAAGCATATTTCCACTTCACCTGATACCTGGCTGCACCTAATGAGGTCTCAGTTCTTTAGAAATTCATTCCCCCTTGGGAGAAATTCAATTGTACTTAAGAAGAAATTGATTCCACATATTTTAGGGAAAGGAATCCTGATGTGTAAGGGTTTTTTGTATTTTTTTTTCCTTTTACCCTTATTTAAAAACCTCTCAAGGCCTTCTAAAACTGAAAGAACAATTAAAAAAAAAGCCAAGCCATGTTCTCTGGATCTCAGTTTCTTCTCATTTGTAAAATGAAGTGCTTGGATTATTGGTCCCTTTCAGCTCTAAATTTTATGTACTCTTGAAAATCCTAAAGGACCAAAAAAATGGTAGTAGCTATGATCAAATCAGATTATCTTAGAGTGAAAGCACTATCATTAAAGAAGGACTAGGAAAAAACTTTTTACACAAGATGAGACTTTACAAAGATGTCATTTTTCCCCATTCAAAAACCCTAACTCCTGAAATGTATCTCAGACAAAGGACTTTTGTTCTAGGGCAATATAGATAAGAGAACTGTGTAATTCTATTAGACTTGCAGAGGATGAAATCATTGAAAATGGGAGAAATTGGGAAAGACTTTCTTGGAAAGAAGGCACCTGAGCTGGGTATAGAAAAGCAGGAAGAAAGAAAAATGCGTGGTTCAAGGAGGAAGTTGTTTTCAGGCATTAGATTGTGATAAGTTCATGTGCCAGACTCAGGGAATGGCCACTAGGCCAGTTTGCCTGGAGCACAGAGTATAGGTGATAATGGGACATCATAATGGAAAGAGAGATTGGATATGGATTTTGTAAGGCCTTGTGCCAAAATGAATGATATAGACTGTTCCAATGTTTTATATTAATAAAGTTAAGCTAGCTTCACCTTTCCCCAGTTCTTAGACATTTAAACTTTATCTTTTGATGACAGAATCTGTAAGCAACTATAAGCTTCTGTGGGTAAAGGGAGAAAACCATCAGATCAGTAGTTTGCTGCCTGATTTGTTTTCTTTGAATAGTAGGATGCAACTGTCTGGGCCAGAGGGACAGAGATCTTAGAATATCAGAGGCAGAAACAAAATGAGAACACAGAATGCCAGACTTCAAAAACTTTAAAATGTAGGACCCTAGGGACCACATTGGAGAAAGTGGAAGTCCCAAGATAGGAAGTGATTTTCCCAATACTATACAACTTGGTAATGGCACAGCTAAAATTTGAATCCAAATCACTTCTACTTTCCTAGTTTTTCCATTTTACATCTTATTGTCATTCTGCTTAAAGTCCCAAACTCAAAATGGATAAATGAGCTCATACAAGCATACATGGCCATAAATGTTTAATGTCCTAATATATATCTCCCAACCCAATGATCCAATATCCCTAAATTAATTTTACTATACATACTTCAAAACTGAATTATGGCATTTGATGTTAACATCTAATTTATCTAACATCATCATTATCTCTTTACTGTTATAAGTTATCCAATTTTCAAGACCCTTTCACAGAGTTACATGTTATTATGGGTTACAACATACTGACACATAGCATCTTAAGTCTTGTAAAGAAATTTTACAAATATTAGCTCATTTTATCCTCATAACAATTTTGGGAGGTAGGAGCTATTTATCTCATTTCATCTTCACAACTACCTTAGGAGGTGGGTCGTATTATTATCCCCATTTTACAACTGTGGAAACTGAGGCAGGCAGAGGTTAAGTGACTTGGCCAGGATCATACAGATAGTAAATACCTAAGGCTAAATGTGAATTCAAGTATTCCTGACTCCAGATCCTAGGATTCTATCCACTGTGCCACAAGGCTGCCTCTAGGGGCACATAGCTGACATCTCCCTTGCACTCCAATATTTCCAAAACAACTTTATATTCATGATGTTTTCTGATCACATTCTAGCTTTCCCATTTTCCTCCACTTTATGTGCTGACTTGAAAATACAACAAACACAGCAACTCTATCTTGACGCTCCTTAAATAATGGCTGTTATGGAAGTATTTTCTGTCCCCTCCTCACACAATAGCTTCTGTCAGTGTATCTGCTTTGTTAGAATGGCAAAAGACCCCAGAAGAAGGGAGGATGCCGAGGATGTTGTCAGCACTAAGACAAGAGCATCTCCACTCGCACACCCTCCATGCTTTCAAGCCTGGGAGCAACAGTCACAGTACCCGCTGAAAATCTCATTGTTCAGCTTTTCATTCTGGCTGTTCCACAGGGGATTTTACAGTTCTAATTTCCTGTGTTAACATGACCATATTTTACAGTTTCCCATGGAACTTCTGTCCATCACAAAAACAACATGGCTGATGAATTATTCAAAAATCCTCCCCAGTACTGTGCATGCATGGGTGTGAATAGCAAAATCCTGGGGGAAGGGGGGGAAGCAGTGCACATTAAACAAATTTCAAAGTGAATCCATTTTTTTTAAAGTCTCAGATCATAGGACACAGAGCCGGAAAAGGACCAATTAAAACAGTGAAATAATACCTAGCATTTATATACTGCTTAATGGTTCACAAAATATTTTAAACTCTTTATCTCATTTCATCTTCACAAAAATCCTAGGAGGTAGATGGTATTACTATCCCCTTTTTACAGATGAGGTAATAGAGGCAGATAGAAATTAAATGACTTGCCCAGGATCATACAGCCATTAAGTATAGTAAAATGGATTTCAACTTCGTTTTTCCTGACTCCAAGTCCAGTCCTCTAACTGTGGCAACTAGTTCCCTTAATAGGCAAGAGACTATGCTATCCCATTACAAGACTGCACTCTCCTATACTCTTATACAGAAGCCTTCTCATCTTTTAAGGACAAATTCAGGAAGTCTTCTCTGACCTAAACCACCTGAGCCTCAAGTAAAATTGAATTCAATTCTGCAAACATTGATTAAGCCCTTATTGTGTGCAAGTACTGTATTCAGTACACACTGTAGATAAAATGATAAATACCACAGAGATCTGGATCTCAAGGAACTTACAATATCAGGAAGTTTGTAGCTAGAAGTTGTTTTTTTTTTCCCCTGTGATATTTGGCTTTACCTTATTTTATGTATCCTATATAATATATATTATATGTTATAATATATTATGACATAATATATTATAATATAATACATGATATAATAAATACATATATTTAATTCCTGAATGTCAGTTGGCGATAGAAAATGCCTATGGTCCTGGGCTCAATAAATCCCAAAGATTTTGGAGATGAATTTGTGTTTAAACTTCAGAGACAGTTGCCTTCTTGAAAACACTTTCTGAACACTCCTCAAATCATATATATGGGTGTCAGCCAAAGAGTGAAGTCCTTTAAAGAGGAAGTCAGACATCATGGAGCTCCGAAGCCAAGTTTTCTAATTTCCAATAGCATGCTCTCATTATGCAGTTTCTTTAGCAGTTGTTCTAAGAAGTTCATTAATTAAAAACAAGAAGAGATTTCAATTGTCATCTAGATAAAAATCTTTATATAAATGGGGAAAGTGAGGTCCAAATATCCCAGAAGAATTAAACAGGAGATCCAGGAATCAAATCTAGATACTCTGATCCCTTAATAAAGTCATTTTTCCCCTAATATGCCCAGAACTATTTGAAAGATATTGTCTAACAGATCATCCCTATGTGGCTATTATAATAGTATCATATGAGAGTTAACAATAATTGAATGATTATCTGAGTGTAGTCACAACAATGAGCATTCATGACAGTTCAGCATCCATGTACAACACCAATGTACAAACTACTATAAGTAGGTCTGTGACATCTCAGAATATGAACAAGTTAACAAATCAGTTAACTTTCTCGAAGTCCAACTTAGATGTGTTAATTAAAAACTAGGGGAAACCATCATCCTCTCTAATAAACTCAATGAGACAATATCAAATTTCCTCCTAGCCCCAGGCTTCATGCATGGCATGTAAAATGCTAATTAAAATGGATATTTCCATCCATGTAAGTGTTTTAGGTTAAAAAAAAAAATAATGGTGCAAATATTCTACTCAATGTTGACTCTGTTAAGAAAACTTCTAGCCAGCATGCTATTCAGTCCATATAGTACATGTTTCATCAGGATATTTACAGTTTCTTCTTGTTCCCATCATTTTTTCAAATCAAATGCCCGGGAAGAATAGGGAAATTATTATCCCCAAGGTTAGGGTTTCTAAAACTTAGAGCAATGCATACAGATGAGCTATTTCTATTTTTCTTTTCTTTATCTTTTTCATCATCTTTCTTGCTTTCATCTTTATCATTTTCTGTATCTTCCTTTTTCCTCCATTTCTTCTCTCCTTTTTTCTTCTGTCCCTCCTTTCAGAATTCTCCAGAGTCAGGGGAGACCTCAGAGGCCATTTAAGACAAACCATACACAAACCATGAATCCTTTGGCAACATCCTTGAGATGTAGTCAACTACCCTCTATTTGAAGACCTTCTACTATTGCAAGGCTAGAAAGAGGCTAGAAAGGTGGAAAGGTTACTGTTTCTTGTGTCAGCCCACTCCACCTTTGGACAGTTCTAATAATTAGAACATTTATCAAGTTGAAGTCTGACACATTAAAGCTTTCATCTATTTGCCCTATCTTTGCCCCATTGGGCCAAATAAAATGAATTTACTCTCTTGTTCTCATGACAGCCCTTCAGATGTTTGAAGATAATTTACCCCACTCCAAAACTTCTCTATACTCAGCATTTCAGATTCCTTCAGATGATTCTTTTATGGAAAGGTTTTAGCCTTCCTTAATACATAACTTTTAATATGTCAATATTATATCTTTTCTAGATAGAAAGGAATGATTATCAGCATCATAATTAAGATTTACATTATATTATACAATTATAAAATCATGGCATAATGGATAGAGCACCCAACTTAGAAACTTAAATTTCCAATCCCACCTCAGATACTTACTATCTATGAGATTGTATAAGTCTCTTAAGCTCTATAAACCTCAATTTCCTCATTCATAAAATGTTTGAATCAAATGATCTTCAGGATTCATTGCTCTTGCAAATCTTTGATCCAGTATTTGATCTTTTTGGGGAAAATAAAACAATTCTGCTTCCATTTCAATGTCCCTAGAAATCATCAATTTACTCTAATACATAAAACATAGTTTTTAGAACTCTGTAAAATAGCAAAACTATTCAAAAAGGATCTAGATGAAACTCTAGAGGGGTCAAGTCACCTGGGTTATCAATGACTAAAAACTATTGGTCACAGTCTAGTTGGGGCTAATGGGTCTCTCTCTTCATGTCTCACACCATGCAGGAATTTGCTCACCCAAGTTTATTATCATAAGCCCTCCATCACCCAAGGCTAAAGGGAATCTTCTTTGTGTTGATGAGTATGAATAGGAGTCACTTTTGGTTCATCCTTTTGCAAGTTATATTGTACAAATACTACAAATTCCCCTGCTACAACCACATGACTGAGATGCTGGGGAAAAAAAGAAAGCTACATCTCAGGAAAGGTTTGGAGAACACTGGCTTTGACAGAAAGTAAAAATAAGGAAATTCATATAAAAGAGGAAAAATAGAGAAGAAATGGGGGAAGAAAAGAAAAAGGAAAGAAAATAAAGGAGAAAAAGAAGGAAAGATAGAATAGGAAAGAAAGAAGGAGCAGGAAAAGGGAAAAAAATTAAAAGGAGGGAAAGAAGAAAAAGAAGGAAAACTGAAAGGAAGGACAGAAAAAAAGAGAGAAGAAACAGAAAAAAAGGAAGACAAAGAAAATGATAAAGATGAAAGTAAGAAAGATGATTAAAAAGATAAAGAAAAACAGAAGTAGCTCATATTTTACAATGCTCTAAGTTTTAGAAAGCATTTTCCTTATAATAGCTTTGGGGATAATAAGTACAAAAAATATATATGATTACCTTAAATTTACAAATGAAGAAACTGCATCCCATTAAGATAAAGTTGTTTACCTAAGAGGATATATATATGTGTGTGTGTGTGTGTGTGTTTGTATGTGTGTGTGTATACACACACACACATATACATACGTATATATACATATATATATATATATATATATGTATATATAATGTTCAATTAAGTGGCAGAGAAGGAACTGGAATTTTTGTTTTCTGATTCCAAGTCCCGGATATTTTCCTCTGCTTACTGTTCATGAGTCCTAAATTCAATTTGTCCCTTGTTTAGTTTTTCTAAAAACTATTACAAGGAATCGGTCAAAAAACCCCTCTAAATCAAATCCTGTCAGTAGAAAATAAATGCCTGAACTTGACTGATCTGTGGAAAATTACTTTTTTACATCAAACCTATTTAAGGAACAAAGTTTATTTTAATAGATAGTCTTGGTAGTTTTTTTTTTTCCACACCAGTTGTTCTCTTAAAATATTATTTACTCTCCATTTATTACAACCTGATTGAATCTTAATTCAGTCATTCTTCTGATTAGTCAAGGCTGCAGGTCACATTGTGATCAAAATCATGAAACTGGGATGCTGTTCCAGAGAGTGAGTGCTGTGTATTTCTACCTGGAACACTCAGCATTTTTCAAATCTATTTATGCCAGTAAAAAGGTAATTGGATAAGCTGTGGTGCCGTTACCATAATGCTTCTGGAAACATAAAAAGTGCCTTGGGTGTCTTTGAGAGGTAGGCGTAAATTACTGATCTTGTTTTTAAAACAGAAGTTGCACTTCAGTGTCTGATTCCATCCTCCTGCTCCTCCCTGCTTGCCCATATTTAGCCAGCCATATGGACATTATTTCAAATAACTTTTCTTGTGAAAAAAGTGCCCAATTTGAAAAGGCTGGGTTAATGCATCTAAAAGGTAATCCAGGTATTTTTGCTTAGAGAAGGAAGAAACAGTTATTACATACTTATCACACCCTTTCCCCAGCTCCAGCTGTGAAGAGATGGGGCTTTTGCAAAATACAGCAATGTCTTGCAACACCAGCCCATTAGACTTAATAGGATCCATGCTGGTTTAGCCAGAAAAACATTCTTCTTTTCAGAGAGCTGTTCTTTATTATTACCAAAAATTCAGTATGACCCAGTAAATCAAATATGCTGGCTTAGCGATCAAAAACTCTGACCATATCTCTGCTATCCATTGGCTATATCTCTACGGCCAAAGTCATGTGAATCAGTTTCCCTATATGTAAAATTGGGAAATCTTGCTGAATTTGTAGAATTCAGGTGATTTCTTATTACTTCAAACTTGGGCCAAATCTTTATCTTTGATCATATGAACCTCTGCCTCTAGAACGTCCTACACGTCCCAGAGTTGAGCCTAACTAAATTTACAGTGTGGTTTTTCTTCAAACCAGAGGGTGAAGCAGGTAGGATGAGTCACATAATCATAATTTTACAAATAAGAAATCTAAGAAATAGAGGCATTAAGGTCACATGCTAGTCAAGCACGACACATGGAATTAGAATTTGAGACTAAGTCTTCAGTGCTTTTCACCAAAACACTCCGGCTCTCTGTAGACTCCATCTGAGGTTCAATTTCATCTCATCCAAAACAACAATTATTATCTCATGGAACTCACCTCCTCCTTTTGAGGGAACCTAGAGAGGTGATTACTAGTCCTTCCAAACTTTCCCAATTTTTCTGCCAGAACAGAACTTTCCCTCTTTATACTCTCAGCATTGTACTTTTCCTGTGCTCTGCAAATTATAGTCAAATAAAAGTCAACAAGAACTTATTAAATGCCCATCGTGTGCCAAGTTCTGAGCTAAGTATTGGAGATTTGAATAAAGGCAAAAATTCATTTGATCCAGAATATTCATTTTACAAAACATGAAACTAGAAAAAGAAGCCAATTCTTCCAAGCCCAAAGAACTAGGTCACAAGTCTGTGAGGCTGCTATAAACTTATCTCTATAAAACTTAATACTATCTACATATTAAACTTACCTACATAAAAGTATTCAATTTCCATCTAGACTATTTGGTCCTTCAGGAATACAGACCAAACTATGCTCCCCTGTTTAAAGCAGAGGGTTCCTTATATAATTCAATTTAACAACTATTAATTGTGAAGCACTTATTAAATGCCTAACAATGTCAGGCATTGTGTTAAGTGCTTGGGATACAAAGAAAGGCAAAAAATAGTCATAGTTCTCAAAATACTTTGTCTATGAAGGAATTAACATGACAACAATCAAGAATAAGCAAGAAATGTAAAATATAAATTGAAGAAAATAACATAAAGAAGGCACAATTTTGTTAAAGTTAAAATAAATGGGGTTTTTTGGAATATGGATTCCTTTTGGAATTAATTACTTAAACAAAACTTTGCTATAATGCAAATTTACATAAAGCAAGAACTGTCTATAATAGGGAATTGAGGAAGAGAAGAGGATTTGAGGATGGGGGAAAGGTAAGTTTAGTTTGGGATACATTAAGTTCAAGATGTCTTCAGAACATCTTATTTGAAATGTCCAATAAGCAGCAGAGATTCAAGATCGATCGAAGGTCACAAGAGAGGTTGGAGATGGACAAAAAGATATGAGAATCATCTTCTTAAATAAGATAATTGAATCTATTGGGGCTGAAGAGATTACCAGGCTAAATAGTATATCGGTCAGGATTTTCCCAGCTTCTTAGGATGTGTAGTGGGAGTTTCTACTCCATAGCTATGGCCTGAAGGCACTTCTGTATCACAAAGAGGCATCAGAGGTGATACCTACTGATTGACTGATATGAAGAAAATCCAGGCTCATTTTTTTCCTAAAGCTTAGTGTTTTATAGTGAAAATACTGTGACTTTTGTGCATTCATCAATGAATATTAAGGCTAGGGGATATCAATAATATAGCACATAGAATGCTCTGTTTGGTATCAGAAAGATGAGTTTTAATACTGTCTCAAACACTTACAAGCCATGTGGCCCTCAGTAAAGCACTTAATCTCTCATCCTCAGTTTATTCATCTATAAAAATGTCTAATAATCCACCTACCTCACGGGGCTTCTAGAGGATTAAATGAAATAACATGTGAAAAGTTCTCCACAGACCTTAAAACAGTGGATATACTGGCTATTATTTTTATTAATAGTAGTAATAAAAAGATGTCTAAGTTTAGAGTTGGGAGAAAATTGAAATTTAGTGCTAGCATTGGCTTTTTCTAGTTGGTTGACCCAAAGTCACTTTATATCTCTGGCTTTCACTTTTCTCATCTGTTAAATGGGGAAAAAAATCTTTACTGTCCATTCCTCTCAGCTTGGTTACGTATATATAATTTTTAAACTTTAAAGTCCTAAAGAATTGGAGTTGTTGCGGTTATATTTGTAACTTGCAGCCAATGAAAATCCACTAAATCTACTATCTTTGTCAACTTATACCAGTTTTTCCCAAACTAATTTAACCATAAAATACTTTAGAGATTGAAATATTTTTCAAGACCTTCATCAATATAGAACTCCATTCTTATAACACTGACAATTCATGGAGGGGGAAGGTAGATTAACCAAAAGAGAGAGTTATATTCTTAGTTTGGGAATAGACTTGAGTTCCTTGTAACCAAGGGTCATGTTTTATTCATCTTTATATTTCTGAAATGCATAGCAGAGTGGCAAGCTCAGAAACCTAGTGATACAAAGGCACTTGAAGATATCTAGTTTAACACTCTCACATTTATAAATTAGGAAACTGAGGGACTGAAACTAGATGTGGGATTTGAACTCAGATTCTCCCTCTCCAAATCAAAAACTCCTTCTGTTGTACCAAAGAACACTGTCCTCAAAGTCATTATATATCATCACCAAATTAAAAAAAAAAATCAGACTACATTTTAATAAAAAAGAATTGTCCAGGATGTAAGAATGTAGCTATTCCATGTAACCAGAGAAATTTTGTGCTATAATGTCATAAAATAATAATGTGTCAATAAAAAATTGTCTGGCTGTAAAAATTATAATGATACTGTCATCTCTCAGTCAGTGCCTTGATATAAAGAAGCAGTGCAAGGCAATGGAAAGAGCATGTGGTTTTTTTTTGGCATTTAAAGACTTGGGTTTGAGTCCAAGTAATGACATTTCCAATACCTTTATCTCTATGCAAATCATTTTTTTCTCTTTCAACCTCAATTTCTTCTTCTGTGACATGGGGATTATCATACTTGCTCTAATACTACCCTCACAAAGTTGCCTTGAGCAATAATGATCATTCCTTTTCCCACAGTGCTTCAAGTTAATATAGCTAAGAACTAAGATTTTTTATATCTATGTCCATTGGTTTTTCATTATGAGATGGGTTTGCAAAAAAAATGCAAAAAGGAAAATAGCATTTTGAGTCAAACAGTAAAATATCAAAAATCATGGAATGAAGAAACGTGGTATGGTATTTGATGACAAATGCGTGAAGACTTCAAATCTTCAAGTATTTGAAGATAGAAATGGGTTCAAATTCTTCCTTGAACATTTACTAGCACTATTTGAAGTTACTTGACTCTTTTCAGTCTCATTTTCCTTATCTCTAAAATGAGGATAATCATATTAGCAGCATACACCCACCTCATAGGACTACTGGAAAAATTAAGTGAAATAATATCTACAAATCCTCTTGTAAATCTCATGATTCTATATAAATGTCATATATTAAAATAATATTGTTAGTTAAAAGTATTGGCTCCTGCAAACATACTCAGAGCTATAACAGGCACTTTTTTGCTGTGTGTATAAGTGATCAAGGGAAAATATGAGAACTCAGAGACTATAAATCTCAATGTCATCTCTTCCTTGAACTTACTGTATAATCTTGGGCAGTCACCAATCATCCTAAGACCCCAATTCTCTTATCTATAAAGGAACAGGGTCAAATGACATATTCATCAAAACATCCAGGTAGGGCTCTGCTGTATGATAAATAAACATAACAGATAGCAGGTATGTCTCCAGAGAAAACATCCTAATGCATTACTGAACCATGGCTGATTATTAAAGATAGTATTTGTGCTTATTATCATAAAAAAAAAACAAGGTCACTTTGGACATTCCAACTAAGTATGGGATTTTTGCTAAGTTAAGCTTCAGATAGAATGACTTTGGGATCAATATTATAGCATCATTTCTATCACACTTTTCAACATTGAAGATCCCAGGATTCCTTATGTTACTATAGTTACAAATATATCATGTTCCCTTAACAACACTTTCTTTTTCTATTGAGAACAAGAAAACACCTTAGCTTTCTTTTATCATCCAGGTAGGTAATGTTATAGAATGGAACTGATTTCATGCTTAATCATCATTTGGTCCCTATGTTGGCACAGGGTGAATGTGAACCAAGTCAAAACATAAAAACTGCTCAGACTAATGCAAAAAGTATAAAGAGAACATGAGAGCGAGAATGAGAGAGAGAACGAGAGAGAGAGAGAGAGAGAGAGAGAGAGAGAGAGAGAGAGAATGAATGAGAAATAATGCCATAAGACCAACGTAATTGTTGCACTCAGTATTCTTGGGCTCTTGGGCTCTTCCCAGACCTGACCCATCCCCAGATTCTGACCTAACTTATACACTCTCTACCCTTCAAATGACAACCATTCTCAACTTCTATCAAGCCATTCATATACCAACCATCTTTCTAATTCTTGAATTCCCAAGATTAAAGTGGACATTATAGTTCTATCATGTTCCACTCACCTCTGCTGTTTCTCAGAATAGCATGATGGGGAAAAATGATGCAGGGAACCATGCCATACACAGCAACACCTGGACTAACTTCTATTCCTAGATATGAGGGCACTTCATAACCCTCCTATACACACACTAACTATATCTATTTAGAGAGCAGGATGACCCATTAGACTTATCAAGGGATCTGGTTCTATATCTACTTCTACACTCATGGAATCTTATCATTTTCCTAAACTCACATGTGGGAATTTCCTCATTAACATCCCCAAGAAGTGGCCATGTAGGTTTTGACCAGAAGAAACCATTCAAGTAGAACTTCCACCTGAGGCATCTCTATCTCATATCTGAGAATCTCTAACTCTTTGCAATGCTTTCTTTATATTGAGACTAATTCTGCTTCTGCATAACTGTTATTATTTTAATGACTTGGAGTCAAGTAGAAAAGTGTAATCCCTCAACTACATGAAAATCTTTCATATAATTTAAGATAACTATCATATCTCTCCTATTTCTTCTTTTCTCCAAGATAAATGCCCCTGAGTTTCTTCAACAATTTTTCCTATTACAAGGACTCAAATCCTTTTTATCAACCTAAGAAATAGAAACTCCTAATAATTTAAATTCCTTTAGTGATAATTTCATCCTTGAAAATATGAAGGAATCAACAAGGGGAAATTTTGTTTTGCATCTTATAACTCAGAAAAAGGAAGGAACTGACTGATGGTGTGGAAGTGATGGGAGAAGTGATCATTCTCTCCTAGAGTTTATGATAAAGAACAAAAAAATGTTTGCATATAGTCTAACCAGCACCTTTGATTTGGAGAAAGAAAATATCAAAGGGTTCAGAAGAAAGATAGGTAGGACCATATGGAGTAAACCACTTCATGAGAAATTAGTTTAAGGAGAGATGTTCAAGAAGAATATTCTGAATACAAAAAGGGCAACACCACCAATAAGAGAAAAAATGGAAAATTTCTGAAGACACCAATGTAAATGCAGAGTAAACTTACATGTGAACTTAGATTTTGAAAAAAATGGGAAGAAAATGGAAATCAGCTCATTTAACTTTAACATATTTAACATGTATTGGTCAATCTGCCATCTGGGGGAGAAGATGGGGGAAAGGAGGGGAAAAATTGGAACAAAAGGTTTGGCAATTGTCAATGCTGTAAAATTACCCATGCATATATCTTGTAAATAAAAAGCTATAATAATAAAAAAAAAGAAATCAACCCATTTAAAAGAAAAAATATACACTGGTCTCATGGCAAGAGCAAAGCATGGTGAGAAGAAACCCAGGTTATTCCATTAATTTCATCACAATATCAGGAGAAATGGAAAAAAACTCTCCCCTCCCTCAGCACGGTAGGTGAATCCCATATGGTGAATTTTTTAGAAGGATACAGACAAGAATAGCACAGGATGGGGAGGCATGGGTGAGTAGCAATATTCATCACTGGAAGAAACTCAAGAATTGTTGCTATCAGATTCATTTCAGTCTACTATAAAAAATATATGTGGGCACATCAGGATCAACACTTCATCTATTATTGAAAATCAAAACACCTCCATATTTTTGTAGACCATTTTGTGAACTGCTAAGTTTTTTTGTCAATCTTTATCTGGTAATTGATTTTTGGCAGAGACTCTGACGTAGCTAAGCTCATACTTAGATAAGAAATAGCCATAATTTGATTTTTTTCTTACTTGGTAAGGCCTTTCAGAGGTTGGAAAGATCTTTAAGAACTTCAAGTGACCTCCACACTGCAGTGAACCATTAATATACATCCATTGCTACAGTTCTACTGACATAATGGGGCAAACAGGGGTCTTGGGAATGCTCACAGTTCACATGTCATTTGAGAATATTCCTACTTGCCATCTCAATGACATACTGGTAAGCCATGAAAGATTGTACTTCATAGTCATTTTGGTGTCACTTCTAGAACTGTGTCTGCCAATTATCTGCAAGCATCCCTTGCCGGAATCTCCTGCTCTAATGGATTTCCAGTATTCTGACCATTTCCAAATTAGTCTTTTAGATTTGGAATTCTCAAGATACTCTGATCCTTGACCTTGTCTGTCCTTTGGATAATAATGATCATGCCTTGGACCCCACTCATTATTCCTTGAGACTACAGGAATATGGTACTCCCTTTAGGTCCAACTACTCGTACATGTCAGTGTCTACTGCCAGGACTTTAGTGTGGTGATCCATGCTTTGATCAAACCCAGAAATTTAATTTTACTTGTCCTCTTTAGTGCCTTCTGATTGGAGGAGGAGGGAAAAGAGCTGTGGTAGAAGGAGAAGAGAAAAAGGACATACCTATATTGAGAGATCTATATAGAGATATAAATATACATTTAGATATAAAATGCTAAATTAGATTAATGGATAAAGTAAAGAAACATTAGGTTTGAAGTTTGAATCTTGGCTCTATTCTTTCCTATCCATGCAGCATTAGAGAAGACACTTTTCCTTTAGCCTCAGTTTCCTTATTTGTGAAATGAGAGGGTTGATAAGAAATGATGAAATAGGTACAATGAGAAGTAAAACAATTTCTGTGAATGGATGCATAATGAAGTCAGGAAAACAATTTAAACAACAACACTATAGAGAAAAATATCTCTAAAAAACATTAGATCTCTAATCAATGACATGATAAAATATAATCCAGAAGAATGGAGATGACATGTCCCCTACCTTTTGCCAGAAATATGATAAACTCAAAAGGTAGAATGGGACATACTTTTTTTAGACATAGACAATGTAATTTTGTTTTGCTGAAAAAGTGTTTTAAAGATTTGTTTTTATTTTTTTAATAGCTCAATTAAAGTGGGTAAGTGGGAGGTAAAGATACAAGGAGGGGAGAGGAGAAGAGGAGAAAAGAAGAAGAGTAGAAGAGAAGTAACTGTTGGAAAGAGAGAGAGGAAGAGAAGAGAAGAGAAGAGAAGAGAAGAGAAGAGAAGAGAAGAGACAGAGAAGAGAAGAGAAGAGACACAGAGACAGGGGCCACCTTTTCAGCTCTAAATCCTTTGATCCAATAGTTCAGAGCATGTGCTGCCATTCCCAGGCTCCACCTGGAGTTCTGTGCAATTTCTTCTCTAGCCTCACAAAGACCACCAGTGGGTATGACAGCTCCTACTCAGTGCTTCTTTGTGGAGTAGCCTCTCTCCTTTATCTTGCTTCTATCTTTTTTAAAAGAATGAGAAATGACTTTAAATGCTCTGAGACCTTTAGTGCAACAAATCATGATTTCACAGCACTCAAGCAGCAACCACTCAATGAGGACTTTCCAAAACCATCACATTTATTTTGCATGAATGCGTCACACAGGGAGGTGTCAGACCAATTTCCAGCAAGAGGGAGCAAAGATTTTCTGATGAAAATCAGGATAGCCTGGTACCCAACAGAGAGCTATCCTTCCCTTCTCCAACCTTATTTATTTATTTTGTTTGAGTGAGAGTAATGGATTCTGAAATTAAGCCCAGCAGGAGGAGGGGGGAGGAGATGTCACAAATTATAGGATACAAGGTGCTCAGTCACATTACTTTGAAGTGAAAATGTGTGATATGTCTTCTTAGACCAGATCCCTGATCTGTTTTTAACTATTCAAATAAGCAATAGCAAAATACAGCAGGAAAAATCTTTGCTGGAAAGTAGAAAACCTATATTTGAGTCTCCAGTCTGCCCCTGACTTAATAGAAGATCTTGGAAAAGTAATTTCTCTTCCCATTGTCCTAATTTTTCCCATTAATAAGAAAATTGTCTATAGTAGTTGTACGTAGGGCATTAGAGAAAGAATAGGATTAGATTCTTAGTAAGAAGGGCCTTTGCAATTAGACCACTTTAATAGCTTCCTAATTGATCTTTCTACTTTCAATCTCTTCCCTCACTAATCCATCTACCATTTACCAAAATAATCTTCTAAAAGTACAGTTCTGTTATTCTCCTGTTCAAAAATCTCAATGACTCCCTATTGACACAAGAATAAAGTACAAGCATATCCATAGTCTCTTTACCTAGCAAACAGGCTAGATTTCTAGTTGTTATCTGTGCACATTTCTGGAGACTATTCTCCATCCCTTTGACTATTCTTTCCTGTAAAACAGCAGAAGTGTGGTTTGAATCTAGCTTCCCCCAAATTTAAATTTATTCTCTTTCCACTTTTTCTTAAATCTATTCTCTTTCCACATTTATTTTAAAAGGTGAAATCTACCAAATTGAGTGACTAAATATTTTCAGAAAAGTAATTAAAAACAATGTGAATTACTTTAAACAGGTGGAGTGCTAGGGTTCTTCTACCTCTCCCTAGAAAAGAAAAGAACGAAGAGCTTGCTCAGAGATGTCATGAAGAAATGTTGAAAATGGAGCTAAATTATTTCTAGGCAAGTCTCTCTTCTGGAGAAGAGCATTTCTCAGCTCCCCACCAGTCAAACATAATGAAGAAAGCCATTCAGAGCTTGACAACTAAATGAATCACTTAGGTTTTAAAGTGATTTGACATTGAAACTTGGTTTTAAAACATTCAGAGATGACCACACAAAAATACTGAAAGCAGAAAGAAATTTAGGCCTCATTAATGGCTACAGACTTAAGAACATTCAATGAAACTTTATTGAAGGTTAAGGTTAAGACCAAGTGCTAGATGCTATTGCTGATACCAAAATGAATGAAATGAGAGGCAGCTTAGCATAGTGGAGAGGGAAAAATGAAAGTCTTTAGGTCACAATCTTGACACTGAAACTTAAAACTTAAAAAGATCACTTTATCTTCTAGAGATTCAGTAGCCTCATCTGCAAAATAAAAATAATGAAACCCATAATGCCTATTTTACAAAGCTGTCATAAGACTCAAAAGAAATAAAGTGTGCAATATACAGTAACCGACAAATTTCCAAGAGCTCCAACATTTAAATTATAATAAAATAATGATAACAAATAAATAGATAGATAACATTAATATAATTTGCCTGACACTATGCTGAGTGTTTTGCATTCATCTCATTTTATTCTCACAACAATCCTAGGAAATAGGTTTTATTTAATATCTCAATTTGACAGTGGAGGAAACTGAGGCAGAATTTAAGTAACTTGCTCAGGTTCATACTGAGTGTCTGAGACTGGATTTGAATTCAGATTTTCCTGACACAGTCTGAGCACGCCACCCTTTTGCCATTCTTGCTGTGCCTATATCAAAGGGAGCAAGACTGGAAAGTATATCTAATTTTTTAAGGGTTAGTATGAATAGATCCACACTAGTACTTCTTTTATTCCTGTCCTAATCAAGTGGAAAGTAAGAAATTTTCTGAAAGTTGATTGTAGAAAAAGGTCCCTTGCAGAGGACCTCAAACCTAGGATCCTAAAAAAAAGAATGTCTAGAGAAACTGTGAATGTCATATGTTACACAAGTTTATTGCCAATTTTCTTCCCCTCCCCCTGGGTGTTTGAGGAGATTATCCCCTATGATAAACCAGACTCACAGAAACAACTGTAATTTCTAAAGTTTAGGATATTAAATATACACATAAAATTTCTGTCATGATTTCTGACTTCTCTACCCCCAAATGAAGATTCTTCTCCTTTTACCACCAATGGTTCCTTTTGCTGATATTTGAAATAACATCTGTCACTCATCAACATAATGGAGAGGTGTGTTTAACACAATGCCTTTCATGTAAAAAGAGGAGAGACATACTTATTTGTGCACACTGTCCTTACTGATAGAATGTAATCTCCTCCAGTTCTATCTTTTAGTCTTTAGTACCTTGTATAGAACTGTCACATAATGTTAATGTTTGTTGACTAACACAACAGAAATTTGGCAGTAGCTATTGACAGTTATTGATCCTTTAATTTCTAATTCTGTATCCTGCATATCAACTCCTTGTCAAATCTCTACTTCCAGCTGAATCTAAATCATTTACCCTAAATTTTTCTTGGCTCTTATTTGTTAACTTAATACTGAAATTGGCAAGTAAGCATTACAGTAGATAGTTCTGGGCCTAGAATCATGAATATTCATCTTCCTGAATTCAAATCTGGCCTCAAATACATACTAGCTGTGTGAACTTGGACAAGTCTTTTATTCCTGTTTGCCTTAGCTTTCTCATCTATAAAATGAGCTGGAGAAGAAAATGGTAAACTACTCCAGTATCTTTGCCAAAAAAAAACCCACATGAAATCAGGAAGAATCAGACACCATTAAGAAGTGATTGAACACCAAAATATTGAAATCCTTCCTATGTCCCTGAACATTGAAACTTCTCTTATGACTTCACAACATTGACTGGTTGCTGCCATTTTGATTAGTGACTAGGTGGAGATCAACCTTTGCATTGGTTTATCTGGACTGTCACTGAATTCTCACGTTACCTGAATTCTTTCTTTGTACTCTCAAGGCTGACAAAAGATAATGAGGTTGTTCACCCAGAGACAGGGTCAAGTGGTACAAGGGAGATCCTCCTTCTGTACAGATAGTAGCACAATCAAGTAGGTAGAGAAGTTTGGCAAGTACAATCAAAAAATAACAATTCTTTGATATTAATTAAGGATATTGGTTTACAATTTTCTTTCTCTGTTTTTCACTCTTCCTGGTTTAGATATCAGTGCCAGATTTATATCATAAAAGGAATTTGGTAGGCGTTCTTCTTTACCTATTGTTTTGGTAAGGAAACTGGGGTTAAGTGACTTACCAGGATCCCACAGCTAGCGAGTGTTACGTACCTGAGTTCAGATTTGAACTCATGTCCTCCTGATTCCAGGGCCAGTTTTCAATCCACTATGTCATCTATGTGCTCCACTTTATCTATTTTTCAAATAGTTTACATAAGATTTGGATTAATTATTCCTTAAATATTTGGTAGAATTTTTAGAAGTATAAATCCATCTGGTCCTAAGGATTTTTTCTTAGGGAACTTATTTAGGACTTGTTTGATTTCTTTTTCTAAGATAAATATTATGTTCCTCTGTGTTAATTTTTAAAAAATATTCATCCTTTTCACTTAGATTATCAGTTTTACTGACATAGGATTGGTCAAAGCAACTCCTAATAATTACTTTAAATTAAATTTATATTCATTGGTGATATACTCAGAAGATGACAACTCTTACCAATAGCTTCAGTCAATAAGAGCACTAATCTTTATTCCCCTCTGAGTTAGCTTATCATAAAATCAAGGTTTGACTGGTCCACTTTATCATTATATGTAAGTTATGTGTTTTGGAATGAAAAAAAGCAAAAGAATTGGTGAGACCTCAATGCAGGGGAAGAGGAGAGTTTTAGGGCATCTTGAGTTATTGAGTAACTTTTTTTAGGTATGTGCATGGCAGTGTTCTTTTGCCCACCATGTGCTTAAGAAAGTCATACATCTTAGACAATGAGTCAAGCTGATCGAAGCCTATAGTCAACAGAACAACAATGTGTTTGGGTGATGATGAATCTACAGCATGCAGTCAGCAACAATTCTATTCTTGACAGCATCTTCTGAGTCACCCCTTCCTCTCTTGAGTATGTCTGAGTCAGAGACTGCAATACCTTCACAGGTGGTAGAATCTTGATAGTGTTTTTTTGCACATTTAGAAAATGTCTGAAAATAATTTATTATCTTATTTTCATATGGAAGAATACTGAGAATGGGGATCTAAATCTCTGCACACTGTCCATGAGCCATGTTTCATCTAATCTTCACTGCAAGCCTATTTATAATCTACACAAGCAATTGAATAGAAATAAGAGGATGATCTTTTTAAAGAAACAATCCAAAAAATTTTCCCAATGTACATAACATAGGATGAATTGCAAGGTAGATGCTCAATAAATACATATTGAATTGAATTACATTAAGTGAACTTCTGGGATAATAAAACAAATTCATGATGAGAAAAATAATTAAGTCAATCTAAGGAGAAATATTGGCTTCATTTGCATCAATTTCAATAAAGATACTGCTTTTACTTTTATGATGAAAAAGGGTCACCTTCTCCATGCAATTGAGTTTTACATAAATGTTACTGACAATAATGTAAGCTTAACTGCTCGTTTCCCCAAAGGTTTCATTCTGGTGTAAGAAAATGTCTAAGGGCACAGAAAAAAAAAAGAAAAAATTGCTTCTTCAATTCATTCTATTATGTGTGTGCTATAAGAGAAAGGTGATTTGGAATTATAAGAGTTGTGTTCCTGGTGATAGCCTCAATTCCCATGGGTTTAATTATTGTCCATATGCATTTAACTTCCAAATCTACATATCCATCCCTCATCTCTATCCTGAGTTTCAATCCCACATTACTACCTGCCTTCTGGTTATGTCCACTTGGAAGTCCCATAGGCATTTCAAATGCAATGTGTTCAAAACAGAACTAATTATCTCCTCTCCCCCGCCCCCACCTTTCACCTGCCCTTCTTACAAAATTCTGCCAAGGGTAACTTCATCCTCCCAGTCATTCCCTTTCACAACCTTGGAGTCCTCCTTGACTTTACTTCCTCCTTCATCCAATCAGTTCTCAAATTGACTACAACCTATCTTGTCTCCACTCTCTTCTTCCACCTTAGCTCAGGCCATTCTCACATTTTGCCTTACTGCAGTCTCCTAATTGACTTCCTTGCCTTCAGTTCCTCCTTTCTTCAATCCATCTTTTCTATAGCCACTCAACATATATTACTGCCCCTTCTTAGGAACCTCCAGTGGCTCTCTATGACCTCTTGAATAAAATGTACACTTCTTTATTTGACATTTAAAGCACTTCACAATATAGTTACTGCCTGACTTTCAGACTGATCTTATATTACTCCCCCCTTCTACTCTCTACATTCCAGGCAAAGTGGCCTATTTTCTGTTCACTATACACGGCATTCAATTAGCTGTCTTTGTCTCTATAACATCCCTTTGAGATCTAAATTCTATGTTTCTAGGACCCTAAGCTTAGTATTCATAATCAAAGAAGAGAACAAGCTGCTGGCCCTGGTCCTGATATAGCCTTTCTTCAAATGTTCTGACAGAAATAGGAATTATAAACTATCTCCACTGATAAATGTAGGAACTGAAAACTCTCCCCATTGTCAAAAGTAAGAATTACAAATTCTCTCCACTATAGAACACTGTGGCTTAGTTATAGTGTGATGGAAAGACAATACTACCCAACCCACCAGGATGATCTTCATTGCATCAGAAAGAGCGCTTTACCCATAGCTGAAAAGGCTGGATCAGTTCTCAAATTCACTTTCCTCCTATTTTAAATGAGGATGATAATAGCACTTACCTCTCAGGGTAGTTCTGGGAATAACTTGAGATCACAACTGTAAAAAGTTTTGTAGAACTTCAAGCTCAATATAAATGCTAGCTATTTTTATTATTACTATCATTATCATCACCACCACCATTCAAATATTGTGTGTCCTGATATGGAATGATTATCCAAAGCATATTTGCCATGCCTCAGGAATGATTTTGATGACAGTAATCCTGATTGGTCATCCTTTGTATTATTATGATTGGTGTTCAAAGCAAGTTCTCCCATTCTCCATACCTGGAATGTAAACTCTTCCTATTCCCATTTGCTAAAGTTATTTTCTTCCTTCATACTCCAGCTTTGCAGTCACCTATTCCATGAAGCTTGATCCACCCCTAATCACCTTCCCTAATATTTTTTTAAGGATTTTTCTTGATCTCCCCTTTCTACCACAATCTACTTTGAATATTGCTACTTTGAATAAAATGATACCTTATATAGATTACCAATCCTTTAGGATAGGGATTGTCTTATTTTATATTTTCTATCTATCCAAGTCTAGACCAGTGCCTTGAATACACTAGATACCTAATAAAAATTTAATTGACTTTTTAAAAGTGCCTTAAGGTTTACAAAAGTAATATGGTAAAGTAGGTAGCTGACCTCAGAGTCATGAAAAACTTTAATGAAAAGGCTTGCTTCTGAAACAGATTATGTATTCAAGACTGATTATGTGGTCAAATCATTTCACTTCTCAGTAGTCTAACCAACTCTTGAATACTCTAAGTGGCTGGGAAAATATTAACCTATACTGATATAGGGGGTCTTCTCATCTGGAATTTTCTTCTATAGCTGTGAAATTATAGTTCCAATTCCAATCTCCATCCTAAAATTTACAAAACATTCTGCTGACAGTACAAATCAGGTAGAACAGGTATTATTATTCCCTTGAGTTGGAAACTGAGTCTCAGAGAGGTTAGGTTACTTGTTCAAAGTAATTGCATTCAGGCTATGATTAGGACCCATGACTCTTAACTCTTAGATCCAGCATTCTTTCACTATACAATAATTGCTCTTTTCTTGAGGGGATCTTCACTACTTTATATGCCCTTACAAACTGGAGGGACTTAAGGGCTACTTGAGCTACCACTTAACTCAGTAACTTGAGATGAGATATGGTCTTCAAACACTTTATACTTAGAATGCCGTCTGAATTCCCTCATTCTTTGGGCATCTTGGCCTACTAGTAGAGGAAAGAAAAGGCATTACTGATTCATTCATATTATGTGCTAGATGATAAGGGCAATATACAGATAACTAATGGGCTACACTTGCCCTCAAATAGCTTACACTCTAATAGACCCAATTGCCTCTGGGTGTAGGAAGAGCTGAGCATTGAAACTATATCTATCCTTTTAAGAAAAAAAATCTCACTTGGAATATTTTCCTGGAGAAAACGCAATATAACTTCCTCTCAAAGACAAGGGACTGACATAATTCTACTGGGATTTGAACATATGTTTGAATTGTATATTAAGGGTATGAAATTGAATGCTTCCTTCTCTGTGATGAATCTTTTTCGAACCATCTTCCCAAATCACAACTTTTCCCCTCATTTCCTGAGATTTCTTTTTTTTGAAATGTTGTGCCTCCTGACTTTTTTCAAGACTCAGCTCACTTTCTGTAGGAGACCTTTCTCAGCATCCACACAGAGCAACAGAGATGGAGAGACAGAGGAGAGAAACAAAGGAAAGAAACAGAGACTTTCTCTACAAAATTACCTAGATGATTATTCCTGCTTCCAATTTAGCCTACAAAGTCATCATCTAACTTTTGTAGAGCCAGTCTTCCCCATCAATACCCAGTAACAGCCAGGTTAGCCTAAATAGTAACAAGCTCTGAGAGAGAAAGGAGGTCACTTAATGGTAGTCAAGTCAAACTACCACTACCATTTCTCTTGATCCTTCATTGGAGATGGTCCAGGAACCTGAACCCAAGGGTTTTGGGAATAGCAATGCCCTATCAACCATCAGGGGCAGGTAGGTGGCTCAATAGGAAAAATGCTAAGCTTACATTCAGGAAGACCTGAATTCAAATTTTGCCTTAGACACTTATTAGTGGGGTGACTCTGGATAACTTAACCTCTCTTTACCTTAATCCACTGGAAAAAGAAAAGGCAAACCACTCCAATATCTTTGCAAAGAAAACTTCATCAACATGCTATGATCTATGGGGTTACATGGTCAGACAGAACTTGCAATCACAAATTCCAAATGCTGACCAAATACTACAAAAGGGAAGGTAAGTCTAAGAGCCCTAGGAGTAGTAACATCCCCAAGATAAATATTCCTATCCCTACAGCCTGGTAAGCAAAACCCACAGAGATAAATCCTGGCAATTGCATTTATAAAGGCTTTGGACACAGCTACTGAGGATTCAGAATGTAAAGTTCTTAAAACCAAAGTCCTTGGCCCTACAAAATGGTTCAACATCAAAATCTGATATTATCTGACAAAGAAAATAATGTGAATGATGTTGCTTTATAATCTACGTTTGCCACTGTATCCTAAGTACCACAGGACTTTTCTGACTTAAAGCTAAAACCTTCTTTGAGATCAAGTAGCATCTTCCTTTTTTATTTGTATCCTCATGCTAAACAGAATGCTTTGCACATTAAGCATGTAGTAAGTGGTTAACAAATGTGTTTTTTTATTCATTCATTTCTGTGTTTATTTGTAAAAAAGTATTTTAACAAAAAGAATAAAAGACATCTCAATTCAGACTCTATCAGGGCTGAAATTAGAGCAAAGCAATTTGATTCAATTTGACAAACAAATTTGAACAGAGCACTGACAAAAATTAATAATGATTAAAATTAATACAGGAACAAATTTGCCAAACCTATTTAACATGTGACACAATTTGGCAAACAAGATTTCATATGTGAAATTTAGGTGAAAATGCCCAAGATGACTCATAATAGTATGTGTGTAATAATCAATGTGTGATATTGCTTAATTGTTTTCTTCATTATTATAAATCTGGAATGAGCATCTTTTGGCAAAAGGCCTAATTCCTGGAATAGAAAAATATCACTGCCACTACCACTATATGAGAACTAACTAGTAGGCATCTGTTTGTCGACATTCATAACTGTATATGTCACAGATAGAAGCTAATTTTCCAGTGGCTAACAGTAGAATTACAGAATTCTGTAGACTTACTGTAGAATTACAGAAAGGGAGAAAAGTTAGAAATAACCTCAGGAATTATGTAGATTAAAACTCAATCAAGGCATAATTTCTATATACAAGATTTCTAATATATTGTTACTCTTTCTGTTTAAAGATCTCCAAATACAGGCAACCTCAAAGCAATCCATCCCCTTTATTGTCTGTGAAATAAGGGGTTAAGCTGGAGATCTGAAATTCTTTCAAGATCTAAATCCTAAGAGGATATTAATTGGCTGTTAAATGTCATATCAACCTACTGCATTAATTATTGTTATGACTTGGATGGATTATTGTGATGAATCCTAAGTAAGGTAAGTGGAGAATTTAGGAGCTGAAAGAATTCTTTAAAGACAAGGTCTCACTTCAAAAGTCCTGTAGCTCCAACACCCTGTTTTTAATTTACTTTCTAAATCTCACAATGGCTATTCTTTATGTTAAAGTCTTTTTCAGATTTGACATTGTTTTCCAGGATCTCTGCTAGCTATGATAATTTGTATTTTAAGGTTCTCTTCCATTTGATATTCTAGGTTCTAAGGCCTCTAGATTGCAGGTTCCCTTCCTATTATGACAGTCTATGTTCCAGGGTCCCTTCCAACTATGGCATTTCTCATTCTAATGTCCCTTCCAGCTACAACATCCTAGGTTAGAAAATCCCTTCAAGACATGACATTCTGTTTTCTAGTATACTCTTGGGAGATGACATTCTATGTCCTGAAGTCCCTTCCAGCTATAACATTTTATGATAATAGGATGAGACAAGATATGTAACATCACAAAATGGGAACCTTAGGTCAGTGTAAGATACTATTTTCTCTGTTGCCCAAAATGGGTTTTGAGTTCATCATAAAATAATACTATGCTATTTTATAATGGGTTGATGATAGTTTTTCAAAATATACACCTGCTTTTTAAGAGACATGACCAGCATTTTTGAATGAAATGACCAGCATTTTTTAGTATATCAATTTTGCTCCTGACATACTCTACTAGAAAAATATTGAAGAACACCAAGAAAGCTGTCGAAGTCACACACTTATCAGCATATTTTACCAGGACTTGAGGCTAAAGAACTATTGTGACTTGAAGAGTGATGAAAATCTCAGCAAGTTCCTGAATTCGTTTTCCTTCTCTTGACCATGTTGCAAAATGTCTTTCACAATCTCTACTCTGTCCTCACTTCTTTTTAAGAGGGCTCAGCCATAAAATCATAATGAAATTGAGTTTGTTTTCTGTGATAGTACCAGCTTCATTGTATGTTTGATGCTAAGTTTATATAATTAACTATAATTAATCTCAAAAGTAACACCTTTTTCTTATCATCATCTCCTAACATTAGACAAAATAAATTAGTATACATTTTCCAAAAACCAATCTTGGGCTTTCTGTTCCCTTTTTTCTCCTTTTATTTTTTTAAGTCAAATGACCAGAAACATTTTGAGGGGGAACATTTTGGATTTTCTTATTATTAATGGTATCAGAGGGAGAGGAATAAAAATAACCTCAAAAACAATATATCAAAAAGAGAAAGAAAATCAATAGCTTTAAGTACAATAATTCATTGGCTAGTTAAATTGAACAAATATAAATGTACAGAATTGTACTTTGATGGAAATAAACTAGGATTTACTATAAACAAATTATTAAGCAATGGGTAAATGATAACCAGATCAAACTATAGATCAAAATATATCAATATAAAGGAAATGATTGACAAACAAAAAGCCAAAAAATGGGCTACAGCTAGGTCATGGATATTGTTAGAGAATAACAGCAATGCTAGAGAGAGAGAGATAAGGAGCTGACAAGGCATTTCATTCTCTCAGTGATATACTTTGGAACTTCAATATTGTTACCATCGAGTCGCTTTTCCTAATTTTTTCATCATTGCCTTAGATTGTGAGCTCCCTGAAGACAAGGGACCATGTCTTATTTATCCTTGTACCTTATCAACAGGAACATAGTGTTTTCTCTGCATGGGAGATAGATGGTAATTGAAAATAAATGAATTAAAAATCCCAGAAGTAGAAAATCCTTTGTTCCTAGATAATGATATAAGCCCAAATTCTCCCATTTTATGATGATTGGTAAAACAGAGAGAACTACAAGGTAGACAAGAATAACTCATGCAAATCAGAAGGGAGAAAATAGCTTAAAATGAATGACTATGGAGAAGGACAAGACAGGCAAGCCTTGGAACTATCACCAGTGATGAAAAACACACTGGAATAAATAAGACTGAAAATGAAAATCTCACCATGAATATCCAGAATATGCCAACAAGTGTAGGCTTTGAAAGGCAGGGATGCCTAGGGAGATGAAAGATAAGGTGACCTCATAATGAGTGAGCATTCGCAGCAAAGTTGTTTTTCTTTAAGAGACTAGATTGCAATAGCAGACTTGATTCAAGCAACGTCTAGGACTGAGTGGGAACACCTGACAGCCAAAAATTGGCAAAGAGCTTAAGGGAATGGGGGCCATGAGGAGAAGAGATGCCTCCCCACTAGAAAAAAGTGTGTCAGGGATGATGCACAGATGATAAAATAGGGGAAAGGGACAAGAAAAATGCTAAAAGATGCAACATGAGATAAAGGAGAAAAAGCAAGGGATGAGAAAAGAAATTCTGGAAGAGAGAAGGGGGTAGTAGTAGTATAGTAGTAGTAGTAGTAGTAGTAGCAGCAGCAGCAGCAGCAGCAGCAGCAGCAGCAGCAGTAGTAGTAGTAGTAATAGTAATAGTAATAGTAGTAGTAGTAGTAGTAGTAGTAGTAGTAGTAGTAGTAGTAATAGCAGTAGTAGTAGTAGTAACAGTAATAGTAATAGCAGTAGTAGTAGTAGTAATAGTAAGCAACTCTTTGGTCTTGAGGTTTAAAGTCTTTCATCCAATATATTCATAGATCACAGTTAACAAATAAAAGCGCTGAAAAAAATCTTAAAAGTCTCCTGGTTCATTTTTCTCATTTTACATATTGGAATGCTGAAACTTAAAGATTTAAATAACTTCATAAGTCACACAGTTATTATCTGTGGGATCTAAAACAAAGCCAGTTCTTCTAAGTACCTCCATATAAAGTACTGGTTTTGAGACTCTGTGACTTTGGGCAACTCATTTCTCTACATCTTCTGAGCTTTTGTTTCCTCATGTGTAAAATATGGATAATATTAGTACCATCTATCTCAAAGAGTTGTTGTAAGAAAAACATTTTCAAGAAGCATCATCATCATCATTCAATTTTGTAGTACTTTGTGGTTCCCAAAGGGCTTTATAGGAAGAGTAAATATCAAAAGCAGCATCTTTGAGTTTCCAATGCCAAGACCAGGATTATTTCCAGCACACAGAAATCTGAGCTGGCAATTGATTCTTGTTACTAATACCCATGGGAGATGAATTTTGTAGTGTATTCCAAGGGAGAGGGGTAAACAGTAGAGGAAACAAGCAATATATCTCCTACACATAAAGGAAGACAATTCCTGGGAAGCCAAACACTAATAGAAGGCATGATCAGACATTAAAGATATGTCAGCCTTCAGCCAGCAATTGCCAACATTTTCACCAGCATATAGCACAGAGGTATGAGCTCTAAATGTACTAGGGGGTTGGGAGGAAGGAGAAAACTGCTAGAGAGAAGCAAAAATTTCATTCAGTGACTAGATTTTAAGCAATAAAGGATCATAAAGCAAAAAATGCCCTAGATGGAAAGAACATTACAAGACAGAGCATAAAATATCAAACCTAACGAGTATCTAAAAATATAGAATATTAGAATTAAAAGAAGTCTTGAAAAACAAAGTGAATATATGACAAGAGTTAGAAAAGATCTGAGAGAGGTAGCTTGTGGATACTAGAAAGAATGTATGTAGAATCAAAGGACCTGATTAATGATTTAAGTGTCTGCTGTTACATGTTATCTATATGACATCCCTCATTTTTTTCTATAAAATGAAGACATTGTATTTAATCTCTAAGGCTCTTCCAAGTTTTAAAGTGTATCATCCTACCATCTTATCAACAGTAATGGAGAAAAAAATATATGTGACAAATGGTATAATACTTGGCATCTAGAATATATTGCTAGTACTTTTTGATAGTTTTAATTCAACTCCCTCACCACAAGTCCATCTTTCTACCTTTTTCTCTTATTCTGTTATTGTTGTTCTTGTTGTTCCATTCCCTAAAGCCATGAATGGTCTAAAAAATTCTTTTGCAGGATGAAAGATAGAACCAATTTTGTACTTTCTATCTCCCACTCCAAGGCTTTCTGAGCCAAAAGTCATAAAGACCTAAGTTCAAATCCAGCCCCAGACACGTACTAACTGTATGATCCTGGGAAAGTCACTTAATATTTGTTTGCCTCTCAATTATAAAATGGGAATAATAATTATAGGACTTCTCAGTCCTGTTGTGAGGATCAAACAAGATAATATCAATAAAATATTTAACAAAATGCCTGGTATGTAATAGGTATCATATAAATTTCTCTTCCTTTTCTTTCTACATATAGATGTTTGATCCAACGTAGTCATAGATCACAGTTAACAAATAAAAGAGCTGAAAAGAATCTTAAAATTCTCCTGGTTCAAGTTTCTCATTTTACATTTTGGGATACTGAGACTCAAAGAGTTAAATAACTTGTCTAGTCACATAGTTATTATCTGTGGGGATCTAAAACAAAGCTAATTCTAACTCCAAGACCCAATTTTTTTTCCTTTGCATGATACTACCCATCCTCATCAATGGACTGCATGCTCCTTGAGGACAGAAACCATTTTATCTTTGCATTCTCAGTGAATAGGACACTGGTTATGGCACATAGAAGGAGCTTAATAAATGATAAATAATCAACTGATTTACTATCTGGGCTTTAAATTGTCCAAAGGGGACATTGAACATTCTTTCCTGATCAGAATACCAAAACTTTGTTCTGTTTGGTTTTTCCTGAACTCCCATAACATTTTTTTTTAGTGCTGTTGTACCTAATAATGATAGCTAATACTTACAGAGTACTCTGAGATTTATTAAGTGCTTTACATATGCCAATTTATTTGATCCCAACAACTCCTATCCCCTTTCGCATCCTTTCTGATCCAGTGATAATTGGCCTCCTTGCTGTTCCTCATAGGAATGAGGAACATATCCTCATTCCATCTTCCAGTTCCCACCATTTTCACTTGGACACTCTCTCTCCTAAATTCTGCCTCTCAGTGTCTGGGTTCCTTCAAATGTCAGTTGCAAGCCCTCCCTAATCTTTGGACCTTTCCTCTGAGATTACGCCCAATAGAACCTTTTGTTCAGTCTTCTCACAGTTGTGACCATTTGTGACCCCATTTAGAATTTTCTTGGCAAAGATACTAGAGTGATTTGCCATCTCCTTCTCCAGCTCATTTTACAGATGAGGAAATTGAGGCAAAGGGGGTGACATGACTCACTTAGACTCATATAGTTAAAAAATAACTGAGGTCAGATTTGAACTCGGCAAGCTAAGTGTTCTAGACTCCAAGCCCAGCACTCTATCCACTGTATTACGTAGCCGTTCATCCTATACATATCTTGTTTGTAATAATTGGTTGGATGTTATCTCCAGTAGATTGTGATCTCCTCTACAGCAGTTTTATTTTTTATTTTAATTTTTTGCCTTTCTTTGAATTTTCAGTGCTTAGTAGAATATCTGGCAAATAAATGCTAAACTGAGGGACTCCTAGAAGTGGGTGTTATAATTATAATCTGATTTTACAGATGCAGGAACTGAGGCATAGAGAGATTGAACCATTTGCCAGGAGTTACACAGCTGGTATGTGTCTATGGCAAGATTCAAACATGGATCTTCTTATCTCCAAGTCCAAGGATCTAACCAACACATCTCACTGCCTCTGTATCAATTTTTACTCTAAATCATGACATTCAAACATTCAAAAGATAAGCCAGTGACAATGAAGCAGAACAAGCATTCCTAATGTCTTTGTCATGAGAGCAGCTGAGCATCCTGGGGCTCTGCGTGCATCCTGGCTTGAAGAAAGGTCATCCCTTTCACAAAGCAGAGGTAAACACCACTAGTACAACTGATCAGGAGTAATAGAAATGTGACTTTTTGTTTCATTGCTTTGTTCTCGACTTGATTCAGTGACTCTGTTTTTATTTTTCCTATTTTATTTTTATTTATTTTTGTATTTATCTTTACTTTTTGAACACTTTAATTTTTTGATCTTTTTACTTTTTAAATTTATTTTTTTAATTTAAATTTTTATTTTTAATTCATACAATAAAATAAGCATTTTCATAACAGAATAATAAAAAGATGATTGCACATGAAACCTAAATCTACTATGCACAACTTGCTATTCCTTTCAAATATATAACAAAATTATCATGTAAATTCCTCTTTTGTTCCTCTCCCCCACTTCCCTGTCCTAGAGCTGGCTCCCATCAGACACAAATTACAAACTCCAACTTAATGAATAGAATTAGCCTCTTACTCAGCATCCAATCTATCTCCTTCTTCTAATGATTTAAGTTATACAAAACTGAAAACAATACTGCGAGGCAGGGAAAACAAGTATTATTAGACTATAGAAACTGAGTCTTGGAAGGGGTAGGGGTAGAATAACTTGACTTGACCTTTGAATCAAGAATTGTGAAAATAGGTGAACAGTTGGTGGACAGATGCTAAATCAGAGAGACTGAAGATCCAACCCTGTCTTGAGATCCTTAACTAATCAGTGTCACTAAATAAATTCCATCAATCCTCTTGGTTTTACTAATTTCAACTGTAAGTAAGAGGACTGGACCCTTCCAACTCTAATCATCTCTGATTCTGTATCTGGGATCCAGCATCTTCTGACTCAGTCTAGTTCTCTTTTCTTTATACTAAATTAATTTGAAATGTTATGCTCTGTTCTTTGCATCTTTCCTGTCCATGTTTCTGTCTACTTCCTTCTATGGATTTGCTCCAATTCACCAAGTTTTCTTTCTCTTGACCCCACCACAATGGAAATTCACTAGGCACACATCATGGTATCACAAGACATGGCACCAGCAGGGATCTTGGAGATCATCTGGTCCAAAAAATTAATTTCCAATAAGGAAATTGAAGTTGAAGTGACTTGGCTAAGGTCACACAAATGCAAAGTAGGGGATCATTAACTCATTTCCTCTTCTCCTACCTTCAGGGATTTTTCTACTCCACTATAATGATATCTTGGTTTAAACTTCAGTTTTGTGTTTTGTCTGCTATTTACTTAATTCCACTGCTAGTTCTCCCCATCCCTTCCTTTACCCCCAAGAGCAATCACACTTTAAGATCTCCTTAGCCAATAAACATCGGCTGTTTCATACATCTCTGATTGACTTCTCTATTGATAGGAATAAATTCATGCATAAATAGGAATAAATTCATGTTAGAAATGGAAGAGAGAGATCATTTAATTTGATGTCTACAGAGGTTAAGTTCAAAGTCATCCATATGGCCAGAAAAAGACCTAAAATTTGAATTCCAACTTCCTGATGCCAAAGCTAATTCCGTTTCTCCCATAGCACACTATCATCCATCTCCAAAACGGATCCCCCATGAAAGCCAAGCATGTCTATATCCATATTGTGAACTGCACATGTTTCACATTTGGCCAAGAAGGTAATTGTGCCCCATTTCAATAACTCCAAGACAAACCACACTCAATTCAGGATTTGTAAAAACTGACTGTGAATGGCAGGCAGCACATGCCAAGCTGTTAACATTAATGTAGTAGGGATCCTCGGGGAACCACCAGAAAAAGCACCTGGGCTTACATCTAATTCATTCTTTGTAATCAGATGATAAAAGAACCAAGCAGGAACAAGAAAAATTCCAAATTGGAAATGGAAAAATCTTAGGTATTAAAAACCTAACCATGGCATAATGAATTTATAATCCTTTTGAAGAATAACATAAATAAGAAACTGACTTCACTATGGAAACCCATCAAGGTAGCAGGTGTTACTCAAGCATGGAAACCTAGAAATACTGAGAAAATTTGTTGATATACTATATAATGCAAGAATCAAGTTATCTCTAGTTCACTGATCAAAATTCGCCAACTGAGTATTCTAGCACCCAGATTTTAAATAAATTCTTCCTCAAATTGTTAATTTTATTCTGAGGTTCATTACATCTAATTAAGAAGAAACATAATTGTTAGGATTCCAGATGGAGTAGCCTGCCGCCTGAATAGTTAAAAAATGCTTTTTCTTCTTAGGCCATTCCTTCTTCTGGAAAACCTGCACTCTCCATATGGATACAGCACACACATTAACTAACATGGAGGAAATGGCCATGCAAGTGGACGCTTTTCTGATATGGTTCAGTAACTGCATCTTGGGGAGAAAGAGGTATTTATAAACCATAAGAATTTTTTGTTTGGGGATATGTTTTTTTTTTGTTTTAGTTAATAATTTAGAAATTTCTTGTACTTTAGATCATAGAATCCTACAACTGTCAAATGGACCTCAGATTATAGCCCAAAGAATATCAGGGCTATAAGAGTAATATAAATGAAATAATGTAGAATTTTAGAGTTGCAGGGGATCAGAGAATATAGAATATCACACTTAGAAAGTAACTTAGAAAACAGAACACATAACTGGAAGGAAGCCCAAAGGAAACAAGACAAACATTTCATCTAAGAGATGAATACCTGACATTTTTAAGACACTTTATGGTTTACATATCATTTTCTTCACAATATCGTTCTTTAGGTTAAGTACAAGGATCAGAAAGCCCATTTTGTAGATGAGAAAACTAATGCCCAGAAGTTACAAAATTTATGTTGTGCTTTCTTTTTTTGAACCAAGCCCAACACCTAAGATGAATTTGTTTTTCCAACCCTGTCATTTTACAGATGAGGAAACAGAAGTTCAAAGAAATTGAGTATTTTGCCCATGGTCACATGGTTGGTATGTGTGAACAAACTACTATGAGTTGAAGTTTAAAGAATCAGCCCTCTATTTATCATGTCCCAGACACCAATACTGTTGTTTTGTAGAGAAGAGTTGTTGAGGGAAAGAATAAAATAATTGCCAGGTTTCACTGGGAATGCTTTTGAGTCAATATACTCTTTAATGGACCAGGATATATATCTTGACCCTTACACTTAATCCTAAAATGATGACTTCAAAAGTTTTTGTTGTTGTTATTTGTTGTTGCTGTTGTTTTTATGATGAGGTGATTCAGAATAGTTACAATAGACTTGTGATGGAGAGAACTATCTGCATCCAGAAAGAGGATTATGGGAACTGAATATGGATCCCAACATAAAATTTCCACCTTTTTTTGTTGTTTTCTTACTTTTTTCCCTCTCATTTTTTTCCCTTTTGATCTTATTTTTCTTGATAAATGTGGGAATGTCTAGAAGAATGGCACATGTTTAACCTATATTGTATTACTTGCTAGGGGAGAAGTTGGGGGGAAGAGAAAGAAAAATTTGGAACACAGGGTTTTGCAAGAGTGAATGTTGAACACTAGCTTTGCATGTATTTTGAAAATAAAAAGCTATTATTAAAAAATTTTAAAGTTTTTTAAACTTCATTTTATTTTTTTAAAAGATTGCATAAAATGGGAAGGAAGGAAGAGAGGGAGGGAAGGAAGGAAGGAGAAAGGGAGAGAGGGAAGGAGGGAAAGGAAGGGAGAAAGGAAGGAAGGAAGAGAAGGAGGGAAGGAGGGAGAGGAAGGGAGAGAGTAAGATATTATAATGGAAAGAATAGTGACTTCAGAATAATCTAGGTCTGAATTTAAATCCCAGTTCTATGACCATGGGCAAATCATTTTCTTTCTTGGAACCTCATTTGCCCCATTTGTTATGTGAAAGAATTAAGAGTTAATCAGGGGTCCACTATTTGGACTCTGGGTAACCTCAGGGATATGATGGATATTTGGTAAATAATTATAGGTGGTGCCCTATCCATGGTAGAGCTTTCTAAGCTCACTGTAGTCTGATCAGCTACTGCTGGACACACTGTACCTTGACCTCAATATATTGATGTCAGTTTAGTCTTCTTCAAAAACAAATAGGCGTCACAGTGGATAGAGTGCTAGTTCGGGAGTCCAGAAGACCTGAGTACAAAAATGGCCTCAGCTCCTGGGTAAGTCACTTATCCCTATTTGCCCCATTTTTCTCATCTATAAAATGATCTGGATAAGGAAGTGGCCGGTATAGAATAGATACTCCAGTATCTTTAACAAGAAAACCCCAAATAAGGTCACAAAGAATTGGACACAACTGAAAAATACAGAACAGCAAACATTACTCTAGAAATATTCCAGAAGGGTAAGAAAGTAGTATTTTTAGTAAGGAAAAAAACTTATTTTCAATAACTTATGATGCTAGAAAAAGTTATGCAGAAAATAAAGTTTTCCTTGTGAAAAATTAATCTCTATTTTATTATATACAAGGGAAATGTAGCAAATGCTTTTCTAGTTGAGGGGGTCTATCTCTTAATGTCTCCTCTGGCTTTGACAGCCACTATTCCATGGTCCTTTATGTTTCTAACATCCTAATGTTCTGTAATGAGCCATACAGTATGCCTTGGACTTTAATCTTCCTGTTGAGGCATTTATCCCCCCCCAAAAAAAGACAACAAAGTGATATAGCAGATAAAGCTCTGATCTTGAGAGTCAGGAATAAGTAAATTCAAATTGTGCCCCAAATACTTAGAGCAGAATCATTTAACTGTTCATATTCATACTTTCTTGATCTATCAAATGGGGGTAACAATCATACCTACTTCACAGGGTTTCTGTGAATCTCAAATGAAAACAAAACCCATACATTTGTACTTTTGCAAAACTAAAAGTATATTATGTTATTTAGTCGTATCTGACTCTTCATGACTTCGTTTGGTTTTTGTTGACAAAGATACTGGACTGGTTTGACATATCCTTCTCCAGCTCATCTTACAAATGTGGAAACTATGGCCAACTGAGTTAAGTGACTCACCCAAGATCACACAGCTAATAAATGTCTGAGGCAATATTTGAACTCAGAAAAATGAGTCTTTCTGTCTCCTGTCCCAGAACTCTAACCATTGTATCATTTAGTTGTCCATAAAATGCAATATAATGCCTAACTATTGTTAATGTGATTTTTTTAAAAGGTCTGCAAATCATTTATCTCTTACCTCCAATTAATATAGTGTGAGATATTGGAAAAAGAACTGGGTTCAGAATCAGGCTAACTGGGTGACCTTCAGCATGTTCCTCCCTGTCCTCATGCTTAAAATAAAAGGGTCTAACTAGGTGACATTTTAGGTTCCCTCCAGCTCTAAATCTATGATACTATAAGTTCCCTTCATTCCATTTCTTCCCAGAGCCGGAAGAAAATAAGATTGAAAATACATCTCCATCCTTACATTTTTGTTATTCAAACTTTCAACAGAAGCAATTTAAATTCCAAATGTTGTCAGTCTCTAGACTATCTGGGCCTTTCCTAGGATGGTCTTGAATACAAAGTTCCTTTGACTTTCTTTGACATTTCTTTGTAAGGATGTGGCACAATGTTCTTTATTAAGAGTCTATTCTAACTTGAAAATGAATAGGGAACTGATTATCATGAGCTTCTAACTTACGGAACAGAAAATGTAGGAAGCTAAGGGCCTTGCCCCTTAGGACTTAATGACAAAGGCCTTTCTTATACAGGAAAATGTCACAGGCAAAAATCATGTTTCTACCATGGACTTTTTTTTTTAGATCCTAAAGGAAAAAGTATATGTCATGTTATTTATTTCTAAACTATTATTGAGAATCCTTGGCAAACACCTAAAGCTTGCTTTCACTTGTTTGTCTTGTGGATTCAATTCAGAATTCTTCTGAGAGCTCAAAAGGACCTTAGGACAAAGATAATGGAAGGCTCTAGAAAGAGTTGAAGACCACTTGGTCTAAGGCCCTAATTTTATAATTTGAGAAAGTGAGATCAGAAAGGAGAGCTCATTTGCCTAAAATTATAAAACTAGTTAATAAACAGATCCCAAATTAAAATTCCGGGTCTCCTGAATTCCATCCACTATAATTTTCCAAGAAGATAGTCCAATTTAAGTCAAATCAATGAATTAATTAATTAGTACTTACTTTGGACCAGGCATTGTGTTAAGCTCTAAGGAAGCAAAGAAAGCCAAAGAGAAAGGAAAGAAAGGAAAGGAAGGAAGGGAGGGAGGGAGGGAGGGAGGGAGGAAGGAAGGAAGGAAGGAAGGAAGGAAGGAAGGAAGGAAGGAAGGAAGGAAGGAAAAAGACAGGAAGGAAGAAAGGAAAAAAGGAAGGAAGAAAGGAAAAAAGGAAGGAAGGGGAAAAGAGAGAAAGAAAGAGATAGAGAAAAGAAAGAAAAAGAGAGAGAGAAACGAATAAACAAATAAACAAACACTCCTTGTTCTTAAGGAGCTCATAGTTGGAAGGAAAGACAACTACATATAAATAAAATATATGCAAAATAAAGTAGAAATAATCCATTTAGTAGAAAAAAATGTTGGATTTGGAGTCAACAAAGATCTAACACTTCTCTGAGTCTCAGCTTTCTCATCTGTAAAATGGCCACAACAATATGGCCCTTAGAGAGGCTATGTGAGGATCCAGTAAGATAATGGTTGAGAAACGCTGAAGTCTGAAGAAAATACCAATTATTAGTATCATTACTACCAGGCCCAAGCTTCTTTCCTCTCTCGTGATATTGCATATATTTTCCCATTCATTTTGTACTTGCTTTACTTTGCTAGTGGGATCTCCACAGTTCAGGGGGCTCTCCAGCCTATTCTATAGAATGGAAATAAATTGATTCCTTAATAATGTTCTGGAGACATCAAACCCAAACACCTAGATTAAGATGTTCCTTCTGTATTTCAGGAATAATTCTTCAGGATCAAAGAAGACAGAACTCTCCTCCCCAACTCCTACTCCCCATTAGGCCTCTGAAAAGCATTTGGGAGCAAGCCTTCTCAATTAATAGTTCTACACTATTTGCAAAAGGTTACCCATTTGTGCCACCCCCAAACAGGGTAAGAGTCTTTATATAACATGGCATAAAGCAGTTGATTTCAACCCATAAAAAGCTCAGGGATTCAGAGGAGAAGCTGAAAATCCAGGCTGACAAGAACTCCTTAGCACAGACCAGTGTGGGAAAGGGGCCACAATGGGCCTGTGATAAAGCCTAATGTCAACCTGCATTTTCAGCTTGTTTTCTGGGTTTGGGTCCAAGCCAAAATGGGATCTATTATTGGTGAAGGTTTCACTTAACTTTTCTTTTTGTTCTCCCTCCCAAAAAAATCATGTTTAAAATAAGCTTTCCCCCATAACCCCCCTGAATCCAATGCCAGCTTTAGCAATCACATTAATAAGCAGTTATCTCTATCTAACAACTAGGTCTTCACATACCTATGGAGCTGGGGTTTTTACAAAGGTTTTTGATAGCTGGAGAAAGCAGAACAAGAAGGTCTGGAGCCTCAGATGACCCAGATCCACATGCAGAAAGGTACTGAGAACCCGTGGGAGCACAAGCAAGTGACCACAAGATACAATGAGTCTATGAGCCTGAGAATTTGTGGGGAGGAACAGGGTCCTCCTTGCTAAATATTCATCAGGATGAGCAGTGGAAACTTTCCCCATTATCTACCTAGTGGCCTATTTTTAACAGTTATTTTCATTTTCAAGGTAACAAAAGCCATCAGTACACAAAGGGAATATATTAACTTTCAGCATAGCAAGGGGAGAAGAATATTTATCACTGAACAGCTCTCTACTTCTTTCCTCCTTTTCCTCTTCCCAAACTTCCTGCTTTCTTCTTCTTTCCCCCCTATCCATTTCCCTTCCTTCTTTTTTCGTTCTTGTTTATTCTCCTCCCTTTGATCTCCTTTAGCTTTCTTCTACCTCTTCCTTTCCTTCTCCTCCTTTTTCCTTTAGATACCTCCTCTGCTCCCAAAATGCCTTGGGGGGAGGGATATTGAAAGAGATTGATTCTAATCCTACTTTTGGGTGATAATGAAGCGAATTACTTGCTTTATTGTTCTTTGTGGCTATTTCTTCCTAAAATGAGAGAAGCTGATATTAAGTGATCTTTGTAGCATACTCAACAAGGGCCCTGCCTGTCTTATAACTATAGATGGGAAAATGGACACAGGATTCATATTCTTCAGGAGATCTGAAGGCAGTTAGTTGGTATAGTAGAGCACCAGCCCTGAAGTCAGGAGGACCTGAGTTCAAATTTGATCTCAGACACTTAACACTTCTTAGCTGTGTGACCCTGGGCAAGTCACTTAACCCCAATTGCCTCCGGGGGGAAAAAAAAGGAGATGAGGTGAGAGCACTGACAAAAAAGACTGGAAGAAGAGTTAAGGAAATAGTCCTTAAGGTTCCTCTACTCTGTCTTACTATCTTTCTTACTACTCCCTTCACTGTACATTTTCTTCTCTCCTCCTTCCTCCTGTTCTTCTCCCCTTCTCTTCCTCTTCCCTTTCATTCACTCTTGTTTTTTCTCTGCTCCATTCTTCTTTCCTTTTGGGTGTTAAATGTTGAGTTCACGATTTTTTTATGGAGCTTTAAAAACATTGACTGTCTTTTCTTTTTTTATGCTTTTAACAGAAAAATATGTTCCCAGGGAGTCCTTCCTATTGCAGTTTTTTCCTTACAGAGGATTTTCGGTTTTATCAGAGACAACATATAACTTCCAGATAAAGGAGGATTATGATGTAAAAGGCAGTCAGGCTACAAATGCATTAAGAAATCTGGGCTAATAATACAATTGAACTTGCATCCTTAAAGCACCAAGTAGAGAAGATTGAATGATCAACAAACATCTATTAAGTACCTTCTGTGTGAAAAGCATTTTGTGGGCATTTGAGGGGAGGGAGGTATAAAACAGATTAGGCAAGTTTGTGCCCTCCAGGAATTTGTAGTCTGGTAGAGGATAATAAACCATGGTCATATAACTTTAATAGAAATTAAGGCATAAGTAAGGGAAGATAAGAGTTATTAGTGAGGCTCATGCTAATCTCATACCCAGAATTCAAAGCTAGGATTCCTGCTTCTATACCTATCACATCTCTTTCTACTCCTCCACAGTGTGTGCTGCAGCATAATCTGAGAAGACAAATGGAAGTTCCACAGCATCCCTACCCACCCATGATCCCTAGAGTCAACCTTGCTCCTATACTGTGCTTCCCAGTGGGAGTAATAATTTTAAATCTTTGGAATAGAAAGAACACTCATAACAACCTGTTGATCAGACATATGCCATCTTCCAGCTCAGGGGACCAAATCAGACCCTTGCCTTCATCTCATCTAGCTTGTAAGCTCTCTCTTTCTCTCTCTCTCTCTCTCTCTCTCTCTCTCTCTCTCTCTCTCTCTCTCTCTGTTTCTCTGTCTCTCTCTGTCTCTCTCTGTCTCTCTCTCTCTCTCTCTCTCTCTCTCACACACACACACACACATGCACACACACACAGAGAGACTGACAGACAGACAGACAGAGAGAAAGAGAGAATATCTCATGATTGAAAGGAACCTTAGGGGCCTTCTAGTTCAAATTGTAGCTTAATAACTGTTTCCTCTATGGGTTACTCAACTGGCCCTGCCTTAGGTTAAAGTTGTGAAAATGCATACCAAGTTCATATTCTTCATGAGATAATATGAGGGCAAGAGTACCATCAGCTTGGAGCAAGAGAGCCCTTGAAGGAGATGTAATTTAAGATGTAATTTAAAAACTATTCACTGAAGAATAGATCAAATGTCAAAAATGAAAGAGGTAGGAATAGTTTCAAGGAGAATGTTATTCCAGCCACAGGGACCAACACGGGCATTATCTCAGAGTTGGTCTATCATAAGACATATAATATTATAAAATTTTCAGAAAGTTATCTTAGAAATTATATATCCATTTTCTTATTTATTCAGAAGATAGTAGGTCCTACAGATTAATAGGGAACATGGGGGCATTGAGTAAACCACATTGACTGCATTTTATAACAATTCTGGAACTAGCTCAGTTCCCTTTTTATGCAATTATAGGTCTAGTCCAATCTTTGTCTTGTGAGAAAGCTTTATTCAATTGTGGAATTTGTAAGAAAAGAAAAATTGATTGCATCATTTGAACCTAGTCCTAAATAGTGAGAAAGCTGGACTACCTCTACCTGCTGCTGAGACCCTTAACTAAGAATCTAGAAACCCAGTTAGAGCCACAGATTGATGCAAGCACTTTTCTTATAGCTATACATCTCAAGAGTCCCATGTGTCTTGTGTGAAAACTAGCCTCATACTAGTCAATCACAGTTATTGTTTCTGTATCCCTTTGATTGAATACTAGACACTAGAAGGTAATGGAGCACCTCTCTTTTTTGATTTTGGAGATTTGTATCTATTCCCACTTCCCCTCCCAACTTGAAAAGTCCCTAATCTTTCCTCCAATTAGAAATCCGATTATCAAATTTTGTAACCTGGTTAATTTTTTTCTTTTAATTAATTAATCGCATTTGAGTAATTCTTTTTAGTGTATTAAAAAACTGTCTGGCCATGTATTTCAGGTCCAGTATCAAAGGTGCAGAAGGTGACTGGTCACAATTTGTTATGCAATTGGCACACATTGCTAAATAAATGGATATGCTCAAAAGCTCAAACCTTTGTTTCCTTGCTCCTCACCTGCTACAAGGAACATATGAAAAGGAGGAGTAAGGGATCAAAACTGCAAAGAAAGCTTGATGATATAAGAAAGTTAAGCTAAATAATTGGGAGGGAACTTTCCCCCCCTCCATTCCACCAACCTACAAATGCTTTCTAATGAACCAGCTCCAATTTACCCTCTGTAAAGCTTGTTTCCTCCATTAGAATTAGAGTTCTCTTTGGGAAGGGACTGTTTTTTGTTTATTCTTGTTTTTTTCTTTTTTATTCACAATCCAATAGATATTCATTCATCACAGTGCCTAACACAGAGTGAGGATTTATCTTTTTGCTGAATGACTGACCGATGGGAAGCCACTAAAGTGTCTCATGTGAATGTAATAATCAAATGTGATCAAATCTTAATGTGTCCAGAGCCAAGAAGACTAGTTAGGAGTCTATTCCAATAGGTCAGAGAAAAAAAGATCTTTTATCTTCTGCTTACTTGGAGTTTAAGGGGGTTCAACCATTCTAATATTAGTACAGATTACTTTAAATCATGTACTCTTTGCCTCAAACAGGGTTCTTGGGTAGTTCATTTGCTGCAGAAGACTATCGTACCACTAAAAGCTTCTTCATCTCTACACTTTCAAATGATGTTTATATGATCAGATTTCTCAAACATTAAGGGAACTTAGAGACCATATGTTGAACGCCCTCATTTCACAGGGGAAAACTAGTTCCACTTAAATGAATATGCCAACGTAATATAGATATTAGTGAGAATTAGATTCAGGATTTGAACGCAATTCATTCCACAGAGTTAGAGATCTCACTGTTATATTTATTAAGCAGAGAAGGAACATGATCCCATGATGAGACACCAGCCCCATATTTGATGTATTTTTATCTGGATAGAATCAGTCAAAACTTGTTGGAAAAGCCTCCTAGAATTTAAAATTACCTCCAAATAATATGTTCCCTAGAATCAAAGGATCTGGGTTCAAAGCCCATCTCTTCTTCAAGGCTCTGCTCAAGTGCCATCCTTCCTGTGAAATCTACCCAAAGGCCCAACCTGTTTGGGCTTTCTCTGTCCTAAAATTATCTTGAAATTGCTTCTCTGTGTATGTTGCATACTCTGTCCATCTCCAGTACAATATGAGCTACTTGAGGGCAAGGATCTTTTTTTCCCTTTATTTCTCAAATATAGTGATTGATAAATGCCTATTGGCTTAAACTAATTAAGGGTCCAGCACTAGGAGGGAGTAGAAAAAGAAGGGCCAGGGCTGAGAGAGACAGTTTAGGCAGGACAAACAAGATTTGCAGATTGACTGCTGTCTAGGACTGGGGAGGGGGAGCAGTCAAAGAGAATTTCATAATTATGAATCTGGGTTAGGGTTTTAGTCCCAACAGAGATGGCCCCCCAGGAACTTGGATGGATGTAGTCTAGCTGACTGCCCCATAGGATGCTCTCCATTTCTATCTCTACTTTGCTTGGTACTAACCTTACTTTGAATCACCTGACTTTTGTACCATAAAGACTCAATCAATAAGCTGCATCAATTTAGGTTTATTTGTGTTTCATTTCTTGGGATAAAAAAAGACCCAGAGAAAGAAGAAGAAAGCTGTTGATATTGATTGCACTGTGTGAATCTGATAGTTCACTCAAGCCAATGCACTTTATCCCTGGGTAAGGAAGCCAGCTGGGAAAATCATCGGCATCGAGCTGAGCTCAGCAGGTGGAAAAACTACTCTGCCCACTGAAAATGTAGGGAGGGCCCCAAATCCCACTTGATTCTGCAAATGTTTGCAAAGCACCTCTTTTATGTGCTATTCACTGTGTGGGTACCAAACCCTAAACCAGGGGTCCTCTAACTCCGGCCCACGGGCCAGATGCAGCAGCTGAGGACATGTATCCCCCTCACCCAGGGCTATGAAGTTTCTTTGTTTAAAGGCCCACAAAACAAAGTTTTTGTTTTTACTATAGTCCGGCCCTCCAACAGTCTGAGGGACAGTGAACTGGCCCCCTATTTAAAAAGTTTGAGGACTCAAACCTTATAGAGGGATGGTCTAGTAGGCTGGAATAAATATGACAACAAAGGAGAGCAGGAAGAACACAAATTAAAAATGAGACATGCAAAGTATGATGAGAAGTGGGTTGGAGCTGAAAGACTACTGGACCTGGAATCAAATCAAACACTGGCTCTGATGGGGCAGCTCTTGGCACAGTGGAGAAAGCCTGGGTCTGGATTCCTAAGATCTGAATTCAAATCCAGCCTCAGATACTTAGTACCTGTGTGATACTGGGTAAGACAAAAGCTATTTGCCTCAGTTAATGCATATCCAAAATGGGGATGATAATAGCATCGAATACTTCCCCAAGGTTGTTGTGAAAATCAAATAACATAATAATTGTAAAGTATTTAGCACAGTGCCTGGAAAATAGTGGGTGCTATATAAATGAGAACTATCATTATTATTACTATCATTATTATATCATCGTTATCATGATTATTATTATTACCTGTGTGACTCTAGGCAAGTCACTTCACCTCTTCAAATCTGTTTTCTCCTATAAACTGGAGATAATTGTTTAACTTCCCCACAGAATGTTTGAAGAATCATTATTCTGTAACCTTACAGTTATTCAGTTGTTTTTTCAATCCTTTCCGACTCTTTTGTGACCTTATTTGGGGTTTTTGTGGCAAAGATTCTAGAGCAGTTTGCCATTTCCTTCTCCAGCTCATTTTACAGATGAGGAAACAAAGGCAAATGGGGTTAAGTAACCTGCTCAGGACCACACAGACAATAAATGAGACTGGCTTGGACTCAGGACTTTGTGATTTCAGGCCCGTTGCTCTATCTACTGTATTGCCTGGCTGTCCCAAAACTTTACAGTGCTACTGCAAAGAGGAGAGAGTAGATTCCCAAAGAGAAGGTGACTGGGGAGGAACTGCAGAGAGGAAACTAATGGATACAAATTTACCTTTAAAATTGCTACAGAATAATGCAACAAAATGTAATCATCAAATACATGGAAGTTTGCATCTGTCTGTTTGGGACAGACAGGAGTGAGAACCATAGAATGTGTGTTTAATAAATCAACTTGCATATATATAACCAGCCCTGTGCTAGAAGTTTTACTATATATATATATATATATATATATATATATATATGCACTCTGAGATTATAAAGGCCAAAAAAAGTCTCTACCTTTACAGAGTTAAAGTCTATTAAGAAAAATAATATGTACACATAAAAATAAATGCAAAATATATCCAGAGTAAATCCAAAGGAGTGGGAGGATCAGGAGAGATCTTCTGCAGGAAGTAGCATTTAAAGTGAGGTTTAGAGGAAGCCAGGGATGCTGCGATGATGGAGGTATCTAGGTGGGTCATATCTGCTGCCCCACTTAGAAACCCAACTTCAAATCCAACCTCAAACCTTATTTGCTGTGTGGCTTTGAACTACTAACTTCACCCTATTTGTTTCAGTTTCCTCATCTGTAAAATGAACTGGAGAAGGAAATAACAAAACATTTCAGTATCTTTGCTATGAAAATCCCATAGAAAATATTAGTGTTCCATGATCCACAGAAGATGCTGTTGGGAGGTGAGGAAGGATTATATCACAATTCTGGGGATTACCTCTGCAGAGTCTTGGAGGCAAGAAAGAATACATCCCATAAGGCTAAAAACAAGTTGGCCAGTTTGCTTTTAACCTTGGTAGCGAATGGATATTATAGGCCCCAAAAGTCAGTATGAAGCCAGTCTATGAGGGTTTGATATGGTGAATAAAGAACATGATCTTTCTGAGAAAGGGAGTGATACATTTGATCAGCCCATGAGGAATGTCAATTGATACAAGCAAAAGCAAAATTAAATAAGCAGAACTAGGAAAACAATGTATAATATTCTGTAAATAGAATAACAATAAAAACCTGAACCAAAGTCACTATAATTATAATGACCAAATTGGGCCCTGAAGAAAAGCTATGAGGAGGCATCTTTATAGAATTTTGGGACTATGATTATAGATTGCTACTTATAACATCATACTCGGGTAATATGCTGGTTGATTTTCTGAACTGCTTTTTAAAAATATTTTTAAAGTTTTGCTATAAGAAATGTCTCTTTGGAGTGGAGAAGGGATATATGCTAGGAAAGGAATGTGATGAAAAAATAAAAACAATAATTTTTAAAATTCTTATCAATTTGGCAGCTTAGTGGGGTATAAAAAGATTCATTCTTAGGGAATTTTGAGGTTCCCCCAAAGAAAATTCTAAATTGGTTTTCAACATTATTCTTTCCAATCAAAATTACAATGAATGATTCCAGCAGGAAATAGGGAAACCTAAAGCTATATCTAGAGACCATAAAATCACAGAGTTAGGAGGAAACGCAAAGATTATGTCAAAACATTCCCAAGGTGGTGGAGGTAGAGGAAGGGATGGAAAAAAAAAGAAAAGAAACATCTATATGATAATTTTATTATATATTTAAAAGGAATAACAACCTATACATAATAGATTTGCAGTTTCATATGGAATCATTTTATTATATTGTTCTAGAAATGCTTAAACTAAAAATTAAATAAATTAAATTTTTAAAAAATAAAATAAAAATATCCCCTGGGCAATTCCTTCTATAGTATTCTAGACAAGTAGTCGTAGTCATTGAATCTCTTCCCTTTCACCTTCAGTAACAGGGAACTCATTCCTTCACAATATAGTTCATTCCACTGTAGAACAGATTACATTACCCTCCAAATATGCTTTTTAAAATGAGTTCTCCTCCACTCCTCCCTTCTCTAGTCTTGTCTATTGGTCCTAGTTCTCCTCTCTGGGTTAAGTAGAATAACTCTAACCCTTTCTGCACACCTCACCTTCACAAATCACTTCAAATACTTGTTTTCCCCTGCAAAACACCCCTTAAAACTTTGCATGTGATTTCATTTCTAGTTCATCCCTTATCTTGTTTCCTGCCTCTGTTCATACTCCAATTTGGTAATATCCCTCTAAAAATGTGACAAGGTCTGGATTTGTCTCCTGTCTCTCTATTAGCTATGTGACATTGGACAAATGACTTCTGTGTGTGTGTGTGTGTGTGTGTGTGTGCCTCATCTCTGTATTCTCACTGAAAACTCACCCTCTCCCTGATCCCAGGAGTCAAGTATCCTCCAGGCTATAAGTCCCCAAGTTCTTCCTACAATGCATGCTTCCGTGACACAAAAATTGCTCTGAGTATCTTTCTTCTTCTATACCAATTAACAGCAAAACCTGATTCCTAGAAGTGAATGCAATACTCCCAATGGGATTTAACAAGAACAGAGAACAGTCACTGGGTCAACAAGTACTTATTAAGCATTTACTGTATGCCCAACAATGTAAAAGGCATCCCTGCCCTCAAGGTTCTTACACACAACTGTGTGTACATATAAGATATATACAGAGCAGATGGAAAGCTGATAGCAGGATTCCACTTCAGTAATTAAATCCCCCTTTCTTTTTCCAAATTATTTTAATTTGAAATTCTGCAGTCTTTTCGATTCATTCCAGATGTGACTACCCATGCTAGTGGCTTTATAAATTGCCCTATCTTCTCCCATTTATAACTGTGTGAACTGAGACAACTCAAGGCTATTATCTACCCCAGAAAGCCATACTTAGTCATTAGACATAAATGTATATCCCTACCCGAATAAGAGGATGAAAGGAGTAATGGAAAGTGTTGGGTTTATGTGACCAAAATGAACATTACATGAGAAGCAAAGCAGTTTCAGTTAATTCAAAACATAAAGTGCCCCACTCTGTAGATTAGAGGTAAAGATGCTGTAGAAGTGTCATAAAGTAGTGAGTTGGGGGGAAGGAAGACCGATTTAGTATTTGAACAAATGAAAGAATGAGGCAAAAATTGATTATACCCTATTGATGCTGGGATCCACAGAGAAGATACGAAGAAAACTTTCAAATGAGATAGTTCTATCTAAATCTATCAAAATCCACAGTAATAACTATGGCCCATATTTCTATAAGATTTTACAATTTACAAAGTAATTTATTTGAAACAACTCCATGAATAATGTGCAATAATAATAGTAATATCATGCCACTTCACAGATGAGGATCCCTGAGGATCAAAGAAATAAAATTACTTTCTCACAGTGGTAGAACTATGATTAAAACTCAAGTTCCCAGAGCTTCAGTTGCTTCATCTGTAAAAATAAATAGAGAAATTCAATTTCTAAAATCTCTTTTAATCTAAGTACTATGATCTAAGATCTCTTCCAGCATTTATATGTTTTCTAAGTTCTAAAGTCCCTTTCAACTTTTACATTTTATGTTTTCTGTTTCAAGTTCTCCATTCCAAAATTTCTTATGAACCTATAATTCCCTTTGTAGCACCCCATCACACCTAGAAACTTCCCATTACAGAAACAGTAAAACAGCAATTCTTCACTACTTTATTTTGACAAAATAAAATGACCAAAACAAAGAAATAAGGGCACTGGGGAGGATGAGGTGATGCTAATTCTCAAGGAGTAGCTGGAAAGAATAAGAGGACACTTGGCAAAAAGTGAAAGAAGAATTGTCTTGGAAAAGAAAAATGGAAGCATTGGATGGTTAGGCTAGAATTTATCAAGTACAGTAAAGATGAAAGTTTAGGGGACTGTAATGAGTTAATCTTTAACTACACTGCAAACAGAAATGGCAGAAGCAGCATAATCCAACTGTCACTTTCTAGCTATATGATCTTGGGAAAATCTCACTTTTTCTCTCTGAGTCTCAGTTTCTACATCTAGAAAATAGAATAAGATAGTCTTGTATCTTTAGATCTATGATTCTATCATAGATAACATAGCATCACTTGAGGATTTCTTATCCTTCCTTCCATCATTCCTTGTTTCCCTTTTTTCCTTCCTTCCTTTTCTCCTTTTTTTCTCCTTCCTTCCTTCTTTCTTTTCTTTTATCCTCACTTCCTTTCATCTTACCTTCCCTTTTTTCCTTCCTTCCCTCCACCTTTCTCCTTCATTCCTTCCCTTTTTCCTTCCTGTCATGCTTCCCCTTTTCTTTTATTCCCTTCTTTTTTCCTTCCCTTCCTCCCTCCTTCCTTTTTTCATCTTTTCTTCCCCCTTTCTTTCACTCCTTTTCCCCCTTTTCTTTCATTCCTTTTCTTTTCCCCCTTATTTTTTTCCTTTCTTTTCTTTTTCTCTCTTCATCTTTTTATTCATTCTTCAGCACTGATCTTTTAGGTCAAAGAACTTGAATTCAAATCCTAACTGGTACCAATGACTGTAATTTTGCCTTGAACCCTTCTTCTGTCAAGTGAGAGAATCAATTTTCTAAATCTCCTTCCAGTTTCAGATTCCATATCTGGGTTTGTATTTTAAGGCTGTCACTTCTTGGCTGGGTGAGCCTGAACAAATCAGGACAGGCTCAGTTTCCTCATTTGCAAGGTGAGGATAATTAATCTATTTATTCTACCCTTCTTCTTAGGATGTCAGGAGGATTTCATGAGAGAATTATGTGATACTCTACATACATGAGAAATTTTATTCAAAGAAGGCAAACTTTTTTGACAGGAAGCTTTTGGTAATGAACTCATTAGTCATCAGCTAAGCAAAATACTCTGTTTTGGTTAGTAGCCTGCTGTTTTTATGATACTTTTCCCCCTTCCTTTTCAAGTCTAGTTAGCAATTCTAAGAAAATCTTACTCAAGCCATTCTTAGAACTTGGGATCTGATCATTTTTATCTTGTGGAATGAACTAAGAACAAAACATAGCTAGGGAGGCCTCTACTTTTGGGTTTAAAAGCACCAGAAATATTTATGCAGAGAAGGAATACTCATCATCAGAGGCAAGGTATTAGAAAATAAGGAAAGGAAATTAAACCAGAAAGTGTTTTAAATCTAGACCAGTTGGTAATTTGTATTTATGATTGTTACTCCTTGCTCTTCATGTATGTTGATATACCTTTATCACTTACAAAGTACTCTACATCTATGTTCTCATTTAACAGGAAATAGATGCAGACAATTACTATTAAGCACATTTTATAGAAAGGAAACCATGACTCAGACATGAGATATGACAGGACAAGGGTTACCCAGCTCAGAAATGTCACACACAAGTGGGTTCAAAAACTTAATATTATACTAGCTTTTGTTTTTACGATATAACTTACATCACACTCTTTGATATATCCTCATCTTCAACTAAAGAGTAAGCCCTTATAAGAAAGAAGGGAGAAAAAGCAATTCAATGAAACTAACCAACTAACCATCAACTAAGTTAAGCCAAAAAGAATTTATTAAGTACTTAATATGTGCAAGGTCACTATGCTAACTGCTGAGGATGGCTGCAGTGTTCTTAGCTCCTTTCCTCTGGGGGTAAAAAAAAAAAGAACAGGGGCCAGAAAAATAGTAATCTGGCTCCTTTTGTGGGGAGAAGGGAGAAGGATAGTCAAAATCTTGTTTTTCAACATTATAGGATATTCCCATATGGAAATGTGGAAACTCCCTCTGTAAGATCAGCAATTCATCTCCAACTTACAAGTTTATAGAGTTTCCTGTGACAGTGAGAGATTAAATGATTTATCCTAGCTCACATTGCTTGGTAGGATTAAAATCCAGTTCTTAGGAACACAGAATCTTATATTTAAAGCTAGAAGGAAACTGAGAAACTAATTCAACCTCCATTTTACAGAAGAGGATGCAATTGAAGAAATTAGTGTGCAGCAGATAAAGGATTTGAATCTGAGATCTTTCTGACACACAAGTGCTGGCCCTTTTTCTTCTGCATGATGATAATTTGTTTGGCTCATTTAAAATATTCTACTACAATAATACACGAATGTGATATTTCATATGAAGAGTATTATTTAAATTCACTGGATATATAGGAAAACTGAGGCTCAGAAAAGTTAAGTAACTTATTCAAGCTAGACCCAGATGCTCTTCTGCCCAACCCAGCACTCGCTCTATTATGCCCAGGTGCAACCTAAGATAAAAGACTAATATTGCAAAATCCTTCTTCCTCTGATAGCCTCTCTTAAGGAATGGGAACCTGGATTTGATTATAACATTTCAAATATTGTTTGAAGTTTGAAAAATAGTACTAAATGATAAAGGAAACTGAAGATATGACTCCTCCAAAAATTCTCCACTACTCATAGTTCTGGTTCCCATCCCAGCTGTTGACCATAATGAACGTGGTTTTTGTGGAGCTTCTTTCTTCTGATTCTAGTACCTGGGAAAAACCAGCTGTGTTGGGTCCTTGATATTCAATCCACTTCTCCAAAGAAGAATGATATGGATCTCTATGTCATAACACTAAGATTGATCCTAATAAATTCATTTGTAAAAACATACAAATATACACTAAAAGACTAGAGGAACTGATGCTTCTAAAGAGCCTTTGAATTTTAGAATCATGGGGTGAGACAATCTGTAAGATGGAGCAAACATCAGAGGCTCTTGTCAAAGTCCAGCCTGAAAGTATTTAAACAGAGGCTGGATAAGCACGCATTGGGAGTGTTACAGTGTATTCTTATCTATAAGGGATAACTTCTTTATAAAGTCTTCTATTTGTTGGAGAAGGGTTCTATTTCTGAACAAAAGACTCAAATACTATTATTGCTCATGACCACAAACATTTTATGGCATTTAATGAAAGTGACAATGAGACACAGAGGATAGGGCTGACTATGGGGTCAGGAAGAACTTAGTTCAAATGCTGTCTCTGACACAAACCTTATAACTTTGGGCAAATCACTTAACCTCTAAGGAGTCCCAAATAATTCTTTTACAAGTCTCAGAATAAGGTCAATCTATATTGGTAGAAAGGGTTCCCTACTCAGGAAATCTCTATATAATAAAATTATAAGCCTGATCAAAATGAATGAATGAATGAATGACAGAGGTATGAGGAGCTCTTCCAGTTTCAGAGATTTGGACAAGTCTGGAAGACAGAGCTGTTTTTCACATAGTCAATGAAAAAAACTAACTTATTTGGCCCATGAGTGTAATAGAATGAACCCAATTTGTTAACTCATTTCTATTATATGGCTCTGAAACATCAGAGTCTGAAACTTGGACCTCACCTCTTGTCTATCCCCCTCCTGAACTTTAACTTCTAATACCACTTCCCATCGCTGGCTCTTTCCTGCTCATTTATATCCTAAATAATTCCTGCTATTTGCTTTTTATGCCATCTATCCAGTCACTAACTCTTATGCTGGTTTCTTCCCTATTCCCTAGGCAAAGAAGGGTTTAACCAACATCAGAGATCCAAACCAACCATGTTCTTTATCAGACACTATTCTCAGGCTCCATTGAGAGTTACTTGACAAATCAAATTATAAATAAACAGAAAGTAACCTAATTGCCTGATAATATAGGTTTACAACAAATTTAATATTTTATTTAATTCTTAATTTTTATATTTAATGTTTAATTATTTTGAAGAGTAATGTATAGAAGACAGGCCTGAAGGTAAAGAGTATACCTGAATTCAAGTCCTATTCCTGATTTATCAAAACTGAGCAAGAGTGGACACATCACTGTCTCTCAGGACCAGACTAGTCTATAAATTAGGTAGTAGTGGAATGCTGGGTCTGAAGTCAGGAAGACCTGAATTCAAATCTAGCTTCAGACACTTATTAGCAGTGTGACCCTGGACAAATCACTAAAACTCTATCTGCCTCAGTTTCCTCAACTGTAAAATGGGGTTTATAATAGACCTCCTTCCCAAGATTGTTTTCAGGATGAAATAAGATGATATTTGTAAAGGACTTAGCATAGTACTTAGGTACTTAACAAATACTGTTAACAGTACTTACTAGGTACTTAACAAATGTTCATCCCCCCCTTCTGTAAGTGATAGATGACTTGTCAATTTTTATTAATGGGGAGAATTTCTCAAGCTAGGGAAACTGCAAAGAAACTCACCTCCTGTTGTTATTTTTTTTTTTTTTAGATTTGCAACAGTAGTTACAATTCAATGTGTATAAAGTTTTCCTGCTGAGTATCCCTTGATCCTGGGAAAGACTTTCTATGGAATTAACATATTTGCTCAGTAAATATATTTTTTTAAATTGGATTACACTAAGTAGAGAGAAAACATAAACATGGTTTCTGAACCTCTGGGATCAGTATACATATTTGGACATTATAATAAGGTCACATTCAATTACAGCACCAACATTGTGGGAGGAAGGGAATCTGCATAATAATGAATAATAATAGTAAATAAGTTCAAATTCTAGCTGATTGCACTTTTGACTTTGAACAAATATATACTATAATGAAATTCCAGGTGAACAGAACCATTTAGATAATTTTTGGTATGCTATTGTTGAAGTGGAAAGTGAGAAATGTGTCTGCTTAGCTGGAAAAAAAGTTATGACATTATTAAGCTTTATCTAGCACTTTCTCAAATTGCTTTAGCAGTCATTCCCTTTATTTTTCTCAAGGGTCCTGGGACAAAAAGTTTATTCATAGTATAAACTTAAAGAAAATTCATCCTGCAGAGAGTTTGGAGCTTGGGCTCTGGTCACTAACTCATTCTGTGGCTTTAAACAGCTTCTCTCACCCCTGATGGTCTCATCTGTCAATATCTGTCAAATGGATATAACATCTGCATGTCTTTTTGAACAAATTAGGAGGGGCAAATGAGATAACAAAAGTAAACAGGCTTTGGAAATTTAAAAGTGAGCATCTTAGATCTAATGAGTGTCTTTTACCTTCCCAGGGCTCTTTCACTTCTATTATATTATTTGGTGGATGTATGATATTTATAGCAGCATTACCAGTTTACAGATGAGAAATTCTGATGTAGAGAAAAGCACTTTGCCTTCAGAGAGATGATAATGTTTCACTTTAAAGAATCATAGAAACATAGATTCTCAGAGTAAGAAGGGAGCTCAGGGATCAGACTATCATTACATGATACCTGAGTAGAAATTCTCTCTAGAATCCCCAACTAGTGGTCATGAAGCTTCTGTTTAAAGTCCTCTACCTGAAACCAGGGAATTCACTTCCTTCTAAAGAATCTGTTCCAATGCTGGACAATTCCAGTTGTAAGGTTTTCCTTCTATTTGTTTCTCTAATTCATGTAAATGACTCCCTACCCCTGCTGGAACATAAAAGTTGGGCAGAGTTTCATTTCTTGTTTCTATTTGTTTGTCTATTCCCTTAGAACATCTACTATGTTGATTAGCCTCCCAAGTACACAGGATCGCAGATGGGAAGGACCACAGAAGTCAACCAGATTAGCCCCTTTCTTTTTCATCTGTAAGAAAACTCAAGTCTTCCTGACTCCAGGTCACATCTATGAGACCCAGACAAGTTAAGTGATATGTTCATTGTCACACAGAAAGTAAGTGGTAGAACTGAGATGCAAATGTAGCCAAGCACCTGTTGCCCCAAATAATGCTAAAATTTTCTTCTGGAAACTCACCTGTTTAATTCTTTGATTAATAGATAGGAATGATCCTAGACAGAAAAGTAACAAGTTTGAAGCTAGAAACACAGTACGCTACTCCAAGGTCACCGTCTCTATAATCTTTTACAAGTGAAGTCTAACGTTGTCAAAGGCTCATAGTTTTTTTAAAGCTAGAAAAAAAACTTGGGGGCCATTTAGTCAGATACCACCTATTTTGTGGATGAAACAACTAAGGACCAGAAGATTAATGCTTTTCCAAGATTATATAAATAGTAAATATCAGAGGTGGAATTGAAACTCGGGTATCCTGGTCTACTAAACCACATTCCCTCCAAATTTCATCATCCATGACAGTAAACTCAACACCTCAAACCTCAGATTGTATGCTATATTCAATGACCTTTATTTTAACAACTTTTCTATGTATATGCCAATTCCATAGGATTCCTTGATAAATGCAACCACAGAAATAACTACTCAGTAGTGATCTGATTATTATTTCACACAAAGCATATAATAGGGAGATATGCTCCCCAAAGATGGTTGACACTGTATGGAAGAAGGTCTAAAGGTCTAGTCTCTGGTTAACATCATTCTAGATACATTATAATCCATAATAATATTGATCCTCTCTAATTTTTTCAAAAAATTTGACTAATAATTGACATAGGACAAATAAAATTTAACTGGATGAAAAAGTTCTCTTCTCCAGATTGTAACATGCATTTAGATGGGATGTTCAATGAATTAGCATATCAAGATATATATCTGGTTGGGAAGCTGAAATACAATTAGTTAATAAGCATTTATTAAGGACCTTACTATTGCCAAGTACTATATTAGGCTTAAGAGATACGCAGAATGGCAAAAATGATAATAAAAAACACAGTCCTTAATCTCAAGGAGCCTGAAATCTAGCCCCCAACCTTCAGGAGAATTCAGTTTAGGTGCAAAGTAAGGTTAGCACTCAAGAATCTCTTAGAGACCAATTACATGGTAAATGGTATGGAGCTGATAACAGGAACTATAAAACTCTAAGAAGGATCATGGGACTTAAAGCTGGAAGGAGCTTTAGATTTCAGCTAAGACAGGACCTTCATTTTATAAATGTGGAAAGTGAATCTCCCAAAAGACAAAAAGATTCACTCAAGGCCACACATGTGTCAGCATAGGCTGGAATCAAATCCAAGTCTTCTGATTCCCAAAAACATATTCCTTCTGCCTTGCCAAAAGAGAGATCAATGTGGGACATCATGATCCAGGAAGGAAACAACAATGAGAAAGGATTGAGATTGGTCCTGAAGGAGATGTAGGGATAAGATAAGTAGTCAGAACTAAGAAGAGACCTTATTTAAAAGTAAAAAGCCCTAGATGCTCTATAATTAACATCAGTGAAGTTTTCAATTTAATAACATTTGTCTTTAACTGGGAAAATTCCCATTGAAATGCATGGGAGGCTTGTTTCTGAAAGTGAATATTCAAAGAAGCTGTGTCTCGTGAAAGCTACAGCATACTAAAAGCCTTATGGTTTATGCAGCACCTTAAATGTGACAGGTCCTATTTCCTATGTATGAAACTCATGGGGAAAATTCTGCAACTCTTTGTTCTCCCAAGAATAACAACAGGGTAAAATAGGAGAAAGAACAATGATGAGGTGGTGGGCTGGAGGATACCATATGGGGACACTGAAGTATACTATGTCTTACTTGATTTAGAAATGATGGGATAGATGCTCTCCAAGGTCCCTTCCAATATGAAGATAATGATTCATATTTAAGGCTGGGGACTTTTCTATATTTACACAACTAGTACATCAGAGTCAAGATCTGAACTCAGTTCTGAAAATAAGTTAAGTGGGTTTTCTACAATAGGTTTTAAGGTCCCTTCCCTATCTCTCATCCTAATTTCTAAGCTCTCTTTCAAGTCAAATACTCCACTTCACTTATAACTGAATAAGTCAGTCTTAAGGAAATGCCTGAGGCTCAGAGAAATTAAATAACTGGCCTGTGATTACATAACTAGTTAATGTCAGATGCAAAATGTAAGCGCAAGTCTTCTTGTTTCTAAATCTAGTTCTTTATCCATTCACTTTTTTAGAGTGGCAGAATTATCATAGAAATGGCAGAAACATTGGAACATGAAAGATAAACAAAAAACAAATTAAGTTCATAAAACTTAGACAGTCAGAGACTGAAAAGACATTAGGCCCCACAGAATAGAGAATATCAGGACTGGATGGAACAGTCCTTCATTTTACAATTGGGAAAGTGAACCCCAGAGATGGAAGGCCACTTATTCAAGGTCATACTGTGAGGGATGAAGCTAAGGCTACAGTGTCATGCTAAAGGGACCTATGGTGTAAAAGTGAGGCTGTAGGCTTGATGCCCATCTGTGCCTTCCCTCTTTTCTATAATCTCAGAGAACACCCATTGTACATCCAGGTAGTTGTATTCTAGTTGGAAAGGACTTTTAAACTCATCTAATCTAATGTCTCATCCAATAAAGAAATCCCTTCTAAGAAATGACCATCTAACTTCTCTCTGACAATTCCCAGTGGTGAGGAACTCATTAACAGAAAACTAATGGAATACAATTAACAGGAATGAATAATATAACAGGAAGAGATGAGTAAAGGTTTCCAGTCAAAGGCAAGTGGGTTTATGCTGTTTCTAATAGAAGAGTTTAGACTGATTCTTAACTAAGCAGGAGTCATAGGTCATTGTAGACTAAAGATGGAGGACAGGAAAGGGATTTTTGTAGATAAGATTGTTGAGGTCAGGAACCAAATGGTGAGGTGTAGACCACATGTTGAGGTCTACATTTGGGGTACCTAAATGAAATTAGGATTTAGTTAAGGTCTAGTGGCAGGTTTGGGGTACAGGGAGTCAAACAGAGTTCCCCTGCAACCCCCTTGGATTCGGCGCAAGGATACGGTGGTAAATGAGGTCTAGAAGCAGCATGGAATTCCCAATAAAAGCATTTATTGGCCCAGAGAGCTAGATTAATAAAAGAGGTTTATTACTGAGTTTAGAAGTAGGAGATAGGTGAAGGTAAAGATAAGGAGGGCACTGGACAGAGAGTCCAGTGGACAGAGGGTCCTCACATGGCGACCATGTTTGGAATCTCTGCAAAGAGGGGTTCCCAGTGTGGTCCTTTTAAGTCGAAGACTTAGCTCGAGGGGCTTTGGGGTGTAGCCCCAAAGTTGGCTCAGATGCGGGTGGGGCTGGGACAGGTCCGGATCTTCAATTGGAATTCAAAGAGACCAGGATTTGTGAGTCAAAGGGTAATTTACATTAGCTAGGGGGGTTGGGAATCAAAGATTGGAATCTTTCCCACATCAAGACAAATGAGCTTTATAAAGGTTAAGAAATAGAACTGGGATTTGAACTTAGATCCTAGGATTCTAAGTCCTATTCTCTCTCCCCTGTAGGGATCATATATCTAAGCACAAAGTTAGTCCTTGATCACAAAGTGGATTTAGTGAATGGAAAACAAACATCAGTTCAAGAAAAGGTCCATTGAAGATGAATCTTTTGCATCACATTTATGTATAATGCATAGACCAGAAAAGTGACATCCTACCTCATGTCTTACTAAACTGATGGATCCTCTGCATTTCCAAAGTGCCTACTTCCCAACCAAAATTTTTAACATATTAGAGTTCCTGTTTTAGATAAGAATATTTTAATCTTTTTAAAGCAGAACTGATTTAATTGAACAAATATTAATTAGTAAGCTTTCACCATGTCTCAAGTATTATGATAGATGCCAGGGATAAGGAGATGAGAAATCACAGAAGACCTGTCCATAGAAAGCTTATATTCTAACACTCCTGATGATTTCAATTAAGTGAATTCGGTTATATAAACATTTAATAAATGTCTCTTCTAAGCAGGGTCCTGAGTCAGCATATGGAAAAAAACAAAATGAAAAAGACCAAGACTTTGACCTCAAGGACTTGATACTCTAAGAGGTAAAATGAGATAGAGGCACACAAATAAGTAAAAATCAAAGTACACAATGATAAGCACATCAAATAGTAAGAAGTACAATGAGAAAGAATATGATTACTATTTTAAACATAATAAACAAATTAATATAAAACATTATTTTATGTCTTTTCATATTTTTCTAAAATCATGCTGCTCAACAAAATAAAAAAGTTAACTTAAAGAATAAAATCAATCTGCTCATCATTCTTTACAGAACAGTGGTATTCCATCACAATCATATGCCATAGCTATTTCCCAAATGAAAAGCCTCACGGGGATGCTAGGGGGAAAGTACTTTGCAAAACTAAAAGTACCATATCAAAATGAATTGTTATTAACTGTTATCTATGTTAACTGTAATGAATGCAAGGCACTTTCTTTATTATATTTTAAAACAATTGGGAGCTTCTTTTTTAAATCACTCAACCTTACTTTTTTCATCTCTAATACAGGGATAATAACAATACCTACCATTTTTCAAAGTTTAAAGATCTATAATATAAATTCTAGCTGTGATGATGATGATGATAATGATGATGATGATGATGATGATGTTATCTCTAGTTCCTTCAGTTAACACTCAGATGACATGGTATCAATCCTTTTCACCAAGTTAGAAACTTCCCTCTGACCATACTTCAGCTTGTGAAGGTCCTTTCTAAAAGAAATAATTTCTTCCTTGGTCATCGTGAATTTACCAGACTATAATAAAGTCCTTCAGGAGTGAGTTAATTTAGTATCACTCTATAAATCCCTCAGCATTCATCAGGCAGTTTTACACATAGTGGGCATTCCATAAATGTTTGTTTAGTGAAACTAAAATGGAAGTGAGACCACAAAAAGTCAAAGGTTGGGAGGCGCAGCAACAAACATTTTGATTCTGAAGTCCCACCTGGGTATACATCTCTACTTGATAACATTTGTGACACGGGCAAATAATGGCTTTGATAACCTCAGCTTCTTCCTCTATTAAATGGGGATAGAAGGAAAGGATGGAAAGGAATATTCAACCACAAAAGGTTCCTTTCAAAGCCTAAGTCATATGAATGGGAGTGACAGAGTGGTTGAGACAGCACTGGCTCCAGAAACAGAATATCACTATTAAAAGATTATCATACTTATTACTCATTTAACCTTGAAAAAAAATCCCTCCCAGATGAATTGAGGATGACTCCCATCTAGCTCTAGATAGGAAGAAGCAAAATAAATCAATATAGAAAAGATTTTTTTAAAAAATTTGTGCAGAATACACAAACATGAGGGCATGACTCTGTCTCACTTTCCTAGTTGACCCAACTTGAGAGCTCAGGGTCTCTGAACAGAACCATCATTCTCTTTGCTCTGATACTGAGGAGCTTCAATTCTTATATGACCTTAAGAGAACCCATGCTGGCACAAGATAAGATCAATCTCCCAGCCTCATCTTCATTGCTTGTAACACAACACAGGGAGCTTGGATCTTAAAACCACTGATTATTTAAAGCCAAAGCTAAATGAATTGCTGACTAATGAACCAAAGTAATTGTGCTGTGTAAAACCTCCCCAGGTAACATCAAGCACGTATCAACTGTCTCTTGCTTTCCACAGATCAAGCTGCCAGGCTGCTGATAGTAATAAGCCTCTCTTTGCAGTCCCTGAAAGATGAACAGGTTATCTCTGAATTCACTTCAATTACGTGGCTAAAAGAGTTCATTCGGTCTTCTTCCCATCCATCTGCTTCCCTACTGTGACAGCCTTCCCTACTAAACTCGGGTGAGGGCTCTGTTTGGAGGATGCAACATGATAGAAAACAACTAACCTTTCAGGAACCATCATGCCTCAAGCAGCTCCCATCTGAGTTCCTGCTAAATGCCTCCCAACCAACATCATTTTCCTGGGGCTCTTCAAATTAAGTCTCCTCCACCATCATTGCCCTAACCAAATAGTTTTAAGTTGGTAACAGCCCAAGCAGCATATTGATCTCCTATCCCATCCATTATTGTCCTCTTTACTTTGAGACTTCATCATAGAATTATGATTTTTTTTAATTTTACCTTTCAATTAATGAAAATTATTTTACTTCTGTCTTTTATTGGTTAAAAAGAAAAAAATTATAATAAATATGGCTCATCAAGCAAATTAAATTCTTTCATTGACCATGTCCAAAAAAATATGTGCCTCATTCTCACTAAGTTCATATCAAGGTGTAAGAAACATGCTCTGAAATCATAGTTGGTCTTTACATTGACAAGAGTTCCTAACTTTTTAAAAGCTGTTTATTTTGATTGCAAACATGTAACATATCAGATTGCTTGCTGTCTTGAAGAAGGAGGAAGTAAAGGAGAATGGGAGAAAAAGATAGAACTCAAAATCAAAAAAAAAAAAAAAAACAACCAAACAAAAAAAAAACAATGAATGTTATTGGAAAACAATTTTAAGGTATTCATTTTTACAAAGCTATTGTTAGTGTATGAATTATTTTCCTCATTCTATTCACTTTACTCTGCATCAGTTTATGTGTTCCCAAATTTTACTGACTTACATTTATAATTTCACATAGTATATTTTTCATAATTTCAAAATTCTTTTCACCATTTCTTAGAATATAATAGTATTCTATTGTATTCATATATTATTCATCCATTCCTCCCCCTTTTGTGTCTAGTTCTTTAGTACCACAAAAGAGACTACTATCAGTGTTTTTGTATATAAGGATAACTTTTCCTTTTTCTTTAATTTTTTGAAAGAATCCCACCTCTGACACAAACTGTGTGAGATTGGGCAAGTCTTTTAACTTCTTTGGACCTCAGTTTCCTCATCTATAAAATGAAGAATTTGGATTATATGGTATCTGACATTTGATCCTTGAAAGTACCATACCAGCAGCCTTGCTGAAATGCTGTTCATATTGAGGGATGGTTTCCAGACAAAAACCACAGGGGCATGGATCTACCTTCTCTCTTACCTCCTCCCAGTTTAATTTTGTAAAATAGAGGAATTGAGAAAGGGGTCATGCTTCATCACTCAGAATCCCAGAGCCCAAGTCGGCAGTTCACTTTAATTATCACTACAATCACAGAAAGACAAGATATATCAGATTCAATCATCAAGGAAAGCTCTCATTTACCTATTCCTAAATAATATATCTCAAAGCAAAATTTAAAATTCCAATGAGAATCATCATTCTCTAACTATAATCACTCCTGTCAATCAAAAAAGCTACTCTCAATCATTTTTTAATGTTCTTGCTAATTTGAAAACTAAGACGACCTTAAAATCCCAGAGATTCAATGAAATATTTTGACCCAAATTATGTGATTATCATCTAACTACTGATCAAAGTCCAACCTCCATAGCCTGGTGTGCAACTCTCTCCATGATCTGACTTCAGTCTAGCTTTTTGGCATTTATCTTCCACTTTGCCACATCACAACTTAGGTATCAGAGAGAACTTGTAGCCTGAATCTTGACAATTTTCCACCTCCGTGTCAATGAGGTTACTTCCTCTTGCCTTTTTCCATCATCAATGTCTAAGCTCTACCAAATTAATTTCTATTTCTTCTTTTAGGCCCAGGTCTAGTTCTGCATCTCTTTAGTTGATCCTCTAGGTCAAAAATGACTCTTTCTTCCCTTAACCTCCCATAGCAACTCATGCCTTTCTCTTCCTTTCATAGTTTGCCTTATATGATATTATTTGTGGTATGTCTTATCTGCCCCCATTAGGCAATAAATTCCAAGAAATCAGAGTCTAAATCTTGGTTAAACCCTGCATCCTTCAGATCACCAAACAAACATATAATAAAAAATTAATAATATTAATTCAAAGTATTAATAAAATTTGCATTTCTTAGAATATCTATAATGGAGGATATAGTACTAAAATTATTCATTTTGTAATTCCCCTTTCTAAAGTACTTAAAATTTATTAAGAACTTTCTTTATAAAAAGCCTTTGAGGAAAGTCTTATAACTGTCCTTATTTTATAGATGAGGAAATTGAGGCTCAGGAAAGAAAAATAACTTTTCTGAGGTCTCAAAATTAGTGTCAAAGGAAAGATTTGAGCATTGTAAGTAGTTAAGTCTCCCTTTGATTGATGATGTGAGTTATTTCCTTGAATAAATATGAGGAAAATGGAATGCTGAAAATTAAATATTCAACAGATCAACAATGATCCAAATATCATAATCACTCATAACTCCAAGACTTTCTTCTTGCCTTTCACTATCCTCCCACCACAGACTAGAATACTGTACACTTCCCTCCCTTTATCCCAATTCTTTTTATCCTTCAAAGATACTATTTCAATTCAGCCTCTTCCCAAATTATTCTAGAATCCAATACCCCTGTTGTCCCTCCCTCCCTTCCTCTGTCTCTCTCTCCCTCCATCTCTCCTTTTCTTCTTCCTTCCCTCCTTTCCCCTCCCTCTCTGTTCCCCCTTCAAACACACACATAGCTTTTCTGAACTGTATCACCTAACTATATTTGTCCTCTGATTTTTATACAGCAGAGCCATGTACATCTTCTCTTTCTCTATCCCCAGGACCTAGATTTGAAAAAGTTCTATAGTGAAAACATGAGATGTGCATATCTTTTGAAAGTTCAGTGATCCAAGGCATTCCCTATAGATTTTGAACAGAAAGTGCCATCTCCATCCAGAAAAAAGAATTGTAATGTAAATCAGCACAAGTTAGGTTCACTTCTTTTTGTGCTTTTTTTCTCTCCCATGGTTTTTCCCTCTTGTTCTAATTTTTCTCTTTCAACATGATTCATAAAGCAATGTGCATCAAAATAAAAAATAAATTAAAACAAAAATAAAAAAATAAATGTTAACTGATTGATAAACCAATCAATTTATATAAAGTGGGAAAGGAGAAGGAATGAGGGAGGGAACTAACAACTGGGAGGATCAAGTTAAATCTCTTGTATGAGGTACCACTTAAAAGAAGCTAGAGATTTCAAGAGATGGGGAAAGGGAGGGGGTGCACTCCAAGTATGAATAGCATCTTGTCAAGATATAGGAGATGGAGTATCCTATATAGTAAGCGGGTCATTTGGGCTCGATTGTATACAAGAGGATGAACACTGTTCTCAGATAAATCTAAAAAGGTAATGTGAGTCCAGGACAGAAAGAACTTCCAATGCAGGGTCATTGCAAGGAAAGTACTATTCAAATTACAAGGCTATCACCAAGGTCTCACCCAGCTGTAATATTCCTTGAATCCATTATGCTAACGCTGAGAATTTAGCATTTGCCCCTGGCCTGTAGGTGCCAAAGCATCAGCCAAGACTTAGGTCAGCGACTTCTGTTGCCAGAGAGCATCTACTCGATGATCCCGAGAGGGATTACTGGCTCCATAATTGGAGTGGAACTTTTGCAGTCACATTAAAATGCTTCTCCTGGCACCAGGTGCCAAGAAAGGGTCTTCCAGAGCACATTACATTCTGGGCACTAAAGTCAGTCCCTGAGTCATTAGCATTCGATTAAGTTGTGGCGTGTTTTCCCCTCTTCCTTCCCAATAGCATGAAGGTCAGTTGTTACAGTTCCAGTGCTGCTGTTGCAGGGGTTTTTCACCTCCCCAATAATCAGCCCCTCTATATACACATGTGTGCACACTCCCCCCTCCCATTCTCATGAATCCTAATGTCTGCTTAAAGAAGCTCAGCCTTTTGTTTTAGAAATTGTCACATGAATCACGTTTGCCCCACCACCATCACTAGCATCTTCCCTTCACGACAATATTATGAAGAAGCACCTTAGCTTTCCAATGATTATAACAACAGCCCTTCGTGGCAGCTTTTGTGATTATGTGCCAGAGAGATGAAGGAGAAATAAACAGCTGATATAATCTCCCTCTTTTAGCTGATTCTTTGACTGATCAGGGACACAGAGTCATGTGCCAAATAGCAAGACTTTTCAGATAAAAAAAAAAAAATAGAGAAAGCTTGATATCACTGAAAGAGTCCCGAAGGCAAAATGAGGAGACCTATATTCAAATCCTGGGTCTGACAATTATCACCTGGTTAAGAACAGTCTAGTTTCCCCTCTCCCCTTTTAATTTCAGTTTCTTCAATCGGGGAAAGAGAAATCTAATATTCCTTTAGGTTTTAAATCTTTTAGACATTTGGAAACGACCTATAATTTTGGCCAGAGTAACAGGCCTTGGGAAAGAGAGATGCTACAATAGAATGGGGTGTGTGAATAGACTGAGGACCGAGTTAACTTTCTCTTGATAACAGAACTTATTGTTCTCTTGTCTAAAACAGATTTGTCTCTTTAAAAGGGAGTGGGAGCTCCAGTGACCATTAAATAAAAACAAGAGTTTAGGGTTCAGAAGTATGACTTTGCCTCCAATTCACAGAGGAATTAAGAAATGGGTCATAAGAGACTATAGGCTATGTCTATATCAAAAAGAGATATAAAGCGACAGAGACAGAGAGAAAAAGGGAGAAAGGAGAGAAAGAGAGACAGAGACAGAGACAGAAACAGAAAAAAGAGAGATAAAGAGGGGGGATAGGATATGTGTATATCACATGCATATATACATACACACACATATAGTTACAAATACCCTGTCTAAACTGAATATAATGGGAAAGATGTTTGAAAGACTCACACACTGTTTTCATTTCTTTATGGTTAAGAGATTTCTCTCCTTTTTGGAAAAAAAAAACAGCAGCCTTAACCTCACTGTGTTTTCCTCTCTCCCTTTCTTTCCTTCCTTCTCTGTTCAATTTAGTCCTACTAGGACCAAATGACCTTGGATCAAATTAGCCCAATGAAGTACCAGGAGAGGTAATGATTTGTAACCTGATTTAATTCCATATGCATGAATGGTTGTGTGTCTGTATCTTTAGGAATATTTTAAATAATTATATTCTTAATTTATAAATGTCATTTTTGATAGGTTTGCACATCCAGCAGCATAGGGTAGTGGAAAAAGAGGTGATCATAAAGTCAGAAAGATGAGTTCATATCGTGTCTTTGACACATGCTAGCTGTATGAATATATGGGCAGTGACTTAATCCCTCAGTGTTCTGCCTAATTCTAAATTTCAGAGAAGGAATCAATTTATATAGATAAAGGGAGCTTCTTCATTCAGGAGTTCCTCTTTACCATTGAAGCCACAAGTCCATTCATTATAATGAATTTCCCAATTCCCCCACCCTCAATAAATAATCTGCTTTCAGTAAATAAAGTTGTGTCTGTTTTATTGGGTAAGGTTTGGTCAGCCTGGTACCTTTTATTCCACTTACTCAAAGATCCTGGAGTTACCAGCTAAGAAGGAAAGTCAACTGAGCCTCCTAAATTTTTCCTGCAGCAAAGTTCAAAATGGTTGCAGAGAAATAAAAAACAATGGAGTACTAGTAACAGCTAATTTAGGCAACAGCTGTGGGCTTGACTGAGGGGGAGAAGGAAGCATTCATTTTCCTGACGATGAAGATCTCTGCATGTTATTTCTCTTCCTTCATAAATGGAAGAATTAATGAGAACAACAGAAATCTGAGCTAACATCTCATTTTCAGAGAGACTGTATTAATAATATTTCATTGAGGAGTCATCCCCTGAACAATCATCATTTTGAAAATTATCTTAGCATCTACACGATAAAATTAAGCATAATGAAGTTACCTTGAAACTATATGTGTCTTTTCACAAAAATAATACAAACCAGTGATGGGGAACACATGAGGGGGACTAAAAGAAGAGAAACTTCAATTTTGAGGGGAGTAAAAGAAATCTGATTTAGGTTCTCTGACAGCGAATAAATCCAAAGAGAAAGCAAGAGAGGAGGAGAAAAAAGACATCCATTGCTGGTGAATTTCTATTCATGTTCATTCTCACTTTTTAAAGTAACACATTCTTACACTTGTAACTAGTCATGAGCCCCCTAGTTATTTGGAAGGTGGGCATGATACCGAACACCTGTCCTTACTAGTATCAGCTTTGTTCAGAACAACAGATCTCAAAAGGGGGCATATAGCAAACGGAATGGACCATATAACTGGATTGTAGTAGCTTTCTAATATTAAGAATTAAACTCTTCTCTGTTCAAAACTGAGTTGCCCATTGAAAGGAGGAGTCTCCAGCTTCAAAACTAGAGCTTAAAATTCAGAAAGTACAATTGTCCTTCAAAAGTTAAGAGGGCTGAGTGGCTATATGCTAGTATTATGGGAAGTAATTCACCTGACTATATACTACAAGAAATGTCCTCCCTTCTCTCTTCCAAAGGTCCATTTTTACAGCAACAAATGTGATCTGCCTCTACTTTTTCTCCTATCTAACCCAGCCACTTACTTGTCAGATTCATCTTCTTAATGTAAATGATCTCCAGGTCAAAACCTTTCAGTGGTTCCTCACTGTCCACACTGAAGAAAGCTCTAAATTTCAGTCTAACTATCTGACCCCATCCTATCCTTCAAGTCATATCACACTATTCCATTCTTTGGACCAGTCAGCCAAATCCATCTATCATAACCTAAATGTGTCACAAAGATTCTTGCCTCTAGGATTTTGCTTTTCTATTCCTAAATTCCTTTTCCTAATATCCTCATCTTCTATTCATCAAAATCTTCTTGGGCCAATCAGGATTCATTCCATCTGTTACTTCCTCTATACATTCATCCACTTATCTCTCTCTTTTTTTTTTAATTTTTCACTTTAAAATAAGTATTTGCATGTAAATTACATATAAAAATTTAATATTCTTATAAAAATTGTATCTTTTTAATAAACTTAATATAACACTTAATTGGTAATTTCCTTATGCACTTACCATCTTCTATTTTTTGTGGTAATTTGTTAATGCTTCATAAGTCTCCTACTGGACTCCAAGTTCTATAACGACAAGACCTATATTTTATTTAAGCTTTACACCTTCCCTTCAGTGGCTAGTAGAGGATTTTATATACAATAGGACTTTGACAAGCATTGATTGAACTGAATTAAATTCAGTTAAATGAGAAAAAAAACCCAGTAAAACATATTTAATACTCTCATGAGGCTCCCAATCTAATGAGGCAATTAAGATTAACATATATAGAAATATAATAAATGAGAGTTTGAGTACCAAGATGAAAGATGCAAAAGTTCAGGAGAGATCATTATTGATCTAAAAATAATTTGGGAAGACTTTTTGGAGGAAGTGGAGTTATACCTGATCCCTGAAGAGTGAGTGCAATTTGGATCATGAAGAGAGGAGAGAAGGAAGATAATAATCCACTCAGAATAATAGGATTGAGATCTGAAAGGGAACTCTAATCTAACTCACTTGTTTTAAATATGAAAAAAACTGAGACCTAGAAGAAACTTGGCCAAGGTCATACATATGGTAAAGAGCAGAACAATTCCTCCCAGGTCTTCTAAATTCAAGTTAAGTGTTCTTCTAATTACATGATTCATTCTTCCCTAAACCATGAATCCATGTCAGGCAAAATCTATTTTCACAGTCTAAAAGCTAGGGCAATCATAAGTTGTTCAGTGCATAGAGCATCAGTTCTGGTATCAATAAGTCCTGAGTTTAAATGTGACCTCAAGCACAGATTAGCTCTGTGACCCTGGGCAAATTATCTAACCTGTATCTGTCTCAGTTTCCTCAATTGTAAAATGGGGATAATAATAGCACCTACTTCCCAGGGTTACTGAAAGGATCAAATGAGATTAAATGAGATATTTGTGAAGCATTTAGTACATATAAGAAATTCTTAACATCTTTCCTTTAAAAAAAAAAGTCTCAGGATCTCAAAATTGCCACTAAAAAGGAATACTTTCTTGAACTAACATAAATCCCTACAGGTACATTTTAAGTCTGCTACCTCTGTTCTGCCCTTGCTGAAGACAGAAAACATCTGGTCATCATATTACAGATAACTCTTCCTGTACTTGAATTTAGTTAATAAGTCATTCTTCAATGTTCCCTCTTTATGGCTCAATTATCCCAGTGTTTTTATCCTTTTTTCATGGGTCCTGTTCCCCAAACTTTTAATCATTTTCTTTAGCCTTCTCTGGACTTCCTCCAAATAGTCCACATCATTCAAGTTGTGGGATTCACCACCAGCCAGAGTGCTCTACTCTGGGACTGAGCAAGAGTTTGTTGGATTTTTTTAAGTGCTATTAAAGGACAAAAGTACTTTAGAGTCAAGAAGACAGAAAGGAAGACCAAAGCAAACTACAAGGCAAAGTGGCTAAACCTTATGTGATATTGAAATATAATAATAATAGTTAATAATTACATAGCCTTTACCATGTGCTAAGTATCAAACTAACTATTTTATTACTAGTATCTCATTTGATCCTTACAACATATCTGGGTAGTAGGTGCTATTCTTATACTATTTTACAGTTGAGAAAACTGAGGCCGACAGAGGTTAAGGTATTTACCCAAAGGCACACAACTAGTATATATCTGAAGTCACACTTGAACTCAGATCTTCCTTATTCTAGGCCTGGCCCTTTATCTACTGTATCATCTAGCTACTAAAGAAACAACACACTCTGGGAAGTGATAATCTAAGCAAAATGTCACTACTGTGAACAAATAGATTTAGCCTATAGAATATAAAAGGAAAAAATATCTTCCTCATAGAGGGAAGACCACAGAATTCTCAAGCAAAAAAAAAAAAAATATATATATATATATATATATATATATGTAAAGATATATATATGTATTAGAGATCATCTCATCTAACAGACTCCTTTTATTGAGTGGAGAAATAATGGCCTATTGAGGTTGTGACAGACTGCTCACTTGCAAATGATACGATGCTACACTTTAGAAAATCCTAGAGATACAATTTAAAACTATTTGAAATTATTAACAACTTTAGCAAAGTTGCAAGATACAAAATAAACTCACATAAATCATTAGAATTTCTATATATTATCAACAAAGTATAGTACCAAGAGACAAAAAGAGAAATTCCATTTTAAATGACAGAGACAATATAAACTACTTGGGAGTCTACCTGCCAAGACAAAGTTATATTATGGAAATAACTATAAAACAGTTTTCCCACAAGTAAAATCAGATCGAAACAATTGGAAAATCATTAAATGCTCTAGATAGACTGAGCCAATATAATAAAATATGATGATTCAAATCAAATTAATCTATATATTCAGTGCCATATCAAACTATCAAAAATTATTTTATAAAGTTAGAAAAAAATAATAACAAAATTCATCTGGATTAGCAAAGCTCAAGGATAAGAAAAGAATCAATGGGAAAAAATGTGAAAGAAGATGGTCTAGTCATATCAGATCTCAAACTGTATTATAAATCCTTAATTATGTAAGCAATCTGGTATTGGCTAAGAAAGTGATCAATCAGTAAAACAGATTAGATACAAATCATATTATAATAAATGACCATAGTAATCTGGTATATATGATAAACCCAGCTTGTTCCAAGCTTTTGGAATAAAAACTCATTATTTGACAAAAACTTCTGGGAAAACTAAAAACTTTCTGGCAGAAACTAAGTATAGACCAATATTTCACATTGTTTACCAAGATAATGTCAACAAATAGTTACGTGGTTTAACATAAAAGGATAATACCACAAACAAATTAAGAGAGCATGAAATAATTTATTTGTCAATTTTATAGATAAGGAAAGAATTTAGGCCCAAAGAAAATAAAGAGAGCATTACAAAATGTAAAATAGATAATTTTGATTACACAAAATTAAAAAGTATTTGCAAAAACAAAATCACTACAACCAAAATAATAAGAAAGCAGAAAAGTGGGGGGGAAAGTTTGCAACAAATATTTCTGATAAAGGCTTCGTCCAATATGTAGAGAATTGAGTCAAATTTATGAAAATATAAGTCATTCCTTAATTGATAAATGGTCAAAGGATATGAAATGGAAGTTTTCAGACAAAGAAATCAAATCTATTTAGAGTCATATGAAAAATATTCTAAATGTTCTAAAAAATGTTCTACTACTAACACAACGAAATGCAAAAATAAAACAATTCTATGGTACCACCTCACACCTATTAGATTGGTTAATATGACAGAAAAGAAAAGTGATAAGTGTTGGAGAAAATTTGGGAAAATTGGAACACTAATGTATTGTTGACGGAATTGTATACTGATCTCCAATTTTTCAGAATACCACTTTGGAACTATGCCCAAAGGGCAATAAAATATCCTTTGATCCAATAATGCAAAGACATTCAAAAAAGGGGAAAGGACCTATTTTGCACAAAAACCTTTATAGCAGCTCTTTTTGTTGGTAGCTAAGAATTGGAAATCAAAGTTATGTCCACCAATTAGGGAATGACTAAATAAACCCTGGTGTGAGATTGTAATGGAATATTATTGTGCTATAAAAAAAGACAAGCAGGATTATTTCAGAAAAACCTGGAAAGACTTACATGGATTGATAAATAATGAAATGAACAAAATCAGTAGAACTTTGTAAATAGTAGCAGCAATACTGTTTGATGAAGAATTGTAAATGATTTAGCTATTCTTAACAATACAATGATCCAACATAGTCCCAAAGGACAAATGATAAAGTATACTATCTACCCCCAAAGAACTGATGTTGATTGAATACACACTGAAGTATGCTATTTTTCACTTTCTATCTTTCATTTTGTATCTTTTTGTACAAAATGATTGATATGGAAATGTTTTACATAATTATACAAGTATAATCTTTATCTTTTTTGCTTACTGTAAGTCTTAGGAAGGGAGGAGGGCAGAGAGGAAAGAAAGGATATAATTTGGAACTAAACACTTTTAAAATATTTCTAAAAATTGGGGGAGAAACAGAATAAATTTGCAATTTCTGCTCTGGGATAATGATTTTAGGAAAAACTACCCAAGGAAAATCTGTGCCTGGAAAAAAAACTATTTGTTTAATTAATTTAGTAGATTCACAGAATTATATTGAAACCTAACCATGTTCTCCCACCCCACTTTTGATTTGTATAGATATTCCTCTAAGAGGGGCTCCATTCAGGTTTCCCAAAGCTCTGGCCTACAAATTCTGACAAGAGGCACAGAAAATGCATTCCATCTCTGACCTTTGGAATCTGCTGTTCTATCATCATGCTGTAAGAATGAATTTCTTTTTCTACTAAATATATTCCACTCAATGGCTGTAGGCATTAGTGTAGTGAGGATTAAAATCAGGTCAACAGGATTGAAAATAAATAGCCCTTTAACCTGAAGAATACAAATGTGACAGAGCCCAGAACAGAGATGCCTTAGAGCAGGAGAAAATGATCACTCAGCTCCCTCTACAGAAAGCTACAATGGGCCCTACAGGGAGGCTGGACCAGAGGGCAAAGAGAAATGAAATCATCCCATCCTAACCCTCTCTGCCACAGAGCAGAGGTAAAACCAGAGCCATCTGTGCCTGGGGCCAATAACATGAAATAGTTTCTTATTTAATAAGGTTGCACAGAATAAAATTAAGTGAAAGGGACTGAGACCTTAGGATTTTATCTCAAAGCTGACCCTAGAGGAGAGAAGGAGGCTGGTGACTTTGCACAGCTCTATCTCACTTAAATACAATTCATGTGCAAGTTAACCATCACCCTTTGATGTCATTAACCCTCTTCAAGAAAGTACAACAATAATGGTGACATCTGTAGGAGATCTTGGATAAATCACTTTTCTTTCATAGCCTAAAATTGAATTACAAGATAGAAAAGTTAATACCCTAGGTCCCTTCCTGTTCTGACATTATATGTTCTATGGTCTAAATTCCCCTACAGCTCCTTTTCCTAAGGGAGGGAGGGAGAAAAAGAAAGAGGGAAGGAAAGAGAAGGAGAGAGAGAGGAAGGGAAAGAAGAAGGGAAGGAGGAGGGAAGGAAGAAAGAGGGAGAAAGAAAAGAGGAAGAGGAAAAAAGAAGGAAAGTAAAGAGGGAGGGAGGAAAACAGAGAAAGACAAAGAGAGTCAAAAGGAGAGGGAGAAGGAAAAGAGGAGAGGGAGAAGGAAAAGGGGAGAGGGAAAGGAGGAGAGGGGAAGAGGGAGAGGGAAAGGGGGAGAGAGAGAGGGAAAAGGGGAGAGAGGGGGGACAGGGAGGGAAAGAGGGACAGGAAAAGTGGGAGAGGTAGAGGAAAAGAGGTAGGGGGGAAGGAAGAGGATAGAAGGAAAGGGGGAGAGGGAGAGTCATTTCTTAAATACTTATTATGTCCCAAGCATCAAATTAAACCCCAAAGACAGCAATACAAAAAGTTAGAGAGCTCTGGCTCCTGCAGAACTTTATTCTAAGAGGTGGTTAATAACATATATAGAGAAGTAGCAAGGGAAAGGTTTTATTTGGGTAAAGATAGTGAATTGATCAATTGGGAGGTCAGCTAACAAGTGCTTGCCAGAAGCAGTGATATAACTGATTTGATTACTATGCCCTGGGCAAGAGGCAGGTGACTGGTTGTCATTATGCAAAGCGTGGTATACCAGCTTGTCTCCTCATCTGGAACAGTCTGAAGGCAGCAGATAAAAAACCCTGGGAGAAATAGAACAGGTGAGGAGATGCTTGGGAGAAGTTGTATCATTCTGTTGTGATTTCAAAGCTGTACAACTATAATGGAGAATGTGATAGTGAGGTCCCTTTTTAACAGCAAACTAGCTTTCCCATATAACACTCTCCATGTACCTCTTTGCTCCCTGTATCATATGTACTTGTAAACATCTTTGAACCAAATGATGTTGCATGATGTCTGAAGTCTTGAACAGAGGACAAAAAAAAAGCATAATAATAATGAACCTATGGCGCAAGATATGAAAGGCAGAGAGCTGGCTTTGGAATCAAAATATCTTAAATTCAAATTCTCACTTAGACATAAATATACATATTATCTTGGGGGAAAGTTAAATATTATTTTCTTTAAAAGTGATTATTGTGGAAGTCAAGGGAGAGGGTGTTGAGGTCTTATATGAGTGTGGTAGAGAAAGGGGGAGGTCAATGACTATGGAAGATTTTGGAGAGACCTTCTCTCTCCATATCCATCAGGGACAATACTTCTTCCTTGAGCCCCCTAGCTTAGGCTCATCAAGGTTTAATGATTAGAAACTTCTTGCATCTTTTATTCCTTATAATCCCACTTTCAGATATGTTTTTAGTATCTTAGAAGTTTTGAGTAAATACCTGAGAATATAATTCATTGGATCCTTTATCTTCAAACGCCTTTCCCCAGGATCTATAGCATAAATTTGAACTTCTATAATTCCCAGAAGTATCCTGCCCTTAAGGAAAATTCATTCCTTGGTGATATTTTCCAAGAACCCAAGAATTCCAAGATCCACCCAGAAAGTGTATCCCAGAAAGATACTATTTTCTTTATGATAGACTTCTTGAAACATTAGCTCCTGCTGCTCTCATTAGAGCAGGAATTATGCAAATATTTTGAGAATTACTATTATATAGTCAAAAATAGAGTTCTAAATGGCAGACATTCAAATATTTTATAACTAAGGGGAATGACATACCATTGTTCATTTGTATTTAAATCTTATTTTTTACAAAAGGCAAATACACCAGGGAAGGATATATGTAACACAACTCTACATAAGAAGCTTTTTACTGCCCCAAAGCCTCCTACATCCAGAAGATGCTTGAATCATAAAAATAATAGCAATTATTAAAATGGCAATTTGAATTTCTGAAGTGCATTACAGCTTACAAACTGCTTGCTTAATATCAAGCTGGTAAAGCAGGTAACACATGTGGGATTACGTCCATTTTACTGATGAGAAAAGCTCAAAGGAGTTTAATAATGTATAATCTCCATGTAAGTGCTTTAAGATCTACAAAGCACTTTACATATACATTTATCCCTTTCACATTGTGACCTTCTTATGTGAAGTATCAATATTTCATGAGCATCAAAAATTAAGTGAAAATTTGGGGGGAGTTTTGCCAAAGCCACAGACAACACAGAGCCAATGACCAAATATTTAACCCCAATTTTACAATAATATATTGTAAATACCCCATTAAAAGAAAGATCCAAAAATTTTATGTGGATTTTCCAGAGAGTTGTGGGGAAGGGCACCCTATTCCTAACTCTATGATATGGAAGGAATAATTGTATTTCCTTATTTATGAATGTAAACACCACTCAGGTTTATGTAATCACTAAGTATTTATGAATTATATTGTGAGTGCTTTGAGGGTAGGGATTCTTTCTTCTTTTTATATCCCCAGTGCTTGACACAATGTCTAGCACATACTAAGTAATTAATAGTTGTTTATTGACTTAATTTTTTGCATTGATTGAATTACTTAATTTGTGCCAGGTATCCTCTAAATAACAGAAGGGAGAGGGAGGTACAAATACTAAAAAGACACAATCTCTGCCTTCAAGAAACAGGTTCTTTTAGGAGGAATAAATAATATATACACATATTAACAAATACAAAAGTTATAAATTTTTTAAATAAATTTTTATAAATTCTTGTAAGACATACACAATCATTTGGAGCAAACCATTATATAGCTGAGCCAGAACTTCTGTCTTGAACTCCTGTGCCCTCCCTTCTAACCCATTAAAACATAAGTATGCCTTCCTTTCCTTTGTCTGCTAGATCTGGTTATATAATGGGTCTGTCTGTGCATCTTCTTTTGCCCAACACACAAAGCCAATATTAATGAAGACCTAATCCTCCATATCAGACTGCAAGCAGACTAAAATTAAACTGCTCAATTCTGAGCAAGGAAAGTTTTTTTTTTTTAATCATGATTACTCACCCCTCTTCCCATAAAGTCATCATCCTACATTAATGAGGTGCCCTGAGATGGCTCATTCCATGAATGACGTTTCTTGAGGCTAAGTCAAACAGATATTATGGAGACTCACAAGAACAGTTTTATTAGTTCCAGATTACAGCAGGCTGTATTGAAATTCCCATTAGCATTTTTTTGTGAACAGGATGGTGATGTTAACAGATTTGAGCACCATGGGGTAGGAGATCAGAGATACTATAGTTACAGGATTGGGAAAGCTTCCCTTGGATGCCCAGATACCACAGGAAGGTACAAGGAGCATCTTCATTCATTTGTTCAACAAGTATTTATGAAGTATCATCTATAGGTAAGGCAAGAAGCACCAAGTGGCAGAGCTCTCCAAGATCGTTTTGGTCCAATCAGCCACAATTGGGCTGATGACTCCGTTATAATGATGTTATTTTGATCTTCTTCAAGAACAAAGGACAAAAAACAAACCAATTTATCCTCTATTCATCCTGCTGTACGGTTATTTTCATGCTTTCTCTTCCATTACAATGTGAGATTCTTCATAGCAGGAAAGTCTCTCACCTTTGTTTGTATCCCCAGTCCTCAGTACAGTGCTTTGGCACATAGTGGGCAGTCAATAAATACTGACTAAGTGACTAATTTTAGCATGATTCCAAATTACTTTCAAGAATGGTTGGACCAGTTCAAAGATCTACCAGTAATACATTCGTTTTCAATGAAGGAATCATTAAAAATCATTTCTAGGACCCGAATACAAAGACAAATGAACAGGAGTTGGAGGGAGACAGATTTCAGATCATAACGATGAACATCATGATTAGAGTTGTCCAGAAATGGAATAGACTGCCTCATGCATTAAAGTTCTCACCATCCTAGACTAAGAAGTGAACAATGACTGAGAGATCACCATTAGGAGAGTGAGTGATAAGAGACAAGATTCCTGCTTCAGGCACTGGATTGAATCACAAAAAAATTGAGTAGCCTTTGACCTCTGAGAGTATGATTTTCTGATTCTATTCCTTGAATTTTCAGTTTTCATTGCAAAAACCTCAGTGCCAAATAGGAAAAGGCTGCTGCAAACATTTATTTAAAGTTAAAAAAAAAGTTAAAATCTCAAGTCAACAAGGCTGAGGAAGAGTGAAGTTCAGGACACATTGTCCAAATAGCAGCACAAGGGATATAATTATGAGACCACTCAACTGGGAACTTCACCTCTCAAGTTTGACAGACTTCAGTCTGCTAATAAACAACAGGAAATGCACTTGTCTGGTCAGCAAGTCAGGACTAGAACTTCCATGGACACAACTTTCAATTCATGGTTGCCTGGAAACACCAAATGATGAGAATAAAAACAGTGAGACAGGTGTGGGAAAATTTAACTCTGGGCCAGCTGAAGCCTAGTATAGTTATGATAAAAAAAAACACTCTGAATTAGAAAGTGAGAGAGCTGGGTCAGCTCCTAGCTTTGCTATTAAATTACTATGTAAAACTAAGTAAGTCTCTCCCTCTTGGGGCCCCAATTTCCTCATCTGTAAAATTAAGGTATTGGACTAAAGAGATTTCTAAGATATTTTCTAGCATTAGCATGCAAAGTTCTTTTTTTAAAGCTCCTCTAGCTCTGTTGTTCTTGATTCTAGATTCTGAGTTTTTTTCCCATCTCTACCTCATTCTAAATTTTCTGTTCCAAGATCCTCCCTAGCTTTCATTTTTTCCTTTTGTGCTCCATCTTTGATAGTCTATGTTCTAAAGTCCCCTCTAGGTCAGTCTCTGCACAATCCCTTTCTTCCCTGATCCCAGGTAGATTAGAAATTCACAATATTGCTGGTTTCCCCTCAAGAAGTAAACCATTCTACAGTGATGAAATATGAAAGAAAAGGATTAGCTTCATTGTGGGGGCAACTTACATTTTACCTTTGAATAGATGCCTGGAATCTATTCTTTTCATCTTTTTTTTAAATTTTATTTTAAATCATTCCTTAGCTCTGGAGTTCCTAAGAAAGTAAGAGAAGGAAGTTATCGTACCCATCCATACCCCCGGAGAGCTTGTATAAACTGAAACCAAGCTGGGAAAGAAGCCGAATACTTATCAAAAATGTTACTTTGATATCATCTCTCTCAATCACACACAGCTTGCAGCCCATCTCTCTCAATCACACGCCAGCATGAAAATAATAAAATAAGTCCACAGTGAGGTTCTGGTAACCTGACACACTTTATCCAAAAGGAGGGGGGAAAATAGAAGAATAAAAGGCACATAGCTGTTTTTTTCATCTTAAAAGCAGATTCACAGATGCTTAACACGGGATTTGCTGAATGCATCCAGAGAAAAGGAAAGTGCCGTAAATTTAAAATATGTCTTTACTTAAGAGGTTATCTCAAAGGAAAGTGGACTTTTCCATCCCCCAGTTGGTGATTGCTTTTTGCCATGTTTTAAATATTTATCTGATGAAATCATTATGCTTCCCCAAAGAGGCCATTCATGATACTGCTGGGGCTCATGGCTAATAAAAGATTCAATACAAAAAACGTGGTTAAAATAACACTAAGGATCAGACTGAAATTGCCCAAAGCAAGGAAATGCCTAGGGGAGATTTTGTCTCTGTCTAAAACACACCCTGGTCTGTCTTGGGGTCTCTGGAAAAATTGGACTATCTGTAACACCTGGTCACGATAGACAGACTAGAGTCGGCCCCTCTTAGAGGTCAGCCAGGTTCATCCACTCTCTGGATGTCAATCTATGAAAAAGGGAAGAGAGGAGAGGAGCAAGAGGAAGAGAAAGAGGAAAAGGAGAGAAGGAGAGAGAGAGGGAGAGACCGAGAGAGAGAGAGAGACCGGGAGAGACAGAGAGAGAGACCGAGAGAGACAGAGAGAGAGAGAGACCGGGAGAGACAGAGAGAGAGAGAGAGACCGGGAGAGAGAGAGAGAGAGACAGAGAGAGAGAGAGAGAGAGAGAGAGAGAGAGAGAGAGAGAGAGAGAGAGAGAGAGAGAGAGAGAGAGAGACAGCAACAGAGAGTCAGAGACACAGAGACAGGAATACAGAAACAAAGACACAAAGACAGATAGAGAAACTTATAAAATGGATTTTTTAACTCAAGAGAAGAACTTATTCATTTTTCTTAGTCTGATTAGAAACCTACAGGTAAAAAGCACTTTAGTCTCTGTCCTAGGAATTAGAATTAGAAGGGAACTAGGAGCTTGTCTCCTTTGAGAACTTCCTTTTGCTGTAACACTTTTCAGGTTTGACACATTTTCTTTATAACATTACTGGGAGGTAAATAGTGAAAGGACTATCTCCATTTTATATATAAAGCAAAAAAACAAAAAAACCCATATTTATTTAGCAACTCCTATGCGCTAGATATTGTGCTGTGCTTGGGGAGACAAGGAATAAAAAAGATGGAGGAGACAAAATCCAAACAATTGTGTACAAAGGAAATATGTGCTATGCAAATTGGAGGTCATTTCTGAGGGAAGAAGCTAGCATTAAAGAGGAACTGAAAAAAGGATTCTTGTAGAAAGGTGCATTCATCTGAAATTCATTGATTCATCCAATTATTCAATGCACACTAAGCATCTTCCATGTTCAATGACTTATTCTGGACTCTGGGAATAAAAAGATGAAGTAAGGAAAAAGCCGTGCCCTCAAGGCACTTCCAGTTCAACAGAGTAAGTGGAACATGAACAAATAATTAGAATACAAGTCAGAACAGGGAAGGGAACCAAATACAGACACACAAATGATGCGAGAGTGGTTTCTTTTCTAGCTGAAAAGCTCAGGTCACACTTCATAGACAAGCACCACTTGAGTAACCTTGAAGGAAGAGGCAGCTTCCAATAAAGAGAATAAAGAAATGAATTGCTTTTCCTGAATCTGAGAGATTGCCTAGGTGAATGCACAGAGATGGGAGAGAGACAGAAGAGACCAGGACATTTCAGCAATTTTTTTTTCTATCTACTTATTTATGTACACATTCTTTTCTCTGATAAAATGAAATCTTCTTGAGGGCAGGAGCAATTTCAATCTTTAAATTTGTAATCCAGGACAGAAGTGATAGCCGGGGTCCTCTGCTAAGCATTAAGAGGAATGTAGGGATATATTGGGACACTAACTGTGCCCACAAAAAAGCCAGAGAAATCTTGGTTGGACCTTTTTAAATATCAAACAGACAGGGCTCTAAGATATGAAGATAATAATGGTAAAAGTTTGAGATGCATAATTGCTTTCTCTGCAAACCTCTGACAGAAGCTGAATAGGTATCACCATCCCATGTTTGATGCCTGAGAAGATCTGAAGTGATTTGACCAAGATTATACAGCTTTGTAAAGGCCGACACTAAGACTTGGACCCAGAGCTCCATGCTCTTTGCATTACTCCATATTACCTTCCTAGTTATTGGCTAAGCTGCTGAGCAAACATTTTTATCCTCTGGTAAAAAGAATTCAGCATATTTTCACCCATGTAACCTCTTCCTTTCCTCCTCCCCAGTTCCCCAAAGCACACAAGTATCTGGCTATTCAGCAAAGATGGCAGAGAATGATTGAAAGACTGGTCAGAGTACAATATGAATTGTGAATATATACATACGCACATATATACATACACATACTCATATATACATATATATATATAAATAATGGTATGTATATGCATAAATATGTATGTATATATGGCTATGTAAGTGTGTGTATATATATATATATATATATAAATAAAATGTGTGTATGGATGCATGCATATATATAGGTTTATGTATATACCATTATATGTGTGTATAGTTTTATATATATATATATATATATATATATATATATATATATATACCATTATATGTGTGTATGTTAATATGTATATATATATATATGGGTGGGTAGGTGGGTGTATATATATATACATATATATATAAAATATATATATGCATACACACATATATATATGTATATATATATATATGTGTGTGTGTTTTGAAGAGACGCCACTTTAGGCATGCCATTTATATTCAAGAACAACCCATAAAGGTATGAGAATCAAAATGGCTTAGGAGTTAGAAAACTAACTCTGGGGGATTGAAGAGGGCCAAGTGTACTCTCTAGAGTTCTGGCCCATTACAGGGGATGATAAAACCTCTGTTTAAGTCCTATTCATACTACCATGTACTGTTTGACCATGGGTAATTCACTCAATGTGTGCCTGCAAGCAACTATAGAGCAATAAATTACAAGTGAATTCCAAATTTATGTTGGTGAAGGGAATTCCCATATAAGAAATTCCCCCTATAATGTAGTGTCAGGAAATGAGAAAATTAAGAGAGGTCAATTAAATTAAATTATTCCAAAGTGATATCCAGGCTACAACCCTCTGCATAAAGTTTTATAAACATGCCGTTGCTTTGCTTGGAACACAACCTAAGTGGCTGGTTATTTATTTATTTACTTATTTATTGTCCAAGATTGAATCTGAGTTTTCCTGATGGAGCTGATATTCTTGGAAATGTCAATTATTTGGAGAATAGGGCCCACCCAAGAGTCAGACAGTGTTATCAGGTTGTATTTCCTAAAGGGTTTGATTCATCTTTTCCCTTTGAAATCTTTCTCCATGTCTCCTTCTACCTCAAAGGCTTTTTTGCCTAACATTTTGACCAGCAATTTAGAAGCCCTCTGGATGGTGAAGGTTTTAAAAATTTTGTTGATATTGGAGAAATTTCCTTCATTCAACTCAATAGATATTTATTATGCATTTCCTATAAAACTCTGGTCATACAAAAATGAAAAACTATCCAGGTTCCTGCTCTCAAGGGGTTTATAATCTAGTGAAGAATAAAAGGAGATATGCAGAAAAGTATGATATAAGGCAGATGCAATAGGAACAAAAGAGACATCCAGAAAATGTGATCCAGGTAACGTTGAAGAGAAAGACGTTATCTCCACAGAATGAATCAGAGAAAACTTCATATAAGAGGAATACCTGAGCTAGACCTTAGAGGAAGAGAAGGATGTCATTGGGGAAAGACACAAGGGAATAAACATTTACATAGCACCGACTATGTGGCAGACACTGAGCTAAGTGTTTTTCACAAATATTTCATTTGACCCTCACAAAAACCCTGAAAGGTGTGGGCTATGGTTATCCCTATTGAAGAGTTGGAAAGACTGAGGTAAGTTAAGTGAGTTGCCCATGTCACACAGCTAGTAAATGTCTAAGGTTGAAATTTCACTCAGATCTTCCTGACTCTAGGTCTGGTACACGTCCCACTGCACCATCTAGCTATATAATCCTCTCTTTTTGTCTTTTATATATGAAAATGTTTATATTTGCTGATTTTCTAGTTCATAATAAAAAATACATAACTAACAGCTGTTTCAAAGGCAAATGATAAAAAGGGAGAAAAATAGAAGATGAACTGCAAGAATCCACCACAGTGGCAGGATTAAGTCAGGAATCTAGTGTGCAAGGGAATAATATGAAATTAGGCTAGAAAGGTAGGTTAGAGTCAGGTTGCTGGAGGGCCTTGAATGCCAGACTAAAGAATTTACATTTTATTCTGTAGTTGATAGTCCATGAAGGTTTTAAGGCAAAGGAATGACCTGTAAGAAAAGAAAGTGAATCCTAGGTATTAGGAAGGCTTTGGCAAGGTCCCTTCCTATCTATCTGTCTCTAAACCACTGTTTCTTCAACAGCATTTTCATTTATGATCTCTAAGGTCCTTTCCATATAGCTCTAGATTCTATGGCCTAAGATCACCTAAGCATGTACAAAAAGAGGGGAGAAATGGGAAAGAGTAGCCTACTCAGCAATCTCTAGCAATATTCTAAATGAGAGGTGATGAAGGCTTGGACACCCTCAGAGAGAGACGACAGGGATAGATACTGGACCACAGCCTGTTCTCCTGCATCCTGGCCCATGCACTTTCCACTGCATCAAGCAACCTCCTCTTTCATTGACAGGATGCAGCCCCTGGAGGGAAGATCATTGTTCTGTTCTGAAGGCTTTGGCTGGTGCAAAGTATCATTTTAAATTTTTTTTTGTATTCTTAATGTATGAACCTTAAAAACAATTCATTCATCATATTCTCCTCTCACCAAGTACAATACCATCCTGGGACTTCTTTTTTCAAACCTACTAATTGAAAACAGTCTGCAGTTTATTAATTACCATTCAGATTATCTGCTGACATGCAAACTCTCCCTCATTCCAGGCTTATTAATTAACAAGTAATTGCAGAATCCAGGGAGACCTACTTGCAGGTGTAATGGACTCCACCCTACAATTCATCAGCATTTCATTCTGCTCTAGGGACTCGGAGTTCTTGGTAAATAGACTCTATCAGCGACTAAAACTGACATGACCACCTTCCCTCCCTCCACCATCAGAATGTCTCCTTGTGTTTCTTCACAGGATCATAGAATTTCAGACTTAGAAGGAAGCTCAGTGGCCATCATAGTCCAATCCAAACACAAAAGAAAAAAATTGCTTTACTACATACGTGACAAGTGGTCATGTATCCTGTGGTTGAAAATTTATAAAAAGGGAAAACTCTGGCAATCCAGAATTCTGATTGTTAGCAATGATCTTTGTTAATGATGTTGCTTCTGATATTGTTGTTATTACATACACACAGACACCCTTCTCAAGCCAAATTTGGAATTTGATCCATTATTGCTACTTCTGCTCTTAGAGATCAATCATGGGAGGAAAAAAAAAACTAATTCCCTTAGTGGAATGAAGGCACTAATCCAACAACCTGTCCACAACTGATGCCCGCAGAGGAGTTGCCTACCATTTGACAGGTGGTGGATGGTCTGACTTGCCTATAGAACAGATTTAAAGAAAATGGGGGAAGGAGAGGAGGCAAACCCAGTCATTTTCATGATTAAGTCAATGATGGCACCTAATGGCTGGCTGATTACAAGGTTACATCCCAATCAAGTCTTTGTTGTGATGTTTTATGAAAATCAGTCCCCACACAGCAAATGTAGCATCACAATCCATTTAATTAACTCTTGTATGATGAGAAAACTGAGAGGCTCATCCAGCTTGCATGACCTTGCATGGTGCTATGAAATAAGACTCAGACTCTGAAACAGAAGAACCTGGTTCCATATCTTGACTTTGTCCTTCCCAAAATTCTTAGTTATTGTCATTTATAATTATGGAACTCTGAACATGCTATTTTATTTCTCAAAGCCTCAGTTTTATCATTGGAAAAGTTGTTATAAAGTCTATGCATTTCAGTTTCCTCAGCTATAAAATGAGAAACTTAAAATTGATGAACTCTTCTCAGATCTAAGGTTATAATGTACTATCTTCATAATTTTGAAAGCAAAATTTAGGCCCAAAGAGATCAAGGCATTTTTTCAGTAAATTAGTGACAGGAAAAAGACTAGAATGCATTACCTGACAAATGAGCAATTCTTTATTAAGAGCCACATCTATACTTTAATCTGAAAATAGGCATGAGGGTAGAGAATGTAGGCAATTTTCATTCTAAATGGGGAAATAAGAGTAATAGTGTTTTGAGAAATATATGGGAATTGTACCATTAAATGTCATATTGCAGGACATGTTCTATAATAGTTCAAAGGTAAGGGAGTTCGATGACATCTCAGGAATGAGAAAAGTCACCTTCCATCTGGCCCATTGGCCTTGAAGATATGGAAAATGGTTACTTTTTTCAGCGATTTCAATCCATCTTAGGAAGAACTCTATCCATATATTTAAATTAGGATCTTAGATTTTTGAATGAAGTCACAATTTAGTCAATTTTAGAGAAGGTAAGGAAATGTTGAAGAAAAGAATGGGGGTTGGGAGAAGGGATTGGGTCCAGTTTGAGCAAAGGTGATCCAGTTTAATATCATGTTTAGATATTCACTAGGTGAGATTTTTATAGCATGATTATAATAAATATTGATTGGTATTAGTAAATAGAGATTTAAAGTGGTCTTGAAACATAAAACATTAGAGATCCAGTGATATAGCTAAGTGGTACAATGGATAAAGTTCTTGGGCTGGAGTGAGGAAGAACCTGAAACCAAATCCTGCCTCAAATATTTACTAGCTGTGTGACTCTGGGAAAGTCATTAGTTCCCTCAATGGGAAAGTGGGGGAATAATAGCAGTACCTATACCCCCAGGTTTTAAAGATAAAATGAGATAATATGTGTAAAGTGCTTTGTAAACCTATATGAAGCTATTATTATGGACTTACCCAGAGTTTCGTAGATCGTAAGTGGCTGAAGTTACTGGGAGCATTTCCTTATCCCTGAATCTATTATTCTTTCCACTATCCTAGACTGCCACCATAAAATCAGATGATGAAAATTACTAAGAGAATAAGTCTCCCCCTCCATATCCTCAGGCAAATAACCCTTCAACAAATCAGTCCATAATCTTATCGAATAAGTCTGGAGAGACATTTGGAAAAGAGAACAAAAGCTTTCTGATTCTTCTGTCTGTCTATCAGTATTTAGAAAGTGACAAAATAGACTGGAGAACTTGGTTGTTAGTCAAGATAAAGAGATTAGTTTTGCTTGCTGTAATGCAGAGAATAGAAAGACTTTTTAAGAAAACAGATCGAAATCACCAAAGATCACAAAGGAATTATAAAATTGGAGGAGGTTTTGTTTTAATGAAGATGGAAAAAGTCAGGAAAAATGGTAATATCAGGAGATATCAGCTAGTTTGTAAAAAGAAACTTCAATCCTTTCAAATATGATAACCTATTGTTTCTTATAATTAGAATTCTTGGTTTTTACTTAGGCCATGACAAATAAGGAAGCACAGATCAATATCATAGTTTTCCACTAATGCCCTCCTTCCATAAATGCCTTATTAGTAGTTGTCCCAGGATTCTTAGAGACTTTGCTGTCAAGGTATATGAATGTTATGGAATATTATTGTTCTACAAGAAATATAGTGTGCTATAAGAAGCAAGATGATTTCGGAGAGGTCTGAAGAGACTTGTATGAACTGCTGCTAAATGAAGTGAGCAGAGCCAGGAAATCATTGTACATAGCAACAGCAAGATGATACAATGACCAATTCTGATGGACATGACTCTTTTCAACAATGAGATGATTTGGGCTAGGTTCAATGTTTCAGTGAAGACATCTATCTGCCCCCAGAGAGAGGGCTATGGAAACTGAGTGTGAATCACAAAGTAGTATTTTCATTCTTTTTGTTGTTATTTGCTTGCATTTTGTTTTTTTTTTTTTTTCCTTTTGGATCTCATTTTTTCTTGTGCAGCATGATAATTGTGGAAATATATAAAGAACTGCACATGTTTAACATATATTGGATTACTTGCCATATAGGGGAGAGGATGGAGGGAAGGGACAAAAAAATTGGAACACAATGTTTTGCAGAGGTGAATGTTAAAAATTATCTATGCATATGTTTTGAAAATAAAAAGCTTTAATAATAAAAAAAAAAAACTTTACCATCAGAACACAAACTAGTATAGGACCCATCAAGATGATGTTTATCTTTTAAAAAAATGCAAAGCAAATAAACCTGTCATCACCAAGACACATTGGAGAGATCAATAAGCACCAATCTATCTCTCTTTGAAATCCCATGACTAAGAAAAGACTGGCTGAAAGGTCAAGGAGCAGATCATTTTCAAATAAAGGCTTCCCGACATCCTTTGAATCACGGAGTTTTACAATCCACAATCCTAGAGTAATCTACTCTTCTCTTTCCTATATTCCTGATCACCTGTCCACTACCAGTTGCCAAGACTTATTTATTTACCCTATGCAACATTTGTCTTTATACCATTCTCTTCACACACACAGCCATTAACCTGGATCAGGAGCCGATTGCTTCTTACCTGGATTCCTCATTGGCCTCCCTTCCTCCAGTTTTTCCATTCTCTAAGTGCTCAAGAGATACCAATGGATATTCCCAAAATATAGATCTGACTATTTCTCTCCCCTCCTTAAAAATCTTCAGTGGTGCCCTATTGTCTCTGGGATAAACTACCAAACTCCCCCACCCTCTGCACTACATGGCATCCACCCATGTTTCCAATCTAAGTTCATATTCCTCCCTTTCATGTGCTTTCCATTCCTAGTGACAATGGCCCATGGACTATTCCTAGTACATAACATCCCAAAGTCCATCTCCATGGCTTTTTGACAGGTGGTTCCCCATGTTGCAAATGAATTACTCTTCATACCCAGCAATTAAAATCCCCAGCTTCCTTCAAAGCACAGTTCCTATGCCCTCTTATATATGGAAGCCTTTTCTGCCTTCCCCCAAATATTTGCCATCTTGAAATCTGTATAACTTCATACATTTTTCTAGGCAAATGTTCTTCCCTCCCCAATATAATTTCATTCCTTGAAGTCAGGGTCTGTTTCCATTGAGGGCGTTGTATCCCTGGCCCATCCCACAGTGCCTTGAACATGATGAGAAGATAAGAAATATTGGCTGAATTATCAAGTATCTGGTAGAAGAAAATTATTTGGAATAAAAATCCCACTGAATTCCCTTCTGAGAGTCCATAATTCTATGATTCTCTGTTGATTCTTTTGATATTTTCTTGTCTATATCTTATTTACAGTCATGTTCATGTTGTATTCTCTATTGGATGAGGAGTTCCTCAAGAAGAGAGACAGTTTTTTTGCCATTTTTTTGGTATACCAATGCTATATACAACGTCTGGTACATGATAGACACTTAATTAAAAAAAGCATATTGACTTCTCACGAACCAAAAAGATCTGAATGCAACGCCCCCAACATTCTCTTAAAGACATATTTAATAAAGTATACAACATAAGACAACATATAATCAAGGGTTTAATTTTGTGGCAAACCTTGGGGGACATATGAGTATGATCACTACCTTCAAGTATTTGAAGAGCTGGCATGGAAAGGAGGAATTAAATTCATTTTGCTTGATCCCAGATGGCAGAGCTAAGAAGGATGGGTAGAAGTTATAGAGAAGCAAATTTTAGTTCCATATAAGGAAAATTTTCCTAATAAGTAAAGAGCTCCAAAAGTAGACCTCACAAAAAAAAGGAATTTTCCCATCACTGAAGGACTTTGATTAAACATAGGCCGGATGAGCACTGATTAGGGATGGAGGAGAGGGAATTCTTGGTCAGTCCAAGTTGGATAAGATGGTATCAGAGATCCTTTCCATAACTAAAATCCTTGGAAACTATATACTGGAAGTTGTCAGGACACTCGGCAGGTTACATAGCATAGATATCTATCTTTAAGGGAAGAACCTGAAATTGTGGGGATGACCATCAATGGGGAATGGCTGAACATATTGTGTATATGAATATAATTGAATATTATCATTCTATAAGAAATGATGAGCAGGCTGATTTCAGAAAAACCTGGAAGGATTTACATGGACTGATACTGAGTGAAGTGAGCAGAACCAGGAGGATACTATACACAATAAGAGCATGTGTACAAGATCCCTTATGATAGACTTAGTTCTTCCCTTCAAAACAATAATTATTCAAGACATTTCCAAAAGACTCTTGATGGAAAGTGCTATCTAACTCCAGAAAAAGAACCATGGAGTTGCAATCTAGATCAGAGCAAGTATTTCCACTTTTTTTTCTTTTTCATGGTTTTTCCCTTTTATTTTGATTCTTCTTTCACAACATGACTAATGTGGAAATATGCTTAATATGACTATACACGTATAACTTATATAAGATTGGAGAAGGGGGAGGGAGGGAGAAAAATTTGGCACTCAAAATCTTACAAAAATGAATGTTGAAAACCATCTTTACATGCAATTGGAAAAAATAAAATACTATTAAGTGAAAAAAATTGTGTATCATCAGGCTAACAGATTGGAGCTCATAGGACTACAACCAGGAGACTAAAGATAGGAGTGGATGCATAATGAGCCTGACTTTTTGACAAAAATGAAAAGCAGAAGTACAGGATTCCAATTCTCTTCTTTGATAGAATCTACACTATAAGGATAGATCAGTACATCATAGCATCAGAGGTGGAAAAGACCACAGAAGTTAAGTTCAATCCTGTATTTTATAATAAAGGAAGCTGAGATCCAGAGAAATTAAATATCTTGACCAAGACTGCACAGACTATAAGTGTCTGAAATAGGATCTGAACCCAGGTCCTCTGTCTTCAGAGCCCATGTCTATTTTCTACAAGACCATCATGCTGCCCAAAGACAGATTAGTCATGAATATGCAACTATAGTTAATGGTTCTTATCATGATCCTGAGTAATCAGGTAAAGGTTATATTCTGTTCTATAGCTTCTGCTGGAGAAGGCAAAGGAAGGCTTTTTATATTGATAGTTTTTCTTTTTTTATAACTTACATTTCCCAAGACAGCTATTCCCCTTCTTTTCTTCACTTCCCTTGCCTCATCCCAGTCATCCCTCATAAAAGGGTGAGAAGGGGAGGGGAAAACCAATATTTCAACAAAGCTAACATTTTAAATAGGGTCAAAAAAAAGTCTGACATTAATGACAGTTTGCTGCACACTCACAGTCTCTTATGTTTACAAAGAAAGTGAAAGGATGCCTTCTCATATATTTTTGGGGGGGCAAGTTTCTTTATTATATCAGTCACTTCTTTAAGTTTTCTTTGAAATAGCCTATCTCCCTCCAAATTATGCATATTCATATACATAGCACGAAAAAAAATAATAAAAATTTTTAAAAAGTAATAATAAAGGGACTGTCATTCAGGGTCTATTACAATCCTGTATCACTCTACCCTGCAAATTTAGTCTCATACTGTTCTCCTTTAAATACTTCCCATTCTGATCAAATCAAATCATTTGTTTTTTCCCTTAGTTATTTCTATGCTTTCTCACCTCTGTGTCTTTAATCAAGAAGTTCCCATGTCCAGAGCACTCCTCTAAAACTATTACTGTTAGTTTATATCTTACCCATAATTGAAGACTCAGCTTAAATTCTCCTTCATGTAAACTTGCTCAATCATTTCAATTAGATAGGACTCATCATGATCTGACCTCTAAGTAGTATGTATCCCTCTTATAGTAAGTTACTCTTAATATTTTATATAGTTCTTTAAGGTTAATAAAGTGCTTTCTCACAAAAACCCTACTTATAAGTAGGAAAAGCAGAAATTATTATCCCCATTTAGACAGCACATCTCTTCAGAAAGGGGAAATGATTTCCACGGTCCCACATACAGGAAACAGAAGGTCTGAGACGCCAAGTCAGATCTTCTGACTCTAAGTAGTATCCACTCTTTCCCACAGCTTCTCTTACATATTTGTGTCATTCTATATGTAGTTTATACACATGTGAAACTTATATTACATTTATCTATATACATATCTCATCCTCTCATAGCTTGTAAGTTATCTGAAGACAGGAACTGTAACATTTTTCTTTGTGTTTTCCCCAGTATGTAGCACTGTATATTGTACCCTGTATACAGAAAGTACTTAATAAATGAATGAATGAATGAAAAATGAATGAAAAAACAAATTATTTAAATACATGAAGCAAATTATGAAAGTTCATTTGTTAAGCACTCATCATGGGTAAAAGACTGGGCTAAACAATGGAGATATAAATAGAAAAGCAAGACAGTCTTTCAAGAATCTCACTTTCTAATAGAGACAGTAAAGTAGGAGATTTCAGCAACAAATCCAGTGCAGAGGCATAGTGGTCCCTAGGGTAGAGCAGCAAAGTGGATGCTAATGTGCCTTCTTTAACGTCATTTCCATTGATAAAACTCTATCTATTGCTGATGCTGAACCATTTGATGGTACCAAGGACCTTAGTATTAAGGCCTTTCTTTTCCAGTTATATGAATGTAATAAACATAATGAATGGCAATGAAGTGAATGAGTTAGAGAATGAATGAATGATTTTAAAACCAGATGTTTCTCATAAGTTATTTCTCTTTTACTCCTCCCCCTAACTACAAATTCCAATTCTACAACTAATAAAGGAAAAAGACAGTATCTAAAGAATGAGGTCAGTGGGGCACTTCCAGTTAATAGTGATTAATTTCCCCAGAAATTGCTAAAAATAGGCGAAATGTGAAGATGGAGGAAGGGATAGACCAAAGAATCATTGAGAAGATAACTCTTCATTATAGATACTAACACAGTCATCATGGCCTCTGCACAGGGGACCCTCTTAATTAACTCCATCTCCAATCTCTGTAAATCATTAGACAATCACAAAAAAATCTTACTCATTCCAATTCATCAAAACATGCATTGGAGGCAGTTGTCGACTATCTACTGCTCATTTAATGCAATCCACAGAAAGTTGTCCTTTTGAACTATCATGGCATGCAGATGTTAATAGGAAGTCTATTAACAGAGGCACTGTAATAATGAATAGAAATTTACATCATGTGTAATCTCATTAATTGTACGATCATATCTGAGTTGACAGTTTTAATGCATTACTAAGAAAAAAGATTCTATTACACGACATTAAATATTTTATCAAGGTCAATTTGCGTAAAAATGCAGTTCCTCCATAATTTTTCATCTTTATTTGAGATACTATAATTTAAGGCATAGAATTTTTTTTAGTTTTTAAAAGAAATGGTCAGGTATATATGCACAGATCCTGGACTTCTATTTTAAGTCGTAAAAAGTCCAAGAATTTAGAAGAAAATTAATTGCTCCAAAGTATTTTTTTCATTCTCATTATATCCACACATCTGCCAGGATCCTGTCTACTTTATCATCAAGCCTCCCACTTTGGGGGATCATGTTCTGTATCTGTATGGAAGAGTGAGTGAGGAAAATCCCCAATCAAGCTCCAGCCAGGTAACTGTTGGGAACTGGCTAAACGGCACTTCTTTCAAGATCAGAGTAGCACAGTCCCTCCATGCAAAGTGTGGCAAACATCCCCATTCTCTCCAAGAATTTTCTTAGTCCATATATTTGCAGTGTTGTGATTATGGTACTGTTTTTCTAGTTCTCCTCACTTCACTCCGAAGCAATTCATACAACTCTTCCCAAGTTTCTCTAAAACTAGCTCCTTTATTGTTTCCTATGGAACAACAGTATTCCTTTCCTTTTATGTATCATGACTGATCAATGCTATGATAAATTACAGTTCTACCTGGGATAAAGTATGCTGCTTGATACCTAACAGAAAGACTCAATTTGCAGGAAGAAACATATGTTTGAGAGCATGGCTATTGGGGAAATTCTTTTTTTTCTTTTTTTTTTTACTTGACCACATGTTTGTTACAAGGGAGTTCTCTTTTTTTCTTCTTTCCTTCCAGAAGAGAACAAGAAAGGGTAAGTGACAGGTTGGGAAAAACTGAGAGGAATAAAGGGGAATACATGTTTTTTAAAAGGAAGAACCCCTTGGATTTATCTCCCCAGAGTGTTGGCTCTTTTCTGAGCAAAGAGGACAGAATTTTTGTCTTTTACAGAATCACAGAATTCCAACTTTCAAAGAAAGCAACTGAAGAATGAAGTACTAAGAGGACTAGGTTTTCTGAGTTTGAATAACCAGATACTTAATCCTCCTAAATCTCAGTTTGCTCATTTATAAAATGAAGGAGGTGGACTAAATGATCTCTAATGTTCCTTCCTATGAATCCTATGATAGCTCATGCTAGATCATGCTGGAATATCTAGTCTAACCCTACCGTTTTCCATATAAGGAAACTGAAGCCCAGAAAGACTTGAGTAACTGACTCAAGTTGACAAAAAAAAAAAAAATAGAGACAAGAATTGAATCTATATCCCCAGATTTGGGCAGATCTTCTGCTTTTCAGAACTCCTTTCTTCTTTCCATTCCTGTAACAGTGAATCTCTGCAATGTCCCCCCGCCCCCCCCCAAAAAATAAACCCCAAAAAACCAAACAAACAAACAAATAAGGAACCCAAAACTACATTCTCTGAATTTGGTTTCTGTCAACTCCATTGTGGCATAGGAGGTTAAAGAATAAATTTATGATGTGCTAAATTTCTACTAATAATGATCAACACTTCCTCTTCAATTCTTACACTTAGAGAGTTGCCTAGAGTTCTAAGCATTTACATGATTTGATTAGAGTCAAACCAAGAGAACAAAGAGCTAGGATTTGAATCCAAATCTTTTTGACTCAGGAACTGATTTTCTATCAATTATGTCATGCTAGAAAGGACTTTAAAGAGTGTAATATATATAACCTCTTCATTTTAGAGATTAAAAACAACAACAATCTAGAGCCCAGAGAAGGAAAGTGACTAAATTTCTATTCCAGGGTCATAAAGAGAGTAAGCATTTGAGAACAGCTAGTCCACTCTCTATAGTTAATGCATAAGGAAACCGAAGCTCAAAAAGAAGAAATAATCTGCCTAAAGCAAGCAGGACCAGCACTAGAATACAAGTTATGAGACTGTTTATTTTTTTCCAATTCAACTACACAACCTCTGAGTCTTGCTTAATCCTGGAGATAGAACCAAGCTAAACTTAACTGACTGAATGAACAGACCTAAAGAGTAGTCAATAATGTTTCAATGGTAACATGGAAGAGTATCTCTAGTATTGCAACTTAGATAAACCTTGGCTTAAGGTTATTTAATGTTTTTTTAGTTATTATTTGATAAATATATAAATACTATACTTAGCCAATCTACAGAAGACTAAAAGCTGAGAAGAATGGCCAATCCACTAGATGACAAAGTTGAAGTTCAATAAAGATTTTGACAGGAAAGATTATTAAGTTTCATCAAAGATGAATTTTCATAGGTATAAATGTAAAATTGTATAAGTATGGATTATAGAAGGAATTCCAGTCATCAGCTCTCTAAGGAATAACCATGGCCCAAAAGCTCATTGTAAGTCAATCATATGATGTAGCAGTCAAGAAATTTAATATGACCTAAGGCAGAATTAGGAAGTATAGCATCCAGAAGGGGAAAAGGTACTAATCCTGCTATACTATGTCCACTCATATAAATCAATGGTTTCTTTCCTAGTCTTCACAACATTATTTAAAAGTAACAACAATAATTTTATTAGTGTAGTATGTTTTAATATTTTCCATTCTATAAAACAATGTAAATTTTAAAATGGCAGAGGGTTGTGGCAATGTCCACTAGAATATGTATATTCTGCCAAAGTTCCACTTTGAAGAATTCCCAAGATGGCAATAAGAACTAATTTTTTTTTTAAATAGAAGTCCATTATTTTTTTGCCTAGCCTTAAATATATTATACCTCTCTTAAAATATATTTTCAGTTCTCCAAAATAGAACTAAATTTGGTTTCCAAGTTCACTTCACTGAGCAAAATTAAAGACTAATAACAATTACGTGCTTTTAGGTTTCTCAAACGTAACTAAAGATGCTTTATCTCTAGACAAAGATGATAAAAATAGCTAACATGTAATGAGAAAATCAAAGACTCTCCATAGGCAACATCTGCATGAACTGAGTCAATATGTTAACAAAGAATTGGTCAATGAATGGCTGAGTCATGGAGACTTCCCTATGGAGACAGAAGGGTTACTTAATTCGAGACTAGGTCATCAGCAAAAATTTCAAAAGGATTATGCCCAAGGAGCCTATATTTAGCAATCAGTATAAGGCAATTGTAGAAACTGTACAACACAATAATGCAGGCTATAAAAATTTAGCACCTTCTGAATGCCTAGCAGGATATGATCTAATAGATAGAATTATATATCAGAAAGTCACATCTTTCACAGATTGAATGCCATAAATATTCATACTACAAAAATATACTTGAAAATGTCCTGGATAATAACCAATAAACCAATAATAATAACCAATAAACTAGAATTGGATCATTATCACAGAACAAACTGTGTCCACAATTGCCTGGACATAACATTAATCCATAAAAACTTATGTTTAGTGTTTTTTAATAGTTGCCTCCATGCCAAATACTAATTTTCCAAGGTATATGAAACAAAGAGCTTCCAAAAAATAGACAATCTAGCCAGAAAGATCAAAATCATGTTAAAAGAGGATAAGATGGAAATCATCTCTGTTGCCCTGGCTGTTATTTGAATTGTAAAAAAGGCATTTTAAGTGAACTAACATAAGCTAAGCTTATATTTGCTCAACTAAAAGAAAAGTTATTTTCTTCCTCTGTGACATAGTCATAGATTACCAAATATAAAAGAACAAAAGTATGATGGCATCTTGTTCCAAGACTGCTTCCACCTGAAAACCACTGAAAAGGATGAGAAAAATGAAATGATGAAAATGACAAAATATCGAGAAGGAAATAATTATACTAAAAATCTACCTCTCATATTTGGGTGTCTACCAAACCAAGAACATGTTCTTAAACTCTGGAAAATGTTATAGATTTGCTAAATCTGTAAAAATCATTGGAGCTTTAGCGATTAAGATGCTGACAATGTTTGATGACAAATAATATTTTTACCTTATATTTCTAAAGCACCTAGAGATTTCCTTTTTGACACTATCCTTGCAATTGCTCTGGGATACAGGTAACAGAAGTATCTCTTCTCTTATGATGAGAAAACCAAAGACTAGAAAGGAGGAAAAGCTTAATATTTATAATGAGCCAGGAATTGTGCTAAGTGCTCAGAATTTAAAGAATGTATTGGTCTGTGGGAGGAAACACTTGAAAATAACTATGTACAAACTATGTACAAACAACTATGTACAAACTATGTGTAAACAGGATAAATTTGAAATAATAAACAGAAGTAAGACATTAACATTAAGAGAGAAAAGGGGAGACTTCTTGTAGAAAATGGAGTTTTGCTGAGACTTGAAGGGAGCCAAAGAAGCCAGGAGAGAACCCATGTTTACTAAGATGTCACTAGTCATATCTAATGTCCAGGGGAGGAAGGTGAAAATTGGTTTCTCTCTTTTATAGAGGAAGAGCCAAGGGGACTTATGAGGTCAAACATTTTGCTTGAGCCCACACAGAAAGCTCATGGAAGATCCAGGAACTAAAGCCAGAGGGATGGACTCCAATGGCTTTGCATGTTCCATCAACGCATGACATTTCCCGAAAGAGTTAGCACATGTTCTTGGTTTGGTAGACACCCAAATGTGAGGGGGTATAGCTGAAGATTTTCCAAATGGCTGGAGCCTCATAAATCTTCAAAAATAAGCTGGAAATCTTACAGGAACAAGATTCCTCAGACTCCCTGCCTCTGGTTAGGCTGGGATTATTATAAGAATCTATTCTTTTGTGTGGTCTTTCAACACTACAGGGTCTATCTGGGCCAAAATTAGGCAAGAACAGAAAGATGAGACAGTTAAAACTGCAAACATGGCACTTTTGAAGAAACCTTGAAGGTTAAAGTCTCATCTAAGGTTTTGGAAGTAGAGCAGGGTTACAGGTTAACCTTTGTGAAACAAGTCAATTCACCCTTACTTTAATCAATCAACATTCATTAAGCACTAGGCTATGCCCCAGACATTCTGCTAAGGACTGGCTCCCAACTCACTTGGAATTTTCTCATTGCTCCATTTCCCTGGCTAGAAAGAACTACAGTCCAAAAATTATTTGTCTCTACACACCACATAGTTGTCTTATTCAAATATGTGGTCTTGTTCATTAATTGTTTTTTGTGTGTATCTCTAGTTTCCTCAGCTAGACTCTATATTCCTTCACAATGAAGACTCTCTCCTAAATACAATTGTGAAGTATTTTATAATTTTAAAATGTTTCCTTTTTACCACCCTATGATATAAAGCAAAGATTGTTGCCCCCATTTTATAGAAAAGGAAACTGAGGTTGTGGAAGTAAAGAATTTTGTATGAGGAAATTAAGGCTAAAAAGAAAAAATGGGTTGCCAGAAGCCCTATCCCTTTACATCTTGATATATTCTTAGCATACAGCAAGGGGAAAAGCTGGGATTGATTCACATCTTCTAACCCAAATTTAGAGTTTTCTTCATTACACTAAGTTACCTCTATTTCTTACTTGCCACAGAATGCCTAATAAATTTAATAGTGTGATTCAGACATTAATGGATCTAAGACTGATTGCCTGGTTGGACTCATTGTTTAAGGCTGTCACCCCATTTCATTAATGCCTTATTCTACCTAATTTCCAAAAACTACTGTATGTAACACTGGACTTCCGAAAGGCTTATTGCCTGCTTGCCTATTATCTCCTGTCTGTTGCCCAAGTATCGATTTTCTTGATGATTATTTCATCTTGCCACAGTTTCTCCACTATCCCCGATAGGTTCTTTCTGCCTTACCTACCCTGATCCAGCAGGTCTGCTTTGTCTCCACATTCCTCCTATTCATAGTCTAGCTAATCTTTTTGTCCATAGAGTCCAAGAATTAAATTAGAATAAATATTCTCAAAGTGTTCCTATCCTATTCCTATAGTACTATTTAAAGAGGAAAATATAAAATATAGGGGGGGAAAAAAGGCAGCTTGTTTTCCCCAAGTTTCCAAGGATCTTGATGATAAGGACAAGGTGGCAATACCTAGCTGTGTAACCACGAATCAAATGCATAAAAGCCATTCTCTTTGTCAAAAGGAAGGTTTATTTAGGAGAAGAGTTTACAGACAAAAATAAAAGATAAATTAGACACACCAGCAGTGGCAAATATGAAATAGAATTGTGAGGGCTAATAGTTAGCAAGGAAAAAATTCCCCCAGGGAACTCACAATTAACCAGGATGAAGGAAGTACTCCATAAGGTGGAAGAAATCCATTGACTGGCAGATTAGACTAACCAGAGTCAGCTAGAGTAAGGAGAAAGGGGCCATTAGAGGGAAAGCACTATGAGGGAGAGAAAGTACCTCATAGAAAGCTTAGTCCTGAAGAGAATTTAGTAAAGATCTTCATCATAAGCAGATCTTTTATACCCCTTGGGAGTTTCTCAGATGCAAAGGCATGGAATACACCTTGGGAGACTAGGTCCCAGACCTGCCTAAAGATATGCCAATCAAGCTAGTTTGGGAAAGCTTAATTTCTTAACTCATGATAATAAGATAGTCTAGGAAAGCTAAGTTCCCATCAAGGTTGACTGGAAAGTTATGACAGTCTTTAAAGATGCTTACTAGATCGGAGACAGGATGGATAAATTAACTACAGATTCACTTCACATTATTCTATATGAACAGGATTTGGCAGTTCACATCAATAGTATCACAGAAGACTGAAGTTAGAAGGTGACTTATAATACAGAACAAAGAATATTAAAACTAGGAGGAGCCTTAAAATATTGGCTAGGGAGGAACCTTAAAGGTCAGAAAGCCAAGGAAAGGACTTTAGGGATCATTTGCTTTAACCTTCTTATTTCAAGGAAATTGAGATTAATGGTCAAAGTCATAGAATTAAAGAAAATTAGAGATAATGGGAACCTTACAGATTCTATCTTCCCTTGTGCTGCAGAGAAGGAAACTAGAGCCCATAGGTGAAATGGCTGCCCCAAATCCTATATAGAGGTCAGGGCTATGACACTATCCTGTTTGCAGTTTCAGATAATTGAGGGAAATGTAACTCCTCCATATGTCTAAAATACCAATCTTATAATTGAGGGAAAATAAAATGCTAAATTAAATTTAAAAATTAAAAATAAAACACCATTCTCATTTTTTGGTAAATGTGCCCTCAGCATGTATATACATTATTTTCCCTCTAGCCTTGTTTTATCGGTTGACCCAGAAAGCTCTCATCCACAATTACGTACTGATTTGTAGCACAACTAACTTTGATAATCCTAGGGCAGACAAATTCCTACACTTGCTTCTCTTTGAAGTAGCCTGTGGCTACTTCACTGTATGTATCAGTAAACCCAGCAGAGAGTGGAAAATAAATACAAAGAGTAAAATTTAAATCAGCCTTTTCTGCTTTGTGTCAGACTGAGGCTAAAATTAATAGAATTCTTTGATTTTAAAGGGGGTGTCTTCAGTGCTTGACATGTGGTAGAGAATGGATGGGTCAAAGACTGCAGAATCTGAAAGTAAGGGAATTGGTCAGGAAATCAGCATTCTTCTGTTCCTGACAAATTGTGTGATCTTAGACAAATCACTTCATTTCTGGGCTTGAGTTTCTTCTTCTGTAAAATGAAAGAGCTGGAGAAATCTGGTCTCTAAGGGCTTTTTCAGCTCAGCCATTCTATTCTCATTATTTTAAAATCCCTTCCAAATCAGATATTCATTATCAACCTTATAAAATAGATACTATGGATATTACTGTTCCCATTTTATAGGTGAAAAAACTAAGACTCAGGGAATTTAAGCATCTTGTTCATGGCTACACAACTATTAAATGAAAGAACCAGGATTAGAATCCAGCTGCTCCTGCCTCCAAGTCCATCACTCTATTACATCGTGCTATCTCCCTAGAAACCTTCAGAGGCTTCCCATGCCCTGTAGAAGGAGATAAACTCTTGCTTTATTCTAAGCTCTTTACAATCAAATTTTGTTGGAACCCACTGCCTATGACTTCACTTGTGACTATACTTGCCAGTTACAGACACAGGAAGCCACAGAGATGCTTTGCACAGTCTTCTTTCCATTGGTGAAGAATGACCAGTTTTCTGTCACTACTAGTTACACTACTAGTTACACTACCACTCGCAGAATAACATCCTGGACTGGGAAAACAACAGACAGCGAGAGCCTTATGACACAAACAGTGATGAACCAAGAGTTCACTTATTAGCAGACTAGAAGCCCAGAAGAGAGCCATGATTGAGGGTTTTTTTTTTTATTGGAAAACTGTTTCCCTGCCACTAAAGACACTATATTTCAAGGAAAGGAAAGGAAGGACTAAATGACTGCATTTCCCAAAGTAGAATCTGCACAGAGGCAAAGGAGACAAAGAACAGAATGTTTTCAACATGTGAATAATAGTTATTGATTTCTCAAACCCCAAGATCCCATTGCTCACTCCTTGCCAAAATTCTCTGCCATACAAAAGCTTATAATAATAAAAATAATAATAATAGCTAGTATTTATGTAGCACTTTACATATATTATCTCATTTGATCCTTACAAGAACCCTGTGAGGTAAGTGTTGGACATACTTTTATCCCTATTTTATAGAGGAGGAAAATTATTCTCAGGAGGGAGAAATTGAGTGAAAAGGATATGAAGAGACTGATATATTTGGATGGAGAGAACCACAAAGGAGAAGAAGTTGCTGTGTGTTGATAGCAGGAGGGAGCATATGAACATGGAAATAAAGGCCAAGGATTATTACTATTCTTACTCCTGGCTCAATGTTCACAGGATCATATATTTAAAGATGGAAGGTACTTTAGGAGTCATATAATCCTACTCCCTCATTGTATTACACATGGAAAAAAACAGAGGCCCAGAGAGGTCAAGTAATTTGCCCAAAGTCACAGCAATGAAGAGCTAAGATTTAAACTAAGATCCTCTGATTTCCAGAGAGAGAGACAGAGACAGAGACAGAAAGAGAGGGAGAGGGAGAAAGAGAAAGAGAGAAGGAGAGAGGGGGAAAGGAAGGAGGGAGGGAGAGGGAAAGGGAGGAAAAGGGAGTCGAAGAGGAAGGAGAGGGAGAGAGGGGGGAGAAGGAGAGGGAAAGAGAGGGGGAGAGGGAGAGGGAGAAAAAGAGGGAGAAGGAGAGAGAGAAAGAGGGAGAGAAGAAGAGAAGGAGAGAGGGAGGAAGAGGGAGACAGGGAGATAGGGAGACAGGGAGGGAGAGGGAGAGGGAGAAAGGGAGAGAAGGAGAGAGGCAGAGGGAGAAAGAGGGAGAAGGAGAGGGAGAGGGGGAGAAGGAAAGGGGGAAAATGACAGAGAGAAGGGAAGAGGGAGAGGGGGAGAGGGAGGGAGACAAAGGGAGGAAGTTATGAGGGTCCAGGAAATAAAAGAAATTACATCTAGATAGATGGCCAGAGACGCAGCACCTCCTGGAAAAGAGCCCGGTTTCCATGAATTCAAGATGACTGAAGGAGAGGAAGCTGAAAAAAGGATAATACTTGGGCTCTGGAGTGCTTCACATGATGCCCTCATCTCGCCCTTCCATACTGTTGTTTGGTGGGATGCTTGAGTGAACATCCTTTTGAAATACCATTGCAGAGCATCCCTTTGGCATTCATGAGCAAACTGCTAACAAGGAAGTCTTGTCAGCCTCTTCTCATTCAGCATTTCCCAGGCAGATTAACTCCCTTCAAGGGTTTCTCATGCCAGCGTAATGAAGTGTCCCCTATAAAGTTTCATATATAATAATATGTCTTAAAGAATGACTTGAGTACTATAATTGGCCCTTGACTTGGACAGTAATTATAACGGTTGTTAATTCTCAAAGATGTAAGTGGAGAGATTGAAGTTAATTTGATATCTTTAGCAATGAACTGCAGTTGGCTAACCAGAAGGAAACAGTCAAGGCATAAATGGAAAATTAAACTGCCTCTGTCACTGGGCAAAGTCTAATATACCCACCAACCAGGGGGCAGATCTGGTTTCTCCCAAGTCTGAATAAGTTTCATAGGCTGGTGCAAGTTGAGACTTAATCCTTTCTCCATTGAATTAAAATGAACTATATTGAAATTCAAGCTGTGCTTAGGTAGCTTCGGAGTGAAGTAGAGATCTGGAGATTATCCAGCTATCTAATCAATGGAAATAACCAAAGCCCATGTTCAAGCCCTCACTTGGCATGAAATCAAACTCAGACTTCCAGAATGTGAAAAAAAAATGGAAGGGACCTTCGAACATGAACTATTAGAGCTAAGAGAAACCTTAGAGCACAGAACGTGGAATGTCAGAACTGAAGAGACTTTAAAGCACAAGGATCTCATGGCTTGAAAATATTTTTTTATAAAAAGAATGTCAGAATGGGAAGGAATTTCAACATATAGAACATCAAAGCTGGAAGCGACCTTAGAACTCAAATCACTGATGAAAAAGAGCTGTTTGATCCTGGAGAAGTCACTTAACCTATTTTTGCCTAGGAACTCTCTAAGTATGGATACATTGTCCATCTACACGACTGGGCACCTGAGTGAAGGATGGATTGAAGAATAGGGAATTGTGTCAAAAAGATAGACTAGAAAGCTAAAGTGGCCCAGATATAAGGTGATGGGAGCCTCCATCAAAGTGCCTGAACCATTGCTATAGCCTTCTGGGTGATCTTCCTGTACCAACTTTCTTGGCTCTTCAATATAGTCAAAGGGATTTCAATATAGTCAAGAATTCCAGTGGCTCCAAATTATCTTCTAAATTAAAGGTAAATTTCTCTATTGGGCATTTAAATAAATCCCTTCACAATCTGGCCAGTTCCCTACTGTTTCATCTTCTTATACTATATTCTGTTCCACATATTCAACTATTTATCTATACTAGTTGCTTTTCCTCTAAAATTTCTCTCTTCAATGACTTTGAACTTACTATCCCCTATGTCTCATTGATTCTCTGGCTTCCTTGGATCAAATGTCACTTTTCACAAAAGATAAGATCTCCTCCCTTCATTGTTAGTGCTTCCCGTAGGAGATTAACTTCCTTTTAGACTGTAAATTCACCTTCCCAAGATAACTTGGGATTTACTAGTTAGATTTCTTTCTTAAGGACTATATCTTAAACCAAAAACAATCCGATTCTAATTGGCCTCCAATTAGATGGCCAAATCCCATTTGGTTATTGTTTTGGGTCCTGATTGACTCAGATTGAGTGTAAATAGGAGCATTTCTGCTCTGGCTAAAAACCTTGAGGGTCTTCCCCTCCCAAATTTATTTATGTATTTAGATTTTTTTTTTTTTTTTTTTTTTTTGACTAGGCAAGAGAGAAGATTCTTTGCCTCAATTGCTACTTAGCTTTAATCACTTAATGAGTATGGTCTCAGTCAAACTGAGCTTTTTGCTTAAAAAGGCCAAGGTCTTCCATTTCTTCTAGGGCCATTTCCAGTTGTCTTGATTTTTATCTTGTCACTGGACCCAGGTGGCTCTGGAGGGGAAAGTAAGGCAGATGATCTTGCACAACCTTCCCTCCCTTAAACCCAATTCACTTGCATGTCATGGCGTCACCTCCCTGATGTCATGGTACTCTTTGAGAAGGAAGGACCAACAATAACCTTCCTCCTTTGATAAATAGATTTCCCCTTAGAACTGAAGTTTGATAAATAATTTTAACTTAAATACCTTTTATTAAGTGTTTAATTAATCAATTAAGTACCTAAGTACTTAAATAATACAGTATAATGGATAGAGACCTTTACTTGTAACATGAATATGGGCAAATGACTTACATGCTTTCATTGTCCCCAGGCAACTCTTCCAAGACTCTAAATTATGAGTGAGTTGCTGATCAGCATAGGAATGGAGGTAGGGAATAGTTTCAACAAAGGGATTTCTTTACATCAATTAAATCAAAGATCAAGACCTCCTCCCATGCCCTCCCTCTCATTGTGCTAAATTGGAGAAAAACCATGTGTGGGTTTTAAAATACATGAGAGCTACACTTTAATGTAATATTAAAGCTATTTAATAAGAAAAATCTGTAATTTAAAACGGGGCTGCGTGAGAGTAAACAGAGCAGAAAGTCCTGCTGATGCCTAGGGATTTCTAATTATTTTACCACTAGAAAAGCATGGAGGAGAAAGTGAGCTTCAATAAACTTTTTTAGGTGTGGGTGTTTACCAACTAGGTCTTCATGGAAGGCCAGCCCATTGCAAAGAGAAATTTGTGGCCAAGCCAAGTTCAATCAACTTGATGTGGGTATGAAAGAATACAGCTCCATGTCCCAGCACTTAACCATGGACAAATTGCCATACTTCTGAACCATAGTGTCCTTAGCTGTAAAATAAGTATATCTATCCTACCTACCTCAATAGGGAGTTGTTGCAGAATACATTTTGTATGCCTTTTAAGGGTTACAATAAAAGCTTAAATTATTATTATAGACATTGTTATTGTTATAGGAATTTTTCTGCCAGGGTTGCCAGCCTCCAGACTATACCCCTCTGCTCCCACTTTTACCCCTCCCCATCTACTGATAGTGAATTAATCTTCCACAAGCATAAATATAATCATAAGTGCAATCAATGGGGAACAATATGGATTTGGAATTACACAAATTGGGCTGAAGTCTACTTCTGCTAATGATTGTCCATGTGAGCCCAGGCACAGTACTCCTTAGCTCTTGGACCCTTGTTTCTTCACTTTCGGGCCAAATGACCTCTGTGAACTTATGTCACTTCACAACTCAAAAAACTTCAGTGGCTGCCCAGGGACTATCAAACCTGGCATCCAAGGCTCTCCATCTCCTAGTACAGATATCCTCTTCTCTCCTCACCCCATCCCCATCATTTTCCTTTTTGGAGAGAGGAATAGGGAAAGTGCTAAATTTAGTCTCCAAAGTTCAAGTGAATTCAAATCCCAACTCTTCTTCTTACTACCTGTGTGAGCTTAAGTCAGTCACTTAACCCCCATGGGCTTCAAATTGATTCCTTATCCATAAAATGAGAGTGTAGGATTAGGTGCCCTCTAGAGTCCCTCCCAAACTCTGACTCTTCCCTCCCTTTTCCTCTCACATATTCTATACTATAGACAAGATGAACTAGCACTGCTCTCCAAACCCATCTCAGTCTTTCCCACTCTTTGCTTTTGCTTACGCCACCCCCGGAACCTAGAATAATCTGCTATCACCCCCTATTAAAATCCTTCAGTACTCTACCTGCTCTGTGATTTCTACACTGATTGTCATTGTAGTAGGTTCTCCCTCCCCAAACCTCTCTTCACATTGTATTGATCCTTGTAGATTCTGAACATGTTATAATTTGCTTTATGCTCCATGCCCCTGTCACTGCCTCTCTTCATTAGACTACAAAACTCCACACATAAAAACAGATGTCTTCTTTAACATTAAAGTCTCTTTCTTTCTTTTAAATTTAATTTAATTTAAATTCTCTTCCTTGATTACCATGGTGTTTCACATACAAATTATTAGAAAGACATTGTAGGACCATAGATTTAGAGTTAGACATGATCCTAGAGATCATCTAATTAATTCCCCTCATTTTACAGAAAAGGAAACTGAGATGCAAGAGACTGAGTGATTTCTTACACTGGTGATAAGAAACAGAACTGAGACACATTCAAACCCAGCTCCCTTTCTGACTTTCTTTACATGTGCCTCAAGAATATCAGTTGATAGAACTAAGGATGTTCAGAGAAGACATTTAGAGCAGCAACCATACCTTTCTTTAAGTATTTCAAGAGCTCTTATGTGAAGGAAATACCAGGCTTTCTGCTTGGCTCTAGAAGGCTAATTTAAGAGGAGCGTGGGAAAAAGACCAACTCAACAATATCTCAATCATTATGGCCCTCTAGTACTAACATAGATTACACCAGGAGGTAGCCAGTTCTCATTCCTAAAGGCTTTCAAACAAAGACCAGATGATTGCTTGTTGAGACTATTGTCCTAAAGAAAAGATTACTGTTCAAGGGGACTAGGTGACCCACTGAAATCCTTCCTCATCTGAGATTCTCTGAAATCTCTGATAGGTTTGGAAAGCCCAAAAAAGTGAGGCTTTCTGGTGATTTGAAAGCTCCTTGTTCCAAAAGGGAAATAGGATCAAGGCTCTTTCCTATAAAACATTGAAAACTAAATGGAGAACAGAAGAATCATGTAAACCCTCCACTCCTACCCCCAACAACTAAGCAACCACTGGAAAAGATGCCCCTCTTCAGCAGAAACTGAGATAATTTTAAATGGCATTGTCCTGCCTCAGTGGGTTGTGTCCCTGCCCTAGAGCCAACTACAGGGAGTGAGACTCATGGCAGAAAGGATTCATTATTGTTCTTTATTTAAAAGTAATTTCTTGCCTTTCTCTGTTGTCAGCTCTGGCTCAGCACTTTTACAGATAAACTAACTTTATATACCATTAATATAAGCCTCTGAACTTTGGGACTCTGCTACAAAAGAGGAAAAGGAAAATCCCAGTCAGCAGAAAAGGAAGATCTCTACTCTTTGTACTCATCACCCCCATCTCCACCTCTTGTGACTATAACAAAGAAGATTCAAGTTCCAGTTCAATCACTGCTACCAGTACTGCTGCAGCTGCCACTCTGACGACCTCTTTCTCCTCTTTCTGCTTTTCCACTTCTTCCTTCTCCTCCATAAAGCCTATCCTGCATTCATTTCACAGATCAAGACATATAACAAATAGAGACCTTTAGAAAGGATCTGGTTCATCTTTTCATCTGATAGCTGAGGAAACAGGCTTGGGGAGGAGAAAGGATTTAGCCAAAGTCACACAAGAAGTGACAGAACCAGAATATGAACCCAGGTCTTTTAATTCCTCTCTTATGTTCTTCCTATTGGATCATGATTCCTCTAGGTAAAGGAGCTCTCTCTTTTATGGACTCCATGGCAACTTGTCTGTACCTTTTGAGTGTTTTTATTTTGATGGTGTAAGGGAAAGGGCACTGGCTTGTGATCTGAAAACATAAGTTCAAATCAAAGCCTCAGTGGTGATGAGCTGTTTGACCCTGAGCAATGACTTCATTTTTCTCAGCTATAAACAAATCTGAGAAAACATAATGAAGCTTGCCAAGCCTACTATACAAGGTGGCCATGAAGAAAATGTTGTGTAAAACTAACATTATATGGAAAAGATAGCTATTATTATTATTAACATTATTTTATATTGCAGATCTTTGCCATGCTGTCTCATCTCCTCCCCCAGCCAGAAATCACCTTGAGGAGATCCTGATATCCTACTTCATGATATAGATATTTAATAAGGTATATTCTGTTATTATTGCTCTAAAAAAAGATGAACAGGCTGATTTTAGAAAAACGTGGAAAAATTTACATGAATTGATCTTGAGAGAAACAAGCAGAAGCAGGAAAGCATTGTACATAGCAATACCAAGACTGTGCAATGACCAACTATAATAGACTTAGTTCTTTTCAGTAATTCAGTGATGCAATGCAATCTCAAAAAACTTTGGAGGGAAAATGCCTTCCATAGTCAGAGAGAGAACTATTGAGACTGAATGTAAATAACTCTGGGAGATGACTAAAAACCATTACATTAAATTCCCAATCCCTATATTTATGCACACATGCATTTTTTATTTCCTTCACAAGCTAATTGTACAATAATTCAGAGTCTGATTCTTTTTGTACAGCAAAATAATGTTTTGGTCATGTATACTTATTGTGTATCTAAGTTATATTTTAATATATTTAACATCTACTGGTCATCCTGCCATCTAGGGGAGGGGGTGGGGGCGGGTAAGAGGTGAAAAATTGGAACAAGAGGTTTGGCAATTGTTAATGCTGTAAAGTTACCCATGTATATATCCTGTAAATAAAAGGCTATTAAATAAAAATAAAAAAAAGAGAGACTGAATGTAAATCAACACATTCTTATGTTCACTTTTTTTCCTCTCTAGTGGTTTTTCCCTTTTGCTCTCATTTTTCTCTCCCAACATGATTCATATAGAAATATATTAAAAATGAATATACATGTATCACAAAAAAGTATTGTTTTACATATAACGAGGAAAAATAAAAATAAAAATAAGGTATCTTCTGTCTCTCCCAATCCCTAAGTCCATGAAGTGCAAGCTCTGTTAGTATTCCCTCTGCTACATGTCATCTGGTCCTCCCTCTCCTTGTCAGTCTAATTGTAACCTCTGTAGTTTAACTCCTTATCTCCTCTCACTTAGACTATTGTAATAACCTCCCACCTGGTCTCTCTGCTTCCAGTTTTATCCCTTCTCCAAGCCACAAAACTGCTGAGGTCATCTCCCTAAAGCACAGATCTAATCACTTCCTTCTTGGGCTTTAAAAAAAAAAAAAAGACACATTCAATGAATAACTATTACTTAGTGAATTCATTCTACAAGTTAACTCACACAAGGCAAGTGCTCACATGGAGGTCAGGAGAAATGATGCAAGGACACTCTCAAGGCCTTTCCAAAGGGATCAATCACATGACATGGGAGTCACAGGAACTCCTAGCATAGCATGTCCACATCAAAGAAGTGACTGTGCTTTATCTGCAAAGCAGAATTTCAGTAGCTCAATAGAAACATGCAGTGTACCAATTTAGAGACCTTTCCTGCTACATGTTCGTATGGACTATTTGTGCCCAACCTGGGTAGATCTTTCAAGCTTGTATTGTCCCAAGCCTTTTTCTGACCCCAACATAGTGATGTCATCTTGGTCTGCTTGGAGAAAAAGGACAATCGCCATCATCATTACTTGAAGGGTGGAAAGTGGGAGGAGGAGAGAGAAAAGATCTTAGGCTACCATTGAAGATCCCTCTACAATCTGGCTCCAACCTACTTTTTGATCTTATTTTATATCATTCTCTTTCACAGATTCGTTGGTCCAGCAAAACAATCTCAATCTAAAACTGCTATTGACACATCCCCCAAGTCTGAAAGCAGTCTTCTCTACACACCTATTGTTTTTTTTGCAATCCTTCTATTCTTCTGAGGCTTGAAACAGTTCCTCCATGTACTTTCCCTGTTTCCCTTTATTATAAGTAATTGTTCCCTCTTCTAATCCTCTAACTTCCACCCAAATCTTTCCTATGTACTTATTATGTAACCTATAGTTCCATTAGTTGAGTACTTATTTTATCCTCCTACAGTTTCCTCCTCTGTAAAATGAGCTGGAGAAAGAAATGGTAAACCACTCCAGTAGTTTGCCAAGAAAACTCCAAATCAGATTTCAAAGATCCTGTCTGATTTAACAATATCAACAACTACTAAGCTCCTTGAAGGCAGATGATAATTTTTCTCCTCTTTGTGTAACTACATCTATTATAGTGCCTGGAATATGACAGATGCTTAATAAAATGTTTGTTGAATTAAATATAATTGAATTAAGAAATGTTTTCTGAACAAATGAATGACTCAGTATCATGGGAATGAAAAGAACACCAAACTGATAATTCTAATCTAACAGATGCCTGATTTAAACCCTGGGTCTGTTTTCTCATTTATAAAATTGGGGAGATGATTTTCAACAATGTGATGATTAAGGGTAATTCCAATAGAAGTAGGATGGGAAATACCATCACCATCCAGAGAGAGAACTATGGAGACCAAATGTGGATCAAAGTATAGTATTTTCACCTTTTTGTTGTTGTTTATTTCTTGGTTTTCCTCTCATAGTTTTTTTTTCCTTTTGATCTGATTTTCCTTGCACAGCATGACGAATATGGAAATGTCTTTAGAAGAATTGCACATGTTTATTAACCTATATTGAATTACTTGCAGTCTTAAAGGAGAGGTGTGGGGGAGAGAGAAAGAAAAATCTGGAACACAAGGTTTTACAAAGATGAATGTTGAAAACTACTTTTGACACCCTTTGATCCAGTAGTGTTTCTACTGGGCTTATACCCCAAGGAGATACTAAAGAAGGGAAAGGGACCAGTATGTGCCAAAATGTTTGTGGCAGCCCTCTTTGTAGTGGCTAGAAGCTGGAAACTGAGTGGATGCCCATCAATTGGAGAATGGTTGGGTAAATTGTGGTATATCAATGTTATGGAATATTATTGTTCTGTAAGAAACAACCAACAGGATGAATACAGAGAGGCCTGGGGAGGATTACATGAACTGATGCTAAGTGAAATGAGCAGAACCAAGAGATCATTATATACTTCAACAACGATACTGTATGAAAATGTAATCTGATGGAAGTGGATTTCTTTGACAAAGAGACCTAATTCAGTTTCAATTGATCAATGATGGACAGAAGCAGCTACACCCAAAGAAAAAACACTAAGAAATGAATGTAAACTGTTTGCATTTTTGTTTTTCTTCCCGGGTTACTTCTACCTTCTGAATCCAATTCTCCCTGTGCAACAAGAAAACTGTTTGGATCTGCACACATACATTGTATCTAGGATATACTAGGACATATTCAACATGTATAGGACTGATTGCCATCTAGGGGAGGGGGTGGAGGGTGGGAGGGAAAAATCGGAACAGAAGTGAGTGCAAGGGATAATGTTATAAAAAAATTACCCTGGCATGGATTCTGTCAATAAAAAGTTACTATTAAAAAAAAAGAAAGAAAGAAAGAAAGAAAACTACTTTTGCAAGTATTTGGAAAAAATAAAATACTATTTAAAAATAAAATTAGGGATATGAAACAGGGGTTCTAGCTCTAGCTCTAGAAAAGATTATAGAATCATGAATCTTAGATCAGCAAAGGAATGTTGAAGTCATCTGGTTCTTTCCCTACCTTCTGGCACAAAGCTCAGAGAGAAAACCAACCCATCGGATAATAATTAGAATATTAAAAGAGCATGATAAACTGTAACACTGCATCAAACCTAAAAAAGATTAAATTTAATACGAGTAAATGGAATATGTTACACTGTTTCATAAAATTAACTTAACAAGAAGGAGAAAGTATGGTTAGATAATATTTTATCTGACAAAAAAAGATCTGAGGCTTTTGGTGGAACTCAATCTCTTTATGAGTCAATGATGTGAGAGGGCAGTAGAAAAAAAAAAGCCAATGAGAATTTAGTCTTTATTAAAAGAAATAAAGCATCCAGGAATTAGGAAGTACTGTCTTATTGTGCTCAGTTCTAGTCAGACCACATATAGAGTATTTTTTCTTCCTCTCGATGTCATATTTTGGAAAGAATATTCACAAGAACATCCAGAAGGGAGTGACTAGGATATTGCATGGCCTTTAGTTCAGGAATAGTTAAAGGAACTTGCATTGTTTTGCCTCAAGAGAGAAAAATCTATCAGGGGAAAAATAACTGTCTTCAAGTATTTGAAGGATTGTACTACAGAAGAAGGATCTGATGTATTCTGTTGGGTCCCAGACACCAGAATGAGAAGCCATGGATAGAAAACATAAGAAGGTAAATTTAGGCTTGCCATAAGGCAAAACTTGCTCACAGAAAGCCCTCTCCAGAAATAATGTTTCAGGAGATAGTAGGAAGATCTTCATAATAACGTGGGACATCTACCTGTGAAGGCTATAGTGGGAATGGTTTTTCAAGCATTATTTGAACTATATAGTTTCAGTGGTCCCTCTTACCTCTCTTCTTTATGATATTGTGACTTAAATTCTCCTTGAAATGCCCCAGTAATAGGGAACAACTGCCTCATAAGTCAACTATTTATTTTTCTATAATTGATAGGACCTTCCAATATATATTGAGCCTTATGTAGACAATACAGCATAAGAAAAAAAGACAGTAAGCCTCAGGTTGTAAGATTAACTCTGTGGACATAGTGCATCTGTATCTTAGCCTCTTCAGACAGCACAAACACTACAACAATATAAATGAAGATGACACTAGACCATGCTAACAGGCAAAAAACAAAATAAAACAAAAACAAAACAAAACAAAAAACCTAAAACCCCAAATCAAAGAAAATGAGCAATGCTGCTTCAACATTATTAAAATTAAAGCACCAACCCAATCCTTCCATTGTGAAAACAAACAAAAAACTACAAAAATGGAAAGAGACATGGATTGTCAGCAGCGATTACTTTTTTAAGTTGTTTTCCACAATTCCTTTTTATTAGTAGGTATTGTGAGGAAAATATTGTTCGTTGGAAAGTGACTGATGTTTCAAAAAAATTATCAGGGAAAAATAAATTATTGAATGCAAGGCAGAATAAATAAATAAGGGGGCTGTGCTAGACAGCCTCACAAGACTTTCTGGATTTAATACTCCCTTTTCTATGTTCTAAGGCACTTCCAATTCAAACATTCTTTTCTAAGCTCCTCTCCAGCTCTGGTCTTCTATGATTTAATGTTTCTGTGATTCTACATGTATGCATAGCACATGTCTCATTAGAGACTTGTTTTAATCAACATTAATAATTCGTTTAATTAATAGAGGGGACCTGTTTGCCCATCAGATGAACAATAACACTTTAGATTCACTTCTCAGACCTTCTTTCTGAATTCATTAGGCTGAATGTATGGGATCTATTACTGTCAGTGTGGTGTGTCTGTATATTTATGGCCCTCCAGGTGGTTACTTTCACACAGAAAACGGGTGGCGTGGTGTGGTACGTGTGAGTGTGTGTATGGGTGTGTGTGTATTTTATTGCTAAGACAAATGGTTCCCTGTTGTAATAAACCATTTATTGCAACAGCAAAAAATGCTCTGAGTCTAAGAAACTGTCAGTTACCACCAAGTGCTCATTATGCATGCGCCAAGATGCCATCCCAAAGAGAAGCCGCTTTCCACCAGGCAGTTCAGCCACCCAGTGGAATTGTAACCGATTAAAGCAGCTGTATAATATCTTGTCTCTTGGGATTAATTAAATGCTTTCCAACTGTGATACAGTCATCATGTAAAATATTTTTTAATTTATTTTTCAAAAATAAATGAGGATATAAACATTTTATATGATGGCAGAGGAATGGCAGTAAACTCATAGTGCAGAAACAAGAGAGAGCATGGGAGAAAAAAGCCAGCTCTGGGTCCAGAAGTCGGGAACATGGGGGTCAAGAACCAGCTCTGCTCCTCACTTGCTGTGTGACCCTGTGCAAAGTTTTTAACCACCCCAAATGTCAATCTCCATGTCTCTAAAACAAGATGTTTATATTTCATTCTTAAGCTTTCTTCTGCTTTATTATTCTCTATCCTAAGGTTCTTTACAACTCAAAGATTATATCTTCTGTGATTAAACACTGCATAACCTAAATACTTCAAGGCTGAAAGATGAGGAAAAGAAAAGAAAGGGAAGGAAGAAAGGGAAGGAAGGAAGGAAGGAAGGAAGGGAAGGGAGGGAGGGAGGGAGGGAGGGAGGGAGGAAGGGAGGGAGGGAGGGAGGAAGGAGGGAGGGAGGGAGGGGGGAAGAAAGGAAGGGAGGAAGGAGGGAGGGAGGGGAAAGGAAAAGGAAGGAGGAAGGAGGAAGAGAGGAAAGAAGGGGAGGGAGGAAGGGAGGGAGGGAGGGAGGGAGGAAGGGAGGAAGGGGGAGGGAGGGAGGAAAGGGAGGAGGGAGGGAGGGAGGAAGGAAGGAAAGGAGGGAGGGAGGAAGGGAGGGAGGGAGGGAGGGAGGGAGGGAGGAAGGGAGGGAGGGAGGGAGGGAGGGAGGGAGGAAGGGAGGGAGGGAGGGAGGAAGGAGGGAGGGAGGGAAGGTAGATGGAAGGAGGACGGGAGGGAAGGAAGAAGGAGGAGGGAGGAAGAAAAAGAAGAGGAATAAGAGCAGAGAGAAAAAGAGGAAAAGGAGAAAGAAGCAAAAGCAGGAGGAGGAAGAAGAAGAGGAGGAGGAGATACTGTGTCACGCAGCTAGTAAGTGGGTGAGGCAAGATTTCAATTCAGGTCTTTCTGCCTCCAAGTCCAGTGATCTATCCTCTGTGCCACCTAGCTATCCCCTTTATATGAGGAAACTGAGAGCAGACAGGTCAATGAATTTGTTTGAAATGACACAACCAGTAAGCATCAGAACCGAGATTCCAACAAGTTTCCTAACTCCAAGTCCCACTCTCTTTCCCACATACTATACTTCCTATCCAAAGGACTGGCCTTCCTTTCAGCTTTCATATCACCTATTCTATATCCTTAAGTCTGTTCCAATATCCAATTTCTATAACATTCTCCTGAATTGATCCCTCAGGCCATAGGCAAAAGGTCTAAAAGGAAATAGCAAGTCAGCAATTCTTCAGGGAATCTGATTAACAGAGAAAAGCTACAATGAAACCATCAGGTCCCAAGGGGAGAATTTAGACCATATGATGCCATTTGGCTATGGGATTCTTGCCTGAATTCTTCCTCTGTGAGCCAGATTGTCAAGACATCTTGTGCTGTTTAACATACATACATAGGAGTATTTTTCCCCTGAAATTTGGTTTCTCTCACGGGAAGGGATTGAAACGTTATCCTTCAGGAAGTAAGTAGGGTAGACATGAATTTGAAAGTAAACCCTCTACTTCCTAATACTGTACTGTTCCCTCTGGAGCAGAATGTGTTCTGTGGGTCCAAAGAGATCACAGTTTCTTTCTTGACATATACTAGAAAAATACAACAACAACAACAACAACACATACGGTGTTTACTGTGACCTAGGCACTGTGTTAAATAAATATTCTAGAACTATTCTCTCATTCGATGCTCACAACAGCTCTGGAAGGTAGGTGCTATTATTATCCTCATTTTACAGTAAAAGAAACTGAGGAAAAAGTAAATTAAGTGACATTCCCAGGGGCACATAGCTAAGAAGTATCTAAAACTGGATTTGAACTCAAGGCTTCCTGACTGCTGCCTGTACCACTCAGCTGTCTCTAAAACACATCTTTAGGGTTGAAGTTGAGCCATTTGAATGTAAATTCCTTGAGGAAAATATAGGCATATTCTGTCTTCCTCTGTATCTCCACTATTTATCCCAGTGCCTGGCACCTGGTAAGCTCTTAATAAATACTTGTTGACTTGATTGATACACAATAGTGTCAATCACACAGTCCCAAAACTGTTAATCATATTTACTACATGCATAATGAAATGAATCCTTTTTTTCTTTTGTAAAGGATATTTTGGCGTACGTCTGTGATTTCGTCTGACAAAGAAACAATATTGTTGCGGACCCACAATATCCTGTTCTAGTCTTAGAAAGTCCACCTGAGATATTCAGAAGTTGAGAGAGGTGTCCAGATTCACATTGCTGGTAAATCAGAGATTGTACTTTAGTCCAGATCTTCCTGATTTGAAGTCCAATTGTCTTCTGTGCTGTGCTGCTTTTCTGTGCAAGTCCTTTTTTGGGTCAGAGCTGTGATTTCATTGGTAAAAGGAAATTCCCAAGAGACTCTGAGTCACTTATTCTAAATTCCACATTTTAGAGATGGGACACTAAGGATTATTGAGATTAAGGAATTTCCTCATAAACTCTTATCTACTAATTCAAAAAGGGATGCAATAGGGCAAAAAATAATGATATAATTCGGGAGTCGAATTAAGTCAAGTTAGCAAATATTTATCAGATACATATCATGTGCTTGCTAGGAATTATGCTAAACAATGGAGTTTCCAAAGGAAAAGAAAAAAAAAAAAAAATAAAGCAAAAACCAAGCCCTTCTCTGAAGGAGCTCATGGCCTAATAAAGTATCACACAGAGTTGGAAGAAAGATGTTCTTGAGCTTGGGGGTCATAGAATTGTATCATCTTTACAACAACTTCTGAACATCTACAAAGAGAAAGAACTTGTTTATTCATGAAAAGAGCTTGCTCCATTTGGGAGCAACTCAATTATCAGGAAGTTATTGTACAGAGTCATTATCTCTCCCCTCTAATTTTCAGCCATTGTTATTCCCTTTATCCCTTAGGGTAGCCATATGCTTTCTCATTATCTTTTCCACCTATATTGGTTCCAATTTGCTTCTTAACTCTTACATTTAGTGTAGTTATAGAAAGGATTACTACTCAGGTAGGATTTCAATTTAATGATCTCTGAGTGCCTCCTATCTTTGAAATTTTGTGATTGTTCCACATTTTCCAAGCTGAAGACCATTCACTTTCACAGTAATAGTGGAATCAAAATAAAGGTTAAGTTATCTATCTTACTTCCTGGATCAACTGTTAAGTAGTTCAGAGACTTCTCCCTTCTCCCCTAAAAGTCTGTAAAACACCTTGGTTTCCCCTCTTTCCCTCCTCCTATGTCCCCCTCAAGAATTATGATGAAGAAAATAAATGAAATGTGTTGATATGAAAATTTGAAGAATATGAATACATTTTACACAGCATTTTTAAGTTTGCAAAGTACTTTATATATAATCTCATTTAATCCTCACAGTGACCCTGAAAATGATTATTATTTCTATTTTATAGATATAAAAACTGAGGCTGAAAAAAGTTAAATAAGTCATCCAGGATCATACAGCCAGTGTCTTAGGCAAGATTCAAATTAAGGTCTTCTATCCACTATGCCATTTAGTTTCACATTAAATAATAATTATAATAAAAATTACATATACATACACACACAAACACACATATATGGCTTTAAATCTTGCAAACAAATATTATGCTATTTAATCTTCAGAACAAACCAAGTAAGTAGATGTTATATGAGCTCTTTCAGAGAAGGGCTTGGTTTTTTGCTTTTTTTTTTCCTTTGGCAGTCTATTACTTAGCATAATGTCTAGCAGGCACATGATATATATCCCATAAATGTTTGCTAACTTGACAGAATTTGACTCCTAGGAAGTAGATGGTATTATTATCCCCATTTTACAAGAAGAAACTGAGGCAGAAAACAGTTAAGAGATCTGCCCAAGGTCACAACTAGTAAGTGCATGACTACAGTTGAACTCACTGAGTCCCTGACTCTAGGTCAGTGTATTATGTATTAGGTCATCTAGCTTCTAACCTGTGGCTTAATTTATGATTCTTTTGCCTCACATCTGCAAACTGAAATTTATAGACCATTCAACACTTGAGTAAAATTAAAGTATATAGTATGTAGAAATATACATATATGTAAACATGTGTGCATACATATTTATACACTTTAATATACTTATAAATATGTCATATGCAGATACATACATATTTAGACCTGTTATTTCAATGGAGGGTTACCTGGGGCACAGATAGGTCACATAGACAACAAATATATGATATGGAATTTGAACCTAGACTCCTCTGACTCTACTACTTCCCAAGACCATCATACGATTCATAGGAGTTCCTAGAATGGGCCAGTCTTGGTATATCTTGATGGAACATTCTGATTTACTCTTCCCCTCAGGGCAAGGACCCTTGCAATGAGGAAAATCCCTCATTGAAAACAGCATATCCAGCCAAAGATCTATACTGACCACTCATTAGATCCCAGAATCAACCAGGCTTCAAAGTATTGTTGTTATTATTTTCCTTAAAATCTACTAAAAGTGTTTAAATAATCTGAAATTTCTGTTTCTCTTAGTCAAAACTGTTGTGTTTGAAAAGGTGGCACCTATGCCTTAATGCCATGGAAACTAGCCATTTCTGTATGGTTAATGGGCTTAAAATAGATGCCAAGTTAGCCAGGAAAATTCAGAATGATGTAGATTTATTTTACAAAACAGATGAGCGAAGAGAGATATGCTCCCCCACAGCTAAAATATAACTCTTTATAAGCCAGTCAGCCATACCATCCACAATACTGAACACTAAACTATGTGTGAAGTAACTATAATATAGCAATAAATAATGCTATATTTGGAGTCAAAATACATAGATTCACAGCCCAGCCATTTAGTGGTATGGTCTTTGAAAAAGGCATAGAATTACGGATTTAGTGATTGGGCAATCAGTAAACAATTTATTAAATGCTTTCCACGTTCCAGGTACTATGTTAAGAGTCAAGAGTACAAAGAAAGGTGAAAAGTGCCATCATTTTTTCCCAAGGAACTCACATTCTTAAGGAGCAGACAAAATACAAATAATTATACTTATAAGCTCTAGACAGTGTGGAAAGGCACTAGCAGCTGTAGGACCAGCTCCTACAAAAGATAAGATTTGAGTTTTGGGTAAGGAAGCCAACTTTTTTCAATAGATCCAAGCTCTGGATATATTTGGATATAAGGTAGACTACTTCATAATTGAGTCTCTAGAAAATGACTCCAGTCATCCTGATCTCTATCTGGCCACTGGACCCAGGTGGCTCTGGAGGGGAAAGTGAGGCTTGCATGTCATGGCCCCACCTCCCTGATGTCATGGTGCTCTTTGAGAAGGAAGGACAAAGAATAACAAGAAATCCAGCCAAGCTATAGGATGAAAAGTGAGGAGAGAAAGCATTCCAGAGATAAGGAACAGCCAGCACAAAAACACAGGTTGGGAGATTGGACTGTTAAATGTGAGAAGTGGACAAAAAAAAAAAATCAGTGTAACTAGATAGAAGAAATTGTGAAGTTTAAATAAGAATTTGTAAAACATAAAAAGACTATGAAAGTAGGATGGGATATGATGGTGAATGTCTTTAAACAGTAGAGAACGCTAGATTTGATCCTAAAGCTAATAAGGAGCTAGCGGTATTTATTGAGTACTTACTTATCTACTTAGGTGACATAGGATTGAATTTCAGTATAATCAATTTGGCAGCAGCAACATGAAGGATGGACTGGTATGGGGAGAGACTTGACATAAAGAGAAAAATTATAAGGCTATTGCAATAATCCAGGCAAGATAAAGCCTTGAACCAAGGTATTCCCAGGATGCTTAGTACTATGTCTGATATATAGTAGGTGCTTAATAAATGCTAGCTGACTGATTGGTGGCTTTGTAAGTGTGACCAAAGGGACATATACTATATTTGAAGCCTGCATGACTGGGAGTCCACATTTCACATTCATCAGAACATAAAAATTAGAAAGAAATTTTATTAGGAATTAGAAATTAGAAAATTTTTTAAAAAGGGAGAGTTTGGGAGGAAGGATGTTAAGTTCTATATTAGACATGTTGAATTTAAGATGTCTTTGGTATATACAATTCCAGACACTTAAAAAGCAATTGGTATTACATAAGTGTAGTACAGCAGATGAAATTAGGAGAAGATACATAGATATGGGAATCATCTGCATAAATATGATAGATGAAGCTACCAGACCTGACAAGTTCATTAGGAAAGAAAGCATGGGAAAAGAGGGCCCAGGAGAGAATGTTAGGGAACAATCATTCACAAAGGAGACTGAGAAGAAACAGATATGTGAGAGAAAACTAGAAAGGTATATAATAGGAGAGTATGAACTAGAATGTCATAGGCTAAAGGTAATCAGAAGGTGGAAAATAAGGAAACAGCCATTAAATTTGGCAATTAAAAAATACCTGGTAACTTAGCAGTGGAGAAAGAGGGGAGCAATTTCAGTGGCAGAATAGGTTGGAAGCCAGATTTCAGAAAATTTAGAAGAGAAAGTAGAGGTACTTAGTATGACAGCTTTCTCAAGTAGTATAGCAAAGAAAGGGAGGAGAGATAAAAGTTAATAGCCAGATCAAGGAAGGATTCTTTAAAAAAAAAAAAAAAAAAAAAAAAAAAAGATGGGGAAACAGAGATATGTTTGCAGGTGGCAGGAAAGGACTCCAAAGATAGGAAGAGATTAAAGATCAGAAAGAGTATGGGGATGATGGGGGAGGAGAGAATTACCTTGGCAGAACAACCACCTCTTCATGCAAAACAGAGATGAAGAAGGAGAAAGAGGGAGATGTTATCAGAATGAGGTAAGATGAAGAGGAGAAGTCTAGTGAACTCAGGAATTTTCTTTTCTTTTTTTCCTTTTTCTTTCTTTTTGTTTTGTTGTGTGTGACAAGGTCCTCCACTGAAAGAGTGAAGTTAGGGAGCACCACAACAGGCTTAAGAGGGATGAAAAAAAATTGGAAAAGCTGCTGTGACAAATGAGCTATTGAGACAAAAATTCCAAGACAGTTTCTGGGTAATTAACAATCAATTTATTAATTAGGCTAGTCATCAATCAATAAATTGATGGTCAATAGTTTATCTTGGTGACCAAAGACACTGAGGAAAATCCTAAAAAGCCTTGAATCCCTTCTGAAAAGGAATTCTCCTTAGAAATGAAAATCAATCTTGATCGGTAAACAATTTAATAAAGAACTTGGCTAAAAGTCTTCAGCTCTTCCTTCTGATAATGAAACTCAGCTTCCAGCAATCTGAGTAGGGGAAACCATTTCTATCCATTTGTATGTCTGGCTGGTTTTCTCCTTGACTAGCTGGCTCACCCTAACTCTAATGGAGGAGATCAGGGACAGGAGTCACTTTTCTCAGTTAGCCCACATTGGATTCTATTTATATAGTAAACAGAAATTAAGTCTTCTAGTTGGGTGGGGTTCTGACAAAATTGACCCACCGTATTTCTTAAGGGCTAGGAACAATCTCATCCATCAGTTATGCCCTTCAAAGAGTGACTAACCTTAAACAGATTTGGGCCTTTACAATAAATGAAGGAAAAGTGGTGGATTATAATAAATAGTTATTAATATTAGTTTCTCTTCGAGTGAGTCAATGGGGAAAATGAATTAAAAGGATTACATTGCTTTCATATCGTTGTATCCCTGGTATTTAATAGTGTTGTCTTGTATGTAGTATGCACTTAATAAATGATTTATGAATTACATTGACTCATCTAACTCAATTTCATTTTATAGATAAGTCTCAGAGAGAAGTATCTTCCCCCAAGTCCCATAGACAGTTATAATTATAGTTCATAAATATCTATTAAATCCCTTTTATGAGTTTGTTTAAACACTGAAGATTTATATACAAATAAAAAATACAGTCCTTACCTTCAAATAGCTTTCAATCTAATAACAGAAAACAATACACAAAATGATGTGAACTCTAAACCAGCCCATTCTGATCCCCTTGCCAGGGAGTGCTAGAGGTCAGTTTTACCAAATTATAAATTCCCCAGATGGGAAGCTGGAATTCTAAATCAACTCATAGACGTCCATGGTTAGTAGCTCTAATCTATCCATCCAATCTCCACCCTCTGAGACTTGATTAGCATATCTTTAGACAAGTCTGGAACCTGGACAATTATGTAGACTCCTGGCTCCTCCTTAATTCCTTCCTAATTCCTCCCACACTCCTTTCCTTATCCTGTTCTTCCTATCCCCTGAGACTTTAAAGGTTCCCAAACATAGAAGCAAGTTACTTAATTACCTATGATTTGGCTTCACTTAGCGACATCTTAGTCACATAATAAATAACAAATCTTTGTAATCTGTGAAAAGCGTGACATGATTTCTTCATGCAAATCGAACCATTATGCTCTCCTAAATTTATTTCATATATCTACTTCATATACACAGCACAAAAGATAGCTGAAACTGAGGGGGTGGGAATAGGGAATGGGGTCCATATGGCAGAAGTCCAAAGTCAAAAGCAGACTAACTGGCAGATATTAAAATCTCATGATTTGAATTCAGCTTCTCTGACTTAAAAGACCAGTTACTCTTTTCTCTACTCAACACTGTCTACCACTCTGTGCCTCAGTTTCCTTATCTGTAAGGTGGGAGCAATAATAGCTTCATGTTATGATTCACAGTGTAATCAATAAGATAAAATACAAACTTCAATGAAAACCCCTTTGTAAATCTAAAAGTCTCCCAGCAAAGTCACATTATTATTCTACACAATCCCATGCTCTATCCTGAACCTTGGAACATACATAGATGAAAGATAATATTGGTCCTGCCTTAAGGAGCTACTGTGGAGGGGAGATAAGACATATAAGGAAATCTGTAACACAAAGCAGAATATGCCATCAGAGTATAAACTAGAAAGTGAATGTCAGTCAAGAATGCTGGGATCTCATCATTTCACTTTTTGCAAGAGGATGTTCCCAGTCCTCCCACTCTTCACTCCCCAGTCCTCTCCCACATACATAATTGGTTTGCACTGCTACCTACCTCTATTAAAATATTAGATTGTGGAGGCAAAGATGGTAGCAACACACAATATTACACATAAATAAGTACTTTATAAAAGTTTATTGCCTCATGGATTGAGTCAGGAAAAGATCCTATTTGAACCTTGAAGGAAAATCGAGTACTCTTCAAGTGTGGATGTTGAAGCATTCAACCTATTTGGCAATCTTATTTTCTCTTTCTCTGGGGAGCAGAAATCAAAGATTACAGGTGGTCAATAGTACAGGCCTTTACTAATAGGTTTAAACTCCTCCGGGAACATAAAGACTACTAGATGTGACACTTTGGTCCCAGTTCTAAATGAAGAGATTTCAAAGGAAAAAAATAATTTATACAACTGAGCACCACGGAATTACCTAGACAATATGACCTTTCAAATATCCCCAAAATGAAAACCAGAAGGGTTTACCATAATAGCCTGCTCTGCCTGAGCAAAATGATGGAGGTGGCTAGAATCCAGCCATCAGTGTCATGGTACTGATTCTTAGAGCTTTAGTAACCTGCTCAGATGAAGACTGGCACAGCTGGGAAAAACCCATCCCAGCTACCCTACCAGCTTGCTGCATATGTGTTCCAATCTCAACAAGTTTGACAGTTGGACCTACCAAATACCCTTGGCAGTAATCCATTTGTCTCTAAGTGCACAGGGTCTTCTTTACCATCCATCAACATGTTCTATTTTTCATGAAGGCAAATGTCCTTATTGTCAGCTGCACATCCCTGCATAAAAGGTTGGGGTAAGACATGGCCATCCTTCATGTCAGTGGCCAAGCACCTCAGACACTAAAGCCCCAGCTGCATCTAATAGCAAGTGTGAGCCCAGAGGACAAAGATAATGCCCTTAGAGCAAGTCAGATGTCTATCCCTGATTAAAGAGGGCTCTGTCCCCTAATGGTGATCCTATCACTGGGGGATGGGAAAAGTGAGGGATACTGTCCAGGGGAAAATTATCTAGAATAGGCAGGGAAGCAGATCAGAGTTCACACAGAAAAACACAGCACATCCATGATGCAGGGCATGCTGAAGTCAGCTTAAACTGTTAAATATGTGAATATTTACACCTTTGAAATCAACAAACACTACAAATCACGCTTGATTTATTGTTGTGCTGATTATGGGCCAAAAAAAGTAATGGTAATAATGAAAATGCTAACAAAGAAAATGGAGATAATGCAGATTAAGTTAAAAAGCATGACCTGCATATATTTCCTCCCAGAAAACATCGTTGTTAAACATTTATCAGCACCCCTTCACTGCCTGCCTCCCACTCACAAAATGCCTATCAAAGCAAATTGTTTCCAACTCTTGTTAAATTCAAATCTCCATCCTCTCCAATCAGGAGTTTCTGTCTGCCCCCTATAACTTCTCACTTGATCTTTTCTCTCTTCTTCAGTCACTTCTGATTCTTCATAACCCCATTTTGGGGTTTTTTTGGCAAAGATACTAAAGTGGTTTTGCCATTTCCTTCTCCAGCTCATTTTACAGATGAGGAAACTAAGGCAAATGGGGTGAAGTGACTTGCCCAGAGTCATACAACTAATATCTGAGTCTGGATTTGACTTTACAATTTAACTGACTCCAGCCTGGAATTTTATCCACTGTCCATCTTCCATAGAGCTTTTCAAATGACATTTCTGATATAGTTCCTGTCTCCTGTTTCTGGATCATCCTTTGTATGACTTTGACCTATTTCATGTTTCTACTTCATTTCCTGTCCGATCTCCTAGGACACTTCTTCATTCCCCAATTCTACTGATCTCAGAATCCAGAGATTCTTGCCCCTATCTTACCAAAGATTCCACAGAGATGCTACTTTCTTCTGCCTGTTTTAATATTTTGTGAGTACCAGAGCTGCCCATTCATGATCCTGCCTCCTGGTAGTGACTTCCTCATCTCTCTTTTTGATCACAAATTAACTGGTTTTCCTTTTTATTTCACTTCTTACCAGTAAGTTCTAGTTGTGAATATTACAGTCTACTTGCCTTCATCCTATACCAAATGGATCACCCTTTGTTTTGAGACACATGCTCCCCTCAACACACAGAGTGAGCAAATAGATGACCATAAAAATAATTCCAGTATACATATGACCATCTGTTGCAAAAGATATAGCAAAGGATTCTAAGAGGAATTCAACAATGGCTTCCAAGCCAAGCCAAACTGGCAAGGGTTTTGTTATTTAGTTGCTTCATTGCTCTGGACATTTTCCTCCTTTTCTACTTTTTAGGTAAAGAAGGGTTCAAATTCTCAGGTTCTGGCTGGAAGTCACAGGATGAGACCATAGCCAAAACCTTCAAGTCCAGCTTCAAGCAAAGTACCTTGGGGGAGCCAGGACCATATGCCCCCCACAAGGCAAGAGCTTTAAAATGGCCAGGCTGGAGGCAAGGGAAGTCAGGTTTTGGAAGAGGAAAGAACAATAAACTGGCATTCTAAAAAATAAATAAATAAATAAAATGATGAAGCTTTTGGACTCCACAGACTCTGGCTCTGGGCTCATATAGGACAACATTTCTAAAATTCTTTATTTTCTGAAATGCTGGCTGTGTGGCGTATGGCTCCTCTGGGTAGTTTAACAGATTTGACAGGCTTAGATTAGAAGGCCCTAGAGGACAGGCATTGTGTTTGCTTAGGCCCCTTTGCACAATGCCATATACAAGTGGCAGATGGAGGCTTAGAGCATATCAACAAATATTTATTAGAAGTCAGGATGCAGTGGAAAGAACTTCAGCATCAGCAGCCAGGGACAAGAAGGCCAAGTGAGAGGTAGAGTGAAAATATTGGATTTGGAATCAGAGGAACAGGGTTTTGATCTTACTTTTGCCACTTATATACTTGTGGCAACCTTTGGTAGGAAATTTTATTTCTCTGAGTCGATTTTCTCACTTGTTTCTAAAATGAGGAAGTTAGGGACAGCTAGATGGCACAGTGGATGGAGCACTGGTCTTGTAGTCAGAAGGACCCAAGTTCAAATAAGACCTTAGACACTTAACACTAGTTGTGTGACCCAATTGCCTCACCAAAACAAAGCAAAAATAAAATGAGGTTAAACTGGATCAAAGCTTCTTAAATTGTGGGTCATCACATAGCTGAACATAGGGGGTTATGAATTGTGATTTATTACTAGTGAATGTTTGATTTTTATAACTATTTAATATACCTATATAACTGGGGTGAAATAAAAATTTCTTGGGTGAAAAGGGATTGGAAAGTGGAAAAAGTTTGTGAAGCCCTGAGCTATGTAACCTTGGCAATTTTCTGAAACTGAGTTACAGAGATCATATCAATCTGTATCAGTAGAGAGATGTTCCTCAATGGGAGTTCCTATCACTTATTGTACCACTAAAAAAGTAAAATAAAATAAGGAATTGAGAAAAAAAATCTTTAAAGTCATTTCCTGCTGTAACATTTTCTGTCCTAAGATGTCTTCATGCTTTGGTATTCTATGGTTGAGGATCTGACATTCTATGTTCTAAGGTCCTTTCCAGCTCTAACATTCTATATTCTAGGATCCATGACTTTAAATCAAGATCCTGCCTGAGCTCTTCTGCATGGTGAGTATTTGAGTTTCTTTCTTTGACCCTTCTAAGACATTCATCTATATATTAGGAAATTTTGGGAAGATGATGTTCTAAAGGAGGGAAGTAACCTCAAAAGAGTGTTACTTCGAGGAAAGGAAAGAATTGCTTGGTCTAACACTTGGTCTAACACAGAGGATGTAGAAACAAGGATAAATTTGGGTTAAATACTTGAGCATGCGTCCTTACAGCATGACCTAATTAGCCCAGAGAACAGCTGCCTGAGGAAAGTATGTTACAGCAATCTCCCTGAGGAGGTTTGAAACTGGGTTAGTTACACAACAGGATAGCCTGGCCAAGGGGCAGCAAGATGGGCAGCTGGGGCTTTCCTGCCTGACTATGAGTCACTGAGAAAGGATACAGGTTCTTTACTAGAAAGTATCTTCCCAATGAATAACCTCATTGCTTTCTAGAAAGCAACACTATCTTAGCATTTCCAAGAAGTTTCACAACTGAAAAACAGTAGCCTAGAGAGGTATATGGAATAAGTATCATTATGTCCACTTTATACATGGGAAAATTGACATTCACAAAGTTGCATTAACAAGCTCAACATCCCCTTTGCTTCCCTTCTCATTTTCCTCAGTAGGAAGTTAATTGTGAACTTTAGTTCACAAGCCCCCACCACTGTGTTACCTGAGCTCTAATCGGTTAGCTGACAAAATTAGCTAATGCAACTATAATTATAGATGTCTCTGTTGTTGTTTATCTTTTGTTCTCAAAGAGGGTAGTGACATCAGGAAAGTGATGCCGTGACAGACAAATGAAATGGATTTATGTGATGGGCTGAGCAAAGTCCTCAGGAAGCATTTGAATCCAGTGGCAACATATAGATCTGGATGACTGGAGATGGTTCTAGATGCAGTGAGAGACCATGGTCTTTTTGAGCTAAGATCTTTCCCAGGTCTTAGTTTGACTGAAACAATAACCAATTAGGGATTAAGGCTGGGTAAGAAATGAGGCAAAGAATTAGCTTTTTTACCTAGTCAAAAAAAAACCCTCAATCTGGGAAGGGAAGACCGTGAGACTTTCTGACCACCATAGAAACAATTACTATCTGCATTCATTCTGAACCAATTTGGACCCAAACAGTGTGGCTTGACCTGGGACCTAATATTGGTCAATCACTGAGAGCCAGAGTAATTTGGGCTTAAGTCATGATCCTTAAGAAATAAATCTAACCCATATATCTTTATATTTTGTTAGATAACTTTGCTCTCAAATAATGTCTATCTTAGCTTAGAAAGATCAAGGTCTCCCTTTGCATCTAGGGCCATCTTCAGTTGACCTGATCTATATCTGGTCATTGGACCCAAATGGCTCTGGAGGGAAAAGTGAAGTGGGTGAACATTTAAATGATTGGATTTAAATGATTTATTTGATTATAATGATTATATATTATATTATATATTATAAATGATTAAATGATTAAATACAGTTTACTTGCAAGAGAAGACAACAAGTGAAGATGTCTTTCTTAAATAGATTGGAGACTCAATTGATTATGGATGCCCTGATTAACACATTAATGCATAGGTTTTTCTGGAAGCTCTGTTGCTGCTACTGGAGAGGATGGGCAAGGGTAAGGCTGTTCCTTATGATGAGTAACTGCCATACAGGGATCATTCATATTTCTTCTAACCTTTTTTTAACTTCCATTGAGCATAATTCACATATCCAATTCACATTTAGCACTTTAACATTTCAAGATCCAAGATTTCCTCAAATGAGTGTCCCATTCATCAAAAGAGATAATGACTCCTCCGTGCCTTAGTAAGTCATTTCCATGAGTTTTAAGGCCTGCAATCATCTATCTGATGAGTGCATCGTAGTGAAAATAATAATAATCATTCATAATTCCAAAATTCTTTAAGTTTATAAAACACTTTTCCAATAACATCCCCATGAAATAGAATATGGATTCCCTTCAAATACATCTTTTATGAATGACAAAATCGAAACTCAGAAAAAGATGAATGTCCTTGCCCCAATTCACACAACTAGGAGCCCCAAGGCTCTCTTTCTATTACACATACACCATTCTCACTGCATTCCTTCAAAAAAAAGTTTGATAAATTTTTACTTTTACTCTGGAGGATTGCCATAATGTAGACACAGGCTGAAAGATTTCCCCCCCCCCAAGGTTAAAACAGTAAATCCCTGTCTCTCTACATTTATATGTGAGACAACTAAGGGTTAAAGTAGATAAAGTAGTAGACCTGTAGTCAAGAACACTTGAGTTCAAATTCATCTCAGACACTTAACTTAGATCCTGTACCAGTCTTTTAATCTTTCTTTCCTTCAGTTTCCTGTTCCATAAAATGAGGGTAATAATAACACCCATTTCCCAGGATGGTTATGAGGATTAAGTGAATAATATCTGTAAACTATTTAGTATAGCACTTGGCACATAGTAGGCACTCTATAAGTATTAGCTATTACTGCAACTGACACTGCTAATCCTCCTCCTCCTATCATAACTACCACACTCTTTTACTACTACTACTACTACTACTACTACTACTACTACTACTACTACTATTACTACAGCTATTACTAGAAACTTCACATTTTCTATTTTACAGGAAAATTTGAAGATCAAATAATGCTAGAAATGCATAGATGATAATTTTTAAGTTTCATTTATTACAATTCTGTATAACAAGGGGTACTAGGTGGTACAGTGGAAAGAGTTAGGAAGACCTGAATTCAAATCTGGCCTCAAACAGACATGTTTGCCATGACAGACAAATGAACTGGATTTATGTGATGGGCTGAGCTGATGGTCACATACTAGGTATGTGACCCTGGGCAAGTCATTTAAGGCCAATAGCCTCCCCAAAATCTATTTAACAACACATTTCTTTAGCACAAATTGTGTGCTATGCCTGCACTCAGCACTTGTGAGGTAGGAGTATAAATATAATTGTCTGAACTTTACAGATGAGGTTCCAGATCTTGAAGTGATTCAAGATCTTCTCCAATAAAATGTAGGAGTTGATTTTTTTATTTTATCTTTACAGCTCCAGAACCTACCAGAGTGCTTTGAATATGATAATTCAAATACTAATAAAAAATTGATTAAGACACAATTCCTGCCTTTCATGGATTTCACAGCTCACAGTCTCCTGATAAGACACACAATGCATTCAAGGAATGGAAATAAGAATGTGATGTGAAATTGAAAGGGGAAGACGAAGACTGACCAACATCATGGAAAATATATCACCTTCTAATGTCAAAAATCAAGGATGGGGCTTACTAGGTTATTATAGCAACAGCTCCTCTGATTTATAATCATGAAAGGAAATGGAATCTTAGCAGAACTGTTATTTCATCCAATCCACAATTCATAAAGTAGAATGTAAGTCTTTCTCTCAGTATTCCAGTTTCCAAGCTCACTGTTCAGAATATTGTCGACTTTTACTAAAGCTTATTGAATTAGATATACCTGGAGCCAATATGGTAAGATTAAAGAATAGTAGGTGCTATTAAAAATGTTTTTTCCCCTTCTCCCTAGTGAAATGGAATGAAAGGGGTACTAATTCCATACTAAAATCCTCAGACTCACATTCTAACTCTCTTCTTTACTACTTTACTATTGATGTTGTATAAATTAAATGTACAAAATAAAAACTTTGGACTTCAGTTTCTTTATCTACATACAAAATAAAGAAATTTGGCAAAATGATCTTTACTGTCTTGTCTATTTCTAAAACTTAGAAAGGAAGGTACTTTTCAAAATAAAATTTATAAACATTTTGAGAAGGGAAGGGAATAAGAAAGAGAGGTTCATATTTAACTTTATTTTTTTAATTTGAAAAAGTAAGAAAAAAAACAAGAGTTGGGAAACTCTGAGCTCTAACTAGAGCCCTACACATCTGTCTGTCGGCCTCTGGGTTGTTGTGTTAGCTGCCAACAGGGGTGTGAGCCATTAGTGGAGGTGCTGATGGTTAGCAAAGTGGAGAGCTGTCTTCAAGGTTCAGGAATGAGACCACCAACATGACTCCTTGAAGCTGCCTGTTAGCCAGCCACTGGGAAACAACTTTCCAAGTCCTGCCAGCCCATTCATCCAGCAACTGGACTTAGAGGCATCTCACACCTTCTTGAGTCATTGGTGTGAACATGGCATGCCACGGCGTGGTGGAAAATATATTAAATGGATCCAGGAGTTCTGCATTTGAATCAAGGTTTTGATGCTGGCTGGCTATCTGGTATTGAGGGCACTTCTTTAATTTTTCTCTGAGTCTCAATCAATCTTCATCTCTAAATAATCACCTGATTCTCAGAGCTGTTGGGAAAAAAGCCCTTTATTAAACTATAGAAGTCTATAGAAAAGGGAGCTATGATTATTGTCATTATATATGCACCTACACATTTTTTCTGTTTTATGGAATCAGCAGCCAGACCTTAAAGGGACAGAGAAAGTTCATAAGCCAACACTTGTGAGAGACATATACTACTTAAGTCAAAGGACACAAACCCACGAATCCAGAAAGCCTGAACAAAGCCAATTATCCAACACATTTAGGGTCTGTGGGGAATTTAATGGAGTGAAGTATTGGTTTCCAAGAAAAAAAGACACCACAGAGGAAATCAACATAAGGCTGCTTTTGGGGGGTCTCAATCTGATCCACACATAAATTGTGTTTAAGGGTCCTTGAAAGATAGGATTCATCCCAGGAGTAATGTACAACTCCCCCAGACTGGGAGTACCAAGCATGGGCTGAGAAGCTCTATGGCTGACAACGATAAACATTCACACTCATGTTACAGTATAACTTCCCCCCTGGAGACTTCAAATTCACAACCAGAAATCACTACTTTCAAGGAAGCTTAAAATGCATCTGAGACTTGTATTCTTTATGGCTCACTGCTCTCCTTAGTCACCCAGATTCTCAAGTCCTGAGATAAACTGCATATCACATAAATGCTTTTCTATTCTTACATTCATTTCTCTGAATCTCAGTTTCCTCTCCCGTAAAGTAGGAATTATAATCAAAAAGAACCCCAGATTTAAAGGAAACTACAGAGATAGAAGCAAACTACTAATGAAATACTCTCAATTTTTAAAAGAAAAAAAATAAGGTGCAAAAAATGAATGTAACTGGCTAAAGACACAGAACTAGTTAACGCCACAGCATTAGAACCTCAATTGCCAAGACAAGGATTCTCAAGATCAGTGATGAGAATCTCTGCTTAATAGATTGATTAGAACTTGACAACTGATCAATCAACAAATGTTGATTAAAGTCCCTACTATGTGCCAGCATAATTCTCTTTCTACCAACAAACCACATGGATTTTGTTCATTTTATGACTATTAACACAAAAGCCACTTGGACCTGGGATTTAGCCCCAAATTCACCAGCAGCAAACTATGTGATCTTGGAGAAGTCTAAATATAGAAAAAGGGCATGTAATAACCTCTATCTTATCAACTGCTCAGCATGGAATGATTAAATAGATAGGCTAAGAAGATCTTACTTTCTACTGCAGTTAAAGATTTACAAAACACTTTCTTCAAAATAACCCAATGAGGGAGATGGCCCCCAAATCACTTTACAGATAAGAAACCAAGAGCCCCATAAATGAAGGGATTAAATGATGAAGAAAGTACCAGACTTCAGGATTTGAATCCTTGTCTCATATACTTCCCACTGGACAAGGCTTCTAAATTCTAAAAGTCTGTTTGCCTGTAAGGGACATTTTGTATACAATAATTTATTTTTCCATTTCCAATTTGCAAAGAATCCCTTATAATGAGTTATAGATTTTTCACCTTTTAAAAAAAAATGTGTAATGGAAAGAGCACTTGATACAGGGTCAAAGAACCTAAAGATATAAGGTCAAAGAACCACTGAGGCTTTTCACAAATTAGTTGTGTCAATCTGAGCAAATCCTTTCACTTCTCTTTCTCAGAAACAGCTGAAGGTGTGGTACAGTGATAGAGCACTTGACCTGGAATCAGAAAGACACCTTGGGCAAGTCTTTACGTGTAAAATCAGACAGTTGGATATAATGATCTCTAAAACCTCTTCCAGCTAGCTCAAAACCATAGATTCTATAAAGGAAGAACTGAATAAAGAAAATTAAAAGGAGAGAGGTTGAGTGAAACAGTCAAATGAAGGAAAAGGAGGGTCCTTTTGCATCCCTCAGGGTAGGAAAACCTAACAGCTCTGAGGTCTTATAAGACTTAGAGAAATTATTTTGATATGTTTTAGTTCTGCAAAGTGTTTCAACTTTCGAAGCATTTTCCCCCTTCAAATCCCCTTTACTCTCAAGGGAGATTCCACGAGAAAAATATGTTCTCCAGGCAAAGTGGAAGCCTATACAAGAAAAACTATAAATAAGGCATTCTTTTTCTACTTTCTGGAACTTCCAAGGGATATAATTCTTTTTATTTTCTTAATGTATGTTTGAGTTGGTGAAAATAGCTTTAAATCGGATGCTTAGAAGTTTAATGTCTTACTACTCTCAGATCATACCTTATTGCCCAAAATGACAGGACAAGCTTTTTGCTCAACTAGATTATGTCAGTCAACTTTTAATGACTGGAAAAAGGCAAGATCATGTAGCAGAAAGAGCACTGGACTTGATGTCAGAGAGTCCTGACTCTTCTACTTTCCACCTGATGCACTTGGATAAATTAATTTCGCTCCATTACCTCCATTATCTATAAAATGAGACAATTGATACAGATGATTTCTAAGGTTCCTTCCAGTGACCTAAGATTCCTTCCAGCTTCAAAGTTGTGTGTTCTAAGATCTTTCTCACATCTCTATGATCCTTTGTTATGAAGCATTCTCTAGCTATGATATAAAAAGTTCCATTTATCAAGGTCCCTTTCCATTCTAATATTCCAAGTTCTAAGGTTCCTTTCTACTCTAACAACCTTCATTCTAAGATTCCCTCTATCTCTGATATCTGCTAATTAGAAGGAATTTCCAAAGTCCCTTCTAATTAACTAACTAGCTAACATTTTTTGCTCTCAGGTCCCTCTAGTTCTGACACTCTATATTCTAATGTCCTTCACATCCTTGACATTCTGTGTTTTGAGGTCCATCTTCAGTAACATAGTTTTAAATGCCCTCCACATCCTATTTGCTTTAAAATGCTAAAATACAATACCACATACTTTCCAAATATTACTAAGAAAATGACCATTTCTGCTATAAAACAAGTTACGTACCCTACAGGTCTAAATATATGTCCCAATCCTAAAATGAGATCAATTTGAAAGGGGGGGAAATTTGGCACACAGCCAGCAAAAAAGGAAAAACAATTACTGACAGCGCTTAGATTTTACACAGACCATATCTGAGGAAATATGTGACCTGTAGTCAGACCGATAGATGTGTATGGGTAAGTAAGGAAGATATTGCCCTCAGCAAACTTTGTTAGTTAGGTGGGTTATGGAGTTATGGTTAAAATATTTATCCCACCTGTGACCAAAATCTACTCCATGCTTTTGGAAATTAATTTCCATTTGATTTTTTTTTTTTTTTTTTTTTTTTTTTTTTTTTTTTTTTTTTTTTTTTTGCTACTTTAACATAAAAACCTGAAAAGGCACCAGGAGAGATCTGAAGAAAAGAACATTACGGTTGACGTCAGATGAGCAGGTTTAGAATCTTGGCTCGGGTTCACACCATCTGTAGACCTTGGTCAAGGCTTTTACCCTCTCTCTGACCCTCAATTTTCTCATCTATAAAATGAGGAAAATTGAAGCAGACAACTATTAAAGAAACATAAGGATCTCAGTAAAGTTTTATGGAAAGAATATTCAGAGCTGGAAGCCCTAAAGCCTATTATGCTAAGTAACCACCTCTGAGAGTCCTTCTTGGTGGTGTAGCGGGGTGCTGCACCTGGCTTCAGGGGAGAGCTTGTGTTTGCCTTTCTGAACCTCAGTTTCCTCCCATTCCTGTAGAATGTGGATAATAATGCCTGGAGTACCTACCTCACACCATTGCGGTAAAGTTTAAATGAGATAATATATGTTAGGCAGTATATAAACATCTGCTATTATTTCCATGAATAATACAGACCATTGAGGCAAAATTGCCCCCACTTGTTCCAGGCAGTGAAAAAGATGTTTCCCCTGGGCTCTCTCCTGCACCAGACCAGCCTAGTGAGTAGAAATATTTTGACGGAAAGAAACGCTGACCACAAGATAAAGACAGATTCATGTAAAAGGTATTACCCCGTAGGCTGTCTGCTTATTACTTTCATATGGCTTGAAATAAACACTTCTAGAAGGCTTTTTTTTTTTTTAAACAAAGTTGGAACAAAGGATTTGGGCAGAAGGAAAATCAATCTTGATCTAGACAGTTATTTTATCTGGAACCATTATTATTTGGGTTCCTGAATGTTGAGTTTCATCCTAAATAGCCACTCTCAAAATAAGAAACAGAACAAGAGCAATACCCTGCTGGGGAAGGAACAATGGAAGGGGGCTGGGGTTGGGGGGAATAAAGGGGCCTGAGTTCCTGTCCTGACTCTATCTAGGATTAATTTATCATGTGACCTTGGACTTCACCCTCTGTGGGTTTCAATTTCCTCTCATATAAATTCAAAATAAAATTCAACCTACATATATCAAGTGTCTACTGTATGTATAACACTATGCTTGGCTCTGAGGGAGGTATAAGATTTAGATAAGACATAGTCCCTGCTTTCATTACAATTTAGCAGGGGACAAGACACATGCTAGGTGAGAGATAGACTAGATTTCTAAACCCTTACAATCTTCATATTTATATTCACTGTTCCAATTAATGTCCCTGCCTGCCCTGACATTCCAGGCTCTAGATTCCAGCCTTTCTTCCAGCTTATTTCTCTATTTTATAACCTTTTTAACAGCCTACTTAATATACTAGTGCACTACATGTGAGACAAGCCAGTGGTTTACACACTGTGGTTTCCTTTGAAAGGTGTTGGAGGGAGAGGGAATATAATGACTACTTTAACCCCACAGTCCTGGAGCAAATAGGTAACCGCATTGTATAGGAGGCATGCACAAAGTAATTGAAAATTTGTGCCTTTAGATCCAAACTGAATGGGAAGAGGAAATCAGAATCAATTGAAGTCAATGCCTTTAAGGCAAAGGAACTTGTTGTTTTTTCTTGCTCATTCATTTATTCATCTACTAGAAGTACAAGGAGAATCATGGTACCTACTATAATTAATACCATACTCCGACCCAGTATAAATAAGATTTACTAAGAATCCAAGAAATGCAAAGGAGGAATTCTTCCCAGGCTTGTTGTGAGGATGAAATGTGACAATATAAGTAATGCACTTTGCAAACCTTAAAAGCACTGCATACACTTTAGCTATTACTATACATGAGAGCGTATAAAATCATATTCAACTATCAGGACAAGCAAGGCTCTTGGAGGAAGTGACATATGAAGATGTAGTAAAATGGTCTCTAAAGCCCTTCTCAGGGAGGTTTGAGGGGAGGGCGTATTTGATTATATTCTAATTCCTTGAAAATTCATCCATTTTATACCTTTATGGCATACATGGTGGTTCCAAGCCAGAAATAGAACTAGTTCTGCTACCAGATAAAAAGTACATGTGGGAGAATAAAGTACCAATGAGTGACATTTTACTTTTTAATATCTTCTTATAAAAATGTGTGGATTAACTGGGACAAAGTAAAAATGATTAAATCTATTAAAAATAAAAAAGTAATAAATGTATTAAAAATGAAATGTATTAAAAATAAAAGCTTACACAAGAAGCTTCATAATTTTTATATCTTCAAAAATTGTCAAATATGTGATATTATCTACTTGGTGTAATCATTTTTATACGTGCTTTGGAATTGAGTTCCCAAGATTTGGACCCCATTCTTTACTTCTTTATCATGAAACCATACTTTTATCATATTGGATGTTAAGCCTAACTCTGATAAATGATCCATTTTTCCCAAAGAAAACTTGAATTATTGTCCACAGATTTTCAAAAAGTGCTTAAATAAGGAAATTTGAGCATGTTTATCTCAATATCTTGAATGAATTTCTTAGCCTTTCATCACATGTGGCAGAGGAATGATGGGAGGCAGTATTGCAATATTTCATGTTTGGGAATTTTTATAATTCTGGAACAATTATACTTTTCAGTAAATCAATATATTTATCAGAAATCATCACTCCCTCAGTGGAGACAAGAATTCCAAGTCTCTTAGATATAGAAAATCCATCAAACTCGTGTTTAGCTAGATATTTCATAGTTTGATGAAGACGCCCATGGCAGCTTACTTAAACTTTTTCTGCCAGAAGTTTAGCATAGCTTGAATCAAAAGGTGAGTTACAGCAATAAAAATTTCCCTTTTTCTAATCTTTATAACCACAGCAATATTTTTTCAAATTTTTACTTATTTTATTTTTAATTTATGGAATGAAACCAACATTTTCATAACACAGTATAATTTTTTAAAAATGTACATGGCAACTGCAAATCCATTATGTACAAGTTATTATTCCTTTTAAATATATAATAAAATTATCGTGTACATTTTTTTTAACCTTTTTCTCCTCCCTAGAGATATGTACCATTAGGCATAAATACATATGGATTGATGGATGGATGGATGGATATATATGTGTATATACACATTCATACACACACACACACACACACATATATATATATATATATATATATATATACACATTCATACACACACACACACACACACACACACACACACTCGTGTGTGTGTTCCTATGCATGTATGTGTAAAATCATTCTCTATATATTTCTGTTTATCAGTTCTTTCTCTGGATACAGATAGCATCTTTCTTCATATGTAATCTTCCACTAATCTTGAGTGCTCTGGTACTATCTAGCCCATAACAGCCAAGTTAGGAGTTATTTTTTAAACTAGATTTCTTACTATTTTCTTTATTTAATAGCCTTTTATTTACAGGTTATATGTATGGGTAACTTTACAGCATTAACAATTGCCAAACCTCTTGTTCCAATTTTTCACCTCTTACCCCCTACCCCCTCCCCCAGATGGCAGGATGACCAGTAGATGTTAAATATATTAAAATATAAATTAGATACACAATAAGTATACATGTCCAAACCGTTATTTTGCTGTACAAAAAGAATCAGACTCTGAAATATTGTACAATTAGCTTGTGAAGGAAATCAAAAATGCAGGTGGGCATAAATATAGGGATTGGGAATTCAATGTAATGGTTTTTAGTCATCTCCCAGAGTTCTTTCTCTGGGCATGGCAGGTTCAGTTCATTACTGCTCCATTGGAAATGATTTGGTTGATCTCATTGCTGAGGATGGCCAGGTCCATCAGAACTGGTCATCATATAGTATTGTTGTTGAAGTATATAATGATCTCCTGGTCCTGCTCATTTCACTCAGCATCAGTTCGTGTAAGTCTCTCCAGGCCTTTCTGAAATCATCCTGTTGGTCATTTCTTACAGAACAATAATATTCCATAATATTCACATACCACAATTTATTCAGCCATTCTCCAACTGATGGGCATCCACTCAGTTTCCAGTTTCTAGCCACTACAAAGAGGGCTGCCACAAACATTCGTGCACATACAGGTCCCTTTCCCTTTTTTATGATCTCTTTGGGATATAAGCCCAGTAGTAACACTGCTGGATCGAAGGGTATGCACAGTTTGATAACTTTTTGAGCATAGTTCCAAACTACTCTCCAGAATGGTTGGATTCGTTCACAGTTCCATCAACAATGCATCAATGTCCCAGTTTTCCCGCATCCCCTCCAACAATCATCATTATTTTTTCCTGTCATCTTAGCCAATCTGACAGGTGTGTAATGATATCTTAGAGTTGTCTTAATTTGCATTTCTCTGATTAATAATGACTTGGAGCATCTTTTCATATGACTAGAAATAGTTTCAATTTCTTCATCTGAGAATTGTCTGTTCATATCCTTTGACCATTTTTCAATTGGAGAATGGCTTGATTTTTTATAAATTAGAGTTAATTCTCTATATATTTTGGAAATGAAACCTTTATCAGAACTTTTGATTGTAAAAATATTTTCCCAGTTTATTGCTTCCCTTCTAATCTTGTCTGCATTAGTTTTGTTTGTACAAAAACTTTTCAGTTTGGTATAGTCGAAATTTTCTATTTTGTGATCAGTAATGATCTCTAGTTCTTCTTTGGTCATAAATTCCTTCCCCTTCCACAGGTCTGAGAGGTAAACTATCCTGTTCCTCTAATTTATTAATAATTTCATTCTTTATGCCTAGGTCATGAACCCATTTTGACCTTATCTTGGTGTACGGTGTTAAGTGTGGATCAATGCCTAGTTTCTGCCATATTGATTTCTTACTATTTTTGCAACTTCAAGAAGTCTGTAACACATGGTAGAGGGAGGGATCAGTTATAATCTCTCCAGTTCCCAGATTTTATTTAATTTTTTTGTTTTATGAAGATTAATTAGGCTATGGTACAGCAATTACTGGTCAGTTCTTGGTGGTATTTTTTGTTTTTGAACCCACTTACTACCTTTGTACTCTAAAGCAACTGATCCTATTTCATTGTTCTTTGAATGATCTTTGAAATATTTGATTTTCCTACACCAACAGTTAATGCAGTATCTCCAATAGTCATTTAAGTGTGCTCCATAAGAGCCACTAAATTTGTTTTTTTCTTTTATAATAAGAAGCAAACATAGAATTTTCTTTAAAACAAACATAGAATTTAAAACACATCCACACACATAAAAAGAGTTCTAACATATACCATGCTTCACCTATACTTCAATTCATTTTCTATACTCATCGTCTTCCTCATTAACTTTCTTGTCCCCATCTGTGTTATCAAAATCCTTCTTTCCTTTTTGTATGTTGTCTTCTCTAATGAGAATGTAAACTTCTTGTAGATCAGCCCTGACTTGTTCACTTTTACTTTTATTGTTAAGCACAAAGAAAGTGACTCATAAATACTCTCACTCTTCAGATAATTCAATTTATCTGAATCAGCCTACCATCAGTAGAATATATATATATGAGCATGGCTTTCACAAAAATGAAGCCATATTCATTGACCTACACCTAACACTGTACACCAAGATAAGATCAAAATGGGTTCCTGATTTAGACATAAAGAATGATATTACAAGCAAATTAGAAAAACAAAGGGTAATTTGCCTCTCAGATCTGTGGAAAAGGAAGGAATTTGTGGCCAAAGAATAATTGGAGTTCATTATTGAACACAAAATAGATCATTTTGATTAGGTTAAGTTTTTGTACAAACAAAACTAACATAGGCAAGGTTAGAAGGGAAGCAATAAACTGGGAAAACATTTTTACATTCAACGATTCTGAAAAAATCTTTATTTCTAAAACATATAGAGAATTGACTCAAATTTATAATAATTTAAGCCATTCTCCAACTGATAAATGGTCAAAATATATGGACAATTTTCAGATGAAGAAATTGAAATCATTTCTAATCATATGAAAAGGTGCTCTAAATCACTATTGATCAGAGAAATGCAAACCAAGACAACTCTGAGGTATCACTACATACCTGTCAGATTGGCTAAAATGACAGGAAAAAGATAATGACCAAGGTTGGAGGTGCTGTGGGATAACTGGGACATTAATGCATTGTTGGTGGAGTTGTGAACAGAGTCAACCATTCTGGAGAGCAATTTGGAACTATGTCCAAAGGGTTATCAAGATGTGCATACGCTTGATCCAGCAGTGTTTCTACTGGATTTATATCCTAAAGAGATCTTAAAGGAGGGGAAGGGATCCACATGTAGAAAAAAAATGTTTTTGGAAATCCTTTTTGTAGTGGCAACAAACTGCCCATCAGTTAGAGAATGGCTGAATAAGCTATGATATATGAATGTTATGGAATATCATTGTTCTATAAGAAATGATCAGCAGGATGAGACCTGGAGAGATTTACATAAACTGATGGTAAGTAACATGAGCAGAATCAGGAGATCATTGTACAAGATAACAAGAAGATTATACAATGAATCATTCTGATGGATACAGCTCTTTTCAACAATGAGATGATTCAGGCCAGTTTCAGTGATCTTGTGATGAAGAGAATCTACACCCAGAGAGAGAACTGTGGGAACTGAGTGTAGATCACAGCATAGCATTTTCACTCTTTTGTTATTGTTTGCTTGCATTTTATTTATTTTTTATTTTTTTCCTTTTTGATCTGATTTTTCTTGTGCAGCAAGATAATTGTATAACTATGTATGCATTTATTAGATTTAACATATATTTTACTATGTCTTACATATATTAGATTATTTGCCATCTAGGGGATGGGGTAAGGAGAAGGGGGAGAAATTGGAACACAAGGTTTTGCAAAGGTCAATGTTGAAAAATTATCCAAGCATATGTTATGAAAATAAAAAGTTTTAATAAAAAAAGAAGCCATAGCAAAATTCTTTCTTTTCCCAAATAGTTCATACCAAAAATGTACTTTGTTTTTTCTATGAATCCATCTTCTTATCAGTGTGAGAATTCCCACAACCAATACATATAACAATCAGGTAACAACCTAACCATACCTTATCATCCTATGCAATACAAAGTTTTATAATAACAAAAAATCCCTTAGTCCACATCCAAGCTGGGTGTTTCATAGCTCCAAAGATCTGGCAAACAAACTCATAGGCTAGGGCTTCATTTCCCTGTCTGCTTGGGGAGACCAAGGGAATTGTCCTATTTCTGTTGGGAATTATAAAATAGAACCAGATGCTTCCATTCCAAGAAAAAAAAAACCACCACTTTCACTTCCTCATCACATACCATATTCTGGATATTTTCACCCCTGCCCTAGTAATGAGAAAAGCATATCTGTAAACCTCAAATTCTCTCTCTGCCTATAATTACATACCCATAGTCTCAAGACCTGCCCAAATCCATCACTCCTTAGCCCAGTAGAAATTATTAAGTGTCTATTGTGTGTAAAGTCCTGAACTAAGTGCACTGGGGAGTAGTGGGATACAAAAGTAAATAATATATGTATCTGACTTTGGGCAATTTATGAGAATAAAAAATAACAGAAAGGGTAGAACTAGGAACCCTTATCTGGGACTACATTGTAAGGAATTCTCAGGTGGAAAATCCCCCTCTCTCAAAGCAGGTTGACCCCTTCTCTGCAATTTACAATTAGGTAGACAGTTACATCATAGAGTAATGATGTTAAACTCCAATGGGAAGGGGTTCCCAAGGCCCACAAAGTGACTTAGAAAAACACAAATATCATCTATTTTGTATTATGTGTTATTTTGTTAAACGTTTCTTATTTAAATTTTAATCTGGTTCTCATTGCACTCAAGAGTCTTGTCAACCAATTGCAGTCCACAAGTTTGATCTAGAGCAGTAACAGTCTTAGTGACTTCCTCAAAATGCAAGTGGGAAATTTAATCCATGTCTTCTTGGATCTAAGACTAATTCTACTATACCACAATTCCTTTCCAAAAAGACGTGTGTGTGTATATATAGCATATGCAGATAGGTAGATAGCTATGTGTACATGTTTGAGAGTGTATTTGTATGTGTACATGCAAATATATGTGTGTATGTATACCTGTACATTATATATGTACATATAATCTATAATCTTATATAATCTATGTAATCTATATATTTTATCTATGTACTTATACATTATTAAATTATATAGCTGTATATATAATGTGAATATGTATATGTGTATTTGTGTGTATGTATATACAAAAGATAGATAACTGTATATGTATGTGTATATGTATGTATGCAAATATATACACCTGTGCATATATAATATATACATTTAGCTATACGTTATAAAATATGTAAGCATTTTTTAAACATATATAATACAATATAAAATATAAATATTACAAAACACGTACATATATTAGGTGAATATGTGTATGTGTATATATACATACAAGAGATAGCTGTATGTGCATGTATGTATGTATGTATACAAAAATATATCCCTGTACATATATAATACAGAGTTATATAATGTATGGCTTCATTTGAATATATAATGTGAATATGTATAATGTATGTATGTACATGTGTGTATATATATACAGCAGATATCTAACTATATATACATTAAAATGTACTTATCTGTACATATAATATGCATAAAGTCATATTTATATAATATAGATGTTTGTATATATAATGTGAATATGTATATATGTTTGTATATGTATATAAATACAGAAGATAGGTAACTACATGTATTGTGTATTATACATGTGTAATATATGTATATAAACATATATAATGCATATTAAAATATTATGAACCCATAAAAGAACTATCAACAACTCAGAAAAAGGGATGATTTCTCCTAGCAGAGGTGGTCAGAGAAGGTTTTCAGGAGGAAATAGTATTTGTGATGAGCTTTAAAAACTTGGGTGCCTACAAGTATAATTAAAATAACATCAGAGGAGTGCATCATTTTACTTCTTTGTTCCCCCATGGCCAACCCAAAAAGCATTTATTAAGGGCCTACTTTGTGTGAGACACCTTGATATGTGCAAGATATTGAAAATCAAAACCAAATCCATCCAGTGTCCTCAAAGACCTCAAGTGCCACTGTGAGAATACCCTATATCAATAGCTAAGTATATCTGGGATAATTTGAGGAGGAGGGAGAGAACATTAACAATGAGGAGGATCAAAATTGAAGACCCATGAGAAATGGTCCAGGAGCTGAATCTTTGGAAGAAACTAGTGATTCCAAAAGAGAGAAGACACAAGGAAGTCAATGAAAGTCTGGAAGGAGAGTCTAGAATATGGCAAGTATATCTGTTTGGCTGAAAAAGAAACACAGGAACTAATGGACAATAAGCCTGGGATTAGATTATAAAAGTCTTTACATAAAAGTATTAGGAGCCACTTAAGGTTCTTGAGCAAGGAAATGCATGGTTAGGTTTGTGTTCTAAAAAGGTTAGCTTTGTGGAAAATGAATGGAAGATGGGGAAAAACCAAAAGTTAGGAGTTCAATGAAGAATCTGCGCAGTACCTCAGACAAAAGATTACAGAGCAAATGTATTCTTTAGGTTAATAAACACTAGTATATAATGACCCTGTGCATGGACTCAGAGTTCCAGACTTTGGGCTTAAATGGTGACATGGTCATTTCCTAATTATGTGATCATAAGGCATTTATTTTATATCCAAGTCCCAGTTTTCTCATATTTGAAATGGAGATAATATTTGTACTCCTTCCCTCAAAGGGTTACAAGATACATGGGGGATGATTCATCAATCCTATGGCACAATATCAAACTGATACTTTTATCATGATTATTACTATCATCCTAATGCAGTTATGAGATTAGAGAGGTAAAGCATTTATTAAGTATATAACTCTGATAGAGGGATATAAATTAAAAAACAAACAAAATAGTCCCTGCCCTCAAGGAGATTGCATTCTTGTGGGAGGAGATGACACATAAAAGGGACCTGGAAAACAGGCTGAGAGGTGAGAGAAAGTATAGCTGAGAAGTGGGGTGGACTTCAGCCACATAAAGCAAAATTTGACCCACCAGAGTCAGGAGACTCAAAGTCAGAGACCAAGGTTCTAGTTGGAAAGAGATGGAAAGCATGCTTTGAGTAGAGAACATATGGCATGCAGATGACCTGGAGGGGTGAATCTCACCTTCATTTTTCTTCCCTACAGAAGCTTTTTCTCTGAGTAGCAACTTGGAGTCTAGTTTTAAATCTAAATTTTCAATAAGGAAAGTGCTGGGCATTTGGTGACTGCAAGGGGTGAGCATCCCACATCAAGCAGCACAGTCATGTGCTACAAGCAATATCTGATAAATAGGCAATCTCTAAGTAGAGATTGTAAGCGATTTTAGAGTGGCCGTTTCCTAAATAGGTTGAGTAATTACATTTGTAATATTTTATTTCATGTTTTCAAAGAGTTCTTTGACACATGATTCAGTTTCCCCATCTGTCTCTACCTAAATTAGAATGGTTGGTAGGGTTAGTTTTAATTCCTTTATAGCATCATTATATTTAACAGCTTGTCGGTATTTCCATCCTAAGTACAGTTGTTGAGGCCCTTAGAACTCATTTGAGCAATATTACCCTAGGCTGAAATCTGCCTGAAAGTGGCACAGATGAGAGCATCATTTTAAACATATATATTAAGATTAAATTGTCTCAGGCCAGATCTAAGGTTAAGAGGAGCTTGAGTGTGGAACTCTCAAAATGGTATCTCATTTATGACAGCACTTTCAGTAAAAATTGGCAAACAATGTCTTCTGGATGGTTTTAAATATTTTCATCTGAAATACCTCACCATCTGCATGAGTTGCCTTTGGGATACTGCTTTGATTTTATGCTGAGGAAAAATACCTCAGAAATGCTGATGTTTAGATAAAGCATTTCAATAGCGTTTTCTCCCTTAATTCAATTAAATTCAGCAGACTTTTTTTTTGAGAGGCGAGGTGGTATAGTAGGAAGAAACCAAGATTCGGAGTAACAATCCCTGGATTCAAATCACTTTTCTGCTGGTTATTAGCTATGGATCTCCAGGCAACTAAAATTCCCTTTTGTATACTTAAGCTTCCTCAATTGTAAAATGAGGTAGTAGAAATAGGTGCCCTTGAAGCCTCCTTCCAATCCTAAATTCAATGAGCCTATCTTATTGTAATACTTTATCCCGGCTGCTGGAGAAACAAATGTTATTTCTTCTGGGACTCAGTATCCTCTGCTGTAAAATTAGGGACTTGAACTACATGATCTCTAAGGTCTTTTCATGCCCTAATTCTATGATAGAAGATAATACCTGACTTCAGAAAGTTTTTATTATAGTAGCTTTTACTATTTTCTAATTAGGACAGTACTTGGTTATTTCACCAGCAACTTGTTATCACCTATTATGAGCAAAACATTATATAAGATGCTGGGAGAGATAGGATTTATTCTCAACTATGTGACAGGAGATTGGGGGGAGTTAAGACAGCGATAGCTTCAGAGATGAATATTCTCTTCATATGATGAGAACCTAATAGGGTTCCAAAGTAAGACCCTAAAAAAATAAGGCCCCTTTTCCCTGCTAGGAATCAGTGAACTCTCATTCACTCTTCATCACCTTTGGAGTCAGCAAGAATCATTCAAGTCAACAATACCTAAGGATGTACAGAAAAATTAGGGACAATATTTACATAGGACTTTGTAGGATTTGAATTGTTTTCTTTTTTTTCATTTTGTTTAGTTTTAAGTAAAGCACTTTATTCACATTAAGGGAATAGAAAGATAATATGCATTTAAACAGTGGAATAAATAAGCATTATATATAAGCATTTATATGAAGCACTATAGTAAACGCTATACAAATATTGTCCCATTTGACCTCTTGTGCAATTATCATCTACTTTTAAAATTTGGAAGATACTTTACAAACCTTAAAGATCCCTCTAAATACTAGCAATTTAAATTTTTAATGTGACTGTAATGTTAAATGGGAAATAATGGCCTCCCAATCTAAATCAGAAGAGGACCTCAAAGGTCAAATAATAATTGAACGGAAATCTTAGGCAACAGGTCTGAAAAGTCTTTCTGTCCTTTCTTTAAAGTCCTCCAGGGATGAGCAAGTCTCATCCCCCTGGCTCCAATCCCTCCCATGGAAGTCTGTTCCATTTTGGGACATTTGCAATTGTTAGAAAGATAGTCTATAAGTCGAACTGAAATTCTCTCTATCTGGCCAGATGCTCATCTGCTTAGCTCCCAGACTAGATTGTAGTTCATTGTCTGATGACCAGAATAGAGAATATTAGGATGGCTCAGCACCATTGGGTCGACCACCTAACAATAACTATTTTTAGCCACATCTGCTCAGGAAATTATGTTCCTGAGGCAGGGGAAACTGCTTTTGGCAACAGATGGAGTACCCACATCAACAAATTGTGGTTCTGGTATAAGTCAAATTGCCTATGCATGTTATTTTTTTCCCTATTAGACTATAAGTTTCGTGAGGATAAAGAAGCATGAGCTCATAGATTTAGACTTGGAAGAGGTCATCAAGGACATCTCAGAGAGGTGAAGTGACATACCCCAGCCCTTTCCCATTCTTTGGTAACAAAAATGGGCATATTTTAGACAATAATAAAAAAAATCTGTCTCCACTAACTTCTTATAATTATTCCTTATAAATATACTTTGGTTCTCTCTGCATCTCAGTTTCCTCATTTGTTAATGGGAACACTAACATAGCTTTCCTACCTCATTCGTGATAGTGTAACAATAGCACCTTATATCCCCAGGTTGCTTTAAGGATCAAATGAGATTGGAATTATAAGGAATTATTATAAGGAATTTTTTATTCTCATCGCCTTTATCTTACCCTTCCAGTTGCATGCTAGAGTATAATACAAGTCGTTCCTGCATTGAAGAGACTATTCCTTATTGCAGAATGGATTATTCCTCCACTGAAGTCTGCAATGATGACTTTGAATGGATTGTAGAAGGATGATTCCCCAAAAGTCCAAGAGAGAATAAGCTCTGGCAGGTGCTACTAGACTTAAACATTTTGAGTAAAAACCAATGATCAACAATACATCTGCCTTAAAGGACCAGCCATCAGAAAGGGAAAGTTTTTTGGTCATAATAGCTATAAACAAAATCTACGAGTAACAAATACTTGTCAGAATTCCACCTGCACTGGCCAAAGGAACTGAGGAAATCCTGTATCCAAGAAGTATGAATTGCAAGCTTTCTGAGGGCAGGGACAGTCATTTTTCATCTTTGCATATCCAACCCTGCATACAGTCAATGTTTAATTATTTTATTTTAATAGAATTAATTTTAACAGGGATGGGAGATAGAGGGGGAGAAAGAATAAGCATTTTTGAACAAATTTGAATTGAATTGAAAATTCGAGCAAATCATTTGAACCCATATAACAACCCTCCAAGGTAGGTGGTGGTGTTATTCCTATGTTACAACTGAGGAAACTGAGGCAAATAGAGGCTAAGGGGCAGGTTAACAAAGTGGAAAAATGTATTATAAGGCTGAATTTGAACTCATCTTCCTAACCCCAGATACAGTTCTTTATGCATTGAACCACCTTGCTGCCTTACAGGGTTCTACTTTGGTTCTCTCTGCATCTCAGTTTCCTCATTTGTTAATGGGAACACTAACATAGCTTTCCTACCTCATTCGTGATAGTGTAACAATAGCACCTTATATCCCCAGGTTGCTTTGAGAATCAAATGAGATTGGAATTATAAGGCACTTAGCATAGTGCCTGACATATCATGGGTACTACATAATTGCTAGCCATTATTATCACCACTACTATCATTATTGGGCTTCTGGGAATTATGAGATTTTAGCAATAAAAGCAATTATTATTACTGTCTTTTTGTCATGCTGATTGTTTTTTTTTTTTTGTTTTGTGTTTTTTTCCCATTTTTGTAAAAGGAGAAAACCTCCAGTTTTCATCTGCTCCCACACTATGAATTCAGAACTGGCAGCCATTTGATTGACGCCTTAGCATTTTGCTACTCAAAGTCCCAGGTGAATTTAGTGCATCTATTTTTCCAGCTGTCTACAAATTGGAAAGCTAGAGAAACACCTAATTATTCCCTATCATTGCTTTTTATGGCTGCAGGAGGAGAAAGTTACTCGGAGAATGAGAAAATTGTCCACAGCAAGAGTTTTCTGGCTTTAAGTATAATTCTGTGAACACTAACCCAGCTCTGCCACTTAGGAAAACAAAAGGATTCACAGTAAAGCATGAACTCAGCTGGGCCACATTCCGAAACTCCACTTCCCCTCTCATAATAGATGGTACTTTGGGTCTCAAATGTACAAGTTGCCTTTATTGGTGAAAGCAGCTATTGACTGGAGAGTGCCTGAATTTTCCCCCCGGATTTGGGAGCCCTGAGTCACACAGCCTAGAAATGAAATATCCAATTCTTTACCCATCACCAGGAGACACAACAACTCTCCACAGCAGAGTGAAATGGGGCAGCAAAGATGCATCCTGGTTTTAGAGCAAGGGATCTGGATATGAATCTTATCTTCATTCCCTAAATCCTGCGTGAATTTGAGGTAGATACTTACCCTTTACTCTGTTTTATTTTATTAAGAAGGAGAATAGTGTCCAACAAATGAACCATGAGGGCCAACAAATGGACATTCATGTTACTCCACGAAAAAAGGTCAAGATGCACAATCCAATGGAGTTGTGACTTGCCCAAAGTCATACAGGTCCAAGTGGCGATCAGGTTTTGAACCTGGGACTTCTCACTGCAGATCTAATGGACTTTGATATAACCTCAGGTGCAAGGCAATAATTTTTCCCCAATTTAGAAAACTTGTTCACAAAATGGCCCTTGTTCCTAAAAGTGTGACATTTTTATTGACTTCCTAAAAGGAACAGATCTCTTCCCAGGACTTATACACTTACATGTGTATGTGTTCTTTTATCCAATAGACATTTCTTATAAGTAGGAACTGTTTCATATTCTTAACACCTAACAGAATACCTAAAATATAGCAGGCACTTAATAAATAAACGTTTATCAATGGACTCTCCCTGGGAATCAATTAGAGAAACAAAGGATTAGGAGACAGTTGTGGATTAATGGGAAGAGTACTGGATTTGGGTCAAAGAAATTTGGGTTCTGCAACTTATTACCTATATATTACTAATATTACTAATTACATATTATATTATATATTATTATTATTACCCATAATTATCCTAGGCAAACTGTGCCCTCTCTAAGTTTGGTCTCCTCATGTGGAAAATTAAAGAGTTGAATACATGAACTGATGCTAAGTGAAGTGAGCATAACCAAGATAACATTGTACACAAGCAACAAGATTTTGTGATGATCAATTGTGGAGGACTTGGCTCTTTTCAACAATGAGGTGATTCAAGGCAATTCCAATAGACTTGTGATGGTGAGAGCCATCTGCACCCAGAGAGAGGACTGTGGGGACTGAGCATGGATTACAACATAACATTCTCACTCTTTTTGTTGTTGTTTGCTTGTTTTTTTTTTCTTTTTGATCTTTTTTTTCCTTTTTGATCTGATTTTTCTTGTGTAGTATGATAAATGTGAAAATATGTTTAGAGGAATTGTACATGTGTAATCTATATTGTATTCTTTGCTGTCTAGTGGAGGGGGAGAGAGGAAAGGAGGGAGAAAATTTTGGAACATAAAGTTTTGCAATGGTGGATGTTGGAAACTATCTTTCCATACATTTTGAAAAAATAAAAAGCTATTTTTTTTAAAGTTAGATAAAGAGCTGTCTAAAGTCTCCTCCAGTCCTAAATCTATGATCTCATACTGAGCCACCTGAAGCTGTGATTCAAATTAAGGGAAAATTGATAGCAGGGCAGGACACTAGATAGAAGAGACTGATCCTGGTCTCTCAACAAATGGGCATCAAATGCAGTATCTGAGTGCATCAGACACTTCCAGTACTGGTCTTACTGACTCCAAGTCCATTACCCTATTCCCTATGGCACACTGAAAAACTTGCCAAGTTGGTTTTAGAGATATAATTGATGAGTAAGCTCAGAGAATCACACTCTTAAAATAAAAAGACAGCTTTATGCAGGAGAGGTTAGTGTTGAAAAGGGATTCAGGAAGATCTGAGTTCAAAACTTGGCTTCAAAAACTTACTATTTATGTGGTACTAAGTAGCTTACCCCCTGGATGCCTCAGTTTCCCCTTTTGTAAAAGTAAGGTGATAACAGCATCCCCATCCAGACTGTTGTGAGGGTCAAATGAGACTGTTTATGTTAAGACACAAATCTTAAAGTGTTGCATAAGTGCAAGTTATTATTAATCATTATTACCAAAAAGAGTTTCCCAAGGTCACCTAGTTCAACCTTCTACATAATGCAGGACTACAATTTATGGATCCATTTCTTCCGTCAGCTGAGAGAGGACACACCATTACATGACCCAGGGTGGTAAAGGGGGAGATGCTCTAATTATTCCATAATCATTCCAGAATCAATGGGTCTTTTCACAAAAAAAAAAAAAAAAAAAATGATGGCTTGGCCAAACTCCAATGGAATCCCTCCCATCAGATTACCCCTTCTCCCCCTTCTCTTCAACTCTATATGAACTTTCTTATTTCCTGGTTTCCTGTCTGGATCATGCCCTATGGAGCAGTGACTGGGTTCTAAGCCATCCTTCCTTCAGTTCCTCTGTTCCATGATCTCCAAGGTGCCACTGAAAAAAAAATTATTAACTCTTTCCCTATTTTTCCATTTCTTTTTTTTATTAAAGCTTTTTATTTACAAAGCATATGCATGGGTAATTTTTCAACATTGACCCTTGCAAAACCTTCTGTTCCAAATTATCCCTCCTTCCCCCCACACCCTCTCCTAGATGGAGATAACATGTATCTCCAATATATTTTAACATATTTAACATGTATGTTAAATCTAATATATGTATACATATTTATATAGTTATCTTGCTGCACAAGAAAAATCAGATCAATAAGGAAGAAAAAACTGGGAAAGAAAACAAAATGCAAGCAAATAACAGAGAGAGTGAAAATGATATGTTGTGATCCACACTCTGTTCCCACAATTCTCTCTCTGAGTGTAGATGGCTCTCTTCATCCCTGAACAATTGGAAATGGTTTGAATCATCTCATTATTAAAGAGAGCCATGTCCATCAGAATTAATCATCGTATAGTCTTGTTGTTGGATGGTTTCCATTTCTAGAGAGTTTTGATAAGTCCAAAGCAGTTTCCTCCTAACAACCCTGTGAAGTAGACAATATTAGTATCATATCCACAGATAATAAACTGTTGTCATTTGGCTTTAAATGGCAGAGCTGAAAATTTCTAAGACTAGATTTAGAGAAAGAAGTAATCTTAAAGGAGAATCAATTCAATCCAACCATTTTACAGATAAGAAAACAGAAATTAAATGGTTTGTCCAAAGTCACAGAGATAATGGCACGATTTGAATCTTTATCTATTAACTACATCACCAACACTCTTTCCATATATCTAATGGGGGAAAAGGACTGGATTTTGAGTCAGAAGCTCTGGATTCAAATCTACATTTGGTCAAGTCACTACCTACTTCAAGGAACACTCATAAGTGTCTCATAAGGTTCTTATGACAACATACTATGAAGAACTTCACCTGAGATATAATCACCAAGATTATTAACTCATTTTCAGTCGTGACTTGGAGTCATGACTCTATGATCCCACTTAGGGTTTTTTGGGGCAAAGATACTAGAGTGTTTTGCCATTTCCTTCTCCAGCTCATTTTGCAGATAAGGAAACTGAGGCAAACAGAGTGAAGTGACTGGCTCAGGGTCCCACAGCTAGTGTCTGTGGTGAGTCAGGTCAGCTGTCCCTGGCAGAAATGTCAATGGAAAGGCCCACTGAGAATCCAAACCAACCTCCCTGCCTCCCTCTGAGCCTCTAGAGGAGAACCAAGAATGAGGGGCTCATCAATAGCCTCATGAATTCAGGAAGATGTCTTCCTAACATCAGGCTTTAATGTTCTCGATCCACTGCACCACTAATTGCAATTGTTATCAATAACTGAACACATTCTCCAGCTCTCCAAAGAGAAATTATTAGTCTTTGTCTGTCTGTTGCCAGAGGGCAGAAAATATAGTAGTTAAAACTGTCCAAAGATGATAATGTGTTATCTCAGGAGATAGTGAGCTCCCACTCAAAAGAGGTCTTCCATCACAGGCAGTGTAATCATAGGAATAGTTATAGGGAGTTCACTTTTCTGATTGGGGTTGATGCTCCAAAAATTACTCCTAAAGTCCTTTCCAGCTCTAAAAGTCTGTGATCTGTTCTCTGGCTCTATCCCTAAACTGAGCTAAGAGAAAATAAGGCATTTAGCAGTTCAGCATTTAGAATTAGAAACCCTGAGTTCAAATCTCACTTCTTACACTTAATAGGTCTATGATAACAGGGAAATCTCTTCCCTTCCTTTTCCTCATCTATGAAATAAAGAAGGTGGACTCATGGGTCTCAAAGTTCCCTTCTTGCTCTAGATTCTATGATTGAATAATACACATGAATATATTGTACAAAATTGTCCTTCACTGATAGAAGGCAATATGAGTATGATGTCACGCAAGGGCACTAGACTTGCAAATAGATCAGGGTCCAAATCCTGGCTCTCCCATTTACTATGTGGCAATCAGCAGGTCACTTATTAAAAGGGATTAACAATTTCTCCATTTCAATATTTGAGAAGGGCTTTATTGAGGAAAATGTAGAAATGTACAATTTCATTATGATGATTATGGTAATCTATGACATGGGAGTCACATATTTGAGAATACCAGTAAGACAATGCTTTTCCAAGGCTCTGATGGAACAGAATTCTGGCCAGGGACCTTCTTAAGGATCATAGCTGATTAGTTCAGTTAATTAGAGCCTGGTGCTAATGAGGCCGAGGTCAGAGGTTCCATCCCTATACAGCCACAGCCCAATTAGGATGGCTCTGTTCCAAGACTACAGAATAAATCCTTATAAATGCAGACAGTTGATCCCAAGGGTGGCCAAGGAAGAGAAAATAAATTTATGTCAATTCATCACTTCTACTAAAAAATGAACTCAAATAACCCACCATTCTAATAATGATGGAGATAAATCTAGGAGCCACACAGTGTCACAGAAAAATCATTCCAATTAGAGTCAGGTGAACTCAGTTAAAACCCTAACCCAATTATTTCCTAGCTGTGTGACTCTGAGAGAGTTCCTTAAGATCTCTGAGCCTCAATTTCCTAATCTGCTAAATGAGGATAATGATATTATCATACTAATTACACTCTCACAAAACTCAATGAACTTTAGAAATATGAATTTTGCAAGATATGCTGGAAGACAATACAAGTGCCCCACATACAAAGTACACTGAATTTAGAGTTAAAAGATCTAGCCAAGTCTGGTCCTTACCAATGATGTGATCATGGCAGGCAAGTCATTTCAAACTCTCATTTATAAGGGAGAGACGAAGCCTGCTTGTGCTCTCCGCCTCACATCAAGTTGTAATGATGAAGCATCCAAATGTCAGCTGTTGTTATCATTCCCTTTTTATAGTCCATTCCATTCTTTATAAGGAAAAGAAGGGAGGAAGGGAAGAACGAAAGAAGGAAGGAGGGATGAATGATCCATTCCATTCTTTATAAGGGAAAGAAGGGAAGAAGGGAGGGAGGGAGGAAGAGAGGGAATAAGGGAGGGAGAAAGGGTGGAAGGAAGGGAGAAGGAACAGTGATGGCTATGATCCACATTGGAGTGAGTTCCCCCCATGAGCTCATTAAGCTGATAAAAGCACAGTTTCTTCTAGCACACCAAAGCTTTGAAATAGATTGTAAGCTCCTTGAGAACAAGGGCTGTTTGATTTATGTCTTTGTGTGTCTAATGCCAGTGTCTGGCACATAATAGGCACGTAATAAATGCTTACTGATTGAATGACTAAAATAAGGTGAGATTCTCTCCCTAAATTCAACAACAGTTTATAAATCCCTAGTGTTCCTAAAGAGCTTTCCCTACAATGGGCTTTGTAAGGCAGATACTCTGAGTATTATTAAGCCCATTTTACAGATGAGGGAAATGAAGCTCGGGAAAGAGAAACGATTTGTCCATAATTCTAAAATTCAAAAGCCAGGATTTGACATGGGTCTCCAAAGCTGGACTCTCGAGTCCAGTATCCTTTCCAGGGAGTCACGCTATGCTGTGTGGAAGAACTGGTCCCCATAACTGTGGGAATCTCCTTTCCTAAGGATCTCTAAGAACAAGGTCATTGCCCGAGCCTCCCAATAAAGGCAGGAACTAGATTTAGCTGATCTCTGGAAGCCCCAGTTCTATGATTTTAATCATCTATATCAGAGGTTTACAGGATGGGATCTAATCTTCTTACTAATACAACCTAGCTCAGGTTCCGATAAAACAGCTACCTCCCTGGAAGGGAGGAATAACAAAGAGGGGATTAGCTTGGGTTAGGAACCTTGTAAGTACCTGCTGGGTGAATTGTAGCCCTCTGGCTGAAGCCTTTACCTGAGAAAGCCGACTTGGTGTGAACAGCCAGTCAAACCAGGGCACATGCCTCGGAATACAAATGGTTGCATGTGACGGTACGGGCATCTGCTCAGACCCCAGCAGTTCAGGTACAATGAAAACCGAAGACAACACTTGGGGTACATTGTGTGTTCCCAGAGCTGGAGAAGAGGGGAAAGGAAAGGGGAGGGGGACACCAACAGCCTACAGCACCTGGCTAGCAAAGCAGCCCCTTGCTTAATCTGTTTGCCCACATCTATGGGAAACTTACCACCCTTGTACATCCCCTAATACCCCATTCTCTCTTAATATCTGTTCAATCAGCTATGACTCATTGTCACGTATTCAGAGAGAGATGCTGAATGAGAAGTAGGCAATCCGGCATTCTGGGAAGAATGTAAGACTTGATATCAAAATGCCCCAGATTCAAATAAGAGCTCTAACACTTGCTAGGTGACCTTGGGGAAATGATTTAGCTTTTCTAAGCCTCAGTTTTATCACCTGTAAAATGGCCAACCTCACAAGGTTATTATGAGGAATATATTTTGAAAACATCAAATACTTGCTCTCCCGGGGATTTTCCAAGATAAGTCACAATTTTTTTTTTTTTAATAAGGATCTTATTTTTTTTTCAGGTCACATTTTTTAACTATATCCTTATACACATCTTCCATGGAAGAGTTAGCCAACATACTAAAGAATTTCTGGTTCTTTGATATTTTGTTTATACTATCTCAATGCCCAGAATGGTCCCCTGTCATCCCTCAGTAGTCTTCCCATATCTCTTTTATCAACATCCAATGCAGATACTAGAAGGCACAGTGGGTAGAGCAGGAAAACCTGGAATCAAATTCTGTCTCAAACAATAGCTGTGACCTCAGACAAGTCGCTGCTAATTTCTCAACTTCTCTTGTGACTCAACTTCTGACAATACATGCATTTGAATCTTGCCTCAAAACAGGGAGGAAGTGCTCTCTTTTAGACTTGGTTTCTCCATCTGTAAAATGAGAATCATAATAATAGCACTGGTTTTCCAGAGTTATTGTGAGGGTCAAATGAGGTGATATTTGCAAATTTTTTTGCAAATCTTAAATCTCTAGCTATTATTATTATTATAGAGTTAGAGCTAGACATGTCAGGGATGCTAGAATACAACTGCCTCAGCAGAACAAATAACAGAGCCAGGATTCCAGCTTAGGACCACTGAGTTCAGATCTTTCCACTCTCTCCAGAACAAGTCCTAGAATGAATCTCCCACTAACCACACTCCTCCTGCCCAAAGCCTCATTGGACCATGGCAATGAGCCTAGGTTCTCAAAAGCTCTTTTGGCAGGGCAAATTCGATGGAGCCAGAGATAAACCGAGTTCCCAGAGATGAGCACAATCCCAGCAACCAGCCGGGCATCCCAGCCAAGGGCCAGATGATATAAGCATGGAGAGAATCCTCACCAGGAGGCTGGCGACCCAGTGAGGAACTCTTTGTCTCTGGTGATGCATGAAACCAACAGTAACATGAAATGGTCTTCAGCCCCACCTTGCTTCCTTTTGCTTGCAGGGATTTGACAGATTAAGGGGAAAGGGTCCAGAGGGTGCAAGTAGACCTTTAAGAGCTAGAGAAATGTGAGTTACGATTATAATGAAACTCAACGTAGAATTCCCCTTTGAAGACTTCAATAGACACTTTGAAAGGACAGGCAAATCATTACCCATCTGTATCCTTCACTGAATGCTGTCTGACAGATCAGAAACAAAACTCAAGCTTTCATTATGGGCACTGATGGTCCAGGTGCAGCAAAGCAACCCCACTATTCCATTCAAACCTCGGCGTAGTAGAACTGCTTCATGAAGGCTTCAGGTTAACAAAAGCAAGGAGGCGCCTTTATTCCCCTCTCCAAGGATGTGTTTGCACAGGATAAAAGGATGAAGGGATTCCCATTGTCCCAGCTCCCATTATCAATCCTTATTTTAGAAATTAAGATGTTTCTGGCTGCAGGAGAGAGAAATGGTCTTCGCCTCATTCTGTGCGAGAAAAGAAACGGGCTTTGTTCCCAAGAGTCTCACAAGAAATACATAGAATGGGATTGATATAACTGGACTGTGCACATACATGTATGTTCATACAAATATGTGTTTATACATGTGTAGTATAGGAGAATACATGCACATCTATACCTAGATATATCATGTATTTGTATAATATATGCATAATGTATTGTTTAATAAGTAAACATATGTGTGCTCAATGGACAAAATAAGGAACTTACAGGCTACTTTCACTTTGTAATTTGTAATTTTGATTCCCAAAAGGAATTTAATCACTCCATGGTTAGATAATATACATAAGAGGTACTTAATATGTGTAGATTGTGTAGAAAAAGTACCCAAGATGCCATGTGCTATTTCGAGGGTTTATATGTATGGACTGAGGTAGAGATAAAGATAGAAGTAGAGATGGAGACATAAATTGATAGTTATATGAATACATATATGCATATACATATGGATAGATCTATAGTATAAATACATATATAATCTATATGCAGATATACATGTTTCTTCTTTTTTCACCTTCCTTACCTTCCTTCCTTTCCTCTATCCACATAACCTTACCTACAAGTGCTCTTAAAAGTTTTTTTTTTTCTTTTGGATCACTGAAACCTCCCAAGATATCTTGAGGCTAGATTTCTATCTGAAGGATTATGTCTTAAACCAAAATTACTCAGATTCTCATTGGCCACTAACAGGTCCCAGGGCAAGTTCTATTTGGTCATTGTTTCGGTCTTGATTGATTCAAATTTAATGTAAATAGCAATCATTTCTACTTTGGCCAAAAACCCTAAGGTCTTCCTTTCCCAGATTTATTTACTTATTTATCTAAATTTTTTTTTGGACTAGTGAAAGAGGAAATTCTTTGCCTCAATTGCTATTTAGCCTTAATCATTGAATGGGTACAGCTTCAATCAAACAGAGACCTGTTGACGACCTGAGCTTAAAAAGGCCAAAGTCTCCCATTTCATCCAGGGCTGTCTCCAGTCGTCCTGGTCTGTATCTGGCCACTGGACCCAGATGACCCAGAAGGGGAAAGTGAGGTGACCTGCACAGCCCTCCCTCACTTACATGTCACAACATCACCTCCTGATGTCATGGTCTTCTTCAAGAATGAGGGATAAATAATAACATGTACACACATGTGTATGTGTATATGATCTTCTGGATACTTTCTCTACCATACAACCCATACACATTAAGTATCTTTTATGTGCACTGAACTAACCAAAGTAAAATTTAATTCCTTCTGGGAATCAGACAACAAATTAAAAAGTGGAAGGGACCCTATAAGCTCTTTTATTTGTTCATTCACTCATTTAATAAACATTTATTACTAGGCAAATATTGTGTGTACAAAAATTGTACTTGGCCAATACAGTATCCTATACAGAGAAAACCTTCACATTTTAACTAATGTTAACTAATGCATTCAAGGAACATTATCAAAATCCAAGTCACTCTGGACAATCACAACAATATGTGAAGCAATCTCTAGAGGTCATTTAGGACAGTCCCCTGGATCCTGCAGAACTTTCCCATCCTGCCTTTTTTCAGAGTCATTATTAAATATAAAACTCTCTTGTGAGATTTTAAATTCCATAATGTCCCAGACACAATCTGGACAATCTTTTAAATTCCCTGAGCACATTGCTCAAAGCTCTTTGCACATTGTATATGCTCAGGAGTGTTTGTGTAATAAAATGATTATTCAAGAGGGCCAGATCTGGAGTCATAGGCTGGGATCAGCTGATTTAGACCTGATTTTACTTAACCACTAAAAAATAAAATCTATTAAAAACAGAGATGCAGTATCAGGCATTGGATAGAGAGTTGGTTTTAAAGTCAAGAAGACCCATGTTCAAATCCTGCTTTTGCCACATTCTGGCTGTGAGATTCCATGTAAATCACTAGTCTCTCTAGCTCCAGGCAATTCTCAACTACTCTTAAATTGAAGAAAATAATGGAAAGAATTGTATCAACTGGGAATTCTCTATTATGCAAGTACCTAGAGGCAGCTAGGTAGGACAATGGATAAAGCTCTGGGCCTGGAATCAGAAGGACAAAAGTTCAAAAACACTTATTAGTTGGGCAACCCTGAGCAAGACACTTTAGTTTCCTCAACTGTAGAATGGGGATAATAATGGCACCAAACTTACAGGGTTGTTATGACAATCAAATAAGACAATAATTCAAATATTCTTAGCATATTTCTTGGCATATAGTAGGTATTATATAAATATGTATTCCCTTCCCTTTTCTCTTTCCCTTTCCACTTGAGTGAAAGTGAAAAGGATAAAAAATAAGAATTATTTAAATTATTTCCTCCTAGGACTCCTCAAAAATACAGGAAACAGGCCCTTTCTAAAAGATACCTTTACTATTTATCAGTTAATTTGTTAATGAAACAGCATAGAAGGATTTTATGCTCCATTTAAACAACAAATGATAACTCATTTTCGTTGTTTGGACTCTGTCCCCCACAAATGTGCATTCTGAATGCTAGAAGCCCAAGGTTTTAGGTGCTTCTGGGTAGAGGGTTGCCAGGAACAATACTACTAATTCAGGTGGATGTACCCATTATGAGGCATCTAGTTATATGATACTTGGCAAGATACTTCCTTGAGTCTTAGTTTCTTAATCCGTAACAGAGGAATAATAGCATTCTATGTTCTGGTATGGTACTGTAGGGTAAGGAAGAAACACTGCAATATATAGCTTCAATGTTCACTTGTGGAACCCTTGCTGGTCTTGGAATCAGAAAGCCCTAGATTCAAACCTCAGCTCTATTGCTTACTAGATAGCATTAAAGGAATGAAATGCACTTGGCCTTTTTGTTTTTTTTTTGTTTTTTTTTTTATTTTTGGTCTTTGTGTCTCTGGAATACACCTATTAATAAGCACCTAATAAATTCTCATTGATTGATTAGAATTTTGGTGAAAATATAGTTCAATCCCTTTTAAAGTAATTTTAGTAGTTTAGTTTAAGTTTAGTAGTAGTTTTAAAGTAAAACTGAGGCATAGAAAGGAAATAGATAAATGTCAATGTCTCACTGTTAAAGAGCAAAGAAAAAAAATTTGGTTTTTAATGAGACCAAGATCTAAATTATAGATTTTCTACTTACTGACTCTGTAATTGTGGGAATATTACCTCTCCTCCACGAAACTTAGTTTTATCATCTATAACCCATTAGATTGTAAATTCCGTGAGAGTAGAAATTGTCTGTTCCTCTTTTTTGTGTTCCTGGTACTTAGCACATAATATGAATTGGTTATGGATTGATTGTAAAATAAGAATAAAACTAATAAAATAATATTTGTGAAGGAAGCCCCTTATAATTGATTTAAAAAAAAAAAAAAAGCTATCAATCTATAAAGGCAGCCAGGTGGCCCAGTGGATAGAATGCTGGGTTTGGAATCAAGAAAACTTGAGTTCGAATCCAATCTCAGACAGATTATGTAACATAACCATGGGCAAGTCACTTACCCCTATTTACCTTAGTTTCCTTCTCTGTGTAATCATTTGGAGAAAGACATGGCAAACTACTCCAGAATATTTGCCAAGAAAACCCTCTAGACAGAATTAATGTGCTGTTATCCAGGATCATGAAAAATCTGCCACAATTAAATTATAAATAATATCAAACTTTGAACTGCTGGTGAAAATTCTAAATCATTCACAATTTTGGAAGGATGAAGGACATGCTTTATCCACCAGGAAGACTTTTCAATAGAAACGCACCTTCTGTGCTTCTGGATTTAATGGCCCTTTACATGGGACTATGGCTCTGTAAAGTCAAGAACTTGGGACAGCTTCTCCTGATGACAAAAGCCCTCCCTATAAGAAAGTAGTCTCTGCATCTCTTGACTTTCACACAATCTGACTGGATTAATAAATTTGTCATAAAAGTAGAGCTTGGTCAGCTCAAGTTCATATCTTCCTCAGCAAGTCTGGAGTTTGAGTTTGTGAGGAAGACACAAAAGGTCAGCCATCATTCATATCCTTCTCACAAAGAAAGGTCCCTTTCACCAGTGATAAGTTCATGGGCTCAGAAGGCAATATTGGCACCCCATCAAAACCACCAAGATTTTCCCCACCTCTCAGCGGAAATTCATGATTTCCTTCACTTTTTATATTAAAAAAAAAAAAAACACAAACCCCCAGGCCCACTGTATGCTGGAATGCATTTTGGAAGAAAAAAAAGTATTCATATGTAGATAAAATAGCTCTTTTTCCATGAGAACCAAAAGGCCAATAACCCAGATGATTTTTACAGAGTGGGAAGTGATGGGCTGGGAATTACTAGAGCTCAGATGACATGACAGCTCAGCTGGAGAGGAGCCAAGGGGTTCATTTTCTACACTGTTTCTTCTTTATAATTAATATTTTGAAGAGTTTCCTTTTTTCTTTTATTAATAATAACAGCTCACACTTCTACAGTTCTTAAGGTTTACAAGATTTTCCCCCTCAAAACAGTCCTATGAGGCACATAGTGAAAGTATTATTCTCTAATTTAAAGGATAATAAAAGCTCCCTTGCACATATTCCTTTAAAGTTTGCAAAGCTCTTTACAGATATCATCTCATTTGATCACCACATCAATCCTGGGAGGTAGATGTTATTATTATCATTTCTCAAGTGAAGACATAGAGGATCATGGAGATTAAATGACTTGACCATGGTCATACCTTAAGTGTCTAAGGAATTATTTGAATTCAATCTTTCCAAGCTGTAAGTCCTTTACCCATTATGTTATGTCTTAGAGAACAATACTGAGTCCTCTGTCTAAGGTTACATAGCTGTGAAGAACTCCCCACTTAAAAAGGTAGCCCAGTTCTTGTAACATTTTACCATCCCCTACCCCTCCATTCTTTCTTTGCTAGACAAGTTCAGGATGGATCAGTCTCTAACTCCTAATAATCCCCTTCAGCCTTGCAGGGAGGACATTGTCTCTGGGTTAGAGAGGAGTAGAGCTGAATAGCTCCCACCTCTTCAGGTCCAACACTGGGGCAGATTAAAGCAACTGAATTTCCAGTTCCAATTCCCCCATGAAACAGTAAGGAGTGAGGAACTAATGAGATCCACCTGTCCCAATAAAAAAATGTGACAAAATATTTATTGCTGTTAAATGGGAGAAGGAAATGAGGGGGAGACCAGCAAGGCTGGAATGTTTGGCTTCTCACTGTGGCTCAGCAGGATCTACTGAGGTCCAAGATTCTCTTCCCTTAGAAAGGAGAGCTTCTTGACGTGAACAAACTGAGCAGAAAACTTCTTGCTATGGAGGTCTATGGGTTTTAAGCACTGGGTATGTACAGGGCAAAGGAAGTGAAGGAAAGAAGAGAAGGACCGAGTAATTAGAAATATCCAAAATGTCTCTCCAGGAATGGCAGACTTAGAAGAATAAGGAATGGACCTCGAGATCAATAATGATAGGAAGAATCAGTAGATTGGAAGAAATAACGAAGCACAATGCAGTGAATTTGAACTCAGGAGAAGGTGTGAAAGTCCCAATTTTGTTTTTTACTACCTTTGAGATTCTAAGACCTTTAACAAGTCACTTCTGTCTGAACCTGTTTCCTTGTTTAGGGAAATACGAGTGGAATGGTTTAGATCAGGAGTTGTAGACTCTCTACACATAGATTCCATAGGGTCCTTGAACTTGGATTGGGGGGGGGGGAGTTGCATCTTTATTTCCACTAACCTTTAACTGAAATTTGTCATTTTCTTCTATTAGCAATCTTTTAGAAATCTTTTACAGATAATTTAAAAATAATTGTTATTTTAAAAATCTTTTTTAAAATTCTAAGAAGAACCCATAAAAATCTACAAAGTTGCCAGTGAGTCCATGATCCAAAAAAGTTTAAGACCCCCTGATCTAGAAGAACTCTGAGGTGGCTTTTAGCTCTACTAATATTACACTGCTATGATCCTGGGTCTGGAGAGGGAGCTTAGGCAGGAGGGTAATTCAAGAAGGTGAAATTTTGGAAGTGAAGATTATTATGATGATGCCGTTGGCAGTATGGCAAAGCCACTGTATGACAGCAGTGAATATCACTTCAGCCTCTGGCCCTCTGACCATGGGGCCATAGCTAGACCCGGAGACCGGTTACTTTAGTAGATTGCTATTTTCTTAAGGGCAGAAAATCCTGCATTTAACATATATCAATGACTAGCCCAGAGTTCTTCACACAGGTACACATAAAGGGAGACAGCATGATGTTATGTAAAGACTTTTTCACACAGGATCAAAAAGACCTGGGTTAGCAGCATGGCTGTCATTGATTGGCCATGGGACTTGAAGAAAGTCACTTTCCCTCTATGGGTCTCGGATTCCTCCTTTACAAAATTGTAGTTAATACCACTATCAACATCAAATGCTTCACACAACACTGGGAGAGACAGAGTTTAGAGAATATACAGTCTCTAAACTCAAGGAACTCACAGTCTAACAGAGAGACAGGAAATCAATGCAGACAACTATAATGTATAATAATAGATGTGTAATAAATGAAATTGAGAGAAGTAAATATGAGGCTTAATAGGGAAAATTTCATGGAGGATTTGTCTTCTGAGGTGGACTTCAAAAGAGAAGAATTCAAAAGACAAGACAGGAAGGGATGGTATCCTAGGCAAGGGGAGCAATGTGGGGAAAGGCATGGAGATGGGAAAGTGCAAATTCATTTGAGCCCTTGTCTGACTGAGAGGGCTTTGAGGATTGTGAGCAAAGTGCTCTGTAAACCATAAGAAACTACATAAATGAGAGCTGTTATTTTTATACATATTTGTGGACTGAAAGGCACATGCCTGTGAACGTAACACTGGGATTTTCCAATTCAAAGTGACCCATCCAAATGGGGGTCAGAGTAAATGCCAGACTAATATAGACAATCAGTTGGAGAATTACCAATTTCCAGTCATGAGACAGCAGCCCATTCAGATGTGTGCTGGTATTTGTGTTTCTAAATCCCCTGTGTAAACAAGGCTGGCTAAAGTCAACTGTCATGATCTGGATAATCTTGCTACAGATGCAAAGCTCTTCACCCTCTAAAGAGAATGTCTAACATGAACACTCTCAAAGGAAAATCAAACTAACCTCGAGGAAAAGAAAAAAACAAAAACAGCAGCTTTCTTCTTTCATCTTTTCCTCATGTCAAAGCAAAGTACTCTTTGTTCCTCTGGATGAATCTGTCCCATCTATTTCAATTGGATTGAATTCAACATATCCGATAATGATTAAGTGTCTTTCTAGTGGAGTCTTCAGGAGAAATATGAGATAGGCAAAAAAAATAAGCTTTCCCTTATAATCTCCAGTCGTCCTGATCTGTAACTGGCCACTGGACCCAGATGGCTCTGGAGGAGAAACTGAGGCAGGTGATCTTGCACAATCCTCTCTCACTTAAATATAATTCACTTGCATGTCATGGTATAAATTCCCTAATATCATGGTCTTCTTCCAGAACAAAGAACAAACAACATGTCTATCAGAGAAAATAAGAAGCAATCCCATGATGAATTCATAACAAACAAGGATTTAATTCAACTGATTTTAAAACCTTTATTAAATATCTACTGGAGATTTAAAGTTTGTTTATTTAAGCCTTTGGTATCAAGGAATCTAAGTGAATCTTTGATATACAAATACATAGATAAATAAATGCAAGGCAGTTTAACAGAGGTTAAAAACTAGATGATTGGACTATAGAAGTCTTCCAAGATGAGAGAACATCTGAACCAAATTTTGAAGGAAGTTGAGATTCTTAAAGGATTAGAAAAGGAGAAGGAAAAAGCACATTTCAGGCATAGGGGACCGCATAGATGGCAAGGAATTGAATGTTTAATTCACAAAACAGCTAAAAATCCAGTTTGACTGAAATAGAAGGTGCATGAAGGGGGTTAAGGTTAAATAAGGCTAGAGAAGTTTGTCAGGAAGAGATCGTATAGGAACTTTTAAAATGTCAGTCTTAAAAAATTGTACTTAATAGGTTTCTGAGCAAGAGAATGACATAGTCAGACCTGATGGGCATCACAGCGTGAAGAATGTATTAGAGAGGGATGAAAGTGAGAGAAAAGAGACTAATCAGGAGGCTATTACAATAAATAATTTATTCAGGTGAGAGGTGAGGAGGGCCTGAAGTTAAGTGGTGACTGCAAACAGAGAAAGGGACAGGGTGCCCAGCATCTAATTAGATTGAGAATGGGAAGAAACCCTGGAGGTCATTTAGGCCATCCCCTTCATTTCACAGATGGGGAAACTGAGGGCCAAAGAAGTTAAGTGATTTCTGCAAGGTAGGAATGAAAGAGCATGCGACTAGATGCTCCAACTCCAAATTCAGCACACTTTCCACTGGAATAGAATTCTGGAGGAGGATAAGAGCTGGTTGTAAACCTTTGGGAGTCAGCTTGCATAGAGATGATAATTGGACCCATGGGAGCTGATGAGAACACCAAGGGAGAAAAGGCAGAGAGAGGCTTAGGGGACAGAGCCTCTGTTAGCACATGGGAACATCCAAGGAATATAGTGCAATGAAATCAAAGGAGACAGAACACTCTACAATATATACTTCAGAGACTCTTACATTGAGAAGGCCTCCTCCAGTTTTAGCTTAAGGTATGAAGTGACCCCAGACTATGTCGGTGGAATGCCAAAAATGGAGGATCTGACCACAGTGGAAAAGCTACAAAGGAGTTTCATGATCCCCTGTTTCCATCATCCAATAGTCCAAGATAAGATCTCTTACCACAGAATTGGCTGCCAAATGGCAAATGTATTTCAGCTATTGTAGCTCACAAAGAATTGTAGGAGGAGGAAATGAATGCATTATAATTTTTTTAACTAAAATAAGAATTCTTGAAAGTTTAACTCAGACTTTACATTACTTATATCTGATTCACACAAAGACCACCTTAGTTCATGCTATCATCAGATATTATTGCAATAGCCTTCTAATTGGTCTCCTTTCTTCCAGCCCATCCTACACAATGCTGCCAAATTAATGTTCTTTAAGTGCAGATCTGACAATATGATTCCCCTACTCAACTAATTCCAGCAGCTTCCTATTGCTTCTAGGATAAAATACAAATTCTTCTGGAAATTGAGTGGGTGCCCATCAATTGGGGAATGATTGAATAAGTTATGGTATATAAAAAATGATGAGCAGACATTTCAGAAAAGCCTGGGAAGACTTAAAAGAACTTATATTGGGTGAAGTGAGAACCAGAAAAACTTTGTACATAGTAGTAGTAAGATTGTGTGATGATCAACTATGATAAACTTAGCTCTTCTCAGTAATTCAGAGATCCAGGACAATTTCAGTAGGCTTAGGATGGAAAATAATGGAAATTGGATGTGATTTGAAGCACAGTATTTTCACCCTTTTCTGTGTTGTTTTGTTTGCTTGCCTTTTCTTTCTTGGGTTATTTTTCCTTTTGGGTCTGATTTTTCTTCAACAAAGTGACAAATATAGCAATATGTTTAGAAGGATTGCATGTTTTTAATCTATATTGGATTGTTTGCTGTTTTGGAGAGGAGCAAGATAGGGAAGGTAGAGAGAAAAAATTTGGAACACAAAAATCTTACAAAAATGAATATTGAAAACTATCTTCCTATGTATTTGGAAAAATAAAATATTATTGAGAAGTGTGTGTGTATGTGTATATTCCTCAGTTTAGGTTTTAAAGCATTAATACAACATAGCATCAACCCATTTTTCCAACCTCATTGGATATTATTGTCACTCTAACATTGTGTGATCAAGGCAAATTGTTCTCTCTATTCTGCAAATGTAAGGAATAATAATGTAATCTCCATCTCCTATCTCCATGCCTTTACAGTAATGTCCCATTTACTGGAATGCACTACCTCCAGATTTCCATTTCATAGTCTCTCATCCTTTAAGATGTACCTAAGAGCTATGTTTCCAAAGAAATCAAAGAAAGAAGAAAAATTACAAAAATAAAAAAAAAAATTTAGAGCCAGTCTGAGGTGATCAAAAAATTGGAAATTAAGGGGCTGTCCATCAGCTGGGTAATGACTGAATAAATTGTGGTATATAAAAATAATGGAATATTACTGTGCTATAAGAAATTAGGTAATATATAATTTCCAAGAAATCTGGAAAGATTTATATGAACAACTAAAGAGTGAAATGGTAAAACTAAAATATCAATATTATAAAAACAAATAATAATGAAAGATTAAAAGTTCTAATCAACTCAAGAGTAACCTGATTCCAGAGGACTGATAAAGACAAATACTACCTATTCATAGCAAAGAAATAATGGATTAATATAAAGAATAAGAAATTTGTTTTGGAGCACAATCATATGAGAATGTTTTGCTTGACTGCTTATGTAAGACAGATATTCTTTATTTCTTTCCTTCTTTTTTTTGCACTGAGTGAAAGGGGAAGTAGGAGGGGGAAATGAATGCATTATAATTTTTTAAAATAAAATAAGAAATTTTAAAATGTTCAACTCAGGCATAATCTCATTAAAGCCTTTCCCAATTCATCCCTAAATGTCAGTGAACTATGTATCTATCTATCTATCTATCTATATCTATATCTATATATATATATATATATTTATTAACTTTATATTTATGCTAGATAGACATTTGTGTCTTCCATTAGAATAAATTCATTTTAATATGTATGTTCTCAGTGCCTAGCCCAATACCTGATGAATTCAGCCTTTTTTCCATTTTATCCAATTTTTTATAACCGACTCTGGGTTTTTCTCAGCCAAAATACTGGCATGGTTTGCCATTTTCTTCTCCAGCGCATTTTACAGATGAGGAAACTAAGACTAACAGTTAAGCGACTTGCCCAATATCACAGAGCTATTGATTGTCTGAGACCAGATTTGAATTCAGAAGAATGAGCCCAATTCATTGTGCTAATGGACCCAGCTAATAACTAGCTAACAAACCTGATATTTAGTAAATGCTTAAAACTTACTGTTTGATAAATCCACAGAGAATGTGCCCACACCAATGAAATCATGAGTGTACAAAGCACAGAAAAAAAACCCTTTATAGAATTCTTGAATCAAGAATCAAATATTTCAGCCAATTTTGCCTTTCTTTATTTTCTATTGAAATAGAGTCCTTTTCTAAAGAGCCTTTTAAGAGCAAGGGAATACAAGCTTCACAGATTTCAAAACTGGAAGAGTGTTTAGAAAGCACAAAGTTGTATTGTCCCATCATATCATTTATTATCTGGGGACTACCAAGATGTGTGCAATTGCCTTCTTCCCTATTTAGGGATCCAAGACTAGTGGGCTCTTTTCCCCCTGCTTATTATGTTGACTGTTATCATTTTTCAAACCTTCCTCACAATCAAATTGTTAAGCAGATCTTCTTGTTTGTCTTATTTTAGCATCCTTCCTAAACCCGGAGCTTTCTTAATGAGTTGGTTCTCATCTGCTAACAGCTTAGATAACAGTCCAACTTGAGAGACAGCACAGAACAATGGATTGGACGTTGAGAAACTTCTAGCTGCAGACCCAAATCCAACCCTTATATACCATGGATAAATAACATTACCCCTCTGATCTTCAGTTTCCTCATTTCTATAATGGGGGTAATAATGCTTTCACTATACAATCACTAGCTAAGGTGGGTCTGGAATCAGGAAGACTCATCTCCCTAAGTTCAAATATGACCCTGAACAAATTACTTAAGTCTGTTTGCCTCGGTTTCCTCATCTATAAAATGAGTTGGAGAAGGAAATGACATACTATTCCAGTTTTTTTTCCCAAGAAAACTCCAAATGGGGTCATGAAGAGTCAGACTGAAAAAATTGAATAACAATAATAAAATATAATCCCAATTGAGTTGAGGTAAATGTAAAATAAAGCATTTAGAAGTGTAAACTCTGAGATTGCTAAAAAACTGTGTGAAAAAGATTTGAATCCAGATTAAGAAGTCTTTGAGTGAGAACTGGAGGGCCTTTCCCATAGATAAAATGCATGTACTTTAGTATATGGGCTTTAAAAGTAATAGGGTGGAAAGAACCTGAGAGGCAATCTCAAGTCCTGCTTCCCATACTTAGTCAGAGGCTCCATTTCCTCATCTGTAAAATGGGGTTAATAATTCTCACACTACCAACCTCACAGGATTTTTGTAAAGGAAGAGCTTAATAAAATACTATATAAATGTGAGTTATTATTATTCATGTTAGAATTCTTCCAAGATTTTTATTCCTCACATCTGGTTTCTCGGCTGTGTTCCAGGTAGTTGGAGAGACTAGAGAAGCGACCCCCAGATAAGTGAGGTGTTACTCTAAGAATAAATGAGCCAACGGTTTTCTCAGCAGAGACACAGGTGTTCCTGTTTACATTTCTGGGGAAGCTTGGCTTTCAGCCCATACACCCCATGCCTCCCTGAAGACAGGCTCTCCTTCTAGAGAGCAGAGATTACCTATGTATGTAGCATCACATGGGGATGGTGGTCACTGCTCAGCCTTCTTTCTACAGGGGTCCACACTGGGTAAACAGGCTTATTGGCTTAAAATTAAATTTATGAATCCACTTTATTAATGGTCCATGGTGTTAAAATTGGAAGGGAGAGCTGTTGGCACCGATGCCCTTCCGCTGAGTTCATTACAAATAGCTCATGTACTAAAACATATACTCCATGCTTTATGTTTAAGGAAAATTTTAATTTAATGTTCTTAAAAACATAATGGAAATGTGACTTAAGAAATCTTAGAACTTGAAAGGACCTTTGATGTCACCTCATTTTACAGGTGAGGAAGCTGAGGAGCAGCTGGATGAATCAAAGTCATTACAGTGATAGAGTCAAAACTAGTAATGAGGACTCCAGCTTAAACAAACAAACAAAAAAAGATATCCTCACATATCAATAATCCCTGATATTCTTGCCTTACTGGCACAGATGCAAATCTTTCTACAATAGGAGCTTTTCATCTTTTTTGTGTGTAATAGATCCTTTTGGCAATGGACTCCTCCTCAGAATAGCATAAAGTAAAACACAAAGTTACAAAGAAAATCAATAGATTTAAAAGCAGCTAACAAAATATTTTAAATTTAGTTCACAGAACCTAGGCCAAAAACCTATATTGTATAATTTCATTTTTTTAAGGGTCACCACATTTATATATGTGAGAATTTTCAGCTGATTTTGAAACTCAGCAAACTTTGAGTGAACAGCTGGTAAGTACTGTGCACAGTGATAGATAGGATGACATCAAGTTTACCTAAGATAAGCTCCCTGCCCTCATGGAATTAATAGCCCAGCAATGGAATGACCCAAGAAAGATGATTAGGAAATACAATCATATGTCATGAGTACATAAGAAAGATACAAATGAACTCCTGAGAGTTCTCCAAGGGAAGAGGGTCCAAGGCAGTCTTGTAGGAGGTATTCACACTTGGAGAAAGAGGATGTTTTTGAAAAGAATTTAAGTAAGAGGAGATAAGTCGGAGAACATGGAAACAGAAGAAGGAAGAGGCAGCTGACCATCAAATACTTTAGTTCAAGAAGGATGAGGATTGAAAAAAGTTCCCTGGATCTATCAGTTAAGATACCCTAGTTAATGCTAGAAGTTTTGGTCAAATGGTGGAACCCTGTACTAGACTGATTTTTTTAGAGACTGAAAAGCAAAAAGATCATCACAATTTGGCAGTGAAAGGGAGAGTTATAGGGCAATAGATTGGGAGGGAAGGGATGATAGCATCAAGTGAATACTCTTGAGAAAAAGGGAAATGTAGGCATATTTCTACATAGCAGGGAAGAAGCTGGAGGGAGGGGGAAAGGAAGGAAAGACAGAGACAGAGAAACACAGAAAACAACAAACAAGAGAGACAGAAAAGAGAAAGAGAAAGAATGAGAAACCCAGAAAACAACATACAAGAGAGACAGAAAAGGGAAAGAGAGAAAGAATGATCAAGAGAAAGCACAAATATGCAAGGGATCAGGACAGAGAATCTGCTCGGGGGAGCAAACTTCAGGAAAAGATTGGAGGGTATCAAAGTAACAGTCTTGGCAAAAGCCTCCATCCACCTCAATATTAGAAGCAGGAGCAAAGGCAGGCTCAGGAATGCCAGAGGAATTCTAAGTGTCAAACTCAAAAAGAAATTGAATCCCTATGGGCAGCCTATTGACTTTAAAATCCCACACATTAACATAATTTATGGTGTGCTATATTTGAACTTCTTTTGTTAAACATTTCCTCATAATATTTTAATCTGAACACTTGAGAGTTTTGTGGCCCTATGAGTAGGGAGTTTGATAACTCTGAAGAAGCATACCAGCCGGAGGTCTCCCTGGCAGATGGCATCTATTTTTCAATAAAATATGAGGCCAGTTTCTGTACTGAGAAGGAAGAGTTGGGGAAGGGAATCACTTGCAGGGAGGGGTTTTGAAGAGAAAAGAGAAGAGTTGAAATCACTATTCTCTACGGATTTGTCGAGAAAAATAAAAATCTCATGAGCATTTTAGAAGGAATCTCAAAAAAATAAAGAGTTATTGTACTTATAACCTATACGATTTGGGGGAAGAAATTTATCCTCTAAAATCTTCTATTTCCCTATCTATAAAGAATTACACTATATCCATATGTTCTTGAAAGTCCTTCCTAGCTTTAAATCCTGTTTATCTAAATATATTAAAGATACATAGAGATGCTGAAAGGATTTGGTTTAAGAGTCCAGAGATCTCAGATCTATTCTTAGTTCTACCACTTAGACAAATCACTTAAACTCTAAGCATGTCTTCCTCTCTATAATATAAGGAAATTAGATGAGAGGATCTATAGGGATCGATACCTTTCCTCATATTCTTTGTCCATTTTTATAGAGTTTCTTCCCACTCCGCTCTGTTCTAAGGTCCTTTCCAACTTTGACTTTCTACGATAACCCTGTGAATATGTGATGTCTTAGGTCATCTCTGATAAAATTTCATGAGTCTGGTTTTCAATTTTCCCAGACTGAAGGAATGCTTACTTCTTCCCTACATATGCACAGTCACGAACACTCCTTTGTCAAGAATGTAGTGAAACCTAGGACACCGAGGGGATTAAGGGAAGATTCTCTGAAATCTGTCAGTGGGCTATATTAAGTCCTCCTTAAGATAGCTAAGGACCCTCAGGCTTTTTCAGTTTGATCCACACTGTGGCTCCAAAGATTTGCCAAAACTTAAAACATTCACATGTAGCAGAAAGAAGAAAGGTTGGTAACCATGTCATATAGGGTGAAATCAAATTTTAGAATGATGTCCCAATAGGTCTAGACATAGCCACACCCCAAGCTAGAGAAAACTTCAGGTACAAAGAAAGATCAGATTCTCAGCCATGATTTTCACCATTTTAAAATACTTAGTTAACATGAAAACAATATGGGAAAAAAAACATTATGCATTGGTCAGATAAGAGTTCATGTAAAGAAGATCATGGGACATTAACAGATTCAAAGAGAGCCAGAACTATTACATGCAATCCAAAAAAGGAAGATGCTCTCAGACTATCATAGAGGAAGTAAAAAACTTACTGTCCTCTAACCTGATCAAATCCTATCTCGTGTTGTATCTTATCCTGGAAAGGTATAAAAAAAAGTAAGGTGAGTTCAAAGTTAGGTGACCAGTGTGAGAGACCTAGAAATTCAGATTTGGAAGGGACTTTAGAGGTAACATTGTCCAAACTGTACCTGAGAGTAAAAACTTCCCAATCAAGGGCCAATAATACTTAAGACAAGAGTTCATTCAGCTGCCAATAAAAAAGAATTCATTATTTCCCCAGGCAAGACTTCATTTTTACAAAGTACTTAAATGTTAAGCAATTTCACTATTTATTAAGAAAAATATGCTTCCTGAAGACTTCCACTTATTACTCCTAGTTTTCCTTGCTCTTTTGGGACTAAGTAGAGTAAGGCTAATCTCTCTCCTACATGACAGCCTTTAAATACTTGAAGACAGGGAATCATGTTCACATGTCTTCTCTTCTCCAGGCTAAACACAGGGTCATGCTGGACCAACCTCATTTCCTTTTTTGACAGGTTTACCAAGACTGGCTGATCAAAAGAAACTCTATGGACAAAGTACCTATATTTCAGTAAGGCATCTGCTGAAGTTTCCTTTGACCAGGTCATCTAAGAATAAGTTAAAAGAACATAGACTGACTTGAAGATAAGAATAAATGGATTTAACAGGATACAAAGATGTCTTCAAATATCCTATGGATTCCCTTGAAAAAGAGGAAACATTTATTCTGTATAACTCCCCAAGGTCAGAACTAGAAATCCTGGGTAGAAATTATAAAAAGAGATTTGAGAGAGATTCAATATAGGAAGAACTTTCTAACATTTAGAGCTGTCCAACAATGGGCAGCCTATTTAGAAAAAAATGCTGTCCTCATCACTAGAAGTGTTTCAGACTCACTGGACAACCTATTGACAAGAGTTTTTAGAAGGGCTTTCTACCCTAGGCAGGGAGTACGTTAAGGTCAGTCCTAAAAACTGAGAAACCTCCATGTGCTTGTAAGCAGTGGTAAAGGAGCCAGTAGATATGGGGACATGGTACTGAAGGGTTTAAGATTGAAATAAGGGACAGTTTCCAGAAGAAGATAGCATAAAAATGAGAGGATCCAAATCAGTTCCAATTGATCAGTAATGAACAGAACCAGCTAAACCCAGAGAAAGAACACTGGGAAATTAGTGTGGACCACAACATGGCATTTACACTCTTTCTGTTCTTGTTTGTTTGTATTTTTGCTTCCCTTCTTGCATTTTTTCTTTCTAGATCCAATTTTTCTTGTGCAACAAGATAACTGTATAAATATGTATACATACATTGTATTTAACATATACTTTAACATGTTTAACATGTATGGGACTACCTGCCATCTAGGGGAAGGAGTGGAGGGAAGGAGGGGAAAAGTTTTTTTTTGCAAGGGTCAATGTTGAAAAATTACCCATGCATATGTTTTGTCAATAAAAAGCTATAATAATAATTTTTAAAAAGAAGATAGCATCAAGAGAGCAAGGGGAGGATCTGATCTTGCCAAGAATGGATGACTGTTTCTTTATCAGAGATTAGAGCAAAAGAGAGAATGGACACCAAGAAAGAGCATTTGTAAACAATGGAGTAAGGTAGAAGAGGTTCATGGAAGATAAACTTTGTTTTCTCAGAAAAGAAGGGAAGCTAGGTTATGTTGAAAGAGAGGAGTACAAGAGAGCTTGAGGTGAAAAGAGAAGATCTGAAATTGGATCAGAGGCTTTAACAGAGAACCCTCATATCCTTACCAACTCTTCAAATTCTTTGGATAATTTCAGTTATTTTTGTATTTTCCTGTAATTCTCTAAAATATATCCTGCACCCAAAATACATCACGCACCTTTTCATAGTGCTTCTTGATGCATTATCATGCACTATTATGGTCACCTTTTGAAGAAAAGTCAGGCAATTTTGTATATCTCCTATCTACCCAGTTGTTTACCTCCTAATACATAGTAAGTATTAGTGAATACTTACTGCTACTCATTTATCAATGAGAAAATCCTCAGGAAAAAAATAGACAATTTCTCCCAGTCACACAGCTAGAGTCAGAACTGAGATTTAAACACAAATCTTTTAACCCTACCTTCAAGCTCAATGTTCTATCCATTCTAGCACCATGGTTTTGTACTAGAAATAAAACAATCTCTTAGGGTTCTAAAGCTTTTATTCATTTAGAACTCCTAAGTGACTAACAACTATCCTTCTCCATTACTTGTAATAAGGATATGATTAATATTGAACTACAGTTATTTATTTTGTCTCATTTTGATCAACAAAATTAAATTACTCCCTACTTTGTGTCCAAAGTCTATGTACTTTTTGGTCCATTAGTCAGTCAATAAGCATTTATTAAGTGTCTACTATGTCCCAGACACTGCGCTAAGTATTGGGGACGCAAAGAAAAGAAAAAGACAGTTTCTGTTCTCAAGGAGGCTAGTGAAGGAGATAACATAAAAACAACTATGTACAAACACAGTTTAAATTGAAGATCAATAGAAGGTACTAACATTAAGGAGGATCGAGAAAGGATTCTCATAGAAGATGAGATTTTAGCTAGGACTTGAAAGAAGCCAGAAGGCAGAGAAGAAGAGAGAAGGATTGGGGGGCAGCTAATGAAAATGTTGAGCAAGGAGAGGGAATGTCTTGCATGAGGGACAGCGTAGAGTCCAAATTCACTGCATTACAGAGTAGATGATGGGAAGTGAGGGGCAAGAAGAAGAGAATGGTAGCAAATGACCTAGACACTAAGCTTCTCTGCAGAGACCCACAATTCCTAGTCCAAAAATGTGTGCTGTTCAGAAGCAGATCTATAAGGGTTAATTTCCAGCATTGGGTATCAGTTGAAACTGGGGGGGGGGGGGAATACTGGCTGAGGAATCTCTCTCTTTGTTTTCTCTTGATGGATAAAGATTCATTCCAGATGGCCATAACCTTTCATCTCAAGCAACAACTGGATGGTCTTAAATTACATGAGGGACCAGAAAATAGCCCAGTGCCTTGACGGCTTTGCAAATATATAAATAATTACTCTCCAGGCCTACAGGAGAAAGGTTCCTGATGTTCAGACCAATTCCCCATTCATGCCCATATGTTTGCCTTCTATTCTCCTGCATAAGTTGTGAGTCTAGCTCATGTTTCCTAACTTTGTTCCTGTTGCATTCATGGGGATGATATGGAGAAACTCAGCAGTGATGGCAGAAGAATGAGACAGGAGAGGCCACTGGAGACCAGACGGGCCTTCTCTTCAACCAGATGACAGCCTCAGCAATGACCAAAGGGATGGAACCAGCACTCTTCACAACTCATCAGATTCATTCATTTTGAAACCAGCCTGGGAAAGATGAAATATTAATACCATGTGACAAGGAATGTCAACCCCAAGTCCTGGTGGACAGATGTTTTCTTCTCCAAATCAACTTTCTGTCTTAAGAGAATTAGTCTACCTTCTTAATCTCAAAAGTCAAAAGTCAAAGAGATAGAAGAAAATTACTCTCTGGAGTAATATTAATAATAATGATACTAACAATAACAATTCTCTTTTCTATAGGGCTTTGCATTTTGCATAGTGGTTGCCTGGGAGATAAGGAGTAGAAGTATCATCATCTTGTAGACAAAGAAACTGGTTCCCAGAGAATCTCCAGTCATCCTGACCTATCACTGGACCAGAAAGTGAAATTGGTGACTTTGAACAGTCCATCATTTAAATCCAAATCATTTGCATGACATGGAATCACTTCCTTTATGTCATGGTCTTTGAGAATGAAAGACAAACAACAACAAAAAGTCAGAAACTGTCCAAGATAGATTCAAATCCAGGTCTCTTGGATTCAAATCAAGTGTAGAATCTTCCTGGATATAATGACAAGATACAATTTTGGATATATGCACACTATAAATACATACATATACACACATAATATTCATGTATACGTGTGTATATATCACCATATGATTACAAAGCATTTTAAAAGCATTATGTTTTCATAAGAACTAGATGAAATCAGCAGAGGGTGATCATCTCCAATTTACATATGAGGTAATTAAGCCTCAAGAGAGGTAAAATGCATCATGCCATAACTGTAATTGATAAATATTATAACTTCTATTTTCTAAGGACTATAAGTACATCACAATGTTCATAAGTATCAGAAAGAGAATTTGAACCCAGTTTTACTAATTCCAATTCCTCTTTACATTAAACCATGTTTTCCCCTTTGTGTGACCATAAGCAATTCAGTGAATCTCTATGAAGTTCAGTTTCCACACTTGTAGAATGACAGGGTTGAGTTAAGATGATTTTTAAGGATTCGTGACAGTTCTAAATTTCTATATTTTGATGAAGATGTATCTACAATCATATGCTTTTATCAGTCCATTTCTAATCTAAACTTTAGATCTCCACACCCTCTAGTATGACTAGGAACACAATAGAAGCTTAGTAAGTATCTGTTGTCAATGAATAAAGTTAAACACATGGAATCAGAGCCTTTGCTCTGCTTCACAAGCCTGAACCAAAGAGCTGGAGTAAAATTTGCTCATCTTAAGGAAGAAACACATTTTAGCAACTTAACCTGAAGAATGATGCGACCTGACTTCTATTCTTGGCTCTGGCATTAATTAGTTATATAACTTTAGGCAAGTCACTAAACCCTCAAAGGACCTCATTTCCCTTGCTAGGAAATAAAGATTGTAATAATACTTATCAATTACAGTTCTTCTAGAGGTGAAGAATGATGTCTATATGAAGTTAATCATGGATTTATGAGAGTAGAATTGTACTTTCTTACCCACTGTTACATCTATGAAGACAAAAACTCAAAAGTTCCCCATAATTTACCATTATTGGGCGTGCTTTTAAAGTAAAATGTACTGGAAATTGGGACATCTCAGTTCTAGTCTAGACTTCATTGCTAACCAGTTGTGCAATCTTGGACGAATCATTTTCCCTCCATGACTCAGTTTCCTTATGTGTCAAATTGAAGGACTATACTGGATGGATATAAAGTTCTCCTTCAGCTCTACAGTCTAAGGTTACCTCCAGCTATAATATTTCCATGATCTCTGTCCTAAAGCCACTTTTAACTCTTCAATATACAAGGGAGAAGGATGGAGCTTTGCATCATATTGCAAGTTGAATAGCAGACCAAGTACTGGAAGGCATATTTCCTACATTCCAGGCAATTAACTTCCCATAGTACCATGAGAACACGGTCAACCAAAAAGATAAACAGAAGATTTTAGAGGGTTTCTTTTTCCTCTTTTACAACAGTGTATTCCTAGCATTTGAGGTGCTTGTTATATCACTGGAGTTAATAATATTCCCATTATCTGCCTTACTGTGTTGGGAGAAAAAAATTATAAGTTTTAGAAATGTGTTATAACTATTATCACTATCTTCTATGTCCTAAGGTCCTTTCTAACTCTGAAATTGTATGTCTTGTATTCTTTAAAGCACTAGTATTTTATGTTCCCAGGTCCCTTCCAGCTATATTAATCAAGTAACAAGTATTTATAAAGCACCGATTATGTTTCAAGTACTGTGTAAGGTACTACTAGAGATGCAAGAAAAATAAATAAATCAATTCCTGCTCCCAAAGAGCTCACATTCTAATGAAGAAGTAAAAGTAAAGAGAAGACAAGTGCATGAATATATGCAGCATAAATATAAAATGAATGAAAAGAAATATATGCAGAATACAGTTAGGCTCCATTAGTGCCAACAAGGAATTCAGTTCTTCCAATTCAAACTGTATATTTCTACTAGATTAGAAAGCAATTACCATGTTTGACATAGTTATACTTTGAATAGTGAGAATTTGATTACACAGGGTATTCATTATTTGCACTAACTGGGATCTTGTACAAGGTCATTTGAAAATACTAGCTATTAGGGATATCAGAAAAGGCTCCATGGAAAATAGTACCCAAGCTGTGAGATGGAGCTAAGGAGAATACATTCCATGAAAGTGAGGTGGTCAATATAAAAGCAAAGAGATGGAAGATGGAGTGTTATGGCTGGGTAATAGAAAGACACAAAATGCCAGATGGGGAATGATATCCAAGAAGCCTGAAACATTCTACACAGGATGTCCCAAAATTCCTATAGCTGTTTTAAGTTATGAAGCTTAAAGTTTTACTCTATCTACCATAAACTTGCACTAAGTCTTGGGACACCCTGGATATGTTCTTTGGTAAAATAACGTAATAATACAAGAAAGTACCTTCCAATTTTAACATTATATTATTCTAATGATGTTCACTGTTCCTCCTTCATTCTCAAAGACAATCAGCGACATCATGAGGGTCATATCTTGACTTGCACATGAATTGAATTTAAGTGAAACAGAGTAGCACAGTCATCAGCCTTACTCTCTCTCTCCTCCCATCATCAAAGTCCAGTGGCAAGGCAAAAGTCAATGTGATTGGCAATGGCTCAGTTAGCAGTGGATGACCTTGGTTTTTCTAAATTAAAATCTTTATCAGATCCCTTTTTTTCCTAAGACAATGCTCATATGGACTTCTAACCTAATAATATTATAATTACAGTAGAGAAAAAAAAATTATACTCATATATTAGAGTCTAATAGGGAGCATGTTTCTGGAGCATCATGGGAAACTTTTTCATTCAAAGACCTGAACTGGTAAGGCTCAAATAGGGTCTTGGATGATGAAATAATGAACAACGGAACCCTGCTAGTCCTAGGTGCTCATCTCAAGGCTCTAACTCCACTCTCCAATCAGAATGACTTAGGATATCTGAATTACATGTGGCTGCACTATTCACTTGCAGTTTATGATAATACTTGTCTTCCACACTTAAAAAATATTTTTTGGGTTCTTTAATAATGACATTTTACAGAAATCCACAATGTCCTCAGAAACATGTAAAGAGAAAAACTGCACATGCTAAATTTTTATCTATTTTTTTCTAGGTAAGTCTTTTGATTTTTAATTGCTGTAGATATCTGCACTGAAATAAAATAAGCAGAGCTTAGAAGTTCCTCTCCTTCTTTTGACCAGCTTAGGAGCTACTACCCACACTGCAGCAAATTGTGATATTCATTCACTTATATGTTCAAGGTCTGCTAGGCAACAAAGGAGATACAAATATATACACATAAATATACACTTACACAAACAGAAACATCACCTCTATCTTCAAAAGGCATATATTATAGCAAAGCATAAGGCAGACACAAAGATAAATATAATCAAATATGAGTAAGCACATAAGAATAATAAAAGAAATTCTAATTATTATTATAAACCATAATTTGGAGGTAGTGCTATCTCCATTTTATAGATGAAGAAACTGATCTACAGAATGGTGAATATTATATAGCTAGAAAATACCCAAGATAAGGTTTGAACCCAGGTGTCCTGATGCCATAGCATAATGTTCTTCAGAAAAGATTAGCACATCATGTCTGAGTGGAGGGGCAGAGGATCAGGAAAAGATCTCATCATGGAGGAGGATGTATCTTAAAGGTTGGACATCACTGGGGATTATAACTGTGATCAAGAAACAAAAGCTCTGGATGCATTACCCAATCACTAAGACTCAGTTATATTCACTGAATGGTCCTAAATAACACACCAAATGTTTAGTGATCCTATTTTTCCCCATATCTGCAGATTGTGCAATCTCCCATTTCTGCATATTCATGCAGGCCAATTTTCAGTTTTTAAACACACTTATCCTTTCCACACTGTGACTTTCCTCATCGTAGTTTCAATATATTGAAGATCAGAATAAGAAATTAAAGAATTTTCTGAAAGTTTTGCAGAAGCCACAAACAATCAACAAAGGTCAATAGACAACCCAGAAAAAGTTTAGAAACTCAGAAATGCATTATATATGTGTGTGAGTGTATGTGTGTGTGTGTAGTATAACATCAACATATTTTATCTTTCAACACCATAATCATTCAGACTTTTTCTCTGGTATGAAGGGAGCCAAAATTTTTTTTTCATGGATTTTCCAGATTTCAAGGGCACCAAACATCCCATATACCCATGATGTAGAAGAAAATACTATATATTCTCCTCCCGCAGGGATCTGTTGGATCCTTTTCTTCCTTCAAGATTAGTTCAGATGCTATTTCTTTCAAGAAGACTTCTCTGATTTCTTTACCTGAAGGTGTGCTCTGTCTCTTCAAACATTGCTCAAAGACTTTGGATTTCCCCTTTGTCCCTCCTGCTTCCTATCTTGTTTTAAAGGCATTTATGTAATTATTATCCCCCCCCAGAAAAAAAAAAAAGATTATAAAGTCCTCTTGGACAGAGACTTTGTCCCTTTTCACCTTGTTTCTTTGGCACTTAGGATACCACACACAGTTGGCACTTAACTACTAGTTTCTGTTTGTATAACAGAGCCTGTGAGGATTTTTGGACCTGTGCTGTCTGCCTGAAATACAGGTGGCTCAACTCAGGCACAGATTTAGGGAGAAACAATCCAGAAACAATTCCGAATGCGCCCCCGGTCCTGAAGCCGAATGCTTCTCCCAATGTTTCCACCAGGCATCATTAGGCTTTTACCCAGCTGTGCATTTTATTCACAAGAACTCTGGCCGAGACAACCTGTTATATATTCCAGCTGCACAAGAAATCATAGCCAGTTCCAAGGCATGCCTTCATTGATGAGAACCAAAGATACCTTTCTTTTGGCACTGTTTCTTTTAGGGATTTCAGTACTGGGATGCAAGGGAAAAAGCAAAATTTCCCTTAAGGATGGATGGATGAGCCCCACCAGGCTAAACCCTAGAGGATCATGATGGCAGACTCCATAAGAATAAAATGAATATCATTTTTGCCAATAAGAATTTATAACAATTACATGGCCACAAAACCTAGGAAAATTGGATAAATGCTTTGGGTCACATTACTAAAAATTTCCATTCTCTTCCCTCCCAAAATCATATAATATATTGGTCTGCTTTTCTGGCATTTTGGCTCACTTTAAAAAAAAAAAAAAAAAAAAGAAGAGTCTTTATCCTGTACTTTTGTTTTTCATGTAGGATGCTGTAAGACCAACTCTCTCCATTATAGTCCTCTGATGTTCTTTGTGGTATGGAAGTTACTCTAAATACCTTAATTCTATAACTTCCACCACACACCCTATAAACCTGGAAAGGCTTTAAACACTGGCCCATTAATGAATTATATTGTGTCACAATATAATTCTTCTTCTCTTCTCCCTTTATATTATTTTTCTTGATGCTTTCATCAACTCCCAAGGATACAATTAACAATTGATTACCACCACATCTATTTATTCAGCTCTAATCACTTTTCTAATCTCTAGTCTTGTGTTTCCATATGAACATTGGATCTCTCACACTGGATGTTCCATAGAATCTTAAACTCAACAGGTCTCAAATAGATCTCATTATCTTTTTCTTCCAAATCCTCCTAATTTGCCCATTACTGCCAGGATACCATCATCATCCCAATCACCCAGCTGCACAATTCCTCACTTTCTCCCACCTCTCCCATATCCAATCAGTTACCAAGTTCTATTTTCCAATTTCTAACAGTCTCCACATATGACACTGCTACAACCAAGGTCCATCCCTCTTCTTGCCTGAACCATTGCAACAGTCTTCAAATTGATCTTCCTGACTCACCTTTCTCTCTACTATAGTCCATCCTCCACTCAGGTGTCAAACTGATCTTCCTAAAGCATTGTTCTGATCATGTCACTTAGCAATTCAGTCAATTCCTATGGTTCCCTATACCTCCAAGATCCAATATAAAATGTCTGGGATTATTTTCCTCTTCATCTCTACATTCCAGTTTCTTTGACTTGCTTTGAGTCTTAAAGTACCACCAAAAAGAAATCTTTTTCTGTCCTCCTTAATGCTAATGACTTCTCTCTGATGGTTATCTCTGATCTATTCTGTATAGGGCTATTTACATGTGGTCTCCCCCATTAAAGTATGAAATCCTACAAAGCAAAAACTGTCCTTTACCTTTATTTCTATCCTCAGTGATTAACATGGGATCTGGAAATTAGTAATCGCTTAAATATTGCTTCTTCTGTTGAATGGGATGCATTCAAAAACATCTAGAAAAACTTATATGGACTGATGCAAAGTGAAAGTGAAATGAACAGAACTAATATTGTACATGCTAAGAGCAATACTGTATGAAGATCAACTGAAAATAACTCAGCTATTCCCAAGATTATAATGATCAAAGGCAGTTCTGAAGGAATTATAATGAAAGGTACTGCCCATTTCCAGAGAAAGTGATAGAGTCTTAATGCAGATTGAAATATGCTTTTTCTTTACATTATTTACAGGAGGATATTGTCTGTGTTTTCTTTCACAGAATGACTTCCATGGGAATATGTTTTGCATGAATACCCATGTATAACCTAAAGTTGAATTGCTTACTTTCTCAATGATGAGAAGGGGAAGAGAAAATTTGGAATTCAAAAGAAACATTTTAAAAAATGTTAAAATTGTTTTTATATGCAATTGGGGGGAAATAAAATATTAAATTATAAAAATTAACATTGTTTCTTGACCTGACTTAACCAGTTTACCTAAAGTCCCCATTCTTGGTTACAAAGAACTGCTGTCTCTCTTAGATTTATTAGTCTAATAGTAGTAGCAATATCAGCATTAAAGAACACCACCACAATACCAAATCCCTTTTATGTAGCGACTTATGGGACATGACAAAATTTAACAGGATGGGAAGGTGTGGATGGGTTACAATATGCAGTGAAAGAAGGAATCTCACAGATCCATTCAAGTATGGAGGGGTAAAGTTTTGCAGTGTGTAGTAAGAGTATTCCTAGCATTATTGTTATGAGAACAGTAATACAGGTACTATTGTTTCCATTTTATTAATAAGAAAACCAAGATTCAGCATAGGAAAGAGACTTGCCCAGAATCACAAGTAATAAGTAGGACAAGAGTTGTTTTTTTCATTTACAAATTACATCACTGAAGCTCAGGATACACTTGCCCATTTTTACACAGCTGGCTAGTGGCAGAATTGGTACTCCAAAAGAAGTCTCCCAAAGAATGGATTTGTACTCTTTTCCCTCAACTATGTTGCTACTCATCATCATGCTACAACATTCAGAAATGGAGCTCTTTCACATAACAAGAAACTAAGGCAAGCTGCCCATGTTGGGTGTGTTTCTTATCACAATTGACTTAAATTATTCATCGACCTACATTTAATTGATGAGACCATGTCATTTAATCCTCCTGTCAGATGTTCTGAATCAAATTATGTGTATGTAATGCCAGCAGTCCACTCAAATGGGAAGATCCATGCATTTGGTTCTAGCACCTTTACTTAAACTTATAATGCCTGGGAATGGATCAATGCATATTAAATTACAAAATGATAGAATCTGTGTAATCCATCTCTATATGTAGCAAAAAAAAAAAGGATCATCTTTCTAGAAAGACAAAATCAGTTGGTGAGAATCATATATCAGATGCTCACTCTCTATCTTTTATAACTTAACAGATTTGTACTTCAATTACAATCCCCCAAATATCTTTTTTTTTTTTTTGCAAAGAAAAGAATCCATTATTCAATGATTCTCATGAGAAGCTGCTGTGCCCCTGGGTAAGATACACCCCAATACTGATGAATACTCCTCTTGGGAGCAAGCTTTATATTATTAATTTGGTTCCTTACCTCTCCCTTTAAGGTTTGCATTGGTCAGATTGACAGAGTTAGTTACAATTGATCAGATTTACAATCCTCTCTATTAGCCCATTCCATGTGCCAAAATGCTTGTGTCCTATCATTGACTCTATTTGGGTCATTTTAGACCTGGGCCCTTTTGTCCAAGGGCCCAGTTCTTTGACTCATACCTTGATAGGTTGGAGATATCTTTTTTTATTAAAGTTTTTTTTTGTTTTTTTCAAAACATATGCATGGACAATTCTTCAACATTAGCCCTTGCAAAACCTTATGTTCCAATTTTCCCTCCCTTCTCCCACACTTTCCCCTAGATGGCAAGTAGTCCAATAATATAGAATACATGGTAGAAATACACATTAAATTAAATATATGCTTATATAATTATTGTGCTGTACAAGAAAAATCAAATAAAACCAGTAAAAAAAAAGATGCAAAATAAAATGCAAGCAAACAACAACAAAAAAAAGTGAGAATGCTATGTTGTGAACCACACTCAGTTCCCACAATCCTTTCTCTTCATGTAGATAGCTCTCTTCATCCTTGAACAATTGAAACTAGTTTGAATCATCTCATTTTTGAAGAGAGCCACGTTCATCAGAATTCATCATCATATAATCTTGTTGTTGCCATGTATAATGATCTCCTGGTTCTGCTCATTTCACTCAGCATCAATTCATGTAAGTCTCTCCAGGCCTCTCTAAAATCATCCTACTCATCATGTCTTATAGAACAATAATATTCTATAACATTCATATACCACAATTTCCCCAACCATTCTCCAATTGATGGGCATCCACTCAGTTTCCAGTTTCTTGCCACTACAAAGAGGGCTGCCACAAACATTCCCCAAATATCTGTTAGAACCAACTTGCACTACTATCCAAATATAACACTAATCCATAAAAATTTAAGAACATTTTTCAATAGATTTTACCATCCTGAATATTCATAATCTCCAAATTATAAGGCATGAAAAACTTTCAAAATTTTTAGATCTAACAGGAAAAAAATCAGAACTATATACAAACAGAATGAAGTACTTAATCCCCTAACTGCCTATAACTAGTCATCCTAAAGATATTTTCATGATTCCACTGATGAGCTTATATTCTAAAACTTTTATTCATTTGCAAAAAGGAACTTATCTAATTGTTAACTAATTAACAATTAATGCCTATGGAATATTAAATATAAAAAGACAAGATAATGACTTGTCCTCAGACCATTTAAATCTAAACTTTATAAAAAGACAATAATTAGATGATAATTACCAGTGACATTTATATGAAGTCAATGAGTCAACAAGCAATTATTAAGCATTTACTATATGTCAAGTATTGTGAGAAGTGCTGGATTTGCTGTGGTTATAAAGAAGGGAAAAGTTAACTGATCTCAAGGAGTTCCACACTACAATGGGAAAGACTATGAATAACTAGGTATACAGGAGATATATACAAGAATAAAGGGAACATTATGTGGAAAGAAAAGCATTAAAAGCTGTGTGGTGGAAGGAAGGAAGCAAGGAAGGAAGGAAGGAAGGAAGGAAGGAAGGAAGGGAGGGAAGGAGGGAGGGAGGGAGGGAGGAAGGAAGGAAGGAAGGAAGGGAGGGAAGGAGGGAGGGAGGGAGAGAGGGAGGGAAGGATGGAGGTAAATAGGAAAGGAAGGAGGGAAAGAGGGAGGAGGGAGGGAGAGAGGGAGGGAAGAAGGAAGGAAGAAAAGAGGGAAGGATGGAGAGAGAAAGGGAAAGGAGAAAGGAAGAAGAGAAGAAAGGAAGGAAGAAGAGAGAGAAGGAGAGAAGAAAGGAAGGGAGGAAAGAAGGAACAAAGGAAAGAAGGGAGGAAGAAGGAAGGTAGGAAGGAGGAAGGGAGGGAAGGAGGAAGGGAAGGAAGGAGGAAAGGAAGGAAGGAGGAAAGAAAGGGTGGAAGGAAGAAAGAAAGGAGAGAGTCAGAGAGGGAGGGAGGAAAGAAGGGAGGAAGGAAGAGAGGGAGGGAGGAAGGAAGAGAGGGAGGGAGGAAGGAGGAAAGAAAGGAAGGAGGGAGAGAGGAAGGAAGGAAAGAAGGAAGGGAGGAAGAAATTTTTTTTCATTCTATTAAGTGTTTGCTAGCTTTTTACAAATATCTCATTTGACACAATCATCCTGAGATGTAAATACTGTTATTATCCCATTTTAAAGTTGAGGAAACTAAAAGTGATTTTTCCAGAGTTAACATACCTAATAACTGGTCCAAAACTAGATTTAAACTCAGGTTCTTCCTGCCTCCAGACCCAAATATACTGTATACTATATACTTTGGATATATACTGAACCACCCTGCTGCCTTTTACAGGAAAGGTTCCTACAAAAGGTGGGCTCTAAGCTGAGTCCTAAGGGAAGCTAAAAAGCAGAGAGAGAACATTCCTGGTGTGAGGGACAGACAGTGAGAAGTCTAACATCAGGAGATGGATGTAATGTGCATGGAATTACAAGGAGTCCCCGTCACAAGATCACAGACTGTAGAGAGTGAAGTTGAAGACTGCAAAGGTGGGAAGGGAGCAGGTTATGAAGAGCTCTAGAAGTCAGACGGGGATTCTATATTTGATCCCGGAGGTAACAGGCAGACCCTGAAGTTCACTGAAAAGAATGGTGACATGGACAAAGCAGCACCTTAGAAAAGTCCCTTTGACCACTGAGTGAAGGCCTTTGCTTTTCAAGCTGTCAAATGCTTTTACATCATTCCAGACTCACAAATGCACCCGAGTCACTGAGGGACTAGGAATAAACATTCAATATAGAGCTAGTTTGGGAAACCACAGGATCTCTGAAAAGTTGTTTAACCAAAAAAGTTTAAAAAATAGGCATTATGGAGTAAGTCTCTACTTTTAACTATGAGTAGAAAGCATTGCCTTTCTAAGAGTAAGGAAACCTTGGGTATCACTAGAGTTCTAAAATTAACTAACTATATTAAATTCTCCATGCAGCGAGATAGCACAGTGGATAGAGAACTGGACCCAGAATCAGGAGGACCTGAATTTACATTTGACTACAGACACTTATTAATTGTGTGATCCCAGGCAAGTCACTTAACTTCGTTTGCAAAATGAGCTAGAGAAGAAATGGCTAACCATTCCAGTATCTTACCTTATCCATAAAATGAAAATAATGAGATTTATTTTTGGTGAGACAACTGGAGTTAAGTGACTTACCCAGGGTCGCACAGCTAGTAAGTGCTAAATGCCTGAGACCAGATTTGAACTCAGCTCCTCCTGACTCCAGGACCAAGACTCTATCTCCTGTACCATCTAGCTCTTTTCCAGGTACTGCACTCCAGTTTTCCTTGTGTTCTACTCCACACAAGTATCACATAGCTTGTCAATAGCATTTGCCCAAGATCAAACAAGCACTAAAATCCAGGATTTTAGGTTATCAGTCCAGCATTCTTTCCTTCACTACAACATGAAGCCTTCCATTTATATATGGACTTCACAGCCTGGAAATATCCTTCAGCCTGGCAATCTGTCTCCTCTGAGTGGTTGGTTCTGCCCAAAACCTCCATTTTAACCTCCATTAACATGTCTTTCCTTCCTCTCAAGGCTATAGTCCTGACTCCAGAGTCTTTCTATAACTCTATTCAGGCCTCTTCTTTCCCCTATCTTCTCCATCCTTCCTTTTAGCTTTCTTTTACGTATTATCTTCTCAAACTAGAATGTAAATTCCTTGAGGATAGGGATTATCTTTCATTCTGCTTATGTTTGTACCCCCAGTATATAACACAGTGCCTGACATATAGTAAGTGTTTAATAAATGCTTCTTCTTGTTGTTGCTGCTGCTGTTGTTGTCATCATATTCTATTCTTTGACCATAATATAACTCCTATAGTATAACTTTTATAACTATTTTTAAGTACTCTCAGGCAGTGGACTGATTCTGATGAGTTTCCTCCCTCTTATCGGGTAAAGAGTTTACCTTTAAACTCTTTTTAAACTTTTAATTTAATTTAAACTTACCTTTTAACTCTTTATTCATCTAAGATGACTAAGTTTATCTGATAAGAGGGAGGGAACAGCACAAAATTTTGTTCAAAAATAAGTCTAATTAAGCCACCACTTTTTCTATGGAGAAAAACTCACTTAGAAACAACCAGAAGGCCAGAAATCTCAGAAGAAACAACTAGGCTAGATCTAGAACCCCAAGACTCTCTAATCTACAGGAAAAAACCATTTCCCCAAGGAAAAGAAGAAAAATCTAAGAGCTATAATTTTCACAAGTCATCCATTTCATCACTGTAATCAGGAAAGATAGACCATCTACATGCATAGTCAACTCTGAATCTCTAAAAGAAATATTCAACCCAAAGTTGATTAATTTTAAACACTGATCTGTAGGGAGTAGCAAACTCCCTCTTCAATAAATTCTGCTTACATTTTATTTATTTCTTTAACTGGTGGTTAGAAATTACTAAGAAATATATCCAACAGCTTTTTTGATTTATAAAGCTATTCCTCTCATATCTTCTCCCATAAAGATTCTGTAAAATCCTCCCTCTTAAAATCTATCTAATAATTAGAAGTCTGGGTTTGGATATCGGTTCCCATCATTCATTTGTTATATGACCATAAATAAATCTGCTCATCTGTTTGAGTCTTAATTTCCTCATCTCTAAAATGGGGAGAGTAATTTTTGCCTTTAACACCTACTATGTGTTCTATCAAATTTCTGTGCCATTCAATTCAATTTAGCAAGAGCTTAATAAATAGCTACTATGTGCTACACTGTATATTATATCATGTACTACATTGTACAAAGTTGTGGGGATGCAAAAGCAAAAGAAAAAGACCCTACTCTCCAGTGTTGGGAGTATTATAGTATGGGTGGGGAGAAGAGCAGCATATATATATGGATTACTCAATATGAAATAAGAGGGGCTTTTAAAAAAATTGGGGGGGAGGCAGGGGAGGCACTAATTAGTGTTATGACTAAGAACAACAAATGAGATCACTAATGGAAAAATGCATCTTAATCACAAAATAGTAAGGAAAAAAACAGATAGTTTCACAGATCTCTAAGTTCTATGTTCTAAGCCTCAGTCTGTCTAACTGTCCAATACTATAATAATAGTACCTGACATTCCTATAATGTTGTGATGTTTGTAAAGCATTTTAAGGTACTTTCTGGCCCTGAAATGTTAGGTTTTATGGTTCTTTTCATTTCTGACATTATATGTTCTATGTTCTAAGACTCCATCCAGTTTTGTCATTTCATGTTTTCTCTTATGAGCCCCCCCACCCCAAGCTCTGATATCTATGATTCTGTGATAGGATTTCAAGAGCAGCCAGAGCTAAAGCGTCACTGTAAATTTTGTTTTTAAGGAGTCAAAATACCTCAAAAAATACAACAGCAGAAAGCTCGCCTCCCTCACATATTTCAAAGTGTTTTTGGGAGAGAGAAATGGGGAGAGAGGGGAGCAAAACACAGGGAAAGAGGAAGGAAGGAGAGGGAGGGGGAAAAGAAACAGAGACAGAGACATAAAGAGAGACACAAAGATTCAGAAAGAGACAGACAGACAGACAGACAAAGAGAGGGGGAAGAGAGGAAGACACAGACAGGGGAGAAAGGATAGAGAAATGAAGGAGGGAGAGGGGTGGGGAGAGAGGGAGGGAGAAAAAGAGGGAGGGAAAAGAGAGGGAGGGAAAAAGAGAGGGAGGGAAAAAGAGAGGGAGGGAAAAAGAGAGGGAGGCAGAAAGAGGGAAGGGGAAAGAGAAGAAGAAAGAGAGGAGAGGGGTAGGGTCATCATTATCAGCTCCATTTTCCTATTGGTAACATGAAGTCAGGCTGAGAATGAAATAGAAGCTGCTTCTCTGGACACTAACTCTGGATTCTGACCAGGACAAAGTGTTAAGTACACAGTCTAACTTTGTCTCTTTCTAATGATATTTTTAGATTGGCAAGAAGGAGGGTTTCATAGCTACTTTGGCATTTTCCAGGTACATAAAAAGAGAAGTCAATCCCTGAGAATTCTGGGTTGCTAGGGAACTAGACTAGAAGTCAAGACACCTCTATATCCAATCTCTGGCTGTGCCTTATTTATGCTGTGCGACCTAGAGTGAACTACTTAACCTCTCTGAGGTACAATTTTCCATTTGTAAGTGAAGAATAAAAATACATGTCACTCACAGAATGTCCCAATCTTGTTGAAATATTGAATATATGGACAGAATTCTGTGAGCATTAATTTTTAAAGGACTCATGAAAATTCTAAATACAGTAACAGTCCATTTAGATAATAAGTACACCCAAGCATTAAGTTTAAACTTCAAACAAAACTAGATTCATATTCAACAATTGACATTTCTTCCCTATATCTCTTTATCTTCAAAATTTACCTAATTAATAGGACAGCACAGCTAAAGATCATGGAATCTTAAGTCACAGTCTCTTAGAATCCCAGAATTTTAGATGAGAATAAGCAAACACCAGAATCAGAAATCATAGACTCAAAGAACTGAGGATTATTTTTTTAAAGTGTACTCAGCTACTAAAAGCATAGGATATTAAACTAATGGAATCATAAGTTCATAGAATCAGAAACATTATGATCATTCAATTTTAGAACAATAGAATGAGAAAATTTTAGAATAACAAAATCATAAATACTAGAGTTAGATGACAGAGAAAATAAAAAGATGAGGGGGACTAAGTCCCAGACCTCAGTTAACAAGGGATATAGTAGGAAAGACAAATTGTATACAGATATGAATGGCCATAATATAAATTTGGATGTTAGTAATACATAGGAGAAGCATAAGGTGGGTTTAAAGGCTACTTGTCTCTTAGATGATTATAGTCAGAAGAGACTCCAGAGCCTAAGGCACTGGAAGTCTTGTTGAAAAGGAAACTGAGTCCCAAAGTAGTCATGTGACCCAGATCACACCACTGTGTTAATTAATGGCAGTCCATGGACTTAATGGCTCTCCTGGCTCCTTATAAAATTGCTCTCTGTTACATTTACAGGGATGCTAGAGGATTCCTTGTAGAATGGAAAAGATCAAGGAAAGTTTCATGAAAGAGGAGATCTGAAGAAAAGGAGGGATTTCAGCAGGCAGAGGAGAGGGAAAGGGTTGGGGGGCCAAAGGAGGACTTGGCTCAGGAAAGACGGAAGCAGCAAAGAGCAATGCTTGGAATCTGCTGAAATTCCATCTCTGACCTCTGCCTCCATCCTTTCTCACAGACACAGGGATGGCTTTGTCTTACTCCATAATTAATTTGGGGAAAATGCTTATGCATAACTGTCGATCCCCTTTCCAACATTACCATTCGATCCTGGCTCAGCTCCTAGAGCCTCTGGAACAATTCTTGCCTAAATTAGCTGACTTATTGTAGACCTCGCTTTCTTACTTTGCAAAATGCCAGGACCCTTCAAAGCATGACTTCTTTCAAAAAATGATGGAGTTGAAGAATTTAACCTTTTAGTCTGTATCTTCACAAAACCACATCTGGTCAATTTGAGGAATCTGATGGAGAAGCAAAGGAATGAAAGAAACAATTTGATTTTACAAAGACAAATCAGTCCGTTGACTGGGTTCCTCATTTCCCATCTAAATAGAATTTTAGAGTTAGAACGGTGTTCCGAAGTCAGCTAGTCCAAATCTCTAACCCTTTATGAATCCCTTTTAAGCCTATCTCAGAAAAATCATCCAGCCTCTGTCGGAAGATCTGCAGTAATAGGGAACTCACTACTTTCAGAGGAAGCTCGATGTTCTTTGTGGTGAAATGCACTGCTTCTCCAGCAGGGGGGATAAAATGCCTACACAAATGGGATCATAGAATCAAATATTTGGAGATCAGGGGACCTCACAGGTCACTTAGGTTCAACCTCCTCTTTTTTTTTTTCCAAACAAGAAAACAGAGGCGCAGGGAGATTAAGGGTCCAAGTAGGGATTTGAACCCAGATTATCTGTTTTAGAGGTAGCATTCTTTGCCCTACATCAAACTGCAATGCAGGTATAATTGTCATATTCAAGAGGGGACTTGAGTTCTAGGAAAGATTCTTAAAAACAGAGATAGGATGGAGAAAGGAGGTAGGGGGAGAGAGAAAGAGGGCGAAAAGAGAGAGGAAGAAAGGAGGAGGGAGAGAGAGGGAAATGGAAAGGGAGGAGATGAGAGGGAGGAGAGAGACAGAACGACAGAGAGAGGTGGCAGGAAGGAGAGGGAAAAAAAGAGGGAAGAAGGGAGGGAATGAAAGGGAGAGAAAGAGACAAAGAGGGAGGGGAGGGGAGAGGAGAGAGAGAGGAAAGGAGAGAGAGAGAGAGAGAGAGAGAGAGAGAGAGAGAGAGAGACAGACAGACAGACAAAGAGGGAGGTGAGGGGAGAGAGGGGGAAGACAGAGGGAGAGAGGAAGGGAGAGAAAGGGGAAGAGAGAGCGGGAGAACAGGGAGATCCAGTAGTAGGAGGTAGGGGGGAAGGAAAGGAGAGAGGAAGAAAGGAAGGAAGGGAGGGAGGGAAGGAGGGAGGAGAGAAAAGGTTTCATTGAAGAAGTAGCCTTTATGACTCAGTTTCCTTTTCAGCAAGACTTTCAGTGCTTTAGGATTCTGAGTCCCTTCTAGCTTTCACCATCTAAGAGAAAAGTAGCCTTTGAACTCACCATGGTACTTTGTACCTCTCCTATGTATTACTAAAATGCAAATTTAAATTATGGTCTTGTTTCCTAAGAGCAGGGACTCAGTCTTACTCATCTTTTTTATTTTCTCTATCATGAATGAAAGGGAGGATAAAATACAAGATTAACCAAAGGACAGAAAGGTTTCACTTAAGGTGAGGAGGGAGACCAGCAAAACTTGGCTATAAAATTCAAATTTAACAAACTTTTGTAAATCTGCAGGTATGCTACTCAGTAATAATGGAAATCCACAGATGACATGTCACCCCTGCCCTGGAGCTGCTCACCTCAGTACGTGGGTGTGGATTCAGGATCTCCTCCAGGTAACATATTTTCCTTTGGGACAGGTCATCATCCATCCACACCTTCTCATCTGATATCATTCTTGTTCCTGTCCTTTCCTAAACCCTCCATAGGTAAGACTAAAAACTGACCCTTTAAAGAGGCTCTTTCCATACATTACCTAATATGATTCTCCTAATAATGCTCTACGGATAGTATTGCATAATAACACCTTCCTTCACAAGGATATTGTGAGGATCAAATGAAATATTTGAAAAGTGCTTAGTCCACTGTCACATAAGAGGTACTTAATAAATGCTTATTACTTTCCTACCATACCAATAAAATCACAAGTCTGGACCAAAAAATAAAAGGTTCAAAGAATTGAGCTACGAAGGGATGAAGGCAAAAGGGAGACTACAGAAGCAATCAAAACAAGAATCAGGCATGTGTACACATAATAATAATGAGAATATTCATAACAGCACAGTTTAAGATGCCTTATAATTGTGAAGTTCTTCCTTCACCTTCATCTGTTTAGAAGGCATCGAAGTTATAATTATACCGACTTTCTAGATATGGAAACAAGATTCTAAAGATGAGACAATTTGACCAATGTTACAAAGGTAATAAATGGTGGAGTTGAGACTTGGACCCCAGACTTCTAACTCCAAATTAAAAAAAAAATCAGGATGCTAATGAACAGAAGAGGTTAGGGTTTCACAATATTCTGTGGTATAGGGATGGATGTCTGGGAAAGGAAAGGGGTTGTGCTAGGAAATTTTTTTGCATTTGTCAATGAAATTCCTGAAACATTTGTGAAAACAAAAGATAACAAAAATTGTTATAAAAGAGAAAAATGCAAAATTCTTCACAGAACTAAGGCAGAAAATGACTTTTCTAAGAGGAGAAATATGGGGATGTTTCATGGAGGAAAAAGCATTTAAGCCAGGTCTTGAAGAATGAACAGATTTTCAACATTAAAAAAATCCAAATAACATTCTCCATCCATGACAACAACAGCTCCAATAGGCCAGAGAGAAATCCGCAATATGCCCTCAACAGGATGTGATGGCCACATATAATGCCCAAATTACACTCTAATCAAGTGATTGGGCCCTGCCCTGGAGAAATAACTCTCGTATTTTTCAGCTTATGATCTTGTTACAGCTTTTCCAGTCTCGTTTCAAGTGAGCTGCACCTGTTCTCAGCAGTCTCCCTCTCTCCAACTGTGGAGATGTTTGGAAATGGTTATTAAGCACATATCAAAGAATAAAAATAAAATTGGATCTAAGTGAACCGTGCTCCATTCTCAGAGACACGGACAGCTGGTGCGGCCACACAACACGGGGGCAGCTTCTATGGCTTTGTCAAGAAATAGCAAAAGTAGCTCGTTCAACTTTCTGGAAACCATGACAGGGGATCAGTGCTGCCTGTACCCACAGCCTCCATCCTTTTCTGGATCAAAAGGTAACAGTGACTGGAGCTGCTTCCTAAGGATGTCTTCCTTTGAAATCCGGAGGAACAAAAAAGGGTATCAGCTGATAGTATCCTATTTACCAGTAAGGTCTACTAGAAGATGCTCCAGGCTAAATATACAGAGGTGGAATTTTAAGACCTGCTTTTGTAGGACTAAGAATGAAACATACATCCCATCTCCTGACAGAGGGACAACAGACTCGAGATGTAGAATGAGATATATTTTTCATCATGAACTGTGAAGGAATTTGCTTTGCTTGATTGTGCATATTTATATTTGGGATTTCTTTTTCTTTCTTTTTTGTTGTTGCTCAATTGTGAGGAGGGAGATGATAAATATTTGACAATTTTTAAAAGATAATAAAATTTAATAAATTATGTCCAAAAAAAAATAAAAGATTTGCCTCTGTCATTATCTCACTAAATTTCTTAAGATAATTCCATATCCTTATTTAGAAAATGAGTGAATTAAAATGGGTGATCTCAAAGTTCCCTTCCCATTCTGATTTTGTATATTCTGCATAAAAAGATGCTTTCAGCTCTGGGTTCCAGGGTCCCTCATGCTTCCAGAGGTTTCTTCTATCTCTACCTCTAATATTTTTTGCTACTTCCAGTTCTTAAAAGTATGACTCTAAATTATATCTTCCAAATCATAACTGAGGTTCATAATCATATCAAACGTTTGGGAAGCTGAAGAGTCAGTCAAAAAATAGTTTTTTGCATTGCTTTTTGATGATATGTTCTAGATTTAGATTTCTCTTAGTACCTACTTTAAGCTTATCGTTGAATTTTTTTAACTTAGTAATACCAACTTTAGCTTTCAATTAACTTTTCCCTACCAGACTCTTTAAAATTAAAGAGGTCCTAGGAAAAAATCTAAACAAGCACATTAGTTCTATTATGGCTGATCAACGTGGATCAAGTTTGCTATTATATCAAGGAAGTAAATTGTAGCCTACCAAAGAAGGACTAGCTTTAGCAACTGCCCTCACAGAATTTATTACAGAATTATTGGAAGTTCCCTGTGGGCAGTTTAATTTGTCTCTGTGTCCTTAGTACAGGGGTTTTGCATATAATATAAACTTTATAAATGATTATTGAATTAAACTGAACTGAACCTAGTTGACAATTTATGGTTATAAGGCTGTATTGAATAAGAAGAGATAGTTTTATTGGAAAATTTAAAAAAGAACATTAATTTGTCTAAGTAAAATGGATTCGGACGACACGTCTGAATATTTTTGAAGGTCCAATGACCCTTATAAAAAGAGATTTTGATCCAGTGTAAGTAAATATCTTCTTGACAATTAGAGATCTATGAAAGTAGAACGGAATACTTTTAGGAGGATGTTGAGTCTCCAATCATTAGAGGGCTTCAAAAGGAAATTATGTCCGTTTGATCCATTGGTTCCCCTGTTTAGGTAGAGATTGACCTAGAGGTTCTTGTAACCTTTCTATTAATGCTTCCACACACTCTGAGCTCTAGCAAAACTGAACTATTCTTCCCCCCAAATAATACCTATGATTTCCCACCTCCATTTCCTGTGTCTGAATTGTTGTCTTTCCTCTCGTTACTCTTTAAAGTTTCAGACACCATCTCCCCCCAAAACTAGTTGTGATTTCCTGTCAATAATGAACTTCATTCTTAACTTTTCAAATATATTTAACACCACAATATTAAGTTATCCATTTTGAGGTGTTATCCCCTAATTAAATTACATGCTCCACGAGAGCTGGGCCCCTTTCTTAGATCTCAACTCTGCTATTTTTCTATAGTGTCTATCTTGGTGCTCTGGACATACATAGTAAAGGATTACCACAAGTTTGTTGAACTGAATTAAAAATATGTCCATACATTCAAACTGAAATGTTCCTCCCTTCTGATTCCTCCTTCCCACTCCTGATTCTCTATCCTCTTGCATCATTCTGAATCAATCTAATCTCATTTCCTGCTCTTTCTTCCAGCTGAGACCTCAACGGATGCTTAATGCACTCTTCAAAGTCAACTTTTACTCCAAGGTCTGCTCCTACTTTTGTTAAACACTGGTATTCTTCTAGGGATTCTATGTACGGCTCAGAATCATAGAGCATGGTTCAACTTCTCTTTGACTTGACTTTCTTTGAGAGAGAATTGTTTTATCTGTAAGTTGAAGGCATAAGACTTCTGTCTTCATTTGTTTGACTTCTATGACCAAGACTAAGTTCTGTCCTTTCTTCTAAGCCCCAGTTTCTTTCTCTATAAAATTTTGATCTCTAGGGCCCCAAACTAGCTTTAGTGAGTCTATGATCTTCAACAGCTATCCCTACAATTGAAAGTGGAGGTTTACATGTAGTTGTATGCTGGAGTCAGTTCTTACCTGTTTGGGAAAGCCAATTATTAAATTTTCCTTGTGAGCATTTTACACCTCAGAAATTAGCAAAAACTATAAAGCAAGGCTTGATTTACTTAACAAGAAGCTTAGGGATATATTAATAACACAGATTAAACTTTTAAGTGTATTGCGTTTTTTTTTGGGGGGGAAGGTTATTTCAGAAAGCCAGTTGTTAAATATTTAGTACCACATCCCTGTCTTCAGGGGACCTGAAGTGAGGTCCCTTTATGAAAGGGACAGTGAAAACTATGCCAATATGTCTCCTGCTTCCTAGAATCCTCTCATAATAGAGAACAATTGAGGTCAGACAATTGCATATGAGAGGAAAAATTGGGTTGAATCCCTGAAGCAAAAGCACAGATTTGAGAATGTCAATATATTCACCGATGGCTCTGGGGACATGCAAAAGGTAGAAAATTTCCTCTGGAACTGGACTAGAAAGAAATTTTCTCTGAGGGAGTTTGCAAATTGATGATCCTTTATTTTAGAAATGAGAGAAATTGTGGCAATCAACTAGCCCATCTCCCTCATATTACAGATAAGAAAACTGATTCCCAAACAGAGGCCTGATTGAGCGTCAGATCCAATACTGCTTCCACATCACCAATTTTCTATTAAATATACCTTATGCTTCTAAAAACTATGATCCTATGATTTATTCAGAACCTACTATGTCTGAGAGGCCTCGTGCTAAATGCTGGATATAGAAAATTTTTGTAATCAAATACTACTATTATATTATATATTAATATAATATTCTATTGCAATTGACTAGAAAAAGGAATTTATAATAAACAGTTATGACATATACATAAAATATATATGGTAGAACATAAGTACAGAGATCTAGGTAAAAGGCTATAAGAAATTTGAAAATGACATAATAACATTTACCCATGGGCATGAGAGTCTCAGGAAAAGCTTCAAGGAAGATGTAGCCCCCTCAACTGGATCTTGAATATATAAAAAGTTTTCAACAGATGGAGATGGGAGGATGGTATAAGCAAAGGCATGGAGGTGGAAAAGGACAGGTGACAATAGCTAAAGGAATAATTATTTGGTTGAAATGTAGAACGGACCAAAAAATCATTTGAAATAAAGCTAGAAAGAAAGGCTGAGCAATTCATGAAGAGCCTTGAATATCAAGATCAAAAGTTTGGTTAGTAATGGAAGGCCTATTAAAGGTTTTAATTGAATACCGTCAAAGAAATACTTTTAGATAACCTTCTCTTAGTTGGCCCCAAACTATCTCAGAACTTCCAAGAGTCCTCAATGATGGAGAGAATTTGGGATAAGTCTGTGGAAAGAGGATGAGTCTTTTAAGGAAATCAGACAGGAAGATGGCAGTCATAGCAGAAGTTACATCTCTGGTTCTCTTATTACCAGTGGTTCAGGTTCCATGCTCAAAATGTTTGGTTTCTGGGTCTTATGTGTAAACATGATCCCACCACTGTACCTCTTCCTATATTCTATACCTTTGACAGTGATGGGGTTAAGTGATACAACTTGTAACTAAAACATTTCCCAACACTTTAGGACTAACCAAGAATTCCCATAACAAATTAGTGGAACAGAGTATACAGGTATTATTTCCCCCTTTTTACCAAAGAAGAAAATGAAGCTCTATGAAGCCAAAAGTCCTGAGTACCAAGGGAGACATAACCAATAAATGTGTCCAGATCACTCTTGATTCTAAGTATGACATTTATTCATTTAAACCCCTTTGCAAAATATTCATATTTCAATTATAATGAGTCTCTGAAAGATCTGGTGAGGAAAATAAATCCAAGGTGTTAGCTACATCATCAGGAATCAAGGGAAATGTGATCCAGAAGGAGATCTGTAATGCTAAATCACTTTTTACTAGGAAGATCTTAGGAATTCTGTCATGGTCCAGTTCCATGGTGTTGACCATGTTCCTCTTTGGAGTTGTCATGATAAAATGACTTGGTGATCATTTGACTCTTTCCCTAGTTCAACAAGATTCCTGATAATCCCCACAATTGGCTTAGACTTAGGTGTTTTCAGGCTAAGTAATATTCCTGGGAGACTGTCTCAACTTGCTCTTGTCTAATAAGCCTGGGTGTACACCACAAGTAAATTAATGAAGTTGGGAAAAGCCAAGGGGGAATGTATCATCTGACCCAGGTGTGAGTGACTTCTGCCAAGGACAAGGACAAATGGGTCAGTATACTGGGTCCCCTGCCTACTTTTCAGCATTTGGCTGGCCCATAGAGGACATCTGGAGCAAACATCTTGGAAAGGATCCTAGAAACATAGACTGTTAAAATTGGAATAAAACTCAGGGATCACCTTGCCCAATATCCTACCCTAAAACAACCATGACTAGTAGTCATCCAGATTGTTCTTAAGGATATTCAGAGATGGAAAGCACTCTATCTCTTTGGGAATTTATTGCTACTGGATTCTAGATGGCTCTGGAGGAGAAATTGAGGCTGATGACTTGGTGCAGCTCTGCCTCACTTAAATCCAATTTCTGAGCAAGTCAAGTTATCACTCCATGTTGTCATTGGTCCTCTTCAAAGACAAGAAAAACAAATTGTTCCATTGTTGAATAGCTATAATTATTAGAAAATTCTTCCCTATATGGAACTGAATTTTGCTTTATATATATTCTAATCACCAGTCTTAATTGCATCTTGTGAAAATTATATAGAATCATCTTACAGATCTTGGGGCAAGAAGGATCCCAATGAATTATCCACTCCTACCCCTTGTTTTTAGGCAGATAAGGTCACCTCATTTTCCAAATGAACCCCAAGTACCTGACAAAGGTGGCAGGAGGAAGACATTGAGAACAAAATCCAGGTTTCTTGTCTTCTAGTACAATATTCTTTCCACTAAACTATGCAAAAGATGTCCACTTCCCCCTTCAAATGACAACCCATCATGCATTCAAAGACCATTATCATATTTCCCCAAGTCAATATCCCTGTCCAAAACCTCTCAGCTACTTCAGACCCAATTAAGTTTCTACCTTCTCCAAATACTTCATAAAACTGCCAAAATAATCTTTAGACATAGGTCTGACCATATGAATCCCCTGTTCAATAATTTCTGGTAGCTTCCTATGGCTTTTAGGATAAAATAAAATCTTCTAAGGCCGGCATTCAAGGCCCTGCATAATCAGGCTCCAGCTTATCTTTCCAGACTTAGTTCACTCTATTCCTCTTTACATATAGTATGTTCTGAAAAAACTGGGCTACCTAATTTCAGAGCCAGAAAGCATCTAAGAAACTGTTAAGTCCACCCTTTCTTTATCTAACCAGGAAGCCCTTTTACACAATCACCAGCAAGTAAATGGTCCTTCGACCTCCATTTTAAGATTTTTCAATGAAGAGGAATTCACAACTTCACCCAGTAGGCAGTTCCATTTTGAAATTCCATCAATATTAAAAAGTATCCCCTTCTCCCAGATTCAATTCTCTGAAGTTTCCAATAACCGTTTCCAGTTTTGCTCTCTGGATCAAAGAAGAATAAGTCTAATCCTTCAACCACAGGATTTTCCTGAAATTATTAGAGGAAAGTTGTCATGTTTCAAGTCCAAATCCTGACTCACTCACATATTAGCTGTGTGGGCCTGGGCAAGTCACTGAGCCTCAGTTTCCTCATCAGTAAAATGAGGAATTTATGGACTTTCAAAGTCTCTCCCAGCCCTAAGTCTACAATATTCTTCATGTTCTACATGGAATAGCATCCACTCTTCTCTTTTCATTATTTGCTCTCTTCAAATACACTCCCCACTTAACCATCCTTAAAGGACACTGACTCCCTCTCATTTTATATAGGGAACCTGAGTTATAGCGAGGTCAGAGTGACTTTTCATGGATCATATAATAAGTACCTGAAGCAGAATGTAAGCTCAGATTTCTCTGACTCTGAGAATAGGGCCCTAAGCAGGATGCTGCACGGTGCCTCCTATAGCACACAGAACTCAACGCAATACTCCAGTTATGGACCAATGGAAACGTGGTAAAGAAGAAAAATTTCTCCCCATCTCCAACCTTCTCCTTCATTCTGACTTAGAAAACGGTTTCTTTTCATGTAGAATAAGACAGCATGAGAGGAGTTTCTTTGTTTTTATCTATTAGACGTGCTTGATTCGTATCCAGTTTGCAGGCCATTAAAACTCCCTAATCTTTTTCACTTCAATGTCTTGGTCGATGATTCTCAAACTTTTTCTTGTTTTTGTGTTGCTGTTTATAGCACAGTATTTTTCCAAGAACACTTGAGGTAAAGTGAACTGTTTGTAAGCTGGAGAAAGAGACTGGGATCCTGGTTAGTCAGGACTAATGACCCATTAGCAGGGGATTGGAATTCCTCCGTGTCTCTTTGCTTTCCTGAACCTCCTCACCGTCTTACCTTCTTTATTTCTCCAGGATTCACAGAGAGGAATGAGGAGGACCCAGGGGGATGAAAGAGGAGGGAATGGAGGGGGGGACCAAGAGGGAAGAGGAAGAGGAGGAGGAAAAGATTTTGCATATTCCTGGAGAGCTATCTCTGGGCCCTTTCTAAAGCTAAGTAGGAAGAACAAGCAACAAACTGCATTATGTTTCATATGGATTCTGAGGGTTCATAAACTGTTATAAATATAAAAGGAGCTGAATTTACGGTGGAAACCAAAGAAGAATGTTAATTATTGACAAAGTTTTAAACAGGTTTAGAAAGAGCAAGATTTTGCAGCAAACCTATAGAGACCCATAGTAAACTCTTTGAGAACTATCTATCTAGCCCAACTGCATTATTTTTGAGAAAGGGAAACAAAGTCATAGAGTCCAAAGGCCTCCTGGTAAATAACAGAGGTTCAAACGCAGCTTGTTATTCTACTATTTTCAACACCACACAAACTTAGTAAATGTTTGCCAAAGTATTTAATTGAATTCTTATCCCTCCTGCAGCCCCCTTTTAAGGATTCAGGAAAATTACACAGCTTTCTGGGTAAATTTATCAAGCCCGGGGCTGCAAATGCCAGTGGTTTCTGCAACCCCCTCTGAATAGCAATAGCGCATCCTCATCCTGTGTTCAGTTGAACTGGCTTCTGCCTGAGAGTGCTGGGTAATCTCCCTTTATAGCCTTGGCAACAGAGAAGAAGTCAAACATGGCTTGCAGATGTCAAAGCTGTTAAGGAGGAGAAAGGGAAAAGAACCTCGTGTTAGCACTAAGCTGCTAATGAGAGTCCAAAAGCCAATGAAATGGGAGAAATAAGTGCTTGATATTAGGTGCCTGGCCCTCTCCTACACCTGGTACCTGGAGGTTAGCGAAGAAATCAGTACACAAGACATTGATCTCCCTACAGGGTTGCTGATGTCTCCCTATGCCTTATTCTCCAGGTGTTAAGCAAACTTGAAAGCAAGATTTGAAATTGGGTTTTTTGATTAGGTTTTGGTTTAGCTTTCTTTTCCCCAAGAAATTTTAGTATATGAAGAATCAGAGAGACTTCTACTCTAATGAATCCATTTCATAAAACCATTGGTCCTTTGTTGTCATTGGTAGCTATTTCAGAATTTGCTGTACTACTGCATTGCAATCCAGCTCAGACCTGGAAGCAAGGTCAAAGACACTGAACTTTGCTTTAGAACAGTTGGCTCTTGGGAGATGTTCCAGAAGTTAGAAGGGAGCTCCTTTTTCCAAGAGCTCCTTCCAGATGCTACCAAACTCAATGGTCATTTTTAATGAACCTGTAATTTCATTGGTATAGGGAGCAACTGGTAAACAATCTCTGCTGATGCAACTTGGGCATTTAGAGGGCAATCTGGCATAGTGGGTAGAGCTAACCTAAGTCATAAAGATCTGAATTCAAGTGCTCCATCTGATACAGAATAATACTTACAAACTGGGCATGTCACTTAACCCAGCTTACCTCAGTTTCCTCATCTGTAAAATGAAGTGAAGAAGAAGATGGTAAATCACTCCAATACCTCTGCCAAGAAAACCTCAAATAGGTTCGTGAAGAATCAGAAATGACCGAATAAAAACAAATCTGGCACACACTGCTTTTGTGGCTCCAAGCAATTCACTTGACCTTTTAGTGCTCCCAGGCAATTCTCATGTTAATCACACAGGGTTAAAAAATGTGAAACTGTGCCTGGTTCATCAAATCCAGGCATTTATGACTTGACCTTCTAGAATCCGAGAACCTCAGAGTCAGGTGGCACATCAGAGGCGCATTGGCTGGGTACTGAAGGATGGACACAGTTACTATCATGATGAGAGTTACAGTCCAAAAGGAAAATAAAACAGACTTCATTTAGAAAATGTGCTTGAGTTGCATTTTAAAATAAAAGAGGTACTCTCTAAGATGGAGAAAAGGAAAAATACATTCCAGGCATTTGAGATGCCAGAGGCACAGAGATAAGAGTCATGAGAGGGAAACAGAGGGAAAAAAAACAGTTTGGTTGGATCACAGAAGAGTAATGTCCAGTGAGGATCTAAGGATGGGGATGGGCCAGCTTGCAAAAACCATTTAAAACTAAAATGAGCTTATATCTTATCCTAGAATTAAGAAACCACTGGAGTTGAGAGAGTGGGGGAATCACATGGTCAGATCTGTGCTTAAGGAAAATTATTTTGACAGCAGAGTATAGGATGGATTGAAATGATGAGAGTCTCAAAGCAGGAAGACCAATTAGTGGGCTGCTGCAAAGATTAGGCTAGAGATGAGGGCGGAAACTAAAGTGAGAGCTGTGGGATTGGAGAGAAGAGGTTGATTGTACCAGATGTTGAGATGTAGAGACGGGAGATTTGGCAACTGATTGTCTAGTTCAAACCACACACAAACACACACACTTTCTCTCTCATACACACTGATATTTTCTCTCTCTCTCTCTCCCCCCCTCTCCTTCACTCCTTTCCCTTTACTCTCTCCCCCTTCCCCCTCTCTGTTTCTGTCTTTGTAGCTGTTTGCCTCTGTCTCTCTGTATGTGTCTCTCTGTCTCTGGGTGTGTGTCTCTCTGTCTCTGGGTGTGTGTCTCTCTGTCTCTGGGTGTGTCTGTCTCTCTGTCTCTGGGTGTGTGTATGTGTGTCTCTCTGTGAGCCACTGCCTGCATGTGAGTCTCTCTCCCTCTGTGTCTCTCTCTCTCTGCGTGCATCTGTGTGTGTGTCTCTGTCTGTCTGTCTCTGTCTCTCTCTGTGCATGTCTGTCTCTCTCTCCCCATCTCTCTCCCTTTCTTCCTCTCTCATTCTCTCAAAAGCATCATCCTGGGAAGGGGTCTATAAGCTTTACTAGACTGGCAAAGGGGTCCATCGTGCATAAAAAAGGCTAAGATCTTCATTCTAATCCAATCCTCATTTTAGAGGTGCAGGAGTGTATGTGTGTGTGTGTGTAGGAAGAGGCTTGAAATGAGTGATTTCTCCAAGGTCACAGAAGGAGTTAGTGGCCTAAATGTCCTGATTTCTGGTTTTCTATTCTTATTTTCTTTTCCTATTTACCTTTAAAAACCCATTCCCCCACCCTGAACCTCTAACAGCAAAATAGCAAATTGGAAAATCTCCAAGGGCTAACCTCAGTGCATATGAAGTGTGTACACACTTTAACTTTATACATATAAAAGAATGTAGACTACATTTTAAAAGAAAGAGGAAAAAAACTGTATCTACAGCTGTTCTTTGATGTTTAGGGCCAGATGGTTTCAGAAGGAGGTTTATTCAAGTCTGTGTAATCCATAATAAAACAGAAATCAGTAATACTAACAGTGAAGGCAATTAGAAGGGAGAAATTTCAATAGGAAAAACAAAACCAAACAAACAAACAAAAAAAAAGAATTGATTTAAACCATTTCCTGGACAAGCAGCTCCTATGTTGATGCCCATGATGGTTTTCTACTTCCATTGGGTTTGACTGAGGCTCTCCGATTCCCATCACATCTTTTAAGTCAGACCCCTTGTTTCTAGGTCTAATAAAGTCATCTTTAAGTGACTCAGTGTAAGGTAAGGCAGTACTATACCAGGCGAGCACAAGTCTCTGGCTGATTCTACTAAGTTGGAAGGGAGGAGAAAAAGGGAGAGGGGTGGGCTTGAAGTCTGGATCCAGACTCAGACTATATATCTTTCATTCACGGTCCAGGCTAAAAACATGTGAGAAGACTGGAATTCTACAATGATGACAACTCATAGAAAATCAACTTCTGAGGGGGAAGAGAAGTCGTTTAGCGAAAGGAACACCTATGTGGAGAAGTTCACAGATACCTGAGATATTGAAATAGAAGTTTTTAAGCTTATTCCCCTAAGAGTAATTACCTGAGATCATCAAACAATAGAGAGAAACACACAAAACAAAAGAGAGAAAAATACAAAGACAGAGACAGAAAGGCAGAGAGACAGAGGCAGAAAATTTATTTCAAACAAGACCAATAGAAGAAACACCAATTTTGCAATCTGAGAGCCTAAATTCCAATTTTAGCATTGCAATTGATTACAGGTAAGTCACTTAAAGTATCTTCATTAATAACATCGAGATCATTCAACTAGATCAGTGGTGTCAAGCACAAATAGAAAAGGGAGCCACTAATCTGTATATATGGATCTCTGCCTGCCAATTCAGTTTTAAAATCCAATGTTATATATAAAATTTTTATTGATTTTGTTAAATATTTTCTAATTACATTTTAATCTGCACAGAGCCTCTAGTTGATATTCTCTCCAAGATTCCTTAGAGCACCAAATCATTGAATACTGTAACCTCCAATGCTCTGTCCTATTTTTAGGATAATTGTTATTATTATTAGTAACAGTAATAATAATAATAATAATATCAGCTAACTTTAACACTTTCCAGGTACAGTACTAAGAGCTTTACCATTATTATCTCATTTGAACCTCACATTGACACTGAGAAGTGGGTATTATTACTATACCCATTTTACAGATAAAGAAACTGAGATAAACTACTATTAAATGATTTGTCCAGGGTCACACAGTGTCTCAGACAGTTTGGGAGTCTTCCCGACTCGAAGCCCATATTCATTGCTCCACGTGGCTTCCTCCTTTCACTTTAGCTCAGCCACCATTGCTTTATGGTGTGCTTGGTGAAAGAAAAGAAGAAGGGAGGGAGGAAATCCAGTCCTCTTTAAATGAGCTGCCTCTACCTCATTCTCAACCAATCCCACAATTTGCACAACTCCTCAGAGTTGGGTCACTTGTAATTATCCTCCAGCTATTCCCCTTCCCTGAGGAAGAAGACTACTTTAGCAAATTAAGTCCTTCCTGGTTTAGGAATGAGAATTCACCACCTAATAATTCGATGGCATTTCCAGGAGTGCTTTAAGTGAAATGCTAGAGTCCCTGGTGTCTAGTATAAAGACATTAGCACTTGCCTTGGCCTATTAAGTCTCTGTTCCACTCACAAGCTCCAGAACCTGAATGGAGTTGCTACTGTCTTATAAATAATTCACTCCTGGTCATACCAGGCTCTAGACAGAAGCAAGCTGGGTCTCCATGTCAGAGGATGGTCACTAAAAATCAAAGATTCTCTTCACTTCATCTTTTATCTTCTCTGAATTTTTTTTTAATTCAGCATCTCTCCTAAGCCATAACCAGATCTTTTTTTTCTCTCGGGCTGAACAACCAGACCCTTGAACTCTTTCTCCTTGAAATTGAGTGAGAATGGCTAAAACAATGGGAAAAAGCAGCAAAACATGAAACCTCAAACTATGTAATTGGAATGAACAGGAAAGTTGAAACCAGAGAAGAGCTAAGAAAATGAACTTTCCTCTTTGCAGATCTGGATGGCACTTACTACTACACTTGACTGATGTGTTGATTTGTCTGAAATGTCTTTTCTTTTTTAAAAAAATCTTTTCTCTATGGAATGTTTCTCTGGATAGGAGAGAAGGAAGCATGTTTTTGCAAATGGAAATGATGGAGGGATGTCGATTTTTAAAAAAAATATTAACAAGACCACTGAAAAAATAAGTGATCATGGTGCCATCCACATTCAGAGAGAGAAATATAAAGACTGAATGTGTCTCTAAGCATCCTATTTTCACCTTTTTGTTGTTGTTTGCTTGCTTTTTTCCTTTCTCCTGTTTTTTTTTCCTTTTGATCTGATTTTTTTTTTACTCAGCATGACAAATATGTTTAGAAGAATTGCCCATGTTTAACCTGTATCGGATTGCTTCCTGTCTTGGGGAGGGAGGAAAGAGAAGGAGAGAGAGAAAAATCTGGAACACAAGGTTTTGTGAAGGTGAATGTTGAAAACTATCTTTGCATGTATTTGAAAATTAAAATACCATTAACATTAATAAATGATCATGGATGAGTTGCAATCCACATCATGGGGAAGTGGAGTACCCATACTAACAAGATCACAGGTGCATCAAAGTATGTAAGAAGAAGAAAAGGAGGAGGAAAGGAAGGGGGAAAGGGGAAGGCAATAAAGGAAAGGAAGAAATGAGAAGTGAGGAAAAGATAGGGAAAGAAGGGAATCAAAGGGAAAGGAGGAAACAAAAGGATGGCAGAGAATAAAGAAAGAAAAAAGGAAAGGAAAAAGGAAGATAGAAAAAGAAAAGAAGGGAGGAAGGTAGAAAGAGCTTCTTGTTTGAAAACGGCAAAACTATTTCACAGTCAATTGCCATAGCAAAATATTATCATGGTCAACAAGGAAACCCTCAGTGATAGATCCAAATCCCCTACTATATCATTTGTTAGGAAAATTTTGAAAGTTAAAAATCAGAGTGAGGGAGGGTCCTGGGGCAAGGATGAAAGACACCACAAACTGTCCAAGCAATAGATTGGCCTGTCACAGATCTATCAATATCTATGCAGGAGATGTAACAAAATTCCAGTGGGGATAGCTCCCTAGGAAAGGAGTGTGGGATGGTAGAAAGCACACTGAATTTACAATCAGAAGACCTGACTTAAAATGCCAGATCTGTCACTATCTGTGTGAACTTGGCTAAGATACTTTATCTCTGTAACTTTCTGATTCTCCATCTGCAAAATGATCTCTAAGATAACTTCTGTCTTGAAATACTATAAGTCTATAATGAGTGTGGCAATTTGGCCAAAGAATGATACAAATGACTCTTTAAACTCACAGTGACAATAAGATATAGAACCATAAGTTAGAGAGTTCAAATGGATCTTGAGAGACCACTGAACCCATTCTTGTCACTTTCTAGATGTGGAAACTGAGGCCAGAAGAGAAGAAAATTTCCCAACATGATAAAATGGACCATGAGAGGAGTAGAGACAGTTGCCCAACTACCATATTGGAGACAGAAATAGTGATAGAACCTATGATTTCATAAGAAACTCCCTTTATCAGGACAGGTCAGATCCTTCTCTACAATTTATGGGACTAGATGGCACCATAGTGCATAGAGAGAGTGCTGAGTCTGGAGTCAGGAAATTCACCTTCCTGAGTTCAAATCTGGCTTCAGACACTTATAGGCTGTGTGACCCTGGCCAAGTCACTTAATCCTATTTGCCTCAGTTTCTTCAACTGTCAAATGAGCTAGAGGAAAAAAAGCAGCCAACCACTCCAGTATTTTTGCCAAAAAACTCCAAATAGGGTTACAAAGTGTTGGACAGGATTAAAATGGCTGAGCAACAACAACAAAGGAAACTGAGGTTTAAGCAACTTACACAGTCACACATCCAATATGTGTCAAAAATGAGTGGGACTAGTACCCAGTTTTTTTCTGGCTCCAAGGCTAGATTCCCCCTCTACTACATAAGATTTCCCCTCTACTACCATATTACTAGAGGAAAATGACTTGGTCTGATTAATGGATCTTCTAATTTCTCTGTAGCACAATGGAAATGATGCTCTTTGCCAATCTACACTTGTTTCTTCTTCCATGCAGGGTGGTCTTTTAATCAGAAAGAAAGTAATAAAATCAGGACTCCCTAGGGGATTAACCCATTATCACCTGTCTCAGATAATGAAGAAGTAGTCCTTTAAAAGACCCTTTGGGCTTCTTATGGGAATTCGAGGAGTCAGAATTCTATGCCAATCAATCAAGAAGGCAAACCCACTGCTAGACTTGAAGGCTGAAGCTCATGAACTAGCTAATGGATCTGAGAGAAGGATCATCTAACCAAAGAGAAATAGAAACCAGAAGATAGGGAGTCAGTGTGTTTTTCCAGCATAGATTCAACTTTCAATTCTACTATTTAGTTGCCATTTAACCTCTGGGCCTTAGTTTCTTTTTTTGTAAGGTGATGGTATTTGAACTATATGATCATCCAGCTCTTGAAAAATCTATATCCCAGTTCTCAAGATCTTCAAGGTCCCTTTTCCTCTAAAAGTTATTTGTTGTTGTTGTTGTTGTTGTTGAGTCATGTCTAACTTTTTGTTCTCCTATTTAGGATTTTCTTAGCAGATACTGGAGTATTTTGTCATTTTCTTCTCCAGCTCATTTGACAGATAGGGAAACTTAGGCAAATAGGATTAAGTGACTTGCCCAGAATCCTACAACTATAACTGGAAACTGAGTGGATGCCTATCAATTGGAGAATGGCTGAATAAATTGTGGTATATGAATATTATGGAATATTATTGTTCTGTAAGAAATGACCAACAGGATGATTTCAGAAAGGCCTGGAGAGACTTACATGAACTGATGCTGAGTGAAATGAGCAGGACCAGGAGATCATTATATACTTCAACAACAATACTATCTGATGATCAATTCTGATGAACGTGGCCATCCTCAGCAATGAGATGAACCAAATCAGTTCCAATGGAGCAGTAATGAACTAAACCGGCTACACCCAGCGAAAGAACTCTAGGAGATGACTATGCATCACTACATAGAATTCCTAATCCCTCTATTTTTGTCCGCCTGCATTTTTTATTTCCTTCACGGGTTAATTGTACACTATTTCAAAGTCTGATTCTTTTTGTACAGCAAAATAACTGGTATGGACATGTATACATACATTGTATTTAACATGTACTTTAACATATTTAACATGTATTGGTCAACCTGCCATGTGGGAGGAAGAGGGAGAGGGAAGGAGGGGAAAAATTGGAATAAAAGGTTTGCAAATGCCAATGCTGAAAAATTATCCATTCATATATCTTGTAAATAAAAAGCTATTTTAAAAAATAGGTCTGTGATCCTATGGCAGTTGGTCATATGGACAGGCTCTGTCCACATGGAACAGCCATTAAAGCCTTTAAAGGTAAGTCCTTTCAGAAATAACACACAATTAAAGAATCAATTGTTCCCACCATTCCCACTATTTTGCTCTGCTTTTGCATATCTATAGATGAATGTTTTCTTTCACTCACATGAGTACTCCCTTCACTAGAAGGGATTGCAGCTTCTCCACCAGATTGTGCTATTCTTCTCCAGAATTCCCCAGAAATCCACCAAAGGATCCCAACCAACAAGTGAGGAACTTAACATTGGTGGGTACCAGTATAGTACTTGAGAGCGTCCATCTCTTATGCCTCTTTCATTACACATTTGGTCCACCTGTTTTCAATGCATACCTAGACTCAGACAGAGGTGGATACTGGCAAATGTTTAACAACCAATATGCACACAGAGTTTTAAATTAAATTTAAATGTTTATCGACACATTCTTAAGTTTAGAAAGTCAACAAAACAATAAATCAAGCCCTGATTTATAGTACTGTTGATTTGAGGAGCAAAAACTCACACTGAAACTTTGACAATTGGCTACTAGCCCTTCCCAGCACACATTTGGATACCAGGCATGCTGAAGTCAGGAAATCAGGAAGATCTAGGGCCAGATATTAATCATTTACTAGCTGTGTCTCCCTGGGAAAGCTACTTAATTTCTCTTTATCTTAAAGTCCTTATCTATAAATTGGGGATAATAAAATGGAAATACCTCCAAGGGATATTAGAAGGATAAATGAGATAACATCAGTAAAGCACTTTGCAAACCTTAAAGTACCATATAAATGAGTTGTTATTATTATTATTATTACTCTTTGCCAGATGCTATATTAAGCACTAAATATTAATAAATGAAAAAAATAGTTCTTGCCCTCAAGGTGTTTATATTCTAAAAAGGTGGTGAAGGGACTCAGAAAGAGAGGAACAGCATATAAATAAATATAAGACACATAGATACTATTAGATAAATATATATGTACTATTAACTTCCAAGATAGTAGCTAACCTGTGGGAAGGAAAAGAACACTAGAAAAAGTCTCTTGCAGAAGGTTTGAGCCAAGTCTTAAAACTAAAGATTCTAACAGGTGAGAGTAAAGAGAAGGAGGATTCTAAGAATGGGGTAGAGCCAGTGGAAAGGCATACAGATGGAAGATAGAATATTTTTGAGCAATAACAAGTATACCAGTATAGTTGGATCTAAAAGTGCATGGAAGAGAAAAATGACTAAGAAAATAGAAAATGTCAGTCAAAGCCAGTTAGGAGATCCCCCTCTATCAGTGAATTTGGTTTAAAAGACAGTCTTTAATCATGGCTTAGGTTGAAGCATCATTACTAGTTCATTTAACAGATGAAGAAACGAAGGCAAATAAGAGTAAGTGACTTGCCCAGGGTTTCATAGCTGATAAGTGTCTGAGGCTGGATTTGAACTCAGGAAGATGCGGCTTCCCGATTCCCAGCCCAATGCTTTATCCTCTATGGCACCATCTAGTGGCCCCCATCAATAGTATATGTTCTCTATTTGAAGTCTTTCTGACTCTGAAATTCTGTATTCTATGATTCTGAGAGCAAACAGGACTTGACCCACCAGAACACGGAGACCAAGAGCAATTACTAAATTGAACACAATTTCAGGAACAATATTTTACCAGCTTGGCTCTTTCCTAGACTCCATTGGTTGAAAGGACATGCAGATATCTTATATTCTAATATCCTGTCTCGTGGATGATTCTCCTCTATAATATCCTACATCGTCACCTTCAGTGACAGGAAGGTCATTAGCTTTGTGACATAAAAAAACAGCTGTCTTTAAAAAACTTCTACCTGAGCTTCCTCCTCCTAGGCTAGTCCCTTGATTGTCAAAACCTTGTCTTGGGCTGGATATTCAAAGAATGGTTCTTCTAAGTACTTCTCTGAACTTTAGCAGCCCACATTCTCACCCGAAGTTATATTTTTTAAATAAAACTAGAAAAACACTCATCTTTAAGAAACATACAAAACCTCTTGTAGCTTAAGTCTGATTAAAATTTTAAGGTTTACTTCATACAATAGAATGTTACAGATGGAAAGGATTTTTGGTTAAAGTACTTCTATTAAGAGCTTATTCTGTGCCAGGCCTTGTGATGAGTATTGGGAAATATAACAGAACAAAAAGTACCGTCCTCTCCTTCCTGGACACAACATGCAAATGATTGGGTTCAGACAAGATAATACAGAATGGATGGAAGGTCATCTCAAAGAGAAGGCACTGATGGGGATGGTGGGGCGGGAAGAGGTGGGTGTAGTGAAGAGGGGGCAGAACAAGAAAGGCATCCTGCAAAATAATAGCTATTATTTATATAGTGATTTAAGGTTTACAAAATACTTTACAAATATTATCTTATTTTATTCTCCCAACAACCCTGGGAAGGAGGATTATCATGACATTTTACAGATGAGGAAACAGGCTTAGAATGAGATTAAGGAACTTTGTCCAGCATCACACAGCTCCATAAGTGCCTGAGGCTAGATTTGAACTCAGAGCTTTGGGATTCCAGTTTCAACTCTCTACCCATTGTACCATCTAACTTTCTTTAAAAAAAAAAAAAATGAACATGTGACATTTACAAAAATCCTTAAATCACAGAAGAGAAAAACCTAGACCATATCATGTTAAACTAGAATATAGCATGCACTATATAATATAAAATGTCAAAATAATAAGAAACTTCAGAACCAAGAACCCAGTACTGGAAGGAACCTTAAGACACCAAATATCTATGGAAGAAACATTAGATGGGTCAAATGAATACTCAGTTTTAATATACACAAGGACCTTTGTATATCTCAACCCACATTATTTTCATTTTGCAGATAAGAAGACTGAGTCCAAGAGAAATGAAATATCCTGCCCATGGTTATAGAGCTACAAAAAAAGAAAGTAGTTCCTCCAAGTCCAATGCCCTTTCTGCTATGTCGGGGTGACTCCCTCTTTCATGTCCTCTAAAGAGGTCTCTCTTTTATTCATATAAAAAACTGTGAGACAATAATTGCTGCTTTACAAAGGGATACAATTTATGTAATCAGGGGAAAGCCTAATATTACAAAGGAAAATAGATTTGCTCCCTGGGACAACAGTTCAAACCCTAGAGAGGACAGAAAATCCATTGGTAGTTTTTCATGTGCCACCAAAGAGGAGGAAAGATAACAGAAAATTTTAATTTATTTTTAGACACACATACACACACACCGAATTGACCAATGCACCCAGAAGTTCCTCCACAAGAAGTTCCTGTGTATCAGCATCTCCAACATTACACCAGCAGGTGGAGATACAGTTAAGTACAAGAAAAAAGGAGATGGATAGGACTCAGTTAAGCAAGAAGGGAACTGGGTTCTAATCACAGTCTCAGGAAATTACAATTGCTAGGTAATTCAACACTTAGGAAACACATCCCATATTAAAAGTTTCCATGTTGTCTGTAGAAATAATGGTAAAGGATTGATCTAGTTGTTTTAGGCTTTTTTTAATTTCTAGGGAAATATTGTATGTAAGTTATTCATTCATTCACTGCCTACATATCTGAATACTGTACATGGGAAGTGCTTAAATATAATGTCAATAGTAGAAAAAGTCAATCTTATATAAAATCCCCATTTTTACCACAGTTTATGGGAAAGGACCCCACTGTCCCTTAGAAAGTGGATCATCATAGAGAGTTGCAAGGCAGTCGCGACATTCTCTAATCTAACTCATTCAGATTCTTTCAGGGAAAGATTCTTTCAATAGAATCCCTCTTGCCTGACTATCAGCCAAGACCAAGCTAGAACATTTCTGCTGTCAAGAACCTAAATTTCCCAAACCAGTTAGCTCCATAATTAGGCCTAATTAAGTCTTCTTTAACCCCTCTTAATTTCAGTGACTACCCTCTGCTAATTTTATCCTATTTATTGTGCACATAGCTTGCTTTGTATATATTTGTTTGTGTGTCTCCCCATTAGATTGTAGGCAGTGATTGTCTTTTGCCTCTTTTTTGTATCCTCACTGCTTAACATGATGCCTGCCACATAACCGGTTCTTGATAAATATTTATTGAAGAATTGAAAAATGTTTTTCCTCATACATAGTTAAAATCTTTCCTTCTGTAATTTCTGCTCTACCCACTTCTGTACTTTGGAGTCAATCAAAACAAGTCTAATCTTTGTTCCACATGACAGCCCCTCAAATATTTTTGGACAGCTATCATGAACACCCTGTCTTCTCTTCCCTCTGCTAAACATCCTTGGTTCTTTCTATCATTCTTCTTACAAGCAAGGTTTTGCATTAGGAATTATGAGCATTTCTGCTTTTCATATAATACTTGGAGACACAACATACTGTGCATAAAACGGTAGCAATTATTATGATAATGGCCATTATAAAGCACTTTAAGGTTTGCAAAGATTGGCCAAGACAACAAAATAACCACAGAGAAGATCTAGCTAGTAAATTAAGCTGGTGGGTCTGATCTTTTATGACTTTTCTTAGACCTTGATGAGCATTCAGTTTTTGAGGTTTGGTACTCCAACCAATTCCTCACCTGTAAAATGAGCTGGAGAAGAAAATGGCAAACTATTCCAGTATCTTTGCCAAGAAAACCCCAAATGGAGTCATGGAGAATCAAACAGAATTAAAGCGAATGAACAACAATTCCAGTCAGTTCAACAAACATTAAGCATCTATGCTTTCCAAGGTCCTGGGCTAGGTCTGGAGGTTATAAAGAACAAGAACAAAACAATCCCTCCCCTCAACGATTTTGTAATCTATTAGAATTCTATATTCTATTATTTTTCTATCAGAAATGATGAGCAGACTGATTTCAGAAAAGCCTAGAAAAACTTATATGAAGTGATGTTAATGAAGTGAGAAGAACCAAGAGAATATTATATATGGCAACGATAAGATTATGTGATGATCAACTGTGACTGACTTGACTCTTTTCAACAATGAGGGGATGGCAATAGTCTTGCCATTTACATTCAGAGAGAGAATAGTGGAGATTGATTGTGGATTAAAGCATAATATTTTCACCTTTGATTTTATTGTTATAGTTTGCTTGTTTTTTTTTTCTTTTTCATGCTTTTTCCCCTTTAATCTGTTTTTTTAGGGGGGAAGGAGGTGCCAAACAACATGACAAATATGGATTTAGAAGAACTGCACATGTTAACTTACTTGGATTGCTTGCTGAGGAAGGGAAAGGAGAGTGAGAAAAATCTGAAACACAAGATTTTGCAAAGATGAATGTTGAAAACTATCTTTGCATGTATTTAGAAAAATAAAAGACTATTAAAATAATATATATACATATGTATGTATATATATATTTTTTTCTATCCTTAATATTTACCAGCAGACCTTTCTCAGGGGAGAAATGTAGGCTCTAGTAAGAGTTTCAGAAGGTTGTAGCATAATTATGATGAAATCCATAGGAAAGTGGAGTAGAGGCCATAGTTTTAGAGTTGGAAGAAACTTTAGAGATTACGTAATTCAACTTCTTCATTTCAGTGACAAAGAAAATGAAACCTATAGAGAAGTAGCCTTCCAAGGAAAATTAAGATATGAACCCAGGTCTTTTAAATTCCAATCTAGCATTCACTCCACTAAATAACACTCCCTGTTATAGGAGAAAGACTATTGGATTTGTAGGATTATGGATAAAACTAGGTTTGGAACCCTAGTTGTGTGGCGGCCACAAACAAGTCATTTAAGCTTTCTAAATCTCCATTTTCTCATTGTATAACACAAGAATAACAACAATTGTACCCTCCAACTTATTGGGTCTTTTCTTGTGAGGTGAAATGTTAGCCTTAAAGTATTATATGAATTGTTGATGCCATTAATGAAAACCTCAATTAACCAACTTGGAACTTCCCAAACTTTTTCCACTCACAACTTCTTTTTGGCTCAGAAATTTTTACTTGATTCTAAGTACATCGGTATATAAAAATAGGTATACAAACTGAATGTTAATTGATAATAAACTATAAAGAAATTTATTTTAAAAACAATTCTTTGGTATACATATAATTTTACCACTTATTAAAGACAAAAGCAAATGTGCATGCTAATGAGATGGATGTGTTATTTTTACATTAAGAATTAAATCTTGGCAGTGTATTTTATAATCTTGCAGTAATATTTGATGTCACAGGATGTAGAGCATTCAGAAACCTTTTACTGTTGCCAAATTTTTCACAACACCCACATTCAGTTATGGTACCCCATATGGGGTTATGACCCACAGTTAAAGAAACTTTGATCTAGTAAACTAATTTTTCTCATCCTATTCACAGCCCCTCAATCACAGCCATCTTCCAAGAAAACAACCACCAACCCTACCCCATCTCAATGGAGATAAAACCTACACAGAAACAGAAATTCTTACCACCAAAGTCAATGAAACCATCAAATGATTCTAGTAACCGAAATGGATAGGATTTAATCATTGGAAATGACCTTAAAGAAGATATATCACCATCTCCCTTACAATTATCTCCCTCAAGACCATGAGATCTTTTTATCTAATTTGAAGCTAAAACCTTTTTTTTCTTTTGAAAAAAGGTTTCCTCCATTTTTATATACTCCATAAGAGCAGAAATTGTAACCCTTATTCTCTTTGTATCCCAGTATTTAGTACCATGCTTTGCACATAAGTGTTTGATGAATGCTTTCCCATTCATTCATTCACAGATAAGAGAAGACCTCACAGTGACTCTGAGTTAACTTTCTGAATATCACATAAAACAATTCAATTCAAAACTGACTATAAACACATAAGGATACTTAGATAGTCACTGGAAATGTTTTTATTTAATAACTCCTTCTCTGAAATCAATTGTTTTCATTATATCCTAACAGCTTATGATAATGTGTCCAAATTTACCCCTATCAAAAATATCTTATATTTATAGAACACATTATAGTTATGATTTTCAATTCATGTTCTCAAAACACGATTCTCAAAACCAGTGAGAATATGGCTCAAATAGAATTATTTAAGATGTGACTTGGCTAAGTTCATGCAACTTGGAATTTAAATATAATTCTTCTTCCAGTGCTCTCTCCTTTATATCATATGAGAATTGAGGAAGAGAAAAAAAAATCTATCCAAAAAAAAAAAAAAGACAATTGCCAGTTATACAAGCTTTATCTCCTTATTTTTCTGACTATAACATGGTTAGACTAATTTTTAGTAGCCTTTCAGATACCCTTTCACACACTATGCCAATAAAGTATAGATTCTCTACAGGGTTAATGAGCAGCTAGTTAAATCTTGTTTTGTTTGAGTATGGCAAAGTGTAAAACTCAAAGAAATATGTCAAATGTTAGAGACTAGCATAATAGAAGAGAGGTTCCCCACACACACACACTTCTACTTCTCAAAAACAACTACTAGTAAGGGCCCTTCTCCTCAAGACCCACTTGAAGAAATATGAGAGAGAACACAAATTGTCTGAGCCTTAGAAAGTAGAGTATAGAATGGTAGCTGGTTAAGGGACATAAGAGTAATTTAGTCCAACATCATTTTCTGTTCCATGTTGGGCTGGGGCTGGAAAGCATCTTTCCACTTGACAATGTAATTTCATAAAACCCCCACAGACTACAAAAAAAACAACAATATAATCAACTGACTTCACATCTCAAGGATATCCATAGTATTTTAAGTCAAAATAGGGGTGCAAGTCCTAGGTTCTCCTGCTCAGTTTGTACAACCATGAAATGAGAAGCTCACTTCACAACTTCTGTTTTCTGATCTGTGAGATGGGTAACATAGAATTGTTGCGAGGAAATTTAAGTCTGCTGTGTTCTCCCTCTTTTTAGAATCAGCTCCTCTTAGAAGTCCAGAAAGGCTCCCCTCAATCACTGCCTTTTTGAGACCCTCTACTCCCCTTCCCCTCTAAAGGTCCCTTTGATCGTGTGTATGTGTGTGTTTGTATGTATGTATGTGTGTGTGTGTACACAATACAGGAAAATGTTCGGGCAAAGGACAATGGAAACAATCCACGTTGGTAATTTTGTTAACCAACTCCCCCTTTTTCCCTCCCCCACAATCTCCAAAGAGAGAAGACACAGCCCTTCTGTGTGACGGAGGATTTCGTTTTCGGCCACACTACACTTTTCACGGCTTCATTCAGTCCGGTCTCTCGGCTCTTCACTGCCAAGGCAACGAGGAGCCAAGCCAAGAACTTGTAATCATCGGGACAAAACCTGAGACGGGAAAGCGCACAGACGGAAAGCTCCGCTTGTTGACCGAGGCCCCGGTGGAGATTCTGATCATTCGCGCAAATGAGGCTCCGGCCCTCTTACTAGGACATCGGCAAGACAGGGAGATGACAATCACAGGATTGTTGAGAAGGCGGCTGTTGGCAGCCTCCCCGAGGCGGGGAGTGGGGGAAGAGAAGGGTTCTGCCCTTAGTCTTCGGTCAGGATGGGGACGAGGACAGCGCCCGGCTCCCCATTCTCCTCACAGAGAGGCAGCTAGATCCGGGCTTCGGGACCGGCGGCCCCGGGGCTGATCGGTACCGGCTGTAAAACGCTGCCTGGCCAACAGTAAGCAAGTGATGGATTTCCCATCAATGTGATCCTCTTCCCAAGTCATTTGACTTTTGTGCTTCGGTGTCCTGAAAAACGGAAACACAATCTAACTCAACATTACATAAACGTGAATTATGATCATTTGTCTGGCCTTCCAGAAAACATCAGTGGATCCAAATTGCCGATAAAACGGATTATAAATCTCCTTTGCCCTTAGTTTCCCCCATCAAGAATGGAAGCTCCTTTGGAGCAAGGACTGCCATTTGAATCTGAAATTTGAAAAGACTCTTTTGTTCTTTGCCCGCACAGCTCGCTCCCTTAGTTTCCCCCTTGTAGAATGCAAGCTCCTCGGGAGCAGTAACTGACTTTTGTAATCAGGGCTGTTGGCCTGAGATTTGAAAAGATCCTTTTGTTCTTTGCCCTTAGCCCTCCTCTTTTAGCTTCCCCCTTCTAGAGGGTAAGCTCCTTGGGGGCAGGGACTAGCTATGTAATCAGGTGTGGAAATTCACGTTTTATAACTGCTGCAACATACAATTTATGGGGAATCAGGAGAGAGACTTGTGCTCTAGGGTGGGAAATAAAATGCTGCGTTTGGAGTTTCAAAGGTGTGTCTACTAACCTAGGCACTTATTCTTGCAAGAATATAAAATAAATCTTTCCTGCATTCAAAAAAAATGTATTATAAATTTCAGTCTGGCATTCAAGGTCTTCCACAACTTGACTCCAACTTATCTTTCTGCTCTGTCTCATACTACTCTCTTTTATACATCGTCTGTTACAGAGAAGTTGCTTGTCCTAGCAGTTTTCTGATTGTTATTTATGTTAGTTTAAAAATATTTACTGTACAGCCTAGTTCCTTTCTGTTAATTTGTGCGTATTGTTCCTAATGCTTGGAAAATTCCTCCCCCCTCCAACTCTCCCTATTGAATCCTTCTTTCTTTCCAAGCTCTGCTCAGGTGCTACTTCATCCAAGAAAACATTCCAATTTTCCTCCAAATAAAAGTGATGTCAGAGAAAGATCAAGACAGAGACAAAGACAGAAATAGAGATACAAATAGAGACAGAGACAGCAACAGAGAATATCTTACTGTTTTGAAAGTGAGACATGAGACTGTAATTTAATGCTCCCTCCTAAGTATTACTCACATTATAATGTACAGCCTGATTTTTTCTGTATTATTTTTCCTACTAAATTAAACACTGGAGGACAGGAATTTTATCTGCTTTCCCTCTCTATCTGCTACACAGAGTACAAGATCTTCACTTAGGAGGGACTAATAGAGCTCAGGGATATATAAAGGACCCTCAGGAGCCTCTAATCCAACCCCCTTGTCTTCTAGATGAGGAAACTGTGACAGAAGGAAGCTTAGCAATTTACCCCAAATCTCCCCAAAACTGGGAACAAGAGAGACAAGATTCAAAGGCTGATCCTCTGTACATACTTTGTTTATTTGTATATACACTTATTCACACACATAATGTTCCCCAGATCCCATGGACCCAACATGTCTAAGAAAAATACATAATAGTTTAATATATTATTTACATTAATATTATAATAATCATATTAATTCATGGTTATGTTTAATTAGGATTCCCCATACTCTGGGTTAAGAATCTCCACAAAACACATTTTACAAAGAAGGAAGAAGAGGCTAGATATACAAAAATGAATAAAAGTCAAGTTCTCCTCCTCAAGAAACTTGCAAAAATAGAGTAGCAAACCTGGATTTTGAACCTAGGACACATGGCTCCAAATTCTGTATTATATTTCCCAAACCACATGTGTGTTGCAGAGGTATCATGGGGAAACAGGAAGTGCTGCATTAGAAATTAACAGAGCTGGATTCTAATCCTAGCTCTGCCATTTACTAGTGACACTGGGCAATTCAGTCCCTCTGAGCCTCAGTTTTCCCATCTGTAAGATGATATAGTTTGCTAATGCACTATTAGTAAAACTGGGAATGGGTTCAGCCATTCTGGAAAGCAATTTGGAATTATACTCCTTGACCCAACTAAGCCACTACTAGATCTATATCCCAAAGAAACCAAAGAAGGAAGAAATGGGTCTTTAAATACAAATTCTTTCCATGGTAGCTAAAAATTGGAAACTTATGGACTATTCTACTGGAAAATGACTAAACAAATTGCAGTATATGAATGTTATTGGTCCATAAGAAATGATGAAAAGGATAATTGCAGAAGAACTGGAGAGACCTCTAAAAACTGACACAGAACAAAAAGTTACCTTATAAGTGCTCTTTCTGGCCCCATTTTATAGATGAATAAACAGAGATATAGATTCAAGTGACTTATCCAGATTCACACAACTAGTAAGTGTCCAAGGCAGGATTTGAACTCAGTCTTGAGAATTTTAAATCTAGCACTCTTATCTACTATATCACATTTATCACACTTATTTTTTTGTAGTTTTCCCATAATCTTTCCAGGAGGACATTATTATGTAAAGAGACAATTCACCTCCAAAATTAATTCCCCATCTTTAGAGTACCTTAAAATACGCAAAGTACTCCCACCCTCAACCACTATGTAAGATAAATTATAAAAAGATCCCTATTGCACAGAGGAGGATATAATGCCTCTCCCAAGCTAGTAAATGGCAGAACTGACATTTGGACAGACCAAGATCCTCTCAAGCCCAGCCAAGGCCAATATTCTATTACATAACCCTAAATCAATGCAAGGACAGAAGGCAGCGTCCCAGCCACCTTAAGCTTCTTCTCAGGCTTTTGCAGGGACAGCTGGATGTCAAACAAAGGACTAACCTGGTCACCTCTTCCTTCCCTAACTGACTCACAGCTGGATGGGATTTGGCTATAAACAGATGGTACAATATCCTCTGAAACCTTTTCTTTTATTGGTTTGCAATCATCTCTGCCACTTCTTAGCCTCCTTTTTTATGGGTTTCCTTAGATGTTTACAGAACAAATAAATTAAAAGGGGAACTGCAGACAACCTTTCTCTGTTAAGGACCCAGCAGAGACATTTATTATCACTTACCGGCACCAGCCCTTCTCCCACTGAGCCCACTAATTGTAACCTCTCCAACCCCCAACCTGGATGGGCTCTTCCCTACTTTTAATCTAATCCCTCCTTGTTTTCCTTTCTCCCAGAATACTTACATCTTAGAGTGTTGGGAGAAGGAGGGGGTGCTTTTCAAGAAAATCTGTTATAAATTCACTCTAGTGAGTTTATTTTTTTTTCCGAGAAATGAGAGTTTCACAGCAGGTACTATGCAACATTCATATCTTCATTCAAGAATCTTGTGCTTAGAGTTAGGATACCTTGATCTGATTGATTCCTGGGAAAGTAACTATATTCTAGTTATAACAAGTTTCTTGCTACTTAACTCACAGATTTGTTGTAAACAAAGAATTTCAAGGACCTTAAAAGTGCCATACAAAGTTAACACTTGTTAATTAACAATTAAGTAATAAGTCCTCTGAGGAGTAGTTAAAAAGAGATGGCAGCAAAGTAGAAAGAGCATCAAAAGTCAATAATTAAAATCTCACATCAGCTGCTGAAATAACTGGGCAGAAATACCTTTGGGGCTTTGTTTCCTCACTGGTAAAATAAAGGAGGAGAGACAGACTAAATTAAATAGAAATGGGGCCACTAAACTGTAAATAAGGATCCCTTAGGACAATTTATTTGACTCAGAAAGCCAGATATAGTCCAAAAAATGTTTGTAGCAGCCTTTTTTGTTATGGCAAGGAGCTAAGAACAGAGTGATATCTCTCAATTGGGGGATGGTTGAATAAGTTGTGGTACCTGAAGGTAATGCAATATTATTGTGCTATAAGACATGATGAGCAGGTTGATTTCAGAAAGGCCTGGAGAGACTTACATGAACTGATGCTAAGATAAGTGAGCAGAACCAAGAGAACATTGTACACAGCAACAAGATTATATAGGATGGACCTAGCTCTATTCAACAATGAATTGATTCAAGGTAATTCCAATAAACTTGCAATGGAAAGATTGAGAATGATGGAGATTGAATGTGGATCACAACATAGTATTTTCACCTTTTTTTTTTTTTTACTATTGTTTGGGGGTTTTTTGTTTTTCTTTCTCAGATCTGGATCTCAAAGAAAGCATGAGGGAACTGAACCAGATCATCTCAAAGATCTCTGCTGCCAGGTTTGATGCTCTCTATGCTACAAAAGCACCCTATAGAGGCAGCATGGCAGAATGTGCACGAACTAACTTTGGAGTCAGAAGATCTGCCTTCAAATCCTGTCTCTGTCATTTCCCGTCTGTGTGACTTTTAGCTAGTGACTTAAAGCTCTCAGTTACTTTACCTCTAAGTGAAGGGGCTGGACCAGGTGGCTATTAAGATCTTTTGTTCCAGATTTCTAATCTTATGATCCTATGTTTTTCCTATAAAATAACATTTAAAACTAGTTGCAACATAGAAGAAAAGAAACTCACATTCGGCCTTCCCTGTTATCAAAAGCTGTAAGGATACCATTATTTCTAGGCACAGATAGACATAAATCCTCCAGTGATGATATGGATAGAATGCTTAACCTGGAGTCAGGAAAACCTGAGTTCAAATATAGCCTCAGACACTTCCTAGCTGCAAGACCCTGAGCAAGTTATTTAAACCTGTTTGTTTAAGTTTCCTTGTCTGTAAAATAGGGACAATAAAAGCTCCTTCTCCTTCAAAGGTGGATGTGAAAATCAAAGGAGATACTAATTATAAAGTGCTTGGCACAGTTCTTGAACACATAGTAGATGCTATAGAAATATATATATATATTTTTTTTTTTTTTCTGAGGCAATTGGGGTTAAGTGCCTTGCCTAGGGTCACATAGCTAAGAGGTATTAAGTGTCTGAGCCCAACTTTGAACTCGGGTTCTCCTGACTTCAGGGCCGGTGCTCTATCCACTGTACCATCTAGCTGCCCCAGAAATATTTATTATTATTGCATTTAACCTATGTTTGTCTCAGTTTCCTCATTTGTAAAATGGGAATAATAATAGCATCTCCCTCACAGGGTTGTTATGAGAATAAAAGGATATATAAAACACTTAGCACAGTTCCTGAACACATTGTGGGCATTATTATTATTATAATTATATATATATATATATATATATATATATATATAATTATATATTATTATTATTCCTAGCAAATCACAACCACTATTTGCCTCTGTTTCCTCATCTGTAAAATGGAAATAATAAGAGTACCTACCTCCCAGGGTTATTATGTAGCTCAAATAGGATAATCATTGTAAAGCATTTAGCACACTGTCTAGTACATAGTAAGCACTATATAAATGTTAACTATTATTTTCTAGACTCGGTGGCTAGGTGTCCATATTGCTCATCAACATTTAAGCATATGGGGTATCCTCATAAAACCCAGTTCCTACAATCTGGCCTCATACAGTAACACATGGGCCTCTGCCAGGTCGGTTGAGAAACAGCTCTTGACATGGTCTGCTGGGAGCCTTGGACAAATCGAGGCTTTCATAAATTCCTCTCTCCCCTTCTGACAAGTTCTCATCCATGACCCTCTATGAAAGGAATCTTCCTGGATCTATGTTTAATATAATCAGGCCATTTCATCTCAGCAGAAAAAGACAAGCGCTTTTCCATGAGAATATGAGTTTCTTAGTCTGTATTCTTAGATTGCCAAGGGACCTGATTTTGTGTTGGATGCTCCCTGGATAATTCTTTCATTTATTTTCATTTTTGTATTGTGTGCCAAAGTTCTGATTCCCTGAAACATATCCGGTGTGGAATCAGGCAACAGACCATTCCACTAACTAAAGAGAGGTGGTAGCACAGATTGAATGTTTGAACTGGGAGGGACCTTGAAATATGGAACACAAGGTGAGTTGGAACCACAGGAAAATTCAGCTAATAGCCATGACCTGCTAGAGCTAAAAAGGTACTTCAGGCCTAGAATGGGGGAGCTTTAGAGCTGGATAAGATCTCAGAATTAGAACTTCAAATACTGGAAAGGATTTTAGGACAGAACAGATAAATGAACCTCAGAAATACAGAAAGGAACCTTAGCACATACACAGTAAGCATGAATTTTGTGGAACAAACTGTTGAAATTGGGAGTGATCTTAAACCTGGAATTTTAATACCAGCAGGCAACTTTATCTACCCTAACAGACTGATAGTGGCAGTAGACATTAAAATATCCCCTGGAAGCACTTTGGGGTATGGAGGAGGAGGAGGAGGAGATAGGGAAGGAGGTCTCGAAATCTGCCTTAGAGCCAGTTCCATTATGCTATTATCAAGCCAGCTAATTTGTTTTCCAAATGAGAATCTCCAGGGGATAAAAAAAAAATCTCTGGGGGGGGATCTATGCCCTTTGATTTCCAAATCCTTATGGCATCTTTGGGGGTGAGAATACTGCCTCTTAATAAGGCTGAGTTAACCTCTACCCAGGTCAGCCAGCTCCCCCAGAATGGCCTGGGTCATCCAGATGGTGACGGCTCCCATGGCTACACAGGCTAATGAGCCACGCCAGGAAGACACAAACACAGCCCCTCAAAGACACTACCTTCCAGACAGGGAGTATTCCAGCACCCGTTAGAAAATCCTGGTGTCTTATTAAGGGGAAAAAAGTTGTCAAACGGTTGTTTTCTGGTTTTTAGTTGTTTTTTTCCCCCCTTAGAGTAGAGAAGGGTTGGGGGAAGGGGTCTGGTACTTCTGAGCAATGACTGGTTCTTTCAGAGTGCCGGGAAACAGACTGTCATTGAAGCCAGAAGAATAAAAAGTGTGAGCTTCTCCAGTCTCCTCAAGATAAGGCCTTTCCCACTTCCCAGCTGGTTTTTTTGGATGTGCAAATAGACTGTTTGTTCTTTGATAGGCCCAACTAGTTCAGCCCCAACTACTGTTGTCCTTGAAGTGCTGATAAGAGATTCTAAAATATGCTAATACCCGAGAAACTCCCCAGAGTTATAATGAAAAGCTTTACATAAATTGTGGTGGGCTGCTAAGGTCTGGGGTTTGGGGCTTTTAACTCACAGCTAGACTTATTCACATATTGTTGATGATTTGCTGGGTTGCTGTGAGGGAGGAGGCAAGTTGGAAATCTGAAAGCACAATCTAGATGTGTGTATTGTTAGTACTATTGTTATTATTGCTATTATTGCTGTTGGTGATCCTAATAATCGATTCCCAGACTCTCCCTGCCTCCAAAGCCCATCTTTTTTCACATCAATATTTCTTCCAGGGAGGCACAAAGCCAAGCGCTGAGAATTGTGCAATCCCTGGATCTCAGAGGAGTAAAAGAAACAGGGGGTTCACCCTTCGGAGCCAAAGCTTCTCCAGGATGGCTTCCCAGCAAGCTGAAGAGGCCTGAACACAAGATGATGTCACAAAGAGAAAGTAACTGGGAGAACAACAGAAAGTAGCTGCCAAGGTAACCAACCGGGAAGCCCAGAAAATCTCCCAGAAAGGATTTGTGGAAAGATCTGGGTGAGAATCACTGTGTGAGGAAGTAGAGATAGAGTGGTCTTTAGACTGAAGAAGGGGACTGTAAATCACTGAAGGATCAAAGCATCATTGAGCCCACTTAAATTGCTATTCTATCATGTCCAACTGAAAAGAGGGAGAAATCAGAATAGAATCATTCCCTCCCCCCCCCCCCCCCCCCCCACTAAAAAACCAAAGCTTTTGAAAACACTTAGAAGCTGCATTGTATAGACTCTTTTTCTGTACATCCTCATGTTGTTGATTCCGGAGGCTGAAGAGGTTGAAGGTACATTAGAGTCAGCTGCAACCATCTCAAACTGATTGTTAAAATTTCAGTGTAACCTGAATCAGTGTTTGATAAATTTGTTGATTATCTAAACCTAATAAAGCAATGGAGAAAATATTAGTAATTTGGATTAAACTAAAAATTATGTTCCCCCCCCCTTTTTTAATAGAAGGCTATTAAATATTCAAATTCAAATCCTTCCTATGTAACCTAGGGCAGATCATTTAGCCTCAGTTTCCTCATCTGTAAGAAAAGATTCAATTAATAGTCTTCTTAAAGCCCCTTCCAGTTCCAAATCTGTCATCCAATAAACATAAAGGTGGACAACAAGGTTGAATCAATTGCCATTTTCATAGACATAAACACAAGCTTTACAATATTGACATAGTTGGAATTGAATATGAAAGCAGTTAAGCACAGGCCTGGGAGCTAGCTTTTTGACTTTTACATAGAAAAATAATTTTACCTGTGCCTTAGTGTCTCATCTATTAAACATGGGTGACAATGGTTGCTAATTCACTGAGTTCTCCTATGGATTAGCTAGTTAATTAGTGCACTGCATTTTGAATTTTTAAACATTTCATTAAAACTCCTGACTACCATCCAAAAGGATCAGAGCAAATGCAATTACACAAATTTATTTTTATATAAAGAGTTTCTTTTTAATAAAAGCTCACATTTATATTGCATTTTATGGTTATAAAGTACAGACACAAATCCCCTTTTTCATTTGATAGCTATGAAGGCAGGATAAATATTAGTACCATAGATCTAGAAAAAGACTTCAGAGGGTACCTTGTTCAACTCTCTCATTTTACAGATGGGGAAACTGAGGTCCAAAGAGAAGTGGATTTCTTAAGGTCATCCCCATTTTGTAGATTAATAAATAATAATTCACTAGGACACTGGATTTGAAGTTAGAAGTCCTGGTCTTAAGTTGCACACACTTAAGAGACATCAAATTTGTTGTTTTTGTTCAGTCATTTCACAGTTAAGTTCGACTCTTCATGATCCCATGTGGGGTTTTCTTGGCAAATATTGGAGTAGCTTGCCATTTCCTTCTCCAGCTCATTTTACAGATGAGGAAACTAAGGCCAACAGGATTAAGTGACTTGCCTAGTATCACACAGCTAGTGTCTTCCAGTTTCAAATTCAATGCTCTTGATACTCTAACAAGCTGCTTCTCCTTGTAATTTTAGCTTTGTAAATTTAGCTTTAACTAGGTAAGAACAAAAAAATCTATTGTCCATCATCTCTGCTTGGGAAAGTGGAAAGAACATTAGTTTTGGAGTTAAAGGATCCAGATTCAAACCCAACACTGATTCTTCCTGCTTCTATGACTTTGGACAGGTCAAGAAACCAGTCTGAGCCTGTGAGGAGTTGAAATATTCTTGTTCAAAAGGATCTCACTTCTACTCATAAAAAGGATCTCACATCTTCTAGGATGAGCTCCAAAGATAAAAGAGGCAGATATAAGAATACAATGCCTTTCCTAATTTTTTTTTTTTTTCCTGGAAGAAGGAAACAACTACCAAACTATTCCCTGGAACCAGTGTAAATCAATACTACTGCATTACTAAGAAGCTGTTTTTTTTCCCTCTCAGTCAAGTGTCAAATTAAAACCAATCAATACAGGCATAATACCTTTCTTTCAAAAACTACAGATAATCTATTATATGAACTCAAACACTATAAAATTAGACTCCCTCAACAGGGGGACACACCCAGACTCTAGTGCGTCTTGCCAAACTAAGACAAAAGTGAGCTACAGGTCATAACAATTAACAATCAGACTGCATCCTTGAGAAAGGAATAATAAAACCATTAATAAGGCCTGTAGTCTGTAAGGTCATTTAATCTCTCCTCACAAGTCAGGCTGAGTCACATTTAAATGGAATACACTCCTTCCCTAAATGGGGTTCAAATATACCATTCATGATGTAAGAAATGTAACTTCACATGTTGTTAGGTGAGGATAAGGGAAAGAGACTAAAACTCAAAAATCTTAAAAACAAATGAAAACATTGTTTTGAATATAACGGGAAAATTAAATAAATTTAAAAGAAAAATTTATTAGTTTTTGACATTTACTTTTATAAGATTTTGATTTCCAATTTTTTCCTCCTTCCCTTCCTTCCTTTTCTCACCCCTCCACAAGTCAGCAATCCATCTGACATAGACTATACCTATACAATCATATCAAACATTTTCACATTAGTCGGTCATATTGTGAAGGAAGAATCAGAACAAAAGGAAAAACCATGAGAAAGAAAAAAAAAAGTGAAAATGGTATGCTTCAATCTGCATTCAGACTCCATAGTTCTTCCTCTGGATGTGGATAGCATTTTCCATCTTGAGACTTAGAATTTAACTAGATCATTGTACTTGCTGAGAAGAGCAAAGTCTATCAATTCATGACTGATTTTAACCTGATGGGATCAGAGCATCATCATATACAGTCTGTGATTATCAATAGAAACAATCCAGCAAAGTAAAAAGTATACAAAATGAGAGAAAATCCATGGTACAGCCCTAGTCATGCTTTTAATTCACTGAGTAAGTTTAGGTAAGTCATTTATCCTCCTTGACTTCAGTTTACTAACCTAAGGAAGAAATTGCCTATGCAGCTATCCCTATCATCATCATAATTGTCAATGACATCAAACTATTTGTTTGGTAAGAGAAGTAATACATATTAGGTCCTCACTGACTAACCAACTAATACAACAGTTCTCAAGAGACCCAGACTGAGCTTTCTATTGTCAAAAGGGCAGGACCTCCTTGATCCTTTAAACAAAGGAAGGAGATATCCCCACTAGTTATCATTTCCAGCATAGAGCTAAGAGGAAGCAATATAACCAAAAAGAAAAAAAAAGAAAGAAAAAAACACCAGATTGTAATCTGAGTTCAGTGTTTGCCTCTGAACAGTATAATCTAACTTTGTAAATTCAGGAAAATCATTTAGTTTCCCTGATTTCATCACCTGTAAAATGAAGTTGATAGATGTTTTCTTAGGTCTTTTTAAGTTCTAGATCTAAGTTTGCTGCCAAACCCCAAAAAAGTTAAGGAGTCAACTACATCTGCTAAAAAGGAATCTAACATATGACTTGAGTAGATCAGAGATAGATGATAAGAATCAGCATAAAGGTGACTTCCTTTCCTTACCGTTTTTCTCCTCTTCCTTTCTTATGTTCCTTTTTTCCCCATGGTAATTGAAGAAGCAATAGAAGTACCTTTATCCAGCTTCTTATTGATGTTTTTCCTCTCTCTTCATTATTTGGATCAGGGAAAACTTTATGACCTAATATCCTTGAGAGTCACCTGGGCCCAAGAGAGAGAATCTAATTCCATCCTATTTGCAAGCATGCTTATGTGTCTTATTACTTGAGAGTTATTGCTAATATATTTGTAATTTAATTGTATGTTTGTAACAGAGCTAGAAATTTCCCCAAAACCTCTTTGCTTCTCTCAAGCAAAACCATTTATTCAATGAGGTTCAGTTCTCCAAATGTCTATTGCCTTAGTCATGTGGTAAAAGTGTGTGCTGCACTCATATTGCTAAAGAAACGTGGGCAATAAGGTTTTTTAAATTAATTTTTATTGATATATTTTAGTATGAAATCACTTTGATTCCTCAATATAAGCCTTCTCCCTGCCCAGTTCTTAGAATAAAAAAGAAAAAAAGTCAGGTATTCAAAATTAATAATATAAATAATACAAATTCAAAATTAATAATACACATCAACCAAATCTTAAAGCCAGCACATATAATGCTGTACCCCATATCCCCCACACTACCCTTAAACTTTTGTAAATAAGGGAGGGAGGTAGACTGCCATATAAGTTCCTTTACATCAGGTTTGGTTATTATAATTACAGAACATTAGTTTTGATTTGCTGTTATTATTCATTTTATTTACACTATTGAAGTTGTCACATATTTTCCTAGTTCTGTTTACTTCACTTTTGCCTCAGTTTCTGTACATCTTCCCATGATTCTCTATTCATTTCTTGTATTGTAATATGCCATCATATTTTTGTCTGAAAAATTGTTCATTGTCCAATCAATGAGCAATGCTCCTCCATGTAAGGGACTACCAGAAACACTTCGTGTATGTGAATTTTTCTTTCATTCTTTCTCTCTCTTTTTCATTCTCTCTCTTTCTCTCATTCGTTCTTTCTTTCTTTCTTTTGATATTTGTGGTACACAAATTCCAATTCTGCCTTTAAGGGATTATACTAAATGACCTCCTGTATTAAGGTCTCTTCTAGCTTCATTTAGAATGGCTTCAATTACTAGCCAAATGTTCCTGGGCAACTCACTCTTTGCCTCACTTTCTTCATATGTAAAGTGAGCTAGAGAAAAAAATGGCAAACCATTCCAGTTTCCCTGCCAAGAAAAATTCAAATGGGGTCATGAAGAATTGGAATTGGCTGAAAAATGACTTAACAACAACAAAAATAATATTGCTAACTTAGGTGACTGGAAGAATGGTGGTACCCTGAATAGAAATAGGGGAGCTGGAAAGAGTGATGGATTTTGAATGGAGTGCTGTAACTCAGCCATGTTGAGTTTGTAATGTACAAAGGACATTCAGTTCAAAATGGCCAGTAGGTAGTTGGTACTGCAGTAGTGGAACTCAAGGGGAAGACCTGGGCTGGATATTTAGATATAAGGGTGATCTGCAGAAAGATGATAAGTTGATGGAAACTGATGAGACTACCAAGTGAGAAAGTAGAGAGAAGAGAAAAAGTCCCAGAATAGAGACTTTGAGGATTGCCATGTATAATGACTTGGCAAAGAAAATGGAAAAAGAGGTACCAGACAGGTAGGGGTAGAAGAAGAACCAAGAAACAGAAGAGACATGAAAAATCAGAATGAAAAAAGTATTCAGGAGAAAAGCAGGATCAACAGTGACAAATACTGCAGAGAGAGGTTCAGAAGTGTAAGAATTTTTTAAAAAAACATTGGATGTAGTAATTATGAGAAAATGGTCATTTTGAAGAGATCATCTTTCATAGAGTTTTACCCCTTCTCTAGAAGTTTCAGGGACCAAGGGCCATGATAGGTACAGGGGTCTCTGCCCCAGCCAGTTTAATGGCACAAAGAACCCAGAATGCTCCTGGAGCTGATGACCCTGATGGTGATATCACAGTCATCTCCATGGTGATGGGGCTCACCATGGGAAAGAAGGCTGAGTCTCAGTATAACCTACAAGATGGGTTACTGGAAGCATCTCATGAAAGAATGGGATAGCTGGCCAAAGTCTGAGACCTTGTGAACACAGACCCTGCCCCACACCATCTGCCAGGTCCTCGTCTCAGCCATTAAGCCATGGGATACGACAGAGCCCGTTTCTTGGGGGATGTAGATGAAGACCTCATCTGCCCCATCTGCTGTGGCGTTCTTGAGGAGCCTGTTCAAGCTCCTAACTGCGAGCATGCCTTCTGCAACACCTGCGTGAGCCAGGGGTCCTCCTGGCAGCAAACATGCCCCGTGGACGGCAGCGTGGTGACAGTCCCCCACCTGCGCCCCATCCCTCGAATCATGAGGAACATGCTGTCCAAACTCCAGATCACGTGCGACAACGCCGTGGCCGGCTGCAACGCCATCCTGAGGCTGGACAATCTCATGGCTCACCTCCTCAACTGCGAGCACAGCCCCAAGTGCCCCGTGGCCTGCAAACACGGCTGCGGCCTGGAGATGTCCAATGGAGAGCTGCCCAATCACAACTGCATCGAGCACCTGCACTCCATGGTCCAGCAGCAAGAGACCCACATCACGGAGCTGGAGAAGACATCGGCCGAGCAGAAGTTCCAGCTGGAGGAACAGCAGCGAGACATCCAGCTGCTGAAGGCCTACGTCCACGCTCTCCACAACGACAAGCCCAAGCTCCGTCCCGAGAGCAGCGAGATCATCCAGTGGGTCAACTCCCTGCATCCAGAAGGGGTGCCGAGCGGGGAGGATGGAAGCTCCAGCCCGGGGCCCACTCAACCACCGGTGCCGAAGACTTCAGCGGAAAGTGCCTGCTCGGTGTCCTCCCCAACGAGCTGAACACCAATTCCCCCCAAGAACAACTGGCCCCTGGGCCCAGAAACACTAAAAACAGGTCAGAAGAATCAGTGCTGCTTTGTGAACTACAGAATCAATGTGTCATTGGCAAGATGGCGGTGGTGGGGAATGCTTAAAGAAGGAAAAAACGGATGATGAGGAAGGGCCAGAGCCAGGGCTTGGTACCCCTTGGTGTGCAAGAAATGAAGAGCACCACCGTGAGACCATCAAGTAAGAATGATTCCTGAAAACCCTAAGACACCACTGGCCAATGTCTCTCACCACCCCACCTCCCATTGCCTATAATTAAGCCCCATTTGTCCTACTCTCCTAGCTCAAGGCCATTAGACTATTCCTCCTTCACTTCTCTAGCCCCTAATAATCAAGATGGAGATACGGGTATGAATATCATTTATTCTTCTTTCCTTATTCTTTTACCCTAAATTTCCATAAAGGATTAGCCTGACTGAAAAAAGTCCCTACCTCTCTACTCTCCCAGAGTCTCTAGGTATATATATTTTTGAAACCAAAGAGTCCATTTCTTTTAGATAAATGGAAGGAGGTATCTCTCTTCATTTGGTTAAGAGATAAAAAATAGAAATTTGGCTCAATATTTTGGGTAAAGAAACGGGTAAAGTCAGAGGTAGCAAATAGGAATGATAGTTTTTGAAGTTTGATGGGTGAGAAAGCTGTAGGGGTTGGCCACTATCCATGGCCTCCTGCTCTTTGTAACTGTGGTGGTGGATACTCCACACAATCCTCACCTACTCTGTGACTGTCCTTCAATAGTTTATTTGCTTTGAATTTCTCCTCAACTAGGGAGGTCTCTGTCTTTAAGTAGAATGAACCCATCATAGCCATCACAGGTCCTAAGGCAGTCATATGGTGGGAATTTAGTTACAATTTTCTTTCTTTAAAAGAGATCAAACAATTAAAAAAATAGGAATTTTTAAAATTCTATATTTTAATTACATAGAATGTTAGATCTGGAAAGAAACTTAGGTCATAAAACAAAGAATTTTAGCATTAGAAAGGATCTTATAACATAAAATGTTAGGGAAAAAACTTTCCCTAAAAGGAAAGTAAACTGGAAGAAAAACTCTAGACAAAGGATCATCATTGCTGGGTGAAGTTGGGCTGCACTGAAGTACTCAAGCTTGAATTTTCAAGAATTTGGATCTAGCTAGGATACAGATCACAAGACTAAGATAGAGACAGAGATCCATACAGACACTAGCCTAGTGATCAGGTGTGAAGGATGAATGGCCATTGCTAGGGAAATAGAGATAATCATTCATTAACTATATATCTTTATTCATCTCTAGACTTTAGTTTCTTGATCTGGAGAATGAGGAAACTATATTACCAACTCTGATTTTTGATGATTTTTTTTTGTCTTAGAAGTCAGTAAATCCTCAAGCCTGAATATACTTATAAAGTAAACTAATCTTTTTTTCCTCTTTATGAGTTTTGGGGAAAAAATTTACCAGGAGGGGAGTTGAAGCTGCTTTTATTTATTTATTTATTTATTGCTGAGACAATTGGGGCCACACAGCAGGATTTGAACTCAGGTCCTCCTGATTTTGGGGTCAGTGCTCTATCCACTGTGCCATCTAGCTGCCCCTTCAAACCCATTTTTAGTTAAAAGATCCAAAGATTTGATATTAATATAATCCTGGGCACAAGGGGGAAACTTTTCATTTTTTTATAATTCTTGGAAACTTTGGACTCCAAGTTCACCAAGAATTATAAAAAATGAAAAGTTTTAAATCAAGGATTATATGAAATCAGGATTTCATTTAATCAATGAGTATTTAATTGATTAAAAAGTGTGTTAATCAGGGCAACTAGGTGGCACAGTGGATACAGCATGAGCCCTGAAGTTAGAAGAACCAGAGTACAAATCTGATCTCAGACACTTTACACTTTCTAGCTGTATGACCCTTGGCAAGTCACTTAAGTCTAATTGTCTCAGGGGGGAAAAAGTTAATCATAAAATTTAAGGATTAGTAGAAAAGTACTAAAATGATAATCTTAGCATTTTTATTCTAAGTTATTCTAAAGATATCTATTTTGTTTACTAAAAGACCTAATTATCTTAACAAGGAAATATTTGTTTCATATTCTTCATTTAAAGGAACTACATGGCAAAACCCAGGGTGTTGAAGTGGAGAATCATCATAGGAACCCCAGTCAAACACGCCTACCTCTTGTGACATTGCTTAGCCTTCCAGGACCTGGCACACCACTACCACCATCACCACCCACCATGTGAAGGCAACGGGCTTTGTTTTTTTTTTCCTGAGAGGTTAACGACACCCTTTTGGAAGTTGCAACTGTAAAAATAAAGTGAGGAACTGACAAAAAATATGTCCCAAGTACAGAGATCATTATGTGCCTTTTAACAGATCTTTTCAAATGCTGATTTTTCATTCTGTTTTTATGATTCATCCTATTATCTTTTCATGGCTTACATCAAACTTGAATCTGAGATCCTAGGGAATCACAAAGCTGGTAGGTAACTTTTTTTCCCCCATGAGTTTAGTTGTCACTTTTTTTGTCACAGTTGTCACTGTTTTTAATTAACAGAAAAGGAAATTATTTTTCCTTCTCATTATAGCATTGATTCAATCCCTTTTTTTCTGCTCATCCTTAAACCCCTTCAATTTCACCAATAGTAAAAGTAGAAATTGAAGGAAGTGTTTGATTATAATTTATCCAAGTTTGACAAGATTCAAAAAATATTTTTCATGCTCACTGCATAGACCCTACAACAGGAATGTGAAAGAATGGAATACAAATGTGGATAACACATTTCCTATCTTCACAGAGCTTATAAATAAGGAGAAAAGACAAATCCACAAATAGAAAATGGTGTCAGAACTAGAAGAGAACTTAGATTCTAGTCCAATCAAGAATCTAGTCTCTCTCGATTTATATATGAAGAAAGAAGGAAGCCACTGGCCCAATGTCATACAACTGGTTAGAGCTAGACATAAAATCTAGAACCCAGATCTGATTCTTATTTCCATCCTTCTACAAACCCATCATTAGACACAAAACCATAATATAAAGGGGAGAATGGTAAGCACATCAAGAAAGGCACACAAAGAGCACACAGAGAATTTACATAATGATTTAATGTTAAGGCTGAAAATAGAAGAAAGGACTAAGGTCTTTTAAAGTATACACTGAAACCACATTAATCAACTTTAGTATATTCAAAATAGGGCACTAAAACAATTCAATAAAACCAACTGTTTTAATTTAAAGTTCACTTTTTCCAGTTCTTGGCTTTCAAATTAACCCGGTTTAACTAGAAGAGAGGAAAGGTGACATGATGGAAAGAATTCTGAACTTGGCAAAAATTAAAAAAAAAAAAAGAAAAAAAACTATTAAACCCTAGATCTGTCACTAGTTTCATGACCAAAGGGAAACTACTTACAACCTCTCTTTGCCTCAGTTTTTTTTATTTGTAAAAGACAAAGTTGGAAGGGGGGAATAAAGGAGGGGAGAAGGAAAGGTAATAACATTTTCATTACCTACCTTACAGGGTTATGGTGGGTAATGTACTTTCTAAGGTTTATATATACTTTAGAATCTGTTGACAGAACAGGAAATTAGATCATAGATTTAGAGTTGGAAAGAACCTAGGAGATTATCTAGTTCCACTCCCTTAAATACCTATGAGAAAACAGCCAAGGTTACTCTGCTTGTGTCAGAGCTGGGATTTGAATACAACTTCAGATCTTGACCTCTTTGGGCATGGAATCAAGATCTGTGTTCAAATCCGACCTCAGACAACTAGGAACTATCCCCATTGGGCGAGTCACTCAGTTTTTTCAACTGTAAAATAAAAATATAACAGCCCCTCCCTCCAAAAGTAATTGTGTGGATCAAATAACATATTTATAAAGTTTTTAACATAGTGCCTGGCTAAGTAGCTACTGTTATTCAATTATTTAAGTTGTGTCCAACTCTCCGCGACCCCATTTAGAATTTTCTTGGCAAAGATACTGGAATAGTTTGCCATTTCCTTCTCCAGTTTATTTTACAGATGAGGAAACTGAAACAAATGGAATTAAATGGTACATAGCAAAGAAGTATCTGAGGCTGGATGTGAACTAAGATCATCTTGACTTTAGACCTAGAACTCTCTCTACTGCCCTATCTAGCTGCCCTGGCACATAACACTTACTTAATAAATTCTGGTTTCTATGCTGTTCTTTCATAGGCACCAGATTTATTAGCCATAAAATGTTATATCAATATTTTTGTTGTTATATTCCTTTGTAAGAGAAACATTATAATCTTTCAATTTTCTATTAAAAGCTGCTAAACAGTAAATTTCTGATTAATAGATCTTGCCTCTCAGACTGGAGAGGCCATTAGATGGAGTAGAAATTGTTCTGATTTGGTGTCAGAGAAAATGGGTTTAAATCTTCACTCTTCTGCTTGTGATCTTTGTGATTTTATATAAGTCACTTCCCATTTCTAGGCTAAAATGAGGGACTTGTAGAATCTAGATTTAGGGCCAGAAAGAATGTAGGAGTTCATTGTCCAACCCTCTCACCTGAAGGACGAGAAAATGCAGGCCCAGAGAGAGATGATTTGTTCAGAGTCACAAAGCCAAGTGTTTCTAAGGCAGTGGTCCTCAAAGTGTAGTCCAAAGAATTGTTGGGGTCTCTGAAACCCTTTCAGGGGGTCTACAAATTCAAAATTATTTTTTATTTCTAATATAGTAAATAGCTACAAATATAACCCATGTGAACAAAAATTCTTTGAACAGATCCTCGATAGTTTTTTAACAACATGAAGATACTGAGAACTAAGATTTGAGAATCACTGTCTAACATATTGAACATAATTGAACATAAAACATAAGAAATATTGAACATAAATCTTCCTGGACACAGATCCAGTATTCTATCCATTGTATAGCCTAAGTACCCAACCAACTCTTAACATTTTATGATCAGCACTTCACTGATAAGACATTTAAGCATTACAGAATAGAAGTAAATAATCAGAGTTGAAAGAATTCAAACAACTTAACACCATTGAAGAGAATTGTATAATGATCCATCAGTCAATAAACATTTATTAAGCATGGACTGTATGTCAGGTACTTTGCTATGTGCTGAGGATGCAAAGAAAAAAGATAGACTCTGATTTTAAATTTAACATGCACACTACTATGTACAAACAAGATAAAGATTGATCGATTAATTACTATAGACAGAAAATCATATACCTGTGTGTTTATATATAGTCATTCAGTATTCCTCTTTAGTGTCAAGGATTTTGCACAACAACGTCATCTCTAACATCCATATATACACATATATATATATATATATATATATATATATATATATATATATATATACAAATATATGCACCCATATGATAAATTGGAAATAATCAAGAGAGAGAGAGGGAGAGGGAGAGGGAGAGGGAGAGGAAGGGAGAGGGGAGATTGATTTAATTTTGCTGAGGCAATTGGGATTAAGTAACAGCTAGGAAATGTTAAGTATCTGAGACCAGATTTGAACTCAGGTCCTCCTGACTTCAGGGCTAGTTGTCTATCCACTGCGCCAACTAGCTGCCCCATGAGATAGAATTTTTAAAGTGTTTTACAAACTTTATGGTGCTATATAAATGTGAGCAAGAACAGCAGGAGCACCACTACTACTACTACCATTCATGAAAGAAAGTTTTCATAATAAGAATCCTAAGCACCAAAAAGAAAAAAAAAAGATTAAAAAAAGATCCAAGTTATTCCTACCTCCTGCCTATATCCCTACCACCAACACCCGAAATAAAGTGAGATAACAGTACCTGCTCATTTTATCTCATAATTGCAGAATAGGGAAGGAAAATTATAGCTTTTAGATAAAAATTGGATTAATAAAGCACTTGATTTTTCAATCTTGAATTCCTTAGTATGTATGTGACCTTGAAAAAATTTACTTCCCCTAAGTCTCAGTTTCCCCATTTGTAATATGAGGGGGTTGGACTAAGTACCTCACAAGCCCCCTTCCAGCTCTATATGGAAAACTAGGAGATAATCACAAGCATTTCTTCCAGCTGTAATATGATGAAAAATAATGTCAAATGAGAGAATATCCATGAAGTAAGACACTGAAGTCTAAGGGTATGGCAGGGGAGCCCTCAGCGGCAGCTGCTTCTCATTACTGCTCGTGATTATTTCATCCCAAAGGATGCAGGGACCTGCTGGGATAGAGGCAAGAGAAGGGACAAATGAGGAGGCAATTATACCCTGACAGCTGCACTGAGGATCAGTCGGTCCTGTTACTGGGACTCAGGCAGGCAACTTGCTGACCAGGCACAAGACAGTCTCCCTTTGACAACAGCCACAACTCCTTGGATAGTCTTGGAAATCCTCTGATTTTCTATTAGATCAGTGTGTCTGGTGAAAGGGACAGGACAACCAATGTTCTTGTGTATGGGCAAGGGATGGAAAGGTTTCTCATTTGGATGTGGAGCAAGAAAGTTTTCTCTGAACTGTCTGGAAAACTAGAGGAGAGAAGGAAGGGAAGAAAAGGAGGGAAGAAAGGGAGGGAGGAAGAGAGAAGAAAAGGAGGAGGGAGGGAACCCTATTTTACAGTTGAGGAAACTGAGGCAGATAGTTATTTGTCTGGAATCACATAGCTAATAAGCATATGAACTCAAATATTTCTGATTCCAAATCCAACATCCTCTCCATTTCAACATCTAACTTTACATGGTGGGGGAAAGGGAGATAAAAGGAAGGAAAGTGGAACTAGAGGAGCAACCATCAGGGGAAAAGAACCTAGAATGCAGAGTTGAGTCTGAGAGCTTGATCTACTTCCTATCTGTGTGATCTTGGGAAGGCCATTTTCTCCAGTTTCTACAAATCTTCCTGATTTACAAAGTCTCACCACAACCCCTTGGGGAGACAGGCAGAGAGCTGTCATCCAACCCAGTGTGTGGAACCTGTGGGTCAGAGAGGGACCGTGACCTGATCCTGGTCTCACCTCCCAGTCCTGGGCTCCAAGGTCAGGGGTCCTCCCACTATCCCCTGCACTAGGGATCCAACCTGGTGGCTGTGAAGAAAATGCTGTGACCTATAGCATGGGAGCTATTACTAAGCATGGGACCTGGGCAAGTCATTAATTTATAAACAGATCTGGCTTTCCCTTCTAATTCAGCCTCTTCACTGGATGAAAAAAAAAAAAAAAACCTGGAGAGTTTAAGGGATTTGACAAAGGTCATTCAGCAAGGCTGTGGCAAAAGTTGGGTCTTCCGAGTGCTGGTCCAGGGCCATTGGGCTAGAAACAATCACTCTCTTTTAACCAGGAGTGTAAATGCTTAACAACCTGTTCTCTGGGAGAAAAAAAAAAATGTACCACACACTTTTAAGTTTAATCTGAATGATTTAAGTCTTAAATCTCGATAATTAGCAAAACAATAAATCAAATCCTGATTTGTAGTTTGCCAGTTTCCAAGGTGTAAATGCTCACAGTGAAAATTGAACACTGCCTTAGCAGCCAGCTCCAGGATATCTCTAATATAACTTCTAATAGTGTGCACTTAAATGCATACAACCACTCGTGCTTGTTATTGTTGTTGTTCAGTCATTTCAGTCATCTGACTCTCGGTGACCCCATTTGGGGTTTTCTTGGCAGACATGGAGTAGTTTGCCATTTCCTTCTCCAGCTCATTTTACAAATGAGGAAAATTAAGCAGAGGGAAGTGACTGGCCCAGGGTCACACAGATAGGTTTGAATTCAGGCATTCCTGAAAGCTCTATCCACTAAGCCACTTGGCTAACCACTTCATTGGAATCATTACTCACAGCCACTGAGTCATAATTGTATTATGAGTTAGAATAGGTTCTCTATTTATTTTTGTTTATCAAAATGGTTGTGTGTTTTTTTTAATTTAGCAAAGATTTATTTTTTTCCCCACTCATTTCATTTGGGGAAAAGAAAAGAAAACCATTATAAAAAATATGCATAATCAAGCAAAACAAATGCCAGCCTTGGTCATGTCCAAAACAATATCTCATTCTTCCCCCTGAATCCATCTTCTCTCTTGGTAATTTGCTAAATTTAAAAGAGGAACATAAAGTGCTTCAAAATCAAATAAAGAAGAAAAAACTTCCAGTTGAGAGGAGCAGGGAAGATAACATGGAAGAAGGCCTCCCACTTCCCAGTTCAGTATTTTTTCTGTTACCATACACCACTGTTAGTCTTCTACAAGTCTCCTTTTGGTCTAAGATAAAATACACTGTTAAAAGTAACTTAAAATGCCATGTACATTCAACTGAGGGATCAGACACAGCTCTAAGAAAATACTTTCAGAACACCAAATTGAGCAAGTCACGACCTCTCTGGGAATTGGTTTTCTGATCTTCAAAATGTAGAAGTTGGAGAACAATCCCTTCTAGCTCTAAATCTGTGATCCTGTAATCCCATGTAAAATGTAGTCCAGGAGGTGGGAGTACTGTCCACTTGGGAGCAATGGAGAGAAAATCCTTGTCCACTTGGGAGCAGAGGAGAGCCATAGTCAGATGTGAACCAGCTCTTAGAGCAGAGGATGCTAAGACCAGGAAAGATACTCAAAAAGAGGGTTAACCCAAGCTATTAAATAATAGATTGGTTCTTAACTTTTTGAGGACCAAATGTGGTGAAACCTCTGACCCCCTTCTCAAAATAATGTTTTTAAATGCATAAAATAAAATACAAGGAATTACAAAAGAAAATATTTATATTCAAATAGGGTCATCAAATTAAAAAAAAAAAAAAAGTCCACAGGGCCTTGATCTAGGCTAACCCTCTATTTTATGAATAAGGAAATAAAGATCTAAGGAGGAGAAGTGATTTGCCAAGATTACTTAGGTAGTAAATAGTAGAACCACAATAAGAACATTATTCTGATTCCTACATCTTGAATTTTTCCTCCATCAAAATGTTTTTTCTCAAGGGTAACAGATGTATCACAATTATTTTTCTAATATATATTTTCTTATTTTGTTAAAAGCTGGGTTTGGATTTTGACTGATGTAACCATGAGTAAATATTTCCCAATTACATGTAAAATTTTTTGTTTTAGATTTTGAGTTTTAAATGAGAAAGTTTAGAATTTAAAATTCTGTAACTAGTCAACAATAATAGTGGATATTATTTTAAAAATGAGTAGAAGCCAGGCAGATAATAAAGAGGATTGAATGAAATCAATCATCTGTTATGTTTTAAGCTCCTACCATTTGTCAGATATTATTTTGGAGGTTGAGGAAACACACACACACACACACACACACACACACACACACATACAAAGAAACACTATTCATAAGAATCATATTCTAACGGATTTAGGAAGAGAAAGGGAGATAATATTCCCAGATAAGTTAGGACCATTCAGGAATATCATTCAAAAGATCCAAGACCAGTACCAATACAGTAAGTTAACTTGAAGGAGAAAACCAGAATTTGGAAGGGTTCTGAGAGCATGAGCCCGTCAAATCTTAGCCTGTCAGTCACATCTCAAGGTCATACAAAGCCCAAAGGAGTGATCCAAACTGTTTTACCCAGTGGCAAGTCTAACTTCACAACAATAGTAACCCACTGGCCGAAATTTAAAGGCCCCTTTAGAAGGAGGGACCCGCTAGCTGAGCCTTGCCCAAAGCAAATTCTGTAATCAGTCCAACAAAGTGAGAAGAGTCCCTTTATCTTACATATCTGATTACAAATATTCACACCGCTTTATCTTATACTACCAGGTATAGTCAAGTGGTTCATGAATAAAGATGGAAATAATAAGCAAAGAAGGGAGAAGTCTCCTAGAAGAGATAGAGGCTCAAGGTTCTGAAATGTCATCTGGGTTTAGCAATACCTGCAGCAGCCCAAGCTGCAATTATCTTGTGCAAGAATTTGTTGATTTGCTTGAAGGTCAAAAGTAGAGATCATTAGATTAAATTATGGGAGTAAATCAGGACACAGTACTTTAGCCATTTCCTTCTTTCATTCTCAAGGCTGGTCTACTGAAAACAAGAATCTTCCTATACTAACCTTTTAGAAACAGAAGGGAACCTCCTGACATAATGAATCTCTAATACTGTGATATCAGAGCAAAAGGAAATCTTCTTTTCCTAGAAAAAGATCTCAACGTTCCAATGCTTTCCGAGTCCAGCCATTGGCCCACCAAACCACATTATGTGTCACAAATAAGTTTTACATTCCCTGAATTGAATAAACAAAGAAGATCTCCAAGTTAATTTTTTTATGAAACACATGAATTATCAGGATTGTTAATTCATAACTGGATCAGAGAAGAAGATTAGACTAAAATTCTAGGACTATTAAAGATGTGGAATGAACCTCTAAGAGCTAGATCAATTTTTACCTGAATAGAGAACTCCCCTCTTCCATGAATAGTTATCTATTTTCTGTTCAAATACTTCCAGTGACAGAGATCTATCTCTCTTCAAAGGCATTCCTGCTCCACTGGAAATTTCCCAATTCCACTGGAAACATTCTAATGGATTGTTCAAATTGTAAGAGATTGGACCTTACTTTGAACCAAAATTTATCTGCCTGTTAATCCTGCAGTGTGATACAATAAGGAGGGAGGAACCACTAAATATTGAGTAGAGAGCCGTAGATTTGAATCTTGATTCTACTAACAGTGTGACCATGGGCAAAACATAGAACCTGTAGGAGCTTCAATTATCTCTTCTATGAAATGAGGATAATGACTGCACTGACCTCACAGGGATACTGTGAGCATCAAATGAGATAAAACATGTTAAGGATTTTCAAACAATAAAAATCTAGTAAAAGTATTCTCTCCTTTACTCTTTGTCCCCAGTTTGGTCTTCTGGGGACAAACAAAACAAATCTAATCTCTTTTTCACATGACATTTCTTTAGTTATTTGAACACGGCAAGTTGACATTGTGCAGAGGACTGGACCTGGATTCAGGAAGATCTTGAATTTAAATTCTGCCTCAGGCACGTACTAAGAATATGATTTTAGACAAATCACTCAACCTCAATCTGCCTCAGTTTCCTCTTCTGTAAAATGAGGATAGTAATAGTATCTAACACTCAAGATAAAGTTAGATAATATTTGTAAAGTCCTTTGCAGAGCTTAGAGATAATAAATGCTAGTTATTAATCTATAAATGCTAGCTATTGATAAGGCTATTATAATGATGCTATCCTGAACTTTCCCCTTCCCCTCCAATAGTTCGCTGCTTCAGACTAATCATCTCCAGGTCCTCCCAAAAGTCTTCCTATGACATAGTTTCTGGTCTCTATTTATTCAGATTTCTTTTTCTCAGTGGGATCCTAGAATCTCCTAAAGCACAACCTAGAAAACTATCAGAGCACTCAGAAGAATGTTTGAACATCTTCGTGGTCCCCCTTTGGGATTACCTTAGGAAGTGATGATCTGGATGACTAAACTAAGCCAGAAGCAGCAGCTTTCTCAACTCAACTCCACTCCAAAAAAATCAAGATTAGGTGTACAAAAGAAACTCCAGCTACACCAGCCAAAGAATTTGCCATTTGTTGAAAAGGACAGGCGAGCTGGAGTTCAGTGTAGTGTCACAGAAAGAAAATTAGCTTTGGGGGTCCAAAGAACCTCCTTTCCAATCCTAATTTTGCTTCTTATTGGTTATATGACCTTGAACAAAGAACTTAATCTTTCTGAGCTAAATTTCTTCATGGATAATGTAAAGGGGCCAGACCAGCTATTGTCCAAAATCCTCTTCAGTTTTGACAACATGGATTCCATGAACTATGAAGTGTTAGTGTTAACTGACGTTCTCCAACCATCAAATCAACATAAATGGGGCTGAAATTTAATATATCTTCCTATACTGCCAAATGGAAAAGAAGCAATAAATACAAAAAGAGTGTCTTCAGGGGAGAAAAGTCACTATGGAGAGGTGAGAGAGAAGGGAATAAGGAATCAGCGGGGTCTTAAGGCTGGTAATAAAATGCCAGCTAACACCAGTGAAAGGGCCAATGGAGATCAATTTCTATGGTATGTGAAGACTCTTGGAAAAACATAATCAGATACAAAAGGAAAGTCCTGAATAATAATGGCCCACATTTCTATAATATCCTGTGGCTTCTTTACTAGTAGAAATTGATGGCAAAACAGTTGGCCAAGCAGTCCATAGGCCTAGGTCCCTGCCTTAGCACTTACTTACTAGCTTTGTGACTGAGACAAATCAAATTAGATCTTTGAGGTGTATCTTCTTCATCTGTATAAAAGAGAATAATGATATTTTCACTCTGCCCTCAAGGGAGCATTAGAAGAAAAATGTTTGGTAAATCTTAATATACTTGGAAAAAGTACTTAGAAAAATTGGGGAATCTTGATTAAACCTGAGATTTCACTTGTATCAGGGACTCCTAACTGATGAAACTCCCTCTGTCTATGTAGACTAACAAGTTCTCTGCCATTTAGGGTCTTTTAAGTGCTGGCACAAAAAATGGCAGCTGCTAAACCATACAGCAAGGATTCCCATGGGCCACACTTTTGACTCTGAAAACTACATACATTAATATATTCAGATTTTTATTAATACATCACCAACACACTAAAATTAGATAGGAACCATATTTTAATCTAGTTTAGCCATGCTTGGAAATGCTTTGGGTCACATGTGACACCTGAAGCACAGAGAAATGACATAATTGCCCAGGGTCACAAAATTAGAATGTGTCAGAAGCTGGACGCAAATTTTCTTGGCTTACAAATCAGTTCTCTCTCCATTGCAACAGGTGGTTTCTTTATTTTTAAAAATATGTGAGCTATTATTATCTTCTCTTCCTCAAGTACTATGATTCATGGAACATAAATAGTCAGACATGACTAAACAACTGAACAACAACAATTATTTTCTCTTAAGAGCCCAACTGAGGTTGGGAAGGTTGGGAAGTCAGGAACTATTGCCTCTATTTTACAGCCAAGGAAACTGAGTCCAACGAAGAAAAGGGCTTCTTTAATAGTATATAGGTTTTAGAGGAGTGGGGACTTCAAGTATTCTGCCTCCAATTACATTGACCTTTTTGACTCTATGGGTTGGAAGGATGGGGATAGATGTGTTTGAAATAATTATGTGAATGAAGGGAGGATTTTTCTACAGAAAAAACTTGTGAATCACAAACTTACTCTTGGACACCAAAGCTTGTCTCACGCCCACTCTCTTTCCACATTTTCATTTCACATATTCATTATGGTGTTGGTGATGGGACCAGTCAAACAGTTTCCTAACTACATTTGACAATTCCCTTCTAAATACCTAAGTAGTATTTTATACTTTAGAAAGTGCTTTCTTAGATATTCTCTTATTTGATACCCACAGTAGCTCTGAAGGCAATGGGCAGATATTATTATTATTATACCCACTGAGTGATAAGAGAAATGAAGACAGGAGTCAAGTGAGAAATCCAAAATAAAAGAACCACTCGGTATCAAAGTTAACACTAGAACCCAGCTCTCCTGATTTAGTTCAGGGTTCTTTCCACTATATCTGGCTCATAGACAATGTTTTTTTTTTATGTCTGGTTTAGGATAATAGGACCTTGAACATTTGCTCTAATAGCATACCTCCCCCTTTATTTTGGGAAAGGGGAAAGGTCCACTCCTATGATTTCATTGATGCAGGCAAATGCTAGTGAGGAAACTCCCTCTTCCATTATAAGATACAACTTCATGACAATTTGCAATCTTAGAGACTTGTAGGGGATATTAAGAGTTTACAAGTGTCTTGGCCAAGGTCACATCACCATGATATGGGAGTTCAAGTTCAGAATTTGAACCCAACTATTCACAACTCTGGTGTCTATTCTCAGTCCATTACCTAGGGTCCTTTGACTCTCAGAAAAATACCCATATAGCTTTAAATGGCAAGAAGAGATCATTTCTCCACATCAAGTACAGGAAATCAGAAGACATTTACCCTCTCAAAAGGTTTATTTCAAGAGCTGTATGTGAGGAAAAATTCCTTTCAGGGTTCAGCTTTATCCTGAAGGACAGAGTCTGATTGCTATTATTTCTATCTCTAAACAGCAACTATTCACCATTATTAGACCATCCATCCTTCTAGAAATCACAGTGGTAGGTCTGCCACTGGTCTGATTCTCTGGTCCTACCCATAAGCTGTACGTCCCTGCCAGTTGTCTGACACATTAGTGAGTGGTTTGCCATCAAGGAAAATAGAGTTTTGTACGTACTTGGTGATTTATGGAACATCCAACTTTGTTCATTTTCCCCCCAGAAAGTCTTCAGAGAGAATAACACAAGAGCAAAAAAATTGGCATTTGTAACACTGTGTAGTTAGAGATTATCATATTAATAATCCATGGTGATAAAAGTAACTGGCATTTATGTGACATCTACTATGTGTCAGGTACTGTGATAAGTACTTTACAAATATTATCTTATTTGATCCTCACAACAACCCTAAAAGATGGGTGGTATTATTGTCCCCATTTTAGAGTTGAGGAAACTGAGGCAGAAGAAAAGTGATTTGTTCAAGATTATAAAGCCAGTAAGTATCTGAGGTCAACTTTGAACTGAGATTTTTCTGACCTAATATGTTGTACATTATATTTTATTATTTGGGATATTAATTTTAAAAATTTACATTTATATAATACTTTATAGTTGAAAATCATAGAATCTTGGGGTTAGAAGAGAAACCAGAGATCTCCTCATCTAGACCCTACTCAAATGATGAAACTTAACTATCCAGACATAGAATTATGTTTAAACCCCTCCAGTTTCCAAAAGTGATACTCACATATGCATTTTCTGCGTTTTGGAAGATCTGGTCTGGATATATTTCTTTTCCTAGAATGTAGCACCTAGAACTTAACAACATCCAGCTATGATGTGCCAACGTAAAGTACTTTTCCTAGGTAAAAAGTGCAAGTATTACTTTCTTATTTTGCTGATTAGGAAAATAAATCTTAGACTGGGGTTTGTGTAATTTATATAAGAAGCAGCCAAGCAATGACTAATATCCAGTCACTAAGACAAACAATGAGTCTCCGTTGTTAAATTCTCTCACCTAATTCTGGGACATCCACATTGAAGGCCTTTAATGTCTGTTGGAATTGATCTGAATCCTCTCATTGTTGAAGAGAGCCACGTCCACCAGAATTGATTATCATATAGTATTGTTGTTGCCATGTACAATGATCTCCTGGTCCTGCTCGTTTCACTCAGCATCAGTTCGTGTAAGTCTCTCCAGGCCTTTCTAAATCCTGCTGGCTGTTTCTTATACAACAATAATATTCCACAACATTCATATACCACAATTTATTCAGCCATTTTCCAACTGATGCGCATCCACTCAGTTTCCAGTTCCCTGCCACTGGAGCTGCCACAAACATTTTTGCACATGTGAGTTCTTTTCAAAGGCCCTAATTCCTAAACTCAAGGACAGTTTCCATTCTGAAGAGAGAAACACAATCCACCATCAAACGAATGAGTTATTCAGTATCACATTCACATGCCCACAACTCATTCTGGGCAACTCTTGGCCATGTTTTTCCATTAATCTCTCATAAAAGATCCATCCAAAAACAGGCACTAATACATTGCTGATGGAATTGTGAATACATCCAACCATTCTGGAGAGTATTTTTGGAACTATGCTCAAAAAGTTATCAAACTGTGCATATCCTTTGATCCAGCAGTGTTACTACTGGGCTTATATCCCAAAGAGATTTTAAAGAAGGGAAAGGGACCTGTATGTGCACGAATGTTTGTGGCAGCCCTTTTTGTAGTGGCTAAAAACTGGAAACTGAGTGGATGCCCATCAATTGGAGAATGTCTGAATAAATTGTGGTATATGAATATTATGGAATATTATTGTTCTGTAAGAAATGATCAGCAGGATGATTTCAGAAAGACCTGGAAAGACTTACATGAACTGATGCTAAGTGAAATGAGCAGGACCAGGAGATCATTATATACTTCAACAACAATACTATATGATGATCAATTCTGATGGACCTGGCCATCCTCAGCAATGAGATGAACCAAATCATTTCCAATTGAACAGTAATGAACTGAACCAGCTACACCCAGCAAAAGAACTCTGGGAGATGACTAAGAACCATTACATTGAATTCCCAATCCCTATATTTTTGCCTACCGGCATTTTAGATTTCCTACACAGGCTAATTGTACAATATTTCAGAGTCCGATTCTTTTTGTACAGCAAAATAACGGTTTGGTCACGTAAAAAAAAAAATTGTTTTTTTCTACAATAATAAAGGCTCTGAGGACTAGGGGAAAAAAAAGATCTATCCAATAAGCTAGAAACCTTTGATTCCCTTAATATTTCATGAGTACCATGGCGGCACAGAGACTGTTTACCTGCTTCCCTGCACCCTTGAGAGGCAGACAACGTACTCCTTTTTATAGTCATATATAAGATCATAGATTTAGAGCTGAAAAGAACATCAGGTGTAAATCCCTCCTTCACAGATGGGGAAATTGAGAAAAAGAGAAGTTAAGTGATTTGTTCAAAGTCACAAAGTTGATAAATTTCTGATACAAAAATAGATCTTAGGTTTTCCTGACTCTAGATCCTGTGCTCTATTCACTAAGCTAGGTTTTATGTCTCCCACACATACAAAAACATATACAAAGTCTTCCTCTAATTCATGCTACAACTTAATTATACCCTTTGGGTTGGCTGAAATTTGTATTTTTCTGGAACATTGTTCCACAATTAATCACTATAACGGAATCACCAGGAAAAGAGGGGTTTTAAAGTAGTTACCCATTTAACAGGTATAAAGAGTAGAATGCAAGCCTCCTTAAAGCAGAGACTATCTTTCATTTTGTCTTTCTGTCCTAGAATGCAACACAATGCTTTATACAAAGTAGGTCCTTAACACAAACTTTTTTCAATCGGACTAAATTAAATTAAAATTAGTAAGCATTTTAACTATGATGGATTGAGGTTTGGATTTATACCTGAGACATTCAATAGCTGTTATGACCCTGGGCACCTATCTCAGTTTTCTTATCTGTAAAATGAGAATAAAGCACTTACCTCACAGGGTTGTTGTGATATTCAAATGAGAAAATATAAGCACCATTTTTTGCAAACTTTTAAAAGTACTATATAAGTTACAGCTACTATTATTATTTTCATTATTAAAAACAAAAAAATTTGCCCTGAGTTTTATAATAATGTGCATCAAAAATAAAAGTCTAATCTGGTTTTTTTAATGTTATTCAACTTCTAAAAGGCTGTTCTAATTTATATTTGGAAAAGTTGCTTGTTTGTTTTTGTAGCTTGTTTTTATTTTTTTTCCCTTTTAGAATCCTTATTTTGGTCTTTATCTTCTCAACAGTGGCTCTAATCAAAAAATGTCTAATCTTGAAATGATCTTTTTTGGGGGCACAAAAATATTTTAATTTTAGGTTAAGTGTGCTAAGCAACGATTTTCTTAGCAACAATTAATTCCCAGACAAGTCTTTCCAAAGAAGTAGCACAGACAGAATGCGGGGGCAATGCATGTATCCAAGACAGAACCAGAACCAAAGAGATCCTGATGCTGAAGGATCCAGATGCTGGTCCATATTGTAATGATGCACCTCAATAACACCAAATGGTACAGGTAGCTCCAATTTTGTTACTGTTAGATTGGCTCAGACCAACCTGGGTCTGCCAACTACATCTGGGTGAATGGGCCACTGCAGAACGGAGCGATTGTCATTTATTCCCAAAACATACAGGAGTACACACACACACACACACACACACAACATATGTGCATATTCATCTGCCTCCAAGACATATGACTTCAATTAGTCATCACTGTGACGGATGGGAAAGAACCTGGAAAGTGATTGACAGATTCCCATTTGGACAAACAGGAGCTGTCTATTTGAACAAATTATTGTCTCCTTCTTGTCAATTATTTCCCAGAGGCATGACCTTTTTAGAGCCCACAGCGAAGGTAAGTTACTGTAAAAATGTCTTTTAAATATTTTGACAATGATTATATGGGAGATTTTTTTTAATTAAAAGCAGCATATCTTCATCTCTTGACTTTTATTTTTAAGAACCCACAGAGAAAAAAAAACTAAAATTTGCCCAACAGAGACATTTTGGAAGCAGTCCAAGGATACCAACCATCCACTATTGAATAAACTCTTACTTTATTTCATAATTTATTTCTACAAACGTTAGACTGAAAGATCAACTGGGCCATCCCTATTTTGTTACAGATGGTAAAAGCGATGCAAAGAAGGTTAATTGATTTATCTAAGATCACCCAGCTAAAAAGTAACAGATTTTAAAACAGATTTTTTAACTCCAGAAATTGGAAGACTTGTTAGATATTCATTACTTGTAGAGGGAGTTGAAGGTATCAAAGGCATAGGGTCCAATATTTAATGCTATTTTGTCACATTGAGACTTTTTTTTCTTGTTGCCTATTTCCTTATTTTTAAGGTATAAGTTTCTATAGACTAATTTACTATATAGCCATCTCACACTAATATATATATGTGTGTGTGTGTATGCACATATATACACAAATGTATAGATGTAAATGTAATGAGCATATATATGCAAACATAGATACCTACATGTGCATATATAAGGAGGTTGTGTGTATCTGTTCATATATGTATGTATATTGATGACCTGGACCAATATACATATAAATGTATACATCTGCATACATATATATGCATTAATCATCTAACCAAAATGGAAGGCAGTAGAGGAGCCGTATCCTACTGTCATTTTCTGAGGAAGATGTTCTTCAGTCATAGTTAAAGATGATCCTAATGAGAAATTCTTAACATGTATAATTTAATATTACTATAAATTTTATTGTACCCATTATGGGGAAACTGAGGTTCAAAAAGAATAAGTGATATGCCCTTCATTTTCACTGACAGATTCCCATGTATAAAACATCTCTAGTTCTTCATTTCTGCCTCCTGTCTTACCTGACTTCCTTGAAGTCTCAATTAAGTTCTGCAAAAAGTCTTTTCCTGTTTCCTTAATCATAATACCTTTCTTCTGAGCCCAGTTTATATGTAGCATATATGTGTATATAATATATATGTATATATGTCCTTTCTACAGCATCCTTCAAAGATGTCTATCTAAGCTCTATCTGAATACTTTCAATGATGGGGAGCTCATGCCCTAACAAGGAAGCTTGCTTTATCATCAGTCAACTCTAATGTTTTTTAAGGTTTCAGTCAACTTGACTTCACACCTCCCATATGTCTTCCTGTAACTACAACCCATTTCCCTACCATCAAGCACAATTCCCCCCCTTTCCACATGATAGCTTTCCCACATGGAAAATGCTGATCGTGCTCCCCTAAGTAAGTTCAGGATAACGAAAAAAGACGTACTTGGTCTCATTTGCTTTGAGCATTGATTATGCCCATAATTCAAGGGTTGTTGGCAACAGCTGAAAAATAAAACTTAGGTGAGATGAAAGGGATTCATGCAGCTGAATATCATTAGTACACAGAGACTCAGAATACCAGGACATCTCATTATGTCTCACCATATGGTGAAAAAAAAATAAAAAAATCCAACCCAAGGTAAATCAACGTGGGCATCAGTTCTGCTCCTGTTTAAAGTTTTAAAAAACACACACAGGAAAAAAATTAGAATGTGTTTTCCTTTTATTCTGCAGCTATATTAACCCTCCAGTGAGTCCTCAGGAGATTAGCATAACCCTAATATGCATATCACAGAAGAAGAAAAATACATGAAACAAACATATTGGATTGAACTTTATCCAGAAATAAGCACATCATATCATTTATGGTCTCCAAACTCTATGGAGATCTGCCATGGATAGCCCTACTAGAAAAGATACAGTTGAGAATAATTCATTAGCTGTTAATGGATTACAATTGACGCTATACAGATGTGGAAAATAAAGTGAAACTAATGGAAGACAAATGAGAATAGGATGGGAACAAATGACCCCATTTATTTTTGTCAGACATCCTACACAATATTTTATGTGAACAGGGGATGTTGTTTTTCAGTGATTTGAGTCATGTCTGACTCTTTGAGACTCCATTTGGAGTTTTCTTGGCAAAGATATTGCAGTGATTTCCTCCTTCAGCTCATTTGACAGACAAGGAAATTGAGGCAAACAAGAATAAGTAACTTGCCCTGGATCACAAGGCTAGAAAGTGTCTGAGGTTGGATTTGAACTCGGGATAATGAAATTTCCTGACTCTAGACCCAGAACTCTGTGCACTATGGCGCCGCCTGACTGCCCAGACATGTAATAAATCTCACAAAATTGATATGGATCAATGACCCATTGATGGTCCTAGGATCAGAAAATCTATAGAATAAGTAGACTGTAATCCCTAAAAGGGCAGGGATTTTTTCTGATCTGAACTCTGTTTTCCACCAGCACCAGGTACAGCCCTCTGTAGACAGTAGGTGCTTAATAAATACTCATCAAATTGGATATAATCTAATCCCTTCCCTCCTTTTTTTTTCCCCCCATAATAGTATCACAGTTTTAGAACTGGAAAGAATCCTAGAATTTATTATCTAAGTGCAACTCTTCACTTTAAAAGGAGGAAGTGGAAGTTAGAAATGGCAAATGACTTTCTCTAGTAGGAAGAGACAGTTTCATTTAGGAGATTGGGATGTCCTGAGTTTGGACTTCATCTAAATCTACTGTTCTTGATATTTGTGACTTTGAGTACCTCATTTACCTCACCGAGTCTGTTTCCTCATCTGGAAAATGTTTCTCTTCCTGCCCCTAGGAGAAGATCCCTAAGTGATAGGTAAAGAAAATGCTGCATTAAAAATAATTTAAAAGAGCCCATAGCTATTAGCCTTTATCCTATCTACTATGTTCCATTTTATTCAATCTTCCCCCAAATCTCCCCCAAATATGATTTTTATTGTTTTTAATTCAATATTATTTTTACAAGTTTTAATTCTTTTTCTCCCCCAATGAGAAAGCAAGGAAAAAAAAACCATGTATAGTCAAGCAAAACAAATTTCTACAATGGCTAAGCTGTTCTTCTCCACCCCCCCAAAAGAAACCTTCATCTTCCATTTTCACTGACTCCTTCACCTCCCTATTTGAACGTCGGCAGCATTGTTTTTCTGTCTGTGTATTTCCTTTCCTTTACAGTTAGGAAAACATCCTCCTAAATTCAAATATGGCCTCAGAGACTTTCTAGCTGTATGATCCTGGAAAAGTCACTTAACTTGTTTGCTTCGGTTTATGCTTAATGGCAGGGGTTGTGTCCTAAAATACAAAGAACTACCTTCAAGGCTCAGCTCAAGGACCATCATCTACCTGAAGCTTTCTGTGACACATCCCAACTTCTAATGCCTTCCCCTCCAAAATCTTGTATCTATTGATCTATATTGGGTATATAAAATAGGTAGCCTAGTAGTCAGTCCAGAAACACTTATGTTTACCATGTGCCAGATGCCATATTAAGTGCTAGGATACAAAAGGAGGCAAATGGAGTCAGAAACACAAAGTCTGCCACTATCTGATCCTGGGCAAGTTACTTGATTTCTTTCTGCCTCAGTTTCCTCATTTGTAAAATGGGGATCATAACAGCACTTACCTGAGAGAGTAGTAATTATTAAATGAAATTTTTAAAATGGGAATAGTAATAGCACTTCACAGGGTAGTTGTGAGGATCAAATAAGATAACAGATTATCATATTATCCCTGCAGACTTTAGAGCTCTACATGTATAAATTATTTTATATCTAAATTGCTTTATAAATCTTAAAATACTATAAAAGTATTAAATATTATTACATAAATACACCCATTTATAAATGCGTGTGAATATATTCACATACACACATGTGCATTTATGTATATACATAAACAAACTACTTCCAAGTATCTTATCATATACTATATATTATCATATAAATATCTTATCATAAATTTCATAAACCCACATATATGTGTGGGTATGGGTATATGTAAATGCTTTAGGTGCAGAGACTATTTCAGGATTATCTTTTTATCTCCAGCCAGATCTAGCACAGTATTTAACCCATAGCTGGCAACAAATGCATCCTTGTTTATTGATTGATGACCACTACTCATGATTTAATTCACAAACAAGCATCTATTAAGTACATGCTGTGTGGCAGGCACTGGGCTAGAAGTTGGGAATATAAAGACAAAAGATAAACAGAAAATAGACAGAGAGAAGAGAGAATTTTAGATCCTTTGATACAACTTTTCAGAATAGAGACGGGGTGTTATACTGGGGAAATCCATCTAGGCAATGTGTTAATAGCAATCTAAAGAAGAAATAAATCAAATAGGGGAAGTTTAACTTCCCTGCTCTCCATCTCACTTTATAACTGCTATATCATCACCAGATATAGCCCAAAGCTCTTTTATAGGTTCATGGATTTGCACCCCAAAGTGATATAATCCAAACCCTTCATTTTTGAGGCACAGACTGGTTAGGCAGTTTACCAAAGGTCACACAGGCAATAAACAGCAAAGCCAGTGCCTGAACCTCCATTCTCTAAATACAAATCAGTGTTTTTCCCTCCAAGCATTTATTTCTCACCCCAATGAGATACCAAGTGATTTGCCAAACCAAGAGAATGAGTCTGAATTACAGACTAACAATTTCTACAATTTCATCAGTTTATTCACTTATTTAGCAAACATTCACACGAACATTTCAAAATAAAAATAATTCACATTTCTAAGGCCTTTTAAAGGGATTTGCCTGCTATAACCTATCCGTAACACCTCCAAGTTCTATAGAACTTTGCAGCATGATGACTATTTGCTTTGTGTACAAGTTGGAGAAGCCAAAGGAATATTGAAAGAAAGCTGGGTGAACCTGACTGACAGTTCTTCAGAGCTTCCATCCCAACCCTTGCTCCAAAGGTTTAGCACGAATGGCCTTGGCCCATACTCAAAAAAGTCAGCTGCCAGAGAACTCGGCATCCCCAGCAAAAGCTGCCCTTGCTTCTTGCAGTTAATAGTCTCTTTAGAAGCAAGTTGTGAGCCTTTTTGAAAATTCAAACAAGTAAAGGAGATTAAGTGATTGATGGGTATTTGACAAAATATGCCCCTTGAGGAACCCAGGTGTGACTAGAATTTATTAACCCAAGGATCAAAAGAGAATAGCTAGCCAGACTACTTGGGAGATATATAGGGTTTCACTCACACACATGCATGCCCGCACACAAACACACATGCTTGCATATGAATATGTGCGTGCACTCCCTCATTCATGCAAAATTGCCAAAAGAGAAACCATTTTGCTAAGGCTTTAATAATACCAGAGACTGGACTGAGCTCAGCACATGCTCAAAGTCTTTTATTCTCTCATTCTATAAAAAAAAAAAAGGGGGGGGCAAGGCAAGGAGGAAGAATAACAGCTCTGGACATTTCTGCAATTAAACGTAAACCAGGTCTAAGTCTAAAAGCAAACAAATTAAAAGCATTCACTCTGTGGATCCGAGAAGGATAAAGGAAAGCATCCCTTGAAGTTCCTCCTCCTCGGCCAAAGTTGTTTTCTCAGACTTTTCAGAACACAGGGCCACTATGTTAAGCTCCCATGTTTTGAGTGTGTGCCATGGAGGAAATTCCAAAGGAATCCCAGGAGAATTTCAGCTTAAACCCTAAGGGGATAGCTATTATTTGGTCACTCTGGGCAAAAGACTGGACCAGAATAATTCTGCAATTCTCTCCATTGAAGTAGTCTTGGATCATGCAAACTTAGAACCAGAGAGAGTCCTTGGGCAACATCTAATCAAATCCCTCATTTCATGAATGAAGAAATGGAAGATCAGAGTGAAGAATGACTTATTCCAGGTCACATTGCACATGAATAGTTGACCCAGAAGAGAAGTGGAACCTTCCCTCCTTTCTCCATCGTTCTCAAAACTTCCTTAAGCATCTTCTATACCAACAGCACTTCTGATCACCTACTACCACTGTATAAATGATTATTCTACCACTGTCAAATTCCAGAACCTTAGAAATCTTTTATTCTAAATATTCATTTTCCAAACAAGGAAACTGAGGGAGAAAGAGGAGAAATATTCTGACCCAAAATCATGTTAACTTTGAATGCACACAAATATAGATACATTATCTTCCCAAATAAATGATAAACTTCTTGAGGAAAAGGATCATTTTATTTTTGTCTCTGTAACCTCGGTATAGTCTTCCCTTGGTATCTATTCAATGGCTGGCACGTCCCCAATGCTCAATAAATATTTGGTCATTGTTTGATTCAAGGTAGAACGCAAGGTAAGTCACACAGTCCTGGCTATAATCCAAATATTTTGGTTTCAAATTTAGCCTTTTTAGCTACAAATTTCCAGTTCCTGGGATTCTGACTCAAGGGAATTTTCTTGGTGGAGGAGGGAAGGAAAAGGACATGAATAAGAGATAGGTGAACCAGAGAAGCCTTGCCTACTTCACAACATTGTCAAAATAAAAAATGGCCATAAGAGTACCTTGGAAAAGTCAGAGACATAAAAGGTACAGAACGGGACTTGTAGAGATGAATGAATCCCACAAGCAAAAGTGGCCGGGATGGAGAGGGACCTGAGAGTGCACCATACAACACACTGGGAATGTTTTAAGCTCCCACTGTGTCCAGAGCACTATGTTAAGCCTAAGTGAGATATGAGTTTAGATAACAAGAGATACAAGTATTCTGTAGTCCCTGTTGTCATGGAGCATATAGTTTAGTGGGAGGATAAAACAACACAGACATTTATAATATACAATATTTCATGGTAAATTTATTAAAAAGGTGAAGAACAAAAGTGCTATGTCAGGTATAATAGTGAAGGTCATTTTTCATTTTAGGAGGGTCAGGAAAGGTTTTCTCTGGGAACTGATGTTTGAGTTAATAGTAACCCACATTTCTATAGTGTTTTAAGGTTTACAAAATGTTTTTCTCACAATAACTCATTGAAATAACTAGGTGGTACAGAAGAGAATGCACCGGGACTATTTTTAAGAAGATGAGTTCAAATGCAACTTCAGACATTTTCTAGCTCTGTGACCCTGAACAAGTCATTTAATTTGTTTGCCTCAGTTTCCCCATCTGTAAAAAGGGGATAATAATAGTGCTGACCTCCAAGTGATGTTGTGAAGATCAAATGAGATATTTATATGAAGCTTGCTTTATAATTATTAGCTACTATAAACATCATTATCTTCACTCTAGAAACTAAGGTTCAAAACAGGAAAGTGAATTGTCCATGATCATAAAATTGGTATTTGCCTGAGCTCACCTTCATGCCCAGGACTTTTTTTTCCCTTTTTATTTTATTTTTTTTAGGTTATACATGTACATTCATTTTTAAAGTTATTTACATAAAACTCATGTTGGAAGAGAAAAATCAGGACAAAAGAGAAAAAACCACAAGAAAAAAAAAACAGAAGGAAAAAAAGGTGAAAACAGTATCCTTTGATCCACATTCAGTCTCCATAATTCTCTCTTTGGATGTAGATGCTATTTTCCATCCAAAGTTTATTGAAATTTTCTTAGATCATTATACTGCTCAGGAGAGCGTTACTGTGTACAATGTTCTCTTGGTTCTACTCACTTCACTCAGCATCAGTTCATATAACTCTTTCCAGCCTTTTCTGAAATCAGCCTGCTCATCCTTTCTTATAAAACAATAATATTCCATTACTTTCCTATACCATAATTTGTTCAGCCATTCCCAAATTGATGGACATCCATTCATTTTCCAATTCTTTGTCACCACACACACCCAGGTCTTTTCAGTAAGTATCATAATTGGTTACAAAGCCAAGGCTTCTCTAACTCCAACTCTAGTATATCATCCTTCCACTATACTACGGTGGCCCTTGATGACTTACTGTATAGAGCACTTAAAGTTTACAAAGCATTTAGGCTCTAAAGGATGGATGGAACCTGAACAGGGGGAGAGAATAGACACAAATTACAGAGAATGGCTCAAAGACATTCCCCCTTATTATAAGGGGGAATTATAATAAGGACAGAGGTTGAAACAATAGTTTCTGGAAATTCTTAGATTCTCTTCCTAGTAGGAAGAAAGTCCATGTTGGTCATGAATTTGTGTGATTCAGGATGAGATGGGAAGTGACTGGACTAGGGAAGGAGTGGGAGGGAGAAAGAGAAAATAATAAGATGCACTGAAACCCAACAGGAAATCACAGGAGATTCCTGAGAGACCAGAAAGCAGGCCACGGGCATAAATGACTGAATCCAAAAGCAGACCCCTCAAGCTCACTTTGGAAGCAAGTGCATTTGTGAGTTTCCCTTACAACCTTAACACCCAGTTTCTGTAATGGTAATTTGATCACGTAGCCCTTTACTCTCAGGACCCATATATCTTGCTCAAATCCACTTTATACACACATAAAATGTATTTATTAATATCGTTTTTCCTGGAATGGAATGCAAATTGCAATTCTTACATAATGCAAATTCCCCGATCATGCACAAATCAAATGAAACAGATTTTCTGTTTGTTTGTTTTGTAATTTCACTATTATTGCAGGATCCTTTTGAAAAAATAAATAAATAAACCACCTCTTTTTGTCCACCCTGGTCCACACAATCTCTTAACCATTCTTCACTATTAAAAGATGTGGATTGAAAGATTCTCCCCCACCCCATCCATTCTCATCTAGCTTTCTGGGAAGTGTGGTTCCTGATCCACACTAATTGAATAATCAATTGCTTGCTTCCTTAATAACTGAATTTATTAAATGCAGACTATATACAGCTGATATTTCAAGGAACTAATTTGCAATTCAGAGCTCTTGAGGGATTGTTTAAAGAGAAGACCCGTATGCTTCATAAATCTGGGCATGTACAGTAAGAGGATAAACAGCAAAGCAGTCAAATAAATTTCCAGTACCATTTGCATTCAGTAAATATCATCTTATGACTCTGCCTCAGAAACATTAGCATCCAAACACCACCTGCACTAATGATACCCCCTCACTCAGTCTGCTACACAAAACAAAATGTTACTTGCTTACTTAGATTAGGGGCTCCATGGTGTTTTTTCATCAGAGATAAACTCTGGATTGCTCTATACAATTCACATAGCTGGAAGGGAAATTGAATATACAGAGAATGGAAAATGTTAGAGTGAGAACAGGGTCTTAGAACACAGAACGTGGAATGTTAGAAGTAGAAGAGAGATGACAGAATCCAAGGTAGGAGTTGCAAGCGTCCTTGGAACACAGAACAAAAATCATCAGGGCTGGATATGACCTTAGTCATCATAATTCATTTTACAAATGGGGAAACTGAGTACCAGGGAAATGAGATGAGTAAAGTCACACAATAAGTTGAAGATAGAGCAGAATTACAACCAAAGTCTCTTCATTTCCAGCGTTCCTTTCCCTAAATCTTTATCTCCTATTTACATATTTATTTATATTTATATTTATTTATTTATTTATATACAGCTTAGCCCTAGACATACACACACATACAAAAAAAAAAAAAAAAAAAAAAACTAACTCATTTCAAACTCTCCTAGAATCAGAGCACCATCTATTCATCACACGGGCTTTAGCAAACCCATCCTCATTTGACTCACAAAGTATATCATCAATACTGTCCATTTACTGAGCAGGAAGACTTCTGGAATGTGTTTCTTTAGGTTTCATGGGATTCCACATGACTCAAAGAGCGGAGCCACCCATTTTGGGGATGAGAAAATCAGAATTAAGAGAGAGGTGACTTGCTCAAAGTCATACCATTTGCAGAACCAGCAGTGCAAATCTGGCACTCCAATCCCTTCCTGTGAGTACTCTATAATGCTTCACATGTGAAAAAAGCATCCAATATCTCCCTCTCTCCCTAACCCTGTTTGGGGAAATCCTTTTCTCCTTGGGGAAATTCCTCCATCTGACATCTTTAATTTGATGTGAGAGTCCTTCAGTTCCCTATTTACACAGCTGTTTAAAGCACTTACCTTCAAGAATTTCAATTTTAGGTGACATAGTAGCTGACATTTATAAGTGGACTGAAGGTCACAGGAGTAGTCACATATAAAAGGTGCAACTTAAAAGTCAGAAAATAGAGGAACCCAGAACAAAGACCAGAAATCGGGGCTACTGCCTTCTTGTTGTTATCCAATTGTTGTCATACCAAAAATTTTGTAACCTCTTAAACCGCATCAAGCAAACCCTTCTGTCCTCCACTATCTCCCCAAATCTGTCCATCCTCATGGTCCTTGGTTCCATGACACTATCTATCCATCCCATTTTCTGTTTGTCCCCTTCTCTTTTTGCTTTCAATGTTCCCCAACATCAGATTCTTTTACAATGTGTCTTCTCATTATGTGGCCAAAGTATTTAAGATTCAGCTTCGGTATTTGACCTACTACAAAGAATTGTTAGAAAAGGGCTTCAAACCCTTCAAAGTAGAATACTCTTGTTCTACAACTTATTATTAGGAATGGAACAGCCTAGGTTATATACAGGCAGTATATAATAGTGAATGGAATATTGAATTTTGAGTCAGGTATCAATCAGAATTCCAATCTAGCCATTTAGCTTCAATTTCAGTGTTAATGGTACCATGTCTAATTCGGAAGGTTGGTATATAGGACAAGTGAAAGGATTTAACTCAGCAAGTATTTGTTATTCATATAATAAATAGAAATCTTCATAAAAAGGTCAGCCATTATTATCTTCTTTATATAAATGGCTACTCTCTATCAGTGTCAATTTGAAAAATGAGGCTTGACTTAGTAAAATCATAAAATAATTAGACAAATAAAAAGGAAATTGGATCTATTTCCACACAACAGAATATGTTTACTTCCAAAATGTTTACTCAAACTATGGCATATGAGGCAGGAATCCTAAAATATCAGAGCTATAGAATCCCTTCATTATTCAGCCTCTGTTAGAATACCTCAGCAGATGGGGAGCTCATTATGTTTTGAAGCAGCCTCTTCCATAATTGGATAATTTTAAAGAGTTCTTTATATTCAACCTAAATCCTCTATAACATCTGCCCCTAATTCTTCTTCTAGGGGCCAATAAGAAGAAAATGAAACTTCTGGTAGCCCTCCAAATACTTGAAGACTGTTTTCATATGTCCCGAATTCCCTTTGCTTAAATTAGACATCCCCAATTCCCTTCGTCCTATTTGTGATTCCTCCCCAATCCTCATGCAGAAGAGGAAAAGCATTCCCAGAACTGGGATATTCTGGAGAAATGAGAAAGAGAGCAAATGAAATAGAGACCCACTAGAAGTCCAATTTGCCAGGAACAAAGAGTGTGCAAAGAGCAACATGGAATAAGGTTAAAGAGATAGATGTTATTGTTTGTCCTTTGTTTTCAATGACCAATGACATCATCCAGTGCATGAGTTGCATTTAAGTAAGTCAGAGTTGCACAAAGTCATCAGCCTTATATTTTCTCCCAGAATCACTGACAAAAGTCAATTTGACAGGGATCTAGTGGATGAGCCTGGGATCTCCAACGTCTGACCAAGCTCCAATTGCTCCACAGAACCTGTTTCAACCACCTTCATGGCCACTGGAACGTCGACCTCAAACACAAGATTTCACCAAAAGTACATAGTTATCTTTTTTACCTACAGTCAGCAGGACATCACTGTAGATTTGGAAAGTAGGGAATGAAATATTTATAGCCACACATGAGGAAGATTGTTTTAGTGACAACCAAAAGAGCATCCCTTCCATTCCCTCCTCTTAGAATTATTTCTGCAGAAGAAGGTTCATCAAAAAAGCCTTTCTTTGAAATGGGAGGCAGAACAAGACATCCAGAAAGAGCACTGGCTTTGACATCAGAGAACCGAGTTTGAATCCTGCCCCTGACAAAAATAATTTAATCTATCTGAGCTATATTCTCCTCATCTGTAAACTTCAGGGTTTGGAGTAGATGGCCTCTAAAGTATCTTCCAAATCTAAAGCTGTGAGCTTAATCCCATGTGAACTGGTTTTTATAATTCCTTGGTTTTCCCACTTGTTGTGAGGTCTCTAGGTAAAGGCAGTTAAGATGGTAAATTGAATAGTGTTAGATCTAGAGTCAAGAAGACTTGAGTTCCAATCTTACCTCGGATATTCATTAGTTGTGTGATGCTGGGAAAGTCACTTAATCCTGTTTGCCTCAGTTTCCTCATCTATAAAATGGGAGTAAAATGATTAAAAAAAAAAAGGTCAGTCATCTTAACTTTTGGTAGTGATTCTGGAAGAGAGTATGAGGCTGATGACTTTATGCAACTCTAACTGACTTAAATCAAATTTATGCATGAGTCACTACATCACTACTTGATGTCATTGGTCCTTTTTGAACTAGCATTGAACTTTTAGGGTTGTTGTAAAGAGAAAATGATATAATATGAACCTTAAGAAGGTTTCAAATCCAAAGTCTCTTGCACTTACACCGTTCTCCCCAGCTCCTTAAAGTACCATATGATAGTAGTTGCAATAACATGAGCAGTAATAATAATCATGATGATGATGGTAGTAGTAGTAGTCGAGTTCTAGCCTATCAATGAGGCTCAAGGTCCAAACAAGGAGGGAATTTGTCTTTTCCACTTTGTAATTTCCACTTTTCCACTTCACCCTATGTAACGTGATTTAGGCATCAAATTGGGAATCTGTCTCTTCCAATTTATTAAAGGAGTAGTATCCTATGTAACATGATTTGGGCATCAATCTCCCAGGCTTTCCTCAAAGCAAAATAGGCAGGAACTGATTTTAAAAATTAGGATCTTGAAATTCCAGATGTGCCTGACACTATGTAAATGAGTCTCCTGTTTGAAATTGTTCCATCCTCCTAACCCAAGTCTCCTTTCCCCACTTACCCTCAGCCCAGTGGACTATAGAGGCTGTTCTACCTTTAAATCTGAATCCCCCAGAGAAGCATATCAATTAGTTGCTGCCTGCTTGCTACTTTCTCTACTTAGATATAGGTACAAAAATCATTCATCCATTTATTTGGTAACATTTTTAGGTGCTAGAAACTGGAGAGAGACAGAGACAAAGACAGACAGACAAGGAGAAAGAGACAGAGACAGACAGACAGAAAGAGAGAGAAAGAGAGAGAGACACACACAAAGACAAAGAGAGAGAGACACACACAAAGACTATGATGTCACTACTATAGATGATTTCCATATGAGAGAACTCCCTCTATTATCCATGCAGGTCAGCACCTTCTCTGCAACCTATAATTATAGAGTTAACAATAACTGAGAGGTTAATTAATTTTCTCAGATCACACAACAAGTAGGTGTCAGAAGTAGGACTTGAAATTAAGTCTTCAGGACTACAAGGAAAACTATCTACTATGCAATAGATTTCAAGTTAAAAATAATACTCTCTGCCCTCAAATAGCTTAGCTTGTGATCTACTGAAAGAGGAGTAGTAGTTGAATGTATGTGAATGACAATTACAAATAAGTATGAAGTAGAATGTGATAACGGCAATAAGAGATTTATAGGAAAATTAGAGGAAGAAGAGAAGGAGGAAGAGGAAGGGGGGTAGGAAAAGCAAGAGATCCTTTGAGGTTGGGGAGTTGAGGATGACTTCATGGAAAAGGTTATACTTTTAACAAGACCTTTAGAAAAGAGGGCAGAAGTAAAGACAGAGGGGATTCCAGATGGAGAAACTCAAATGTTGAGTTGACAGAAGCAGAAGAGGGAAGGATGATACTGAGAAACAGTTTCTAGTCCAATGTGGGGTATAAATGGAAATCACAGCATCAAAGTATCATGCTGCTGACCAAATGCAAAAAGCAACCCAAAACATTTATTCCCCAGAATGCTTCTGCTGCCTTTGAATCCAGTGATGAACGTGGAGGTAATACTCTGAAAGCCTATCCTTAACTGCTCCAGCAAGACTGGCCTTGGACAGTTTGGCCTTTTAAACAAGACCAGTTTCTTCATTCATCCACAAATATATGTGGCTGCTTCTCTTCCACATACCCTCATTCAAGCTGTCATACAGTCACAGGATATTATAGTGGGAAGAGGCTTCAGAATACAGAAATTTTAGAGCTTTGGATCTAGAATTTTAGACTGAAATGGGACTTCAGAATTCAGACTGTTACAACCAGAACATATTTTAGGACATATATTATTAGAGTTGGATAGGAAATCCAAGATCATTTCACTCAATCTTTTTATGTTAGAAATGAGTAAACTATAGCCTAGAGTTAAAGGGATCTGCCCAAATCGCACAGGTCTGTGGCAGAGTTATAACTAGAATCCAAGTCTCTTAACTCTCAGGTTTACCTTTACTCCCAAATAATCTTCTAAATGCAATGTCTTCCCTTATCCCCTCTCTCAATTTAAACTTAAAAATCCTTCAAAAATCAGCTACGATCTAGAAGCCAACTACATCCATGTCACAACAATATTCCCCCCACACACACACAGACACATTTTTTTTTAACTCCTATCTTACTTGTCGAAAATGCATTGTAGGGTGCTTTATCAAGCAGAGTTTTATCTTATTTTCTTACTTGGTCCCTTGTGGACAAAGATAGACATGATATCTTACAATTTCTGTTTACCATCCTATTGAATACTCAGTGTCCTGGATCTACTATTTACCTATGTACCCACAGATAGACTACAGAATCGTAGGATTTAGAACAAGAGGGCAGCACAGGAATCATAAGCCTCAATTTACAGATAAGGAAATATAAGTCTGGAAGAAATAAGTTGTGGTGTTCTCTTCTTTTGTAAAATATGATCGTTCTCTGGAAGCAGGTTTCTTGGGGAGGTTTCTGGAGGCAGCCTTAGTTTCAGTTCAGAGTAATAATCACCTCAAATGCAGCCAGGAGTTAAAATCCATTATTTTATTGTCTCTTCCAAAATATCCCGCTTAGTTTTCTTAGAGGCCTATCTCCTTCCTTGGTTACGAGAGCTCTTGCAGCTTCTGCCTCCAGCTCAACTCCGACTCGTGGCTTCTCAATCTCCAACTGACGCTCCCCTCTCAATCTTTTCAACTGAACTCTCTTGACTGAGCTCAGCTGTTTTTATGCTCTTTTAGAGGTATAAACTCAAAGGTTAACTCCTCCTCTGAGAGTGGGATTATGGGAGGTGTGAATTTGGATATCTCATAATGAACCCTGAAATCTCCCAAACATGTGAACCAATGTGTGAGCTAATGTGTGAACTCTCAAAGGTGTTAACTTAAGCATTGTTTCTATCAATTCCATTGAGTTATCACCTTGTTTCAAATTCTGGCTCATAACAATAAGTGACTTGTCCAAGATAACTAGTAGTAGTAGTAGTAGCAGCAGCAGCAGCAGCAATAGTAGCAGTAGTAGTAGTACTAGTACTAGTACTAGCAGTAGTACTAGTAGTAGTGGTGGTACTAGTAGTAGTAAGTAGTAGTGGTAGTAGTCATTGTAACAGCAGTAGTAGTAACAGGAATAGGAATAGTAGTAGTAGTGGTAGTAATACTAGTAGAATTAGTAGTAGTAGTAGTAGTAGTAGTAGTAGTAGTAGTAGTAGTAATACAATTTGTAGTATAATAGTAAAAGTAACAGTAGCTTCATCAGCAGTAGTAGTAATTATAGTGGTGGTTGTGAAAAATAATAATAGCTAATATTTATAGAGTCCTTTATGATTCAGAAAGTGCATCATCAATATTATTTTGTTTGAATCTCAACAATTCAGGAGGTAGATGCTATTATTACATTTTGCAGATGAAGAGACTAAGGTAGATAGAGGCTAAGCAAGTTCTTAGGAACATCCCGAAGGTGTATTTGAAATCAGGGCTTTCTAGATCCAGTTTTCTATGATCAAAGCAGAATTGTAGCAGCCCAAAAGAAACATGAGATGCACAAATTCAGAGACATCTCCCTCCTAAGTGGTTACATGGACAGTGGTAGAATCTTCCAAGCTCACATAGGTCTAATCAGCTATAGGCTGACACACCATACAATAACCCCAACATTTTGATTCTCTTGAGGCACACAGGACAAACAACAGTAGGCATCAGATTTGTCATTTGAACCCAGTGTTTATGCTTCCAAATCCAAAGTCTCTTGCACTTACACCATTCTCCTCAGCTTCTTAACATCATCACCAAGTCTCAATTTCCTCATCTGTGAAATGGAGGTAATAAAAAAATCAAAGAATCCTAGAAATTGAAAGAAGCTGAGAAGCTATATATTCAAACTGCCCTATTTTAGAGCCTGGGAAAAACTCCCTGGAAGATTTTAATTCAATGCAGACCTTCTAACAGTGTCTTCCTCACTATCCTATTCCACTTTACAGACTGCTGGAAATACAGAATAACACCAGTCATTAGTTAGGGAGCACACTGCCATCCAAGTCTGTTTTCTCATCTCCAAATGGGCACTTGACTTTTCACCTGTGAGAGGACCAAAGTAGGTAATATACACAAAGGCATTCTGGACTTGTAAAGTGCTTTAGAAATGTTAGCAGATGACAAAGACTACATGTTCTGAACTGAAATGACTACAGCTAGACTTCTTAAACTTTTCACTCACAACCCCTTGTCATCCAAGAATTTTTTTTACACAATCACAGATATATAGGTATTTAAACTAGGCATACAAATCAAATATTTATTGATAACAAATATTTAAAAAATTAAAAAATAATTCTTTGGTAAACATATAATATTACCATTTATTGAAGCTGAATGCAAACAAATACTAATGAGATGGAGTGCTTGTTTATTTTTATGTAAAGAATTAAATCTTATCAGAATATTTGATGCCTTTTAATATTACCAAATTTTTCAAGACCCCAGCAATCAGTTACACAGGATCATGACCCACAGTTGAAGAAGTTTTGAGCTAAAGGAAGGTGGTGGTAGTTTTAGTATAAGGGGAAAGCACAAACTAAGGACCAGCCTATATGCCTACATTTATATTTATATCAAATTCTTTCTGCTATACAATTCTTTTATTCATTCTTCCATTTAAAAAATCACTTCACCATCATCAATAAGTATCCACTAAGTAGCTACTATGCACCAGAAACCATACTAAGTGCTAGAGATACAAAGGAAGGCAAAAAACAGGATCCAGATCATCAAGGAAGTCACAATCTAATGCAGGAGACTATGTACATACAAGATCTATACATACAAAAAGGATATGATCTATACATAGGTATTGTTTATCCTTTGTTCTCCATGAGGACCATGATATCAGGGAGGTATTGCCATGACATGCAAGTGAAGTGGATAGAAGTGAGGGAGGGCTGGGCAAGGTCAACTGCCTTACTTTTCCATCCAAAGCTATCTGAGTTCAATGGTGACCTATAAATCAAGGGCTGGAGATAGCCCCTGATGCAGTGGGAGACCTGGGCCTTTTTAAGCTGAGGACTTACTTCAGCAGATATTAGTTTGACTCAAGCTGCATCTATTCAGTGATTAAGGCAGGTAAGAGATGAGGTAAATAATGGCTTCTTTTACCCAATTTTTTTTATTATTATTCTAATCTCTCAGAATGTCTTGGGGTTTACCAGTTAGATTTTTTTCTTTAAGGACCTTGCTTTAAACAAATCACTCTGACTATCACTGATTGGCCAACCTTCAGTTAGTTATTGTTTGGGTCCTGATTGATTTAGAGAAAACAGCAGTTGTTTCCAGACAGAAACCCTAATGGTTTTCCCCTCTTAGAGTGGCTATATATTGGTACTCTCAGAGAGAAGGCACTGGAAGGGGAAAAGGAAGAGAATGAAGGTTTTCTTCAGGACTCCTAAAAAAAGGTGAGATTTGAACTGAAGGAAGCCAGTAAAGCAGAGAGGAAGAAATGAAGATGGAGAGTATTTCAAGTATGAAGGTAGAGGATGGGGGCATCCAGTCAAAGACATTGAGTTATTTTGTGGGAAGAATCATAAGGAAGCCACTTCTTTGAACAGTAGATAGCATTTGACTGGGTCAGAATGGATGAGTAGGATTTCCATATGTGGGGAGGAGAAAAGTGCCTTTTCTGTGTAATACTCACAATCTAACCTAAAGACCAAGTTTCCAGTATATTTTCTGTAACTTTCTTGAGCACCAACCAAAATACACTGTACCAGTGAATACAAAGGACTTAGATGCTCCTGTCATTCTGTCCTAGACAAGAAGGTGATATCTCTAAGCCAAATTAGCTCTAAACACAAGCACCTATATTTCACGGAAGCTGACACTCAGGGACTGGCTAAAGTACATTTGGAAGCCTCACCTTGGATAAGAAAGACTGATTACTTTTGCCCTTGGTTTGATTAGTTTGGGCAATCACCAGCATTTACATAAATTGTACAACAGGGAAGGAGGGCCTCAGAGGAATGAAGGCCTCAGTCATTAAAAGTCTTTAATGTGCACATAAATAAATAGCAACTAATGTTATTCTTCTGCCTGAGAGAGAGGCCACGCTTTTTATTCAGAATCACCAAAGGTACTCCTTAGACACAGGTATATTGCTTCAAAAGCCCAGGGTTTCCTTATTAGGTTCTTCAGAAAAAGGGTCTGTGGCTTATTCTTCATGAATTTATATAATCCATTAACAATTGAATCCATCCTTTGCTGATAATCAAGGAGGCCTTTGGATGTCTCACAAAGTGGCCAGGTCCCTATTCAATGCCCGCCCAACTCAAAAGAATATCCTAGAATTTGTCTCCCAATTCTCCGGCTTTCAGGGTCACCTCCAGGCCATAGTGGGATACTGGTGAAAATTCTAAATGACAGATTTAGAGTCCAATGTAGGAGAACCCACATGCTAGAGAGACAAGAGACTTAATCACTTTAGTCTTATAATATTAACTTCTAAAAATGACATAAAATAATAAAATCAGTATAAAATTTCTCTGATATAGGTAGTAATGACTGCTATTGAGGATATGTAAAAGCTAGACAGTGGGGGTGGAATATTGGACCTGGTATTAAAAAGATTCAAGTTTTGTTTTTTGTTTTTTTAAGGATAGGCATGTATATAACTCACAGAGTCAAATTACTTGGTCAATTAAAAAAAATGAGTCAGAGTTGAAGTACATATCTCCTAGTCTAATTTCCTTGAATTTCCCTTTATTGTAGAAAATTACAGTAAGAGCTAGGCCTGGTGTCAAGAAACCTGGATCCAGAGACTACCTACTAATAACAAGAACATTAATATCAGTACTAGCATTATATATGCTTTTTATTTATTATATAATATATTTATTTATTATATTATTTATTATGTAATATTCCATTGTGTTTATTATATAATTTGTTTTTTATATATTTTATTATTATTTATTTATTATATATTATATAGTGTTAAGATATGCAAAGCACTTTACAAATGTTATCTCATTTTATAGGTGCTGTTATTATTCATATTTTATATATTAAGAAATTGAAGCAAATAGAGTTTCTCACAAGACATGGTTTCTAATCTTGTCACCCTATTCTAAGCACCTTCTCAAAGTCCCTCTAAAAATGTCGTATTCAGAATTCACCAAAATACCACAGATGGGGTCTGACTAGAACAGAATGTAGCAGAAACCACTACCTCCTCATATCAGAACACTAGACTTCTTTTTATGCAGTCTCAGATCCCATTATCTTCATTGGATTCTGGGGCATCCTGCTGCCTCTTATTAAGCATGCAAATCTCCAGGTGTTTTTCATGCAAACTGCTACTAAGTTAGGTATCTCCTATTCTGTACTTTGGCAAATGACATTTTAAAAATCTCCTTTGGAGGATTTTATATTTATTCCCGTTGAATGTCATAGGATTGGTTTAGAAAGAGCATTCCAGCCTGAAAAGATCATACTGAATCTTGATTCTGATATGAGCTACCTTTCCTGTTTTGATATCACCTGAATCTCTGATAGCCTCCCTCCCATGTCATTATCTAAGGAAGCAGTCAACCAAAAGAAAAAAACAGGACCACGGACAGAGAACGCCCCACTGCATGTTTCCAGATGCAGATATTTGTAAACTTGTTTGGGCCCTGGACCCCTGTGACAGTCTGGTGAAGTTCTTTTCTAAATAATGTTCTTAAATGCATAAAGTCAGTCCATAAGTATTGCCAGCAATGCCAGGCATCGTGCTAAACCCTGTAGAAATAAAGGCAAAAGACAATCCCTGCCTTTAAGGAGCTCACAGTTTAATGGGAGAGATGGCAAGTAAATAGCTGTGTACAAACAAACTACATCTAGGATAAAAAGGAAGTGATAAATGGAAGGAAGGTATTAAAATTAAGAGGCATCAGGAATGTTATCCTGACTTCTACAGGAAGCCTAAGGGAATCGATTATATTTTTTAAAGTTATTAAAAAATTTTTTTAAAGTTCATGGATCTAAAGTTAAGAACTAAAGCTTTTAATAACTAAAGACTCTACCTTGACCAAAATCATTGATCAACATTCACTTAATTGATACTTATTCATCCAAACTACTATCAATGTAATGCTGAAGAAAGAAAACTATGGGATTGCTAAGTAATTACTTCAGGTAAATCACTTATTTCTCAAAGTATCATTTTCATTTTTTTTAAGTTAGGATGATAATGTTTTTGCTATATACCACATGGATTATTGTGAGTAAAGTGATCAAGTTATTTATAAAAATGGATTTGAAATTTATATATATTGTTCTAATGTTCTACCTCAAACTCAACACAAGTAGAATTCACAAAAAATAGCAATAGTCAGTGTTGAAGAGACTGTGGAAAAGTTGGCACACCGCACAATATTGGGAGAGCTGAAAATTGATACGAAATTCTGGAAAATAATTTAAATTATTCCCCAAAGTGACTAAAATATATACAGATCTGACTCGACGATCCCAGTACTGGCCAAATATCCCAAGAAGGCAAGAAAAAGCTTAAATACTGTAAAATATTTATAACTACATTCTTTATGAAAGCAAAGAACTGGAAACAAAGCAGACAACCAGCAGGTAATTTTTTCATAAACCAGGAAATGGACAAATTGTGATATATAATTTTAGTGAAATAGTGAAATTTTGCTGCTTTTTTTTTAAAAAGATATAGTGAATATGGAGATGCAGTCAAACTGATAACAAAGTATGGGAATAGAACAAGGAAAAATAATGTGCATGATAACTATTACAATTATATAATTTTAATGGTCATGCTTACCCCCAAAAAAGGGGTAAAAAATATATTTCTCACTCTTCTTTACAGTTCTCAGAACTATGATTAAGGAATATTGCATATATTGTCATCCTGAGCTTATATGATGGTTAGAGTTTTACTGAAATGTATTTTTGAATCTTTTATTCTTTGCAGCAGAATGGGTATTTTAGCCAGTGAATAAACATTTATAAAGACCCTACTATGTAGCAGTCACTGTGATAAATACTGGGGATCCATAGAAAGCTAAAGACAATTTTTGACCTAACTGTTTAATGGGGAAGACAATATGCAAACAAGTATGTACAGACAAGCTATATACAGGATAAGTTAGAGATAATCAGTACAAGAAAGGCATATGAATTAAGAAAAAACTGAAAAGACTGTACAAGGTGGGATTTTAGTTGAAACTCGAAAAAAGCCGGGAGAGTCAGAAGCAGAGATGAGGAGGTAAAACATTCTAGATATGGAAGACAGCTGGTGAATTCCTAATAATTAAATCAATCCTAAAGTAGAATGGGTTGTTGTCTGTCACTGTATGTCATCACACATAAAGGATAAGGGGATCTAGGATTGGAGAGGAATCTTAGAACTGATCTAATTCAAATCTTTCATTTTCTCAGGTAAGAAAACTGAGAAAAGTTAAATAAAGGAGCCAAGATTCTACAGAACAGAAAAGTTAATATTCAAATCCAAGCTTCTTTCTAATGTATTCAATGACCATTTGTTAGAAAGCTTGTATGGGAGTTCTTGTATAGATGTTATTTGGTCGAGAAAACCTCTAAGGTTCCTATCAACTCTAAAATATGATGATAATAACAATCAAAACAACAACAAATAATGATAGTAACTAACAAAGCAATATCTCATTCACTCCCTTTTACAAATTATGAAACTGAGGTCCAGTCAACTTAAATAGCTTTCTCAAGATCACATAGAATCTCAGAGTTGGAAGAAATATCAGAAAACAACTAATTCATTGTATGTAAGCAAGATTCCTCTACATCAAATCAACCAAATTAGAATATTCAGTCATTTCTTGAGACACAGCCAATGTGGAGATGGCCTATTTCACTATGGACAGCACTGATTTTTTTAAAGCTTTTTATTTTCAAAAAAAAAAAAAAAGTGCATAGTTTTCAACATTCACCCTTGCAAAATTTTGCGTTCCAAATTATTTCCTCCCTCTCTTCTCCCCACCCCCTTCCTTAGCAAGTAATCCAATATCTGTTAAACATGTGCAATTCTTTTATATTTTTTTTCATGCTACACAAGAAAAATCAGATCAAAAAGGGGAAAAAATGAAAAAAGAAAGCAAAAAGCAAGAAAATAACAAAAAAAGGTGAAAATACTATGTTGTAATCCACACTCAGTCCCACATTCCTCTCTCTGGGTGCAAATGGCTTTCTTCATCTCAAGACTATGAGAACTGGCCCGAATCACTTTGCTGTTGAAAAGAGCCACATCCATCAAAATTGATCCTAATATAATCTTGCTGTTCTCATGTATAAGCTTCTCCTGATTCTACTCACTTGACTTAGCATCAGTTCATGTCAGTCTGTCCATGATTCTTTGAAATCATCCTGCTAATTGTTTCTTATAGAACAATATTCCCTAACATTCACATACCATAATTTAATCAGCCATCCTCCAACTGATGGGCATCCACTCATTTTTCAGTTTCTTGCCAATACAAAAAGGGCTGCCACAAACATTTTTGCACGTGTGGGTCCCTTTCCCTCCTTTAAGATTTCTTTATGGTACAGACCCAGTAGAGACACGGCTGGATCAAAGGATATGCACAGTTTGATAGCCCTTTGGACAGTTCCAGATTGCTTTCCAGAATAGTTGGATCAGTTCAACTCCACCAACAATGTATCAGTGTCCCAGTTTTCCCACATCCCCTCCAACATTTGTCATTATCTTTTCCTGTCATCTTAGGCAATCTGAGAGGTATGTAGTGGTACCTCCAAGTTGTTTTAATTTGCATTTCTCTGCCCAATAGTGACTTAAAGCATTTTTTTCAAATGACTAAAAATGGTTTTATTTTCTTCATCTGAAAATTGTCTATTTATATCCTTTGACCATTTAATCAGTTGGAGAATGACTTGTATTCTTATACGTTTGATTCAATTCTTCATATATTTTAGAAATGAATCCTTGGATGTAAAAAATTTTTCCCAGTTTGTTGCTTCCTTTCTAATCTTGTCTGCATTGGTTTTGTTTGTACAAAAACTTTTTTTTAACTTAGTATAATCAAAATTATCTATTTTGTATTTAATAATGTACTCTAGTTCTTCTTTGGCCACAAATTCCTTCCTTCTCCACAGATATATGAGAGGTAGACTATCCTTTGTTCTTCTAATTTGATAGCATTAATTCTTAAGTGAAGTTTGTTCTTACTTCAAGACTAAATAGTCTCTCTGTAACATCTATCCACTACCACCTAGAATCAAGCAGAAAAAAATCTAATGTATAGGCTGGTGGTACAGGGGAGTTCTAGGAATAAGAGAAGACTCATATTCAAATATAGCCTCATTTGGTGTGTGATCCTTGGCAAGCCACTTAACCTCTGTTTGCCTTAGTCTATTTATCTAAAAAATGAAGCCAGTAATAATATCTGTCTCCCAGAGTTGTTATGGGATCAAATGAGATTATAATTGTAAAATTCTTAGCACAGTGCCTAGCACATAGTGTTATATAAATGTTGGATATTATTATTATTATTAGTCCCTCTTCCACATCACAGCCCTTCAAATACCTAAAAATTAACTCTTCTCCAAGCTAAACGATGCCTTCCATTTATCATCATATATTGAAATGACTGAACACACCAGTCATATCTGACCTTTTGTGACCCTATTTTGGGGTATTCTTGGGAAAGACATAGGAGTGGTTTTCCATTTCCTTCTCTGGTTCATTTAATAAATAAGGAAACTGAAGCAAAGAGTAAGAAGGGACTTGCCCAGGATCACACAGTTAGTAAGTATCTGAAGTCAAATTTGAACTCAGAAAGAAGAGTTTTCCTAGTTCTAGGCCCATCACTATCTATTGCACACCAAACTGTCCCCCATTTTCATATACTTAAGTACTAAAGTTTTTTTTTTTTTTTACTATCTTGGTTAACTCTCCTCTATTTCTCCAAATTACCAGCCCTTCTTAAATGTATTACCCATAAAGCAATATAATATTCCAGATGCAGGGTAGAGACTGGACTACCGTAAATACCTGGCACTAACCTGTTGGCTTAATATAAAATTATGGTGCCTTTTAGAGCTTTTTTTAAAATTATTTTTTTCTTCCCTCTTTCATCTATCTGAACAGAACAGAGACAAACGCCTACATCCCAGGGGAGCCTAGAAGCTTAATTACTATCTGTTCAATGCTCCGAGGTCCTTGACAAGAGAGCACAAAGCAGCCCCGTGATGCATCTGGCCCTGTTCCTCCCAGCAGCTCTTCTACAAGATGGAGAAACACTCCAAGTCCTGGGATCTGAGCAATCTCTTCAGAAGGCAAGAGAGCAATAGAGGAAAAGGGAGAAGAGAGATTATGTGAACCAAGGTTTTATCATTCTCCTTCCTTTCATGGATTCATGGATTCATTTAAGACCCTATCATGTGTCAAACACTCTATTAAGTACTGAAGACACAGATGATAAAGATCAAAGAGTATCTGCCCTCCAAGAAAACACTTATACAACAATTAAATTAAATATAAAATATATGCCAAGTAATTCCTGAGTGAGAAGCTCACTGGCAACTGAGGGAAATCAAGGACTTTGTGCCCCAAGAGCAAACTAGAGCTGATTCTCAAAGGCATCTGGAGATAATAAGAGGAAGGGTTAAGGAGAAAGTATATTCCAGGTGTGTAGAATTTCAAAGGCACAGAAATTGAAAACTAGCATACACAAGGAAGAGCAAGCAGATCAGTCTGGTTAGAATGTAGAGTACATGAAGGGGAGTAATATATAATGAGTTTGGAATAATAAGTTGGAGACTTTAAAGAAAGAGCTTTAGATGTCAACAAAAGAGTTTGAATTTTATCCCATAGGCAATGGGAGCCACTGTACGTTCTTGAGCAGTGGAGTGACATGGTCAGACAATGATTTAAGATTGATGATTTGTCAGTTGTACGTAGAGGAAAGCCTAAAGACTTCAAGTAAGAAGGCTAATTAGTCTGAGCTAGGGTTGGGCTTGAATGAATAGAGAGAAGGGAATATAAAAAGAGAAATTGTGGAGCTGGAAACAATAGGCCTAAGCGATTGATCTGATGATGATTGTTGTTCAATTGTTTCAATCATGTCCAGCTCTTCATGACTTCATATGGGGCTTTCTTGGCAAAGACAGTAGAGATGTTTGCCATTTCCTTTGACAGGTAAGGAACTGAAAAGAACAGTTAAGTGACTTGCCCAGCATCACATAACTAGCAGGTTTGAAGTCAGGTTTGAATTCAGGTCTTCCTGATGCTACCTCCTAGATGATGATCAACTTTCTGTAATTCATAGAACCTCAGAGTCTGGAAAAACCTCGGGATCCATCTTGTCCCGTACACTTCTGACCCAACCTTCCCTCTACAGCATCCTCAACAACTGGCTGATCATCTTCCATTGAAGGACTCTAGAAAAGTGGAACTCACTACCTCACAGACAGTCCATATGTGTTGTCTATACCACCAGATGGCACTAATTGTTAGGAAGTTTTTTCCAAGAGACTCCAAATCTACCTCTAGGAGTCACCAGTGACTATCTATCTAATCAGAGTTTCTCCTTACATAGAGAGATCTCAAAGCTCTTTGTGGGCACTATGATTGAGCAAAAAGAACCAAGGACTGGAGATTAGGTTCCCGAGTTTGCATCCTGCCTCTGAGCTGTGTGAATTGGGGCCAGGCCCAGGACTCCATGGGATTCAGTTTTCTTTTTAATCAAATGAACGGATCAGAAGAGATGGACTTTCAGGTCTCTGATAGCTCTGGAGTTCAGTGGCTCTATAAGAACCACAGCTATCTCACAATGTTGGGTTGAAGATTAGATGAGGAAATTTTGAAACATTAAGATGGATATTTACAAATTAAAATACATCCTAAGGGAAGAGTAATCAGGAGGGAACCAGGATGGAAGCTCAGTTGTGTGAGAGTATAGAAGCAATGTTCAAAATCCTGGTTCTCTCAACTAATACCTCTGTCATCTTGTCTTTGGACAAATTACTTGACCTCTATTAGGCATCAGTGTTTTCAACTGAATAATGAAGACTTGAACTAAATTGCCTCTTAACTATCCTATAAACTGGAAGTAGAATTTCAGGGAAGAAGACCTATTTTAACACATTTTCTTGACATATCTTTTCATACTCAAAAAATTATTCAGTCGATGAGCAACAGAGCGTGAGTTCAAGCCCATCAGTTCTTATAATATCATTAGGTGGCTAAGTGATGATGCAGCACATAGAATTCTGGGCTTGGAGTCCAAAGACTCATCTTCCCAGATTCAAATCTGGGCTCAGATACTTCCTTAACTATGTAACCCTGGACAAGTCACTTAAAATATAAAATGAGGTGAAGAAGGAATTGACAAACCATCAAGAGAACCCCAAATGGGGTCACAAATAGTCAGACATGACAAACAATGGAACCACAATAAACATTTTAACTTCAAATTCATTGTTTTTTTTTCCTACTATATCACACTACATCACTTCATGTGTTTTTCTTAATATTCTATTTTTTTTTCAATCGGTAAGCTTTTTTCTTCCTTCTACTGCCCCTTCCCACCTCTACATTGAGAAAAAAAGAAAAACAAAATCCTCATATGTATAATATATATATATATATAAATTCCAAGCAAAATAAGTCCCCATATTCACCATATCTAAAGCTACAGGTCTTATTCCATATTCTAAGTCCATCACCTCTCTGGTAGGAGATGCTTCATGACTGGCCCTCTAGAATTATGGTTGGATAGCCCATTGATCAGAGCACTTGAGACTTTCAAAGTTGGTTTTGAGAAATTGGTTATTTTTTCAGTTGTAATTATATAAATTCTCTATTGGCTCTGCTCCTTTCACTGTGAGGGAGCTAATACAAATCTTGCCAAATTTATCTATAACCATCCCTTTTACCCTTTCCTATGACACAGTGGTATTCCATTACATGCATATCTTACATGTGTGTTAATATCCCTTGTTTCTCTCATTCCAAGTTCCATGAGGCTAGAGCCCATGTCACTTAACTTTATCTTCAGCTCATAACTTGCAAAGTTTAGTTAACACACCATGGAGTCCTCATGGAGGATCTTGCAAAGCCCAGCTTCTTAAATTGTACCTTACAACCTCATATGGGGTCTCATAACTGAATGTGCAAATCACAAAATTACAATTTATAATCAGTAAACGTTTGATTTGTATACCTATTTTATATATCTATTTATCTGGTGTCATGTAAACATTTCTTAAAATGTAAAAAGGAGACGTGAGTAGAAAAAATTTAAGAAGCCCTGCAATAGAGGAACACAATTATATACAATCTAAAATCATTTATTAGGAATAAAATGTGTTGGACAGCTAGATAGTGCAATGGAATCAGGAGGATCTGAATTCAAATGCAGCCTCAGATACTTAATATTTCTAGCTCTGAATCCCTTAATCCCACATGCCTGAAAAATATTCTATCTATTCAAAGCTCTGTGCTAGGCACTGGGGTAAAGTGAATGCTTAACTAAAGCATGACCCCTCATGGAGCTTCCAGATTAATACAGTATATGATGTATACACAGCTACAAAAATACAAAATAATACATGTAAGTCTCTCTTCCACTTTCATTTTTCTCCTTTGCTTCAAAGTGGCTTGAAAAACCAGAATAGATAATTGAGAGTTTTTGTTAATCTGGGTCCAACTGTGCTTCTAGATACTTGTAATATTGCCGGAATGTGTCAGTCCCAGCAATAGATTATTATTAGGAATGTAGCCATACTATAATAATGAGCTTAGGGTTGATTCATGGGAGTTATCAAAATAAAACCTTGGAAACAGTAATACAAAAATATCCACTGGCTTCCTCACCAGGCCAGCATAGGGATTAAAAGACAATGCTTGTAAAGCGCTTAGGGTTGTTTGCAGAAAGAAAAATCTATGAAAAAAAGAAATGACTTTTTTTCCCTCTGCTATTTCAACCCACTTAGAAAATTCTCAAGGCTATCAGGCATGCAATTCGCCCCAATGTAAGAGGGACCTTAGTGGACTAGGAAGAGGTTTTAATTCTGAATCAAAAGACCCAAGTTGCAATCTCATTATATTGCCTGTGTGATGGGTTAAGTCATTTCCCCTAATAAAGACCTTAATGTTGTCAGCTATAAAATAAAGGAGGAAGGGAAAGGAGAAGTATTAGGATCCCTCTGAGAGAAGAGAGTAGAATGAGTATGAATAGATGATCTTTAAAGTCTCTTAATTCTCACCTATGATCATATGAACTTTCTTGCTGAATTCAACTTGGAGTTAGGAGACTCCTTTAAAGATTCAATATGGCGGCAGCTAAATGGCACCATAGTTCAAATTTGGACTCAGACACTAACTAGCTGTGTGATCCATCAAGTCTTATAATCTCCAAAAAACAAATAAGATCAAATATGACCACTTATCAACTGTGGCATCCATGCAAGTGACCAAGCCCATCAAGAGACACTAGATTGAAGATTCAAGGGGCTTGTGTTCAAGTCATGGTTCTATAATATATCAGCTATTACTTGGGGCACATCATTTCTGGACTAAATGACCTGAGCCATCTCTCAATCTATAATTCTTTGATCTCTAGAACTTCTGACCTTACAGCCTTCTGGGGAAGACAAAGACAAGACACAGAAAAGAATCACCATCTTGAATACAAACTTCTTGAGTATTTTCTGGGTACCAGGCTGGATTCTTCTGGGAGATCCAAAATTTAGATAAGGCATTCAGCCCTTAGTCTAGTAGAACTCATAATGCCATATAATATGTAGTTAATGATGAAAACATAAGGTACTAAAAAGGTGCTGGAGAGATCACAGGATTTAGAATGGGCCTTCTGCCTAAGAGACTGAGAAGTCATTGTAGGACAGTGGGAACCATGCTGGACCTGGATTCAAATCTCACCTCTGACACTAAGAGTGTGATAATGGACAAGTTATTTAAATTTCTTTGAGCCTTGATTTTTTCATCAGTAAAATGGGAAAAATAATAAGACATATCACATAGGATTGTTATAAAGATCACACAAAATCACACATTGTTGTTTTTCAGTCATGTCCTATTCTTCATGACCCCATTTTGAGTTTTCTTGGCAAAGATACTGGAGTGGTTTGCCCTTTCCTTCTCCAGCTGATTTTATAGATGAGGAAATTGAAAAAAACTAAGTTACACAGCTAGTAAGTATCTGAGGCCAGATTTGAACCTAGGAAGATGAGTTTTGTTGACTCCAGGCCTAGAGCTATGCAAGAAAAATCAGATTAAAAGGGAAAAAAATTAGAAAGAAAATAAAATGCAAAGCAAACAACAACAAAAAGAGTTAAAATGCTATGTTTTATCGGTTTAATCTTAAATAAGTCATATCCCCTTTCTCTGGACCTCAGTTTCCCCAACTATAAAGTAAGATCAATATAAAAATCCTGAACTTGGAATCACAGAACCAAAATTTTAATCGCAGATTGGGCACTTATTAAGAGAACATAGAAAGGTCACTCCCTAATTCACTCAACAAACATTTTCAAGCAAATATTTTTGGACATTAGTTCATATACTAGGATCTATGTTAGGTGCTGGGAATAAAATGTCAAAAGTGAAACATTCCAGCTTTCCAGGAATTTACTTTTTTCTTTTTTTTTTTTTTCTGAAGCAATTGGAGTTAAGTGACTTGCCCAAGGTCACAAAGCTAAGAAGTGTTAAGTTTCCAAGGCTAAATCTGAACCCAGGTCCTCCTGACTTCAGGGCTGGTGCTCTATCCATTGCACCACCTACCTGCCCTGGAATTTACATTCCAATGGATGCTACAAGATATATAAAGCTGTAGCCACACTCCTTAAAGAAGAAGATTTGAAGCCCACCCAATCTATAGAGAGATGCAAAATAAATATAAGATGATTTGGGGAAGGGGTCTAGAAATTGCATAAACTAGGAAAGCTTTAAAAAAAAAAACTAAAGCTGAGGAATTCCAAGAAATAGCAGCGACATTTCAGAACGTTTTTCCTTCACCAATAAAAGGAGGGAATTAGACTTAGATGGTCTATGTTCCTGTGACTACATGACCTCAGAGGTACCTTCTACCCCTAGAGCTCTGGAAGTCTATAAAAGTCACCTCACACAAATCAGAAGATACTGTGCAAGAGGTGAGCATCATTTCTAATCCTATCTCTCTTCGAGTCTAGGTTAATGACCCCTGGCAGCTGTATGAGGGCTGGAGACTCCCATTTGCAAGGCTATTATGACATTCAAAAGGCAGCTGTCATGCAGTTCAGTCAGCAAAGAAAGATGGGTCACAGGAGCCAGCCCTGCTCAGAGATTCAGGAATCCATTCCCAAGCCTCTGGATATAGGTGTAAACAAATCCAACACAAAACCCTATAAACATCAGTTAGAGAACAGATTTCAGACCTGCAAATGAGCTCTTTGTGGGGAAGTCTTTGAAGACAACAGAATTAGGTTAACCCCAAATGGATGTTCATAAATATTTAGAATGCAATGATATAAACTTTGAAAGAGAGAAAAAGGCACACACTCACTTAAAAAATAATTAGAATAAGGGAAAGGTGTTATTTAGGAAACAAAACTAGGTAGAACATCTGTCTTTATTTAAAAAAAAAAAAAAACTTTCTCAAGAGTATTTCTCCAACTCCACTATTGGCAGTCTTCATTTCTTCGCTCTTAAAATAAGAATGCTCATACTTATGATGAATTCCCAATATGCTGTTGTGGGGGAAGTGTTTATGAACCTGAGAGTACTACATAAATGTGAGTCATTAGGTATCGTTAATGTTATTCATTGGACAAATCCACCCATGACCTCTTTCTCACTTTCCTCATCCAAAAGAGAGGTTGGGCAAGATGCTCTCTAGGGTTCTGTTCAGTTCTAACAGTCTCTCTTCTTTGGTACTTCCTCTCCAACAATTTTAAGATCCCTCCTTGTTCTGACATTCTATGTTCTAAAGAATCTCTCAGCTCTTACATTCTATGTTCCAAAGTCCCTTCTTACTTGATATTCTATGTTTCAAAATCCATTCTAGCTTGATATTCTCTGTTCCAAACTCCCTTCTAGCTTTGAGATTCTATGTTCTAAGACCTCTCCTGGGATATTGTATAGTTCTAAAGTGCCTCCCAGTTCCGACAACCTATGTTTTGAGGGAGATCCCATTCATCTATAATGCTAGATTGGGAATGCAGATACACAGAAGTAAAAGACAATCGAGAAGCAAAAAATAAGAACTGAAAAATCTACCCGAGAAAGGGGTACTGCTGGGGGCAACTGGCATCTGGAGGAATGGGATAGTATTGACCCAGGAAGAAAATTTCTAGACAAATCTAGGGGGAAAAGGGGTTATAGATGAGTGTGGGGTGGGGAATTTTATCATGGGTCAGTGTTCTTTATGTGATCTACAGTAATTGACACTTTTGAGAGAGAAGCAGAGTAGAAAAAGGGAATTAATGGGCTAAAATCTAAAAGATGGTAAGAGAAAACACTTAAATGGATACCTTGGAAACTTTGATTATAAGAATATATAGAAAAGAAAGAGCAGATAATTAAAGGGTAACTAATGGGCTCAAAACCAATGGTGAATTAGCAAAATGGCTACCCAAGCATGTGAATACTTCCCCCAGTGTGATGGGCAGATGAGAACAATTTGTTCCAGTAGCCATGAAGGCGAGCTGAAAGAGGCACTCTGGAACATTTAAAATTTGGTCAGATGCCAAGGTCATCCACTGCATCCCAAGCCATCCCCAGTCAAGCTGGTTTTTGTCTTGCCCACTGGACTTTAATGATTCTGGAAGAGAGAATGAGGTTCACAACTTTGCCCAATTCTACCTCAATAGAATCCCATTCATTGACTAAACATCATCCATTATGTCCTCTTTAAAAATGAAGGATCAACAATAACTAAATTTGGAATCTAGGGAACAGAGGACGAGCCCTTTTCTGCTACATAATTCTCTATATGACCATAAGCAAATCTTTTCATCTGTTTGTATTGTCTTTTTTCCTTCTGTAAAATGAGGGGGCTGGGCTCCTTGAGTTCTAAGATCCCTTCCAGCTCCAATTCCTAATAACCTTAGAGTAGGTAATATATGTACAGCAGGTAAAACTATCCTCCCAAATGCTGACTCAGCTCACCCACTGTAAAACACTAAGAAAGAAATTGTTCAGCCAAGCAGATACCACATAAATAGTAGAGATACTCATTAGTCATGGACAAATTAGCTTGGTGGGGGGGGGGTCTTTTAGCTGGGAAGGAGGGAGAAATATAGGTTTCTATCTATAAAAGAAATAAGATGTTACTTACTATTGCTCAGGGTGATAATAATAATGGCTCTCATTTATCTATTGCATTAATTCTATGACTGTGTCTTTTTTAAATTCTGGAACAATTCACATCTATACAACAGTTTAAAGGTCTAAGTGCTTTCTTCTCAACAAACCTGTGAGGAAGATAGGATAGGTAATATTATTCCCATTTCACAGATAAGAAAACTAAGGTTTAAAAAAATGAAATGGCCACATAGCTAATAAAGGTCAGAAATAAGATTTTAATCAAAGACTTCTGCAGGTCCAGCAAATTTTTTTCTTCTAGTCTACAGTGGTTCCAGTAGACTATAGAAATTATATCTAAAATATATATGGATATATATTTATACACATATATATCATTTGTAAATGTATATATTTATATATGATACATTTAATAGCTATAATTTATAATGTATTTAATGTATATCATATTTATAAACATAACATATTATATATGTATAAAATATCTACTAGAAACACACATGAAACCAGTTCTAAGTGAGTGACAGAGCTTGGTACAGTGGAAAGCGCTCTGGTTTTGGACTGGGAGACTCTGGGTTTCAAATCTCAGCTTTTTTGCCGTCTATATGACCTCAAGTAAGTAACCTTGAAACTCACTTTCCCCATTTGTAAAACAAAAAGTTGGACTAAAACAGCCTCTGTAGTGATCTTCTAGTCACTATCTTAGATATGAAAAGCTCCGAGAGCTAAACAGTTTAACAAGTCATACAAACATTAAAAGCCAGGGATTGAATCCAGATTTTCTGATTCTCAATCCGATATAAATTCTACTATAAAATATTGTCTCTCAGCAGTTGTGAACGAATCCTTCTTAAGGTTCTCAATACCTTGAAGAGGAGGAAGATATGTTTCTATATTTACAATTGAATATTATACCATACTCTCCCCTACAAATTGTAAGGTCCTTGAAGGGAGGCAATGTTTTGTTATTGTCTTTGTATGGCTAGTGCCTAGCTTAGCACCTAGCACATGGAAGATCAATAAATATTGAACTGAATTCAATAGAATTGAAAAATCCAAAGGATAGCTAGGTGATTCAATGGATAGAGCACTAAGCCTAAAGTCAGGAAGGTCTGAGTTCAAATCCAGCCTCAGACACTTACTAGCTATGTGACCGTGGGCAAGTCAATTATCCTTATTTACTATATTTCCTCATCTACAAAGCTAACTGGAGAAAGAATGGCAAGTCACGCCAGTATCTTTGCCAAGAAAATCCCAAATAAAGTAACAGAGTCAGACATAACTGAATTGACTAAACAAGAAAGAAGATTCATGAAAATGAATTTCTTACCAATGGAAATGAAAAATGGAACCTCGAAGCCATTTAAAAAAAAATCAGATGAGGTAATATTTGTAAAAAGTTCTTAGGGCAGAATGTGGCTATTATAGTGTTATATTAATGCTTCTCCTCTTCACAAAAATCATAGCTTTTCGAGCTAAAAAAAAAAAGCTCAGAATTTATCTAGTCTTTTCACTGTGAAAGAAAAGTGATTTTTACAAATATCAAGTGATAAAGCTAAGATCTGAATCTAGGACTCTAAGTCCAGCAGCCAGCCTGAGCAGAGGAAACCCTGCTAGAGCAAGCCAGGACAAGGGACTTCATGTGACATGGAAAGATCAATAGATTAAGAATTATTAGACCTATATTCTAGTGCCAGTACTGCACCTAAAATCACAAGGTCATCTAGCCTAACTTTCTCGTTTTACTAATGAGGAAACTGAGGTCTACAGAGAATACTTAGTAAGTATGACTCAGAGCAAATCACCTCTCTTTGAAATTCAGTATCCCTGCCTACAAAAATCAGCCAATTGGGCCACAGGAACCATCATTCAGAACTTGGCGAGACCTCAGATATCATCTAAATGATATTCAAGCCCCTTTCCAGCCTTAACATTTTGTCTTCAGAAATCCCTCCAAGCTCTGACATTCTCTGTTCTGGGAATCTGAGTTCATCCCCAGCTCTAATATTCTGTGTTCTATATTCTCGATTACAACATTATATATAAAGCTTTAATTTAAATGTTTCTATCAGTTCTTAGAGTGGCCTGCAGTGACCCAACCCTGGAAGGGGATCTTAATAAGGTTCAAGAGACAGGTGCAAAAAAATGAGAAAAAAACAGATGTGTGAAAGAGGGGAGAAAAGAGAAAGGAGAAATTCTAAGGAGAGAAGAGAGAACCACTGGGGGAAAGGAGGGGCAGCAAAACGAGAAAGGAAAAACACAAAGCAAGTGTTTCATAAATTACACTCCTACCTAATGCAGATTTGAAATGAAACCAAGGCCCTGAAGCACAAATCTCAGAGTATTTTCCAGGGTCCACATGTGTATCAATGAGTATCCAGATAGGAACAAGATTTCTACTCTTCAAGGGTCCCCCCAACAGACTAGGCATTTCAACCATTACAGCCAACACTCCCCAGTGGTCCCTGGTTCCTGAATATTTTTAGAATGAAGTCATTACTATCATTTATTTTTAAAATACTAGAAACAGTCCAATGGAAAAAAGCCCTCCAGCTGCTTTCTGGGGACCCATGCGATTATCTCTGTTTCCCATATGGAGAAGCTGAAAATCAGAGATATTAAATGGCTTGCCCCAGGTCACACACAAAGTCAGTGCAAAAGTTTGGAATAGAAACCTTCTGACTTCCATGCCTCCTACCAGATCAACTCTTTATCACAGGGCTTTATCAAACTTTATCTGACAACTTTCCAGAGTAAGACTCCTGCACTCACACCCCTCCCTTCCTCTCCTGGCAGATCTACAGCAGAATCTGGGTCTCAATTAAGAAAAAAATTGAGAACAGAGAGAAGGTTGGGACTGTGGATAGAGTTGTAGGGGGAGCAAGAAAATTTTGTGATAATTAGCATTTAAATGCCAAAGGCTTTTCATTAAACCAAGGTGGGTCAATATTATCCTTCGAATTTTATGAGCCAGATCGAGACAACCCCCTCCCAAAAACCCTCCCAATAATAGGATTAAGAAAAGAGATCCCTCCACTCAGGAGGAGGTTGAGGTGGGATGGGGTGAAGGGGAACATAGGGATCTGGAAAACAATCTGTATTCCAAGGGATCTCAGTTTGCTTCTCAGCACTAAGATCTGGAATAAATCACCGAACATTTTTGAATTGAACTAGAACTGGAAGGCATCTTCCAGCTATAAATCTTATAGAATTTTTATAAGGACCCTTGAACTTTAAAATTCTCCTGAGATCACAGATCACACTATAACTCATTGGCAATTACTTATTTGATTTGTACTCCAACAATTAGTACTTCATGATAAGGCTTCACTGTAGGTTAATTAATGTCCTCACATATCTGTATATGTTTTGACACAGACAAAGACCTAGAGCAGAGGTTCTTTCAGGACCTAGAGTAGGAGTCCTGAATTAGGATAGGGAAAGGCTACATCTTTGTTTCAATGTTTTGAGAAAGAATCCTTAGGTTTCACCAAACTACCCAAGGGGGTCATGGCACAAAAATGCATTTAAGAACTATCTATATAGTTTAATGCATTTAAAATTGGGGAAAGTGAGTTCAAAGATGGGATACTGTTTGCCCAAAAATACATAATTATTCAAGAACAGAGTGCTAAACTTCATCCTCAACAAGTAAATCTTCACCTTGAAAACTGACCTTGACTTCACTATAATTTCAATTTACTGACCCTACTTTTTCCCTCTGCAGCCCCAAAGAAAAAATGATCTTATGTGATATCTTAGCACCTACTCTGTGAAATCCCTGTATTGGAAACTGGAAGTACAAAGAGGAAAAGCTGAATGATCTCTGTCCTCAAAGAACATAGAGTCGCCTTTGTAGAGGAAATATGACATCAATGGAAATAAATATAACACAAAGTAGATTTTGATTGGAACAGAAAAAAAAAGCGATAAAGCGCTCTAGGAAAATTTGAAGAGGGAGGGAGTACTTTCAGTTCAATTCATCAAAACATTTATGAAGCACCTATATGTGTCAGGAGAGAGGCAACATGGCTTATGGAAAATAGGGGTTCTTAATCTTTTTTTCATTACAGATCCTTTTGGCCATCTGGTGAAGTCTATTAACTCATTTTCAGGATAATGTTTTTAAATGTATAAAATAAATTACATAATATTACAAAGAAAATCAATTATATTAAAATACAGTTATGATTTTCTTTTTAAATAACCAGTTCATGGACTCCAGGTTAACAATCCCTGTCTGGCTTAGAGGATAAAAACCCAAAATGGATCTCAAGAATACTGGGTTTTCAGGTCCTGCTTCTGGCATATTCTAGTACATAACTTAATCTTAGTGCCCCAAACAACTTTCTAAAACACATCTGCATTAACAAAGGGAGTCACCTCCCTAAAAATAAACTTCTTATGCTGATGAAATCACAGATCTAGTGTGTATATGTGTATATATTTTGTCAATGTCTATGAATATTGTTTATATATAATTATCTATATGTAATTGCACATATAATTATATATAATTGTATATATTTATGCATATATGGATAATTTTAAAAATTGTATAAGGTGTTGAGCTTACACAAAAACAAAAATAAATCAGCCATTGGGTTTAAAGAGATAAAACCTTCTGAGGATAAAAAAAAATACAAATATGTAAGGTAAAAAGTGAGAGGATGCTAATAATTAGAGGGTCATTACAATGGAAGATAAAATTTGAGTTGTGTATTGACAATACATAGGTATTAGAGTAGACACATCCTTCTTGCTGGGGATAGCCAGATATCTGAAGAAAACATGACACTTTCTCTTCCCTGAACAAAGTATCCCAAGCTCCTTCCATCAGTAATCCCATGAAATCCTAGATTTCTCTTCATTCTGGTTTCCCTCTTCTGATTGAGATCCAGCTCAATAACAACCTGGCTAAAATGGAACACCCAGAACTGAACATAACGCTATAGATATGATCCGACTTGAGCAAAGAAGGGACTCCCACAATCTGAACAGCAAAGATGCTCCAGGTGAAACCATAGCCAATGGCCAAGCTACAGCCTTAAATGGCAAAACCAGTTTAAAAAGTGATTGCTCCTGAATGATGGGGGAGCAAAAAGTTCTCTGCTTTCTTCATAATTTCAGTACTGCTATTGGAATATCAGAATGCCTCCTCTTTAAATCCCATTTTCTATTCTGATCTTCCAATTCCTTCTTTAGAGAACAAGCAAGACTATTTGATAATGAGAAAAATATCACCCAAATTAATTCAGACAATAATTAGCCATTACTCTTATCAGAAGCTCCACAGGTCCCTTTAGATAGAACTGTCATCATTTAGGGGAAGGGACAGAGTTCTAATCACTCAACATCCAATTCTCACACCTGGGCTAGAGAACAGGAATTATTCTATTATAAAGCACATTTTAGAAGATCCTTATTTGATGATCAACTGTGAAAGACTTGGCTACTCTAATTAAGACAATGATCCAAGACAATTCCAAAGGATGAAAAATGCTACCCACCTTCAGAGAGGAAACTGATAAACTCATGTAATCCTTAAAACAGTCTCCTAAGCGCATTCTCGGAATGTACTCCATCCTAGGTTCTCTCAATTTTTCTTTCTGGTCTTCAGTTTCTTCATCTGTAAAATGGGGGAGGCAGAACTATATATCTCCTAAGGCCCTTCCCAATTCTGAACCTATAATCTTTTTTGAAGTGGAAAGAGCTTTATTAAATGTTATAACCTAACATCTGCATGAGCAGTTGTTATTGTTACTATACAGGCTCTCAACATTCAAGGTTAAGATCAAGTACCTTCCTCATCATGTCTTTTCTTATACAGCAGTCAGGGCTTTCTCAAGGCTGGAATCACTTATGTTTGCTCATTTACATCCAGATTTTTTACATCTATATTCCATGAAGGGAAGGTCTAATTGGTTGGTTGCTACCCTTATGTCCTCAATGCCCCACAGAGCGTCTCCAATAGAGCAGACATTTTTAAGAAATATATCAAAGGTTGAGTAGTAGGTTGAAATAGATGACCTACAACATCCCTTTCAGCTCTGGGATCCCATAATGCTTAGTTTGAACTTTATTATGTAAGCAATAAGGCTTTTTGAGCAGAGAAATGATGTAATGTCTACTTTTAATTTATGGAATGAATAAGTTTATGACTTATAAAGTCTCTGCTTTCTTATTACTAATTCCAAGGAATTTTCTTTCATCATCAGAATTCAACTTAACATATATGACTCACTTAACAATAAGAATAATACATTTCTAAAGTGTTTGAAAATTAAAGTTTTTTTTCTTTACTACAGTCATCTTAGGCATATGAGATATGCCCATTTTATAGATAAGGAAAGTGAGGTTAAGTTGAGTGACTGTCAAGAATTTCATAATTAGTATCAGAAGTAGACTCAACTCCAGGTCTTCTAATGCTAGTTCTATTGCTTTTACCACCTTTTCCACCCCAATGAAATAAATCTTAAGATGGATGAGTTGAATTCAATTCAGTTCAATTCAAACATATATTAAGTGTCAACTATGTGTAGCTGTGTTATATATCATGAGGAAGTAAACTATTAAAAAAAAAAGTTTAAAGTCTAGTGAATGTAGTAACTGAAAATAAATAGGGTAAATGTCTTGGGGTCTCCTGTCTTACTGACATGGGACCAAAACTCTGAGCACCATTTCCCTAAAGTCACCTTGGAGAATGAACCACAGAAGGCTATTGCTGAAAAGAATCAAAAAATCTTAAAAAATGGAAACTACTCTGCTCCATCTAAGATGGAACATTAAAATTAAATGAATACTAGATCAAATGAAGACATTTTCATATGGTCTTAATTACAAGACTCTGAAATACTTTAATAAATGCATACTGTCCTCAAATGCTGATCTCCAACTCCCAAATGAAAGCCTAACCTCTTCCAAGACTCCCTTGATCTTTGTTGTTGGGACTATTTCTCCCAATCCATTCACTTAACATAAGTTTCTTCTGCCCCTCAAATGCACTTCCTAAGTAACATTGTGCGTAGCCAATGAGCCCCTGGAGAGAACTGAGATTAATATGATATTGCGCTCATCATTAATTTTAGGCTTTAGGGCATTGGCTAATCACTTGAGCTAAATAAGAACTCATTCCCATTTCTTATGTAAAGATAGTTGTTGGATATTTTCTTTATCTTATTCAAGAACTTAGCCACTTTATTATCAACCCTGAATGACAGAATTCTAGAGCCAAAAAGGACTTTAGAACACAGTAGATTAAAACCAGAATGAATCTCAGAATATAGGACACTGAATGTCAAAGCTAGAAGGAAGCACAAGACATAGATTATATTTATATTCTAAGGGGGCACAATATTTCTCAAGTTCTACTATGCTGCTCATTTGCCAGTACAAAAGACAGCATGCCAAACTAGAGAAATTATATTTTTGTGGAAATTATTGATCTCTTCATTCACCTTATAAATCATTTTAATCAATACAAAAAAACTTTGAGGTTTGAAGACCATGGGCAGAAAACTCAAACTGAAGAAAATGTGGCAACTGGAATAGCCAGAGAATTTTGTCTATTCCCCATTGCCCAGAGTACATTATATTTGGGCTTCTATTTGAACAGATCAGCCAAGATGGTCTGAATTTTGGACAAGTTAAAAAACAGAGACATTTTCCCAAAGGACTGCTAGAAACAGAACTCAACTTGAGGCTCAAAGCAAATAGGAACTTAGCAAGATAGAAAAGTGATCTCAAAAGTCTCGATTCTACTTTCATACCTCTTCATCAAGTCTCCCTCATTACAGCATCTTCCCACTCAGATCACACTCAAAAGTCATAACATTTTATTAATAATAACAATACCTATAACAATAACTAGAATTTCATAAATCATTTAAAGGTAAAATTCAAATATTACCTCATTTGACCCTCACAACAACCCTGGGGGAAAGGTTCTATTATCTCAATTTTACAGATGAAGAAAGTTAAGTGATGTGCCCACACCCAGCTAGTAAATGTCTCAGTTGGATTTGAATTCAGATATTCTTGATTCCAAGTCCAGTACTTTATTATTCACTATGTCCTCGCTTCATAAACTGTAGTTCACAATCCCATATTCACATAACTGAATGTGAGGTCAAGAAATTATTATTTAACATCAATAAGTGTTTGGTTTGTATACTTATTTTACATACCTATATACACTCAAGGTCACATACACATTTCTAGGGTAAAAGGGGTCATACATGGAAAAAGTTTAAGAAGTCCTGCACTATATACTACATAGCTACCTAGTCCCACTCCCCTACCCTAAACGTCTATCAGGGGTCCTCAAACTTTTTAAATAGGGGGCCAGTTCACTGTCCCTCAGACTATTGGAGACTATGGTAAAAACAAAAACTTTGTTTTGTGGGCCTTTAAATAAAGAAACTTCATAGCTCTGGGTGAGGGGGATAAACATCCTCAGCTGCTGCATCTGGCCTGCGGGCCATAGTTTGAGGACCCCTGCAAGTCTAGATGATCCCACAATACTAGAGATTTATTCAAAATTACATGGATTCCTACAAAAGAACCTTACTGCAAGATCCAAACCTTTATTTCACTGTGCCCTTTATAAGCAGCTATTTTCTAGTAATGCTAGCTTTGCGGGAGGACTGCCCACTGCAGCTAAAAGGTCATTTATAATTATAAACCACCTTACTTTGGATATCCTATTTGGTATTCTTAGAAGTCGGTGAGGTATTACAACACCCACTTTATAGATAAGTAAACTAAGTCACAAAGAGTACCTAGTTCAAGGGCTTTACATCATCCCCTTTTGTTCTTTCTATGTTCCAGTCAAAACAGATTACTAATTGTTCTCCAAATTCAGCATTGCTTTTCTTGCCTCCATCCTAGGAAGCAGCAGAGACATCACTACAAGACACATCCTAAGAAATATCATATAGAGGAAAGAACACTAGGCTTGGATTCAAATTCTCTCTTTAACACATTTCTTTTATTTCTCTACCTCTGATTCTCACTCTTCCCATCTGTAAAATGAAGATCATAAAACTCATATTATAGTCCCTCAGGGTTGTTATAAAGGAAATATTTTGTAGAAGTGGTAGTACAAAGGAAAGACCACTTTATTTGAAATGAATAAACTTTCCATATACAACACTTGAGGCTGGACCTGTTTCCTCATATGTAAAATGATAGTATTAGACTAGACAGCTTCCAAAGCCCCTGGCAAATCTAAATCGATGATCCCATTTTGACAATGAAGACTAAGCCTAAGAGTGTTTTTTATTAGCAATAGTAATTATTATTATTATTATTACTAGTCTTGGCTCAGGTTCCCTCCAGCTCTGAAAGCCAGTGGTTCTGTATTTTCATGCAGCCTCAGAGTTTTCAGCAAAGTCGATGTCTCTCTCTCTAAAACGAAAGATCCAGCCTTGGTTCCCAAGCACTGAATCCCAACAAGCTCCAAAATCCTTCCAAAAAGAAATGGAAGCAAACAGAGGCAGAGAGATGTGAGCTGACTTTTAAATATCACCTATCACCAAAGCAGCATCCACAGATGGGTTACGGCTTCCTCTGTTTATAACGGAATACCTCGAGGTCTTCCAAATGCAGAAAAGAAATGAAAGCAAGGCAGCCCATGTTTTTACCATTCCATATACAAATAGCCTCAATATATGACTTTCCATTGAGAGACCTGCAGAGTATCAGGGGACAGCAAGAAGATAATTATTCCATGGGATCCAAAGATATGTCTCGAGGACATAAATCTAGAGAAATCTCTATGGAAACCTGCCAAAATGCATGTTGTTTTTATTAATCCTCTCGGAGCTATATCTCTGGGATAGGCAGCCCCACTTACACCACGCTAAAGGACAAGCATACTTCCTGTTAAGGAATATTGGGTGGGTGTGTGTGTCAGGGGTGGATAAAGAGACAGACATCAGATAGATAGGGAATGAAGAAATAGGACGAGGAAGTGAGGGAGGGACAGACAGTGGAAGTGAGAAATAAAGAGAAAGGAGAAAGAGAGAGAGAGAGAGAGAGAGAGAGAGAGAGAGAGAGAGAGAGAGAAGAAAAAAGGAGAGACAGAGAGGAAAAAGGGAGAGACAGAGAGGAAAAAGGGAGAGACAGAGACAGAGACACACAGTGACAGAGAGAGAAGGAGGGGGAGAGAGACAGAGACAGAGAGAGAGAGGGAGGGGGAGAGAGACAGAGAAGGAGGGAGAGAGATACAGAAAGAGAAACTGAGACACAGAGAGAGAAAGAGAGAGGGTGAGAGAGAGAGAAAGAGAGAGAGAGAGAGAGAGAGAGAGAGAAAGGGAGAGACAGAGAGAAAGGGAGAGACAGAGAGAAAGGGAGAGACAGAGAGAAAGGGAGAGACAGAGACAGAGACTGTGCTAAAGTAGGTAAAATGATTTTTAAAGCCAAAGCAGCTCAGACCATAAGATAACAAGGGATAAAAGGAAAAAAAAAAACCTATGGCTCATACTAGTCTATGAGGAGACATAAAATATTAGAACCAGAAGGTCTCTTTAAATATACAAGGAACATCAATTCTAGAAGGAAGCTTAGAACTAGAATTTTAAAGCTGAAAGAACACTTAAGACAAAAATCTTAGAATTAGGAGGAACCTTAGAACCTAGAATGCTAGTACTTGAAGGGAACTTAGAATATAGAATGTCAGAGCTAGAAGGGACCTTCTAAAAGAGGATATTAGAGCTAACTGTCCTATCCAGTCTCAATCTGCTATCTAATAATTTTGTGAATTCATCGCCCCACCCCCACACCTAGAATGCACTTACTCCTTAACTTTTCCAATTGCTGAAATCTTCCCCTTTCTTCCAGGCTCAGCTCAGGTGCCCACTCCTCAAAAAAGAAGAAAAAAAAAACCTGCCAGATTTCCCTAGATGAAAGCAGTCTTCCTTTCTTTAAGCTTTCCTTGAGTTAAAAAGGAAATCTTATCTTATCTAGACATCCCTTTTATTTTCATCATACGCTGAATTCAGACAGTTTGGAAGATTTGTACCAGTTGATAATTCAGTACCAAATTTCTATATGTATCATCCTCCATTGGACTTTAGAGTCCTCAAAGATAGGACCTGTGTAATTTTTCATTTCTGTATCTCATATGCACAGTTTTACAAAGAATAAGAATTTAATAACTATCTGTACAATTAAATTTTTATTGTTGAATCATAAAGCATTTGTAAGGATAAGTATTATTGGTATGTCTCTGTCTTCCTTAAAATCTCCTCTCTTTAAAAACTTTCTTTTTCTTTCTATTCTCCCTCTTTTCCCTCTTTCTTTCTGTTCAACATGCCAGAAAAACAAGATTTAAATTCTTCACTCCCCTTTTTCCCTGCCCCATAATTAGGACCAATATATTATCAGTGTTGTCATTCGATTATTTTTTGGCCATTTTTAACTCTTTATGACCCTCTTTGGGATTTTCTTGGCAAGGATACTGGAATGGTTTGCCATTGCCATCTTCAACTAATTTTAAGATAAGGAAAGTGAGGTAAACAGGGTTAAGTAATTCTTATTAACTCAGGATCCCACAAAATCCCACAAAAAAGTATCTGAGGCCATAATTAAACTCTGAGATGAGTCTTCCTGACTCCAGGTCCAGTGCTTTTTGTATTATGGCACCACTTAACTGCCTAATATCCATATAGTCTTGGTGGAACCACTTAAAAAATCCTTGGGCTTCAATTTCCTCATCCATAACATAAGGGCACTGAACTTGACAGCTTCTTTGGTCCTTTCTAGTTTTAAATCTATTATGCTGTATTCCCATGATTCTTTTGCCCTTTCCCAGAGCTCTTCTTTCATACACATGCCTTCCTCCCCTGATAAGCTCCCCTTTGTCTCTCCTTCCCCTTCATCTTCCTCATCTCATAACCCAGCCTCATCTCCATTGAATGAAAGCTTCAGGGTCCCTTTACATCTCAGCTCATTTCCATCTTGTGTTCTATCCCCTTCTTGCCTCCTCAGAACATTTCACATGTGCTGAATTCGCTGTAGAATTGTTTTTAATTAAAAATTAAAGGGCCCATGGTATTTTCTCCTAGAGATGAAATATGACCTGGGTGTCCTGATCAAACTCCGTCTCAGGTAATCATCCTGGTACTTCATCCTGCCTCTTTAAAAAATCTCTCAGTAGTTTCAGTCAGATGAGCTATTCAGCCTTCCCTTCCTAAAATGCAAATATTTAGCTTTCTTGCCAGGGCTGGTCCTTAAATTCTCCTTGTAAGTTGCAGGTGTCTCTAAAAAGCCCAAGGAGTACAGTTTATAAGATTTTTATAGAAACTTCAGAATAAAGAGTTAAGCATATATTTAAGATCAAACTTTAAAGCTGGGAGAGATCTTAGGAATAAAATCCAATAAATCTAAGTTTTCACAGGAGAAACCAGACCCAGAAAGGGGAAGCAGTTTGGAAGAAGCATTTATGTAGTATCTATATTGTGCTAGGAACTGGGCTGAGTACTTTGCAAATATTTCATTTGCAACAACCTTAAACTGTTTGTTATTATCCCCATTTTACAGTTGAGGAAATTGAGGCAAGCCTTGTTAATTGAATTGCCCAAGGTCATACAGCAAAACAAATATCTGAGGTTACACTTGAACTCGGGTCTTCCTGACTCTAGCCCCAGCATTCTATCTATCATGCCTCCTAGCTGTAGCTGAAAGGCAGATAGGAGATGACCAAAGATAAACTTTGCATATTTTTAAATTTTTGCTTAGGATTAGTCCTATCTCTTCCCTTTTCCCAGTTAAAGACAAAAATTGCTCATATTTAACTTTGTCAAGTCCCTGACCCATCATTGCCCTACTTGAAAAGCCGAGATGAAGGAAGTTGGAACCAATCTTCCTCATTGAGGAAAATGAGCTTCTTGCCCTCTATCAACCTTGGGAGTAGACAATTTTTCCTCTCTTACATGAATATTATTACTATCAGAAAAGCTTTAGAAGACACCATTCATCTAGTCCAACTTTGCGTCCATTGCAAGTGTCCCCAATACAACATTCCCAATAAGGTACCATCTAGCCTTTGAAAGAAGGCTTTTGATGACAAGATACTCATTACCTAATGAAACTATTCATCTTAATTTTAGCCAGCTCTAATTGTTACAAAGCTTTACCATAAAATAAATCACTACCCCATTTCCCTACAAATTACATAGTTTAGAATTTCAGAATCATAAAGGACTCTAAAATCTACCCTATATCTACGGTAGGTATTGCCCCTTCAGCAGCACTGTCAACAAGGAATCATCCAGTCTCTCCTTAAAGGCTTCCAATTATTCCCATTCTTTGGTCTCACTTCTACCCTACAGGACTCTGCAAAATTAAGCCAAACCCTCTTCCATATGATAACACTCCAAACACTTGAAAATAACAAGAATAATTTCTTTTCTAATTTCTTTTCCTCTCCATTCCTTCCACTACATTATATACACACACATATGCACACAGTCTTGTCCTTCATTAGAGTAAAAGAGTAAATGCTCATTGTTTTCTTTTTTCCAGATTAATACCCAATCATTCCTCAGGTGCTATAGCTATCATTCTTATCATTCTCTTTTAGAAAATTTCAATTTTGTGAATACCTCTAAATAGAGGTTCAAATATGAACTAAATAGAGCAGCCATGGTGTGACTACTCCAGAGCTCAGTGGGATTACTTCCTCATTTATCCTGGACATGAGACTTCTATTAATGTAGCCTAAAATCAAATTATGCCCTCTGGCTACCCCATCACCATGCTGAATCACTTTGAATTTCTTACCACAAAGGAAAACAAACAAAAACCTACCACAAGTTTTGCCCACATGAACCACATCTACTCTCTCCTCCATTTGTGAAGTTGATTTGTTGAAACTAAAGTCCACCTTTCACATTTAAGCCAAACAAATTTCATCCTGTTAGATTCACCCCATAGATCCAACCTGTCAAAATCCTTTTGGATCCTAAAGCTACCTACCATCCAATGCATTTGTTCTCTCCCTCTGTCTCACGTCATCAATAGAATTGATAAGTATGACAGTTATATCCTCAGCTACAAATCATAGATAAAAATGTCAAAACCTATCAGGACATATTTTCCTGACCCTCTACCAGAAATCTCCTTTTGGAGATAGAATCATACCAAGAGAATGATTAGCTCCCCCTCACTGGAGGCATCCAATTGGATGCTAGATGGTCACTAGGATTACAGTAAAGAGGGAAACTCAAGGAGCTGAATCATTTTCCATCTTTTTTACCCCAGTACCAAATAAAGAATCTTGAACACTGAAATTATTTAAAGTTTGCTTAAAGGACACTTTGCATAACTTTGCTTCCAAATCTAATTTACTATATCAGTATAGTGGGTTTGAAGTCAGGGCCTAGATTCAAATCCCAGTTTTTCTACTTTTTACCTTGAGAATAAATCAATTCCTTGAGTCTCAGGGAATTTTTTATTTATTCACATATTTATTTAGAGGCAACTAGGTGGTACTATGGAAAGATCATTGGACCTGGAAGTTCCAAGTTCAAAATTAGCCTCAAATAATGGTAGCTGTGTGATACTGGGCAAGTTACTTAACTTGTGATTCTGGTTTAAAAAAACTCACTCTCTTGAATCCATCTCCTATGCCCTTGGGGTCCCCAGTTCCAGAGTAGTTGTCCCCCTCTCTTGTATACAACTATGTTAGTCCTTCAGGTCTTTTATAAGTCCCAGTGGGACCCTGACACATTATCTCATAATATCAGGGAGAGCCTGCATTCAAATGTTTTGTTTACTTTCAGGGACTTTTTCTGAGGCAGAATCAAACCCTAAAGGGACAGACTCACAATAGGAAATCTATAAAACATGTCAATATTCCCGAGTCCTCCCGCTAAGAGGAACACAATTTTTTTTTTCATTTTGTTTCATGAGGCCGTTATTGTTGAGCAGACAGCCCAAGCTCAACACGGGTTCTGAAGAAATGTTTTTAATTATATTTTAAAGAGATGTTTGAGCACATGTACTGCATTATTTCTTCATTCCAATAATTTCTTTTTGTACATAATATGCTGAAAACCAGATAATGGATTTCATTACTCAGAAACATTAAAAATGAAAACAATAAAAACAAAAACACTCAAGACAAAACATCCATTTACAGGATGTAATTCTTAATCACTTACATCAGGTCCTACTGGGGGAAAAACGATTTACAAAGCCCTTCAATACAAAAGTTCAGAGCAGGTTAGCTGTAGTACTGGACTTTCCTAGATAAACCCCAATTTCTATTACTATCCAATCAGATGATGAACAAATTGCATAAATGCAAATTTAGGAGTACACATGAATATTGTGGTGTAAGTAGTCCAATTTAGCATGTTTAATTAACTTTCAAATTAAGTTTCTTATCATCATCACTATCATCTGGCTTTTAAATAGAAGAAAAATGAAAATTCCTGAGATCTTTAGCCAGAATTATAAGAAGTTGAATAGTTTTCCAAAAGCACACCTCTTCACTCCAAGAACACTTCACTTTCCATTACACTTCAAGATATGTCTTATTCTTTGCCTAACTCATAGACTGTAAGCAATAAGATCTGGAAACATGTCTTATTCACTTTTATTGAGACTTGCACTTAGTAGGTATCTAATAAATGCTTATTATATTAAGCTTTATTATCAGACTTTAACATCTTAAATTAGTTAATTGGATTAGCTACTGAGTCACTGAACAAACAGGGATAGAAAGAAATTGGATACAGATCACGGGGAGTTCTAATAGAGAGCACCCACTGAAAGGAAAGGGCAGCTAGGTGGGGCACAATGGATAGAACACTGAGTCCAAAGACAGGGAGACTCATTTCCCTAAAATCAAATCCAGTCTCAGACACTAATTAGCCATGTGAGCCTCAGCAAGTCACTTAATGTTTGTCTCAGTCTCTTCATCTGTAAAAATGAGCTGGAAAACAGCAAACCACTCCACTGTCTTCACCAAAGAAACCCCATAATGGATCATGAAAAATCATGACTGAAAAAGACTGAACAACAACAAATTAACATGGAAGGACTCTAATGATCAACACTCCACTAGCCTAACAAAAGGGCAAGGGAGTGGGGGAAAAAAAAAAAAAAGGAGCCAGTTAAGGGACATGAAACATGTGGGGAAAGATCAAGGGAGGTTCCAAGACCTCCAAAATAACCTGTAGATATGTAAATTTGCCACAGTGATATTCATATGGTTGTATTTATCATCATGAAAGAATGGCATTCATGATATTAAAGTAAAGCAAAATTGCACTATTCTTGAGCATGCTGGCTATTTGTAATCCACATTTAATCTTTTGTGGCATTAAAAATTAGATGCATACTTTGGGACACTGTGATGAATGTACAGGGAAATATTGCTCCCATTTGTTATTTAGAATAATAGGAAGTGAGGTTCAAATGAAGTCAAAAAGCATTTATTGAGTATCTACTATATTCCAGGTACTGCCCAAAGGAAGGGAGAAGACCAGGATTTATTGGGTATTTACTAGGTGCCAGGCACTGTGTTAAGTGCCTTACAAATATCATCTTGCTTGATCCTTACAACAAGCCCTGGAAGATAGGGGCTATTACTATTCTCACTTTATAGGAAACACATAATAGAGGATACAAAATATGCCTAGGGTGACACAGCTAGTAGGTGTCCAAGGACAAATCTTCCTGACTCCAGGTCCAGCATGCTCTATCCACTGCTCTACCTAGCTGCTAAGCACTGGGGACGCAAAGAATCATGAAAAGCAGTCTCTGTTCTCAAGAACCTCACTTTAATGAACAGAACCTTGGATTTGTAGTGCAAGGAATAATCTATGTTCAACCAATCAAGAAATAAGCATTTATTAAGCACCTACTATGTGCCAGGCGCAATGCTAAGCTCTGGGTCCAAATCCTAGTTCTGCAACTTATTCTATGTGAAATGAGCAGTCTCTGTTCCCAAGAAGCTCACTCTAATGAACAGAATCTTGGATTTGTAGTGCAAGGAATAATCAATGTTCAACCAATCAAGAAATAAACATTTATTAAGCACCTACTATGTAACAGGTGCTATGCTAAGCTCTGTGTCCAAATCCTGGTTCTGCAACTTATTCTATGTGAAATAATGGGCAAGCCTTTCTTTGATAAACAGAATCATACTGGAGCACCTGGGAGCTCAAAGGAACCTTTGAGAGCATTTAGTCCAAGGGATTCCCGCATGAAAGTGTTTCTACAATTATTTAGGGTTCACAAAGCACTTTCACATGTATCTCATTTTGTCCTCAGAGCCTTGTGAATTACTCAAGACAGGGAATAATTTCCCCTCTGCATCTATTTCCCATTTTAGAGATGTGGAAATGGAGGCACATTGAATGACTTATCCAAAGTCTCCCAGACAATAAGGGGCAAAGCCAGAATTTGATCTCAGTTCAGACTGTCTTCTAATCCAGCGATATCTGTTCTGTGACATGTTGATGATTTCCCCCAGGCACACATCTAGACCTTCCTCGTTCTTCAGACCTGAGCCCAAGTCTCATTTCCTCCTAGGACCCTGTCAGGACTGACATTGTTTCACCTTTTCTTCTAAAGAGCACTTAAGGTTTATTCCATATAACTCAGTATTCAAAAAAAAAATTATCTTCTATTAGAATTTAGCATGTAGAGACATTCAGAGTAAATACTGATTGTCCAAAATCACTTCAAACACATTAAAAATGCAATTTTGGGAAGATGGAAAGAGCCTTAGTAGCATGAGATACAGAGCATTAGAAAGTGAAAGGACCTTAGAACATAGACATTTAGAGCTAGAATGATCCTAGGAATGTGAAAGTAGACTGTTGGAAAAAGAAGGTGTCTTTCATCATAGAACGTCTGAGCTTCAATGAACCCCAGAACTTAAACCACGGAACATTAGATCTGGAAGAAACCTTAGAATATAAAACTTGGAATTTTTAGTTATTAAATACTTTAGAACATAGAACAAAGGACCTTCCCAATCAAAGGGGATTCTCCTGAAAAGGGACTCAAAATCCACCAAAATCACTATTTGCCCCAGACACATAGATTCTGTTGGATTGATGTGTTTTATTTTTAGAGATGTCAAAGCAAAGTAAATTATTCTTGGCTGAAATAAAGGAATACAATCATGACCATGAGAAAGCCAATAGTGGCTTGGCGTCAAGCGTTGATTCTGAACTTAAGGTTCCTTTAACCTCTTGGCACCCAGTTCTGGGAATGTAAGGGCAAGGAACAAGAGGAAAAATGAAGAGCCAGGAAAATGCTATCAGGTCCTATACACTGGCTTTTTTCCTAAAAGCATCTTAACCCACACTTCCTGCTCCTTCATTAGGATCCATCAATCCCTTCTTTCCCAGAAATAAATCACTGTGTCTCTTGAATTCATTTGTTCTCTTTGCTCCAATTGCCTCCTCAGGACCATGTAACTTATTCCAGATGCTTACCAGTTGTTGCATTGAGCCATTTAGCTTGGGCTAACCATTTCTTCCAATTTTCTCAAAGTCTATTGCTTTGAAGACTATCTAATAAATCTCCATAAATAAAGATTGTTTTTGGACCTTATAAAGTCCCTTTTGGTGCTATTAGTCTTTGGGAAGCAAAAGGCCAAAGCAAGGAGCATTTTCCATCTTCCAAATTTGTTTGGAGAGCAAGGAAGTTGGCGCTGTCCAGATTCATCCTTCAGAACTAGCTAAATGTGATTCTAGTCAAGTCGCTTCCCAAAAATCTAAGCCTCAGTTTATTTACTTATAAAATGAGGTTTTGGATTAGATGCTCCCAAGATTCCTTATATCCCTAGAAGCCATGATTCTATGAAATACCTAAAAGGAGCCAGGACTTCATAGGTATGGATACTCTCTCCACTAAAGCAAAGAGATAAGATCCAACTTCATACTAGTAGCTAGTTTCATGAATTGCTATGATCAAAAATGTCATCCCTTGGATGCCAGTCCTCTGACAATTAGCCCTCTCTGAACCTAGCTAGCTGTTTCTTGTCCAGCACATACAGCCTCTCTATGAGTGCATAAAATAAAATGTATAGGGTTAGGAAGAAAAACAGTTATATTGAAATGAAGTTGTCAATTTTTTAATATTCATAGATCCAAAGATAAGAACCCATATTCTAGACCCCTAAAGCTTGGTAGACTTTTCCAAAATTTAGTCTCTGCTGGAACAGATTTCAAGAATGACACCATAATGATAATGATCTAGAGGGAACAATTACAATAATGGCTTTGATAGAGCCCCTCCACTGACTTCATCCCTGTCTTGGAATGGAGTTCCAAAGATACAGATTCATAGATATAGAAAACCCTTAGCCACCTTTTCTTTATATGCAATGGTTTACATGCTTCTAAAGTTCTTTAGAGATTTACATAGCTTTTCCTCATAAGATTCTGTTAGGTGGAAAATACAAACATTATTATCCCCATTTCATAGAAGAAGAAATTGAAACTCAAAGACACACTTGTCCATCAGTAGAAAGAGCAACGAATCGGGAGACAGAAGATCTAGTTTTCCGTCTCAGTTCTGTGACCTACTACACAAATAACCCAGGAAAATTCATTTAAGTTCTTATGGCCTCTGTTTCTTCACAGTTAATGAAGATACAAAAATAATTATGAGCTCCTGCTATAAATAGCAATCACTATACTTTGCAAGTTAATTATGACTGTCCTGGTATAATCATTTCTGGTGTAATGGGCGACAGCCAAGACTTGAACCCAGTTCTTTACTCCAAAAGACCAGTTATTTTTTGTTTTTTGCTCATGTTGGAAAGCCCTCTATTACACCCATTGCAATAATACCCATTTTTAAAGGCCTAGCACATTCCACATCTTCCACGAAGCCTTTTATAGAGTAAAAGCTTTGCATTTGGAATGGGAAAAAAAAAGAAAAAAGAAAAATCTGGCTTTGAGTCCTGGCTCTTAGTCCAGGTCCATTGCTATATGAACTAATACGAATCACGGCATCTCCCTTCCTCATTTGGAAAAACAGAAAAGCTAGCAATTTGCCCAACAAACAGGGATGCCTATAGGATCAAAAGAGTAAAGAAATAATGGGTGTGAACATGCTAATGCCATATGAGCCCTGATGAGCTGGACAACTCGACTCCCTCATCAGCGGTTTGTGGATTAGCTTCTGAGGCACAGACTTGGCTCTCCACCTCAAGGCCAGAAGTATTGTGCTATGAAACCATGGTCTGCTTGATTAAATGATTCCCTGAGCCCAAAAAGTATCATTCCCTTAGAGACTCATCTCTTTGGGGAGCTGAATTCTTGCCTGATGAGTTGCTTGCATGGACTCTTTCCCAGAGGACTCTGTCTGCCCCGTAGAGACACAGAGAATCGCAGACAAGACTTGGTTAGAATAGCATTCCTTTGTCCATCTGTTCGGAGCCCCAGCCTTCAGAAAATCTCTCCGAAAGGAAGGAGCTTGATTCCAGTGGGGCGGTAGCAATCCAACACGTCTGGCATCCAGAGTTCTAATCCCAGCTGCCTAACTTACAAGGTCTCAAGCTCCCCAGATCTCCATATTCCCATCTACAAAATGAGAGTGACAATAATACTTATCCTATTAAAGGGATTTTGTGCAAAACAACTTATGTTGATTGATTCATTCACAAGATAAAGATTCATTTTGGGGTAAAGTTTGAATTACTGCAAAACATGGCTTCTTAGACTACAGCCCCCGAACTTTTTTTCAAAAAGCATTTTGTGTAACTATAGCTCAGTATAATCAGTTCCTTTGTAATTTTATTTATTTAAAAATATTCTGAGAAAGGCTTCACAAGACTGATACTAAAATAGTTTAAAACTCCTGTTATAAATAGTAATGATTGTGCTTTATAATTTAATTATGATTTTTCTGCTATAATCATTTCCATTGTAATAGGAATGCAAGGAGGTGTAGTAATATACTTTTGGGTTTACAAAATGCTTTACAAATATAACCTCATTTTAGCCTTACAATAATCCTGAGAAGTAAATGTTATTATTATATCATGACCAATGAGGAAATTGAGGTAAACAAAGGTTAAGTGACTTCCTCAGTATCACATAGCTAGCGAGTATATGAGGCAAAATTTGAACTCAAGTCTTCCTAATTCCAGATCCCATGCTTTATCCAGTATGGTATCTTGCTATAGTATAGTGATAGAGTCCAAAGACTTAGGTTTGGTTACAGCTTTACTTCTTATTGACTGTGAGTTCAAACAAATAGCTAAAGGGAGAGAAAATATGTAAATAAATATATGCAAAGAAAGTTACATGCAGGATAAATAGGAAATAATTATCAGAAGGAAGGCACTGGAATTAGGAGAGGTTAGGGAAGTCTTCTGTAAAAAATAGGATTTCAGGAGGGAATGAGAGAAATCCAGAGAGGTCAGTAGTCAGAGAAAAGAATGGAGGACATTCCAGGCTTGCAGGGTAGCCAGAGAGAATACCAGGAGCCAAGAGAGAGAATGCCCTGTTTTTGGAACTGCCAGGAGACTAGTACCACCGCATGGCAGAGCAATAAGTCTGGAAGTGAGGTGTAATAAGACTCGAAAGATGGGAAGGAGCTAGATTATGAAGAGTTTTGTAGGCTAAAAAGAGTATTTTGTAGTTATTCCTGGGGCTAATAGGGAGCGAGCCTCTGGTGTTTAGAGAGTAAGGGAGAGACACAATCAGACCTATGACTTCAGAAAATCACCTTCGTGGCTGAAAGAGTGATGGATTGGAATGGGGAAAGATCTGATACATACAGATCCACCCATCAGCTCCCCAATCCATAAATCTGTAAATTTGTACAATCTGTAAATTATAATCTGTAAAAAATGACTAACCTTTGTATTGCCTGCTTCACTGTGTTCTCAGTCTCAAAGAGATAACATATTTTTGAAATTCTATAAACTTCACAATTCTATATAAATGTGATAATTACTATCAGTCATAATAATAATAATATTGACATTTACCTTGTACGTCAACATCTGCAAAGGATCTGCATGTATTGTTCCTTGGAGATACACAGCATCCCTGGGTTATTATGCCTGAGGTTTAAGCAACTTCCTATTTTAACTAATTATTGTTTTTAACCAGGAGCTAAATTCTTTTATATTTATACTGCAAAAGCACTTCGGATGTTAACAGTGCCCTCAAATTTCAGCATCTTGGGGCAAAGGCCTGGTTGCCCAAATAATTACACATCAGCATCCGAAGCCAAATTCAAGGATACTTCAGAGGGCCTAAAGCTTATAATGAGGTGATCTGCTCTGCTTTGCCCTCTGAACAAAAATAATTTGTCCTCAATCACCATTTATTTTTTCCCCTTAACTTGCCAAGAAGATCAGAGCTCTACTGCTTCCAATAAGCATTTCCCTGCTATTTCCCAAGGCCAAAAATAGCCTAAAAGGGGACAGAGAAGCAACTTTCTTCCCTCCACCCCTCCCACCTGTCTTTACATCCAAGAGAAAGAAATTTATCAGTACCTGCCTTCTGCTAATTCTGGGAAAGGGCATCCTTTGCCCTGTGCCCCATCTGTCCAGACACCCTCAGTTCCATGAAGTTCTCTGCTTCCTTCCTCTTTCATGGACTGAACAGAGAAGAAAAAGAAAGAGGCCATAATGGCTGCCCCAAGATGACCAAAGAGGAAGAAAAAGGTACCTCATGTTTGTTTATATATATATATATATATATATATATATATATATATATCCCTTTATACTTGCCTAAAAGCAATGTATGTGCTGGGCAATGGAAGAATTATTTTTCCCATTTTATTATTTGTTATGTAACATTGTTCATTATCATAGTATATAGAAAAAAGGCCATCTGACCTGAAGTTGAGAGCTCTTGGTTCGGAGCCTTTCTCTGGCATTTACTCATTTTGTGGTCACAGGCAAGTTACCTGACCTGTTGGAACCTCTGTTTCCTCTTGTGTAAAGAGGAGAACATATCTGGAGTGTCACAAACATGTTGTGAGGAGGAGAAGAAGAAAAAGGAAGAGTAGAAGGAAGAGAAGGAGGAGAAGGGAAGAAAAGGAAAAAGAAGAAAAATAAAAGGAGGAGGAAGGAGAGGAGGAGGAAGAAGAGAGGAAGAAAATAAGAGGAAGAAGAAAGGAGGAAGAAAAAAGAGGAGGGAGGAGAAATAGGAAGAGGAGGGAGAAGGAAGAAGAGGAGGGAGGAGGAGAAAGCATTAATATTTAGATTGCACTTTACAATTTGCAAAGCACTTGGTAAAGTTATTTGCAAACCTAAAGCACAGGGAATTCTTAGGGGAAATTTTATGTCTTTAAATAGTTATATAAATAGAAGAAATAAAGAGAAGATGATTTTATAGAGATAGAAAATAAAATAACAAAATTCATCTGGAAGAAAAAAAGGGCAAGAATATCAAGAGAATTGATGGGAACAAATCCAAAAGATGGTAGCCTGCCAGTACTAGACACAAAATTTTATTATAAAGCAGCAATCAAAACCATCTTGTACTGGCTAAGAGTAGGTTAGATACACATGACACAATAATCAATGTAATCTAGTGTTTGATAAACTAAAATCTTTACAGCCAGTGTTTCTGATAAAGGCTTCATTTCTAAAATATATAAAGAACTGTGTCAGATTTATAAAAATCCAAGTCATTCCTCATTTGATAAATGATCAAAGGATATAACAGACAATTTTCAGGTGATGAAATTAGTCATCTATAATTATGTGAAAATGTTCTAAATCACTATTGATTAGAGAAATGCAAATTAAAATAACTCTGAGGTACCACCTCACATCTCTCAGATTGGTTAGGATGATAGAAAAAGATAATGGTAAATGTTGGAGGGGATGGGGGAAAACTGGAATACTGATACATTGTTGGTGGAGTTGTAAACTGATCCAACCATTCTGCAAAGCAATTTAGAACTATGCCCAAAGGTCTATAAAACTGCAAACCCTTTGAATCAGCAATGCTGTTACTGGGTCTGTATCCCAAGGAAATTGTAAAGGAGGGAAAATGACCCATGTGGGCAAAAATGTTTGTAGCAGCTCTTTTTTATGGTGGCAAAGAATTGGAAAATGAGAAGATGCCCTTCAGGGGAATGATGGAATGGCTGAATAACTTATGGTATTTGAAAGTAATGAAATATTATTGTTCTCTAAAAATGATGAACAAGCTGATTTTAGAAAAGCTGGAAAGATTTACGTGAACTGATGCTGAGTGAAACAAGTAGAACCAGAAATACATTGTATACAGTAACAGCAAGATTGTGCAATGATCACACATGAAAAACTTGATTCTTCTCAGAGTTTTAATGACCCAAGGCAATCCTAATAAACTTTGGATAGAAAATGCCAGAAAGAGAACATGGAGACTCACTGTAAATCAACATATTTTTTTCTCTCAGTTTTTCTCTTTTGTTTTAATTTTCTTTCCCAACATGAATCATAAAGAAATGTGTTTTAAAAATTAGTGTATATGTATAACCAGAAAACAGTTTAAAAGGGGAGAGGGAAAGCATGGGGGAAAAGACATTGGATTTGGAATCCAAAATTTTCATTTATATCTTGGATTTGTTGGTTACAAGCTTTGTGATCTTTAGACAGATGCTTCAGAGATCTCAGTCTATCTACTCTTCTATTAAAATGAGAAAGGAGCAGAAAGGTGATGCACAGAGTCCTTCCAGCCCTAAAATCTATGAAGCTATAAGTACTAAAATGGAAGCCAGATGGCACCATTGTGCTAGATCTAAAGTCAGGAGCTCAAAGACATGTACCTGCTGGGCAAATTATATTTTTGTTTGCCTTAGTTTCCTCAGATATAAAATGAATATAATAAAGCATCTTCTTCCCAAGGACGCTGCAAAGATCAAATGAGATATTTTGTGAGGAGCTTTGGCATCTTGAAAGCACTATATAAACACTAGCTTTATTATAATCATCATCATTATTGCTATTATTAAATGGAATTCTCTATGAAAAATTAGAATTCATCCTAGAAGTGTCTAAGAGATATCTTTTCTGGTGAAAAGAGCAGAGGCAAATTAATCATGTACCATCTGATACTGAGAAAAGGCTTTGCTGCACCAAAGAGCACTAGACTTAGAGTCACAGTTCAGGGTCCTTCATCACTACTTCCTTGCATGAATGACATTATTTCTCTGAGCTTTATGTTCCCCATCTTTAATAATTCTTCTGTTGTCTAGCACATACATTACTTTAAGGAAACTATAAAGCTTTCTATGTAAATATGAGACACATTTCTTTCTCTTTGGTCATCCTGGGGAAGCCATTGTACTAGCCTTTGTCACTGCCCATGCCAAGGCTACCTTAGGAAAAGAATGGGATTGGGAATCCCAAGATCTGGGGTAAAATACTAGGTCTCATCATATATAGTCTGAATGAATCACTTTGTGGGCCTTCATGCTCTCATTTTTTAAAATGAAGGGGTTGTAAGAGATTTTTTAAAAGTTAATTGGTTCTCATTATATTGAATTCCCAATCCCTCTATTTTTGCCTGCCTGCATTTTGGATTTCCTTCACAGGCTAATTGTACAATATTTCAGAGTCCGATTCTTTTTGTACAGCAAAATAACAGTTTGGTTATGTTTACTTATTGTGTATAATGACCAGTAGATGTTAAATATATTAAACTATTTAATATATTTAACATCTACTGGTCATCCTGCCATCTAGGGGAGGGGGTGGGGGGGGAGGAGGGGAAAAATTGGAACAAGAGGCTTGGCAATTGTCAATGCTGTAAAGTTACCCATACATATAACCTGTAAATAAAAGGCTATTAAAATAAAAATAAATAAATAAATAAGTTAATTGGTTCTGGAATCTGAAGACTTAAATGAAAACCTCATCTCTGCAAGTCACTTAATTAACTTGGGTTTCAGTTCCTTCATCTGTAAAATGGAGGAAGTTGGCTTCTATGGCTTCTGAGATCCCTTTTTCCTCTGAAGCTACAGTCCTATAACTTGATAAATTCTAAAGTTCCCTCCATCACTAAATCTATGATCTAATACAAGGTCCTAAGTGATAGCATTTCAAAGATTGGAGACAAGGGTTCAAATTCAGGGGCTCTGTCCAGCACAATTTACCCCACTGGCTGCCATTTTCTTATCTAAGAAATGTGAAGAATAATAATAATAATAATAGCAATAATTATACCTGCCCTCCTTACTTCAGGGGATTGCTCTGAAGACCAGGTGGGATTACACACAGCATAAAGCACTACATAAATATCAGCTCTTATGCCTGTCACTATCAGTAAGGCAGCCAAGAAGCCCTTACCGACAGCCCCCCTCCCACTCAGACTTTTGTCCCTGAAACCCCATCCCTTGGATGACTCTTTGCACAACAGTAAGCAGGCAGGCTCAGAGAAGCCCTGGCAATGATCAGCGACTCCTGTGACTCTCCTGTCTCAACCAGCAGCATCATTTCAGTGACAGCCCAACCAACAACCAGCCCTGCTTCCCATGTCCGACTTCCATTTTGACCATCCTTTTAGTTTCTTCTCTTTGATGTTTAAGAGAATAAAATTGGTGGTGGATGTTGTTTTGGCTGCTACCACCTCTCCTTAATTACCTAAAAAGGATTTCCTTTAATTGTTTAAATAAGAGTGCAGAGAGCTGAAGGTCTGGGGGAAGGGGGAGAGAGAATAGAAGGAAAGGGGAGGGAGAAGGAGAAAAACTAAAGTGGGAAAGCAGGTCTTTCAGCACTTCCAGATTTCCAAGGGTGTTTTGAAACTTGGTCTTTGGTGGTCTAGGACAATTGAGCCCAATTCCAAGCCCCAATCAAAACGGTAGCCTACTTAAGGCTTTTCATCTCCTTTGAGAAACCCACGGGTCTGTAAAAGACTTTGGCAGGCTTGACTGGATCCCAGAGTACTTAATATGCAACAGCGAGAGCCTCCAGCGGCCAGGGAGCAACCCTTAAATCACGTTCAAGGACGGAATGTAATCAACTCCAAAAAGAACAACATTAGGACCAAACAAGGCAGGCTCTTGTCAGCAGAAAATATGAGGCCGTTTTTAGAAGCTCTGAACACGAATCTGGGAAGTGATTTCAGAGGTAAATAACAGTGCCAGGTTTGAGGATATTAAAAAAATGTAAAAAAGAAAAAATGTAAAAGGAAATCCACTACACACACACACACACACACACACACACACACACACACTTATTCAAGTTGAGAATCCCACCCCCTGCAGTCCCAGTGGCACATTACTATAATTGATGAATGAACTACTGGGAATATGGGTCCCAAAACAATGGACAAGTGGCAGGGGATGGGAGATTTGGTGTCAGGAGAAAAATGGAGGATAATGTTTTATGCTTACAGAAAAAAATGTCTTCCACCTGGGAGATTTAAACAAAATGCATCCCTCCTTTTTTGAGGATCTGGGAAGAGCCAGCATTCCTAAGCTTATTTTAGTTAAGGAAAAACAAAAAATTACTTAGCTCAGGTTTTCTGCCAAGCAGAAAAAGGCAAAATAGTTTTTTTTTAATCAAATATGATTAGTAAGGAAGGAAATATTGTAGAATAACAAAAAGAGCACTGACTTCGCTTAGAATCACAAGAGCTGAATTTGAGTCTGACAGGAAGTTCTGAGTTCAAATTTAGTCTCAGATCCTTACCAGCTGTGTGAACCTAGGCAGGTCACTTAATCTCTGTCTTCCTCCAGTTCATCATCTATAAAATGGGGATAACAGAACCCAGAGTGATTAGGAGAATCAAATGAGATAATATTTGATGTACTTGGTAAACCTTGATGTGTTATATAAATGCTATAATATAATATAAATACAAACAATAATAATAATATTGGGGAGATATTTATAAAGCTCTTGACAAACCTTAAAGGACTAGATGTATAATTATCATTTCCAGAAATCTGTGTTGAGTATTGAGAGGAAGAAATAACCTTCCCATGGCTATGACCTGTAGAATCTGGGACAAATCATTTTATTTATCTTGTTTCAGGTTCTTCACTTTTAAAACACACAATCTATTGAACATTAAAAAAAATAAGAAATGTGCTTTGTAAACGTTAAAATGCTACAAAAATGAGAGACGGTGGTTCAGTCCCAAACTCCACCTACCAGTTAACATCATTCTCCCCACTCCCTACTTTGAGAAATAACAGGAATACAAATAGCCAATGCTAATAGCTGATAATTGTGTGACATCATCTTGCTGTTACAGAAATTTTTCATACTTTATTTCACTGCACTCTAATAGTAAGCCCCTGAGTAAGACATGGCATCTCCATTTTACAGAGTAGGAATTGAGACTGGAATACAGCATTCCTGACTTACAGTCTAGTGCTTCCATCCATCTCTCTCCCTTTTCCATAACAGCTAAGAGAGAAAAACACTTTATTCCTTCTACAAGTCACAGAATTACAAAATTACAGAATAAGAAAGGGCCATAAAGGGCAGCTTGTCTGACTGATATCTGGATAGTATTTCCTTCTACAACATCCCTCACATAATGAGTGGAAATCTAGTCTCCACACTCCGTCTCTTAGCAGGCAGTTCCATTTTGGGATAGCTCTAATTGTTAAGGAGCTCTGCTTCATATCAAACTGAAATTGCACCTCATTCTACTCTCCGAGTCTAAGCAAAAATAAAAGCTTAATTCTTCTTCCACATGACAGCCCAGCAAATACTTGAAGACAATTACCATGACTCCCTCCTCCTCCCAAGGGATTTCTTCTTCAGCCTAAACATCCCCAATTCTTTCAAATGATCCTCATTTGGCTATTTGCTCTCATTTGGCTACACTCCAATTTGTCATTATATTTCCTAAAAATATGATTAGTATCTTAGTATCCAGAACTGGCTAGAATGCTCTTGAAATTTTTTATCTGCGTATAACAAAAATCCATTTAAAGGGAGTTAAGGTCCTGAAATAAAGTAGTTTTGAAGAAAGATCTCTTGTAGAAATTATGTATGAGATCCTTAAGAAGAAGAATTTACACGATGGAGCAAATATTTGGCTGGGAATATCCAAGAACACAATAAAGTAAGTTGGTCTTGAAATGTCCAACCTGAATATCCAGAAGATGGTCAAGATAATTCAGACAGTAAATATAAGAACCCAGACTGGAACCCAATGTCTCTGAACCAAATCAAGTGTTTTTTCCATTAATGAACAGGGAAGTTGAGGCTCATGATAGTGAACCCAAAGTTATCCAAAAAGTTTCAGAGAGTATTATTTATCATTCAACTTTTTTTTAAACCTCTCTCTGTTTCTTCTAACTTTCCATCCCATTGACTTCTAGAGCAAGTTCATAAATAGAAAATCTTAGCAAGAGATTTGAGATCCTCTTCCTAGTCAGGCTTCCCAGATTACTCCATGGTCACTCATTTAAGTTTTATGTGGCTTATTCATTCCCACAGAAATCTGATCTTCCCCAACAGTTTGAACATATCAACTGTATTATCCTATTTATATGTCCACAAGAGAGAACAAGAAGCTTTCAATGAATACAGGTAGCTGATACTGCCCACATGCTGCTTCCCCTCCAAGCTCCCTGAAGTCAAGGACCAGGTCTGTTACAGATACACCATAAGCAGCCATGATGCCCTTCTCTCCACTCACAGCATGAAATGAATATGTATAGTCTGGCTGCATCTGAAATGTCCTGTGGGTGCCAGAGAATCTGACTCCCAGTGACAGGGACTTAAGGAAAATGATTAGAAACTGGGATGGAATTGGGGAATGAAGATTAAGGGACCAGGATATGTCTCAGCTCTGCTTCTATTCCTTTTTTTGTTTGCTTAGCTGGTTTTTGCTGAGGCAATTGAGGTTAAGTGACTTGCCCGAGATCACACATCCAGTGAGTGTTAAGTATCTGAGGAACTTCAGGACCAATGCACTATACACTGCGCCATCAAGCTGCCACGAATGTCTCTATTTCTTAACCCTTAAGCAAGTTAGGTTCTGTGAACCTCAACTAAAAAGGTCACCAACTTAGAGCAAAAAGACCTGAGTTCAAGTCTTGACTCTGGCATTTTCTAATGGAGAGAGCTTGGGGAAGACACTTAAATTCTCTGAGCCTCAGTTTCCCCATTTATAAAACAGTGTCATATTTATCTGTACTGTCTACCTCATAAGACACATAGGAGGAAACAATGAAGTACTATAGAAAGAAGAGTTAGAGTGGTAATATATCAAATGATAATATAATTATGATATATTGTATTTATAATAATGTAAATTTTAATAAATATAATTTAGTAAATTATATATGTAATATACTATATATTAAATAATAAATAAAAATATAAACTATATTATAATATGTATCTATTATAATATATTATATATAAAATATGTGATGATTATAATATATCACAAATATATAATATAATCAAATAATAATATATCAAATGTATAAAACACTTAAAGATTTTCAAGTGCTTTACATATATCATTGCATTGAGAGAAGGCAAGTGTCTTTGCATGTCCATCACTTTGCATACACTTTGCACACGCTCTATAATGTTCAACAAAACTGACCTAGTCTGTCTCTTAGACATAACCAATATCACACACTTCTGTTCCTTTACTAATGATTGATGCTGAGCCATTTTTCAGTCATGTCCAACTCTTTGTGACCCCATTGGGGTTTTCTTGACAAAGATAATGGAGTGCTTTGCCATGTCCTGACCTATACCCATCTGTTGAAATCCTATTGATTCTTTTTGTTTGTTTGTTTGTTTTCTATTTTTAAAATTTTTTTCTATTGATTCTTTAAAGCCCAATTCAGATGTCACCTCCTCTAGGAAAGCTTCCCTGGTTATCTCCTACTCAATTCCTATTGATTATAATCTTCTGCTTTAAGTTTCACAAACTACTTCATATGGCCCATACAAAGTATAATTACGTGGTTTAGTTTTCTCTGTCTTATCCTCCTATTAAACAATAAGTTCTATAAGTATCCTATTTTAACTTTATATCTACCTCAGTGACTGAACAGAATATTCTGTTTACAAAAGAATCTTCTAAAAAGATTGCTAAAATGAATTAGAACAAGAAGGAATAATACCAGTAACAATGATAACAACTACCACAAGAACTTTGGGGTTTGTTAAACACCTAACATGTGTGTGTGTTTTTCATTTCACTTTCACAGGTACCTTTCGCTCAATGGCACAGATGAGAAAGGAGCATCACAAAATAGTTCCCTGACTTTCTTGTGGTCACAGAAAGAGGCAGGATTTGAATGCAGATCTAGATCTCGGATCCCAAGTTTATTCTACTATAAAATGTTAAGGAAAAAGGGAAGAGAGATAGAAGAAGTGTACGAGCTAGGCTAGAATGGGAACATGACCTATGACTCCAGAGAATACTGTAAATCAGCTTAAATAAATGTAAACAGCAAAAGAAACTCCAACTATCCCGTGGGAAATCTTGCATATGACTCCAGGCCATCCTGCACTCTGCCTTCTTTGTTCTGTTTCTATATAAGTAGCCTGGGCTAGGGCTGGCCCAGGTATCCATGACATTACTTTGTCCTGCTGCCGATTCAGATGACTGGTCTCTTGTGAGTAAACTCCGTGAAACAACTCAATTAACCTAATCAACCCCAATAAAACCTATTAATAACCAAGCTGGTGTGAGCGCCTCTTCTTTACTATCTCAGAATTATCTCAGAGGATATGCCACCCAACAGATGGTATAATTAACAAGGATAGTCTGCCCCCTTACATTTGGCAAAGTGGAAACAATAGTTCATCCCCTTCCAAGGAGAAAGACACGAAAAGAAGAAAGAAATATAGAGAAAAGTTATTTGTTACATCTGCAGGAGATTGAGAAATTTAGAGTTTCTACTTCATAATAACCTACTCCAGGGGCATCAGCTGTTCATCCAATAACCAAGATGGAGCTGAGGAGTCCCTCAGTAGGAGGAGGCTGCTTCCTAATGCAACCAAGCAGAAAGCTAGCTAGGTGAGAAAATAGGTTTCCAACAGTAATTGAGCTCTTTCCATGTAAGAACGTGAACAGGAGCACAGTGAAGTTATTTAGAAAAATCAAAAGAAGATAATCACCTCTAATTAACATCGCTCCAGCCTTCATACTCCTGAACAAATTGGAGTTTATTTTTCATTCCAACTGATACCCTGGATGTTGCAGTATTATGTATCAAACAAATTACAAATCCCCAGAAAGGCTTCGATCCTGTAATTTGCAGGTGAAAACAATTTTTACAGAAGTAAAACCCGATTAAAATACAGCCCAAGTTTTTGAGGGTATTTTTTCCCTCCTTTTGGGCTAAAGGATCTCTGATATCTTTTTACCCTCCCATGTTCTAAGACATATCATGAAAATTCACAATTCAACAAGCATTTATTATGTACTTGCTGTTTGTAAGCCACCATGCTAGGTGCCAGGATGTAGAAATAGAAATAAGTGAGTCATTATACTGTATTATATATATATATATATATATATATATATATATATATATATATATATATATATAATACAGTATAATGACTCATATGTATATATACATATATATAATACAGTATAATGACTCACTTATTTCTATTTCTCTCTATATATACATACAGATACATGCATATATATATATATATAAATATATATATAAATACATATACATATATAAATCTTTTCTAGGAGGGAGCCTTGAAGGAATGAGAGTAGCTTCCAAGAGAGTTACAAGAGCCAGGGTTGAGAAGAGAGAGTTTGGGGCATGGGTAACAGACTGCAAAGTCACCAACATAGGAGATGGAAGGCCAGACACAGGGAACAGAAAATAAGGCAAGTTGGTTTGAATACAGAATGTATAAAGAAGAGTAATGTATATTCAACCTGGAAAACAGGTTGGAGTCAGACTATAAGGGGTATTAAACGCCAAGCAAAAATGTTTGTCATTTGTACTAAAGTTAATGGGAAGCCACAAAAACATCTTGAGTATGGAAATGACATGGTCAAACCCATGTTTTAGGAGGGGGATTTTGGCAGTTGAGTGGTAAATGGATTGAAAACCAGAAAGGCTGGATGCAGGGAGGTCAGTTAGAATATTCTTGAAATAGTTGAGGTGAGAGGCAATGAGGGCCCAAATTAATGTGGTCATGGGAAGAAGGAAACAGATGTGAGAGCTGTAGAAGGCCTTATAGGAGAGTTTGCCAAAATAATTTGGGGTTGGAACAATTTTGAGTTTGAAGTATAATGACAGACATCATAAATGCTGCTCAGGATCCAATGGTGTAGCATACCCTCAAGAAAATGAGGGATGGAGAAATTTTGGAGCAAAATAGAAAATGAAATCACTTATTACAGTTGGAATTAGCTTTACAAAAATCATCTAGACCAACCCATTAATTTTAATTTTATGCTCCTTGCTGGTGGGGATACCAAGTTGAAGTAAGATATGTTCTCTGCTTTCAAAAACCTTAGCATCTAAAATTTTGGCCAATATAGATAAGTTTAAGGCCTCATTTACTAACTAAAGGGAGATAATGGTCAGCTGCTAGCTCTGAGCTATGATCTGATAGACCTATGACACTTCAGGCTCTCAGAATGATGGAGTCTTTTTGGGATACCCGAGTCTATCTATGGGTAGTGGGAGGAAGTGAGGGAGTCAGCTCTGAGTGCCGCTGGAATAGCACTTGATGACATGGTCTTCTAGCTGCACCAATATTTGAAAATGTCATTCTGAGTCCTCTCTATTGTAATAATTATGTGAAAACCTACTCCCTCACTCACTATCAAAGACCTCCAAACAGAAGAGTTTTGGACATCTTTTTTTCTTGATGTCTGAAAGGACATGCTGATTCTTCCAGGATCCTATTTTCTATCCATCACTGTTAAATCGATATGCCATGCAATTTATTTACTCCAGAAGCCAAGTTCTGCTCTGCCCCAAATATCTACAACATGGCCATAGATTCCAACTCCAGACCATCACACTGAAAATACTTCTGAAGTTAAACTGTTCATGTTTGAGGCCCTTCTCTGAATCTTGCACTTATGTTGTCAATCCTGTTCAACAGACTACCAGGTGGAAATAGGGATATCCTTAAAAGGGTCAGATATATCAGTCAGATGCTGTTTTGAGGTGGGTAAGAGCCAGGGATGTTGGAAAGATAAAATAGAGGCAATGCTTCAGGTTATTGGTTAGGAACAGGGATGAGACAAACTCCTCAGGATAATTTGAGTATCAATGGGGAAGTGTTTATCTTGGAGCCACAAAAGATCCAAGTATAGAATCATAGAATCAGACACTTTGGAAATATCTCAAAGGCCAAGTCACACTTGAAGAAAAATCCTTTCTAGAACATCTAGATTTTGTAGTAGATAAAGCACTAATCCTGGAGTCAGGAGGATCTGAATTCAAATCCAGATTCAAATACTAGTGGTGTGACTCTGAGCAAGTCACACTTAATATCATTTGCCAGGAAGGAAGGAGGAAAGGAGGAAAGGAGGGAAGGGAGGAAGGGAGGGAAGAGGAGGGATGGAAGGAGAAGGAGAGAAGTGGAAGGAGGGAGGGAGAGAGAGAGAAAGGGAGGGAGGAAAGAAGGGAGGAAGTAAGGGCTCAATTTCCAGTTCTGCTATTAGCAATCTGTCATAGTTTTGGGCAAGTCACACATTCTTCAGGCCTTACGTTTCTCCTCTGCAAAATGGGGATGATGATACATGCATACCTACTCTCAGGATTTTCACTAGAATTAAGTGAGATAATGAAAATTATTTGTAAAGCAACATGAACCAAGTGGTACAAGTAATATTCTTCCCATTTAAATTTGAGGACAATCTACCCCACAAAGCTCTTGTAAAATAATAGAGAAACGTGAGCCGACACTCTAATCTTGGCTTACCACAAAATAATGACCTTGGACCTCTCAAAAACTTTTCTTAAAATACACCATTTGGTGTATTGGCAAAAACACTAGATATGGAGTAAGGATCCCTGAGTTCAAATCCCAACTCTTACACCTACTTTTGAGAATCTGAATCAGTCATCTTATATTTTTGGAACCTCAGTTTCTTCATCTATCAAATGAGAACAAAGTCTACCCTACTAATTTCATAAGATTCTGGTGAAGTTATAATGATAAGAGTCATAAAGGTGCTTGGAAAAGTTATAGGCACTATGCAAAATGTAGGCTATTATCATTATTATTCTATTATCACTATTATTCTAATACTCCAATTCAGCAAACATTTATCAAATGCTGATAACTAAGGTCACCTTAATAGAACGTGCCTGCCATGAAAAGCTGCCCTTGGAATCATGACAAAAATCACTTAACCTCTACAGCAAACCAATCACAAATTATATCTAGACCTGGGTAAATAATATTTCAGCTTGCTAAGTGCTGATAAAGGGGATGAATCACAGTTTGATTTCTAAAAGACACAATCAGTTCTCTGGGACTTCAGTCCTAATCAGGGCACTGCATCTCAACTGGGTACTCAAACTGCTGGAATATATCCCAATTACCTCTGTGCCTTTTAAGAGTAAATCCATACCACGCATCCATCTTCCCATGACTACAGGTGCAACTTGCCATTCCTGCAGAACACCAAGCAGACATTGCTGCTTCCTAGCTACAAACCCTCACTATCAAAAGGACTTTCCAAAACTTCATTTTTAATTTTTTTTTCAATTTTTTTGGTCTAAGTCTAGATGAGAGCCCACAAGCCTGGGATCTTTTTAAATAGAACTACCAGCAACTCACAAGACCAGAGTCCCAGAAGAAATTTAGAGATTTAGTCCAGTCCGTTCTGAATTAAGACTCTTCCTAACAATAATCCCAACAGGTAGACACCCAGCCTCTGCTGCCTTTTCACTGCTGGACAGCTCTAACTGATAAGGGTCTGAGTCTCCCTCTGGACTCTTTAGTACTTATCAATATAGTTTATACTGTATCATCTGCTTCAGAAAGAAGCACAGAGGATCCTGCTAATCCTGTTTGGTTTTCTTGTTATTATTATTATGTGGAGGGATTTGTATATTATTCTTTTCTCTACACTTCACAAAACTATACGTTGACCTAGAGGATCTCTTAGAAACCATCTAATCCAACTCTCCTTTTATAGATGAGTTCCCATCCTATCTCTGAGACTCAATCACTCCCTCTATAAAATGAAAAGGCTGGACAAAATAAGCTAAGATCTCTTATGGCTCTGAATCTTATGATCTCATAGGATAACAAATGATGAATTCTTGTGGCCAACACGGTAAACAAAAGGTTAATTTTAAAACACATATCAGAGAAAAAAATTCCCAGAAAAGGCAACAACTCATTTCCTAGCACTGGACAGTTTCAGTGATTGTCCCTCATGTCTGGCAAGTTCTCCCTTCTCATCTCTGTCTCCTTGTTCCTTTAAGTCCCAACTAAAACCCTACCTGCTATAAGAAGCCTTTCCTGATTCCTTTAGTTCTGGTGTCTTTCCTCTACTGCTTCTCTCCCATTTTCCTTGCATATATCTTGTTTGTTGATAACTTTTTTCATGTTGTTTCCCCCTCATTAGATTATGAGTCCCCTGAAAACAGGGATTGTTCTTTGTCTTGCTTAATATCCTCAATATTTAGCCTGACACATAGTAGGTGCTTAATAAATTCTTGTTGATTGACTAAAAAAGAACCATGAAATTGAAGTCATAAATTCTCAGTCCAAATCCTAGCTCTCTCTTGACTTTGATGATGATAGTCAGCAAACTAGCATTTATTAAGCATCTACTCTATTACCAGACACTGTGTGTTAAGCACTAGGTATTCAAAGAAATGTGAAAAAAAATCTGGCCCTGCTCTCAAAGGGCTAATGGGAGATACAACATGCAAACAACTACGTACAAATAAGAACGATTGAGAATAAGTTGGAGATAATCAATGGAAGCCGTGGCAGATTTTATATTCTTGTGCTCAAAAATCACTGCAGACAGCAACAGCAGCCATGAAATTAAAAGATGCTCGCTCCTTGGAAGGAAAGCTATGGTAAATCTGGACAGCATACTAAAAAAGCAGAGACATTACTTTGCCAACAAAGATCTCTATAGTCAAAGCAATGGTTTTTCCAGTAGTAATGCATGGCTGTGATAACTGGACTATAAGGAAAATTGAATACTTTCAAATTATGGGGCTGAAGAAGACTTTTGAGAGTCTCTTGTACAGCCAGGAGATCAAATCAATCAATAATTAAAGAAAGTAATTCAGGCTATTCACTGGAAAATAAGACATGGAAGCCAAAGTTTAACAGCTTTGCCACATAATGAAAAGATGAACTCACTGGAAAAGACACTGATGTTGAAGAAGACTGAAGGCAAAAGGGAAAGGAGATGACAGAAGATGAGATGGAAGATACAGTCATGGAAATAAAGAACATGAGCTTGGACAGATTTTGAGAGAAAGTAAAGAATATAAGGGCCAAGTGTTTTATGACTAAGAGTCGGACACAAGTGAATGAACAATAACAAAATAAACAGAGAAAGCAGCAGGATTAAGAGGGATCAGAAAAGCTGAAGTCCATTGTTGAAGAAGGTGGAATTTAAGCTGACAATTGAAAGACACTGAAAAATTGAAAGAAAAATTAGGAGGGAAAAATTTTACACATGGGGGACAGTCAGAGAAAATGCCCAGAAATCGGAGATTTTTATCTTACACAAGGAAGAGCAACGAGACCAGTATCACTGAATTATAGAGCAAAGTGGATTGAGAATGACACATAAAAATAATGTGAAGGTAAGAAAGGGCCAGCTTATGAAGCCCTTTAAAAATCAAACAAAGGATCTTCTATTTGATCCTAAAGACAATAGGCAAGACATTTTATTTCCCCAAAACTCAGTCTTCTGTAAAACAGAGATGGCAACACTTCCACTAAGAACTCTATGTTATAGACAAATCACCATTCTGCTTTAATGAGAGATGTTTCCACATTGAGGCATTCCAGATAATTATATTCTACCTCAAATGAGAATTCTGAGAGTTAAATACTAAATAAAATACCTATATAAATTGCTTTTTAAATCTTAAAGAACTATAAAAATGTCACCTATTATTATACAGCTAGCTTTCTGCCAAAGAAAAAGCTCAGGATTACTAATCAGAAAGCCAGAGTTCAGATCCTGCTCTGGCACAAGTAATGTGTTTCTCAGACAAATCACTTCACTTTTTAAAAAATACATTATACATATATATGTAATTTATATTACATCATAAAATACATATCTCTGAATAACAGAGATATTGTGAGGAAATGAGTGGTTATCATTTGGTCCTTTTACTTAAACTGAATCACAGTGGAAATGACCTATAAGTAGCTAGTTATACTCCAAATTATCCGTAATATCCATTTAATATGGATAATAAATGAAAGCTGTGTTAAGTTCTTTGGGAGGAACTAGTCTAAAATACATAAATCAGTCTATAGAGTAGTGTTCTTAAAAACAAATCAATATTAAATGAGTATTGTAATGCAAGTCTACTGATTGTACCCTCCAGAAGCTACAACTGTGTCCCACTTTCTGCACTAGAGTATAGAAGCCCCCCCCCAAGCCAGGGGGAAATAGCATGCTTTTCTCCCCCACCTCCAAGTAATTCCAACTGTTGGTTCCACAGAAAGGAGGTCACAGTACTCAGGGAATCAATATTTTTAAGTGTGATAAAGCAACCTGCCTGTTCAATTACTGTGCCAAACCTAAATCATCTCCAAGATTCCAGATCTCAATCTCTTTCCCTACAAAGCCCATTCCTCCCAGAGGGAGATTGTGCCTTTTAAGACACTGGGGGCTCAGCTTGACTATCCTCTCTCTCTCTGTTATCTTCAACACTCAAAAGTCAGACAATTTATCTCTGCCACACTGTCTGCAACCCTGAGCAAGTAAGCAGACCACACACACACACACACACACACACACACACACACTTCATAGGAAAGGAGGGAAACAGAGATGATCAGGACAAATCATACTCTGTGCGATTTCTTCCTCTTCTACTTCTATCCAGGTGAAATTAGATTTGAATGGAAAGCAAGATGAAGGGAAGGGAGCGAAAAGGATTTTAAATGACATTGAAAATTTCCTAATCTTGCTTTGGGTCAGTGCAGCTCGGAGCCAAACTGGATCAAACACCCTTCCCAGATGTCTTACAGTGAATTACCTTAAAATTTTCTACCTGCCTTCTCCAGCTTCACCTCTTATTAGTCTTTATAGATCAACAAAGCTTTACATGCCTTAACTATTGAGCATCCTCTCTGATACATATAGACTCACATATACACACATATGTCTACAGAAGCACACAATCAAGAACAAAATGTATTTCCCTATGGGAAGACCCCGTTTAGTTTCTAAATCCTGACTCTCTTCCAGGCAAATGTCACATCTGAAAATTTTGGAGAACATCACTCTCCCCTCATTTACATACACATACATGCGCCCACCCAAGTAATGACGAATGCATCATTTTCTAAAAGTCATTGCATACATCAGACAGATTCATTAACAACAACAATCAGCTCATTCCTGTAGTCTCTATTGATGAGGAAGCTAAGTCTGTTGGCTCCCTTGAGTTCCAGTGGCCAAAGCTTCAATAGGGTTAAAACTTTAAGCGGTGTCTGCACTAAATACTGAATCAATAGGGTGAACCTCCAGGAATTGAGGGTTAACAGGAGAAAAGTGGGAAAGTCAGAATTTGAACTTAAACCTTCTGATTTCAAGAGTAGTCCTGCATTGACTAGTAATATTAATGGTGTGGGACATCATTGGTCTATACAGATTTTTCTGCTCAAATTCTCTCGGACCCTACAATAAAACACCAAAAAATCCCATTCCCTGAGCTCCCTGGCTTGCCAGAGGCATTTTTTTCTCCTTCCCTTGGTTATTTAAACCCTTTATCTGTCACCTGTGTTGTTTTTCAGTTCTTTACGCCCATCCTGCTGTTTTTGATAGAGAGACTTTTTTGAACTTCGCCAAGAAAAAAAATATTCAAAACCCTCCCGGCTGCTTTCACAGAGGCACCTGCTGAGAGAGCCTAAGGCAAAATTGTGAACTTCCCTTAAAAAAAAACACCCCCAACCTCCTCCTTACATCTCCCTGTGCCCTCAGCTCACAGGGCCCACATGCTGTCCTGTGGTTGATCAGAGCTTCCCAGGGTGACCACCATCAGGAGGCTACCCTCCAGGAAGCTCTTCTGGTCTTTTCAACACTATCATACATCCCCTCACCAATTAGAATGCCCCTGTCCTATATGACACAGAATGAATAAATGGGAACTTAGAACAAAAAAAGGATGGGGGGAACCTTAGATATATTCTAGTGTGTACCTTGCAGTTTACAAATGTAGAAATTGAGATGCAGAGAAGAAATGTGATGTCTCCATGAGTAGAAATTTAGGACTAGAGGCAGCTTCTAGAACCCACACCCAGATACTGAAGCAGTTGGTTGGAATAGTGCATACAAAGCTGGTCCTGAAAACAAGAAAATTTGAGTTCAAATTCAGACTCAGATACTTACTAGTTGGGAAGTCACTTAATCTCTATGAGCCTTAGTTTCCTCAGTTTTAAAATGGGGAGAATAATAGCATCTATCTCCTATATCATCAAAATGTGATGATATATGTAAAGTGTTTAGCACAATTCCTGGCATGTAATAAGTGCTATATAAAATTTAGCTATTATTATTACAATTATTTTCATTACTATTTTCAACAAGTTATGCTACCTATTCCCTGCTCCCTACTAAAATAACTAAATTAATCATTCTAATTTGTTTAATGGGTTAATTCATTACAGATACTAGACAATTATAGTATAATAACTCATTTTTATATGATACATTCTGGTTAATATGAAATTAATACACATTGTCCCATTTGAGCTTTCCTAACAGTCTTGTGAGATAAGCTGGGCATCTATCACTATCTGTGTTTTACTTGAATATGCAAAGATTCTATGAACATGACCAGATAAGGAACTTATATTTTAGAATTTCCATCCACTTAATCTACTTAAGGATAGAATAACAGGATCTGGGTGTTAGAAAGAACTTCAGATGTCATTGGGATTCCTTTTTCAAGATGAAGAGTGTGGAGTGCACCACCAGCTACTGTTCCAGTGATAGGGAACTCACTACTCTTTGTCTTTCTTTTTTTTATTTCTTTTTAAATACTTCCCAATCATATGGGGAAAAAAAAACATTCATTTTTGAAAATTTTGAGATCCAAATTCTCTCCTTCCTTCCCACCCCTTGAGAAAGTAAGGAATATGATATCAATTATACATGTGAAGTCATGCGAAACATATTTCCTTCCATATGGCCAAGTTGCAAAACATGCACACACACAAAAAAAAAAGAAAAATAAAAGAAAGGTTTTTTTTTAACATAAGTTTCAATCTGTATGCAAGAGTTTATCAGTTCTCTATCTGTAAGTAAACAGTATTTTTCATCATGGGTCCTTTTCAAATATCTTGGTTCATTGTCTTGATCAGACTAACTAAGCCTTTCCAGTAGTTAATCATCCTTTACAATATTGCTGTTACTCCTTACAGTGTTCCCCTGGCTCTGCTCACTTCATTTTGGATACGTTTACATGAATGTATTTTCCTAGCATGAGCCTTCTCATCATTTCTCATGGCACAACATATACCATATACCATAACTTGCTGAGTCATTCCTCAATTGATGGACATCCCTTCAATTTTGCAACTCTTGATCATCACAAAAAAAAAAAAAAAAAGGTGCTATAAATATTTTTGCAAAAATAGGTCTTTTCCCCCTTTTTTTGATCCCTTTAGTGTAAAGATCTTGTAGTGGTGTTGCTGAATCAAAGGGTATGTAATTTTATAACCCTTTAGGCATAGTTCCAAATTGCTCTCCAGAATGGTTGCATCAATTCACAACTCCACCAACAGTACGTTAGTTTCCCAATTTTCCCACGTCCCTTCCAGCATTTTTCATTTTCATTTTTTGTCTATTAGCCCATCTGATAGTTGTTTGAATTTGTTCTTCTTATTAATACTCATTACCTCTTAATGGATTTTAGAGGTCATCTGATACAATTCCCTCATTTTATAAATGATGAAAATGAGACCGAAAAAGAAACATAAAGCAATTTCCTTTGGCTACATACATAGTAAGCAGAACCACCAAAATTTAAACCCAGGTCATCTGAGTTTTTTTTAATTTTTTACAGAGTACTATGTTTACAAGAGGTGGCTCATTGTATTTGAGAGCACCAGTAATTATCAGGAAGTCCTCCCTCCCTCATCTTGTACAAAAAAAGTCCTACTTTATAACTGTACCCATAATGCTTTATTCCTGCCCTCTTGGGGCCAACTCAAGCAATTCTAAGTCCATAAACTTCAAAGATTTGGAGCAAAATAATCCAATACTTTTTACCGGGTACTGACTATCTACAAGACATGGTCCATTCTCTTTGAGAAATCTCATTATCAGAAAATCTTTCCTCACTTTGTACAAAAGAAGTCCCACTCTATAAGTTCTACCCATCATGCTTTGTTCTGCCCTCTAGGGGCCAACTTAAGCAATTCTAAATCCATCTTGCATAAATCCTTCAAAGATTTGGAGGAAAATAATCACATCTTCCATTAGTTTTCTTTTCTCTAGGCTAAACCTCCCCAATTCCCTAAATCATTCTTCAAATAGCACCGTTTCAAAGAAACTTCATCATCTATCCCAGACTAGATCCTGCCAACACTACAAGGTTCTCTTAAAGTCATAAAATGTTAAACTTGAAAAGGGCCTTTAATCAATCAACCTATCATCAAGCTTTTATTAATCATCTTTTGTGGTATCAAGTATGAAGGGGCTATACCACAATACAGCAAAATGAATATAGCAAAATGAATCAAATCCTTGCTCTTGAGAAATTTATATTCTATCAGAGTAGACAACACAGATGTAAATAAATATATTAAAAATAAAGAAAAGTTATATTTGGGGGAAGAGAGTACACTAGCAAAGGAGAAGATACAAGGAGAGGCTTCCAATGGAAAGTATTCCTTGAGCAAACCCAGGTTAAGAACCTCTGATCTCATAAAACTGTCCCAGTTTATAGATTAGGAAACTTAAAACCAGAGAAAGTAAGTTCCAAGTCCAGGTTTATTTCTACCACATTGAGCTGCTTCTCATTTCTGCTTTATCAAGAAAATCCTAAAATCTCACTACCTGAGTACTGCCAGATAACAATAAGCATGTATTAAGTACTTACTCTGTACCGGGCACTAGAGCCCCATAAAGTATAAGACCGGAACGAGGTATTCAGAACACATCCTACATTTATGCAGCAGCCATAGAATATTTCTTTAAAAGAACATTAATCAGTTATGGAGCATTTGGACTGTTTGACAGTATAGTACATTGAGCATTGGTCGTAGAGTTAGAAGACCTGAGTTCAAAGCCTGTCTCAGATACTCATTAAGTTATACTCTTCTGGGCAAATTGCTTAATGTTTCAGACTCATCTGTAAAATGAGGGGGTTGCACGGTAAGGTCTCTTCTATCTCTAAATTCATGATGCAATGATTTATTGAATAATACTTAACATGTGGCAGGGGCTGGGAGATATAAAGACAGAATTTAAATATTAAATGTCAGTGGTTTTCATGTAGAGTCAGTATAGTATATGTCAATAATGTCAAAAGTGTGACATAGCAGCCCCAACAGCCAGCTCAAACTTAAGCTGCCTTAATGGAGAAATAGTGCTCAATGCAAAGAACGTAAAAGACTTATTCACCTCATGATCAGACCATATCTGGAATATTAAGCTCATTTCAAGGTATTGCACTTTAGGAAGGTTCCTGACGAACTGAAGAGAAGCCAGAGCAAAATGGAAACTACGTACTTGATGATGCTATGAAAGAACATTTAGCGTTATAATAAGGAGGCATAAGGAAAATAAATGAGTTGTCCAAAAAGTCCAAAAAGTTTATTATTATTGGATATCTATCTATAAACAGAGTCTGGATGATAACTTACTAGGAATGATGGAAAAGAGCTTCTGATTCAGGCACGGGACAGATGAAGGGATTCCTGCAGTCCCTTCCAGTACCATATCATAACTAGGATGAAGATTATTATAATAGTAGTGGCGATGGTATGATGATGGTGATGGTGAGCACTTCTATGATGCTTTAAAGTTTGCAAAGAATATCTCATTTTAGCCTTAAAATGCCCCTGGGAAATAGGTACTATTATTATCCTCATTTTATGAATGAGGAAACTGAAGCAGACAGAGGTCAAGTGACTAGCCCTGGCTTAATCTCCTATTAAGCCTCTGAGGCAGGATTTGAACTTATTTCTTCCTAATTATCACTCTATTCACTGGACAAATCCATTGTCCACTAGACAGTATCCATTCTATACACTTATCTGATTCAAAAATTTATGTAAGAAATCCTTGAAAAAGGTGCAGAGGCAAGAACAGACACATTTAAACTTCAGTTTCTATTTGAGAGCAAAGAAACAAGATTTAAGAAACTGGGGTCAGTGTCCAGCTGTGAACCCTGGGCTTCTTGTCCATTTTCTTTTAATCTTGTTAAAGGGCAGGTGTATTTCTGAAAAGGGCCACAGTGTTCACTACAGTTTGAAATACACCTAACATTAGTTCTCTGAAAACAATCAGGAGGTTCTGTGATCTGAATCTCCTGTGCTATAAAATATATACGGTCCTATATTAAATTTTTACAGTGCTCATTACCCTGATGTAGTCTGTTGGAGAAAAAAGCACTGTCACTGACAAAGGATTGGACTTGGTGAGGGGCAAAGACATTAAGAAGGCTTTTGTGGGGGCCTCCTGCTTCAGGAGTAGACTATACACTCATGAAATTGATGCTGGCTAAGTAATACCAGCTCTGTCGCCGCACGAGTTGGGGAATTATTAGGTGGTAAAGTGCTATAAAAATTGTTCCACGGTCCTTTTCTCTAGTGGATATGAAAGATGATGTACCAAAATTCCTTTTTTTTATTCATTTCATGGTATTTCAAAGTAGATTTAAGTTAGATATATCATTAGAGCTCAGTAAGGTGTTTCCTGAAAATTGGTATTATTGAGCATTTTTATGTAATACTCTGAGGACACTGAGAACTTTGTAGATACTTTCCTGATCAGTAACCTTCACAGCTTCCTTGCCCAATTGCCCCCCATTTTATAAGCATAAACTCCAGTTCAAAGCATCTTAGAGCTGCTCAAGATCCTACGAAGAACAGAGGTATGTGTCAGGACAGGAGAATTCATGCTTCTCATCAGTGCTATCAATCTGAAGTTAACAATTCATGTGTTTATAGCATAGAAAGATTTGCAAACTTTCCCCAACAATGTTGGGAGGTAGATCGTGTGAACACTACTTTTCTTGTTTCCCAGTTAATGATAATTATGATGATGATGATAGCTAATATTTATATCACATTTTAATGTTTTCAAAGTGCTTAACAAATATCTCTTTTGATCCTCACAACAATACTGCATTATTATCCTGAGTTTACATTTAAGGACATTGTGGCAGACAGAAGTTGAATCATTTATCTCAGGGTCATTTAGCTAGTATTTAAAGCCCAATTTGAATTTAGATCTTCCTGATTCCAGTTTCAAGCTCTCTATTGTACCAGCTAGCTGCCTATGATAAGAAACTGAGACTCAGAGCAATTAATTGAATTACCCTTGGATACACAGCTTGTATAAGAGCCAGGATTTAAATGTAGATCTCTTGACTATAATTGCAATGATAGTCCCATATTTCCTAGGTTCATGATAAGAAGGACACTGTCTGATGTAAACTTTATACCTCCTTCACACACACACACATGCACACACACACATACACACACCCCTAGATTAGGAAATCCTAGTCTAGGACTAGGACACAGCAGGCAGGTCCTTAAAAATGTTTATTGAATAGAACTGAATTGACAGATGCCCATGATGGGAATACAGATGAGATGAAGCTGGTTAACTGAGATTTCCGGCTGATAGCCAGCCAGATGATAGAGTTTTCACCATATTACAATTTAATGGTTCACTGCTATTCAATCCAATTCCACAAACACCGAGTCTGATGATGAAGCTTAAACGTTGGTCCCCAGTGTGGCTGAACAATTGAAAAGCCTTGGTTTGTTGAAGCTTCCTTTGAAACGTTCCAGCATTAGCCTCATGACCCCTTCCATACTCTATTCTATTCTTGGGTGTCTGTGTGTGTGTGTGTGTGTGTGTGTGTGTGTGTGTGTGTGTGTGTATCTGTCTATATGTCTGTCTGTCTCTTTCTTTCTCTATGCGTCTCTGTATGTGTCTCCCTCCCTGTCTCTCTGCCACTCTCCCTCCTTCTCCACCTCCATCTGTCTCTCTCCCTCCCTCTCCATTTCCGTCTGTCTCTCTGTCTCTATGGTGTGTGTCTCTGTGTGTGTATGTGTCTCTGTACATCTCTGTATGTCTCTATGTCTCTCTGTATCTCTGTGTATGTGTGTGTCACACACACACACACACACCCCGAAAGTATATAAAAGTTGGTGTCAGAAGATTAAAGTTCTCATCCCAGATCCCCCAGTTTACATGGAACCTTAACCATATTATTCCCTTTATTGGACTTATTTATTCCCCTGAACAATTAAACCATTGTATAAGAAGATCTCTGAAGTCCCTTCCAGAGCAATGATTCAGGGACAAATAATTGCTCCCAACTTTTCCCCACTCAATGTAGAATATAGCAAAGATGAACTGCATGCTCTCTGCATTTTCTTCCGTTGATGCAAGGCTGACTCAGTGGTAAGGAACTGTTTAGCTCACAAAAGCCTTTCACTAGGGAGGAGGGAATTGGTATCTGTGTCAATGAAAAGAACTCCTCCTCCTTCTTCTAAAACCGATGAAATTAATAAAGTTTTGAAGTAGAAATCATGAATAAAAAAATAAAATTAAAAAGTAATGAGTTAACACAAAAAAGCCCTGCCCAAACCTTCAACATTTCTTACTTGCCAAAACCATCAAACTAGACTCCTACTTGGTGTCCCCTTTTATCCAATTTTCCCATCCCCAAATCCATTCACACAAGTGTCAAAATCATCTTCCCAAGGCACAGGTCTTACTATGACATTTCCCTACTCAGAAACCTTCACTGGCTACCTATTATATCTAGAAGGAAACATGAACTTCTAGCTACGCTTTTAAAACCCTCTGCCATCTGGCTCCAGCCTTGCTTTACAGCATAATTCCATATCTTTCCCCTTCATGCATACCATATGTTCCAGCAACCCTACACTAGTAGCAGTTGCTATTCCCTACCTCTGTGACTTCCCACAAGTTGTCTTCTCCCTCAAAAAAATACATCCTCATCTCATCTCTACTTTTGAGAATTTTTATCTTCCTTCAAGGCTCTCCCAGTCACACCCCTGATGGCTCTCCCAGTAGCGAGTGCTCTTTCTTCTCTCAATTATTCTGGATTTACTTAGCTGTGCACATTTTGTATCCCGTAAAAGAAAGCAAGTCCTTTGAGGGAAGATACTAGTTTCTGCCTCATATCTAAAGCACTTAGCACGATGCCTTCCATGTTATATGCATGTAATTAATGCTCATGGAATAAAGTTTCATTTCCTTTAGAGAAATGAAACAACTTCATAGTACTAGAAAAGTACAAGATGCTAGATTTATCATGCGATCTAGTCGTTCTCAATAGTTTTCACTCCTCAAACCTTTTCCAACAATAACAACAACAAAAATGTGCTGTAAATTTCCAGGATAATGCAATATACTACTTAGAATATTCTTCAATAACTGTATTTACTATTTCAGATGCCATCATCATAAAAATTTTAGCATGACTCCCTTGAACCAGCTTCACAAGGAATTCACAAACCATTACACATTTCCTCAAGAAAGAAAAAACTAAACTAGATTTGGATTTGAGACCCAATTCAGATACTGACTAAGTGACCATTGGCAAGTAACCTCCTTTCTGAACTTCAATGCCCTTATTTGTAAAACAAGGGATGATACTACTAATACCATCTGCCTCACAGGAGGTTTGTGAGGCAAGTGCTTTAAGTCTTGAAGCACCATAAAGAAGTGAGGTATCATTTCTATTACAGGAATGAGAAAATGAGTGGTAGAGCCATTAAGGAAAATAAAATATGGAGGAATGGGAGATAGATGGAGGTGGTAGCTCTGGTAGTCAATGAGACTTCCTTAGGATCAAAGGAGGAAGGTTGATTACAGGGAACTAAAAGCAATCTTTCCTTATCCTTCTTACGACTACAATATTTCTCTAAAGGAACAGTTAGTTTTCTGTACAGTCCACTAAAGCAGGACAGGCCAGAGTAATGTCAGAGAAAGAACTAATGAACACATTGCTAAAATGACTCTATGCAGGACCACACTTAAGCAAAGATCTCTGTTGGCAGCAATCTGTGGTCAACAAGACCACAAACTAGGGAACAGAGAGGTCTGGCATATTTCTAGTGTTTAACTGGAATTAAAGGGAAGAACTCAGCCAAAAAGAGAAAGAAAGATTACAAATTCCTTGAGGGCAGAAATTGTATCTAAACTTTGCATCTTCCCCAGAATCCTTTACAGAGAAGGAGAAAGGAGGAAAAAAGAGGAAGAGGACGGAGGCAGAAAGGGAGAAGAAGAGGAAAAAGAAGAGAAAGAGGAAAAGGAGGAAGAGGAAAAGGAAAAGGAGGAGGAGGAAGAGGAGAAGGAGGAGGAGGAAGAGGAGAAGGAGGAGGAGGAAGAGGAGAAGGAGGAGGAGGAAGAGGAGAAGGAGGAGGAAGAGGAGAAGGAGGAGGAGGAAGAGGATAGTGATGATGATGGTAATAGTGATAATGGAAAATGATGATGAAATCATTTATATAGCTCTAGCTCTCTAAGGCTTATAAAGCATTTTACAATCATCTAGATCTTGCCACTGGACTTTGGTGACTCTGGAGAAGAGAATGTGACTAATGACTTTGTGCAGCTCTGCCTCACGTAAATACAATTCACAGGCACATTAAGACATCATCTATGTCATCACTGGTTCTTTTTTGAAAACAAAAGACCACCACCACCAAATATTATTTCATTTTATCCTTACAATCATCTTTAAAGGTAGATGCTATTATTACTAATAAATAAATGCTAGATAAATGAATGAAGTATCATAGAACCAGAAACACTCAGAACCAAGGACCATCTGGTCGAAGCTGCTCATTTTCTATTTGGGGAGCCAGATTAAGAGAAGTGCTTTGCCCAAGGCCACATAGCTCTTTAGTTCAATTTTAAGATATATAAAAAGAGAGACTTTTTTGGGCTTCATTTTCAAGATCAAGGCAGAGATGTCATCACTTTTGTATCTCCAATATGTAGCACACAATAAGCAAAGATGTAGTTTTAAGAGAAAACGGAGAAAGAAAATCAGATGATAGATTTCACAGTCAAAAAAGTAAATGTCTATCTACTTTTGTCGAGCAGAATCAGAAGTCAGCAACAATAACAAAACAAGTTTATAATTAACACACTGTGAGAAATTTCGACTCAATTCTACCAGTTGGCTAAAATCATTTAACTTTTCATTTCTTCACATTTTTTTGTTATAAAATCAGTCTTAGCATAATAGGATTCAAAACTTGAAAGGATCTTAATGTCTTGACCACATATTGCTGATGAGAATGGTGAAGTGGCTTGTCCAAAGTCACACACATGATACAGAACAGAGACAGGATCTGAACCCTTGTCCGAACTTCATAACTGCAGTTCCTACCTCACAGGGTTTTTGTGAGAAAAATACAATATCTAGATTTTTGTTACTTAAAAAACAAAATGTAATTTCCTTTAAAAAAAAAAAAGGAAACCCCATTTTAAATTTTAAAGGATCATAGAAATGGCCTTGATATCTCTTAGAATCTCTTAGGCACTATGAAACGTCAATCCGAAATTAGTACTTACTAATGATTCTTTGCTTTCACAGAAGTCGGAACCTTTATTTGACTAACTTTCTCCTAGTTAACCTATCCTCAACATCATTGTTTAGCCATGTCCAACTCTTAGTGAATCCATTTGGGTTTGTTTGTTTTTTTTTTTTTTTTTGGCAAAGATACTAGCCTGATCTGCCATTTCCTTCTGCAGCTCATTTTTGCAGATGAGGAAACTGAGGGAAACAGGAGGAAATTACTTGCCTGGGTCATACAGCTACTATGTATCTGAGGTTGGATGTGAACTCAGGTGTTCCTGACTCCAGGTCAGGCACTCTTCCTGGACCGATCTATCTCCCCAGGAGATGGAAATCCCAGATACCCTATAGATCAAGCTTTATCTGCTTATCATATAAAACAGAAGTGCAGAAATACCAATAAAATGGCTAAAAAATAAACACTGAAACTTGCTAGCCCCTAGAGTTCAAATGGTTATACAAAACAAATTTTATAATTCATCGTCCAATGCAGGGGAACCTGAAACTGATTCTAAATAATGATCTAAAAAAAATCCATTATCTCATGCACTTAAAGGGAATTTGACTGATGTAACAGGCCCCAAAGAAGTATTCTCTCTTCTTGGTAATTCCTTCTCACTACAAAACTGCTAATAATTCTTCTAATTCAGACAGTTTAGAAGAAATGCTCCTAATTAGTTAGGATTGAGTGGGGTGACATGGGGCAGCTAGTTGGTATAGTGGATAGAGCACCAGCCCTGAAGTCAGGAGGACCTGAGTTCAAATCTGGTCTCAGACACTTAACATGTCCTAGCTGTGTGACCCTGGGCAAGTCACTTAACCTCAATTGCCTCATCAAAAAAATATATATTGGAGTGATGATGTCAATCATCATGTTGCCACTATCAAATTGGCTTTTCTTGTTGTTCCTCATACACTCTCCCCAATCTCTTTGCTTTTGCAAAGATTTTCCCATACCCCAGCTCACTTGGGTCATTCTTGCCTCAACTCCACATCTAGCAGCTAAAAGCCCAGCTTAAGGGTCAACATCTAGATAAGAGAAAAAAAAACCTTCTCTTTTTTTTCCCCCCTTTCTCCACAAAATCACATACATGGAGGCATCTTCTCAAAACAAAGCTTATATATATATATATATATTACATACACTTACTTATACCTATATGATATATATAAAACATACCTATATGTAGATATATTATAATGCTATGCATATATTATATGTGTGTTTGTGTTTGTGTTATATATAACTCAGCTTCTTAAACCCCATATGGGATCTTTGCAAAATTATGATTTATTACCAGGAAATATTTGACTTATGAACATATTTTATACACATATATGCCTGGGGGGCAAGTAAAAATTTCTCAGGTGAAAAGAGTGGCAAATGGGAAGGAGTTTTCCCTGATATATAATATATGCCAATAGATCAAGACAGGGACCTCATCACTTTTGTATCTCCAATGTGTAGCACACAGTAAACAGAGATGAAGTTTTGGCAAGCAGAATCCGAAGTCAGCAACAATAACAAAACAAGTTAATAACACTGAGACAGACTCAGCTCTAACATCTAGTGGATATATATATTATACATGTTTCTATGCATATGTTATATATACCTCTATATATATATATATATATGTAAATGTATGTATATTCCATAAACCCATGCTGGATTATATATTACATGTATATAAACATTCTAGTATATTACATATGCCTATATGTGTGTGTATCATAAATATATGTCTTTGGGTGTATACCTGTTGTCTTTGATAATAGATTATAGATTGCAGTTTTCATGAGAACAATGAATGATCTTAGGCATTTTTGACTATAATTCTGAGAGTTTACATGTATAAAAATCTTCATTGTTTGAATGTATTTTCACATCTATTATCTCCTCCCAGCATTATAAGAGACCTGTAATATAACTAGCATATTACTCCCCCACTTTACATTTGAGAAAGTTAAGGGTCAGAAGTAAAAAATGCAGCAGTAGATTTTTTACTATTTTTTTTTACTATTTTTTACTATTTTTTTTTTACTATTAAATTTTAGAAAGGTTAGACCAAATCAGAGATTTGAAGCTGAAAAGTTCCTATTGGTCTCATACATGTGTGTGCGATTAAAAAAAAAAAAATGCTTCAGCCATTTCCTCAATTGTAGACACAAGGAACCTGTCAGATTTACAACTTTATCATCAGAAGGAGTCAAGGACAGAACTCACGATTCTCCAGGATTACTTACACATACATATTCATAAAGATTAAAACTATGTGGCAAGGTTCAATTTGATACATAAAATGTATCAGGCATCACTGATCCTGCCATAAGTCCAGAGAGCATCGCTGTAAGAAACCTGGTCACAAAATTCTGCCCTAGCTAGTTACTTTTTAACCTACAATTATGCTTAATTTTAAAAAGCATTTTTAAGCATCTAGTTTGTGCAAGGTTCCATGGATACATTGAGGATTCAAATATGAAAACAAAACAATCCCTTTCCTTTGGGAGCTGACATTGATTGAGTTTAGGAAGAGACGATACAACCTGTACAAGGTTAAATCAATACAAGGTACTTTGACAAAGGAGAAATCAATAACAACTAGGGGGCATAAAAGAAAGCTTTAAAGAGGAGACAACCCCCAAGCCAAGTCTCAAAATGATATAATAAGGCAGAGGGGCGGTCCAGCACACAGCATGCTATATTTGAAGTTAAGAAGTTCTAACCGGGTTCAAATTGTGCCTCAGATGCTTACCAGTGTGTAATCCTGAGCAAGGCACTTACCCTTTGCCTGCCTCCATTTTCTCATAAAATGAAGATAATAATAACATATTTTTAAACTATCTGTGCTACTTGATAGCACCTATAAACTTATGGTAAATGAAATGAGGTTGTATGTAAAGTTCTTTGTATACCTCAAAGAACAAAATAATAATAATAATTACTAGTATTTATAATTAGTTATTATTATTGCAAGGATTTTGAAAAGAATGCATTCTAGAAAAAAAGAATAGTGTGTACAAATACACAGAGGTAGCAAATAGGTCATGTAAGTCAAGGAACAGCAAAGATTCTGGTTTATACACAAAAGAGAATATAAAGGACAGTATTATAAAATAAGTTGTTATAACTATATAAAACATGAATTCATAGCATGATTTTTCTATTATGCCACCAAATGGAGCTATAAAAAAACAAAGATGTAGGTCTGGACCAGTAGAGGGGTACTGAATTTGACATTTCTGATTAGGATGTGGGAAAGGGCAGACCCTCAGGATTTCTAGCCAAAACAGAAACAATTTCTATTTATAACAGCTCTCTTCTTTCTTTTTTCTCTTCCCTTCATCCACATAGGGTATCATATCCTAACCTGTGGGGGCTCTGCCCAAAGAAATGTAAATTTTGATCACTGAAACTCTGCAAGATAACTTGGAGTTTACAGGCTAGGACCATGTCTTAAATACAAATCACTCTGGCTTTCATTGATTGATCAACAAGTCCCAGGCCCAGGCCCAGTCTCACATTCTTTGGACCCTGATTGGCTCATATTTAATGTAAATAGTGATTGTTTCTGTTTTGGCTGAAGAGGAGTAGATTTAAGAGGTAAGAAGTTTCATTTTAAACATGTTAAGTTGTGAAGGTGTCCAGCATGCCCTGGCTAACACAGGAGTAGAATTCTTTAGGTATATTTAGGTATAAGGATTTGGGAATTATTTATGTAGAGATTACCATTAAATCCGTAGAAGTAGACAAGATCACCAATAGAGAGAGTATAGAGAGAAGGGCCAAGACAGAGCTTCCTGCTTAACACATGATGATCGAGCATAGGAAGCTGTCAGGCAAGGAGCAATGCCACAGAAACCAATGGAGGAGAGAAGGACTCACATCAATCAAAATAAACCCCAAAGCCCTACCATTCAAGATGCTGAAGTTAGATATTGGTCCTCTCCACACCGTAATAACAAATGTCTAATTCAGTACTCCTCCACCAGCCTGAATCCACATCTCTGTTTTTTTATGGCTCCATTTTAGCAGCATCAGCTCAAAAGATTATACAATAAGTTTATGTTTTTATATAGTTATAATACAGATATATGTTAGCATTATTAATTATAATAATAATTATACCTACACTCTGTGTAGATATAAAGCACTTTGATATCCGGTGTCATTGAATTCTCTTGAGACCGGTCCATTTTTGGACCAAATGGACCAGTATCAACTCCATTTTTACAGAAAAGGAAAAGGAGAATGAGAAATAAGTTCTTGGGCTACAGAAACTGTAAAAGTCAGGACCTAACCCCCCCAACATTTATCCCTGAGTCCAGTTCTCTATTAAGCCATCCTCTACCACCCTGTCCCCAGGTTCAATGAGCCAGTGACATATTTTGACTCAGATTTCCGAAATAGAGCTTCATTCTGAATTGAAAAACTGTAATATCGTAGAGAAACATGGAAGTCAGAACCAATTTATAATTAAACAACAAAGCTTATTTTTCTGAATATAGACAGAAAATGAGAATTTGATATGAAACTGAACATAAATTCCGTGGTTATCAGAGAGAACCCAAAATTTGAAACCACAAGCGTATAGTTAAGTTTGAATCGGGAAATACTGTAATTGGTATTGAAGTTATAGGAAGTCCAGCTGAACAGAAAACTAGCTTAAAAGCAGAGAATCAGAGAAATCACCCAGCCTAAGATATCAAGGCCAACACAGTGAAAATATTAGACACATTGTGGACCAATGTAGCATACCAAAGAAAGCATCTGTTCAGCGCAGGAGCTACATTCATCAAGTAGCTTTTATGGAGAGTTCCTGAGATAGAAAAAGGACACTGAAGTTTATAGTTCCCGAGCAGTGAACAAGCTCAAGTACATGAATTCTCCTCACTCCTGTGGGCCAAGTTTCTCTAAGTATATGTCTTGATATCCCTGCATATACTATGTATATTGGTGGGAAAGTGTAACCCAGATTCACAAGTTATTTCTTCATGTGCTTTAATATGTGTACCTGTACTGTTGTTTTTTATTTCTTTTTACTTAATGTTAAATGAATGATTGTATTTCAGATTCAAAAGCTTTACCATTGTGAACAGCTTGTTTGTATAAATGGAAAAGTTTTGGTGGGAACTCAGGAGCTAAAGTGGTGAGTAATGCTTTTAGGGCCCTGGGGGAATCTGAAGGTACCTCATAGTGATGATGCTTCACTGACAATCTATACCTGCAAATGGAAGGGCACAGCTCAGAGTAAGCAAGCCAGCCCAGAGATAAGAGGTAAGAGCATTCCTATAGGTGATCTACTCCCATGCACACATTACTGTATGATGCTAAATTGCAGAGAAAGAATCCATCTACATTGATGGAGGAAATTCCTCCCTAGGGACTCCCTATGCTGAAAAGATATCCAATCTGATTGAAAAAAAAATTAATAAGTTTACTAATAAGTTCCAGTACCTTAAATAAGTCATGTCTGTTCTCTGAGCCTTATAAGTAAAAGATATGACAACAATCTGACTGTATTTTACAGGATTTCTATAAGGAAAGCTCTTTAAACAAAATCAATGTAGATGTATGAATTATCTCTTTTTACCCAGCTTCACAAGGCTGTTGTGAAGAAAGCTTTATAAGTATCAAAACACTTTGGAAATGGAACAGTTGTTACTATTTCTTCAAATTTTCTAGGCTGTGGGTTCTTACTTATTTCAGCATTTCTTTCAAGGAGTCAGAGGGAAAGCTGAAAAAATACCCTACAAAAGTCAGCCTCTCGGGGCCATAATCCGGGATTCCACAGTTGGACAGTAAAGCAGCCAAAATCACCAGTTCAGATCATCTCTTCTGTAAATGTTCCAATGTCAGGGGTGAAGAGGGATGCAGGAAGAGAGATGACCCATTGAGATATAAAGCTTTCCTGAGTAAAATGGATATATTTGAGCCAACTGGGAGTCTAAAGGGCAGTAAGCAGCAGCTTTAAACAAGGAAAAGCATCCGGGTCTAGAGACCAGAGCCCTGGAGGGTTGTCCAGATGGCAAAATGAATATACATATGCACTGTTCTGAATTGTAGTAGAAGATGACAAAATAAGGCCAGTAAACGCTGCCCTGGAAGTTAGCTCTTTAAGAGCATCCAGAGATGATCATGTGAACTATGTATTCACATTCAGAGTTCTTGAGTTGAGTAATTATACCTCCTCTGCAAAAGATAAGTGAATCAGTAAGTTAAGGACCACCCAAGAGATCAGGAATGAATGAGTGAATGGATGGATGGTTGGTGGGATGTATGAATAAATGGATGAAAAAAACTTTTATTAAGTATTTACTACATGTCAAGCACTGTGCTAAACACAGGGGATATGAAGAAAAAATTATAGAGTTGTATCAACTTTAAATAATTTGGGGGGAATTATGTGTATATGATGTCAGTCTGAAAACAGTTCACACTCAAATACAGGCTATATAGTGAGATCTCTTTGAAAGGGGGGAAAATATGTATCTAGTAAGACCATGAAAAAGGGTGTAATGGTAAAACCACTGAAATTAGAATTGGAAATAATAGATTTGAATCTCAGTGCATCAACCAGTGGTGTGAACTTGGACAAATCACATCCACTCTGAGTCCCAGTTTCCTCATCTCTGAAATGAAGATTGTGCTTTCATTCTATTTATCAAATTTATGATTTTATAATTCTAGCTAATTATTACATAATGTAATCACTAAGAAAGTTAACTTTTATAATTAATTAAATGTAATATTTAATTTCACTTGTATCATATTAGCTATCTTAATTTTTAACTCTTTTGTCACTGATTTCTTCTCAACCCTTTATACGCAGAAGGGAAAAAAAAAAATCACACACAGGCTTTGTACATACCAGAAAGAACAAGAGACTTGGGTCCAAATAATGTATCTGCCTTTAACTTCTTGTACATATTTAGGAAAATCTCTCTGAAACATAAAGATGAAGTCTCATCTGAAAAATGAGGGTGTTGGACTAAGTGATCATTAAGGTCCCTTCCCATTTGGAATGAAAGAAATAGACTATATTTGAACCAACATGATGACTCCATTTTGACAATATATAAAAAAATTGAGAAATATATAATTTCTACATGTATCCCACACAAAGCTGACCTGGCCAAAATCATTTCACAAGTACATTCAAATGCTCTTCCCTAAGGACTTGAAACTGTGCCATAATATCTTTGAGTCACCCACATATTTATAATGTCATCAGACACAGTCAGTTATCCCTGTCATCTCCTTTTGCATAAAATCATCTTTTCATGGAACTAATTAATAGTATTAGGCAGGCCATGTCTATATATGGGTAGAGCAGCATACCTAAAGGAATGTGATGATTATTATAACAAGAAAAATAATATCAATAATAATTCTACATTTTTTTCAGCACTGCAAGGTAAAAAAGGACTTTTTTTTTTTTTACAAAAGTCTTATGAGGTAAGGTAATATAATTATTTTTCCCACTTTACAGCTGAAGAGTAGAGATTAAGAGAAATTAAGTAATTTGACTAGGGTTAACAATTAGTTCACATCAAGTATGGCTTAAATACTGGGATTCTAGCAAGACAAGTGCTCTTTCTCCCTATATATCTAGTTATCTTTTAAATAAAAGCATAATCAATGTGATAGCCCAAACTTAATCTCCTTTATAGGAGTTTCCATCCTAATAATACAGGAGAACCATCAGTATATAATGAAAGTACAATGTAACATCACTAAACTGATAGCAAAGATTGCTGAGATTCTGGGATAGCTGGTGATGAAATCTAATTTCTCTGTGGTTTTGATTTCACTATCAAGTTTACTTAATATCTCACTCATAATTTCCTACCCTACTCTCCACAATATTATGTTTTCATCAAATTTACTGATGATGTTCAGGAGGGCATACCTGAATAAGAGAAGAATTCTAGGAAAACATAAGTACTTTAGCTCTGCTTGGCATTTACTAAGGGTGACAAAAATGAGAATGGGTTTAAAAGTCACTAGAAAGGATTAAGATTAAACTCTTAAGTAGAGTCTCATGAGTCAGAATTTGAATCCAGATCAGTGTTTTTAAAACAGTTATTTCTACTATATCACACTGTGGTCTAGGAAAAAAGTGAACATTTCTGACAGGGCAAAATTGGATTATGAAGGGGGGCAGGATGGAACTAGAGGTGAGCATTCCAGAAGGAAAAAAAAAAAACTATGATCACAGACACAAAAAGATGTGTAGTCTACATAAAACTTGAATTAACTAGAATACCAAGTGACTAAAGGAGAATAGGAGGATGGAAGGATGAAATAAGAATTTTGACCAAATCATGATGAGTCTTGAATGCCCAGTAAAAGTTTAGATTTTATTTCATAGGTGATGGAAAACACTTGATGATTTCTTTCTCAGAGTTGGCACAATCAAAACTTTTTGTATTCATCTTTACCAAAAAGTTTGTTTTAATATTTTGTTGAGCAGAATCACCAAATATTAAAGTAGGAAATAATTTCATTCTCAATAGCCACCTAGTCCAATTCATACTTCCAAAGAAATTCCTATTACAACACACCCAATAAGTAATTAGCAAAACAGTGTTGGGCATATGATTTTGCTGTTGTACAGTCATATCTGACTCTTCATGACCCCATGCACCATATCTTTATTCTCCACTCTCTTTCTAAGTCTGTCAAAGTTGTTCATTGATTCCATGCTATCTATTCATCTTATTATCTACCATTCCCTCTTCCTTTTATTTTCAATCTTTCTAAATACCATGGTCTTTTCTAATGAGACTCATCTTCTCATTTTGTGATCAAAGTAATTAAGTTTCAGCTTCAGTATTTACTTTTCAATGAATAGCCCAAACTAATTCTATTAAATATTGACGATTTGATCTCCTTGCTGTCGAAGGGACTCTCAAAAATTTTCTCCAAAGCCACAATTTGAAAGTTTCAATTCTGCAGTACACAGCTCTTTTATAATCCATCAGACAGATAGCCACACATTGCTACCGGAAAAGTCATAGCTTTGACTGTATGAATCTTTGTTGGCAAAGTGATTTAGCATGATTTAGCCTTTAGATTTGCCATGGCTTTCCTTCTAAGGAGCAAGAGTCTTTTAAGTAGTTGACTGACTTCCTGGTCATCCATCCTCAACCTAAACCTCCAATGAAAATCCCACTCTTTTAATGCAGCCCAATCTGCTTCTTAACAGCTCTCATTAATAGGCAATTGTTCCCAAAACCATCTCTAAAATACATCATTTCAGCTAAGAACAACACAGGTTCAGCTATTGTCAATGTCTTTGACAAATCAAAAAGGACCCCACCAGAATTTGAAGATAATTAGTGTCAAAGAAAACTGCATAGTATCTCTTGATACCTCATACCCCTGGCTCTAATTTTTCCCCTCTGGAACCCAGTAGAAGCATAGTCCCTTTTCCATAGGGCAACTCTTCAAATATTGGAAGACAGTGCTCATATCCTCTCTTCTCTAAGCTTTCTCTTTTTCAAACTAAAAGCCTTTACTTACTACAAGTGATCCTCACTCAAATTCCCTTTATAGAGTGTATTTATGTGTATGTGTATGAGATAAGCTCTTCTGATTAAACACATTATCTCCAGCAGCTATTCTGAGTAGTGTCCATCTTCCCCACCTCCTTGACATACAAGCAGATGAGTCAATGAATTAACTTGGTGGTTAAGCACCTGTAATTCAATTAGCGGCATTTGTGATTACGATAAGGGGATTGTAGTGTGGAAAGTGATAGAAATTGTTCTAGTCTCAAAATTGCTATTTCCTCCATCTACATAAAATGGAGCTAACAATTTGTCCAGAAACAAGTTACCTGTCCTCTCTCACCAAGTAGGGTCACAAAGGTCAAATCCTTCCCCTTGCTCCCTACTACTTTTGGCTCTGTTCTGACAGATGGCAGCCTGTGGCCATATCATGGAGCTGGGGAGGGCGGGAGAAGTTGTGGGAGAATGGAAAGAGCAAACAAGGGGAATGTCCATCCAGCATCTGTGTGTCTTCACTGGACTCACAAAAAGCAGGTGGAAGCATCAGGATGGATGGTGTCCGGCAAAAGCCAGGGACAGATGGAGACTTAGATTAGTGAGCCCCAAGGGAACCAACCAGGGTTTCTTCTATCTTGTAGAGTATCAAGCATCCTGTCAGCATTCCACACAGGATAACAGCCCTAGACACAATCCACCTGTTAAAAATAAACCCAGATAATAAATTTCCTTTGGCTAGACTGTCAAGAAAGGAGAGACTTAACCCTCTGGAAAAGGATGATTTATCAGTGAGATTTTAGGATGGCACTACAAGTCCACTGTTTTTCCTTAGCTGGAGGAATGGAGGCAAGTACCTCCCAATTGTTGGCCTTTACTTTTCTTATTAATATAATCACTTGTTGTGACAAAATAATAATAGCTAACATTTACATAGCATTTTAATGTTATCTCCTCATCTACCTACTTCTCCAGGCTGTTGTGAGGAAAATACTTTATAGACAAGAAAACACTATAAGACATGCTATATGTATATGCATGTATATAGTATATGTATAGATAATCTCCCTGCATAAAGTTAAAACTACTTTAAGCCTTCCAATTCCCCTCCAATATTTTATTGTAACTGGAAGGTGACCAGATACCTCCTCCCAAAAAAGCCAGAGAAGCTCTGCAGACATGCCCAGTAATTGTCTATGGATGTCATAGAAAACTCAGGCTTGAGAGGTTCATCCATAATAGGCTAGCAGGTGATAGATTTTATTTTCAGCCACAACAACTTGCCAATTACCAAAATGAGGAGGATTTGGGATCTAGTATGGCCATACCAATGAAGTCATGGATCTTTGAGATAGGGAAATAGTATTGATGAATACTAATAAATTACTCTCTGGACCAAGAGTTCTTATCTGAAGTCCATGAATTTTTTTAAAAAATTTAATAAGTGTATTTTAATATAATTGATTTATTTTTATTTACTTATAATTTATTTATTATAATTCTGTGGATTTTATTTTGTGCTTTGAAAAAGCATTACTCTAAGAAGTGGTCCACAGGCTCTACCAGACTAACAGAGGAGTTCATAATAAAAAGACTAAGAAAGCCTGCTCTGGAGACTTTCTCTGCCCCACTAAAACATGGCACAATGGGCATAGGAATGAGTATGGAGCCAGGATACCTGGGTTCCAGACTATACTTCAACCCTTTGTGGTCTTAATCTTTTAGAACAATGGTTCTCAAACTTTTGTTTTCAGTATCTTTATCCTACTAAAAATTATTGAGGATCTCTCCAAAGCATTTTTGTTTATCTGGATTATATTTATATACATTTACCATATTGGAAATAAAAACTATTTTTGAATTTGTAGACCCTCTAAAAGGGTTTCAGAGATCCCCAGGATTCTCTAGACCATACTTTGAGAACCACTGTAATCTCTCCCTCCCTTCAAGGCTTAGCACACCTTCTCCATTACCATCCCCATCACCACCACCATGTTTATATATGACTTTAAGGTTTGTAAAGAATTGTATCATTTTATTCTCATTGGGAGATAGATGCTACTATTGCCCCCATTTCACAGATGAATAAATTTATAGAGAAAGAAAGTACCACTTGCCCAAGCTCACATAGTTAATAATGTCTGAGGAAGAATCTGAATTCAGGGCTAGTCCTTCAGTCAGGTCCTGTGTCACCCAATTCCCACTTAAAGGCTTTTCTTAAATTCCCCCTTACAGATCTTAGTGTTTTCTCTGAATTACTTTTGATTTATTTAATCTTTGTGCACACTGTATTTTCCGACTTGTCCATCCTCAAAAATTCCTTGAAGGAAAACGTTAGGGTAGAGATGGGTGTCTTTGTATTTTTAGACATCCCAGTGCTTTGCATGTATTAACACTCAGTCCTAAGTGTTGAATTGAATGGAACATATTCTGAGGACAGATCTCAACCTTTATAAAATTAATTTATTTCACCTGTGAAACAGGAGCAGGAATACTTTCATTGCCAACTTAACTCACATTTAATTCACATTTCTACTGAGGTTTCAACTTTGCAAATCACGTTCCTCACAATAATGCTATTAGATAGTGCAGTGAAGTTCTAAGGGTAGAAATGACTTGCCCAGAAGTCACATAGCAAATAGGTGGCAGGGTAATTAGCTGTTAAGTATAAAGCATTACAGAATTTTAGGCTACTGAGGGTGCTCAAGACCACCACTTAACATTGACTCCAACACTGTTTCCAGATACACCAGAAGATCTTTGACCTCCAGGTTGCTGCCTGGTCCAGGAGGCATTGAGCTAGATTTTATCACCATCCTCAGAAAGTATTTATGAAGCGCTGCTGCCTCTGTCTTACAATATGAGCCACGTCGACATAGCCTCTTCCTCCCTGGAACGTTTTCTAAAAAGTACAACAAAGACAGCAGGAGCTTTGAGGCCATTTTGGCTTGGAGACTTGGGGAAATGTCATGTGGAGACGGCGGCAGGGGAGGGGGACACTAGATAATTGATGGTTTAATATTTATGGAAAATCCACTTGCAAGAGATGTGGGTCTTACAGAGTAGCAATTTATATTCCATATGGTTGGCAGGAACCTTAGAGATGGGAAAGAAGATTGTTTATGGGGAGAACCCTAATTGCAGAACTGGTCAGTCAATTATAAAGTGGGGAAACCAAAAGCTCTCAAATCTCAATTTCCTCCAAAGTCACCAAATTCCCCCAATTTCTCCCTAATGTTTATTTTCATTATTGAAGATTTTGCATGCTAGGAATTCTTAAAAAGTTAGGAATCATCAACTTGGAATATTCATGTCAGAAGGGCATTAGAACATAAATTGGAGAGATATGAACCCAGAGAAAATTGATATCAATTCAACTAATTAAAATAAAATTCATTAGCCACTTACTTTGTGCCAGGCAACATACTGAGGAATATAAAAACTGGAAAAGAACCTAATAAAGGACATTAGAACTTAGAACATTAGATAAAGAAGAGACCTCAGAGAATATCCAATCTAAGGGTTCTTAACTTATTTGTGATCTAGATTCCTTTGGCGGTCTAGTGAAGCCAATGGATTCCTCAGAATATTTTTTTTTAACAATTGACAGAATTGTTACATTTTATTTGGAGGAAAGTGAACAAGAAAATGAAATTTTTTTCCCATCCAGATTCATAGAATTCCTGAACCAGTTTAAGATCCCCTGATCTAGTCCCACCCACCTAATTTTAAATATAAAGAAACTGAAGCTCAGACAAAAGTGTAAACATAAGAATGTGGTAGAGGATTTTCATAGCGTAATCTAGAAGTAATCGAGGTAATGTAGAGCCCTGGATCCCTTCCCTAGGGAAGGAACTCAGATTCTATATTTCTAATCCCATGGAAATCTAGACAGTTAATATTAGAGGAATACCATCTGTAACATCTTATAAATGTCTTATAAATATCACATTATTATAAGTAAATCAACTCCAGAGAAAGTGATTTTTCCCAAGATGGTACCCCTTTCACAAATGGCTCAGCTGAGATCTAAACCCATATTCTCTGACTTCTAAACCTAGTCTCCTTGCTACTCTACCAGGCCAACATATTCAGGAAAGGAATGGTGGCAGATAGCAAATGCAGCCAAAAAACAAAACAAAACAAAAACAAAAAGCAGGTGATATTTTTTATTATTTATCTAATACGTGCTGATATAATTTTCAGAGTTTAGTATCACAGCTTCACTTCCCATTCATTTCCTTTCTTCACATTAATTACAAATGTGCTATAATGTCAATTACCAGTATCATTCGTCCATACTTTAATGCAGTATTTAAGTCTTTCCTTTTAAGAAGGCAGCAGATTCAATAAAGAGCCATGTTCCATAGCCATCAGAAGGAATGGTCAGACATCTAGAAAATCCCTAATCTTACTATATCATACAGTACTGCTCCTCAAGACATGGTCAAACTGCTTTACCACTTAGGTGTATTGTGTTGTAAATGAAATAACACTGGTCTCAGAGCCAGTTAATCCAAGTTTCAATCTCAGTACCAGGACAGCTTAATCTTGGGGGTAAATCTTCTGTCTCTTAGTTCCTCAATTAAAAAAATGAGGGCAATCATCCTTGCACCATATACCTGACAAAGTTGTGAGGAAAGCATTTTGTAAATCCAAAAAGGCCATGGAAATGGATAGTTATTATTCATAATAATATCTTTATCTAGAAAGCTATTTTATTCCTACACCACATGTATAAAGAAAGGTAAAGGTCTTTCCCCATATACACACGCACTTAATAGTACTTTATTTTTTTTTCAATTACATGTAAAGATAATTCTTGACATTGACTTTTATAATACTTTGAGCTCCAAATTTTTCTCCCTCTCACTCTCTCCTTCTCCCTCCCCAAAACAGCAAGCAATCCAATATGTTATACATATACAATCATATCAATCATAGTTCCATATTAGTTATATTGTGAAAAAAAGAAATAGAAAAGGAAAAACACATAAGAAAGAAAAAACAAATAAAATATCATGTTTTAATCTGCATTCAGACTCAATAGTTGTTTCTCTGGATGTGGATGTCATTTTTCATCATGAGTCTTTTGGACTTGTCTTAAATCACTGTATTTCTTAGAAGAACTAAGTCAATGATAGATGTTCATTGAACAGTATTGCTGTTACTATGTACAATGTTCTCCTGCTCCTGCTCACTTCACTAACATCAGTTCATGTAAGTCTTTCCAAGTTAGAAAGGTAAAATGCTTGACATAGTAAAGAAACAAAGAATAACAATTTTAGAGCTAAAAGGGACATTAGAGACTATCTAATCTAACTTTGGAGCAAGTGAGTGGCACAATGGATAGAGTGCTGAATCTGGAATCAGGAAGACAGCTTCATGGATTCAAATTCAGCCTCGGACACTTACTAGTTGTGTGACTCTGGGCATATCACTTAACCTTGTTTGCCTCAGTTTCTTTGTCTATAAAATAAGCTGGAGAAAGAAATGGCAAATCACTCCAGTCTTTAATAAGAAAACACTACATAGGTCACAAAGAGTCAGATTAAAAAATGGTAAATTTTGTCAGGCTTCAGATACTCTATAAAAGAGTTTATCTTTTATCTAAGGTCAAGCTAGGGACCCTCCCTTCAGCCACTTAAAAAGAAATATGTGGGGACTCAGTACTTGCAAACAAAACAAACTTCTCCGTCTCCCTCCATCCCTATCCCTCTTCTAAAGCAAAGATTTTTGTTCTAGCATTAACCCTCTTGAAATGTAATTTTCCTTGAGATCCAATTGGCTCCACAGAAACAAACTCCCTACACCCAACTACCCATATCAGCTGAACCTGTAATTTCTCCATCCAATGGTTATGTCCCTCCTCATCTTCCTCCAGTTATCAAATGAGATTATGTATATAAAGCATTTTGCCAAACTTAAAGTGCTTTATTCATGTAAGTTATTATGAACCTTTTTCATCTTATGCTATAAAATGTGTAGAATCACCAATCTATTAACATTACTTCCTTAACTCCAACCATTAACAAGATTTTCCTTTCATCTAACTCTAAATTTGTCTTTTTGTAACTTCCATCTGGCATCTACAACCAAGCAGAAGAAGCCTAATCATCCTTCTTCCACACAGCAATCCTTCCAATACTTGAATCATAATAGCATCCTTTCTCCAAGCTAAATATCCCCAGTTCTTTCAACCAATCCTCATATGGCATTAGCTGAAGCATCTTGATGACTTTATTCTAAAAAGGCAGTTACACAGAATAGTAAAAGAGAGGAGTGGATTTGCAGTCAGGTAGATCTGTCACCTCAAGGTAGCTGTATGATCCTGGACAAGTCACTTAATTATTTCATCCATTTCTTCATTTGTAAAACGGGGTTAATATCAACTCTTACTTCCCAGGGTTCTTATAAGAATAAAATAAAGCAATATTTATAAATCACTTACCACAATGTCTGTCATATAGTAGGTGCTTTATAAATGCTTGTTCCTTTGTTTCAACTTATCAATGTCCTTTTAAAATGTAACACTGAAAACTCCAGAGTTAAATGCTCCAGAGTAGTGTCCCAAGTCCTGGATGCCAGATGTCTCTTAAAACAGCCTACAAATGAATTTACAGTAGAGGCAACCATATCATACTGCTGACTAAGCAAGCTTGAGATCCACTAAAATCCTCAAATCTTTTTCACGTGAATTGCTATCTAGTCATGTCTGTCCCACTTTGTATTTATGCTATCTTGACATGCTGGTTTTTTTTTTTTAATTTAAGCCAACTCCCGTTCTGTTCTAACCTTGTCAGAGAAAGCAGGGACAATAAGAGTCGGATAGCTCTGAATTTTCTCTATCATCAATTATCTACATCCCATTCACCTTGAGCATCTATCCTATCCTGGAGCCCCTCTTTTTCTCCAGCATGGCTACTTATTTTTACTCTTCTTAGTTTTTCTTTCCAGCCTCAACTCACTCTCAACTTAAGCATTCCTGACACTATTCTATTTTCATGCCTTTGTATTCATCCTGTTACCTCCTCTTGTTTCTACCTTCTGTGTCTATCTTTTTAAAAATTCAAGTTAGTTGATCAGTATCCTGTGCATCTACACTGGTTTCTTTTAGCCCCCTACACAAGCACATCCTGCACTATTCCCTTTCTTCTCATTGGAAACATTTCTCTTTGTGTTTTTAGAATTTCATTTTCAAGCACTTCCTTGGATTCCTCCTGAGCCGATTTCCCTTCCTGAATCGTAGTCCACTGGACCCTACCTATCGTTTCTCTAAACCCTTTGAAATCCCACCACCACCAGTTGTTGGATGTGTGTCAGACTGTGCTCAGATTTCCTATCCCTTTCCATCATCCTGTTGTTCTATAATTTCTAGAATGAGGTTTGGGGCAGGAGGAATGAGGAAATTTAATCAATCAACTAAGAAGCAGAGACTAAGTACTTACTTATGTGGCCAGCACTGTTGTTAGAATTGGGAATTAGAGAAATGATCCAGGGCACAGGAGGAACAGAGAGAGGGAAGGAGGGGAGAGGAAAGAGAGGGGGGAAAGAGACAAAAACAGAGAGACAGAGGCAGAGACTGGAGAAGAGAGAGACAGAGAGAGACAAAGACAGAGACAGAGAGACAGAGGCAGACAAAGACAGAGAGACAGACACAGACATTATTGTTTTCTGTAACATATCTGTGCAAACGGCTTTAACTACAAAAAATACAAGCAGATATGATCATTTTATCCTGAAATAAAATTTTAATCCTACAATTTTTACTATGTACACTATATCAATTGATTTAGCTTGGTCCTTTAAGGTATTCTTAAATCCCAGTCTTTCTCATACCAGGTTAGGACTAAATGATAAATGGCTTTGAATTTCAAGCTAAGGAGTTTAGTTCTGATTCAGTAGGGAGCCACTGAAGTTTTCTGAGTGCAAAGAAAGGATTGGAGCTATGAATTAAGATTAATCTTAAAGATATATTGGATGGGTAAGAGGGAGAGCCACTGGGGACGGGGAGTCCAATTTAAAGATTCACTCTAGTTTGTCCACCTCCTACTCAGGCTTAGTCCAGCATAGGTTTTGGATGAAGCAAAATTCTTAGAGGACATCTGTCTTATTCATCTTTTTCATTTCCTCATTTCCTGAACAAAAGTCCTTTCATATGGAAGGAACTTAGCACAAGCCGAGTCTAATGTGGGAAACAACAAGCAAGCAATTACATAAAACAAACTTTCTCCAGGATAAATTGGAAATAACCTAGAGGGAAGGCACTAGTATTAAGGGGGATTTCTTCAACCTTCACATAGTCCTGAATTTCATGCAATTCTAATGCACTTCTCAAGTGAAATTATGATCCTCTATCACTGATATCTTCAGCCACATCTGGCCACAAGAAAAGCTGAACCCATGATTTCCCCTGTCCAAAAATGAATCTTGGAGAAGTCCATTTCATTTCTTAAGTTACTCCAAGGGGAAAGGGAACAACAATATGCTCACCCAGGCATGGATAAAGATATTACTCTTTCTTCTTGCCTTGATTAAATATGTTACTGCTCCTTGTCTGGTTTTCTTAGCATGGTGAACATCTAATTTCCCAAGTCTGAATTAACTTAACATTCCCAGGTTTGGAGGTAGTTGATTTTTTCCCTAATTGGATGAGGGCAGCAAATTACCACAGAAATCCTCATAACTAAAAACCACATTGCACATTCAAACAATTCCAATGAGTCACAACTTGAAGGAACTGGCAAAAAAAAAAGTCACAAAGTTGTGTGAAATAAAAATTGAGAGGTAGATTGGAGATTATAGGAGGGTCTTGAATGCCAAAATTGGGAAGCCATTGAACCCGATGCTTTCTAAGATTCTGTGCAACTCTGACATTTTGTGATCTTTGCTCTGATATTTCCTTCTAATGTTCTAACCCAAGGAAGACCTAGATTCCAATAGTGCCTGTAACATATTATTAACTATGTAACTGTGGTCAAGTCATCTCCGAGTTTTGGTTTTCCCAGACTATGTAATGAAAATATTATTTTCCATAAAGCTCATATGATAATGCATTTTGAAAATTAAAGAGATCTGTTCTAATTTTCTTTTCAACTCGACATTTATTAAATACCTACTATGTTCAGAACACTGTCCTAAGCATTATAGATACCAAGATGAAGATCTTCCACAAGGACCTTGTGACCTAAATCATGGGATATATCATCACTTGCAAAGCGTACATAAGTACAAGAACTCATTCCTGACATCCTATAATTCTGAGAATTAAATTCAACTGAATCAAAAGGAATTTAGCTGAACTCTTTAGGAAACTCCTAAAAAGTCAATAATTGGGACCAGGCAATTTCAAATCAAACGCAATGCATGGTCCTAAAACACATTTCTGATTGTATCAGCCCTCTACTCAAGAAGCAAATAAACTCCAGGAGCAAATAAAAATGCTTTGTTTGATATTCAATAACTTAACCGCTCCTACAACCTTTCCAGTCTTCTCAGACCCTTCTCAGTATGTGACACTGGACTCCTGACTGTTCCACAAACAAGACCCCTCCATCTCTGTGTTCCTGTCATTCTCTCTGACTGTCCCTCACACCCCTCCAACCACTGAATGACCTCCCTGGCTTCCTTAATTGGGACTTACCCAATTCACATCTCACCTCCTACAGGAAGCCTTCCCAAATTCCTCTTAATTCAAGTGCCTTCCTTTGGTTAATTATTTCCTAGTTATCCTGTGTATAGCTTAATTTGTATATAATAGTTTACATGTTGTCTCGCCTATTAGATTGTAAGTTCCTTGAGGGCAGGAATTTTGCCTCTTTTTATATCCCTACTACTGAACCTAGTGCCTGACCTGTATAGTGGGAACTTAATAAATGGTTGTTTTTTTTTAATTGAATTGAAATAAGCAACAATACCTTGGTCTGCAGTGGTTAAACTCAGAATCCCAGAGGTGGCCTCTTGTCCCCATTTTCATTTTTGGCATAACGATAGTCATTGTTGTAGAATATGACTATATTCTATATGTGTATATTGTTGGCTATATTTTAGGATGCTAATCACAATTGATAAAGCAATTAACCTTGGAACCAAGAAAAGATCTAGATCCAAATAGTGTCTCTGACATATTAACTATGTGATTGTGGTCAAGGCACCTCTGAGCTTTGTTTTTCCCAGATTATGTAATAAGGATGTTAATTTCCAGAAAAACCTGGCAGGGTTTCCATGAGGATCACACAATAAAACACTTTGGGGGCAGCTAGATGGAACAGTGGATAGAACACTGACTCTGAAGTCAGGAGGACCTGAGTTCAAATCTGGTCTCAGACACTTAATACCTCCTAGCTGTGTGACCCTGGGCAAGTCACTTAACCCCAATTGCTTCAGAAAAAATAAAAATAAACACTTTGAAAACTAAGTAAAGAGATCTGTTCTTATTTTCCATTTACCTCAATATTTCTCACATGATAAAAACACTTTGAAAACTAAGTAAACTCTTCTTATTTTCCATTTAATTCAACAATTATTAAACACCTACCATGTTCAGAGCACTGTACTAAGCAGGGTGAATATGTAGCTTCCTTAAGAAGCTTATCAACTAATAGGTGAGTTACAACATGCATAAGCATACATAAGCACGAGAGCTCATAGTTGAGGTTTATAGTGTTTTCCTGGTGATAATCTTGGAAGACAGGGAGTGATTTTCCTAGAGTCATGTAGCTGAATTATATGACTTGAACTCAGGTCTTCTGGCTCCGGGTCCATTGTCTTCCCGCTAGGCTGCCTCACAGAAAGAACATGGTAAAGTAAAGGAGATGCCCAAAGTGCTCTAAGAAAACATAATGATCAATGCTGTGATCTGAGGGGATCAACAGAAGGTGGCATCTGAAATGGAGCCAGAGGAAAAGAATTTTAATAAGCAAATAGGAGGAAGAATCAGCACTTAGCATGGTTCCTGGCACATAGTAAGTGCTTAATAAATGCTTACTGAATGAAAGAGAAGGGAGCACATTTCAGGAAAAGAGGACAATTTGTAAAAATGCACAAAAACAAGAAAGCACAGGTTGAGATTGGAGGACAGCTTTCAGTCTCTGAGACCAGAGAATTCTTAGAGGGGAATAAATTGGGTGAAATGAAGACTGAGAGGTAGATTAGAGATTATAGGAGGGTCTTGAAAGCCAAGCCCAGAATATCAGCATCCTTTCATTATCTTCAGTGGTTTTCAGTTTGTCCAACTCGTTAGACTCCATGTGGAGTTTTCTTGGCAAAAAATATTAGAATGATTGGCCATTCTCTTTTCCACCTTTTTTACAGATAAAGAAACTGAGGCAAACAGGGTTGACTGACTAGCCTGGGGTCATGCAACTAATGAATGTTTGATGTCAGATTTGAATTCAGGAAAATGACTCTTTCTGGTGCTCTAATTGGATTCACTGTACCACCTAACTACTCCCTCAGTACCCATGGTGAAAGCTTATTCTTTTGATGGCAAGGAAGTTGATCACCCACCTAAAACAATGCTTTTTAAAGAAGTTAGGAAAAAGGTTGCCCTTTTGACTTAATATCAGCGGATCTAAAACTTCTTCCCCACAAGTGTTTAAAAAAGAATTCTGGAAGAGATTTGGATTCTATACTACTGTGCAAATAAGAAATGATGAATAGATTGTGAACTTGAACTTTATTATCTTCACTCACCAATTGCAACTTTCCCACCAAGACTGATCATTTGATTTTTTTCTCCCAGCTCTCTATCCCTAAAAAGTTAGAATTGTACCAAAGGTTCTACTGAACCATCTAACAGAGTCTAATTATACCACTGAAACTGTGAACTCACAGGTAGGAGCTTGCTTTTATCAAAACCACTTTCCTACACAAAAGACTAAGTAACTGACAGACTGGTAAGCTTCAGTCCATGGTTCTGAAAGGGCTATTTCAATAATCTTAGGTAAACCAGCATAAATAAAAGATGAGCATTCACTTGTTCATTAAGGACATTTGCTGGACCAACTCACGTACCCAAAAGATGACTGCCTGAATAGAAATCATTTCTTTTATTATTATTATCATTATTATTATAGCTTTTTATTTACAAGATATATGCATATGTCAGCACTGACAATTGCAAAACTTTTTCTTACATTTTTTCCCCTCCTTACCCCCACCCTTTCTCCCAGATGGCACATAGACCAATACATATCAAATATGTTAAATGTTAAACACAATATATGTATATGTATCCATACAGTTATTTTGCTGTACAAGAAGAATCAGACTTTGAAATAATATACAATTAACCAGTGAAGGAAATCTAAAAATCATTTCTGAACAAAACAAATTGGTTCCTTAGCCAGTCAACTTTGGCCAATTTAAAAAGTATTTTTTCTTTAAAAAAAAAAAAAAAAAAAAAGACATTCTGAAGACTGACAAATCCAAATGAAGGTGATAGTGATCTTAAGGAAACTGAGAATCATGCCATATCAGGATGAGATGAAGGAAACAGAAATGTATAGCCTAGACAAGTACAGTTATTTATGGGGTTGTTGAGCCAAAGTAAGATTTGACTTGTTTTGCTTAATGCAATGACAAAACTAAAGGCAATTTTAGCTTCCTTAATGGAAAATTTTTTTTTAATAATAATGAGCTTCTTTAGAAAGAAGTGAGTTCTCCATCACTAGGTGGAGGGTCTTTAAGAGGAGACTATTTTTTTTAAATACTATAAAGGGGAGAGGATCCACATGTACAAAATATTTACAGCAGCTCTTTTTTGTCATGACAAAGAATTGGAAATTGAGGGGATATCCTTCAATTGGGAAATGACTGAAAAAGTTGTGGCACATGGCTATGACTGAATACTATTGTACTAGAAGAAATGGCAAGCAGGCAGATTTCAGAAAAATCTGGAAAAATTAGAATGAACTGATACAAATGAAGTGACTAGAACAAGGAGAACAATGTACACAGTAACAGCAACACTGTGCAATGATCAATTTTGTTGTCACTCTTCTCAGCAATACAAGGATCCAAGGATTCCAAAGAACTTAGAATAGAAAATGCTATTCACATCCAGAGAAAGAACTGATGAAGTCTGAAAGCAGATTGAAGTATACTATTATCTCTTTATTTTTTTCATGTTTTTTCTCTTGACTGTTTTCTTTCATGACATGACTAACATATGTCACATGATAGCACATATATCATCTATATCAATATTGCTTATTCTCTTTGGGAGGAGAGTGTGAGGGAAGGAGAAAATTTAGAACTCAAAAAAAATTAATGTTGAAAATTGTCTTCACATGTAATTGGAAAAAATACTATTTTTTAAAAAGCAAGAGGAAACTGTGATCATTTGGTGGGGACATGTAAAATGCCTTAAATATAAATGCATTTGAGAAACAAGGGGAAGAGGTAGAAGGGAAAGGGGAAGAGGATAATGCTTTAATAAACAAGAGTAGCATTTAATAAATCATAATTAGGCTTTCTACTTCATCCCAAATTAATGCAATTATGGAAGGTCTAAATTTTCTAGTTGAACCAATGCATGAAAGGTCCAATGTAGTTATGAATGAGTCCTTCATCAATTTGGGAGAAGGGGAGTACTTTGATCATTAGATAAAATGAATTAACTCTACTTCAAAGGAAACTGTGATTTTTTTACTTTGGGAAATATAAAGTCATACATCTTGGGCAATGCATTAAAACAGCAAGTTACTTCAAAGCTCAACTGTCCATCAGCAAAGCAGTGAAGTTTCAGGAAGTTCCAGGTTTGAGGGAATTCTGAGAAAGCAACTGTATACCAAAGGACAGTAAGGGGAACGGGGAGAAGAGCAGGGAGGAGTAAATCTAGAGAGTATGTTATACTCTGCCAGTGACCATGTCATCAGAGAGCAGCCCAAGAACATATTTATCTAGGAAGAGAGAGAAATGCATAGAGGATAAACAAATACAAAAAGATTACCTCCCAAAGAAGGAAGGCTTGATCAGACCCCTTGAAGTAGAAAAAATGCTTGCTATGGTCTCAAAAAAAAAGGTTTCCAATAACCAGGAAATGTAAATTTATCATTTGAGCCTTCCCTACTCATATGTCTCACTACCATATTCCAACTTTCAGCACACTTACCCCTGGAAAGTGAATATGGAAGAAAGCACCCAAGCTTTGAGGGGAAAATGTTATTATACTGCCTTAGTAAATGTGCTTTTTAAAAAGCTAGCCTAAGCTACTGATAATCAATAAGAAGCATATTGGTGGAAAGTAGTGAGTTACAACACTAAAAATCAACAATCCCTTAGAGTTAATCCTAAAAGTCTAAAGAGAATAGTATTAAGCTGTCCTTTGGGAACATAATATGCCAGTCCAGTGGAAGTTGGGAAGTCATCTTTGGATGGATGTCTTTAAGTCTCTGTAAAATAAGGTGACAAAGCTTTTCTTAAAATCTTTTTTGTCAAGTAATTCAGGAAAGGCTTGGATGAAGCTATGAAAACAAAAGCAACTTGAAAGGTAGTAAAGGGTAATAACAGTAACAATCAACACTAACTGATGTTTATGTAGTCATTTCTGGATACAAAATGTTTTGCATATAATTTATCATTTGACTCTCACAACAATACTGAGAAGTAGAGAGGAAAAAATTCCTATCATCTCCATTTTACAACATGGTAAATAATAAAAAGAGTTGCAGACCTGAAGTCAAGGGAAAATTTGGGTTCAAATTCTTCATCTGACATTCATTGGGTAATCATGAACAAATCACTTAATCTCTCTCAATTTCTTCATTTTAAAATAAGGATAATCACGTCAGTAGTACCGACCTCATGGAGCTGTTCTGAGACTCAAATAAGAAAATGAATACAAAACAATATATAAAACCTAAAACACTGAATAAATGTCAGTTGTTACTAGTATTATTACGAAAAATGAAACTGAGGGCCCAAGAAATGATAGAACTTGACTAAATTCTTATACAACTAATCAATTAGTGATAGAACAGAGATCATAACTGCTTCAGTAGTATTCTTCCCCCTATATCAAGCTGCTTCTCTAATGTGACTACCTAATAATAATAATTAATTCACAAATGATCTCTGATTTCATCAAGTTAGGGAACTCCTGGTATGGGAACTTTTTCCCCCACTTATAATTTGAAGCACAAAGAAATACTTACGTAGGCAAACTCTATGAATGCCTAGAGTTCAGCAACTTGTCCAGGTTCACATAGCTATCAAATATCTAGGGGCAGCATAAAAATCTAGATCTTCTGGACTCTGAATCAAACACACTATCCAGTAAACCTTGTTGCATCTGGTAATATTAATAATGAGTAATAAAATTCTTTAATCTTCACTTACTCTGTATAATGTAGTTATTTTGTATTCCCAGCAGCTAGGACAAAGTAAGCACTAAATCAAATATGTTTCTTGAATGCATTTATATTTAAGGCATTTTACACAGAATTTTATATAGAATGTTTCCATTAAGTAAAGCAAAAATCTTACATTAAAATTCTATTTTTGAGACCCTTTTTTGTCATCAAACTTGCTGACTTCAAAGGGATTTCTATTTTTCATTTTCTTTTATTATCTTAAATATCAAATACAAATGTTCCAATATACAAGGAACAAAAAGTTATATGAAATTATGATTATATAGAGTTTGCGGTTTTTGAGTATTAAATTTAACAAGCCAGTAACAAATTTGCCTTTGTTTTTTTTCCTCATGACCTCTTCAGAGGGATTTCAAAACAATTAACAACTTTATAGTCATTTAAAAATGCTCTAAATCAATATTGATTAGAAAAGTGCAAATTAAAACAACTCTGAGGTAGTACCTCTAAAGGCTAATTTGGCCAATATGATTAGAAAAAAATTATGGAGGGGATGTAGGAAAACTGGGACATTAAGAAACTATTGGTGGAGTTCTGAACTGATGCAACCATTCTAAAGAGCAATTTGAAACTAAACCCAAAGGGCTATAAAACTGTGCATATTCTTTAATCCAGCAATACCACTGCTAGTTCTGTATCCCAAAGACATCTTCCAAAAGAAAAAAGAACTTATTTGTATAAAAATACTGATAGCAGCTCTTTTTGTGGTAGATAAGAATTGGAAATCAAAGAGATGTCCATCAATTAGGGAGTGGCTAAATAAGTTGTGGTATATGATTGTAATGGAATATTATTGTGCTAAAAGAAATGATAAACAGGATGATTTGAGAAAAACCAAGGAAGACTTATACAAACAGATGCATCGTGGGGAACAGAACCAGGGGGACATTGTACATAATTACAATACTTCATGATGAAAAACTATGAATGCCTTAGTTATTCTCAACAATATAATGATCCAAGACAAATCCAAGGGGCTAATGATGAAGCATACTATCTGCCTTTGGAGAAAGAATTGATAATTGTATAAATACATACTGAATACATACTTAAGTTTAATTGTGTAAATACACACTGAGTTAAAGGAATTGCCCAAGATCACACAGCTATTTTTTACTTTTTTTTTTCTTTTATTCAAGTCTTCTTGTACAAAATTACTAGTGTGGAAATGTTTTACATAATTGCACATGCATAATCTATATCTGATTACTCACCATCTCAAGGAAACGAAGGGGAAGGAAGGAAAGTTGTTAGTCAAAATTTTAAAATTTTTAAATAATTAATAACAACTAGCATTTAAATAGCACTTTAAGTTTGCAAAATGCTTTACATCTCACCTTGTTTGAGCTTCACAACAGCCCTATAATATGTATGCTGCTATTATTCCCATTTTTACGGATAAAGAAACTGGCTAAGACAGACAAACAAAACACTGGACGACTATAGGATCAGCCTTCACTTAACATAGAAAAAGATGCCAAGTCATGATTTCAATTCCCCAGATTTCAATTTTTCATTCTATCTCCTGGGAGCAAATAGAAGAAGGAGGAGGAGGTAGGAAAGGGAATCTGCCTTTAACAGGAGAGAAGTTTTGAAAGTTTCTGGAATCTCCTGGGAGAACAATTATTTCAACAGTCTGGAGTTGATGAATAAGCTATAATTAATATCTATGAAATGTTAAGATAAAAAAAAATTCTCAGACTAAAATACTCATGTGATTTCAAGGTAATTAACAGTTTGGTCTCAGCATCAGTAAAAATAGCCTTTCACCTGAAACTCATTTTCTTTTTGGCGACTGAAACCATTATGTGAGTGACGGTGGATAGGAAAAACGATTAGAATCCATTTACTGAACACAAATGGGAGGTGACACCCATCATCATGAGAAGCGAGTTCTCCTGGTTCGATTAGGAGCACATACCACCCTTGTTTATTGCTTCTGTAATTTTTTAACCAGCCCTCTGCTCAAGTCAAAAGGCACAGATTTTCCCCAAAGGTATCTTTGCTTTCCTCCTTCTCTCTGCTTTCCTTATTTCTGCCAGGGCTGCTCTCCCACTTCCTGTCTCGAAGAAGGTCTCTCACTTGGCAATTAATCATGTTCTGCCTTGGAACATTTCTTGTATTATTGTCCTATATTTTGATGCCATTTTATTCAACTAAACTTGCCCAATTATCCCACTTGTTCTTCAAAACTCAGCTAGACTTCCACCTCCTCCACAAAGCTTTCCCAGACTGGTATGGAAGAGTATAATGATTAAAACAATAACAGCCAAAATCTCTTTTAGGACCTTAGGATTTACTTTTTAAATGTTTTATTTATGTCATCTGTTTTAATCTCACAGTACCCTGTAAGAGAAATTGCTTACTATTATTTTTCTTTTACAAAGAAAAGGATTACAGAAGGAAATGCAGACTCTCAGAGGAGAAAGAAAAAGTTCCCTAAGAACAGAGAGCTAAGAGGTGTCAAACCAAGATTTGAACCCAGGTCTTCTGATTAGAGACCAACATAGTTTATCAGAAAGAATTAGGGCTTGTTGTGGTAGTTGTTCAGTCATTTTTGAATTGTGTCCTACTCTGGGACCTCATTGGAGGTTTTCTTGGCAAAGACACTATAATAGTTTATCATTTCGTCCTCCCATTCATTTTTACTGAGACACACTGGGTTAAATGAATTGCCCAAGATCACACAGCTAGTAAGTATCTGAGGTTACATTTGAACTCAGATCTTCCTGACTCTAGATCCAGCACTCTATCCCCTGAGTGACGTAACTCCCTAAGAATCAAAGGATATGAACTTAAATCTTGCTGCTGAGACTTATCGACTGTGTGAAGCATTAAGCAAATTATGTTACCTCTCTGAGTCTCAGGAATCCCCTTTTAAAATGAGCTAATTGGGCTAGGAGGTCGCTTTGGTTTCTGCAACTTCCAAATCCTATGAACACTCCATCTTCTGAAATTCCGTAGCACTTATTGCTTGGGCCTTTCACTTGACAATTAATCATGTTCTACCTTGGAACATTTCTTGTATGATTGTCCTATATTTTGATGCCATTTTATCCAACTAAACTTGCCCAATTATCTTTTTTAATTTTTTTTTAGTTTATTTATCTTTAATATACATTGTTTTATGAATTTTGTCAGGAGAGAAAAATCAGAGCAAAAAGGGAAAACCGTGGGAGAGAGATAAAAACAGAAAAAAGAAGTGAACATAACATGTGGTGATTTACATTCAGTCCCCATAGTTCTTTTTCTGGATGCAGATGGCTATTGAGATTGCCTGGATCACTGAATCACTAAGAAGAACCAAGCCTTTCATAGTTGATCATCACAAATTCTTGTTGTTATTGTGTACAAGGTATTCCTGGTTCTGCTCGTTTCGCTCAGTACCAGTTCATGTAAGTCTTTCCAATCCTTTCTATACTCAGCTTGTTCATCATTTTATAGAACAATAATATTTTATTACCTTCATGTACCACAACTTGTTCAGTCATTCCCCAATTAATGAGCATCCACTTCTTTTCCAATTCTTTGCTACCACAAAAAGATCTGCTATAAACATTTTTGCACATGTGGGTCCTTTTCCCTCCTTTATGATTTCCTTGGAGTTTATATGATCATATAAATATCTAAGTTCTAAACTTTGAAGGGACCTCATAAACCATCAGACTATATATTTGATGGAATATCCTGAAATATCCCCGGAAAGGGGTCATCCAGAAGCTGATTGAAAGCCACCAGGGATATTAAAGCTATTCCATTTTGAGTCACCTCTCCTTGTGGAAGTCCTCTGTACTTTGAGTAGACAGAGAAGGCTCTATCTTTCTTAATCTTGGTCAATAAATATATGATTTTATTTTAAATTCCATATATAGGAAAGGAAAAAACTTTTTGAGTAACCTATCTCTAATGGAGTTTATAGTGGAGTGCCATTTGGAATCTATCCTGAGAGTTTAGCTATGGATCCATATGGACAGGAAGACTGACACAAAGACCCATTATGTAGAGAGCCAGAACTCTGGTGAAGTATACTTGAAACAAGGTGTTAACTCAGAAGAACTGATGAGACAATGGTTATCTGGTTATCTAGTTTACATACATATTTAGTACTTAGCATGGTGATGTGACGGTTCTCTAAGTTCACACATAATCAGTGTGCTGTAATGATGTAATTATAATAAGGTATATAAGAGCCAACAAGAACTGGAAGAGAGACCTTCCATCTCCCATCATCCTGGTGGCTCTCCTACCTCCTGCATTCCTCCACTAAGACCAAGGCCCATCTGAAGGTCCCTCAGAAAGCTAGCCCGGCCCCAGACGGAGGAGACAGACTGTGAAGGAGCCAATAAAGACTTTGGACTTTATCCCTGACTATTCTCGTGGTGATTATTCTGCTGAGACCAAGGCTGGTCTGAAGGCCCTCCAGAAATCTAGCCTGGACATTACACCATAATATAAAAAGATTTGTCATAGAACTTCACATTTGGAAGGGAAGTTTGAAGGTACTTGTTCCATTAGGTGCATGCACTGAAATCTCTCCAACAACCCTGACCAACCTCTGCCTAGAAGCCTCTACAGTGTGAGAAACTCTATTTAAGAAGGCAATTCACTAAACGGCGTTTGTCACCAAGAAAGTTTCCCTTATATCAAACCTAAATATACAAAACACTACTAAAAGTGTATGCTCTCTGATTAAATATGTCAATCTATGCTTAAATAATAGAATACTTTCACTACCTCAAGATTCTATGCTTTTATCTGCGATTAAGTGGGAAGAATGGCATCTCTGAAATTAAAAAACCTGTATTCAAACACAACTTTGACATGTAATAAACATGTGACCTTGGGACTCAGTTTCCTCATTTATAAAATGGAGGAGAGAAGGGAATCGAGATAGATGGCCTTTAGGGTTCTTGCCAGGTCCAGATTTTATGATGTGCCTCACTGGAACTCCCACCCAATTGTTCCTCGTTTTGCTTTTGGGAGCCAAACATTTGAAAAGCTAAATTTCTTTCCATGTGATAAACCTTCAAATACTTGAAAACAACTCTCATGAGTTCACCCTCTCTCCCATCCCAGTCTTGTTCTCTCTAGACTAACCATTCCAGTTTCCTTCAAATGATCCTTGCATTATGCAGTTTTGAATCTGCTAAATAAGTGTATATATGCATAATAGGTGATGCAATAGACACATTGTTGGGACTGGAGTCAGAAAGATTTAATTTCAAATTCAGCCTCAGAAACTTATTGTCTACATGACCCTGGCTGAATCATTTCACCCTGCTTGCCTCAGTTTCCTCATCTGTCAAATGAGCTAGAGAAGGAAATGGCAAAACACTCCAGTACCTCAAACAGAATCACAACTAAACAATTGATATTTATGTATTTTAATTATCTGTACAGCTCAAGAAAAAAATTTAAAAGGAGTCCAGTCTATTTACATAATTCTCTTAGTTTTCATCTCTCTTCAAGTTAATTCTGGAACAAAGGCTCATAGTATATTGTATCTACTCCTTCTCACTGGGAGCCTCAAATACTAAGATAATATCCAGCTGGTGGGCATGATTTTTGCCGAAAAAGCTTTGAGTTATTATAACGCATCTGCTTAAAACCATGTCAGGGTCTCTCTAGTTGTATCCATCTAATTCTAGAGATCTGATAAAGTCTATCACCTGAAATGACCGCACAGCAAGAGAGGCCTGATAATAGCATCCAAGCATCTCCTCAGCCATGGGAGCATCAGCAGAGTTTTCATTAAGGCTTCTTCCAGTCTCACAAGTACCCTGCTTTTAACTTGGCTCCTTGAACACTTCAGCCCCAGCATGTGCCAGCTAAGGAGTCCAGGCACCTCTGCTTATTACCTTTCCCTGTTCAAAAGCCTTCAGAGCCTGCCAGACTTAAGGTGTTGTTTGGAAAAGTAGTTGTATTCTAATCACGAATTTGCCAGAGAATTTAGTTAAAGTTGAAAGGAACTTTAGAAGGCATCTCATTCAGCCCCCCCACATTATAAGTGAGGAACAGAGGCTAAAAATCATTAAGCTACTTGCACAGGTTGCACAGCTTGAAGGTGTAGAAGGAAGAATTTGAATTCTGGTCTTCATGGCTCAAAATTAAAATTTTACTGTGTCAGTGTCACCTTGAATAAGTCATTTAAGTTCTCATGGATTCAGTTTACTCATCAGAATCTCAAAATGCTTGATGGGGTTGTGAAATGATCCAATCATTCTTGATATTATGACCAAAAGAGTATCAAATTGTGCATACCCTTTGATCCAGCAATATCTCTACTGAGCCTGCATCCCAAAGAGATATAAAAAAGGGAAAAGGACCCACATGTGCAAAATTGTTTATAGCAGGAAATAGTGAAAAGGAAATAGAAAATGATGGCTGAATAAATTACGGTATATGAATGTTATGGAATATTGATGTTCCATAAGAAATGATCAGCAGGATGGTTTTGGAAAATCCTGGAAAGATTTACATAAACTGATATGAAGTGACCAAAACTGAGAAAACATAGTATACAGTAACAAGATTATGTGATAATCAGCTGTGATGGACATGGCTCTTTTCAACAATGAGGTGATTCAAGCCAATTCCAATCAATTTGGGATGAAAAGTGCTATCTGCATCCAGAGAACTATAGGGATTGAATGTGGACCAAAGCATAATATTTTCACCTTTTGTTCTGTTTGCCTCTTTTTTCCCCTCCCTTTCTTGGTTTTTTTTTTCCTTTTGATTTGATTTTCTTTTTTGCTCGGTATGAGAAACATGGAAATATTTTTAGAAGAATTATGCACTTAACCTATATCAGATTGCTTGCTGAGTTGGGGAGGGAGGAAGGGGGAGGAGAGAGAAAAAAAGTTGGAACAAAGTTTTGTGAAGGTGAATGTTGAAAATTATCTTTGAATGTATTTGGAAAAATAAAATACCATTTTAAAAAAAGGACACACACACACACACACACACAGAATCTAAAAATGAGGAAAGATTGAATAGTCATCTACCCAAACCTAAACAATCTCAAGACTTGCTGTGAGGTGGAATCCACTTTGTCTTTGGATGACCCATTCCATTTTCAAATTTCTCTGATAATTCTAAGGTTTTTCTTTTCTAAGGTCTTTCTGAAATTTTCTAAGGTTACATATCCAACACTTTGTGACCCCATTTGAGATTTTTTTGAGCAAAGATACTGCCTTCTCCAGCTCATTTTATAATTGAGAGAACTGAGGTAAACAAGGTTAAGTGACTTGCGTAGGGTCTCCCAACTAGAAAGTATCTGAGACCAAATTTGAATTCACAAAGAGTAATCTCCCTGATTCCAGGCCTGCCACTATACCCACTGAGCTAACTAGCTGCCCCAGATTTTTCTTTGAGTCAAAATCTGGCTCTTTTTAATTTGCCCTATTGCTCCCATTTCTATCCTCCGAGACCAAGTAAGCAAAATTAAATCTCGTCACATGATGGCTTTTTAAGCACTTGAAGGTAACTAAATTTTCTCTCAATAAAATATCACTAGTTTCTTCCAATATTCATAAGGTATGGTTTCCAATCAGAATATCAGTCAACAAGCATTTCTCAGGCATTTACTTTGTAGTAGGTACTGTGCCAAGCACTGTGGAAACAAGACAGACAAAAACCATCCCTGCCCTTGTGAAGTTTACATTCAAATGGAGAGAGTAACATGTAAATAATAAGGCACATATAAGACACATACATAACAAGAGGCATTCCAATTGGGAATGGTATTAGCAACTGGGAGACCAGATAAAGTTTCCTAAATAAAGTTAGAAAGTCAGAATTGAACCGAGTTTTTCAAGAAGTCAAGTATTCTGAGTAGAGGTGATAAAGAAAGGCATTTCAGGCATGAGGATATCCAGATAAAAGGCAAAGAGATGGGACACCGGATGAAATAATGTTTGAGGAACTGTCCCATTAGTATCCTAGTTATTTATAAAATGAGAGAAGAGACTATATTTCCAATATCCCTTTCAAATCTCATATTCTGATTTCTATTCTGATTCTGAGTCTATTCGAGGCTTTTCACAATTTTCCTTCAACCTATTTTATCCCCCCTAAGATCCTATTATATACTAAATTCCAGTCAAACTAGATTACTCACCAATCTTGGAACTCAATCCATATACACTTGCCTAAAATTCCCTCTCCCTACTTCATGAAATCCTATTCAATATTTGAAGCCCACATCCCAAATCAACTTATTTCCAAAATCCAAAATGGGAATTCATTCCATTTTTGGACAATTCTGTTAAGAACTGAGCTGAAATATTTCTCCCTCTGACGTTTTAAGATTGTAGGGTCAGAAGTTGGATGATTCCTTGGAGATAATCCAGTCCACTCCCTTGTCTTATAGCTAAGGAAATGACACTTAGCCAAAGCCACACCTGTAATCAGTAAAAGAACCAGTCTTGAAAATATGGTTCTTTAACTCCAGATTCAAGGTTGATTGCATACTATGTTTGCCTCAATGACCAAATGATCTTAGAAGAAAGTCGCAAAGCACTATAATGTCAGAACTATGTCTACTCTAGAATTCAGTATTACTTATTTTTTTTATTATGGATATTTCTGCCCCTGTCTTATTGTCCCCAATAGATTGTAAACTTCACCAGCACAGGGACCAGTCAATCAATTAGCATTTCTTTCATACCAGCTACTTGTCAGACGCTTTGCTAAGAGCTGGACCATATCTAATTTATCTCAGCTATTTTCACTACCATAGAGCACATAAAGTAAGCATTTCATAAACTTTTTTATGTCAAATTGCATTTAACTCCAGGACAGATTCATACAAAGCAGTTTACTTTGCATTAAATTTCAAAGTATCAAAATACACTGCCACAGAAATAGAAGGTCCTCAAAGAAAATCCCTTGAGTGTATTTGTCTTTAATTCCCACATCTACAATCCATCTCTCTGGACACTCTTCTATGTAAGGTGTAAATGCCTTCCTTCTCTGCAGCACAGAAAAAAACCCATATAATTGATTTTTATATAGCATCCTTTATATACTACCTCTCCCAAATTTCTTGTAAATACAGTTTGCCCAAAACTGAAACTCAGGGACAGAGATGGGAAGAAGAAAGCAGGATCAAAAAGCTCCCCAGTGACTCCCTTACAAAGGAACAACCACAAACCAAGCAGAGGCTTCTGTTATTGTACAACTAGTATTCAACATCTAATAGGCACTTAATAAATTCTTATTGGTGGTTGACTGCCTAACTGATTGATTCTCTAGAATTTTTCTCCACTCAGAAATGGTATGAAAGTGAAGACTTGAAACCATTCCTAATATAGAATGTTAAAGTCTAAGGATGATTTTTTCTGGAAGATGAAAAAATTAATTCCCCACATGATACCTTGAGATATTCATTGGATAGAAATGTCCCCCACAGATAAGCATCAGCAAGGAGAATTCTTAGCATAGAATTCGCCTTTACTGGAATAGATTCATAATTTGTCTGTACTTTAGAGTATTAGAGAATTGCCAGATAAAGAAAGATAAAGTGGCTTGCCTGTATTATACTCACACAGCTAATAATGTGTTTAAACCAGGATTTGAACCCCAGATCTTTCTAACACCAAAGCTATTTTAATAGAGATATAATCTTACATGATCTTTTATAGATAATAAAACCTTATATTATATCATATAAATATAATATCATAATGGGGATAGCTCTTTTCTTCCTGAGGAAACTTGGAACAGAATACTTGGAATGTCACACCTAAAAGAGACCTTAAAACATATAACAATATTACATCTGGAGAGGTCCTTAGCAATCTGCTAGTCCAAATCCCTCATTTCATAGATAAGAAAACATAGACCCAAACAGGCAAGGAAATACATATTAAATATCCTGCCAATATCACAAAGATCTTATGGAAGTTTACAGGTTGGAACACAGCATACCACAAGGCTTTTAAGGATAAAACAAGAACAGACTATTTAAAGAAAACAAAAGAAATAGATATTTTCAGAATGAACAGATTATATATAATTTAAGGTCAGCAAAAAACTTATCTTCCCTTTCTTTGGACTACCTTAACCTGAATTAAGAAGTTAATAGCTGGCAATTATAGAATCAATGTGAGAGATGGAATGGACAGAGTCTTGTTTTATGGATCAATTGATACAGTACCACTTTCTTCAACCTCATAGAGAAAAGATGACTTATCCAAGATCACATAGAAAGTTGGATATAGAACTGGAACCAATCTGTACCCCAAAGAGATAATAAAAACATTAAAAAGGGAAAAGGACCCATATATACAAAAATGTTTGTGGCAGCCCTTTTTGTAGTGGCAAAGGAACTGGAAACTGAGTGGAGGCCCATCAATTGGAGAATGGCTGAAAAAGTGATGGTGAATGAAGGTAATAGAAAGTTTCAGGAGTAAGGGAGGGGAAAGTGAGCATGGGATTCCTTGTATTATAGAAAATAATACACCGAGCTAAGCTCTGAAGGAAGCCAAGGATTCTGTGAGGCAGAAGTGAGAAAGAAGAATATTTCAAGTATGAGAAGAAGGAGATAAACTATGGAAAAGCACAGGAGACAAGAAATGGAATATCATGTATAGAAAACAGCTGTTATGACAATTTACGACTCAGGGGTCCTCAAACTTTTTAAATAGGGGGCCAGTTCACTGTCCCTCAGACTGTTGGAGAGCCGCACTGTAGTAAAAACAAAAACTTTGTTTTGTGGGCCTTTAAATAAAGAAATTTCATAGTGAGGGGGATAATCGTCCTCAGCTGCCACATCTGGCTTGTGGGCCATAGTTTGAGGACCCCTGAATTAAGTGGAAGATAAGAGGGCCTAAAGGAAAGGAAGGTACCAGAAACTTGGAACAGTATACTGGAGCATAAAGTGATAAGCTTTAAAAGTCAAAGAGAAGTGTCTAGTTATTCTAGGGCAAGAGGAAACCACTGGAGATTTCCAAGTTGAGGAGCACAATGGTCAAACTTTATCTTTCAATTTCTTCATCTGAAAAATTAGAACCACAGCGTCTATATTATTCCCTATCTTACAGAGGATTATGAGGAAATAAGGAGGAGAGAGAAAAAGAGGAAGGGAAATAAAAGGGGGAAGGAGAAGAAACATTTTATATAGCACTTTAAAGTCTGGACAACACTTTACATGTTATTTCACTCAATTGTTTTGATATGATTTCTATGTCAACTGAAATAAGGTTTATAAAGCATTTTGTGAACTTTCCTATGATCAGTTATTATTTCTGTAGTCTAAAGTTGCTTCTGATTATAAATAATGTTTTAAGATTCCTTCTAGTTCTACCTAGTCTCTACATATAGTAGATACTTCATCAAAACTTGACCAATTAAACTGAATTCCTCATAGTTAGCCTCCGAATTTACCTGATGCAGAAACTTTCCTGAATACTTAAAAAGCTAGGTAATGGCCATGTCTCCTTGGTGATTCTGAGTATGTCATTTTGGCTTTCTGATACTTGAGGCTGGACTTGATGATCTAATCTCCAAGAGACTTTCTTTGATAATTTATGATTTCCATGACATGAACCTCACCTACTTGTCTTGTTTTTGTTCATTTAATGAGCAAGGGGAAAACAATCCTGCCTGGTAAGGGTGTGGGACAGCTGACCCAATTTCTAGGATTACTCCTTCAACCAGTTTATTCATCTCTTTACTGAAGACAGAGGCAAGGAAGTTTTAAACACGATGAAGGAAAAGATACTTCTTTGGGTGGGAAGGAATTCTGAGTAAGATTATAAGACCATAGGACTGAGAGCTGAAAGAGACTTTTAAAATCACCTAATCTTACCACCTCATTTAAATAAAAGGCTAAAAATAAAGAGGAAATGACTAAAGTCACATCTAATTAGTAACCAAGCTAGGATTTGAACCCAGTTTTTTTTTTTATTAAAAAGATTCATTTTCCAAAAATATGTACAGATAATAACTTGTGTTCAAAAATTTTTCCTCTCTCCTCCCCACCCTCCTTCCCCTAGACAGCAAGCAATCCAATATATGTTAAACATGTGCAATTCTTCTATACATCCACAATTATCTTGCTGCACAAGAAAAAATCAGATCAAAAAGGGAAAAAAAATGAGAAAGAAAACAAAATGCAAACAACAACAACAAAAAAGTGAAAATACTATGTTATGATACATACGCAGTCCCCACAATCCTCTCTCTGAATGTAGATGCCCCTCTTCATCACAAGACCATTGGAAATGGCCTGAATCACTCTGCTACTGAAAAGAGCCATGTTCATCAGAATTGATCATTGCATAATTTTGCTGTTGCTATGTACAATGTTCTCCTGGTTCTACTCATTTTACTCAGCAGTAATTCATGTAAGTCTCTCCAGGTCTTTCTGAAATCATCCTGCTGATCGTTTCTTATAAAACAATAATATTCCATAACACTAGTATACCATCACTTATTCAGCCATTCTCCAACTGATGGGCATCCACTCAGTTCTCAGTTTCTTGCCACTATAAAAAGGGCTGCCACAAACATTTTTGCACATGTGGGTCCTTCTTCCCCTTTTTTTCTTTCTGAGGCAACTGGGATTAAATGACTTGCCCAGGGTCACACAGCTAGGAAATGTTAAGTGTCTGAGGTCAGATTTGAACTCAAGTCCTTCTGACTTCAGGGCTGGTACTCTATTCACTGTGCCACCTAGCTGCCCCAATTTTTCCTTTTTTAATGATCTCTTTGGGATACAGGTTCAATAGAGACACTGCTAGATCAAAAGGTATACACAGTTTGATAGCCTTTTGAGCATAGTTCCAAATTGCTCTCCAGAATGGTTGGATATATTCACAATTTCACCAACAATGTATCAATGTCCAGTTTTCCCACATCCCCTCCAACATTCATCATTACCTTTACCTGTCATCTTAGCCAATCTGACAGGTGTGTAGTGGTATCTCAGAGTTGTCTTAATTTGCATTTCTCTGATCAATAGTGATTTAGAGCACTTTTTTCACATGACTAGACATGGTTTTAATTTCATCTGAAAATTGTCTGTTCATATCCTTTGACCATTTATCAATTGGAGAATGGCTTGTATTTTTGTAATTTTGTAACTTTGTACTATTGTACAAATTCTACATTTTGTACAATTGTACAGATTGTAAATTTGAGTCAATTCTCTATTTTGGAAATGAGGCCTTTATCAGAACCCTTAGAAGTACAAAATTTTTCCCAGTTTATTGCTTCCCTCCTAATCATGTCTGCATTGGGGGGTTTGGTACAAAACTTTTTAACTTAATGTAAACAAAATTTTCCATTTTTGCATTCAATAATGTATTTCTAGTTCTTCTTTGACCACAAATTCCTTCCTTCTCCACAGATATGAGAGGTAGGCTATCCTTTGTTCTTTGTTATAGCATCACTCTTTATGTCTAAATCACGGACCCATTTTGACCTTATCTTTGGTATAAAGTCTTAGTCAATGCCTAGTTTCTGTTATACTAATTTCCAATTTTCCCAGCAATTTTTGTCACATAGCTAGTTCTTATCCCAGAAGCTACTTTGGGCTTACCAAACACTAGATTACCGTCATCATTGACTATTGTGTCTTGTGAACATAATCTATTCCACTGATCAACTACTCTATTTCTTAGCCCGTCCCAAATGGTTTCAGTGATTGCTGCTTTATAATATAATTTTAGGTCTGGTACAGCTAAGCCACCTTAATTTGCATTTTTTCATTAATTCCCTTGAAATTCTTAACTGTTTGTTGAACCCAGTTTTTGTGACTGAAGGGCACGGTGGTACAGTAAAATGCTGAATTTGGAGACAGGAGAGATCTGGATCTAAGTCTTGAATCTGTCTAATGTTGACCATATAACCAAGGATAAGTCACAGCAACACAGGACTGTTTCCTCATCTTTAAAATGGGCATAATAGTATCTATAGAAACAATCTCATATGGTTTTATGAGAATTAGCTATGATAATCTATGTAAAATAGCTTGTAAATTAAAAGTATTAGATAAATGTAAAATGACATTTTCTCTTTGTACCACTCTGCTTCCCATGCTAACTAGGGAACATCGCTGGTTACCATTTCAGGGAGGTAGAATCTTTACATGACCCCTCTCAGCTGCTAGCCAAACCCCAAAGGGTTTTGTTGTTTCAGTATCACCACTGTGCCCGAACCTTGAGCTAAACAGCCCCCCTCAAGATTGGACAGAATTCCAACTTGTTCTTGAAGGTGAACATTCCAGGGAATAATTCACATCAGGGAACTTGTAAAACACCAGATGTACAAAGAAGCATTTTAAAATAAAAGCCGATACAAGATGCAAAATGTTGTATAAAAAGCTATTTTTACAACAAACTACAGTATTCAGTAAATCAAGGGAGAGAAAGATTTGGGGATGGAAAAAAGGGAGTACTGGTTGAGAATAGCAACTACTTAAAATTTCTTGAAAGCAAGAGTACAAATTCTGATTACTGTCCAATTTGCTATCTTCCTGGGGATAAAAGAGCTGAAACAGAACCCTAAATGCTTTGGAGATGATTTACAATATCAGGTTATAATGGTCAATTCTTCCTTCACTGTAGCATCAACTGAATGCATGATGGAAAATTACGAATCTCAGAAAATACCAAAGATGCTGTTTCTCCTTACTAGGACTGTATTTTGATGCTACTTTCCCTGAGAATTAGAGTATCATCTAGAATGAGACTTGCAGGTAAAGCCTAAGAAAGTCACCTGTTTCTAAGCCAAACTTAATCAATGCTTCCCGGCCACTAGAAAGATTTTCCATTATTTAAACCAAGCCCAGATGTGATTTTTTTTTTTTAAGAAAAGTTGAGGGAAAAAAAATTACTCCTTGAGAGTTTGAAGTTAGAAAACTTGGAGATGTCTTTAGGGAGGATGCTACCTTTTTTTTTTTTTTTTAATCATTTCACTGTAGGAATTTTTTTCTTTCTTTCTTCTCTGTGAACCATGACTTCTTACTGATCCACATCATCTGGCTCACAGAGACCCTAAGTGAAAAAAGAGACCAGGGTGGGCTGGAGAGGAGGTCTGGTTTTTTTTAATGGGGTCTCCAAGTCAGAAGTAAACCCACTCTGCCTCTGCCAGCAACCAACCAACAACCCACACTCTCTTTGATAGCCTTCTATCTGCAAAATTGGGTGTGAAGATTCATAACCCATCTGGATAGGGATTAATTAGTTAGCATATTAAGCTTCTTAAAGATTAAAAATACCCTATCTCTTCAAAGAGGCCATTATCAATTTAGAAATCCAGAAGGATGCCAAAAAAAATGTAGAAAAAGTAATGAACTTGGCATTAAAAGCTTAGAGTTCAAATCCCTCTTCCTCAGATTCAGCTTTTTGTCCCTCTGTGGAGATCTCTTTCTCCCTTTAAACCTCATATATAAAAGGGAGTTTAAAATGGTCCCCATTCATATATCATTAATTATTCCTAGAAAAGAAAGGTTTCTATTTCTGTCATTACATGTATTTGTCTAGTGAAGGTACAGGCAGAAATTTCCATCCAAGTATCAATTCCCGGTGTCCTGAATCCGTGTATATTTAAGTGATCTATGACTGAGCGCTCACTATTTTGCCAGATGATGTTTGATATCGCCATCTGAAAGAACCATGACTTGAAACCGTCTTTATCCTCAAGATACTTATATTTAATTGAGAGGATACAAAATAAACACTGCTCTGGAACTCCTACTCTGAAGCCTGTCAACTCAGCTAGTGTTCTATATCTAGGAGATTCCAAAGCACATTTTACATGTATCTGGCCATTCACTTTGACCATCTTTCCATCAGCCTGCAGGCTCACCTCTTGCTTTGGGTTCCAAATCAATACTACCATCATATGATTGTTTCTATAAAGAATTTAAATGTTGACTGACCCATGGATCAATCAGCTTTCATCCCTGGTTACCACCCGGTGTATTGTAGTCTGCCTTTATTAGAATATGAATTCTTTGAGAACAGGGATTGTCTAGATTTTGTATTTAGATCCCAGGACTTAGCACAATGCCTGACACATAGTAAGTCCTTAAGAAATGTTCTTTCATTCATTTATCATAAAAATGTTGGACATAGATCTTTTCCATTCTGAATACTATGTTAAGTTATAGACAACAAAATTATTAATAAATTGGACTATATCTGAGTAAGGATGATAATGACAGTGAAGAACCTAAAAGTGATCTCTTATAAAAACTGGCTAAGATAACTAGAGATGTTTATCCTAGAGAAGACTTGAAGGAGATATAATTAGCACCATTGGGTAGACATTACAAAGAAAGATGTCAACTTAATATGAAAAAAGTCTTCCTAATAATTAGAGCTATTTAGCAGTGAAATAGGCTGGCTTTTTGACAGTTCTTACTTTGGAAATAGTCAAGAAAAAATAAGAATAATTCCTGATGTTTTCTAGTATTTACCTTGTTATTTTTATTTTGTTTTATATCTTATTTTCTCCAATTGTATGTAAAGATAATTTCTAACACCCCCTTTAAAAAACTAAATTCTAAATTTTCTCCCTTCCTCACTTATCTCCTCCCCAAGATGATAAGCAATTTAATATAGACTACATGTGTTCAATGTATACAAAACATATTACTATATTAGTCATATTGTGAAAAAAGACAAAGACCCAAAGAAAAAACAAACATAAAATAAAAAGGTGAAAAATAGTATGCTGCAATCTGCATTCGAATTCAATCAGTTATTTTCCTAGAAGTGGATAGCATTTTTCATCATCTTTTGAAGTTTCCTTGGAAAACTTCACTGTTTTTCTTCCCTGGTGAGAACAGTTGATATTCACAGTCAATAATCACACAATAAATTTTGCTATTACTGTATACAATGTTCCCCTGGTTCTACTCATTTCACTTTGTATCACTTTATGTAAGCCTTTCTAGATTTTTATTAAATCATTAATCATTCTTTGTCCTTACAAAAAAGAGCTGCTACAAATATTTTTGTAGAAATAAGTTCTTTATTCTTTTTTTTTAATCTCTTTGGGATCGAATGTCTTAAAGCACATTTCTCTTTAAAAATAACCTCTAAGATGTGGAAAAATTGGCACTAAGGCACTGTTGGATATGAATTGGTCCAACCATTCCGGAGGACAATTTCAAAGTAATCCAAAGGGCTAGAAAATTGTGCATATCCTTTGACCCAGAAATACCACTTTAGGTCTTTATTACAAAAAGATCAAAGAAAAGGAGGGAAAGATCTATTTGTACAAAAATATTTAAAGCAGCTCTTTTTGTGGTGGTAAAGAATGGGAAATCAAGGAGATGTTCACCAACTGGGGAATAAATTGTGGTATATAATTAAGATGGAATACTATTGTGTTAGAAGAGATGACAAGCAGGATAGTTTCAGAGTAACCTGGAAAGATTTACGGGAACTGAAACAAGGTAAAATGAGCAGAACCAAGAGAACATAGGAACAACAATGTTATAAGAATTATCAACTGTGAAGATTTAACTACTCTCACTGAAACAATGAGCCAAGATAATTTCAAAGGACCATGATTAAAACTTATCTACCTCCAAAGAGAACTGGTGAATTCTGAATGCAGATTAAAACATACCTTTTTAAGTTTTTTTCCCTGGGGGTGGGAGGGTTTGCCTGTGTTTTCTTTTGCAATGTGACTAATGTGGAAATATTCATGATTTCACCCATTTAATCAAATTGCTTTCTTAATGAGGTAAGTATGGCAGAGGAAGAGGGGAGAATTGAGGACTCAATTTTTTTTAAATGAATATTTTAAAATTTGATGTATAATTGTGTATTTAACAAAATAATTTAAACTATCTTTGAAAAAATTACCTCTAAGGAAGATCTTTGGAGCCCAATTAGAAAGGTTTCCTATCAACCCTGTTTTAATAATCCCAAAATCCAACCAAAGGTTGAAGGTATCCCCTTACTCCATTAGCAAAAACCATTCCAGATTTCAAAGTATTTAAAAAAAAAAAATCTAACTGGTAGACTATAAGTTTCTTGAGGGAAAAAAAATCTTATTCTTATGTTTATATCCTCATCATCACAGAATCAGACAGACTACTCATTTAAATGACCATTGTCATTTAAAAAAAGTCTGTTAATTAGGGGCAACTAGGTGGCACAGTAGATAGAGCACTAGCCCAGAAATCAGGAGGATTTGAATTCAAATTTGATCTCAGACACTTAACACTTCCTAGGTGTGTCCATAGGCAAGTCACTTAACCTCAATTGCTTTGGGGGGAGGGGGAGAGGAAGTGTGATAATTAGCTCTACAACAGTAAAAAAAAAAAAAAAAAAAAATCTTATTTCTAAGGAAATTATTAGAAAAATAGAGAATTATCCTAATAAAATCAACTAAAAATAAATAGGAACATTCTAAACTTCAGCTTCTTCACCTTAAGAAAAAAGAGGATTGAAATAGAACATGGAAGGGTGCCTGGGGTCATAGTTGCTATCTCAAAAACAGTATTTGAACCCAAGTCAAAACTGAAGTCTAAACTACTCATTATAAAACACATACTTCACAGTCAGCCACACTAAAGTAGCAAATTAAAAATCAGATGTATTGGGTCGGACTATATTGATGTGAATAAATTAAGAAAAAGTAAGGTTTTCGTTGAGTGTTTTATCTTTAGCGAGTGGAAATTGGATTAGTTAAATAGTCGATACGATAATCAATAGGGAAAAGTGCTCAAAGACTGAGAAAGTAAGAGGCATAAGTATATGGAATACAAAATATTAACTTCAAGAAAAATATATAGCTTAATAAAAATCTCTACCATGAATAGCATTCATTTTTAGTACAGATCAGATCAACTAATTAAGGCAGTTTCTGACGTTCAAATGTTGATAGTTACAGATCATTCTAGGCTGTTTCTAATCATTATTGCCCTCTGAGTCACATGTGGCATAATCTTAACATCAGTGGCCTCCAAACTCCCCAAGACTCCTCAGTGCCCAAATTCAAGTCCATAATCTAATCCTAATCCACCTTTCCAATATTATCTTCATCCTTCTATTTATACTAGGTTATAGGGCATTGAACCACTTGCCATTTCTCACACATAACCATGCTACCTTCCTAGACCTAAAATGTCTCCTCTGCTTTACTTTCTACTTTTGGACACCCTACACAACCTAATTAATATCATTTTCTCCAGGAAGTTTTCCTTAACTTCCCATCACATTTGAGATATATCTCTATTATGCATTAATGATAATTTATACGTATCATGTTGAATGGAATAGGGACTAGACCTGTGATTTCACAAGTATGGAGAACTCCTGAGGAAGAAACCCTCTCTAATCAATGTGGGTCCACACCTGATCCACAATTTACAATCCTAGAATTTTGCCTAGGGTATTTCGACAAAGCAAATTGCCCAGGGTCATACACTTAGTATATGTCAGAGATGGGACTTGAACTCAGGATCTTTCCAACTCCAAGAAATCAAGTTCTTCATCAATAAGATAGGGAACTTTAGCACAGCTAAGATGTTCCATGATTCTGTGATAACCCGTTCCTGCACCCCCTCTAATCAAAAATTTATCAAGCACCTAAATAACTCAGTACAAGACTATAAAGATGAATAAGACACTTCCTATATTACAAAAATTTGCATTCTTCTAGACCTCTAGATGGGAAAATGGATAGTGTTGGGTTTGGCATCAGGAAAAGCTGAATGCACATCCTGCCTCAGATATTTCTTAGATATGTGATATTAGACAAGTTACTTATTCTCTTTCAGCCTCAGTTTCCTCAACTCAAAGTGAAAGGATTGGATTTTAAAACGTTTAAGGTGCCTTCTTGTTTTATACCTATGACCCTATGAGTAAGGATGCTCATTCTGGATACAATCACTGTTTTAAATATTTCTATTCCAAGAATGTTGGGTTTGATCTTCATAGGGGACTCATAGTACAAAGAAGTAAAATGAATAAACCCAAAAGCCAATGAATGTAAATTAAATACCTGCTGACAAAAACCATCTGTTGCTCAGTCATATCCATTAGTCCACAAGACTGAGAACAAAACTTTTCAACTCAAAGCATGAGTGAACACAAGTATGACATGATAAGCAGGTATTAAGGCAAATGGTCTGTACATCAAGGAAAATTCTGACCAGAAAAGAGCAAGTTCAAACACTATCTGTTCAATGCTTCAGTTCCCAAGGTTAAGTATTTAAGATTTGTTTCAGCCTTCTTCAGCTTTGCCATTCAAAGAATTTCAGTATGATGGTGTTGAAAGAGATGTTAAAAGATCTATATTCATGAAAGCTTTGATTGAGCCTGATTCCCTAACGAAATATCAGCCTTTTGAAATTCAAAGAAATCTGTGAAAAGCCAGCAGTTTGATTTATTAATAATGACTAATGATCGATGATCACAGAAGGACACAGCAGGAAAAGTCAACAATAATAATTCCCACTTCTATTATAATAATAATAATAGTAATAATAGCTAGCATTTTTATATCTCCCACTATGTGCCAGAAACAGGGCTAAACTTTCCAAATATAATTTCATTTGATCCTCACAATAACTTTAGGAGGGAAATATTATTATTACCCCCATTCTACAGATGGGATAACTGTGGCAGACAGAAATTAAATAAAACTTGCCCAAGATCACACAGCTAATAAGTGTCTAATACAGCATTTGAACTCAGGGTTTTCTTGACTCCAGGTTCAATGTTCCATCTACTAAACCAACTAGCTGCCCCCAGCTATATCACCACAAATTGGTAACATATCCTCCTTTTCTCCTTTGTTCTTACCAAAATAGGCAGGAACTGTCATATATTATTTCATTGGAATAGATGAGGGTGCTTCTTCTATAATCCATATTAGCACCATCTTTACAATTTTCAGTCTTAGAGAGCTAGCCAGGGCAAATGAGAATTTAAGTGATTTTCCTGGGATCTCAAAAGCCAGGACGTGGCAGAGGTAAAACTTGACCCCGAATCTTGCTGTCTGCAAGATCAGCTCTTCGTTCCCTCTGTCATACTGTTCCATGCATGTGGTAAAAGTTATTACTCCTATAGTTTATAAGTAAGTTAATGAAAGCACTGAAAGGCTGAGACATGTCATAGGAATTAGAAACTCCTCCAGGAGACAGATTGTTTCATTCTTTGCAACCCTAGCATCTAGCATCATGTCTAGCACTTGGCAAACCTAATAAATGTTTGCTTATTGATTGCTCATGGTCACAATGACCTCATGTATTTGAGGACCAAATCCAAGACTTTGGATTCTTGGATCTAGAACTCTGGCCTCTCAACCCACATTACTTTTCTAAAATGAAATATATACAAGGGATGATGGATGTTGACATGAATATAAGGCTTTTAAGTTTTAAAAATCACTTTAAATACATCAGCAGATCTGATCATAAATCAATCCTATTAATTTATTTTAAATCCTATTTTATATGTAGATGAGGAATAAAATAACTTGTCTATGTCCACATAGCTAGTGTCAGGATAGATTTTGAACCCAGACTTCTCATGATTACAAGTCTATCATCCTGATCACTATACTACATTGCTTCTCTTGAACTGTAAGAAGATAAATTATTTGGGAAATTGTTTTTCAGGTTTCTAACAATATTTACCCCCATATTTTGTCTTTTTTCATGGAATTTGAGAACATAGATCTTATAAATCCTACTCTTCCTATTACTTGACATTTACACAGTTTTCTTTAACATTTGCAGAATACTTGATACACAGTGCCTTACCTCATTTGTCCCTGAATTAAGTGCTATTTTATACCCATTTTACAGATAGCATTCAGACTCAGAAAGGTTACCTAAATCATATATACCACTAGGACATTCTCAGGCTTCCAAAGCCCATGTCTCCCAAGTCAGGAGCTAGAGCCACCCTACTCATCTCTACTCCCCTGTGATATGCTTTCTCTTCCATGTATAGCAATTCTAAAAGAATGGTTGGTCCTACAACTGTTGGCAGATCTCCTGCACTTAAAGAAATGATGTAGGGCTGTTTAAGAAAAACCTCCAAGACCAGAGATTTAAGGCATAAAGTCATTAAAACAAAAAAATCCTATCTCCAGATAAAGTCCCTGTAGACACAAAAGGTTCTCACCTTGTTTCTGATCCTTCAGAAATGTGTACAACACACATATACATGCTTGCAAACAGAATCAGAATTGTTCTGAACAAAAGAAGCTCCAATTTGCCTAACATTTTTTATTCAATAGTATTTTATTTTTCAAGTGACATGTAAAGATACCTTTCAACGCTCATTTTTGTAAGATTTTGAGTTCCAATTTTTTTCCTCCTTCTCTCCCTCATCTCCCCCCTCTCCAAGACAGCAAACAATATAAGTTATGCATATACAATCATTTTAAACATATTTCTGTATTAGTCATGTTGAGAAAGAAAAAGAAAAAAGAAAAAGCAAACAAAGTTTAAAAAAAAAAAAGATGAAAATAAAATGCTCCAATCTACATTCAGTCTCCATTGGCATTCTGGATGCCAATCTGCCCAACATTTTCTTATTCTAATCTGAATTTCATTTATCTTTGAACATCAGAAAACATTGCTGGGCAAAAGATGTGCTTGCCTTAGAGTCAAGACAAGTTCAACATTACAGGAAATTATTAGCAAGAAAATTACTAAGGAAGAAGAATGGTGTTATTTAAAGATCTTAAGGCTGGTGTGAGAAGAAACTAATTAAATGATTGCAATTTTCTGTGCAAACAAAGTCAACTGAATGTTAGAGAAATGTGAAGAAAAAAAAAAAAACATACACCCAAAACTTTCTGGCTTCCAAAAAAACATCAGGATGTGTTTGGCATTTCTTTTTTTAAGACTTTTCAGAGACAGCCCGAAAAAATAAGAAATTTTGCGTTTCAGTTTTATTTTCCAAAGACGAGAACTGAACTGAAAAGGGAATAAGATTATTTGCCCAATTGGCGCTCTCTGTAGCATCATGGAATATTAAGCCATAAAGTGAAAACCACCGTTGCCTCCAACAGTTGACGGTATATTTATCAATCAATAGCTCATGTTAAGGCTAAAAGCAAGTTGCACAAGGCTTCATTTTACAATCTTCTGTAGATATGTCAGGGAATTCTTTCCCACTTGTTGAGACCTGTACCAAGTCAGTCAGTCAGACTGGTGAGAAGCATTGGTCATCGGATGTTTCCGCATCTTCCCTTGCCAAAGACCTCACTGGAGCCCTGTGAGTTCATGATTACTCCAAGCTTGGTTGAGCCAGGCTAGCTTTGCTTGCATCCGGTTGCAATGCCGTCACGGGACTCCCACAGCATTATGCAGGATGGGAAGCAGGCTCAGAACACAGCTTTTCATTATTCAGAATGTGCTTGGGAATAAAGAGATGGCTCATTTTCGTGGTTTCAGAGGACTTGTTTGCTCCCTGGCTCCTTCCTTTCCCAAAATAATGGGAGGGAATTGGCCGGACCTCATGGCTGTAGAAACTGCCTGCCTTCACCAGATCATCAGCATGCAAAAATGTTGGCCCCCACAGACCAGTCTTCCATTCCCCCTATAGGCCTCCATCCAGAAGCTCTGGAATGAGGAGAGGCTGAGATGAAGTTGGCTATTTATGGAATCTATACATAATTCATTCTGTGGAGCCTGAAGAAAAAGAAAGGGAACCTGGTTTCCAAACAGAAGGACGCTTGCAAGCTCACCACAATTTCTTATGGACTGAAAACAATGCAAAGTGATCATCAATACTGTAGGAAGAGTAGGGCCTTTTGGTTTTCTAGAGAAAGAAGAGGAGCAATGTGGAAAGAGGCCTCTCCCAAACTCCCCCAGGACATTCAAAGGACAAGAGAGGAGATATAATGAACAACTGAGACAGTCAGATTAGACGGCAAGATGGACGGAAAGCCTGATTGGAGTTAGAAAGACTCAAAATCTAATTCTGTCATAAATACCAGTTATATGACTTTGGGTAAATAATCTCTCTGTCCTCATCCTTAGAATAATAATAGCATCTATCTTCCAAGTTTGTTGTGAGGATCAAATAATTTAACATACTCAAAGTGTTTCGCAAGTTTTATCAAATGCTAGATAAAAGTTAGCTATCATTAGTAGTGGTTGTTATTATTATTAGCTTATGCAGGGGTCCTCAAACTTTTTAAATAGGGGGCCAGTTCACTGTCCCTCAGACTGTTGGAGGGCCGGACTATAGTAAAAACAAAAACTTTGTTTTGTGGGCCTTTAAATAAAGAAACTTCATAGCCCTGGGTGAGGGGGATAATGGTCCTCAGCTGCTACATCTGGCCCGGCAGGCTGTAGTTTGAGGACCCCTGGATGGCATAGGGACTTCTGCTTGAGTATATAGGAGAACTAGATAATGGCAATATGGCTCATAGATCTACCTGCACAAAATGGTGGTAGTGAGAAGAAAGGACAGGCACAGAGATCAGCTGAACCCAAGAGCCATCTCTATGGTCCATCTGGCCTGGGTTCATTCATCATTCTCCTTTTATGTCATTGCGGTGAACTTGGATTATTCATGGGAAGCATGAGTTGATCCAAAATCACAGTGAGTCAATACTGTCCCATCACCCATATACAGCACATAATCAGAATCAGAGGCTTAAGTTATGGTGAAACCATTTCAAATGTAATTTCTGGAGGTACCAAATTTACAATGGTGGCTAAGATTATTCCCCATAGAATAATCTCTGACAGTGGCCATCAGACACCGGACAGAAATCTTCCAAGTTATTCATTCATTTTTCATAGTCCCTCTAACCCTACACTCCCTTGGACCATTGAATAGAATCTTCATTTCTGAGGAAAACATAGTTCTTAAAAGATGTATATAATTAGGAATAACAAGCTACAATTTTAAATAAATTATTAACAAAAATGAAGAAGGAAAGCTTTATATCACTCTACGTAATAAATATGGTCCTGATATCTGAACCAAAAAGAGATTAAGCAGAGAAAGTCTTATATAAGCACTTAACAGAATTCTAAACCAAGCAATAGAGGGAGATGTGATTTCCTTAAATGACTCTTAGGAAACTTCATCCAACTAGAAATTAAATAGTTATAAATTCCAAAGTGGATTCAAAAGATGTAATCATTTTATTAAAAGAACTTTATTATATATGCTCACCTACCTTCTTTTTATTTCAATGTTGAAATAAGTCCTCAATAAATACTTATTCATTTACTGGTCCTTTTTCTACATATATCAGATGTCACTGATAACAAGAACCGAGGATGAGCAGAAGAGGTACCACTGATAAGTGTCACAGATATAGCAATATCCTTAAGAAAAGCACTCATCTTTTCCCTTATAATTATTTGAGAATCCCACAAATTTGAATGTTAGAAATGTCCATAGCCTAATCTCCTTGTCCCTCAGAACTGTGAGGGAGAAGATTATGATCTGTAGCCTACCCCTCATACATGGCTGTACCCCAGCTTTTTGTTCCCAGCTCTCTCCTATTTCACTTGTTAATAGCATCAACTCCCATAGGTTCTCCTCATCTCTGTACAGATAACTATTAAATCTAGACATCCAACCCTTATTTCTCTTTCCACAATTCTAGCCCTACATCTCCAGCTGACGATTGAATATCTTCACCTAAATGTCCCAAATGCACTTAAAACTGCGTCCTAACTAGAATTTGTTGTCTTTTTTCCTAAACCCATCCCTCCTCATAACTATCCGATTTCTTTCAAGAGGGCCATTATTCTTCCAGTCACCAAGGCTCACAACTTCAGAGTTATTCTCATATCTCCATTCTTAAGCTCCCCCATACAATCAAATGCCAAATCTTATTTTTTCCACTTCTTTAGGATTTTTCAGATCCATCCCCTTGTTGATACTCACACCCCAACCACTCTAGTTTAGTCTCTGATTGCCTCTCGTCTAGACTATTTCAAGAGCCTCCTAATCCGTGTCCCTCCGTTCTCACTCCCCTCTCTAGCTACACAGTTATCAGACTGACATCCCTGGGAAACCCGAATTTGAAACTCTTTGTGACCCTAGTTCACTTAAACTGAACCTCAATTTCTTCATTAGTAAAATAATGAGTTTCCTTGAAGCTTTAAATCAATGATCTTTAACATGATTCTCTAACCACGTCACTGCTCAGAAATCTCAAGGGGCTCCCAATGCCTCTAAGGTAAAATACAACCTCTCTTTCTTATAGTCATTTTGTTTTTACTTATTTGTGATCATATCCCCCTGATAGAATATAAGCTCTTTGAGGACAAGGGTGGTCATTTTCATATCTGCATATTCAGCACCTGGCTGTGTCTGATATCTTACAGACTTTTAATATAAGTTTGTTGATTGACTGCTCATGGTCACACAGGTAGCATCAGAACTGATATTTAATCCCATGGCTCTGATGCTAAAATGGGAGCTTTTGTCATTGCATAATACTTTCGTGCCTTCATTATATTCATTTAACCAACATGGGGCACGCCCTCATCCAGTTCCTTCTCTCTCACCTCAAATTGATATAAAGTTGCTCCTGGATTCTCAAAGAGTTTCAGGTCCTACCGAGATATGGATTATAGTCTTGGCAACGGTGCAGTTTCTACTGTCTGAATGGAAAGAAGTTTCTCAGTAGATCAGTCATTAGGCAATGAATTTTTTTAGTTCTATCAACTCACAAAGTCTATGTTTAATAAATCCTTGCTAGGTGAATGAACAAGTAGATTGGTTAACTAATTATTTCATCCCCAAAGAAAGAAAAGAGGTGATCCATGAATTTAAATAAGCACAGCAAAAATCTGGTTGTAAAAGGTCAATAGAAAACTTCAGAGTATTTCTTCCACAGAGCTGTCTACCACAGAAATGTTGATATTGGACCTTTCCATCTCACTTGCATAAGAGGTTCAGATTTTACTATTTAAGCTATCCATATGTATAGAATCCATAACCACAGAACCTAGATCAATTATCTGGACAAAACTAGGAGAGAAATATGGAGCATTTCTTCTGCCTCTCTCCCTGTGGTAGCTGCATTTGACTACAAGTTATTGCTGGCAAGGGGATGAAAAACACACCTCTCAAATGAGCTCTACAAAACTGACTTCTGGGGGAAGTTAACTATCACAGAGTCCCAGAGAGGGAAGAGATCTCAGAGAATGCCCTCTTACAAAATCCTTGATGCATGGGATCATTCAGCCCACACCTAAAATCCTCCAATTATGAGGAGCTCATCATCCCTAAAGCAATCCATTCCACTTTTGGATGGCTCTAATTTAGGAATTTTATTCTTCTATCAAGCCATAATTTATCACTCTGAAACTTCCATATATTGCTACTACCTTTGTCTTCTAGAATTAAGTGGAACAAGTCAAATCTCCTGTCTATAGGAGAATTTTTGAAATACTTGAAAACAATAATGATATTTTACCATCACTACCTTTGAAAAGTAGCCTTTCCCAGTCCTCCTCATCCTTAGTTCCTTCTCTCTGAGATTATCTCAAATTTACCCCATCTCTATCTTCTGTGTGGATTTTGAGTTCCTAGAATAGAAACTATTTTTACCCTACTTTGTATTCTCAACATTTAGCAGTGTCTGATACTGTAATAAATGTTAAGTGATGACTACCCCAAATCTCTTTTCCAAACTAACCAAGTCCCAGAACCTTCAGGCCATCTTTTTATCAAATGCCTCTACTCCACTTACCACCTCAGACACACTTCTTTGGATGTGTTCTAACAGTTTGGTAATATCTTTATATGTGCATGCTCTGACTACAAAAGTGGCTGTCTTATTTTTCTTTAATGAAAGCTAAGTTTACAGCTTTATAATACAAAATATAAAATAGCTTTATAATATAAAATATAGCTTTAAGAATAACTTCTCTATTTAAAAAAAATGTCCCTGTGTTCTTCTACATTAACACTTTCCCAAAAATAGACCTACATACATTTCAAGTCCCAAATGCCAAAATTATATCAGTTGCTTTCTATGTTTCAAGAATTTAGAAGTTCACTGGATAAACACAACCTTGACACATAGTAATATGTCCATGAATGTAAAAATAAATGTAAATAAAAATAATAAATGTAATAATAAATAAAAATAATAAATGTAAAAATAAATAATAAATAAATGTAAAAAACAGTAATGTATATAAAAAGAATAAATATGCGATATTATTATAAGAACATACTTACAATACTCTTTCCTAGAAAGTATCAGACTATCTAACAAATCCAGTTCCCAAGTCTTATCATCCCAAGTCGTATCCTGGAACACTGGGATGTGTATGTTTGCATTTTTATGGACAAACTCTTTTTCATCATTCATCATTTTCCTAACAAGGGTCAGCTATTCCTTTCTTACAATAAACTATAAAGAGGCATTCCGACATAATCATTGTCCTTAACTTGGCTTTTCTAATTCTCTCACTCCACGGTACTGAGCCTTTTCTGTGATAGAGAGGGCAGAACAACATTTGATCTTGGTAATATTCATGGCAAATGATGATTCCCTCCCCCCACCACCACCGCTGCCCTCTTCTTATTTATCAGTTCCCAGGAGAATAACAAATTATAAATGAACCTCCTCTTTGGTCAGAACACACACTGAAAAACATGTTGCTTCAGAATCCCTAACTTTACAACAGCTACTCACTCCAAAAGGCACATACAATGAGACAGGTGGCAATCTCACCTTCAAGAAGATTTCAGATGCAATGGAATATTTTGCAATGGAAAACCCAATATATATAAATACAAATCATTTAATGCAAAGTTACAAATTAACTTTATCACTTGGATTTCTTTAAACTTGCCCAGTTAAGGACCTGGAGCACTTTACAAGAAAGCTGTTATGGTTTCTGAATGTTCAGAAATGAATGAAAGCCAACTTTGCTTTACAGGTCTCCTAATGGAAATACACTAACCTTCACTGTTGCCAAAAAGGAATTGTACAGGCAAAGGCAGACACACACACACAAGCGGTGCCCTAAAGCAAAACCCCAGAACCCAAAGTAATCAATGACTCATAACTGATAATAGTGTCTAAAAAGAAAAATCAACATCAGCTGACCCTTTCATCATGGGCAAAGGAGAAATTCACTTTGCAAGTATCCAGACATGGGGTGTTGGGTTCCCGGCATCAAAATATGCAGAAATATTCAATTGCATAAGTCAATGTGACCAATCCACTCAGAACTATTGTGTCTTCAATAGTCTTCAGTTATTCTCTTCTACTTGGTGGCAAAAAGTGAGTCAAAGAGGGATACCACTCCTCTTGATAAATAGTATCAAATATTAAAACAAAAACTCAGCATGATTTCAAGAGCTTCTAATTCAAATTAATTGGTATCTCCAAGTTGAAATGCCCTGTAAAAGGCAAGGTGAACTAACAGTAAAATAAGGCAAAATCCCAGAAATAATAAAAGCTCAAAGAGATCTAGATCATTTTGGTTGGTTTTCTCCCCCATTTTCATCAGTAATATGATATCACTCTCCACAAGGTTATATAGACATTACACAATGCCTAGTACTATGTAATATTTACTCACTTGCAAATAACACCTCTCTCACCAAGAGGGCAACAAAGGAGAAGAGGAAAAAAAAAAAGGGAGCTGGGGGAGGGAAAGACCAACAGGCCCTGTCTACAATCCACCCTAGAGACACCATCAGGGAACAAGAGTTTAGATAAAAGATTAATTTAACATGGAATGATTTACTTCCATATCTAAACATCAGAAAGAAAAATTTGAATTTTTGAATTATTAAAAATTTGAGTTATTTGAATAGCAAAGAAGTTACATTTCCTTACAAGACTATAAAGTAGAGTGACATGATGCTTATCAAAAATTGCTTCAAAGAATTCTAAACTAAAACTAATAAGCATGCTAAATTTAGGCTTGGGAAAAGAAGGATTTCCTTAGAATCTAGCTACAACCGAGCGGCTATTTCTTTTTCTGCTGCAGAAGACGCAGAACTTCCAGATCTATCATCTTCATCCAATTTTTTATACCTTGTAAAATTGATGGCACCCTACCAGGTTAGTTTTTCTCAGCCTTTTTTGACCAAATGTGCAACCCAAGGTGTTTTTGCTACCTGCCCAGTAAATTTAGCAAACCTGCCTCCCTGGGGGCTCCACATTGCCTTGCCATAGTGCTTTGGTCCCAACATAGAAAACAAATATTTACTATAAAATAAAGCCATGTCAAAGGCAATGAGAGAGAAGGATGAAGATGAAACAAAGAGTGAACTTCTAGAAAGTCATAACTTCTAGTAGAGATGGGCCCGAGGAGAAGACAAGTTTTGTGTCACACACTGGGAAATATAAAGAGGGGCCCTTTTTAACATGACCTTTTTATGAATGCACATAATTTTCATGCTGGAGAATCTTATTCTCTCTAGCCCCTAAGGATTGATTTTGTGATAAGTCAGGTTGAATATTTTGCACAGAAAGGCTCCAGGGGACAGTAACACAGAGAAGGTGAACATTTCAAACTTTGCTTAAAATAAGCCAGAAAAGCCTCGTACCAGCTCTGTATGAAGAGAAGGAAGAATCCTACATATATACTGTAGTAAAAACCAACAAAGTTGGGGGAAAAGAAAAATATTGAAAACTATATTCTTCATTGTCAGAATATATTGTCAGCAGTTTTTCAAAGCCCAAGAGCCATAGGACCACAGTTTTCATCTTCTTCCTGATGGGAAGAATCAACCAGATTACTACACAAAGCCAGGCCTTCCTGGGACCACTAATTTCTAATGTGGAAATTGTTTGAATTTTCATTCTGGTGAATCTGCTATTAAAACCATTCTGATTTCTTTTCTATTAACCCTCAGATGTCACATCTAGCTAGGGAAGGGCAGGAAAGAATGGAACTGCCTTCAAACCAAAAACACTCTGCAAGAAGCACACTCCTATATTTGTCTTGCTTCCATCCAATACATACTTCTGTTTTATTACAGCTCTCCTCTTCCACCTCCCAGTGGGCAAAAAAGATAGATCCTTTTCTTTTCCCTCTTCCACTATACTCTTCACAAAACCACCCCCTCTTTACAGTAGCCCCACCCTCAATGTATTGCCTAAGTGAAAAGTCTCTCCTGGCTGTTGTTCCTCCGGCCCAGGGTTTGTACTCTCTTCTACTTCCTCTTGCAGGAGGAAGGCCCACATAAGGCAAAGGTTCCAGTTTAAAACTACAGGAGTTACTTCTATTATAATGCTTTCTTGAAATGGAAATTCTTGTTATATATTTTGAATCTTTTTTATGTTTTACCGGGCACATGACAATGTTTTGGGGATTTTAAAATTATTTTCCTTTTCCTTTTTCTATTCTGTTTTTTTTTCCTATTTTGTATTCAATTCAATAAAAAAAAAAGTTTTTAAAAATTACAGGAGAGTTAAACCGATAGGTAGCCAGGAGCCTATAAGATACTACAGGAACCCAATTAAATGCTTATTTATTTGGCCTAACCACAAAGGAAATTCTACTATTCCTAGACTTTGAAAATTAGAGTCCTTTTGTACCCTGTTTCTGATATCTCTCTCAACAACAATGTCCCAACATTCTGCCTACCTTACACTTCTCAAATGTACTGAAACTAGCAGCCCCTAATTACTGATGTAGGCTGCAAGTGGCTATCCTAGTCTGATGGGATTCCATGCTATTTAAACTCAGTTCATTAATTTCCTTTTCTCAATTTCTTTCTCATCTTTTTTTTTTTTTACTTCCTCCATTCCCTCTTTTTGGAAGGAAGGGAGGGAGGAAGGGGAGAAAGAGAAGGGAAGAAGGAAGTAAAATGAAGGAGAGAAGGAGGGAAAGAGAAGGTGAGGAGGGAAAGAAAGGAAGGAGGGAGAGAAGGAGGGAAAGAAGGGGAGAAGTAGGGAAAAAGAAAGGGAGGAGGGAAAGAGAAAGGGAGGAGGGAAAGGAGAGAAGGAGGGAAAGGGGAGAAGGAGGGAAAGAAGGGGAGAAGGAGGGAAAGAAGGGGAGAAGGAGGGAAAGAAGGGGAGAAGGAGGGAAAGAAGGGAAGGAGAGAAAGAAGGGAAGGAGGGAAAGAAAGGGAAGAGGAAAAGAGAAAGGGAGGAGGGAAGGAGAAAGGGAGGAGGGAAGGAGAAAGGGAGGAGGGAAGGAGAAAGGGAGGAGGGAAGGAGAAAGGGAAGAGGAGGGAAAGAGAAAGGGAGGAGGAGGGAAAGAGAAAGGGAGGAGGAGGGAAAGAGAAAGGGAGGAGGAGGGAAAGGGAAGAGGAGAAAAAGGGAAGAGGAGAGAAAGGGAGGAGGAGGGAAAGAGAAAGGGAAGAGGAGGGAAAGAGAAAGTGAGGAGAAGGGAAAGAGAAAGGGAGGAGGAGGGAAAGAGAAAGGGAGGAAGATGACAAAGTAAAGAACTGATGCTGTCAAGCAAAAGTATCTGGCAGTCCCACTTTCCAGTATCTGGGAGAGAAAGGCCAGCTAGCTCAGAATCTCTTCTAGCTTTCTATCCAAGAACAGACACACTTATCTTCCTATAATGTGCGTAAGCTCTGGTTTTGAGAAGGTTACTTGCAATAAAGATAAGTCCCCCTAGGCTGCCTACACAGTAGGTAGTTTCAAGAGAAAATCAAATCCTTGGTGGCCTGTGCTTCAGGGGCTCAGAGTCTGCGTGAGACTGCCGATGAACAAGGCAAAGTGGCCATCCCAACTCCCGTTTCCCCCCGGGAAAACCAGTATATTTGCAAGCCATTCTCAGAGAGCACTGTGACCTGTCATTCTTGAAATTTTCCACCGGGAATGCCTCCTGATCGACATGTTGAACTCGGACCCATACTTCACCCACTTTTCAGTCCAACTCGGGTGCCAGGCCAATATGGCACTGCTGCTAGCTCCCCAAAGCTCAGTGATTCACTAAAATGACTGGTGTGAAGCATCCATAGAGAAGGAGCAGGAAGGTTCCCCAGAGATGGTGGATATCTTAGGGGAATCTGTAGGAGTCTCAACAATTTAATCTAAGACTTTATGAGATATAGAGACACAGAATTTTCTCGCAGCGACTCTCCCTTCCCAACATATCCTTGCCGTAATTTCTCGGACGCTGGCGCAAGCAACTTAATTCACCTGAAAAAGATCCGTTCGTTGAGTGTTCGTCTTTTCCTGCCCCCTGCATCCCCGCCCCGCTCCTCCTCGCTGGAAGGCGACTACCTGGGAAAATACTGATCCTTGAACCCCCTGCTCCATTTCCGAGGGGGAACCCCAGAGAAGCGCTCCGCTGGGATAGGGCCCAGCACGTAACTCTCCAAACTTATGGGGAAAGTGCGCTTGGGAGAGAAGAGGCGCAGCTTCCCCGCCTGGGAGGGAAGGTGGCCTGCCTCAAACCACCAAGAACTGGGATTCATTCGGGGTGGGGAGACAGGGAAAAGACTTGCACAGCCAAACTGACGGAACACCTTTTTTCAGCCCCATCCGCTTCCTTGGACCAACTCGGCAGGTTTTTCCCTGCCCGTGCAGGCGCACCGGACGCACCCCGAAAACCTCCCATCATCAACCCCTCGATGGGCTATTAAAATGTTTTCAAAGCTGAAACCTTAAACTGAGAAAAGTAGCGACGGGCATCAAGTTAATAAGGTGGGGCGGATATGGGAGTGAGTGGGGAGCACCGGTCCCCCATTCTCCATCACCCCATCCCAAACCAGAGAAGGAGTAGCGCCGGGCTAGCCCAGGAGGAGACGAAGAAGGACTGGGCGGGCGGGGAGGGGAGAGGGGAAAAAGGGGCGCGTTGGTCACTCACGCTGCTGTTCTCTCCCGTCCAGTGCACCATCGCCTGGTTGTGGGTCGCGTCCCCTTTGAGCACGAACGAGGTGCTGATCAGAGAGACCTGCGCCCTGGGGGATGCTCCAGCCGCCGGCGCCGCTCTCCGAGAGCGACTCTTCCAAGCAGCCGGGTCGCCTCCTCCGCTGATACTGAGTGCGCTCCGGTCCGCGCCCGGCTCGGGCTCCCCGCCGCCGTCCCCGCCACCTCCACCGCCGCCACCGAGGAGCGGGCTCCTTCCAGACCGGGTCACCCAAGAGCAAGGACCTTCGCCCCCCGGCTCTGGGCACCGCCGCGCAGCCCCCGAGGCACAGAGCAGCAGCAACAGCAGCAGCGGTGGCGACAGCAGCTGCGCTCCGGGGCTCCGGGTTCTCCCCTCCCGGAGGGTCCGCGTCCGAGACTGGGGTGTCCCCCTTTGCGCCATGGTCCTCTCGGATGCGATAGCGACAGGCTGGGATGGGAATGTAAGATAGCTACACAAGCCTAGGAGGAAGGGCAGGAGGGAAGCAAGGAGGGAGAAAAAGCTGGAGAGCGAGAGAGAGCGAGAGGGAGACGGGAGGAGGAGGGGAGGGAGGGAGGAGGGTTTGTAACCAAAGCGAGGATTTACATAGGAGCCACAACTTGCTTGGGAGCTCCAGGCTGAGCCAAGGAGACGCATCGCCATCTGCCGGCCTCACCAAGTGGGACCTGGGCTTGCCAGCATCCAAAAGGCAGTTAAAAGGAACCATAATTCATTTCTAGAAGCCTTTCCTTCACTTTCCAAAAGGCTCAAGAGTCCTGTGAGGCAAGCAGCGTTAGTCCTAGTCGACCGGGAAAGCCATTAAGTCCACTTGCGCAAAGCACACAGCTAGAGGCAGAACTGAGACTAGAACTCAGGACTCAGAACCAGGCAATTTCTCATGAAACTTCTTCTTAGCTTTCGACTCAATTCTCCGTTGCTCTGGCTGTGGCCAAGCAGAGGAAGGAACAAGAAGACCATTAGGGTTGGGTCGCAAACTCGAAGTGAAGGGAGGCCATAGGGGTAAGGAAGGAGGGGAAAAGCTACAACAATCAATTATGGGATCACAGCTGTTGAATGGTTTCACCAACTTATTATCAATAATAATGATAGCTTATATTTCCTTAGCATTTAAGACTTATAAAACGATTTTTTCATAGAACTATGAGAGAGGATGTACAATAATCAGGATCTCCATTTTATGGGATGTGTGAGGATCATCTTGAGGTTCAAAATATGTGAGACTCAAAGAGGGTAATGTCAGAGAGGACTGAATATCTCCAGCGGAACAGGATCTCGCATTTTACAGACTGGGACCCAAGACCAAAATCACACAGGTATTAAATGTGAGGAAGAATTTGAATGAAGGTCCTCTTTCCCATTAGATGTTTTCTTTAATCCTCTCTTACTCCAATTCTCATCAAGATAACGAAATTTATGTCAGCAGAGCAAGCAATATTCGTTTCAATTTTGATGCATTTTAAATTCAATTCAACAAACATTTGTTATGGACATCTTCCTCTTAAATAGGTTTGGAAGGAAGAACTAATATCAGAACCCAAATATTAACTCAAACATAATAGGAAAGTTAGATATGTCTTTGATAATGAGCACATTAACATCGGAATTCTTTTCAAATAGAAAAAAAAATCAAATGGTCCCACTCTGTGATCTATACTTTCATGCACTTTTACTTTAAAAATTGATTTTGGGTATCTGAGCCTCAAAAGTTGGGTGTGGACCCAGGACCTTTGAAAGTTCAGGCTCCAGGAGAAAAGGGGATATGTCAGAAGAGGAATTACCTTTCAAATGTTTTATACAGTTGGAGAATCTGTAATTTCAGAAACTCCAAGGATATCTCATCAAAGTCAGAACACCTGAATCTTTTAAAGTCATAGGGCATTTTTCCTTCAACACAGTCATACTTTTCTCTCTCTCTCTAAATTGGAGAAGGCATTTTATTTGAAGCTTTGTAAAATTCTTCTTTTCTATGTTTCCCCAAATTTATATTAGCCACTTAGGTCCTAATACATCAATCATTCAGACTGAAAGGTTAAACCTAAGGGCTAGAGGAGGAAGGGAAGAGATAATATATAGAATTGTGAAGAGACATCTGGCATTAGAGAGATAGGAGATGAACCTCCGTCAAAGCAAAAGCTACTAGAAAATCCAGGAAAAAGATGAAGGACAGGATCTGAGAAGGATGTCACAGGTATTACCCAGCTGGCATAGACCTTCCTAAAATCTCAAGATTGAATTATTATGGTGAACAGAGTCTAAGCTGCTAGCACCAGATCAGTCCACTCCTGAGAAATGCATAACATAATTAGTTTTCTCTATTTGATCCACAAAACTAAGATCCCTGAAGAGTGATTCTGCCACAAAGTTCTACATTGGGCTAAAGGATACTCTGAATTCTCAGTAAATATTTGTTGGGTTGATTAGGCATTCTAACCACTTTAACTTTTACTGGATCCCCCAGACAGTAAAGAATTCTCTCCTTTGCCTCTTCATGCCCCTTTCCTTATGTTCATCATAATCATATTCTTAACAGCTACTCAAATTAAAGATAACACAAAAACACACACATATATAATCTCACATATCTGCATTTCCAATTAACAGCATTTAAAAAAAACCCCCCTACTATGTGCCAGGTGCTGAGGAAGACAAGGGACAGAGGTTAATTGAACATGGTAGCTGTTTAATAAATGCCTGTTGAATTGAACTGATTAGTTAAGGGTCAATGGCAGACCAGTGGCTGGGTTGGGATTAGAACCTAATTATTCTAACTTTCATCCCTAGGCCTTTTCCACTAATATATACCAGATGACTCTTGTTTGTGACTATTGCTAATAATTACAAGCCAATTTCTATAGCAATTTGAAGTTTACAAAGTATTTTCCACACAACAATTCTATGTGGTAGGCAGTGAATTTTTTAATCCTCTTTTACAGGTGAGATAATTGAGTTTCAAGGAGGGTAAATGATTTGCTTGAGGCCATAGCTAGCAAGTGTTAGGGCTGGAATCAAATCCAGGTCATCTGATTTTAAGACCAGGGTACTGAATGAGTTTGGCTAATATTATCTTCATGACTAAAGTCTATATGGGGAGGGAGAGTGGGAAGGAAGGAAACATATATGGTTGTTTTCTGCAAGAACCAAAAAATGAAAGAAAGATGAATTAATTAAAACAATATATGTTGTCTGAGGTGGGGAAGAAAGTCTATAACATGGAGGAGCAACTCAACAATTGAGATCACAGTGAAGATCCAATTGAAGTTTTATTATCTGGTCAAATGAGTCCCTAAAAATTGTTAAATGTGCAATGTTTGTAGGCATGATTGATGCGATAGCCAGATTGTGTTGGTAAGGAAAACTATGTCATGAGTTTGTTCTCTGCTCAGCATCTGATACTTCAGGTATCCTTGATAAATATTAAAGCCCAACCATGAGACACAATATGAAAAAGGTTAGGAAAAGGAAAACAAACTTGAGATTTACCTGAGAAACAAGTCAGAAAAAATTTGCAAGCCTCACTGCTTTCCTGTACTATCTTCAGTGAGATATTCCCAGATGAAGATGTCCTGTGGATATGAGGTACTCAAATTAGTGACTGAAAAAGGATTTCAGATTAAAAGAATAGACACTCATCTGTCTGGGTTTGATAACTCCCTTAAACCCCAAAGTGATTTAAAAAAACTCTATTTCTCATCTTTTAATCATAACATTTGTTCATTAAAATTCCGGGATTTTTTTAATTATTCAAAGTCTCTAGTGGTGATGGATTAATTTATTTGTATAAATGTGACAATGTTCAAATTTATAGATTCCCAATATGAATCTTTACTCTGCTCAATGTTTCCTAGAATACTGGCTGAATCTCTCCTTTGCCCAGTGGCATTCTATCTTATATTTTCCCAATCTGTGTTTATGTTAGATCTTCCCTTCGCCTACCAGGTAAGCTTTGAGGGCAGAAGGGACTGTGTAGTTTTGGGTTTTGTTTTATTTTGTTTTGTTTTTTAATCTTTGATTCCTCAGTGCCAAGCACAGTTCATTGGATATATAAAAATGTATAAAAGAGTTGTGATTTTATCGATAATAGGAAACTCCTGATATGGAGACTCCTTTCATCAATACAGATAAAATAATTAAGCCCTAGGGAATTGTTTGTAGCACAGAAAAGTTAAGAGACCTGTCAGAGCAATGGGTTGGGGCAGAGTGTCACACTGCTATAAGTGTCAAGTGAGATTTAAATCTAAGTCATCGAGATTCCAAGCCTAGCATTATATCCTCTTTACTTCCATGTAGTTTTGGACATAGGAGATACTTAATTCATGACATAGAAGGAGGAGACTCTAAGGTAAACACCAAAATTACTTGTTAAACCCATAAAGACATAATGATGACTAGAACTTGTAGTATTAGCTTAAATTGACAAAGTTTACTACAGTATGTGACCCAAGGATGCAAACAGCAATACTTTCCCCTAGAGCAATGATTCCCAGATTTGTTTGACTTCAGGATACCTTTAATCTCTTAAAAATTAATGAGGACCCTCCCATGAGCTTTTATGTGATTTATATCTATAAATATTTACTGTATTAGAAATGAAAAGATTTTATTACTATAGAAATAGCTTTGACTTTGTAGATTTCCTGAATGGAAATGCCCAGGGATCCTCAGACCTCATTTTGAGAACTGCTGCCCTTTGAGGTAGAATTAGTGGTAGAAGGTAGAAATTATAAGGAGGCTGATTTCAGCCACATGTAAGGAAAATCTTCTTCCTACTCAAAGTTGTCAAACAACACATCTAGCTGGCCTGCCTTGGAAGAGAGCAGATTGATCTCTAAAGGTCTTTCAGCAAAGCCTGGATGCTCTAGAGTGGAATTTCATTTTATTGGGATGAGACAGACTACTATGACTTCTGAGGTCCAGTTCAACTTACAGATTCTGAGATGGCTAATGTTCAGGAAACTAAGACTAAGGAATTATATGTGTGCTATAGAGAACTGTTGAAATGAAGTTTTTAAAAAAGTAATCTAAGGATTAAAAAAAAACAAGAGGTTATAACTTCTTTACTGGCATGCCTAAAAAATTATAATCTCTTTATCCACCTCTTAGGGGAAAGAATAAGGCAGAATAATAGATGAAAGGTTAAGATGTTAATTCAGTTCAGAAGCAAAATAATAGGGTTGGGGCAAAGGAAATAGTAGAGTCATAGGAAGAAGAATCAAAAATAATCCATGATCATTTATCTAGACCAAAGTTTCTTAAACTGTGGTTTGAATCCTCATATGGGGATCACATAATTGAATGTGGGGATTGTGAAATGATGATTATTGTAAGTAAGTGTTTGGTTTGTATAACTATTTTATATACCCATGTAGCCAAAGTTACATAAAAACTTCACAGGTGGAAAGGAGTCATGAGTGGAAAGCTATCACATGCCTATGGTAATCAAAAATAAAGAAGAAAGAGAGTGAAAGAACAAAAATCTGGTGGTGGGGTGACATGAAGATTGTTGGGGAAAGACAATTCTTATTTTCTGAAGCTTTACCATTGTGGGGAGAGAGAACTTAAAAACACCTAAGATGTGGATTCCAGGTATGAAAGAAGATGTCTAAACTAGGAACAGAAGTCACAAAGACAGTAAGATAAACATAGTTTGGGTGATGCATTCTACAATCACAGGAGGGATCAGTTCAGAATCATGGATCTACTTGTAGAATTATAGAATGTCAAGTCTTAAAACATACTAGATCATACTATTAAAAATACATTCTGATGAGTGGAAAGGGCTGTGGTGATTGTCTAGTCCAACTCCCTTCATTTTTGAGATAAGGAAACTGTCCCCCATAGAAGTTGTAACTTAGCTAATGATAGATTTCAAATCAGAACTCAGGCGGATCTGGTTCCCGGTCAATCCTCTTTCCAGTATATCTCACTGTTTTTACCTCGGTTCTTTGCTTCTCCCGGGTTCCTGTGGATGCTAATCAACATTAAATGTTCTTTTGCACCCTTTCTTATCTCTCAGATCATCAGTTTCTCCAAATGAATGGCAGAGCACGTGGGAAGAAATTAAGTAGCATTCAGTTCTAATCAACAACCATTTATTGAGTGCTTACTGGATGTAGCCTAACACTATAAAGCAGAGTACTGTACAGAGGATACTTATTGATCCCCTGATAGACCCAGACATTTATTGAGCAGAATAAAACTCCTCCCAGGCTTCCTACTCTTTGAAGTTCTTGTGGTTCTCTTTTCAAGACCCCATAGAGGCTCTTCTCAACTCACTGGAAAACCTTTTCTAGTCTTCATAATAATCTGTGGATTTCAAGGTAGCATTCAAGATGTCTACTGCATAATCCCTCCCTCTCTCTACCCCACCAGCCCAATTTGCAGAGGGAGTGGGGGAGAGGGAGTAGATAGACATACAGGACAACAAGGTAACACATTATGGATAGAGCATCAAGTCTGGAATCAGAAAGACCTGAATTCAAATCTAGCCTCAGACATTTACAAGCTATGTGATTCTGGACAAGTCACTTAACCTGTTTACCTCAGTTTCCTTATATGTAAAATGGGGATAATAACAGCATCTCTTTCCCAGTGTTTTCATGAGAAGCAAAGAAGATAATTATGAAGTACTTACCACAGTACCTGACACACACTAAGCACTATATAAAATTAATTGTTAGGATGATTATTTTTTCAAGTCATATGTGTCCGTGTTGATATCACTTGGTAGCTGTATCCTTGGTAGCTATTGTTCTCTGAGACATCCACCTTTTTTAGTCTTCTGAGATCATGTTCTTTCATTATTTACAGCCATAAAGCATCACTGACAGAATACTGATGTTTTTAAAAATATATTTTCATGAATTGTGGAATGGAATCAACTGAATCATAAAGAATGTAATGGAATATTATCATACAATAAGAAATAATGCATATGATGAATACAGGGAAGTATGGGAAAACTCATATGAACTAATAAAAAGTGAGGTGATCAGAATTGGGAAAACACTTCTCATTCTCTCTTTCTCATTCTCTGTTTCTCTCTCTTTCTCATTCTCTGTTTCTCTCTGTGTGTCTTTCTCTCTCCTTCCCCTTCTCTCTATATATAACCATGTATATGTACACATACAAATACACATATACACAGAGATGACAATAATGTAAAATAAAAATTGCAACAACAAAGATTGAAATTATGAAATTATAGTAATTAAGCCTGACCCCAACATAGTGCTATTAGAAAACACTACCCCCTTCCTTCTATTTCTTGGCAGTACAGGGACCATAGGGTGAAATATGGTATATAATGTGACATTTTTATAAGTTAGGTTAAACTTTATTTTTCTTTTAAAAATTCTTTATTATAAAGAATGGATTTGTGGAAGTGAGTGGAGTGAGGAATACAATGAGGAATGGAGTTAATGTTAAAAAAAAAAAAAAAAAACAAGCACCAAAATCTTTTTTTTTTTCAGATGAGTATCTTCTAGAGCAACAAGTAACTGGAGATCACTAAAAATGATGGGCCTATTCCTGAATTTAATGAAGTCTCATCTCCTCTTATTCAATTCTGGGTTGAGATGCCTCTTCAGTACCAATGTGAGAGTAAAGGTTGAAAAAGAAATATATAACATGATACATTGTCATCCAAGCACTGAAGATCTTCTAGAGGAGATGTCACTACACACAAAGCAAATAGATTGTGCTACAAAATAGGAATCGGTCACTCTACAAGCACTATGTTTCAGGCATTGGGCTGGACACAAAGTCAAAAGTTCCACTGTTTTAGGAGCAGCTAGGTGGCACAGTGGATAAAGCACTGACTCTGGAATCAGAAAGATCTGAGTTCAAATCCAGCCTCAGAAAACTACTAGCTGTGTGACCCTGGACAAGTCACTTAAAACCATGATTGTCTCCCCAAAAAAGTTCCTCTGCTCTTAAGGAATTACATCTTTTAGGGGAGATGACATGGTGTTTTATAGAGAGATAGATAGACAGATAGAAGATAATGCATATTGTGGGAAGGAGAACACTAACAGTTGGAAGAAAATCTGAAAAGCTTGATTTGAAGGAAGAAAGAGAGTCTAATGGAGGAAAAGGGCAAAGCAATTCAGGCATGAGCCAGGTTAATGGTACAGAAAGAAAAGAGAGCCATGAATAATTAAAAGAAAGGCTAATTTACCTAGACAATTAAGACTGAGAAGCTAAATAATAGAAAAGAAGCTGGAAAGGAAGATTGTTTCAAGTGCCACACAGAGGAGTTGCATTTTTATCTTAAGGAAAACAGACAGAACATTGATTGTTGCTTAAGCAAATAAAAGTTGGCCAGGAGAAGCAGAGAACACATGTAGATACACCTGGAAGAGGCTTAGAACCAGGTCTGCCTGGCTTCCAGTTCTAACTTGCCCACTCTAACTAGTGGGTAAATCACTTAGGCTCTGTAGGGGACAGTTTCTTTATCTCAGATAGGAAACAGTTGGATTAAATGACCTTTAAAGCCCTTGCCAATTATTAGGCTGTATTTCTAAGGTCATTCTAGCTTTCACTCACTATGTTATAAGATGAGACATTCTATAATTCTGTGAGTAGGGCTATGATTCTGAATTATCACTTGACCCTTCCTGTGAATGTAGATGTCTTTACTTAAATGACATCAGTCTTACTATCCTCTTGACTTCTGCCTCTGTTCTAGTTTAGGAACCTTCTTTCACAATACTAAACCACTAGATTTTGAGTAAGGGAATGTTAGTCATATCTGTATTTAAGGAAAATCCCTTTGGCAGCTCTATGGAGGATGGATTAGTACATGTAAATCATCAGATACCTTAAACCACAAAGATGTTTATAATAAATCTCATAAAGTGTGACTTTGAGCAAAATGATGCTCACTAAGGTTTCCTAAGTGCTTACCTTGAATCAATCCTGGGAGGTAGATAGTGCAAAGAACATTAGCATCATTTTATTGATAAGGAGACTGAGGTTCAGAAGGATTCCCATATTCACACAGTTAGAGGTATCAGAGCGGGCATAATACAATAAGTATAATCACCTGGAGGCATCTAGATGGTTCAGTGGATAGCACTCAAGAAGACTCTATTCAAATCCAGCCTCAGATACTTATTAGCTGTGTGAAGGTGGACAAATCACTTAATCTCCATTTGCCCCAATTCCCTGGAGAAGGAAATGGCAAAGAATTCCAGTGACTTTGCCAGAAAAACCCCATGGAAAGTATGGTCCTTGAGTTTACAAAGAGGCAGACACAACTGAACAACAAGAACATAATCAGTTTCCCCAAATATGGAGTAGGAATGGATCCTTTGGGTCATCAAGAAGGGATAAGAGAAGAATATCTTTCTTTTTCCCTTAAAGTCCCAGAGGTAAAATGGAACATACAGCTCCTAACTTGCTCAGTGATAAATCACAGAGTCCAAAAGACAGAAACTTAGAAAAAGTAAATAATATAAATTTTAAGAAAGAGTCTTAGAGGTTATCCAGTCCCACCTCCTCCTTTGGGGCAAGCAGGTGGCACAGAAAATGAAGTGCCAGGCCTGGAATCAGACTCATCTTTCTAACTTCAAATCTGGCTTCAGATACTTCCTAGCTGTACTAACATGGGCAAGTCACTTAATCCTGCTTACCTCAGTTTCCTTATCTGTAAAATGAATGGGAAAAGGAAACAACAAGCCACTCCAGTATCTTTGCCAAGAAAACCCCCACAGACATGCTATAGTCCACAAGGGATGACGAGGAGTTGGACACAACTGAAAAACAACTAAACAACAAAATGACAAAAACAGTCTCACCTCCCATCCAGGTGTTCTTAAATTGGGCATCTTGAATCTTTTTTTCTTAATATTTTCGCAATGATTTCAATTAAATTGGTTTTCCTGTAATCCTATATATTTTATATATCAAAAACATCATTCCAATATAATTATAGAGAGAGAATAATTATATCATATATAGAATATGTATATTATATATAATTAATCTAATATCATAAAAAATATTCTAAGAAGAGGTCCACAAGGTTTACCAAGAGTCCATGAAATATATATATTTTTAAAGAATTAAGAATTCCTTCTCTATGGTATCCAAAAGAGATAGTCACAAAATCTCTACTTGAACATTTCCAGTAATGGAAAAATTCCCTACCTGCTGAAGCAGTCCTTTCTGTTGGCCCATTTTAATCATTAGTAAAAGCCTTGAACCAAAACAGTATCCCCTGTAACTTTAGTCAACATTCTCTTTTCTGGAGAAACATAAAACATGTCCCCTCTATTTCTCATGGGAGTCCTTTGAATGTTTGAAGATAGCAGTTATGTCCTGCTTAAGTCATCCTTTTGGGAAGGACATCGACAAAGCCCTACTGTGTTCAAAGATGGTGTAGAATCACAAATCTGTACCATAGATGGATTGCACAGTACCTAAGGATGTTTTTAGCTGACAGAAGTGTAAGGCTTATAGGATACTAGACATAGAAAGGGTTTTGGAGTCCACCTACTGCTACATCTCTTATTTTACAGTCAAGGACACTAAGATTAAATGATGTTACCTAAAATCTCATGAGTATTAAGTGCCAAAGCAGAGGTTAGAGCCCAGAACTTCCAAGCCCCAATCAAGTGCTTTTTCCAGTATCCTACCCTGCACTGAGGTGGAAAAAGAAATTTGGACTGAACATGATAACTTTCACTTAAATCCCTATTTAACTCTATATAAAAATAAGGCATATAGGGTAAGGATTAGAATTGGCCCCAGAAGGAAGAAGGAGAATAAAAGGTTGTAGAGTCAGATAATATAATAATAACTAACACTAATAGAGATCTCAGTTTAATATAAGGAAAAAATCCTCAGAATTATCTCAAAGTAGAAGAAATACTTTAGGAAAGCAATTCCTGATTGGAGGGGGATTCCTCTTATTGGAGGTCTTCAGTTAGCAAATAGATCAATCATTTGTTATAGAAGTTGTTGAGGGAGAGTCTATTGCTCCAGAGAGTCTATTACTGATTCTATGGCTCTCCAGAATAAGTGTCATAAAACAGTCTGGAAAGCAGCTGCCCTACAAATGCTAGGGAGGGAGCTGATATCACAGCTTCAAATTTAGATTAGGTCATTGTCATGTGTACATTTTATTTATCATTCTCTCCAGCCCTCATTTGTGAAAAGTGGCAGCAATAACACCTAGAGAAGTAGTCTAATTAATGGAATGGGAATAAGAAAACCATAGTTTGTATTTGTGGCTCTGCTGCTTACTCTTTATGTAGCTTTGGGCAAATCCCTTCAGCTCTGTACTAGGGCAGCCCTATATGCTTCCCATAAAAGCCTTTTTTTGCCCCAGATCATTGACCTGGGACACGTTTATCTGCTAAGCTCTGTTTAAGTCATTGCCAAGGTTCCATTGTTAAAGTCCATTCTTGGTTCATCACAATCCATCCCACACATGGTTGGCTCCAAATAACCTGGATGGTTAAGATCACCAATTGACATGCATGGCTGTAAGGCTCTGGGAGCTGGTGTTCCTAACTGAATTGAAAAATATTAATTCAATAGCATATTAACTCCCATCCCCTTGGCTTCTAATTTCATCAAATATTAGTCTAGGCTTACACTTCTTGGGGCCTTCACTGTCAGACCAAAAGGAAATTACAAGGTTAATTGTAAAACAATATTATGGCTTGATCTTGTGATGAAGAGAGGCATCTACACCCAGAGAGAGAGAGGACTGTGGGAAGTGAGTGTGGTTCACAATATAGCATTTGTTTACTTGAATTTTATTTTGCTTCTCTTTTTTTTCTGTCTGATTTGATTTTTCTTGCACAGCAAGATAATTGTATAAATATGTATGCATATATTGAATTTAACATATATTTCTACCAAGTTTAATATATATTGGATTATTTGCCATCTAGGGGAGGAAAAATTAGAACACAAGGTTTTACAAGGGTTAATGTTGAAAAATTACCCATGCATATGTTTTGAAAATAAAAAGCTTTAATTAAAAAAAAAAAAGAAAGAATATTGTGTCTGCAGAGTAGACTTACCCTAGCAACACCAGTTTACAAATAACAATATGGGCTGCATCTTGGCCTGCCAAAAATAGTATAGGGTTACTCTTTGCTCACTCTTAGTGTTCACAGCATCCATAAGGTACATCCACTCCACTGCAACAACGGTACGCTCTGGTTAATCCCATAACTATCTTCTATCCTGGAAGTGAAGGTATCAAGAATGAAAGAGAGCCCTAGACTAACACTCACCTTGATAAAACTGGAAGACAAGAGTGTGGGAGTTGCAGTGCTACAGAAATGACATTTCTCAAGCAATTTCAGGACATTAAATCCCAGGACCTCACTGCATCCTTTGGCAGTTGGTACCCCTGGATAAGCAGGTTATTTAAGGCCAATGACTCCTAATTGTTAGGCTGAGAAGTGGCTTAAACATGAAGTAGAGAGCAATGACCATATGCAATTCCTCCTCCCCCAAACTCCCAAGAGGATGATCTAAGGCACAGGTGTGAGCCCTTGGGTGGGCAGTCATTGTGAGGGAAGGGAACTCTCAGAGGAACTTGTAGGGGCTGCCCTACATTCTTTCTGATCTCCTCGGATCTGATGGAACCTCTTCCTGAGAGCTATTTCAGTGTTCTGCATATCTTTATATCACCCTTGTTTACATAAAGCAAAAATTGATCAAATGCTTAGACTCTACAGATGCTTCATTGTCCCAGAATGGATAAACCTGATTTTTTTTATTTAATAGCCTTTTATTTACAGGTTATATGTATGGGTAACTTTACAGCATTAACAATTGCCAAACCTCTTGATAAACCTGATTTTGACCTGAGATAGTGACAATCAGCCATTACTCTTCACCTTTCTGGACCTTCCTTTTCTCAAAATGGAGATAATCATTGTGACATATCTTAAGGTTGAAAAATTATAAATAAGAGGCTATATAAAGTATAGAAGAGTGGACAGAGCCTTATGATTGAAGTCAGGAAGACCTGAATTGAATTCTGCCTCAGAACTTACTAGTTGTGTAAACCTGTCTAAGACATTTAACTTCTTACTTTCCTAATTCATAAAAATGGGTAATAATGTCACTTCACTCACAGGGTTCTTATAAGGATCAAATGAGATAACCTATGTAAACTGCTTTGAAGGTCTTAAAATGATGTATAAACATTTGTTATTATTATGTCTAGTACTTTGTAACTAAATGTACTACATAAATGTAAATTATTATTCTTATTATCAATACCATCTCCCTTCCATGGCTTCAGGGAAGGCAATAACTCAGACTTGATGCCAAATGCACAGGCTAGAAATGAAAAGAAATCAGTCCAAACACTAGACCTTTCCAAATGCCCAGATTCTTGTAGTTATATAAACAAGATGTCCACATTTTTTCCCTTGAATTTTTCCACTTACTCTGGCATGCTTTGCTCTATATAGACAGCTAACAGCATTTAGCAGATGCTAAGTGCTACACTGCTCTGTAATCTCATTACTATCAGATTATGAAAGTCTGGTGATTATAGATTCTGCTATAGGAGTAGAGTCCTGAGCCTTCGTAAACAGGTTTGGAATTAAGCAGCATAGTATTTTTGCTTTTTTTCCCTCCAGCATATACCCTAAATCATCAATCAAAGCACTTGTTCCCGACCAATCTAATATGAAGTTGATTTCCCATTTAAATGAAACTTTGCATAAATAAGATTTTGATAGAGCAGTCTTATTTAAAAAGATTTCAGATACAGGTATAATTAAAATGGCTATTTTCTCTTGGATTAAAGCTTGTACATTAATCAGAACTCAGGAGCAACATAAGAAGCTGCCTAATGATTCTCTCCCGCACGGGCATGTGCAAGGACTGAGATAGTGCTCTCGGATGGAAGACTTACCTGGATACATCATAATTCATCTGGCCCTCCCTTGAAAGATGGGAGCCTTAAGTTCTTGAACTACATTGGTCAAAGGTTATTGAATTCAAGATCTTAGATTTTCTTCCAACATTAGGTAGGACCTCAAACAATGAATAACTGCATATATTTTGTTTGGACCAGTTAGAGAACTCAGAGTTGATGTTAACTGTTTATTATTATATCATAGTTATTATCTTTCCACTGAATTCCTCCACAGTTGCCTTACCACGTATGGAGATAGACTAAGGTTCTTGGAGACTGTGCCAGGACAGTACAAGACTGGGCAGGTTTTATCACACTAGAAAGATTTGAAAAATGGATATAATGAGGAACTATAGCTCTGTCATTGGAGTATCAGCCTAATTAAGTTTGGAGACCCTCACCATTGGAGACTTGACCACCAGGTATTGAATTTTGCTAGCCCTTATTACCCATGAAGATGATCTGCTAAGCAGAACCAAGAGAACCTAGTACACAATAATAGCAAAATTATGTGATAATCAACAATGATGAATTTGGCTCTTCTTAGCAACATGGTGATTCAAGACAATTATAATAGACTTGGGATGGAAAATGTCATTTGCCTCCAGAGACAGAACTATGTGGATCAAATCATAGTATTTTTACCATTGTTTTTTGCTTTTTCTTTCTTGTGTTTGCCTTTTCTTATACAACATGACAAATGTGGTAATAGGCTTAAAATAATTGTACATGTTTAACCTATATCAGAATGCTTGCTGTCTTGGGAAGGGGAAACATAAGGGAGGGAGGGAAAAAAAATTGGAGCATAAAATCTTACAAAACTGAATGTTGGAAACTGTGTATTTGGCAAGACAAAATACTATTGGGAGGGGGTGATGATCTGCTAAAGAGCAAAGTGGTAGAAACCTCCTTCAGAACAGGAAATGTCCACATCAGTGAAATAAGACAGTGATTAGGTGACCTTCTCAACACCTCAGAGCTACCAAGGTAGAATCAGGATTCACACCCTGCTCTTCAAATCCAGTGCTCTTTGCACTCTAATGGTAATGTGAGCATTACAGCAGGCTAAGAGAAATGGAAATGTTTTGTTTGGAGGCTGGCAGGGAATAGATGGAGTGGGTTTACAGTAATGAATGTGCTGCATTTATTTATAAGGCCAAACAAGAAAGACTTCCATGGTCCTGTGATACCTCATCAACTGAGAAAAAATGCAAGTGTTTTTATACCTTTTTTCATTTAAAAGAGACTGAAAACTGCTTTGCATGAAGAAAAGACCCTTGCCGCCATTCTACAAAGCAAATTGTAGTAATCAAATCAATATCATGTTATGTAACTGCAGCATGAGACTGCTGACCATTTGATTGAAATATACTGGTACTAAAATGATTAAAAAGAAAAGCTCTCATCTTGATTTATGTCACAAAGAGTCTATCACAAAGTCAGAAGCTTATTCAGCTCAAGTGGCACTTAGTACTGACATCACTAAATTAGCTCTGTGAACCACTGGTTTTTCTCTGATGCCCATAATAAAAATAATAATAATGGCATTTAGAGGATGTTTTCCCTCTCTGGAGCTTAGCATACTTACAGAGGAGGATTTAACTCACTAGGACTAGAGATGTATGAGGCGGGTAGATCATTTTAATAATAGCTAACATCTATATAAAGCTTTAAAAGTTGGCAAAGCACTTTACTACTATTATTGGGAAATCAACAATAATAATTTCCAATTTAATAATAATAATATCTGTTACTTATTTACCACTTACTATGTGCCAGGAACTGGGTTATGCATTTTACAAATATCATCTTATTTGATTCTTACAACTCTAGGAGACCAGTGCTATTATTACCTCTTTTTTGAAAATGAGGCATAGGAAAGTTAAATGACTTGTTTAGCATCACACAGCTAGTGAATATAAGACTATATTTGAAGGCATATCTTCCTGACTCTGGTCTCAATGTACTCGGTATATTTTGTCACTCACCTGCCTTAACTGGATAAATTTCTACCCCATTACATAAGTGATGATGATGTGAGTATTTGCTCAGTTTTCTAATCTGTAAAAATGAAGAAGTTATATTAGATCTTCCTGAAATTTCCTTCTAGCTCTGAAATTGTCTACCCCTAGTATTTCATCTCGTACCAGAAAGATGTCATATTGAAACTATATCAAATCGGGGGGGGGGGAAGTAATTTGAATTTTTTTCCCTTGCCAAAAATGAAGACAATAGAATTTAGGATAAGAATGGGAATAATGACAATAATAATCAATGCTATCTCCACTTTTTCCCTAAAGTTTTTCGCCTGAACCTCCCCTCCCCCATACCCAGTTTCTTCAACCCCAATTTTCAAAAAGTATTTAATTCAACAAATCCTTTCTAAATTAAGAGAAATAATTTAGAAAGATTCCCTTCATGGAGCTGATAGCCTAGTTGAGAATAACAGACAGCTCTACCTGTAACTGTCAATAAACTAGCATTTATAAAACTCTTATTATATGCCAATACTGGCAATAATAAGAAAGGCAAAAGACAAGTTTTGCCCTCATTGAGCTCACAATCTAATAGGAAAAAACAAGTGGAAAAGCCTACATTTATAAAGTGCCTTACAAAGCACTTTCTGCACAACCACAGTGGAGGTCCTGTAGGTAAAAGGCAATTAGATAGCATTGGACTGAATACAGGGTCTGGAATCAGCAAGATCCAAAGCCATATCTGGTAGAACATAAATCCAGTTAGCTAAGACGCCCTCCTCTCTGCCAATTCCCATCCCTTCTCCAGGATTTTTTATATTCCCAATACCACTTGGACTCATTGCCATGAAGAACAAGAGGGCAGCCAGCAACAGCAGCTCTCCAGCTGAAAGGATTTTGAAAGAGAAGAACTGCACATGGACAGAGGTTGAAACATGTATGTGCCCAAGGATCAGTTGGGTTTAGCAAGTTGAGACAATTTTGTTTAGCTCAACCTCCTATTATTTTCTGGGCACCAAACTATTTCAGTCTGGAGCCCTGAGCTCAACTCTTACTAATCCTTTCTCTGATGATGCAGTTTCTTGGTTTTGCCCTTGCTCCTAATATATAACTCACCTTCCACATTCACTCCTTTCAACTCCGCCAACACTCCATCTTTCTCATTTTTGACTGTGACTCTTTGATGACCCCATGATTTTGACTCCTACCCAAGGACATCTAAAAGGGTCCTCATTCTCCTAGGAATACTAAGACGCAATTTCCTGCTCCCAGACCCAGAGGAGCAAGAGCAGAAGGAAGCTTGTCAACTCACATAATCCATCATCAGGTATAAATGTATGTCAACATGGTGGGAAATGAGCTCTCCAATTTATAATCCTTCTAAGGTCAAAGAGGAATATTTGGATCAACCTACCTTTCCACAGCAGGTTCAAATGACCAGAAGAATTCAAAATTACTAGTTCTACTAAACTATAAGTGGTGTGGATGATGATAAGCTATTTCAAATGTGTGTATACAGCTATTTCTTCTTCTTCCCCTCCCCCCAGTGCCTATATATCATACCTTTTTCTGTTCTACAATTTTTTGCCTCTTATGTAGCTCTACATGAAGGGGCTCTTTTCCCTGGGTCACTCTGGAGGAAAAAGGCTATCTTCTGGGTTCAAATTTCCCTCCCACCATCTTCCTTTTTGGCTATTGCTGAGGTCACAGCTTCTATTTCTTCTGTTGCTTGGCCACTTTGTGACATTACCATCCCTCTTCTCCCCTTTGCACCTTAATAAACTTTCTCCCATGTTTTCTTGTTAAATGCAAGCCTCCACAGATTTGCCAACTTTTCTTGGTTGATGACATTCAGGAGCAATGGGGCAAAAATGTTTAATAACAGGGCATTCTCTCCCCCCTTTAAATGTAATCATGACACACTTTAAAAATTAATCTCTACATTATTGACATTTTATCCAATATTTTAATAATCCTAGACAATCAACAAAACGATGTCAAGCCCTAATATATAATATTTGTTCATTTCCAAGGTATAAATGCTCACACTGAAAATTTTTAAAATCAGCTCTTGCAAGCTGGTGAACTGGTTCCAGCACAGAATCTTATAGAATTATATTAAGCAGAATAGAACTGAGTATTGTCAACAGAGAAAGTGGTTGTCTAATGTTGTGATATGAATGGTAAGAAATGGGCTTTATCTCAATATGTCTTTCCCAAGGAAGCCTGAAATTCTACCATGTGATTCATCTCTTTGGGTTAAGTATTGACTATTTCCTTGGTTGTAGTTAAAAATGTGAATAAAACCATAGACTTAGGAGGAAACTTAAAGCATAGAGCATGAAATATTGGAGCTGAAAGAGTCCTTAAAGATCATCCAACGTATTCCACTTATTTTCATTAGCACTTTATCATTCTTATAGGACTTTACAGTTTACAAAATAATTTCCTCCCAATAATGTTTTGAGATAGATAATGTAAATATTATTCCCATTTCACAGATGAGGCATGAAATGGCTTGGTCAAATCATACATTTAGTTGGTGGCAGAACCCAGTTTTAATAAAATCTAGTTTTCCTATTTCCTAATGTGCTTTTCACTGCACCAACATATTTCTCCAGGGTTATTGAAAGAGATTCATAAAACCTTGATGGGAATTTACTTATTGAGCTATTTTTCTCTATAACAGAAAAAGGAGACAGCATAAAAGCCCTTAGTACCTGAGGTTCCATGTCTAGTTAACAGTTGTTTATAAGCCAAAAATTTTCAGCTAAGGTAGAAATTTATATATGAGGAAAGGAGGAGGGATGCATACCAAGCATCAAAACCAGAGATAGCGAGAAATACAGCAGTGGTCAGAGTCCTGGCTGAGGATCAAACCAGGGATTCAGAGAGAAAACCAAGAAAAATGGCCATTAAAAAGTACATATATGTGTGTGTATATATATATATGTAATACATGGAAAGATATGGATTGAGTCCCGTGATTAAAACTAGAAGTCCCAAGAATACAGTTTTGAGATGACCCATGGGATATCAGGAATAATTAGGGAGCTATATAATAGTTATAGGGCCCCAGACAAGACATGTCTCCTCTTGAGGATTCAAGTCCCTCTTTTATATATGATAGAAGGGGGCAGATAGATAGTACAGTGAATAGAGCACAGGTCCTGGAGTCAGAAGAACATATACACACACATATGATAGGACGGAAGAGAAGAATGAAGAATTTGGTCAAGAATTCACTGATCAATTGTCTCTCTCACTTTATCCCAGTCCATTTGATGTCCTCACAGAAAGTCAAATAATCAAAAAGGAGTTTTTAAGTGAAGTGTACAGAAGGACTGACATTCTTTGTTATTTGTTTTATGGAGTCAAGAAGATGTCTGTAACTATTCCAGTTAGATTTAGGATGGAAAATGCCATCTGCATCCAAAGAGAGAACTATGGAAACTGAATATGGATCAAAGCATGGTGTTTGCACCTTTTTTTATTTTTGGTTTATTTGTTAGCTTATTATTTCTCATGTTTTTTTTCCTTTTGGTCTGATTTTTCTTGCACAATATCACAAATATGGAAAATCTTTAAAAGTATTGTACATGTATAACCTATAGTCAGATTTCTTGCTGTTTTGGAGAGGGGGAAGTAAGAAGAGGAAGGGAGAAAAATTTGGAATATGAAATCTTACAAAAATAAATTCTGAAAACTATCTTTACATGTATTTGAAAAAATACTATTAATAAGGGAAAAATATCAGCAATCAAGCTTTACAGGATTAAAAAGTCCTCCTGGCATTGGATGAGGCAAAAAGGAAAGGATGAGGGCAAATTTCATCACATTCAGAACTTTGCAGAAGGTTGGCTCTATAGCATAGAGTTCAAGTAGTGACTTCCTCTGTAAAACACAGGGAGAACATAACAAGCCAAATCAAATTGGCAAATATTTTTTAAATGTGGACTGTGTTGGACACTGTGATTTGCCTTTGGAGAAAAACTGAATTGAGATAAAATATTACCTCTGTTCTCCAGAACTCAGTCTAGAAAGGCACTAAAGCAAAACACAGAAAGCTTTAATACATAATATTTCATGGCAAGTTCATCACTGTTGTTCAACAGTTCAGTCATGTCTAGTTGTTCATGACCCCATTTGAGGGTTTTCAGACCAGTGATGCTAGAATACTTTGCTATTTCCTTTTTTCCAGCTTACTTTATAAATGAAGTAACTGAAGTAAACAGGGTTAACTGAGTTGCCCAGAATCACACAGCTAGAAAGTGTCTGAAGCCGGATTTGAATTTCAAACCTTGCACTCTATCCTCTGTATCATTTAGCTACCCCAACTGCTATTCTAACCCCACTCATTTCCAGTCTTTTCCATCTTGATATGGCAGTTAACAAAGAAGGTTTTAAAAATCAGATATATATATATATATAATTAACCACCTCTAAGTTAATATCCGGCAACAGAAAGCATGTAAGCATTGTTTTCTCATATTTGGCTTACCAGACTCTGGGCTCAAGTTTTCTCAGAAGAGCTTTGAACTTATTGTACTAATTCAGTTTTAACGATGTAGAAAAACACAGGGAAAAAAAAAAAAAGGAAAAAAAAAAAAACCATGGTAAAGGACATGAAAGAGAACTTGATTAAGCTAGAAAAAATAAACCAAACTCCTTACCTGCTATGAAGTTTATCCTGGCACCAATTCCAAAGCTCTTTGAGTGAATGATGTATGAATAAATGTATTACTTTGCATTTCTTTTCACTGCCTTAATCCAAGGAGCTTAAATATGATCCACTTAACTGAGGGGAGTGTCTACTGGGCCAAAAAAATAAACAAACTTTCAATTAAAAAGACACCCAGGTGTGGTGGAAAATGACCTGGACCTAAGTCCACAGAGCTGAATTCTAGCCCTGATTCTACCATATTCTAGTTGTGACTGTGGACAAGTAACTTTGCTTTTCTGAGACTCAATGTCCTCATATGGAAAATAGGAATAAAAATATCTGCTGAAAGATGGTTATAAGGATCAAATGAGACTGTATGTATGAAAGTACTTCATGAACTCTAAAGTACTATCTAATGATATTATTCCATGCAGGATACATACTGAGGTATCTCTTGAATTAGACTGTAAGCTCCTTGAAGACAGGGGCTATTTTTGCCTTTCTTTCTATGCCCAGTGCTTAGCACAGTGCTAATAACTTGTTTTTGCTCAGTTGTGTCTGACTTTTTGGTTTTCTTAGCAAAAATACTAGAGAGGTTTGCCATTTTCTTCTCCAACCTCCTCCAAGGGATTACCAATTAGCCTAGCAAATAGGAGATGCTTAATAAATACTTATCGACTCAGCTGACATAAAAGAAAAGGGAAAAACAAAATGAAACAACAAATGAAAATCAGGAAACTTTCCTAAAAGCTAGGGCCTATGAAATAGCCCAATCTTCTCCCAAAGCATCCGGTTGCCAGAGATGCCTGACATTTTACTTACAATGTTTATCTCCTTTGAGTTAAGGAACCATTTCATTTTTTCAATGAAAATGACCTTGGACATTTAAGCATTTGGTGGCTTTCAGTCATGGATAACAGAGAATGAATTAGCTATAACAACCCTTTAGTTTGCTGTCAGTAAAGAAAGAAGCCCACAACAAGGCGGGGGGGGGGGGGGGAATGTCTCTAGAGTTAAAAGATCTGAATTAAAATCCCATCTCTGATTGTGTATATATGATTTCAGCAAGTCACTTGACATCCCTTGGTTTCCTTATCTATAATTTGAATAAATAGTGGACAGCTAAGTGGCCCAATGGATAAAATGCAGAAACTGGAGTCAGAAAGCCTTGTCTTTCCGAGTTTGACCTCAGACATTTATTAGCTTTTGATCTTGGGCAAGTCACTTAATGCTATGTGCCTTAGTTTCCTCATCTATAAAATGAACTGGGGAAAGAAATGGCAAACCACTCTAGGATCTTTACTAAGAAAATCTCAAATAGGATCATGAAGAAGCCCTTTAATTGCCTCAATATTTCCTTCTAGCTCTAAATCTACGATCTAAAGACATAGCTTAGAAAAAGTGGCCAAGAGTGTAAAATACTCCCATGGGTAGGAACAAGGAGAGTAGGGGAAGGAGGTCAGAAGAAATGATAAGGGTACTAAGCATTTTGGGGGGGGAACATCCAAAAGAAGAAAAAGTTAAAAACTTCCTTCATCAAATTCTTGAATTCTCCCAAGTCTGACCTTTTAAAAGACAGAAGAAAGTATGGTTGCTATGTGCCAGTTCCAAGTTTAAGAACCTGAACAACCTAGTTTAGGAGAGTCTACTGACTTGGTTATGCTTCTGAATTCGAATCAATATTTTTTATTAAAGCTTTTTATTTTCAAAACATGTATGGATAATTCTTCAACATTAACTCTTGCAAAACCTTATGTTTCAATTTTCCCCCTTTCCCCCCCCCTCCTCTAGATGGCAAGTAATCCAATATGTTAAACATTGTAGAGATATATGTTAAATCCAATATATGCACACATTTATACAATTAAGAAAAATCAAATCAAACTGGAAAAAAAGAAAAAGAAAATAAAAAGCAAGCAAACAACAAAAAAGAATGAAAATGCTATGTTGTGATCCACACTCAGTTCTCCCAGGCCTCTCTCTGGGTGTAGATGACTCTCTTCATCACAAGACCATTGGAACTGGTCTGAATCATGTCATTGTTGAAGAGAGCCACATCTATCAGAATTGATCTTTGTATAACCTTGTTGTTGCCGTGTATAATGATCTCCTGGTCCTGCTCGTTTTACTCAGCATCAGTTCATGTAAGTCTCTCCAGGTCTCTCTAAAATCATCCTGCTGGTCATTTCTTAAAGAACAATAATATTCCATAACCTTCATATACTATAACTTATTCAGCCATTCTCCAATTGATGGGCATCCATTCAGTTTCCAGTTTTTTACCACTACAAAAAGGGCTGCCACAAACATTTTTGCACAAGTCAACATTCATTAAAGGGCTCCTAGCAGCAGGCCCTTTGCTAGCTAGACCCCTCATTTCATTGAAAAGGAAATAAGCCTAAAGAAATGTAATGCCCTGACTGCGGTAATGCAACCCAATTAGCAAGCTCAAACACACAAATAACTCTGATGTAAAGAAGGTTTCCTTTTTAAATTTTAAGTAAATAGATATATGAAAAGAAGAGGTCCAGACAAAGTGCTGTGACATATTATAGGGCAAAAACACTTTCACTGATGCAGGGGATTGGGAGTGGAGACAGCAAAGCTTTCTTCATAACTCTAATAAGTATTATTATAGTTGACATTTATATGATATGTTATGATTTATAGAGCACTTGATATACATTATCTAGTTTGAAGAAAGGAAGAAATTGCCTTTCTACCTATTCCATTTCCAACTAGAACTCAAAACTTCACATCCATCAATCAGCTTTTCTGTTTATCCATGAGATAATCATATTTTTAAATGTTTTGCAAACCTTAAAGTACTATATGAATGCTAATTATTAGTAATAGTAGTAGTAGTCTAACCATGTTGGAAAAGAATTTGGAACTTTGTGAGAAAAATAGACTAAACTGTTCATACCCTTTGACCAACTGATCCTATTATATACCCCAAGACAGAAAGAAAGATCCTACCCAAATAAATTATTCATACTAATCCTTTTTTGCAATAGCAAAAATGTATAAATCAAATATGGAATGTTATATGTAAGTCAAGTACATGGCAAGGTAGGTAGGGCACAGGATCTGGCTTCAGCAAGGCCCAAGTTGAAATCCAACCTCAAATATTTATTGATTATGTAACTCTGGGGAAGTCACTCAATTTCTCGCTACCTCAGTTTTCTCATATGTAAAATGAGAATAATAATATCACCTACCTTCCAGGGTTGTTAGAAGATCAAAGGAGAGAATGTTTGTAAAGTGCTATATAAATGCTGAGCTAAGAAATTACAAATAGGAAGGATTTGGTGAGGTCTCTGAAGATTGGCAAGAAGTAAAGACAGAGTAAAGTAAGTAGAATTAAGAAAACAACATACACAATGAATACAAAAATGAAAAACAGAAACATGAAAACTTAACTCAGATTAAATTTAAAGATCAGCTTCCATCTTAGAAAAAAAAATCTGAAGAAAAGAAGTATATCTCTCCTCTTAGTAAGGGAGATGGAAGAATACAGCTAATGAATGTTGGTTATATTCTAAGACATTATTGAAATACTATTGAGTTTGGTTTAACTGTTCTCTGTTACAAGGTAAGTTTCTATTGGCATTGAGATAAGCTATGTCAGGAAATGATCGACATAAAAAACCAAGGGGCCAATAAAAAGGTGGGTTTTTTTCTTTAATAAATGAAATGAGAGGGTTGGACTAAATGAGTAATATATTTTTCTAATATCCTATAACTTCCACTTCACTGTGTTGGCAATATCCAACCCCATTCTGCTATAGGCTTCTCTCTGTGGCTTGAAGCCCAGAATTAATAAATAGTGGTCCAAATGTGGCCATTCTTAATGTTTTTTAGAAGTATAGTGAAGTCTATGGATCCCTTCTTAGAATAAGAAATAAAATAAAATACACAGGATTATAAATTATAGTTAAAGAGTTATCAAAACATTTAAAAAAAAAAACAAGCTGGTAGACACCCAGTTTAAAGATTCCTTCACTTGGAACTCTTGGAGGCATCCTCATTTTCCTCTCTATCATAATCAACAGCAATAGGAGCAGTGACAGAGTTGACCAGATATGGGACAAGGCATTTCTATGCCCAGTGAAAGATGTTTTAAAAAAACTGATTTTGTCCCCAATTCAAAAACTGAAATTTTTGTTTGAAAATTAAACTCTTTCCCTCCCAAGAGTTTTGAGATTTTTCCCTAGTGTGTGTATGTAGCACCACAGATTGTTAAAGCTAGAAGCAATCTTAGAGATGATTGAGTCCAAATTCTGAGACAATGTTCTAGAGAGGAGACAGTAATTTACTCAAGCCTGAACTGGTAAGAGTGAGCATTGTTGGTAGGATTTTGATCCAAGTATTCTGTCTCCAAATCCAGTGTCTTCCCAACATACTATACTGTTTCACTTTGGACAAAACTTAGAAAAATCTATGCCAATAATTTTAATTTGGATACTGGGATCATTTTTTTTTTAATTTCTGTCAATAAAAACGTAGCCTTTGTTAATTCTGTGAGATTTATCCCAACTTCTCAAAATGATGAATTGGGTTCCCAGAGATCTTATCAAAGACTGCCCCTTCAGAGCTCTAAGGATATCCTTAAGGGGTTGGAGTTATTATTTTTACTGTCCCCATTCTGAGCTGTTCCACCCTACCAAGTTAATTGTCAGTGCTAGTTAACAGGTTCTCGATATCAATTTCATTGACTAGCAACTTAACGTCATTTAACCAGTTACCAACAATATATTTATAAAGGGAATATTTGCTGAGAAAGTATAGCAAGAACCAAAGTTGCAAAGCATTTCTCCCCAGCATCTGAGGGCACAGTCTCCCCTGTATCACAATTAGAGTCCCCAGAGAGAATGGGCTCAAACTTAATGTTACTGCTACCAACATTTGCCCCATCAAGTTCCTTTTGGAATGAGCTGCTCCTTTGCTTGAAGGACTTGGTATATTGGTGTTAGGATCAGCTCACCCAGTTTGGGTATTAATTTTATTCAGAGCTGTGCTCACGGGCTAGGTCCACCTGGCTAATCTCTGGCATAGACCCCAACTCTCAGACCTTCTGTGGCTCTCTGACCTTTCAGCTCATAAAGTCTCAGCCTGTTTTATTCTCGTTCCTATAGCCCTTAAAGTAGAGTAGGAAAAAATGAGCGTAGCATGGACAGAAGCAACAGCAGGGCCGTGAGGTCATGACTCTATGTCTACTTGGTGGGAAGAATAGGTCAAAGATGTATATGTCATCTCTCTCTCTCTCAGCGGCAGTACGGATGTGCTTGAGACACCATGGTAGACATCTAGGTGGAAGAGCTCCAAGAGCTCACTTGTACCTTGAAGCCCACTGGAGATCCTCACTCACCACCAGCAAAGGAAAAGGGGTCAATTTGTACATCAGAAGGTTTTTGTATGGCCCCTTAAGTAGAGCTCAGCAGCCATTAAGAGAGGTCTTTTCTTCCTAATTCATAGTAAATGCACAAGAACCTATTGCTATGTATTCTCATGAGGATTGGGCCTTTTTTGTTGAACAGTCCATCATTATAAAAATATATGTGTTTCAACATAGCATTTCCATTCTTTCTGTTATTTTTTCCTTGCATTTTTGTTTTCCTTCTCAGGGCTTTTTAAAACCTTCTTTCTAGATCTGATTGCAGCAAGATAACTGTATAAATATGTATACATATATTGTATTTAACATATATTTTAACATATTTAACATGTATGGGACCCCATCTAGAGAAAGGGGTGGGGGAAGGAAGGGAAAAGTGGGAACAGAAGGTTTTGCAAGGATCAATGCTGAAAAATTACCCATGCATAAATGTTGTAGATAAAAAGCTATAATAATAATAATAAATATATGTGTGTGTGTTTATTAAAAATATTCTTCCAAAGCTGAAACACTGTATTCCCCAGAATGTGCCTCTTCCACTGGTAATTCCCAATTCTTCAGCTAGAATGCTGGCAACCTGAGGAGAACATGAAATATCAGGGTTGGACAGGACATTTTAGTTGATCTAGTCCAATCCCTTCGCTTTGCAGAAGAAACTGTTTGGCGGAGGACAGATAATACTGAATAAAAGCCTTGTCTGACCAGAGCACTGGTCCCCAAGTTCCAGAAAAGCATAATACTAAAGATTTGATTAAACATGTATGTGTGTGTATGTGCACACACATGGACGCACTAAACCTTAGTCATACCTGTATTAGAAATATAGCAAACAGCACGTCCATTCATCATATAAAGAAATTGAGCAACAAAGAGTTCAAGGCTAAGCCAAAGTCCACTACACATCAGTGATAAGACAGAAATAAATGTTTTGAAGTATTTCCACCACTAGACGATAATGTTAACAGCCTGACCTGTTTCTTTTCATAAACCGTAGTTGTTAATCCTGCTGTTACACAGAGTCCCTTATATTAGAGAGGGCTAAAAACTTATATAAATGCCAAAAGAGACACCATTTATCTCACTTGGGTATGGAAAATGTAGCTCTTACCTCTCCTAAATTAGAATCTCAGGCCAGTTAGGAGGGCTCACAGAAATGACAGGATGGAAGTTCCCTTTATCACAGCATCGATCCCAGTTGGAGTTCACCATGGGAGTTCTCCATGGAATCTGAAAGGGAGTGAGGAGGAGGGAGAGGAAGGAGATCTGACTAAGGCTAAGAGAAATGGGTTCTATGCAATGGGATTTGATTTGTCTCTCCTCCACTCTGGACACCATCCCTCTTTTAATGCAGCTTAAGATTATATTTGTTTTGTGGGGGTTTTTTGGAGGGGGTTGACTAGATCATACTGTTGATTTCTATTTAGTCTGAGTCTAGAACCTCAAGTTTTTTCTGACTCCTACCTAACCATACTTTTCCTGTTTTGTTTTGGAAAAGCTTTTAGGTTATTTAAACACACACACACACACACACACATACATATACACAAATAGAGACCTTTACATTTATCTTTATTGAAGTCATCTAATTGGAGTCAGTTCATAATTTTAGATGGTTCAGAGGATAGAGTGCTAGGTCTGGAGTCAAAAAGTCTCATCTTCCTGAATTTAAATCTTACTAGCTATATGATGCTGGACAAGTCACTTAAGGCATGCTTGCCTCAGTTTACTCATTTGTAAAATGAGTTGTTGAAAGAAATGGTCACTCAGGTGTCTTTGTCAAGAAAGCCCCAAATGGGGTCACAAAGAGTTGGACAAGACTGAAAAATTACTAAACCCATAGTTTTAGCTTATTTTGGAGATCCACCTTTTCATACAACACATATTGATACCTCCCAGCTTTGTGATATCCTCAAAATTGATAAAAAATTCCATCTGTGCTTTCCTCCAAGTTACTGATAAAAACATTAAGCAGAGGACAGATTATGTTGGCAAGATAGAAATGTTAGCCAAGAACAAATTCCTAGGAGATTCTGCACCAATCAATTAATCAATGCTCACTATATAAAACATGAGTAGGCAATAATCAGTGTAGTTTTTCTTTATGTATGTATATGCCTTTGGATAAATATATATATTTCCTTTCAAACAGATATTATTTTAAGCCTGTGTACTCTATTTGGATTTTGCTGAAAATACCTTGGAGATCAGTACAATTTCTTATCCATTTCTGTATTCTACAGTGGCCCCCTGACAAAAGACACCAGATAAAGTCTATAGGGTTGACTTGCTATTTTGCAGACAGAGCACAAATTTAGGAGTCAGAACCCTGGGTTCGGGTCCTGCTTTTGGTGTGGTGGTAATTATTGTGATGGTTGTAGTTGATTAGTTGTTGTTTCATTTTTTTCAGTGATGTTCACCTCTTTGTGACTCCACTGGGGGCCAAGAGAGTGAAGTAATTTGCCATTTCCTTCTCCAGTGTGAGAAAATTGAGGCAAGAAGGCTTAAGTGAATGTCTGAGGCTGAATTTGAACTCAAATTTTCCTGACTCCAGGACTGGCACTCTAATGCACCACTGCTACACTGTGGTTCTTCCATTAACTAGTGCCATGTGCCAACAGATAGCTAAAAGCTATAAAGATTGTGGACAAGCAAGGAGTGTCAATGGGGTATATTTAGGGGGGGGAATCCTAATTGGAACCCAAGAGAACTGGGTTCCAGCTCTATTACATCTAAGCAACTTAGAACACTTTCTTGGAAGCACTCTATAAAGAGGAAAGGACCCAAAGATTTCAAATCCTCGCTCAGCTACTTGACATAGAACATTTGTCTTGGAGTTAGAAGACTTGGATTTGAATCCCCAGTCTTGAATTGGATTCAAATCCCTAATCTTCTGTGTTCAAACATGTGATCCTGGAAATGTCATCACCCTCCTTTCCCTCAAGATTTCTCATGTGTAAAATGGGAATAATAATTCCTATTTTATAGGGATGCTAAGAGAAGGAAAAGTACATTTAAAAAAAAAAAAACCTTACAACTCTACAGGAATGGGGGCTCACTCTATCATAGGTCTCATTGTTCTGGTTTTCCTCAAGCTATTAGTCTCTGAGCAACAGGGAATTTAAGTTCAGATCCCCCTACAAGATGCCTGAAAATATTAATGCAATTTAAATGTGTTTTGTGTTCTATTATTTATAGATGCATGTAATAAGCAGCTCAGTGTGTCTGATACTGCAACCCTTTTAGTAGCATGCACTCTGCATAGTTTGGTTATGTCCAATCTATTTAGAAAGGAAAGTGACCTGTCTGCTCCTGAGACACCTTTAAGGGCCTGTTATTGCCAGAGGAATTTTGTGGAATTGATTTCCCAAATGAGGCTTCTATTATACCCACCTTCATCCAGGTTCATTTGTCATTTAATTTCTTGCAAAAGACTCAGAAGGTGAGAAATATGCCCAGATTAATGCAGAAACAGAGCACATCTTTTCAAAATAGGGGCCTAATCTGGGCAATATCTTTTTGTTTATGCTTAATTCTCCTTTTTATAGTCCTTTTTGTGCCTTCCCTTCCCACCTTCATACTCCATGTCAGTGTCTCTCTCTCTCCAACCCCAGGTTCCCAGTCTTTTCTCTTGCCCAATTTCCTATAAAACATGCCTTAGGAATGTTTCTCCCATCAGTCACTTAAACCTGAGAATGAATGTCATTGATTGGGTTGGGGGGGAGGGGAGCGGGGAGAGTGAAGGAGCACTGCCTTTTAAGCCTAATTGCTTGTTAAAGAATTAAAACAGTTTATCTCCTAGAAAAGAAATTTAAAGCCTTTAAGGGAAAATGAGGAAAGGCATTTGGGGACTGGGTAAGATTTCTGAATGGGTTTGAAGTCATCCCACATTATAAAGACATTTTGTAAAAATAGAAAAAACACTGATTTTAGACTCAGAATAGGATCAAACTGAAAAGAAGCCTTATATTTAAGAATACAATTCTTTAGATCTGATGACAAGATGAGAAAACCAAAGGCCCAGAGTGGTTAAATGATTCACCTAGTCACATAGCTAGTGAGATCTGTAACACAATTCAAAACCAGGTAGTCTCAAGTCAAATACTCTAGCCACTGAATCTCGGCTGTACTACTCACTATCTATGTGATCCTGAGGGAAAAAAATGACTCTTATCCTTCATCTCCTCAGCTATAAAATCCCTAAGGATTCCATGAGCTCTAACCTTCCATTTCTAAGTCCTTGTAAATCCTATGAGAAGGGTTCTTATTTATGGAGCACTTCATATGTATAATCTTATTTGATCCTCACACAGAGACCAAGATAGTGCAGTAGGAGGATGCAATAAAGTCCAACTTCCCTGCATTTTGATCTAAAAACACTAGGACAAATAGTGAACAGGAAATCAAAGGAGAAACTAGAGTTATCTTTCCAGCCCAGGAAACATTTAACTACAGGGCAGGAACTATGGAATGAGGGTGGGCTGGGATCAATGTCCAGGGTTTCACAGTATCTCCTAGCATCTTGAGGATACTTATCTGATACAACAACCCTGCACAAATATTTCTTTCATTCTTATTTTATAAATGAGGAAACTAAGGTTCACAGATGTTAAATGCCTTGCCCAAGACCCACACAGCTAGCAAGTGGCAGAGGAAGGACCAGAACCCAGATTATCTAATTCCAAGGACAGTACCCTTCTAACTGGCCACAAGATGCTACAGCTTCCTGCTTTGCTTTTAAATAGGCAATCCTCACTCAATGGTCCCACAACCGAGTGATTTAAATCAAATTCTCTAGATCAAGTTCAATAAGTAGTTTAACCTTTGATTTTACTTCCCTCATTGATAAAGTAGCAATAATGGTATGTGCACTACCTACCTCACAGTATAACAGAAAGGAAAGAACTTTTGCAAACCTAAAAGTGTTGTTGAAACGGACACTGATTCTTCTCATTTGTCACCCATTGCTATCCAATGTACTTTGTTCTGCCATTTTTTTCTTATTTTCTCAAGCACAAACCACAGCCATCCAACCATCCATGCTTTACTTCAACTAGGCTTCTCACCTTGTAATGAATCAGAGGATTAAGAGCTAGGAATCAAATAATTCATTTTGCAAAGAAAGGAAATGAGATATAGAAAGAAGCATCTACTTGCCCAAACTCGTACTAGGCAGTAAGCATCAGGACTAGGATTCAAGCCCAAATCTTCTTATTCCAATGTTCTTTAAAGTATAGTATAAAGTTTTTGTGCCCTTCCCCTTTCTTCTTGCCCATCTAAGTTCCATATATCCTTCAAGGTCCAGCTGAAGTTATTCTTCTTCTTTGAAGTATTCCCTTTAGAATTGTTATTCTCTCTCTCTCTCTCTCTCTCTCTCTCTCTCTCTCTCTCTCTCTCTCTCTCTCTCTTTTCTCTCTCTCTCTTTCTCTCTTTCTCTTTCTTTCTTTCTCTGTCTCTCTTTCTCTCTCTCTTTCTCTCTCTTTCTTTCTCTCTCTTTCTTTCTTTCTCTCTCTCTCTTTCTCTCTCTGTCTCTCTCTTTCTCTCTTTTTCTTTCTTTCTTTCTTTCTCTCTTTCTCTCTCTCTCTCTCTTTTCTCTCTCTCCCCTTACTAATTCTCCCTTTATTATTGTATAAGAATCACACATTCTAGATTCTGGATTATATATCTTTTTACAAATATGTTTGCCATTCCTTTTGTAGCCTTCACAAGACCTAGTATATTGATGAGTACATGGAAAACAAGAACTAGGATGAAATAGACTATGGTGTGTGGTATAAAGGACAGTGGACCTGGAGTCACCAGACATGTGTTTGAGTCCCTTACCATCTGTCTAAATGTTGGCAAGTTTCTTTCCCTGTCTAAATATCAATTTCCTGAACTATCAAATGAAGGGTTAGATTAGTAAATTTTTAAGGTCCCTTCTAGTTTGGGCATTTTATGTTCTGAAGTCTCTCTGAGGTTTTTATCTATTATCTTGTATCCCAGCTTCTCCAATCAATAGCTATTTATTAAGTATTTATTATATGTTATTAAGTAACTATTACTATAACTCTTTTATTTATTTATTCATTCATTCTTTTATTTTTTTATTTTTTTGCTGCGGTTTTTTGGGGTTAAGTGACTTATCCAGGGTCACACAGCCAGGACGTATTAAGTGTCTGAGACCAGATTTGAATTCAGGTCCTCCTGACTTCAGGGCTGATGCTTTATCCACTGCACCACCTCGCTGCCCCTAAATCAGAAAAAGATTGGGGCATGCTTTATATTTCTTTCTGTCCCCCAAACATTAGCACAGCATTGACGTTAGAGAGGGAATGCTAAAGAGAAGAAAGTATACTCTGCTGGTTGAGTAATAATTTGGTGAATGAAAAGATGAATAAATAGATTTGCAGTTAACAAACTTAAATTTGTGTCCTAGTTCCATCAGTTACTACATATATGACCTTCATCAGGTCATAGGATCATAAGATTAAAGCCAGAAAGCCATTTATTCCATGATGAGCAAACTGGGGCCCAAAGAGTTTAATTGGCTTCTCTTGATACAGAAAATTTAATTGGCTTCTCTAAGGCCACACAGCTACTAAATAAAAGACAAGATTCCAACCTAGATTCTATAATGGCCAATCCAACCATTTTCACACTAGACCAAATTTTTTTCCAGTTAGTTTAGGCTTGTGATTTCACCAACATTCAGTATTCCAAGTGAGGAAACTCCTCTCTCTACTATGCCAGGTTACATCTCCCAATAAAATTCTATTTTTGCCATCTTTAAAATATGACAGATTAAACTCATACTGGATATCTCCACAGGCCATTAATAGACTAAAATAAGAGAATTTCTATATGGCATTTTGGACTAATTAAAGGTTATCAGACGTTCAATAGGACTTCCCTCCCCTTGACTAAAAGCCCCAAGTTTCCAGTGCAGGATTCTTGTTCCCAGCTTCTGGAAGGTGGTGATGTGCCACCGTATGCCAACAATCATGCAAATGAAAACTGGAAAACAAGGTTCCTGCCAAGACGAAGGTTCTTCAAGGAATCAGAACTACTGAGAGCTCTGAACTGTGTCCTGGATGCCATCCAACCCCAAGCACAGCCAAAGCTCCAAGGTCCTGAGAAGCAGGACTCTGGAGAACCAATCACAAAAGAAATCTGCTGTCTCTGCAACTTGTTCCAAGGAGCCTGAAGTGAGGCAAGGGCAGATCCGCCCCACTGCCTCCCAGTGACCAGCCTTGGCACCCAGACAGAAATGCATTTCTGCAGCTCCTTCCTTCTCCTGTGATTAACTACTGCTCCCCAAGAATGAATGGGTTTGGTCAATGTCAGGGAAAACTCTGCCAAGGAAAGGCTGCAAGAAACTTTTATTCTATCTTACTTACTTCCATCAGTTTAGGCAACTTCTGAAAACCAAGAGGAAATTTTGGTTATCAGAGAAGTCCTAGGATCATTAGTGAGGCAGCCTTGGGCAAATTCATTTCATTTTCCCCATCACAAGCATTTGTTAGTCTCCTACTATGTGCCCGGTCTGTGCTAAGCCCTTTACAAATATAATTTCATTTCATCCTCACAGTATAGGATGGTTGAGAGAGCACTATATTTGGAGTCAGAGAAACTGGATTTGTATTCCTACACAGGTGCTATGTGATGTTAGGCAAATTATTTAGTCTCTCTGGATGTGTATATACATATATATATATATATAATACATATAATATATATAATTTATCATATATAATATATAAGATATAATTTATTATACATAATATATAAGATATAATTTATTATATTTAATATGTATATATAATATGGCATAATTTATTATTATATCTAACATGTATATGTAATATATGATTCATTCTTTTATATGTATCTAACATATAATTTATTATTATCCATTACATATATAATATATATAATTTATTATTTATGACATATGATATATGATTTATTATATGTATGTATAATTTATTATTATATTATATTATATATGTATATGATATATTCATATATTATAGATGTGTGTTTGTGTATATATGTATATATACATATATATGTGTATAGATGTCTATGTGAATTATGTATCTCCTTTTCTGTTAAATAGGGGCTTTGAACTAGTTAACCTCAAGTCTCTTCCAATTTGGCATCTACAATTATATGATCTCTCCTAGCCTTAGTTTCCTTATCTGTAAATAGTACGAGTATTATACATTGTTGTTGCTGATACTTGTCCTTCCTTATTGAAGAGGACTTTGAAAAGTCCTTATACTAGAGGTATTGTGTCTTTATATGATGGGAAAAGGAAAATTGGGAAATGTTTTTATGCTTATAATGTCATCCCGATGGAGGACTCCCAGCGTGGAAATGTCTTCTATTCATACAAACTAGCAACCCATCTACAATTTCTAGTTTTTTAAAGTTGAGTAGGAACTGAAAGGTTAAATGATTTGCCAATGTCAGAAAGCTTCCAGGTTTTCCTGTCCCCAAGGTCAAACCTCGATTCTCCATCTCATGCTGCTTCTTAATTGTATCACTAGGACCAGATAAAATTGTCTGTGGATTTGTTATTGGGGAAGTCTCTAAACAGAAAGGATCAGGGCTGCTTGGGGAAAGGATACTCATCAATAGGAGTTTATGACTATGTATTAAAAAGACCAGACTGAAAGAAAAGAAAGACATTAGCACACTAAGGAATATATTGCCCTCTCTGGATAGCAGTTTCAACTTCCTAGGGTACATATTTGATTTTATAACTTTTTAGCTGCAGAGAGTGCCCAGACATTCAGCAGCCTTCTATGGCAGTTTAGGATAGATGGGTAAAGCATTTCACAGGAGAGCTAGAGGTAAAAATTAACCAAGGGAAAGAAGTGACTTATTTGGAATGCAACTAGCAAGATTTAGTATAAGAAAACCTCCCCTGTTCAAGGACAGGAGACAAGGGGAAATGATCGAATCCTTTTACAACTGTGAAAAAAAATCCTTTTAGACAAAACTTCAGGGTATTATCCAAGGACAAGTAGTTATTACAATCGTAGATGAAACCATTCACTTTACTGTGTCCTTGCATTGTTTGTTATATTTTATTCCTCCTTCAATAGTGTTTAGAGAGTTTCTAATGTTAAGCCACCATGTTCTTGAGAGATGAGTCCATCAAAATTTTGCAGAATGATTTTGATTTCTATCCCCCTTCCTCAGTGTGGAAAGAGGAAAAGAGAGAGACAGAAACAGACAGACAGAGACAGACAAACAGAGAACGAGGGGAGAGAGAAGGCAGGAAGGGAGGGGAAAAAGGGGGAGGGAGAGAGAAGGAGAGAGACTTGTAAACTTTATAAAGCATTTTATGAACCTTTAAATGCTATGGGAATATCAACTATTATGATTACTATAGTCGTAATTATGTGATAATCTCTCCACTTAAGTTCTTTTCTAATTCCTCATTATAGTCTGAAGGTGACCTTAGGTTCTTGAAGGCCTTGTCAGTGGAAGCTAAGCTCTGGCAGGTCCTCCCATGCTGGGATACCTCCAAGTACAAGCCTCTTTATGGACCAGGAGTCTATTGTTCAAAGTCCAGCCTCACTCCTTGCCAAGAGGTTGGCCACCAGATGACACATTCTTTGGGCCGCAACAATTCATAGAGACAAGGGTATGGAGGACTTTGATCTGTGACAGTAGAGAGATTGCCTACATTGGAGAAATCCTAAACCCCTGAATCATTAAATATTGCACTATGTGATGGATAGTCAGCCTGGAGAAATGTATGACATCCTCTTGGTCACCCCATTCTCTCTGCCTAGAGAAAAATCAATCCATCAACACAAATTTATTGAGTGCTGGAAAAACTCATTTTATATAGCACTTTGCTGTTCCAAAAGCACTTTCACATACATAATTTTGTTTAATCCTTAAGAACAAGAACAGCTAGTGTTTATTTACAAATATTATCTCATTTGGTCCTAACAAAACCCCTGGCAGGCAAGTGCTATTAATTTTGTAATGTGATTTGGGGGTCCCCTGACCTTGGGGGGCTTTTGTTCTAAGGGGTCAGTAGTCCTGGGTCTTCTGGCTTTGGAATCTGCCTTAGAAAATTGAGCAAACCCAATCTATCTGATTCTGACCACTCCTTAGCCAGATAGCTTCTGACTTCAGGAAACTCCCACAGATCAAACTCCTGAGACAATAGTAAATAAGACCACTCCAATTCATTGCTGACTGGTAATTTTATCAGTAATAATCTGATCAAGTGAGAACCACTCCTTCCAGAGACCATTTCTTTCTACCTTGGGCCATAGAATAATCATATCTGTGGTAGAAGCTGGATAAAATAATCCTCCTTGGTTCCCTTAGAATCCAGTAAATTTTGCCCCTTGACTAGGAGATGGGTTCAAGCCTGCAAATCCTTTGGAGACACCTCTTGACACCAGTCTGGGGAACTTTTGGGGTCCCCCTTCTCAACCTCAATATTACTATCCCCATTTTAAAGATGAGGAAACTAAGGCAGAGAGCCATTAAGTAACTTGTCTAGCGATGAGTCCATCAAAATTTTGCAAAACGATTTTAATTTTGGTTTCCCAGGTGGTATCTAAGGTCAGATTTTAACTCAGGTCTTCCTGACAGAAAGTCCAGTGCTCTACCCATCATGCTATCAATGTGCATTATTACCATCATCATCCTGTGTAGTAAGCAGTGGATTTTAGCACATTTTATCAAAGACAGCTGAAACTTGGAGAGTAAATTATCTGCTCAAGGTCTGAAAGCTACCTTATCTCTGCCAATAACTAGGTATGTGACTCTGGGCCTGTTTCCTCATCTATAAAAAAGCAGGGTTGAACAACATGATCTCTAAGGTCTCTTTCAACTCTCTCAGGCTCCCAGAAAGAGTATTTGGATAAACTGATGCTTTTACTTAGGCTAAATGATGTGGGACTGAAATCAAGTTTTCTTGATTTCCAGATTTGTGGTCTTCCTACTGAATTATATTGCATGTGCCTTATAAGAATGTACCATGTGGGATCCAAGATCATATGAGATATGTGGCCTCCCCTCAAAACATTAAAGCTGGGTAAGTGGAAAGAATGCTAGATTTAGAATTAAGAGAGTTGCATTCAAATGCTAGGTCTAACTTTTATGACCTTCCCCACTCTGGGTCAAACCTCCTCTGTAAAACTAAGACATTTGACCAGAAAATCTTACACTCCTATAATCTTGAATGTTTGGAGATTTTTTGGGGGAAAAAAATCTATGACTTCATTGACATAGGGAATTCTTGATGAGAAAAAAGAAACAGATTCAGGAAGTTAAGTAGAATGCCAATGGCCTTGCAAGTCAATAACAAAATTAAAACTCAGCACTCAAAAATAATACAATAGTAGTAGTATTTTTATAGCACTTTACAGTTTGCAAAGTTCTTCACGTGTCAATCAATAAGTTTATTTATGAAGTGCCTACTATGTTCACCAAATTGGGAACTGAATGGAAACTAACTGAAAAATGACAGAACATAGTTATGTTCCAGATGCTGTGCAAAATTTTGGGATGAAAAGAAAGGCAAAAGACAGCCCCTGCCCTTAAAGAACTCACATTCTAATGAAGAAGACAATTCACAAAAAAGCTAAGAAGTTGTTACAGCTTGCTGTACAAACAAGTTGTATACAGAATGTACAGGAAATAATCAACAAGCATTAGAATTAAGAGGGATTTGAAAAGGATTCCTAAAGAAGATGGGATGGGGGGCAAAGATAGGAATAACAAGAGGGAGAAGATTCTCAGATCCATTCTTTGAGGAAGGTGCTACTATTGTACTCTATTTTATAGACAAAGATACTTAGACTACTTGCTAATTGTTGTATATCTAGTAAACATCAGAAACAGGATTTAAACTTGGAAATAATCAGATTTATGTCCAGTACTCTTTTCCCTATACTATCCTGCTTAGACGAGCCCTCCCCAATGGACACAATGCTCTGAGAGCTCAGCAAATTGGGAGCGCTGGAGTGCCCAGTGTAAGCTGACCTCAAAGCTGAGCATACGAGGGATACAAATAGAATTCCATCATTCAAAGAGTAGATAGTTGGTAAATATGGGTTTTGTTAGAGAGGCTTTTGCTTCACTGACCAGACAGCTGACATCTGATGGAAAAGCAACAGATTGCAGACCAACCCAGGCACTGGTTTCTTAAAGGCCAGACCATGTACACCCCTGCCAAGATTTTTCAGAAAAACAGACTGTGGGAAGCTTTTTAGTTTCAATTAGGGGAGTTTTCCAGGCAAGACAGCTTGTTGGTTTCTAATAAACTCGATGGAAATAGGCCCCTGGAGCCTCAGTCTGTGTCGGGTCCCTTTAAGCCTCCAAAGAACGCCTGCCTGACAACTAGCAGCATGAAGAAGTTGTATGTTACTTACTAAATGATGATAGCTCACATTTTCAGAGCGCCTTGAAGTTTATAAAGCTCAGCCCAAGGAGATGAGAAAATTGGGATTCATTGCAATAAAACGACTTGTCCAAAGCTGCACAGTCTGATTCTAGGCCCAGTGTTCTCTCCATACCACTAACCTGTCTCTAATTTAATTCACATTTGTACACTTGCAAAAACAGCCTTATGCTAATGGATCCCAGGAATAAGTTGGGGAATATAAAGTTATCATTATTCTGCTGTTCTCTGATTTAAATGCATATGTAATATGTGTATATATATATATACAGTCAGCTGATCCTAAGGACTAGCATGCTAGCATTAGAAATGTGGTCCCGAGAAGTAAAACATGATGTTCTTTCTATAGTGATACCCCTACAAAGAACAGCACATTAAGTACCATTCCTCTTCTGTCCTCCATGGCCTAGCAGAATGGGTAAGATTAGGAGTCAAGAAATCTTGTTCCTCGACTTCATCTGATTGCCATCAAATCAACAAATAATTTTGAGCAAATCATTTCTGGCTTCTGAACCTTCTATAGAAGAGGGAGGGAAGTCACTGATTAAAAAATGTTAAATTATTTATATCTCCCTTCCAGGTCCAACTCTTTATAAAGTCCCTTCTTATTCTAATCATCTATGGTTCTATGATTTAGTCAACAGTCATTTACTAGGCATTTATTATATGCCAGGCCCTGAGCTAAATGCTTATAAAGTCCCTTCTTATTCTAACCCTTTTTGGTTCTATGATTAAGTCAACAGTCATTTATTAAGCACTTATTATATACTAGGTCCTGGGCTAAGTGCTGGAGATATAAATATAAAGACAGTCCTTACTTTCACACATAAGAGAGGTAAAAGGGGAAAACAGGAGAGCAGAGTGGCAAAATCCACTGGACTCTTTCTCAAAATGGAAGTCCTGAAGAAAAATTCACCAATGGAAGAAGGGGGCTCCAGAAACAAATAGAACAGGTAGTTGGAGCACATTGGCAAAATCCAGAGGGTTTTTGGAGGGTAAATGAATATACAGAATGAGAAGGACTTGTCTAGATGAAAGTTCACAAGACAAATGGACAACAGACCATAAACTTTATGGGAGCCAAAAGCAGTGTTGACAAAGCTATGTAGATCTTAGAGTCCATGGTTAGAAGGAGAGTGGTGATGGTCGCCAAAGGCTTTGTCCAGTCAGAATACAGTAGAGTGTTGTGTTCAGTTCTGGGTGCCAAATTTAGAAAAGTAGCTCAATAAGCTTTATAATTTATTATGGCCAGAAGAGACTAATCAGCTTAGTGGCTCAGTAGATAACGTACTAGCCCTGAAGTCAGGAAGGCCTGAGTTCAAATTTAGTTTCAGACATTAGCTGTGTGATCCTGGGCAAGTCACTTAACCCCAACTGCCTCAGCAAAAAAATAAAAATAAAAAAGGAACTGTGGGTATTTAGCCAAGAGAAGTCTTAAGGAGAGTCTGATGATATTTAAGGGGCAATCCTATAGGAAAGTTTGCTTAGTCTGGGCCCAGAAGGAAAAGTCAGAAGCAAGGGATACAAGTTACAGAGAGGCAGATTTCAGCTTAATAAAAGAAAATGCTTCTCAATTATCAAAACTGCCAGAAATGGACTTGGGCTGCCTTGGGAGGAACAGAGAAAGGGAATTCTTCAAAGTTGAAGCCATGTATTGGGATGTTCCAAGGAGGGGTTGCCTACTCGGGGCTGAGGTAGGACTAAGTGATATCTGAAGTCCCTCCCACTCTAAGAATCTATTATTAAGAATAAAGGAACATAGTTCCCTTAACCCAACAATTCCATTGCTAGGAACATACCCTGAAAGCATTATTAAAAACAAAACAAGAACCATCCCCCAGAAAAGAGTTAAATGTTCAAAGATTCCCAACTATAACATTATTTGTAATTGGGGAAAAAAAATCAGTAGCACCTAAATGTTCAACAATCAGTGAATAGTGGAATAAATTGTGGTCCATTAGTGTAATGGGGTACTATAAGGCAATTAAGATCAAGTATGAGTAATAAAGAAGAAATATGGATAGATTTTTATGAAATAGTACAAAGAAGGGAAAGCAGACCTAGCAGAAGAGAGTGTACAGTAGTTATAATTATACAAGAGGAAAAAATTGATCTGAAATTTAACCTCCTACCCAGCAAATGACAACAGTCAAAAACGGAGCTAGTCCAAGCTGAAGATGCTCTGAAAGGAATGCATATTAACCAAGCACTTCCCAGAATGCCCATCCTCTTAGTTTCCCAACTCCTCTTCAGGAGCTAAATTACCCCATTAGAATGGACTCCCTGAAAGCAAGGGCTATTTTGGTTCCTTAATCCCCAGGATTTAGCACAGTTCCTGGAACCTACCAAACATTTAATAAATACTTTATTCACCTTAGTTTGTCTCTTCAGAGAGGTGGGAAAATATGGGTTTAAAATGTTACATGTACTCTTTTTTTTTTTAGTATTTTTTTCTTTTTTTATTATAGTTTTTTACTTACAAGATATACACATGGGTAATTTTTCAGCATTGACAATTGCAAAACCTTTTGTTCCAACTTTTCCCCTCCTTCCTCCCACCCCCTCCCCCAAATGGCAGGTTGACCAATACATGTTAAATATTACATGCACTCTTAAATCTGGTTGATGCTTCAGTTTATTCCCCTTAAATGTTTTTCTTTGTTAGGAGCTAGATGTTGCAGGGTCATGTTGGGAAGTCGCCATATTGGTTTATTTAAAGCAACAATATTTTTTATACAATAAATAATACTACCCAGTATACATCCCAAGGGGGTAAATACACATACACATACATGTATACATACACATATACATGTGTATATGTATATGTAAATTATGTGTGTATACATATATATGTGTGTTGTATTATACATACATACAAACACATACATAGAAAGTTCCAATCAATATTAGCATTTTTGTAGTAGCAAAGAACATGAAACAAAGGAGATGATTATCAGGTGGGGAATGGCTAAACATATCTGATCCATCACTCCTGCACATCTGATCACAGGAGTACAATCCAGTGATTTCTGGAGCTGTACCTATAGGAGACTCATCTCAAATAATAATTGTTACATCCATGCATGGATATGAATATAAAGAATTCAGAGGAACCTAGGAAGACTTACATGAGCATGAGGGTGGTGTAAGAAGAACCAGGAAAACAAAATATACAATATAATAATGACCAATGTTTATGTAACACTTTAAGGTTACAAAGTGCTTTGAATAAATTATCTCTTCGGAACCTCATAACTGAAGAGGTAGATGCTATTCTTAGCCCCATTTGTTACAAATGAAAAATCAAGCAAAGAGAAGCTCAGAACTTACTCAGGATCACATAGGTATGAGGATTTGAGACAAAATTGGAACTCAGGACTTTTCTATCCCATTGGACTACATAGCTCCCTCAATGTAAATGGAAAGAAAAGCAGCAACAAAGGGAAGCTGAATATTGTGTAATTAAAAGAAACCTGGTGTTGGAGCAGAATTGAGAAAATGCATTTCCTTCTCTTTTTTGGACAGATGGGAAAACCATGGATTTAGAATACTGAATACACTCTCAGATTTGGTTGAAGTAGTGGTTGACTTTTGGTTTTTTCTTCCTCTACTTTTATTCTTTGTTATCAGGAGGGCTTCCAAAATAAAGAAATAAGAAAGATAAATTTAGAAATGAAGGTTCTGAATCTTCAGGAGATATTAATAATTTTCTTTTTAAATGACATGAATGGGAATAGGTAGATAAAAAAAGCTTGATGAAAACTGATAGAGAATGAAATAGACATTTTATGCAGTGACATTCATTTATCTAAATGTAAATGGTTGCCAAATCAATCTGTTTATATTCAAATTTTTTTCATATTTTAATTATTATTTTTAATTTGATTAAGTAAAATATTATTTAATGGTATTTATTAGATATTAAAGTATTTTAAACTAATAATTTTAATAAAAATTATTGAAAAAAAATTTAATGAAACAGCATATGCTACCTCAAACACTGTGCCTGAGTCTAAATATTGCAGCATCTATAATGCAGTCGTGTTTTTTTTTTATAATTTTTATCTTTGTGGGGATAATTTCCTGATCCTCCTAGCTTTATCATTCCTATTCTCCTGACTGCAGGTGTGTTGTGTAAGTTCTCCAGGAACCTCTGAAGTTGTACCCACAGAAGCTTCAGCTCAAATAATAATAATTGCTACACCCATGTGCTTACAACATAATATACTTTCCAAAAAAACTAAGGAAAAAATCCCCTTTGACAGGACTCACAAAAGGGATTTTTTTTCTTAGTATAAAATCTACCCATCCATCAAGCCTTGTACTGCTCTGTCCTGTACCTACGCTATACCTTGTGTGGTTTGCTCTTTCCTGATAGCTCCACCAATCATCACCCTATGCATTCTGGGAGGGGAAAATATCCTGAAGTTTTCCCCAATCCCCTACTAAGAAGCATTCTTTCCCTCCTCTGAATTAATGGGGCACTGACTGTCTCCTTGGCACAAAGGTGTAGTTTATAGTTATATGGTGCAGTAGAGAAAGTCCTGTATACAAAGTCAAAAGATCTGAGATTGCACCCCAGCTCCATCATTTACTAATTGTATAACTTGGGGTCAGATATTTAATTTGTCTGAACCTGTTTCTTCCTTATAAAAAAAGAATAGAAAACTTTACCTACCAACATCACAGGGAAGTTGTGAGTACTGAAGGAAATAGGGAAGCAAAGTTATTTTTAAAGCAGATGTCAGAGAATTGTGTTGCTGTCATTATATGGTAGACATTCATCGTCCTATTTTAAGGTGCAAAAAATAAATAAGAGGAAGAGAACAAACAAGACCCTATTTGAGAAACTGCATTTCACTCAGAGAAATCCCAAGCTTTGTCCAGATATCAAATGTTAGCCTTCTAATACCAATACTCATCTAATACCAATAATCCTGAATTCAGATCCAGATTCAGACATTTATTAGCTAATTGACTCTGGGCTCCCTCAGTTTCCTCATCTGTAAAATGAGGATAATAATATCAATCTTCTAGGACTGCTCTGAGGATCACATAAGATAATATTTGTAAATCATTTTGCAAATTTTAAAGTTCTACATGAATACTAGGTATTATTGTTGTCCTTACAGCAATTAAAATAAAGAGAACAAAACAGCTGGATAATGATAATAACAATGCTCAGCCATGAAGAAATGAGAAAACTCACCTCTATTCTTTCCAGGGTACAAGACCATAGTTGGATGTGGGTCATTGTATAAGCTGTTAGACTCAGTGAATGTGTTGGGTGAGTTGCTGAACCATTCCCCATCCCTTCTCTTTTTTGGTTCTTTGCTATAAAAAATGGCTTGCTGGATGGAGAGGAGGCAGAGATATATTCAGAAATGAGGTTGCTACAGAAACAAAAGATGTCAATACATTTTTAAAGATCTCCCAGGGTATGTACAGAAAAAAAGGTGACTAACTGGGTAATGCAAGCAATGCATAAGGAGGTAGAGGCTGGAGAGGCAGAGGAAGATGCACACAATATTAAAAGACCAACAGCAGAGATCAAAAAACTACAGCCTGAGGGTCAAATCTGACCTATTGCCTGCTTTTGAACAGCTCCCAGTCATCTTATATAAAAACTATTCTTAGTTTCTGGACCAGAGAGAAACAGGCAATTTGGCCATCTTGAATAGTTTACTGACCTCTGACCTAGAGAAAAACCTTCATTGTGTTAAATGACTCCACTGTGGGTAATGTATAGGAAGTCATGCACAGGATGAGAAGGTATAAATAGGTTGCCACCTGTATAATGGAGGACTGATTGACAGGATCAAGGATTGATGAAAGTATTGAAGAACAGTAGGCTTTCAGTAAATATTTGCTTATTTGATTTGCACAGGGAAGATAGCAAAATATCAACCAAGGAGAGAGACAAAAACCCTCTCGAGTCCTGTTTTGACTAGGTGGGTAGCATGTTGTAGTAGAAAAAGAACTGAACTTTAAATCAGAAAACCTGTATTCCAGGCATGGTTCTCACACTTATTAACTTTTCCTACTGAGGACAACTTGTTTCCTTTCTGTCTTAGTTTTCTCACCTGTGAAATGGAGATACTGATAAATAGCTTTGTGTCTTTTCTAGATAATGATATTCAATTCTTGCCCCAGCTGCATTTGTCGGCTAGAACATCTATCTATCCTTGGGTCTTGTTATCCTGGAATATCTGTCTGCTACACTGGCCTTCTTCTCCCATTGGCAAGTTACTCCAAGGGCGTCCATTTTGGAGCCAACCTTTATTGTTCTCCTGTCTCTATTTATGATTTTCTTTTGGTTTTTTTTTTTCTTTTGTCTTGATTTTTTTTTTTGCTTTTTATTTTCAATATATATGCATAGTTCTCAATATTCACCTTTGCAAAACTTTGTGTTCCAATTTTTCCTTCCCTTCTCCCCAACCCCTCCCTTACTTAGGCAGCAAGTAATCCAATATATGTTAAACATAAGCAATTCTTCTACAGATATTTCCACAATTACCGTGCTGTACAAGAAAAATCAGCAAAAAAGAAAAGATGAGAAAGAAAACAAAAATCAAGCAAACAACAACAAAAAATGATGAAAATGCTATTTTGTGATCCACATTTAGTCCCGACAGTCCTATTTCTGGATGCAGATGGCTCTCTCCATCATGAGACCATTGGAACTGGCCTATATCACTTAGCTTAAAGAGCCAAGTTCATCAGAGTTGATCATCATATAATCTTTTTGTTGCTGTATACAACGTTTTCTTGGTTCTACTCACTTTATTTAGCATCAGTTCATACAAGTCTCTCCAAGTCTCTCTGAAATTATCCTGCTGATTGTTTCTTATAGAACAATAATATTCCATAACATTCATATACCACAACTTATTCAGTCATTCACCAACTGATGGGCATCCCCTCAATTTCCTCTCAGTCTGATTTTCTAGACTTCAAACATTATACCTCAATTAAAGTTTCATCCTTAAACTTCTCTCACCATTTCAGGCCTCCTCCTCAGGCAACAACCAAGAACATCTATCTCCCATTCCCATTAGTGAGTTCCTCTTTGAGACTCCATGTTAAGGAAGGCCCAGTTGGGCCTACCTTCATTTTCTTCTAGGCTGTTTCTGATTTCATGAAATTGAACACCATGCCTCCAGGCAGGTACTTTATCCATCCCCATTGACTTTTCACACACACACACACACACACACACACACACACACACACTTGTATTTTGTATATTTTTCCCTTTTTGAATGGGAATCTCATTGAGATCCTGAAATGTCTTTTGCTCACATATAGTTTGCATAGTACATGTTTAACAAATGCTTTTTGCCTTGCTTTATTTGTGAGGTGGGAGGAAGAAAGCACTTCGTATACTGTAAGTTACTATTTATTTACTCATTTATTCGTTATAAAAGTATTATGTACCAAATACTATAGTAGGCTTTAGGGATACATAGATGAAAAATGACACAGTCCTTAGTCTAAAGAAGATTGCCTTTTACAAGAAAAGAAATATCTACTGGTACAATACAAAATAGAATTAAATAGGAGTAAAAGAAAAAAACCAAGGGGGATGTGTGGTAGCAGCAATCAGGAAAACTTCATGAAGGAGGGATCACCTAATCTGGGCCTTGAAGAAAAAGAAGGATTTTAATAAGCAGAGGTGAGGAGTATAAATCACAGATACAGGAGGGGACAGAACAATATTAAGGAAAGACTAGTAATAGTAAATAATAGTAATAGTAAGTCAAGCTATGGAGAAGAATTAAATGAAAGAGTCAGCAGGGATGGCAAAGACATTTGCGTATGTGGAGTATGTGTGTTTGTGAGCCCATGTATGTATGTATATGTCTACATATGTAAACATATATATATATATATATATATCTTTTTAACTATAACTTGCTTGGGGTGGGAGGGATGAAAGGGAGATATGTATGTGTCTATATGTGTATGTGTGTATGTATATAGAAATATAAATATATTTTATATTTATAGAACATAAATATATTATATATGTATATATATATATATATATATATATATCAGTGGGAGAATCTCCACCACAAAATTTCACTTTTCTTAGAGTTATCTGAGGCTAAGCAAGGATGGCTTGCTTGACTCAGACAGGATTTGAATCCAAGCCTTCCTAGCTCCAAGTTCAGCACTCTATCCATGATGCCATGCTGTTTCATTATTAATAACAAGAAAATTATAGTAATAAGAAAAATAAGACAGGAAGGGGGCCTTATATTTGGATATGAGTTATAAAATCATTGAATGTTAGGATCAGAATGCCATGATCCAGTTCAGCCTTTACATTTTGCAGGTAAGGAAGCAGTGTGAGTGAGGAAAGGTTAGCTGCCTATCAAATCAGTGACAACAGAGGAACAAGGACCCAGAACTCTCTCCACTACTGGTGGGGCTCCCTGGGACTATATTGGCTTTCCCTTGTGTTCTCCCATCAATCAAAATTTGACAGAATCCTTTATATCTATACTGACTGACGTCCTAGGGTAAGTGAGATACAGGAACCATAGGAAAGGAGAGTCCCTGGGATAGGACTGACTCTGCTGCTTACTGTTTTTACAGCCCAAGGCCACTCATTTGGCTCCTTTGTGCCGACATTGCCTCCTCTATGATTTGTGCCCAGTTTCCTATCTCACTGGGGTGCCGTGGGGATTTACTAATTAATGAAAATAGATTGCTGCAGAGGCACAAAGGGTTTAGTGAATATATGCATGCAAAGTCTGGAAATTACAGGTAATAATAATAATAACTCATGCTTCTACAGTCCTTGAAGGTCACCACAGACATTCAAAGCTAGAAAAGGTCTCAAAGATCATCTAATCCAATGCTTAATTTGAAAAATGAGGTTTCACATGGGGTGAAACCATTTGCCTGATCAGCTGATTGGAAAGAACTGGGACTTAAAAACATAATACTAATAGTGAGCATTTGGAGAGACCCTTAAGGTTTGCAAAGCCCCTTTACAAATGTCTCACTTTTGCTTCAAAGCAGTCTTGGGAGAAGGTGTTATGTTTATCCATATTTTAAAAAAGAAGAAACTGAGGCAGATAGAAATTAGCTCACCTGTCCTGGTGAGGACACATAATTAAGTGTCTGAGGCCAGATTTGAAATCAGGTCTTCCCAGCTCCAAAGCCCAGGGCTCCAGCCACTGAGGCAATGAACTCAGGTCTCTGGCTCCATAGCTCTTTCCATTCTACCACATGTTTTCCTCACAACAACCTCCCAAGGGATTCACATAAAAGATGGGGAAACTGAGTCTGAGAAACAAGAAGTATCTTTCCTAAGGCCGTACCTAGTATTACCACTGAGTTTCCTTTAGAAATCACTAAATCCACTGCCCTCTATATACAGTTGAGAAGCAAACCTTTGTCGGTTAAATGACTTGTCCAAATCCACAAAGGTATTGTTTGAACTACGGTTCAAATCCAGCCTTTCACACCATCTACCCACTACAAATGTATTGCTCTTCCCCAGGGTGATTTTACATTTCATTCAATTAGACATACATCCACTGAGCCTCTTGACATGTATGAAAGCATGGGAAAATTAAATGTCCTAAAAAGGAACCAGAAAACAGGCATGTGTGGTACTGTCGTTCCAGGCCATATATTTCCATCAATTCTCCATATCTACCTATGCTAAAGTTTTTCCTCAAGGCATTTATTATTATTTTTATTTTATTAATATTTATTATTGATGATGATGATGATAGTGATGGTGATATCTCTCCCTGAAGGTTAGTGAACAATGTGAAGAGTGTTGGAGTCAGGAAGACCTGAATGCAAATTCTTTTTCAGATACTTATTAGCCATGTGACCAAGCCACCTAACCTCATTTTCATTACCTGTAAAATGGGGATAATTATGGCATCTCACTTTATACAGAGTTGCTATGAGTATCAAATGAGATATGGATAATGTGCTTTTAAAAATGTTATTTATGTAAATGTTATTTATGCAGCACATTTATAAAGCACTTCCTCAGAGCAGCCCTGTGCAGTAGACTATTCTTATCATTTTACACATAAGGAAACTGAGGCTGAGAGAGGTTACAGCTAGTAAATGAGTAAAGCAGGATTTAAATTTGGATCTTCCTAACTCCAACAACTCTAATACTTTATTATTTCATGGGTATCAGTGCATGTAATACTTGATAGTCCATTTTGTGTTTCATGTTCTTTATTGAAAGCAAGTGATTGGCAGCTAATTTATCCACATACTTCTCCAGTCATGTATTTCCTAGATAAAATCTTTTAGAAAATCCCTTACTTGTAAGGGACATGGGTAACATGTTAGAGCCTATCTATGTCCACTGCTCTTTGGGCAACTCAAATTTTTTATTCTTTGAAGACTAAACTGCTCCATGCTCCAATGCCTTCTGTAATCTATGTTAGATTATTGGTGTTTAAAAGCTAGATTTTGCTTCAGTTCATAAAAAGCACTGCATGATTTCCCAAATATAATCCAGTTTACTGTCTTCCCCGTTTAATATGAGCCTGGCTTACTATTTATCTACGAAGTTTGTTCAAGAATTTTATTATCTTGATGGACTGACCCAATGGTCTTCCCGGCATACAGTTGTATGCCATTTGTCATACAAAAGGCATTTTCAGCCATTTGCCTTTTCTATTGAGCAGTCATGGAGATTATGTAAAGGAAATATAGCACAGCAGACAAAAGACTAGGACCGAAGTCTGAAAAACCTGTAGATCAATTCTACTTACACAATTAACTGTGTTAGCGCTAGCCAAGTCACTTAATCTTTCTAAGATTCATTTTCTTCAATTGTAAGGATGATTAGCACCTAACTCACAAGGTTATTTTAGTTACTCTGAAATCCAGTCATCCTGGTCTATTCACCTCTCCTCCTACATGCTATTTCCTTTCCCATCTCCATGCCTTTGCACCTTAGAATCCACTCCTGCCTCACCTCCACTCCCTGAAATTCATCATTTCTTTTTTCTTCATATCCTTAGCCCAATATCTGGCACACAGTCAGCTCTTAACAAATGCTTGTTGAATAAGTGATTATAGTATTGAGTCCCTGTATTATTCTGGGGCTTGATACCATGGGCATAATAAGTTTCAACCAGGAACATCTAGAAGATTTCCTGATTTATGAGCAATCTTTCTCCCTTGATAACAGAACTGAAGACTTGGGGTGAATAGACATCAATCTGTATTTTGCACCATTTAATATTAATATGTAGAGGTATAAAGTTTTTCCTATATTCTTGCTAATTGACAGTGTGAACACACACAGATAACACCCTGAATTCACTCCCACATTAGTAATCAGTCCTTTCCTTGATGTTATAAAACCTAACAGGTGTCGACTAGAATCAGTTTTGTGTGTTGTGTGTATGTTATATTGTTTGTTGTTTGTCAAGTTTAATGTCCTCAGACTCTTGATGGGAAAAAAAAGTTCATGATCTTTTGGTATAAGATTTATAAATAAATAGTCCACAAATCTTTTCCATTTATTGTCCCTGAAGCATAATTGTCATCATAATTTTTGTCCCCCTTCATTTTGAAGTCATTATATATCCATGTATATGTTGATTTTGTTTTCAGGACACTGCTTTTGTTTCATTCTTCTGTCTCTTCATCCTCAGCTAGAAATGATGACATATAAACCGTAATTCTCCATGAAGAATGTTTATAAAGGTTGATTGGTTGATGACATTATTGCTTATTTCCATGATAGGGACTATAAGTTGTGATGACTTTGGTGTCTCATGAAACTGTTTCTTGTCATCTTTGGGAATATTACAAAACCCATCACAACAACTCCTTTATTTAGCTCACTAAGGAAAACCATTTAACTGCGATCTGCTTATATCTTCTGGTTTTATTTATAGCAAGAATGTCAATATTGATATAACTTAGTTCCTCTGGTAACATATTAACTCAGTGCTTATTTGAAAAGGCTGTCATATTTAAAGTGCTAATTGTTAAATTAGCATTTCATATGGTTTAAAAATGATGTGATTCAAAGCATTTTCTACCATTCTGTCCTTGTCAAATCAATAACAAGCACCTACTAGGTACGAGACTTTGCGCTAAGTATAGAAAGAAAAGCATGTCCAAACAGTTCTGCCCTTAAAGAGTTTAATGCAACATGAGCACATATAAGTACATAAATCATAATTTGAATACAAAGAGAACATCCACAACTGGAGTGATTTACACTTTATAGTGTAAGGTTTACAGGCTTTACAGTGAAAGTGTCATGTGACCTGAGATTTAAAGAAAGTTATTCTGAGAGGCAGACATGAGGAGGGAATAGGAAAACAGCTTGTGTAAAAACATGGAGGTGGGAGATAAAGTATCAAAAAAATGAGAATAAGATAGTAGCTCAGTTTATCTGGAACATAGAGGAAGAGATTTACTGTAGAAAGGAGATTTCTTTCTGGGGGATTACAGATCACTTTATGGGTTTCATGGGTTGTCAAGACCAAAGAATTCATCACCTATTGATCAAACTACTGGCAATGAGTCTCTCCATGTTAAGCTAGACTAATTCTTGAATAACCAAGAGAATTGGTCACTGGGAATGGAGAGCATACTCAAACTCGTATTAGATGTCAAACTCTGCTAACATGGTCTTCAAGAACCCAGGATCACCCCTTTATAGCATGATAAAGCATTGGAAAACAACTTAAGGGATAGATTACCAGAGATTTCAATTAGTATATAATAGTACAGTGGATAAAGTATTGGGATTGAGAAGAACTGGGTTTAAATCCCTGTTCCTTAAATCTGTTATTATATGATCTTAAGAAAATCACAAATTCTCTGGATCATAATTTCCTCAACTATACAAGGAGAAGGTTGGACTAAAGATCTGTAGCTCTAAATCTGATCCTATTATCCTATAGCCTCTATCTCATAGTTGTTGTGAGCTTAAATGAGATTATGTACGCAAAGTACTTTGTATATGTTGAAAATCAACATGGCAACTTGGATATAGTACAATATATGAATAGAGTCAGAAAGACCTGGATTCAGCACTCACTAAATATGTGACCATAAGCAAATAGCTTAATATCTCTGAAACTCATTTTCATTGTCTATAAAATAAAGCTAATGACACCTTTTGCATCAACCTCATAGCATTTTTTGTGAGAAGGGAGAAAAAGGCCTTTACAAACTTAAAAATGCCCCTTAACTTTCAGTCACTATTCTATTATTCTAGCCAGGTGAGAGTCAGAATGAGCAGAACAAGTAAGTTGGCAATAGGTAGAAAATGGGAGCTCATGGAGTTACAAGCTCTTTGAATGATCACAGAATATTATGGGCAACCAGCTTCTCAAATTATTACAGCCTACACAGAGTCAATTGAGGAATCTCAACTGAGTCTAACAAAGAGAACTCAATGACATCTACTACCCTTTTCTAAACATAGCAATATATAATAATGCTGCCTTTTGCTGCCAGGAAACAACTGTTTCCCAGGAGGCCACATGGTACCTGGGAGCTGTCCACAGCTGAAGCTCATTCATAGCAACAAGGACGGGAGCTCTACAAACAAGGACTCAATAATGCTGGTATTCTCATTGCAACGAGTATATCCAGTCATATTCACACTTTTTAAAGGTAAAAACTTATTTGATCATCCAGGTTCTTAAATTTTTTAAATACCTTGAGACATATTTTTCTGGTTGCTTTCTGAATCCCATTACTACTAGTCTCCCAAATTATTGGAGATTTTGAATATGCATTCTCTCTACTCTCCATCTGCTTTGAAACCACCTGCTTTATGCTCGGATAACTATCACCTGTTTCTCCAGAATAATTCACTTTTGAGTCTGGTTTCTTGTGAAAGAGGCAAGTAGGGTAGCCTGGGAGATAGAGTGCTAGACTTAGAGTCAAAAAATCTGAATTTGAGTCATGCTTTAGACACTTGCTAGCTTTGTGGACTTGGACAAATTGCTTAATTTCTATTTCTCTCAGATTCTTCATCTATAAAATGAGATTTAAAATAGTACCTGGGGTTGTTAGGAGGTTCAAATGAGGTAATATTCATAAAGTATTTTGCAAGTCTTAAAGTGCTACATAAATGTTAACTATTTTATTATGAAATGAAGTATCACCACTGCAGTTTTCTGTCCAAACCAGGCTATCGTGATCCCACCATAAGCTGTACCATGCAGGGTTCTCAGCCATGTACTGTCAATCACCCAACTTTCCCTTGACACCTTCTTTTCTCCAAGTTTTCATGACACTACTCTTTCTTGGCTCTTCTCCTACATATCCAACTTCTCCTTAGTCTTTTTGCTAAATCATAATCCTAGTCAAAACCACTAACCATGGATGTCCCAAGGCATTCTGTCCCATATGCTTTTCTTTACTCCTTCTTTTCTTCATATGGTGTTTTCATCAACTCCAATGTATTCAATTATCGAATCTTTGTTGATAATTTTCAAGTCTAGCTATCCAACCCTAACCTCTCTTCTGACCTCCGCCTCTTAACTCCAACTGCCTTTGGATATATCAAACTGGATGGCCATAGACTTCTTCAACTCAATATGTCCAAAATGAATTCATTATCTTTTCTCCCAACTTTCCCCTCTTTCTAACTTTCCTGTTACTGTTGAGAGTTCCAACATCCTCCCAGTGACCCAGGCCCAAAATCTAGACATAATCTTGAACTCCTCACTCTCTCTCAACCCCCATATCCAATATGTTGATAAGTCTTGCCAATCTTTGCCTTTGTGATATCTCTTATTTCCTTTCTCTCTTTTCTCTCCTTTCACAGTCTATCATAGACTTTCATCACCTTACATTTGGGCTATTGCCCTGCTGGGTTGATCTACCATCATGTCGCCCTGCCTCCTTCAGTCTATTCACCACTCAACTGTCAAAGTGATCTTCCTGCAGTTCCAGTGTCTCTTTATCATCTCCAGGATCAAATGTGAACTCCACTGTTTGGCATTCAAAGCCCTTCCTAATATTAACCCCCACCCACACTTTTAAACTTCTTACATTTTATACATGCCTCATATACCGGGTGACTGTGTATCCAATGATACAAACTCCTTGCTGTTCTTTGAAAAAACTCTCATCCCCTTTCTTTGGTCATTGTCACTGACTGTCCTCCATTCTTGAAATTCTCCTAATCGCAGTTTTCTGGCTGCCTCCAAAGCCTAGCTAATATTCTAGCTTCTAGAGGAAGTCTTTTCCAACTTCCCTTAATGCTCTTATCTTTTCTCTGTTGATCATCTTTTATTTATAGCTGTACAAAGCTTCGTTGGACATAGTTGTCTTGATGTTGTCTCTCCCATTAGACTGGGAGCTCCTTGAAAGGAGGGACATTTTTCCATTCTTCATATCCCTGGTAATTAGCACAATGACATGCTTATTAAATGTTTATCTACTGACTACTCCTGCTCTTGCTCCAAAGCCCAGGCAATAAAGCCAGAGAAAATAGCACAAGTGCTGTTTTCATAGTAATAGGTCAAGAAGTAGCAGAGCATTGTTCAATGGATCCAAAAAGACCTGGATTCAAATTCTGCCTCTGACACTACTGTATGAATACAGGCAAGTGGTCTAGGAAATTTTCTAAACTTATAAGATACAAATGAGTTGCTAATTTTCAAGGCGGTGGCATTTCCACAATGGGAGTTCCCCATAACAGCAAAAACAAAATAAAACCAAAGACTAGCAGCTCATTTTAAAACCCAGTAGCCTCTAGATCAGTGGTTCTCAAAGTATGCTCCAGAGAATTCTGGGGATCTCTGAAGCCCTTTTAGAGGGTCTATAAATTCAAAAATAGTTTTTATTTCCAATATGGTAAATGTCTATAAATATAATCCACATAAACAAAAACTCTTTGGAGAGATCCTCAATAATTTTAATAGGATAAAGATACTGAAAACAAAAGTTTGAGAATCACTGCTCTAGATAATTCACTATTTTTAAGGTAATTATTATGAAAGCCAAGTTAACATGATTATAAAACATATGGTTTGTGGAATATAATATAGTAAAGAGATTTGGGAAGTAGGAAGTATCCCAACCTTGATGATACCTATTAGCCATTTCACTTTTGACAAATCATTTTATGTCATTGTACCTCGGTTTACCCAACTGTAAGATAGCGCTATTAATCATTATACTCTGTTTTAGGGCTATTGGGAAGGAAGCACTTTATAGCACCTGCCAGTTTTGAGGAAGTGGGCAGCATGGAAAAAACCCCAGCTGGGCTACATTTTGCTGCAATTTGGACAGAAGGAGAGATTTTACCTGTGATATTGAAAGAAAAAGGTTAATAAGCAGAGTTAGCAGATTTAATTAAGTCAGGCCTTTATGCCTTTGGGCCATTTGAATTGCAAGAGTAATTACTGTTAGGTTCACAAGACACAATAATCAGTAATCTAGTGTCTGATAAACTCAAAGATTCCAGCTTCTAGGATAACTCACTATTTGATTTTTTTAAAAATGCTAAGAATATTGGGAAATAGTATGGCAGAAATTAGGAATTGACCGATATCTAACATCCTATACCAAGATAAAATTGAAATGTGTTCATGGTTTAGACATAAAGGATGATACTATAAGCAAATTAGGAAAACAAAGGGTACCTCTCAGATCTATGGAGAAGGGAGGAATTCATGGCTAAAGAAGAACTAGAGAATATTATGAAATGCAAAATGGATAATGTTAATTACATCAAACTAAAAAGGTTTTGTACAAACAAAACCAATGCTGCCAAGATTAAAAAGGAATCAGAAACCTGGGGAAAAAAATTATGTTCAGTGTTTCTGATAAAGGCCTCATTTCTAAAATATATAGAAACTGTTTTGTAGCCCCGTGGGCATAGTTCCAAATTGCTCTCCAGAATGTTTGGATCAGTTCACACCTCCACCAACAATGCATTAGTGTCCTAGTTTCCCACATCTTTTCCCACGTTTATTATTCTCTTTTCCTGTCATTTTAGCCAATCTGAGAGGTGTGAAGTGGTACCTCAGTTGTTTTAATTTGTATTTCTCTAATCAATAGTGATTTAGAGCATGACTAGAAATGCCTTTAATTTCTTTGTCTGGAAATTATCTATTCATATCCTTTGATCATTTATCAATTGGTGACTTGTGTTATGATAAATTCTGATAAATTATATTCTGATATCTGACAAATTCTGATCACTTTTCTATATATTTTAGAAATGAGGCCTTTATCAGAAACACTGAACATAAAGGAGAGGAAGAGGACGAGGGAGAAGCAACCTGATCTACTAATGGTAGAAAAGAAAGTTCAAAAGGGAAAAGAATTTGTCCAGAATTACACAGCCAGCAATAGTCAAAGTTAGGACTGGATTTGGTCTCCCCCAAAACTTAACCCATCCTTTCTCTTGAATGTGATTTTTTCCACAGCAGTTAATGTTGCCCACTACTGACTTTGATTTGGAGGTTTCAGACGTTGTCATATAAAAAGATCTATTCCTAAAGGTTCTCAGTTTCCTGGAGGTAAAGAATTTATCTCTGTATATCCCCTACTGTCTAACCCATTGTTCTGAATAAAGCCAGTCTTTAATAAACATTGGTTGAACTGGACTGAATCTAATCACCTAGTGGTGATCACCTATGTGGGGCTAACCTGGTTCTTCTTGCATTCTTTTCCTCAGACCCCTGCTTTAGATTCCCCTTACTCCAACCTGCTTCCTATTAAAACATCAGATTCCTGGTCTCCCAGGCATTTAGGTAAAAGCAGCTAAATCTGTGACAAGAAGGCCTTTCAGAACAGCTTCTGATGAGGCATTTTTTCTGAAAATCAGCACTCTATCACCCTACGGTCATATTTCAAGAGCCCTAATAAACTTAAAACACTATAAGAATACAAGCTGCTACTATTATCCTATGAAATTCCCTCCAAGAAGACTTGACTATTGAAATTCCCCATTGACCTTCCTTTGGGACCAAAGGGAAGAAAGCCTTGAGCCTCCAATTATATGGAGCCCTTTTTTCCGAAAGAATTATACTCTATTCTTTGTAGAAATCGAAGAAGGCAATCAGAAGCCAGGTTTGTTTTTCCAACTGCACTGCCATTTATTCTATAATTGAGCAATGTAACACAGTACAATTGAAACAATTTCTTTTATGGGGCATAGCGATCAAGAGAAGGACAGAAAGTGGGCTCATAAATTTATCTCTGCTATGGGAAAGATTTTTGCGATCTGAGTAAAGTATAATAAGATGAATTCCATTCATCAATCAACATAGCTTCCACTACCTTTTCATGAAAGTCCATAAAGAGGCCAGCCACTGTTAAACTAGAAACTATCATTCTTAGACTTTGGAGAAAGCTATTTCATAAAGGAGAAAGGCATCCCTTGCATTTGGACCCCAGTGACTTTTCCTTCTCAAAATCATTTCATGGGTAAAAAGAATCTTCTTCTGTGGCCGGAGTGCAATATTTATGTATATTTTCCCTCGTGCAGTTTTGAGCTAGGGAGTAAATTATGGCTCCTCCAATTTTCCATTCATGCTGTTGCTGTTTTAAGCAGCACGAAACAGTATCAGGAGACACACAAATCTTTGGTTTTCCGAGAAGTGCAAACTTTCTCATGGGGTCTTTCTTGTCAGAAGAAAATATAACTGGAAGTATTTTGTTTCAGCAGGTTTCATGTTCTCTCTCTTTTTTTGTTCTCTTTTTTCGATTTATGTTTGCCATTCAATTGCCTTCTTCGATTTATTCTCTCATTGTCATATTTACCAAGAAGTTATTTGGGATTTCAGATATGCCCATAAATGTCAGTTTCCATCAATTCTATCCCCCACCTCTGGTAATAATCATGATAATGATGATGACAACAATAACAACCACAAAACAATAATCCCCCTTCCTAAGTATCCTTCAAAACCCCATCCAAACCTCAACTCCTCCACAACTTCTTATTTTTCACATGGCACTTTGTAAAGTTGTATATTATAGTTACCAATGTCTTTGTCTTTATCTCCCCTACTAAATTATAAGCTCTACTGATGGCAGAGATTGTATCTTACCTAAATTTTGTACTACTCCAAAGAAAGAGACGTGGTAATCTATACCAGGGCTTCCACTAGCAACCCCTTTTTTGCCTGACAAATTTTTACATGACCCCAAGTATATAGGTATATAAAACAGACATACAGATCATACCATTAACTGATAATAAATCGTAAAGAAATTTATTTTAAGACAGTTATTTAGTATGCATATAACTATCATTTATTAAATTAATTAATTAAAGAAAATAAGAAATTAAAGATTTCTTTATTTTGTATGCTAATGGGATTGATGTGCTTGTCTATGTTTGCCTAAAGAATTAAATCATGGCATGATATTTGATATCTTTTACTGTTGCCAATTTTTCATGAGCTCCACAGTCAGTTATTTGATCCCATGTGGGATTACAATCCATAGTTTAAAAAGTTTTGCTCTATACACAGTAAATGTTTTAATAGATAGTCGTTTTAATAAATTTCCAAAATATATAAAACTTCACAAAGCACTTTGTGAAGTAGATAGTGCAAAGAAAATTATTCCCATTTTGTGGATGAGGAAACTGAAGTTTTGAGAAGGTAAGTGACTTATCCAGAGTCACACAAGATTAGATTTGTTGATTAGATTTGATCTAATCAGAGTCTTACTCTGTCTTTCTCTTGAATGTGACTTCCTCTTCTGCCATTGTAATTAACTTTGCTCACTACTAGATCTTAAAGTAGTTAATTGTTGTCTTTCATTCTCCAAAAGAATCAAAAATGACATGCCTATATTGGAGTCAAAGTACAGTGTGTCTGACTGTGACTGATCAGACCAATATAAGCTTGGAAGTCTGTAACACAGGTCAGACAAAAATAACCCATGTGAACATTTGGAAGGCAGATGACTAAATTTATACAGCTCAAGTTTCTTTTGAGCTACTGCGATTCTGCTTTGTTCCCAGAGCACAGTGTCTTCTCTGATACGGGAATGCTGTGCTGAATTGTTCTTTGCCAGCATCTCCCATGTCCCTCATTTGATCCCATAGTTCTTCAGAGAACAATGAAAGACAAAAAAGATTTCAAAAATTTAGTTTACTGAAATTTTCTCATTCTAATTCCTCTAACCTTCTTGAGCACAGGGGCTCGAGCTTATTTATTTTTGTATCTCCCCAAACATCTTAGCACAGTGTGCTGAACACCTTAAGGTGCTTTAAAAAAAATTGTTGAATTCAAATGCACAGTGACTAAAATATATTAAGCTCATAATGACTGTTGATTGCCTGATTGACTGAATTGAAGTGAAACTAAGCAGTTGGTATCCAAACCTATCTTCATTCATTCACTTGCATTTTTTTTAACTTCATTCTCATCATTCCACTTATTCCAAACTATCTCACTCATCCCACACACACACTTGAAAAAAAGATAGTGGGACATATCCTGATTGATTCAAAGAGGCCAAACTTAAGATCCCAACCCTGATACTTCCATAAATATGCAATCATAGTTTAGTCACTTCCCATTGCTGAGCCTTAGTATTCTTATTTATACCTTAGAGCAGCTAATTCCTGAAGTATTTCCCTAATTCACCAGCTTCTTGTAAGATTCAAACAAGATAATATCTGAGATGCTTTTTTTAAATTTTGAAAAGTAAGATAAATATCAGTTGATATTATTAAGCATGACAGATCTTTTGTGTTACAAACCCTTATGCTAAAATACCCAGGTAAAATGTGTCATAAAATATAAAAGCTGAAAAAGACTTTGGAATCTAGAAAGCCAGAGCCAAAAGAGATCTTAAAATAAAGCCAGGAGGGGCTTTAAAGATTGTTTAATTCAATCCTTTCATTTCACAAAAAAGAAAACTGGTGTCCTAAGAGAGGATGCATATTGCCTGAGATCACACAGACTTAAGAAGAGAACCTAGAGCTAACTCCAAACAAACCAGCCCCTTCACTCTTGGAAAAGTGATAGTAACTATACCCATCATTAATCTTCTTAAAGTTCCTAAGGCAAATGGGGTAATGTTACTTGCCCAAGGTGACACAGCTACACACTTGTCTGAGGATGGATTTTTAACTCATAAAGATGTCTTCCTGACTTCAGACTCAGCATTCTATCCACTGAGCAACCTCTCCCTAACTTCTCTCTTCTCCCATGTAGAGATGAATCTGGTTGGTATAATGGGAAAAATACAAAACTTCCCATTTCAGCCAGAAGCAGGGAGACTATGGATCTCAGATTCTCCATCTGTGGAATAAGGAGATTGGACATCTTAGATCTCTTTCAACTCTAAATCTATGATTCCAACATGATCTTCACATATAATAATAGGGGTATTTAATATCCAGAGAGAAGGAGGTCAGAATCTCTGATTCCCTGCCTGAGTCAAACCATATTCAGAACACAGTGTCCAGTTCTGGGCATCATATTTTAGGAGCAACGTTCACAATCCAGAGAAAGATAATAATGATTTAAATAAGATACCATGAAGATTAAAAAAACATGTCAAACACTGATACATTGTTGGTGGAATTGTGAACACATCCAGCCATTCTGGAGAGCAATTTGGAACTATCCTCAAAAAGCTATCAAACTGTGCATACCCTTTGACCCAGCAGTGCTACTACTGGGCTTATACCCCAAAGAGATACTAAAGAAGGGAAAGAGACCTGTATGTGCCAGAATATTTGTGGCAGCCTTGTTGTTTGTAGTGGCCAGAAACTGGAAAATGAATGGATGTCCATCAATTGGAGAATGGCTGAATAAGTTGTGGTATATGAATATTATGGAATATTATTGTTCTGTAAGAAATGACCAGCAGGATGAGTTCAGAGAGGCCTGGAGAGACTTACATGAACTGATGCTTAGTGAAATGAGCAGAACCAGGAGATCATTATATACCTCAACAATGATACTGTATGAGGATGTATTCTGATGGAAGTGGATTTCTTCAACAAAGAGAAGATCTAGCTCAGTTTCAATTGATCAAGAATGGACAGAAGCAGCTACACCCAAAGAAAGAACACTGGGAAATGAATGTAAACTGTTTGCATTTTTGTTCTTCTTCCTGGGTTATTTATACCTTCTAAATCCTATTCTCCCTGAGCAACAAAAGAACTGTTCGGTTCGGCACATATATATTGTATCCAAGATCTACTGTAACCTATTTAACATGTATAGGACTGCTTGCCATCTGGGGGAGAGGGGGGAGGGAGGGAGGGGAAAAATCAGAACAGAAATGAGTGCAAGGAATAATGTTGTAAAAAATTAGCCTGGCATGGGTTCTGTCAATAAAAAGTTATTTTTTAAAAATGTCATATTCCACACTTACCCACCCCAACTTTGTAAAGGTAACAGGTCCACAGCTGAGAAAAACTGTGTTTATGTAAGGGAGATATTATTTTAATGAACTGTTTGATATTGTTGATTTTCTCTCTTTTTCTTTAAAAATTTCTTGGTTATACTCCTTTCTCCTCAGAGGTGGGAATAATTCAAGTGAAAATTTAGATTATTTTAAAATGTATCAATAAAATGTTTTAAGTAATTTTATCTGAAATGTTTGAAGATACTCTAAAAATGGAATTCAAAAAATTCAATATTCTATTAGAATGAGTTGGAAAAACTATGATTATTTAGCCTGAGGAGAGAACTTCTTTGGAGATAAGCGTACAACATTTAATATTTGAAAGATTTAAGTAGAAAAGAAAGTAGAAATCTCCTTTATGGCCTTGGAAAGGAGTAATGATGACAGTTATGGATGGTTTGGGCACAGTATAAAGGGTTAATTCCTAACAAGCAGTACTGCCAAGAAATGGAACTGGTTATCTCTAGAAATGGAATTTCCTTCCTGTAAGTGGAGGTATTCAGACTAAGGCTAGTTTGGAAGGCAATTTGGGGATTAAAATAGTAGAATCACAGATTATAGCAAAAAGATACCTAAGAGATCATCTAATTCAACCTCATTTTTCAGATGAGGAAACTGAGGCCCAATGGACTTGTCTAAGGCAACATAGTCAGTGTCCAATGTAGGATTTAAATGAACACAAACACTGTGACTTCAAATCTAGAATTCTTTCCACTGTTCCTCCCATAAAGGGAATTTATGCTTCAGGAAAGAATTGGATTAGATAACTTGGAGATTGCTTTTGGCTCTAAGCTTGTATGAATCTATGAAATAGCTTAGACTCTGGAAAATAAAAACCTTCTAAGTTGAACTCTCAGAGAAATTGACCACATCCCCCTGTCTTTCTTCATGACATGAAGCTCACCATTCACCCAGTCACTCAAATCTTAATCATCTTTGACTTTATCTGGTCTCCCATGCCCTGAAAATCAGTAAGATGTGAACTAGTCTCAGTTCTCCCTCTATAAAATCTCTAAAAAGGCGAGGGGAAGGATTCTTAACCTGGAGTCCATGAAAGAATTTTTAAAAATATATTTTGATAACTATATTTCAATATAATTGATTACTTTTGTAATCCTATTATATTATCTAAAAGCATGATTCTAAGAATGGATACACAGACTGCCATGGGGATTCATGACTCAAAAAAGATGAATTTTCTTTCAAAATTATATGCTATCTGCTCCATGTCCACCGCTAATTCAGGCTTTCAGTGCCTTTTGCCTGGACTCTTGCAAATCTTCTCATTGATTTCCCACCTCCACTTTCTATACTATATTACCACTAACCGATACCCTAGAACAAAGATCTGATCCAACCATTGTCCTGTTTCAAAACCTTCACGGAATCCCCAGGGGACAGGCTCCCTTGAACATACTCTATACCCCAGTCAAACACACTCCCCTCACTCCCGCATCTCTCCTGGACACTGTGACTTTGCTCAAGCCCTTCCCCCATCCTGAAATATTTCCCCCATGTTTACTAAGCTTGAAACACTCCCCCATCCCCGAATGAAATTCTATCCATCCCTCAAGACCCAGCTCAAAAGCCACTTTTTCCATCAAATTTTCTGTTTCTCTAATCAAAAAGTGATTTCTTCTTACTAGGATTTCTCATAGAACTTCGTGTATGCTTTTTATATGTTTGTTACAATTGGCATTATAGTTATTTGTTTTTAAATCATATCTCCCCTGATAAGCTGTTAAGTTCCTTGAACAGAGACTTTAGGACCCAGGAAAGACATTAATTTTAAAAAGCCAAAGTTCTTCCCACAGGATCCTGGGCCATTGCTAGCAGTCTTGATCTTTGTCTTGCCACTGGATTCTGATAATTCTGCAAGAGAGTGAGGTTGGTGACTTTGTGTCCTTCTGCCTTAATCAAATCCATATCATTCTCAAATCAAGACATGATGCTCAGAAGTCACTGATTTCTTTGAGAATGAAGGATGAACAACAAACTGTCCTTGAATCAAAAGATCTGAGTTCAGATCCTAGTTCTGTCACATGCCAGCTCTGCAATCTGAGCTAAAACCAACTAACTCGCCTGAGTTTCTTCATCTGCACAATGAAGAAGTAAGACCAGAGGGAGCAATTAATAAAGTTTCTTCTAGTTTTTATACTCAGAGGTCCTTTCCAACATCATATGCTGTCCTTCTGGGATGGATCATTTTGTTTATTTCCCCAAATTCACTGCCAGCCCCTATTTCTGACTACTCAGATGCTCTAAAAATATCCATTTAAGATAAGTTTGGATTGCCATCTATCAAATTCATTTTAACGCATGGTGATAATTATCCAAGCAGGGTGTATATCATTTTTACTAAATAAAAAACTCAAATCTTTCTTCCACAAATCAGCACGGTCTTGTTTTCATTTAAGAATCGAGCCAAATATTTGATTTATCAAATGGGCATTTATCTCTTTACTATGAAATTTCTCATCCAGCCAGAACGTTCTCAATGTGCCTCTCACACATTACCTCATGCTCTGTGCTACTACTGACTTGAAGTGTTCTCTACTCACTGACTTACTCATTCATTCATTCTGCAAATCTTCAGCAAGAGCATGTTATATGCAGGGAAGTCCCTGTGCTGGATGTTGTGGGGATTCATAAGTACACAAAAGCTCATACTTAGAGAGAGCTTTCCAATTTCCAAAGAAAACTCTTCCCTCAAAACAATCTAGTGAAGTAATAAGCACAAGCATTATTATCACTATTTGAAAAACAAGGATCCCCAAAGCCTGGAGGAGGGGACTGACTGGCTCACTGTCACACAGCTAGAAAGGGACTGATCTTTCTGCCGTAGCCTGTAGCCTCCCTCCAGAGACTTTGCTAAAGCCCCCTGGGTTAAAAGCCCCACCTGGAGCTAAACGTGCCCATTCTGCCTTGTATTTCTCTGCACGTGCTCAGAAAACCAGTTGGTCCAGATCTGTACAAAGTCGGTAAATCTTTATGAGCTCAAGAAATAGCTGTAAGAAAAAGCTTTCATAAAATGCATCATTTGAAGTCAGCTTCTCACATTAGCTGAATGTGACCCCAGACACTGACTCAATGAGCATTTGCAACTGTAACAGGGTTGTTTTAATCACTGACTTCCTCGTTATGTTGCAAAGATGACTAATGATGACCGTTGTAATCACCTGTGGTGTGGCCCTATACGTTTAAAGGAGGGGGGAGGGAAGGGGGAGGGAAAGAGGGAGAGAGGGAGAGAGAGAGGAGAAAGAGAGGGGAGGAGGGGCGGAGAGAGAGAGAGAGAGAGAGAGAGAGAGAGAGAGAGAGAGAGAGAGAGAAAGGAGAGAGGAGAGGGAGGAGAGAGGAGAGAGAGAGAGAGAGAGAGAGAGAGAGAGAGAGAGAGAGAGAGAAACAGAGAGAGAAACAGAGAAAGGGAGAGGGTGGGAGGGGAGAGGGAATAAGGAGGGGGAGAGAGAGAGAGAGAGAGAGAGAGAGAGAGAGAGAGAGAGAGTGTTTAGTACTGGGGCTGCCTGCAAAATTGATAATGTAGTTTCAAGAATTTAATTCCTCTGCCTGTCCAAAGAATAACTACAGCAATGTAAAATAATAATGGACTTTTCTATCACAAAACTGCTAATATATCTTAGTCCTATTCTGAAGGAAGTCCCAGGAAAGGGTAGGGGGTAGAGATCACGAGGATGAATTGATCAACATAAACTTATTGAACAACTACTATATGCCCAGTCTTACAACAATAAAATAATGATGAAAATGACACAAGAGACTGGATGCCAGGTACTCCAGTAAAGAGGAAGAAACTTACTCTAGGTGAAATAAGGCAATAGTTCAGTTGTTTGGAAAGAGATAGAAATAGTAAGCACAGGAAGGAACATCAGTTCTATGATCTGAACTTATATGGGGACAGAGGGGTAGTGGATAGAGTGCTGGGCCTGGAGCCAGGAAGATTCATTTCCCTGAATTCAAATCCAGCCTCAGGCACTTCCTAGCTGTGTGACTTTGGACAAGTCACTTAACCCTGTTTACCTCAGTTTCCTCATCTATAAAATGACCTGGAGAAGGAAACCACCCTATTATCTTTGCCAAGAAAATCCCAAAGTCATGAAGGATTGTACAGGACTAAAACGATTGATCAATAATACTCACCTCATGCTGAACAAAGACAAACAAGGATTAATGAATAATTGACAGTCATATGTAACCCATGACACAGGACTGAAGCCAAAGAGTTCAATGGTGTTTTGGAGGGCTTCTCTCTAAAATCTCTTTAGTACATGGACCCATGCAGGGTTTCCCCAAGAACATGCTAGTCTGACCCCTGCCAAAAAGGACCTTCAGATGCCTCGTAAGCTCTCCGGCTAACAATCGACAGCTATAACTGTTGTTGTGTCATTTCAGTCATGTCTGACTCTTTGTGACACCATTAGGGGTTTTCTTGGCAAAGAAACTAAAGTAGTTCCTTCTTCAGTTCATTTTACAGATGGGAAAATTGAGACAAATAGGGTTAAGTGATTGACTAGGGTCACACAGCTAGTAAGTGTTTGAGGCTTCATTTTAACTCAGGAAGGTGAGTCTTCCTGATTCCAAGTCCCATGCTGTGCTACATATATATATACATGTATGTTTATGTATCTATATATTTATATAGACATAGGTGTGCATATATTTACATATATCTATAGATATGTACATATTTTCATAGGTTTATATATTCATATAAATGTAGATATATTTATATATTCATGTAATAGATATACTTATATAAATATATCTATATTTATATGGAGATAGTTACACATGTTTATACATTTATAGAGAGATACATATACACATATACATTTATATTGAGTAGATATATATACATGTTTATTTATATTTATATAGATATATATTTATGTGTTTATATATTAATATAGATATAGATATGTTTATATATTTTTATATACTTGTATAGTTATATATATACATAGACCTCAATTTCCTCATCTATCAAATTATGATAGAACTAGGTGATCTCTTCGAGCTCTGACACTCTATGTTCTAGTATTCTAAGTTAAGAAGCAATGCAAAAATGCATTTTTTTAACTTGTTTGCTATTGGTTGTTTAATTTTGTTCAGTTCTGCTTTGTGCTTTGTATATTTATCTATTTCCTTGTTCACAAAGCCATCAGAAAGGTCTATGTCCAGGAAAGAAGGGGGACCAGTTGACAACGACTTTGGGAGAGACTGATGAACAGTAAGCCTCATTTACTGAAGAAAACTAGAGGACACCGTGACTTTCCCTCCACCTGACACATTGGGTAACCATCCCTATAGGATTCATAGGTGACGCAGTGATGGGGATGCGGATGAGGGTGGGGGGGCAAGCATGAATGGGCTGCACCTTGAATCATTAGGAAATGACTTCATTTACTTTCTATTCCCCTACTTTATTCACAATTTTGTCTCCCTGCAACCTCTCTATTTTTGGAACTATGAACCAGGACAAATTCAACTCTACCAATGCTCCTGGACTGGCTGTGCCCTTCTACTTACTTACTCCTCTGTGGCTCCACTTCCCATCCCTGTAACTTTCTGGTCCAAAGTGCCATCAGTCCCCTGTAGCTATTGTTTCCCTTATGAGACTACAAATTCTTTAAGAAAAATTAGCATCCTTGCTTTTCTATTTATATTCCTAGTTTAGCACAGTCATTGACATACATACTAAATGCTTTAAAAATGTTTTTTCATTCAATTATTAATTCACGGATTCATTAGAGTATCAAAGTAGTAGTTTTACAATTTAAAAATTCTAATTATTTTGCAATTAAATTTTAAATTAGGTAGGACTATCAGTATTAGAAGAAATATCATTATGGGCTAGAATAGTCAAATAAAGGTCTTTTGGAGAAGGGCCTGACAAGAAACAGGGTTAGGAAAAGCACATATCACATGTCTATATCTAGCTGCCTTTATAAAAGGTAGTCTATCCCCATCCTTAGCTTCCTGAGGAATGTAGGTTATTAACATGAATCTTTGGCTTTCTTGTTCTAATAATTCTCTTGGGTTAGAAGCCAGGAAATCTGAATTTGAGTCCTGCCTCCATCAATTATTAATGATGTACCATTAGGCAAATCATTTCACCTCCCTGCCCCTCAATTTTCCTATTTATAAAATAAAAACCTCATAAAGTTGGGAAGAAAGTTCTTTGCAAAATGTGCTTCAAAATGTGAATTATTATCAATCTAGAATTTTTATGGGTGGAGGTGTGATATAAATCAAATTTTCAGATCAAATTTGATCTGAAATACTATTAGTTAGAAGTATGCTTAGAATATAAACCTACCATTTAGATTAGGTACATATGACTTAGAAAGATCTGATAATAATTTATTTACTAAAATTTTGCTTTTATAACAATTTCATAAAATCACAGTATGAATTCTGATCAAAAATTTTAGATAATTACATTTTTAGCAATAAGAAAATATTGTTTGAATCAAGATTGGAAGAAATAAATTATCACATCTATGAGAAGATTGATATATTCACTCAGCTTTGCTTGTCATCAATTACTGTTTAATTGAATCTCAAATTTATCCTGATGCCTATAGTCAACAGATTCCCTAATATGAGTTCAGTACCCATGGTAACATTAACCAGAAAGAACAGTTAAGCTCCAGCTATGTGTTTTTTGGCCCCTTCCCATATGGTTTCTTTCTTCCTTAATAATTTAATAAAACCCTAAATAAAACCTGAATATGCACATGAAGGGGGTTTTTCCCCAATATGAAACAAAGGTTAAGCTAGTTTAACTTTAATTATCACTCAAATACTGTTTCATTTCTAAAGAATAGTCCCTCAGAAATTATTTTAATAATTTAAATTAGTTGCATTTCGTCATTTGGCTTCCTGATAAAGGCTCTATAATACTCCATCATGAAGTTCTTTGGGGCTTTCTTTTTTTTAATCCTGAATTCTTTAAAAGGTCTTTACTTTTTAATTTTAAGCACAGTTATAGATATAATTATCTATATATACATGTATTATATATATATATATATATATATATATATATTAGTTGCCAGAATGAATATTAAATAGCACAAAGTCAAGGGCAGAATCCTGGAGTATGTCATTGGAGACCTTGCAAATTAACAACAAACCACTGACTGTTCTGTATCTGACCCTTCAACCAATTCTGAATTCATCTACCTCTAAATGACTAATCCAAGTCTTTCCATCTTGTCTTCAAGGAGATCATCTAGTCATATCTATGTGAATGCAACCTTATGAGGTTTTCTTGGCAAAGATACTGGGGTGAGTTTGCCCTTTCCTTCTCCAATGTATCCTCATTTTACAGATGAGGAACTGAGACAAATAGGAATTAAGTGACTTATCCTGGATCATACAGCTAGGAAGTATCTAGATCTTCCTGACTTTAAATCCCAATGCTCTATCCGCTGTATCACATAAATGGCATGAGAGATGAAGTTAAAAAGCTTTACTAAAAGAAATATATTCTTCTGAGCAACCTGTATAATAACTTGTTCAAAACAAAATAAGGCATCTCTGGCTTTGCCTGTGTTTATGCTGAAGCCTTTCTATCCCAACTCCTATTCCTGCTGATGAACCTGTTCAACTGAGGAAAGCTAGCCTTTTCTCCCCCTCAGGGTTCTAGTTGTACACCCAAAAGTTAAGGGTGGGATTCTCTAATGCCATGGACTCAAGCTCCTGCCATTGTTTCCCCCAAGATTATTAGCTGAAAATCACTGAGAATCACAAAATGAATATCCCCCTAAAATCTAGTGATACACTCTCCTACGAATCCAGGCAGAGTACAGGGAAAAAGCATTCAAGCTTAGGGAGCACATATGGCAAAGATGTAACTCCCAGATTCTAGATGCTAAAAGCCCTTTCAACCTGGAAGGCTTACAAAGTTCCCTAAGTATGGTGTAGTTTCTTTGCTGGCTACTTGTAGAACCAAAAGTCCAGATACTGCCTCCAGGTGAGCAACACATTTTGTCTAAGCCATCATTAGAAAGATGGAAAATCCAATACCCATTGGACCTGGATGGCTAGTCAGAGGATGAAGAGAGGAAGAGATGTGGCCAAAGCCCCTCCTTCCCTCCCAGGTAGTTCTTCCTTAGAGATGTTCTGGAAAGCCACATAGTCCCATTTCTGGAAAAGATTCCCTTTCTGAACTCACTTGATAATTTAGCAATGATCCCTGAGCTATGGTCAAATTTCCTCTCCCTAGTGCTTCCTATTCATGCTCAACTGGTGGTTGTCTGGTGGTATCCCAACAAACTTTGGAATCAGCCAATGAAAGTCGTCTCCTTAGTTCAAGGTGGTAGAGAGGAGAGAATTGGGTCTCCTTCATTCCTATACAGACTTTGCTCTCTTTAAATGGCCCCGTGCAAGCATGAAGAACTTTTGTTGTTCTTATCTTTTGCATGCAAACATGAAGATAATCAATCTCAATTTCGGCAGAAAGAAAGGATAAGCATTATTAGCCATATGAAAGAAATAAAAAGAGACTAGTGTAAGAGCACAAATATGATTAATGGCCAGAGGCTTTGATTTATGAGAGAAGATTAGAAAAACTAAGTATGCATAGCTTGGAGGGGTGAGGGAAGGTAAAGAACTATGGTGGTAAAAAGTACTTGCAGGATATTAATATTAGGACTGAAAAATTCAATTTAGGGGTTGATCTATGGGGCAAAATGAGAAATATCAGGATAAATGCTGACAGATAAAAATGGCTATGAGAAAATGGTTTTCTTCAACTGAAACGGTAAAACTCCTCCAAAGATTGATACCTCACAGGAAGCAGAGACCCCCGTTTCCTAGAGTCATTTAGTACCAGAATTGACTCTGCAGTATTTTTCTCTAGAACACAGGGAGCACATCCAGGATGCGGATGATTAGGAGAATAATAATAACGTCTCATACTTTTTTAATATTTAGAAGTCTATAAGGCATTTCTTTCTCTCAGTAGCTCAGTGAGGCAGCATACTATGGAGGAAAGAACATTGTATTCATGGTTAGAGAACCTGAATTTGGACACTAGCGCTACTGCTGATTTTCTGTGTGGGATGAGACAAGTTTATTTCCAGTTTCTGAGCCTCAGTTTCCCCACATGTCAAATTAAGGGATTGGACTAAAGCAAAGATGTCAAACAATGCCCACCAACCATATGGCCCAAACCAGATTAAAATGGAATTGAAAAATATTTAACAAATAAATAGATATATAATAGATAATATTAATATGTGGCTTTCTAATTTAATATACAATATGCAGAAATCCTTATGTACAGTCTCCATTTCTATTTGAATTTTACACCACTGGGCTATAATATCTATAGTCTTTTTCAGTTCTAAATTCTATGAGGCAGATAGCACCAATATTATTATTCCAATTTTACAGATGAGAAAACTTAAGCAAGTGCCATAAATTTAGCCATCGTCAAAGTTGAAGAGGCAAGTTCAAGTTTTCTGACTCCAAAATCAAAGCCCTTTCCGTTACATCTTGGTGGTCTTTCCCAGATCCTGTGTGCTCAGAGCAGAATTCTCAATCTAAGACTTCCAAGTAATTTCTTATCCAAAGTTTTTCCAAACCCTGCCACCTTTGTTTATTGACAGCCCCCCAGGTCTCAGATCCTACATTCTCAATGAGGCCTTCTTTGATCTCCAAGCAGGGTGTGTTACCTTCCTGACCTGTTCTCTCATAAGACTTTGAAATCTTCTCGTGCACTTTTCATATTTTAATTTGCATTTTAATTATTTGTGTATATATCCTACTCTCCTGATAGACTATAAGATCCTTCGGGGTGGGAACCATATTTTATTTATCTTTAATGCACATAAATCAGGGTTTTAACCGACGTTTGATGATTAAGTAAATGAGGCAATAAATGAATGGATGAGTAATAATGCAGAAGGGAAAATGAATCTTTTCCTCCTCAAAACTGGTGCCTGTTATCTATCATCCAGGTCAAATGATCACAGACTTGAAACTAGAAGGGACCTCATAGGCTTCCTCATTTGCAAAATGAGGAAACTGAGATCCAGTGAGATTAAGTGACTTGCTTAGGGTCACACAGAGTGTCAGGTGGGATTTGAATTCAGGTCCTCTGATATCAGAATAGTTAATCAGAATAGTACAATGATAATTGAGCAGCTAGGTGGTTCATTGGATAGAGTACTGGGCCTAGAATCAGGAAAACTCATCTTTCTGAGTTCAAATCCAGTCTCAGACACTTACTAGGTGGGTGACTCTGGGCAAGTCACTTAACCCTTTTTGCCTCGGTTTCCTCATCTGTAAATGAACTGAAAAAGGAAATAGCAAACCACTCCAGTATCTCTGCCAAGAAAATCTCAAATTAGTTCGCAAAGAGTTGGACATAACTAAAAAGCAACTAAACAATTATAACAAAAATACTGATATTTGGGTCCAATTAGGACCCATTAAATAGTAGAGGAGCTAGATGTGGCTGTTGAGATAATGTGCAGGAATTCAACCATTTTATATATATATATATATATATATAATTTTATTATATTTTATAAATATATTTTATAAATATATTTTTATATATTATATATACATATATAAAATGATTGAACCTTTCTGTTGGTATATATTCATGATGGAAAATGCTATCCACATCCAGAGAAAGATCTGATGGAGTCTTGATACAGATAGAAACAAATTATTTTCACTATACTTTTTCCCCCTTTTGTTCTGTTTCTTCTTTCACAACATGAGTAACGATATGTTTTACACGATATATATATATATATAAAACATAAAATTGCTTGTTGTCTTGGGGAGAAGTGGGGAGAAGAAAGAAAAAAGAAAAATTTAGAACTGAAAATCTTATAAAAATGAATGTTGAATTGTTGGAGGAGTTGTGAACTGATCCAATCATTCTGGAGAGCAATTTGGAACTATGGCCAAAGAACTATCAAAATGAGCATACCTTTTGATCTAGTAATGTCTCTATAGGGCCTATATCACAGAGAGATTATAAAAAGTGGAAAAGGACTCACATGTGCAAAAATGTTTGTAGCAGCCCTTTTTGTAGTGACAAGGAAGTGGAAACTGAGTGGAGCAGTTGGAGAATGGCTAAGTAATGATATATGAATGCTATGGAATATTATTCTTCTATAAAAATGATCAGCAGGAGGATTTCAGAGAGCCTGAAGAGATTTATTGTGAACTGATGCTAAGTGAAGTGAGTGAAACCAGGAAAACATTGTACATTTTCAACAACAAACTCATGTGATGGTCAACTGTGATGGATGTGGCGCTTTTCAGCAATGGGGTGATTCAGGCCAATTTCAGTAGATTTGTGATGGAGAGAGCCATCTACATCAGAAAGAAGACTATGGGGACTGAATATGGATCACAACATAATATTTTCACCTTTTTGTTATTATTTGCTTGCTTTTTGTTTTCTTTCTCATTTTTTTCCTTCTTGATCTTTCTTGTGAAGCATGGTAAAAGTGGAAATATAGAGAGAGAAGAATTTCATATGTTCAAGATGAAATGGATTACTTGCTATCTAGGGGAGGAGGTGGGGGGATAAGATGGAGAAAAATTTAGAACACAAAAGTTTTGCAAGGTGAATGTTGAAAGCTGTCTTTGCATATATTTTGAAAATAAAAAGGTATTTTTAAAAAATAAATGTTGAAAATTTTCTTTACATGTAATTAAAAAAATAAAATAGCATTTAAATGAAAAATGGAAAAAATAAAGATCATTCAGGCCATATCCTTCTTTTTCCATGTTTCTACACCAAGCTAGCTAGCAAGAGAAAACATTGTTTTCAGTGCTCATCATGTATTAGACACTTTATTAGTTCTAGGGAGGCAAACACAAGAGCAAGGCAGGCCCTGCTCTCAAAGAGATCTATAAAGTTAAAAGATTATATAAGAACTGAAGAAAGAAGAGAGAATATGCCTGACTATATGATTTGGACCTGGGAGTCACAGGTCTGGTTCCAGGCAATATTTGAAAAAAGCTATCTGTGTGAACATAGGACAGTTCCAGGACTTGGAGAAAGTGTCCAGGGTCATCCAAGGTATAAATTCATAGGAGAAAAAGAATGGTGTGGTCAGCAGTGCTGGACTTAGAATCAAGACACCAGAGGGCAGGATCGTATTTCATAACTCACAAGCTATGCGTAATCATGGGAAAAATGTGAGCCTCAGTCTTATCATCTAGAAAATGGGTATGGTGAGATTTTCATTACCTACTTCATACTTAAGAGAGAAAAGGAAATGGAGGAGGATAAGAAAAGGAGACAAAAGTGGAGGAGAGAGGGAGAATTCTGGTCTGGATGTCAAAAGACCCTGATTGTAATCCCAGTTTTACCAATTATTTGCTATCTACTCTTGGACATGTCACTGAAGCTCTCCAGACCTTAAACTTGCCACCTATAAAAGGATAGGTTCCATCATATAATTTGAAGAGTATTTTCTAGCTTTCACTTATGTTCTGACATTTTATAAATATATGTATATACATAATGTAATGTAATATAAATGTATTATATATTTATACATGTATATTACATTATTATATTATATATTATATATCACATGTAATTATACATTATATGTTACAATATTACATACATATATTTAACATAATATATATGTAATATATAGGTATAATGTAATGTTATATATTTTTTCAGTGCCTCTAGAGAGTTTCCTGCTATTAGCACTTCATGACTTTCTGGGTAAGTAAGCTCCTGGACTTTGTCTAACATAAGCAAGACCTATTTGAGGGAATTATTCAGACCTCTCTTAAGGTAACCGAAAATTAAAGTTATGTTCCTTCCTGTGTCTCAAGAGGGAAATAAACAACAGCAACAAAAACAGAATCTTGAAAAGAATTTCAGTCTGCGTGGGGGAATTTAATTCCAGAAGAAAAATAGAACATTTGGTAATAAAATGAAATTAAAGTAATATGTAATGATAAAGGACAATCCTCCCTCCACATAATGCTTTCTAGTTTTATTGTGAAGGATAGAAAGAAGTCATTGTATGCTACCTTCTAATAATTAATTAAACAGTTTGCTTCCACACCAAAAACAAGACAACTATAGAATAATAGTAAACATGTCTATGATGTTTTATAACTTACAAACCATTGTTCTCAAAATAACCTTGTCAAGTAGATTGGGCAAGTATTATTATTCCCTTTTTACAGATGATGAAACTGAGGTTCAGATAAATTCTAATATATCCAGTAAATGTCGAGGCTAGAACTCAAGGTTGGGCAGGTCTTCTGATATTCTGACTAATATTTCTTGTACACTCTCATGGCTCCCTTCCCATCCTTTTGTTTGTTTTTGGAAGACAGCTCCTTGTGCAAGGTTGATTGAGCCAAAATTGGAGCTAAGATGAGAATTGAGTTCCTGACTTCCAAGGCTACTGTCCTGCAATAAAGGCAAGTTTTGTGGGATGCCAGTTCCTCCCCTAATGAGCTACATGACCTTCAGCAAGTTACTTCTCTGGGAAGCATTTTCCTCACCTATAAAATAAAGAGGTTAGCTTAGATAGATCTATAAACTTCCTTTTGCCTGTGACAATCTGTGAATCCATAAATGCTTTATTTATTATTTTTATTTAATTAATTTTTTTTTATTTTTTATTTTTAACATTCTTTTTTTTAAATTTTGAGATCCAAATTATTTTCTTTCCTCCAGTCTCTCTCCCACTCACTGAGAAGGGCAAGCAATATGATGCCCATTATACATGTAAAATCATGCAAAACAAATTTCCATATTAGCTATGTTGAAAAAAAGATAAGGCAAATAAATGGGGAAAAGTATGCTTTAATCTGCACTTAGAATTCATCAGTTCTCTTTCTGAAAATAAATAGCATTTTATGCCATAGGTTCTTTGGAATTTTCTTAGATCATTGTACTGATGAGAGTAGCTAAGTTTTTCATAATTTGCCACCACAAAAAAAGAACTGCTATAAATATTTTTGTACATATACATCCTTTTTTTCTTTGATGTTTTTGGTATATGGATCTAGTAGTAAAATATTCCTTGTTGAAAAGATATGCATAGGTCCCAATAGACTTGTGATAGAAAGAGTCATCTGCATCAAAGAGAGGACTATGGGAACTGAATGTGAGTGAATCACAGCATTGTATTTTCACCTTTGTTGTTGTTGTTGTTTGTTTGAGTGCTTGTTTTTTTCTTTTTCATTTTTTTTCCCTTTTGATCTGGTCTTTCTTGCACAGCATGATTAATGTGCAAATTTGTTTGGAAGAATTTCACATTTAACTATATTGGATTACTTGCTGTCTGAAAGAGGGAGAAGGAGGGAAGGAGGGAGAAAAATTTGGAACATAGGGTATTACAGAGGTGATTGTTGAAAACTACCTTTGAATATATTTTGAAAAATAAAAAGGTATTATTATATTTAAAAAGGCCCAATTTTATTATCAGCAATGTCCTTCAAGAGACTGAACTTTTTAAAATCAGAACTTTAGAAAAAGAGAACTCTGGATCTCCCCAAATTATTGATTATTAATAATCAATTCTCTCAAGTTAAAATGTTTAAATATTATCTAAAAACCATGTCTCTCTTTTGCCATTCTATATCACTGCAGAATAAAACCATATAGTACTGAAAAAAAAAAAGGTATGCACAATTTTATAGTCTTTTGAGAGTTTTCAGATTGTTTCCAGATTTGTTGGGCCAGTTCACAGTTCCATCAATAATGCATTAATGGTTCCACATCGCCTCCAACATCTGTCATTTTCCTTTTCTGTCTTATCAGCCAATCTGTAGGTGTGAGTAGCACTTCAGAGTTCTTATAATTTGCATTCCTCTAATCCTTAGTGATTTTGATATTTTTTTCAAATGACTATAGATAGCTTTGATTTCTTCTGAAAACAACCTGTTCATATTCTTTGACCATCTTATCTTTATAAACTTGGCTTAGTTTCCTACATATTTGAGAAATGAGACTTCAATCAAAGAAACTTGCTATAAAATTTTCCCTTAGGTTCTTGCTTTTTTCCTAAGTTTGGCCACATTGATTTTGTTTGTAAAAAAAAACAAAAAAACTTAAATTCTATGTAATCAAAATTATCCCTTTTACTTCCTGTGATCTTCTCTATTTCTTATTTGGTCATAAATATACCCACAAATCTGATGGGTAAATTTTTCCATGCTCCCCTAATTTACTTACATTGTCTTTTTCATCTAAATTGTGTACCCATTTTGACCTTTGAGGAATTCTCTGTTACTCTACTGAATATGATTTGACCTCTTTATGAATAGGCATTTCTTGATTCAAGCTAATCAAACACAGAATGGGCCATCTCAAGATATATATTAGGAGTTCCCTTTCACTGAAAATGTTCAGCCACTGGATGGATCTATCAGGGATGCCATTATAATGCACAGGTCAGGATTGGATTAAATGAGCTCTGAGGTCTCAGTTCCCCACTATTCCCTGCACTATTCACTGGAGCTTTAAGTCTCAGAGCTGGACAGGATCTCAGCATCCATCTAGTTCAATTCATTCTGAAAATGACAACCAGGAATCATTCAAGATTTTCTTAAAGATTTCCATTATGGGGGCAGCTAGGTGGTGCGGTGGATAGAGCACCAGCTCTGAAATCAGGAGTACCTGAGTTCAAATCTGATCTCAGACACTTAACACTTTCTAGCTGTGTGACCCTGGGCAAGATTACCTCAGCTAAAAAAAAAAAATTCCATTGATGAAGAATTCATTGATTCTTGAGGAAGTTCTAATTTTTAGGGACTTTTTCCACATAGCAAGCCTAAAAATGCCTCTGTTGATTCTACACATTGCTCCTTGTACTGCTCTAGAGAAAGACAAGTTTAACCTTTCTTCCACATGACAGCCTTGCAAATACTTGAAGGCAATGTTCATACTTTCCTAAAGTCTTTTCTTCTTCAATAGGTTTATTTCCCTTCACTGATTCTTGTATGGTTTAGAAAAAATATCTGTGTGAGAAATGTTACCCACATGTTGTTGGAATTTTTAGAATTAATCTTTCTCCAAAATGATGTATTCTTAAAACATGTCCATCTGAGCTATATAACAATTGGTATTTCTAAAGCAAAACAAAATCCACCATTTGTGAGAGGTGTCTTCATTTAATGTAACATCTCAGTCATTTTCTTAATCTTGTCCTGTTGTTATTTATATAGAATGTTTAAAATAATACCGGGGAAACCAAGGTGACCCAGCCTCACACAATATGTTGCTTTGTAATTCAATGGAATAGGATCCAAAAATTGCTTCTGTTCTGAAAAAATAATCATTTCTAGTCTAATTATGGGTCTAAAAACAAATTTGTCACTATTCTTACATCTTTGATTATCCTCAGTCTATTTTTACCTCTGTTCCAAGGAGTTTGAAAATTCATAAAAGAGACCCCTTGACAGCCAAGTGGCCACCCTTCTCTCCTGGGGGAGACTGGGCTAGAACAAAGCTGAATCCCATTCAGCTCAACAAGGTTTTATTGAACAAGTACCTGGTACGTGCCAAGTTCTTAAAGCAACATGAGAAATGCACAAAAATAGAAAACAAGGTCTCTGACATGAAAGTGTTGATGATCAGTCTGAGAAGTTAAGACAATGACATGTTGCAGGATGCAGAAGTCATATTAGTCGTATTTTAAAACAATACAAAAAGCTCAGGTTCTATATTAATTCTGCCTACAATTGTCACACCTTTATGTTCTCAGTTTTGCAATTCTGCTTAAGTTTCTGTTTTCCAGAAATCAGCTTCTCTCAGCTCCTGGCTTTTTCCCCAGAGACAAAGCAGGTATTTAAAGGATCCTCCCAGCTCTTTCTTCACTTCTTTTCAGATGTTTTGTACATGGCCTAGTAGGGCTATTATCGCATCTTCAAAAGCCAAGTCAAGTCAACAAACATTAAGAATTTGCTAAAATTACTAAATTAAGCGTTTACTCTGTACTAGATAGTGTGCATATAAATATAAGCAGAAGGGAAGATGGATCCTGACCTCAAGAAGTTTATTCTGTCTGGGGAAGACAACACATCAAAAAAAGCTGAGGAGTAAGTAAGAAAAAAGATAAATATACGAAACTTGGAGGCATAGTTGAGAATGTTTGAGATAATCAGGAATATCACCTACAGAGAAATAAAGACACAATTATCCTGGCCAGTCCTTGTCAAAATAAAGGTTCTGGGAAGAACCATTCAGTAAGAGGGAGATGACACAGGGGCAGAGTGTGTTTCACAAAACAAAAAATAAAACAAACACAAACATGCACAAAAATAAAAATAAAAACACAAGCATGTACACAAAAAAATTTTAAGTTAAAAATTAAAACACAAATGCATACTTTCCCTTCAAATAATAGTGAGCACTTGCTAAAGGCAAGACTTTTAGAAGAGGGCATTGTTAGCATCTGAAACCTCATATTCAAGACTGGAGGGATTTATATACATTTGGAGGGGATTAATAATTACTCAGGCAAGGATTTCTGTTTCCCTTTCCTTCTTCTTATAATAGAACTTGCTGGTGTAATATTGTGAACTCACATGCTTACAAGTAAAGAGTCAAATACAAGCATTTTCTCAGTTTTCCTGAATGAAGGGCTATAGAACAGGAGAATAAGGAAATCTCTGAAGCATATCCATGTCTTTCATACCATAAGAAGAAAAAATTTCTGGTTCAAAACACTCAAATGAATCTGTGATATCATCTGTTTGGAGATTCTCTCCATTGAGGCAACCCAACACCCATCTATTCTATCTACACAATGAGACAGTTATGCAAGATCTCTCATAAGTTCACCAGAAAGTATACATTCAACACATTGAAGGCCTTCTTTGATTTCTCCTGACACTGAGAAGTTACCAGTAAAGTGCATAGACCATCAATGTCATTCCTTCTTCTAGCCAAATGACTGACCTGTTTTCTTTGGCAAACATATATAATTCTTTGATCATATTCTTAAGTCTGGTTCCTCTAAGCCTGCTCACATCTGTCATGTGCCTTTTTATGAAAACTAATTTTAAAACTTTGGAGACTATTGTGTTATATGACTTACAGGTGTGTGTGCTAAAAAGGCAACATGAAGCAGCTTGCAAGAATCTATTGTTTAGCAAGCATTTGCTGCACACCAGTTATGTGCCTGGTAGGGTCTAAAGACCCTTTCAAGTCTCAATCCAATGCACTTCATGCCTTGGGGCTATCTCCCTCCTCATCTTCACCTCCTGGTGTTTGCGGCTTCCTTCAAGTCTCCACTAAGTCTTACTTTCTGCAAGAAGTTTTTCTCAGTCCTCCTTAACTCTAGTGCCTTCACTCTGAAATTGTTGTTGTTCAGTTATTTAAGCAGGTCCAACTCTCCGTGACCCTATTTGGGATTTTCTTGGCAGAGGTATTAGAGTGGCTTGCCATTTCCTTCTCAGCTCATTTTACAGATAAGGAAATTGAGGCAAGCAGGGTTGGATGACTTGCCAAGAGTCACGCAGCTAATAAATGAGGCCAGATTTGAACTCCTCTTGACTCCAAGGTTGGTGCTCTATGCTCTGTGCTACCTTATGGCCTTCTCTCTGATATTAGCCCCAACTTATCCTAGTATGCATCTTGTGTGTACATAGTTTTTCACATGTAAGCTCACATTTTAGATTGTGAGCCCCTTAAGAGCTTAATAAATGCTTACTGACCAAAAAAAGAGAGATAATTATTAAATTTTTAATATAAACTTTTATACAACTTTTGTGTGCTTATGTTTTTATTTTTATTTTTTTTACTAAACTTGGAAACAAGCAAACACTAAAAATTAGCATGTGATTTATTGTTTTGATTAACTAGTCTTAAGAAAGTAATGAAGAAAATGTTAATGTTTTAAAAAATGATGGGCCTGGAGTCAAGAAGAACTGAATTCAGATCTAGAATGAGATACTAACTGGTCAAATCACTTAATCTCAGTTTTCCTGTAAAATGGGAATAATAATAAAGCATCTACCTCCCAAAGTTATGAATATTAAATAAAAATTGCAAAGTGCTTGCCCCAGTGCATGGGCCTATAGTACAATAGTACTACATATTAAGTCCTATATAAATGTTAGCTGCTAAAAAGTTCTATAAACTTCAATTTTTAGGATTTTTGCTCCTAAGAGTCAATTGTCAAATTTTCAAGTCAAACATTAATGCTTAAAAATTGGTAAATGCTATAAATCAAGATTTGATTCTTATTCTTTAAAGTGTATCATGCATTTTTGAGAGCCAGTTGTTAAACACTGACCACACATCTCTTTATATATACATATACAGATATTAATATGTATAAGCACATATCATGCATAGGCAGATAGATAGATAGATACATAGATAGATAAATAGATGGAGAGATAGGTAGATAAATAGTTGGATGAATGTGTGATAGATAGATAGATAGATAGGTAGATGGATAGGTAGAAAATGGATAGATGAAACACCGATGGATGGATTGATGGATAGATATATAGATATTAGATAGACAGAATAAGATAGATAGATAAATAGATAGATAGATGGATGGATTTGTGGATGGATGGATTTTTTTTGTAACTTTTTATTGACAGAATCCATGCCAGGGTAATTTTTTTACAACATTATCCCTTGCACTCACTTCAGTTCCGATTTTTCCCTCCCACCCTCCACCCCCTCCCCTAGATGGCAAGCAGTCCTATATATGTTGAATATGTCGCAGTATATCCTAGATACAATGTATGTGTGCAGATCCAAACAGTTTTCTTGTTGCACAGGGAGAATTGGATTCAGAAGGTAGAAATAGCCCTGGAAGAAAAACAAAAATGCAAACAGTTTACATTCATTTCCCAGTGTTCTTTCTTTGGGTGTAGCTGCTTCTGTCCATCATTGATCAATTGAAACTGAATTAGGTCTCTTTGTCAAAGAAATCCACTTCCATCAGAGTACATCTTCATACAGTATCGTTGTTGACATATATAATGATCTCTTAGTTCTGCTCATTTCACTTAGCATCAGTTCATGTAAGTCTCTCCAAGCCTCTCTGTATTCATCCTGCTGGTCATTTCTCACAGAACAATAATATTCCATAACATTCATATACCACAATTTACTCAACCATTCTCCAATTGATGGGCATTCATTCATTTTCCAGTTTCTAGCCACTACAAACAGGGCTGCCACAAACATTTTGGCACATACAGGTCCCTTTCCCTTCTTTAGTATCTCCTTGGGGTATAAACCCAGTAGGAACACTGCTGGATCAAAGGACATGCACAGTTTGATAACTTTGGGGGCATAATTCCAGATTGCTCTCCAGAATGGTTGTATTCGTTCACAACTCCACCAACAATGCATCAGTGTCCCAGTTTTCCCGCATCCCCTCCAACAATCATCATCTTAGCCAATCTGACAGGTGTGTAATGGTGTCTCAGAGTTGTCTTAATTTGCATTTCTCTGATCAATAATGATTTGGAACACTCTTTCATATGAGTGGTAATGATTTCAATTTCATCATCTGAAAATTGTCTGTTCACATCCTTTGACCATTTATCAATTGGAGAATGGCTTGGTTTCTTATAAATTAGAGTCAGTTCTCTATATATTTTGGAAATGAGGCCTTTATCAGAACCTTTAACTGTGAAGATGTTTTCCCAGTTTGTTGCTTCCCTTCTAATCTTGTTTACATTAGTTTTGTTTGTACAGAAGCTTTTTAATTTGATGTAATCAAAATTTTCTATTTTGTGATCAATAATGGTCTCTAGTTCATCTTTAGTCACAAATTTCTTCCTCCTCCACAAGTCTGAGAGATAAACTATCCTATGTTCCTCCAATTTGTTTATAATCTCATTCTTTATGTCTAAATCATGGACCCATTTTGATCTTATCTTGGTATACAGTGTTAAGTGTGGGTCCATGCCTAATTTCTGCCATACTAATTTCCAGTTATCCCAGCAGTTTTTGTCAAATAATGAATTCTTATCCCAAAAGTTAGGATCTTTGGGTTTGTCAAACACTAAATTGCTATAGTTGACTATTCTGTCTTGTGAACCTAACCTGTTCCACTGATCAACTAATCTATTTCTTAGCCAATACCAAATGGTTTTGGTGACTGCTGCTTTATAATATAGTTTTAGATCAGGTACAGCTAGGCCACCTTCATTTGATTTTTTTTTTCATTAATTCTTTTGAGATTCTTGACCTTTTATTATTCCATATGAATTTTGTTGTTATTTTTTCTAGATCATTAAAATATTTCTTGGAAGTCTGATTGGTATAGCACTAAATAAATAGATTAGTTTAGGGAGTATTGTCATCTTTATTATATTCGCTCAACCTATGCAGGAGCACTTGATATTTTTCCAATTGTTTAAGCCTGACTTTATTTGTGTGGAAAGTTTTTTGTAATTTTGCTCATATAATGTGGATGGATGGATTAATAGATAGCAAAATCATTAGATCTGGTAGTATAGTCCAGTGTTCAAGGACTCCAAAGCCAATAATTTTAAAATAACATCACACAAAAATCATTTTGCATTTGCCACTTCTCTCATTTGTCCCACTGAATCCTTGTGGTTATTGTTGTTCAGGCATTTCAGTCATGTCTGGCTATCCATGACCCCATTTGGGATTTTCTTGGCAAAGACACTTGGAGTGGTTTGCCATTTACTTCTTCAATTTATTTTACAGATCAGGAAACTGACGCACACAGGATTAAGTGACTTGGCCAAGGTCACACAACTAGAACATGTCTGAGGTCGGATTTGAACTCAGGAAGAGGAGTCTTGACTCCAGGCTCTATGCATTATGGCACCATCTAATGGTCCCCTCTGTATCCTGAAGGTCCCGAAAGACCCAATGCCAGTTCAACCACCTCTAGGAAAACTTTTTTATTCATATCCCCCCAGGATCCCTCCCCTGAACTCTTCCAGTATTAAAAGCTAAGAAAGAAGATAATATAAAAAAGTGTAGAACTGGAAAATGTGAAAAAAGTTACTGAGAGGTGAAGGAGAATGAACATGGAATGGAGAATGAAGAAATCACTGCATTCTTCAGAGATAGGTTCAGTAGACTGCTAGGGATGAAAGTCACATATTGGAAAGTTGAAAAGAAAGTGAGTAGGGAGGAAAGGCACCAAATAGAAATGATTTTAAAAAGTTGAACTCAATAAAGAGGAGATAGAGAGAGAGACAGAGAAAGACAGAGAGAGACAGAGACAGAGAAAGACAGAGACACAGAGAGACAGATAAAGAGAGAGAGACAGAGAGAATTATGACTTAAAATAAAAACATAATAAATGATAAAACATTTATTTAGTACTTAGTATCTAGTAGTAGACTACTACTAGGTCTGCATCTCAAAGAGATCATAAAAGAGTGCTCTCTTGATGGTGGCAAAGAATTGGAAACTGAGAGGATGTCCATCAATTGCAGAATGGCTGAACAAATTGTGAATATAAATGAGATAGAATACTATTGTTCCATAAAAAATGATGAACAGGCAGATTTCAGAAAAACCTGCAAAGACTTACATGAACTGATGGTGAGTGAAGTGAGCAGAACCAGAAAAACACTGTACATACTAATAATATCCATGTTGCACAGATGATCAACTTTGATAGATTTTGCTCTTGTCAGTAATACAATGACCTAAGATAATTCCAAAAAACTCATGATGAAAAAATGCTATCCATATCCAGAAAAAAGAACTATCAAGTCTGAATGCAGATTGAAGCATAATATTTTCACTTTTTTCCCCGTCTCATAAATTTTCTCTTGCAACATGTCTAATTTGGAAATGTTTAATATGATTGTACATGTATAACCTATATCAGATTGCTTGCTGTCTTGGGAAGGAGAGAAGAAGGGAAGGAGAAAAAATGGAAATCAAGATATTACAAAAGTAAATGTTGAAAATTAACAAATAGTTTTAAAGGGAAATAGCTGAGAAGCCCTTCTTGGGACTTCAGTTTTCTCAAGTATAAGATGAAGGAAAGGATTATCTGACCCTTCTAAAATTCTGTGAGTCTATGAGTTCAGAGAATGAAGAATTTAGAGAACTTGGAGAAACCTGGAAAGACTTCATGGAGTAGGAAGGACTTGAACAAAGTCTTGGAAGATTCAGCACAAGAAGCTACACATCATAGGGACTCATTAACGACATGATAAAGATGAGCAGATGGAATGATCAAATAAATGATCTTTATGCTGGGAATAGAATAACAAAAAAATCTGCTTCTGATGTGCAGCTGAGTGTTGCATCCAGATATGTGACAAAAGCATTTGTAGCCATAATTTCACTAGACCGTCTTGGCATGTCTTCTGTATCATAGGGTTGTAGCATCATCTAGTTCTGCAGTCACTTCAGTTACCACAGCTTCTCTACCCTCCATTACCTTGCTTGATAGAATTTAGATTGTGGCACCAGGTCTTATAGCACTGAACCATTTAAAAGCCATTCTTAAGGACTTATAGTGTTCCTATACTTCCTTTCTCTTATTAGCCTTCATATGCTTCCATGCTCCCCATAAAGCCATCTTAGGCAGGATTGTTGTGTTGTTTTAAAAAAATTTAAATAGGGAGGAAAGTTCAAGGATAGGCTTGCTCTTAATAAGATAGTAAGGATAGTAAGCTCTCAATAACTGCTTTATCGTTCATCATGCTATCCCCTCAAGCCACAGTTCCAATAGCAGGATGAAATTATTATCTTGGTGACAATATAGCAGTACCTTTGTGCTTAACCCCTTAATCAACAGGCTGCAAAGGACATTTGAAAGACTCCTCTGTAAAAATAAGAAGATTGGTCTGGACAGCCTCTGTGGTCCCTTCCATTGGCTGTAAAAAATGGAGGTTCTAGGAAAAAACATCCAATAGAGAAAGATAACACAGGATAACAAAAGGTATTGCACAAAAAAAATTTTTAAAAAACCCACAAATATTCTTCCTTCAAATTTTGGTAGTGAGCAGCTTGCCAAGGCAGGGCTGAAATTCTATTATCCTATGAAAATATATCCTACAAATTAACAGCTATGGGACTTTAAGAGAGAATGTTTAATTCTTTTTGAAGCCCATCCTTGATCCCAAGAAAATAATGATCTCTCCATATTTTACAGTTTTTTTACACTTAAAATATAATATTAGTTGTTATATTACACTGTGTTCTTATCCTTTTTTAAGATGGTAAGAAGGAAGATATTGTCTTACCTATAATTTGTGTCTTTCCTAGATCCTAACAGAGGGCCCACACACACATTATCAATAAATGCATGAGATTGCATAATATTGTTGATATTGCAAAATTAACCACAGTGGGGCCACTGAGAGAAAAACACTTTGTAAATCTTAAAGTCTTATAGGAAGTGAGTAATTATTATTATATCTGCATAGATTTCAGTGTATATATGCTATTTCCTCAAGCCATGTAGGATGAAATGATTATTTTGTTGACAACATAGCAATACCTTCATGTACATATCTATGCACATATAGATATAAATATAGACATAGGTACCAATATCTCAAGCTTTAACCTTCCCTCTGACATTCAGTCTATCTATGGAATATTTCAAGTTGGATGTCCCTGAGATATCCAAAATTCAATGTGTCCAACATTGAGTTCATTATATTTCCCCCGAAAACTTCTCTATTTCTTTGCTTCATTTTTCTTTTTTCTTTCTTTCTTTCTTTCTTTTTTTTGAGGCAATTGGAGTTAGGTGACTTGCTCAAGGATAAACAGCTAGTAAGTGGCAAGTGTGTGAAGCTAGGTCTGAATTCAGGTGTCCGTGACTCCAGAGCTGGTGCTGTAGCCCCTGCAGCACTTAGCAGCCCCTTTTTATTTCTTTTCAAAAGCAACAACATTTTTTTAGACTCCCAGGTCTATGAAACTTAACTCCTCACTTTCCCTTATCCCACACAACCAATCAGTTATCATTTTTTTCTTTTTCTACATAGATGATGTCTCTTGTAACTGATATCTTTATCCAAAGCTATCACTTAATTTGGGGCTCTTACAATTTCTTTCTTAAATTATTACCAAAGTTTTTTTTTTTGTAGAACCAACATTTCTGAAGGCCCTGCCATCTAAACAAAAGCCTTACTCCTGCAAAATGAAGTAAGCAGAGCCAAAAAAAAGTATATACAATCATTAAAAGGGAAATACACACACACACAAAGAAAATAATGGTACAAAACTATAGCTCAAAAGAAGAGATATATCTCTTTAGACAACTGGGAGGTCCATAATTGTAGTACATTGCACCCCTCCCAAATTCTATTCTATTCCCAACTGAACAAGCTCTATCTGTTCCTCATACAAACAATACTCTGTCTTCTATTTCGGTCCTTTTCAATAGCTTTCCTGCATGCTTGAAATGTACTCACATCTACCTCACAGAAAATGTTTACTAGCTGTGTGACCCTAGGAGAGCCATTTAACCTGTCTCTGCCTCTGCTCCCTCATCCATAAATTGATGATAATATAAGCAACTACTTCCTAGGATTATGTGAGAATAAAATGAAATATCTGTAAAGAGCTTTGCAAACCTTAAAGCGCTATGGTTTCATTTGTGTAGGGAACTCTCAATACTCTACAGTTACAATCTGAGAGAGTTATATCTTTAATAAACATCCGAAATAAAGAATAGAGAATTGGCTTCAGAATCGGGAAGAGCTGGATTCAAGTCCCCCCCAGATATAGTCTCTGTAAGATGCTGGGCACATCCTTTGACTTTCTGGAAAAGATCTGAAACCATTCAAAAGAAAACCAGATAGATGAAAGTTGCCTATTGTATAGTTGATAGTGTATTTATAATCAATAGAATTGTCCATCAGAAAGCCCATGTGGACTGAACAGTGTCAATAGACAAGAGTTGAGGGCCAGAGTTGAACAAAAGGGGAAGAATGGATAGATTTCCTTTAAGAAATTTCCAAGTCCCTTTTCTGACCTCAGACATCCTCAGGAACAAAGGCCAACATTATACTGGTTTTGCTATGTAGCAGCAAGGAAATATGGAATACAATTGTCTCCAGAGAATCAAATACCACAGAGGGAACAATAGAGGGGTACATGGCAGGGATGAAATTGTAAAAACATACAATCAAAGAGAAACTTTAAAGAAAAGGAGCTTGACATTCATAAGATAGTGTGATTTATCAAGAGTGCTGACATGCAATCTATGGTTAGGTCATATAAAAGCTTTTCCAAATTTAGTAGATCCATGACCTTATCTGATTCTCATAATCAATCTATGTTAACTAATGATAGTGATAATAGTAAATAGATTTATGTCAGACAGGTTGCAGCACAGTGGAGAGAGGACTGGACTTGGAGTCAGGAAGATTCATTTTCCTGAATTCAAATGCAACGTCAGACATTTACTAGCTAAATGACCCTGGACAAGTCACATAACCCTGTTTGCCTCAGTTCCTTCATCATTAAAATGAGCTGGAGAAATGATAAATGACTTCAGAACTTTGTCAAGATAATCCCAAAAGGGTCACAAAGAGTCAGACTACTAAACAGATGTATACTATGTTTTGAAGTTTACAAAGCAGTGTGTATGTATGTGTGTGTGTATGTGTGTGTGTATGTGTGTGTCTGTGTGTATAAAATCTTATTTAGTCATCCAAACGACCCTGGCAGGTGAGTTGTTATTGTCCCTATCAAGTAAGATAATATTTGTAAAGCATTTAGCACATCATTTCCAATATAATAAGTTCTTAATAAATGCTTATGTCCTTCCTTCTTTTCTTTTTGAAGAAAAGAAACTGAGGTATAGAAAAACAAAGGGACTTTTCCAAAATTAACCAGGAGTCAAAAATTGAGGACAGAGATTGTTTTATTCTTTGTACTTTTATCCTCAGGGCCTAGCACTGTGTTGATTGATTTAACTTCAAAGCCTTCATTCAGATTCCTCCTCTGGAGCTTAAACTCCATGATTTCAAAGATATTTTCCAACTCCAACTTCCAATAGTCTGATATTCCTTCCACAGCCTCCTGACATTCTAAGGTTTTTTTTAAGTATCCTCGAAGCTCTAAAATTTTAATAATGGCCTTATTAAAAAGGGAAGCGGGGGAAGAATAAAAGCACAAGCTGAAGTTCTCCTCCCTCTTTGTAATTCCTCCTTCTCTTAAGTCTACCACCTATAAAACGAGGAGAAGAGGATGCTGGGAATATGAAATGTCTAATCAGGTGCAACACATTCCTACCAGGAAGGGAGGAGAGAAATGGGACTATGACAGATCATGCCCACAGTGCCAGATAAATTGAGCTGAATCCATACCGAGAGCAAACCTAAGGATGTGGTGATAAATCAGCCCTGGAGAGAGCAGAGGTGTTAGTTTCAGTGAAATGAACTTGATCAAAAGATGAACAGCTGGACATCAATTCCATTCCAGACCAGCAGACACAGGAAGAGCGAGCCCATCTTACATTCTCTGGCAGGTACAAGCGATGCTGAAACCAGGGGTAAGTGTGATCCATGACTCAAAAAATTCAGTCAGGGAACTAAATCAGAATGCCGTGCTCTTGTGTAACTACTAGCAAAGGACAAGACTTTGATATAGGGAACTCCATAGCAAGAAAACCACCTGTGCCACAAATGGAAACTTCGACCTACTGGGAACAAACATTTCCTAAGCACCTATTAAATGCTAGGCACTGTGTTAAGTACTTTATTAATATTATCTCTTTTAAAATTGTTTGCAGCAATCTCTATAAGGTAGTGCTGCTATTATCCCCATTTTACAGATGAGGAAACTGAGGTAGATGTTAAGGGACATGCCCAAAGTCACACAGCTAATAGGTTCTGGGAACATATTTGCTCTCAGATCTTTCTGACTCCAGCTCCAGTATTCTATCCCCTGTGCTACCCAGCTGAGCTAGTATATGTCAGAGGTGGTCCTTAAATCCAAGTTTTCCGGATTCTGGAGCTGATTTGTATAACCGGTATGGCTATATGGTCCCAAAAGTCCTGGTGTAGTTTTAACATCCTTCCTTATGATCTTTCTCCAGTGTCTCATCTTGGCATGAAAAGGAATCAAAGTTCTCCAAGGCCATACTAGTGGGACACAGGTTCTGACAGTTCCTTCCCAGACAGAAAAGTGTTGGATACAGGCTCAGATACAGGCTACCAGCCTACCAACTGAGGGCCAAGACAGCTAAGTGAGGAGAGGGTCACTCATTGCTTTTCCTGACTCTTGATTTCTCTTAATGATAACCCCATTTCCTGGAATCTCAGAGATCTTTTCAGATTTTAACTATCTTTCATGCCTCAGCCTTTAACTATGTCTCTATCTTCATCCCATTCTTTCATTTTGAGATGAGTTATTATTTTACTATTATAGTAACAACTAATTATTAAATTGGGATTCAGGATTTTCTTCTTTATTTCCTCATGTAGGCCCAAGTCCTGTAAAAGATCATTTTATGAAAGATATGACTGATTGATGAGATTGCTTGTAGCCCTCAGAAAACATGCTCTTCAATCTTGGGCAGGATCCCACCCACCCAGGAGAACTTACTTCTGTTTAGTCCCTTCCACATCTTTGACTTTCCCAGTTGGAGTTTTGATATATTCCAGAGTGGCATAAGAAATTAAATGAGAATTTTGTGGAAGCCACAGACAACACAGAGCCTATGACCAATTACTTAACCTACACTTAATGATAAAGTGTCATAAACACCCCATGAAAGGAAAAAGGGAAATTTCAGCCTTCTTCCTTGGCACAAAAGAAGAGCCAAAAAATTTTGCCCCAACTTCTGTGATTCGGAAGCTATAATCGTAAACAGAGTGAATTTTTATCCTAGGGAAAGGAGCCCTGTCTTTGTACCTCTCCATTAGAGTTTAGGGTGACTCCACTCATGAATTAAAAACTAACCAGATTGATCTGAATGGAGATGTATTCCCCTCCCCAGATTGCCAGAAGTGGCAGAGTTTCATGATCAAGCCACATTTTCAACAGGAGTAAATGAAAACTTCTAGCTCACCTCCTCAATAAATGTCCATCAATCAGGATTGATTTTTCACTTGTCAGGGGCAATCCCTTTCAAAAAGTATTTAAAGCTCTTGGGGTCTCCATGGGCTTATCTTTGGTTACCCAGGGAACCCACTGACCATCAGTTTATTGATTGTCCATCAGCATAATCAATAAATTGATTAATTAACCCTTAACAGTCTCTCAAATTTTTCATTTATTACAATTTCTGCTCTCACAACCCCTACCCTAGCTGACTCCTCCATTATTGTTCACCATGACAGTTATAATGGAGCAAATCCAGTAGAAAATTAACTCCTGAGGGCAGAAATTCTGGGTTTTGTTATTACTGCTTTGTTTTTGTCTTTGCATCCTTACCCAATTAGCACACTGTCTGACACATAGTTGGTGCATCAAGCTTAATGAATTCTTGTTGATTTAAATTGAATTCCTAACTGGTCTCTGAACTCCCAATCTCCTCCTATTCCTTCACATTATATTCACCGATACTTTAATTTTCCCAAATTTATTGTTCTGATTACATCTCTCTTCTAATTAAAAACCTTCTGTAACTTCCTATTTCCTACCAATCAAGTTATGGATGTATTAAACACATGTATACATGTACACTCACAATTCCTTTTTCTCCTTAAAAAAAAATATATATATATATACTGGGTATGGGGAGAATTCTGGGAAGATGAAGGGTTAGATTGGTAAATTTCAAACTCTTCCGATTTCCCCCAAAAAAATCAACAAATTTACACATCAGGGCAAATATAGATTCATGAAAAATCAGGAAGACAGTAGAACAGAAGTCTTCCTGATACAACTTGAGAAGATCTGAAGAAAGACCTAGCTCCACAGAAACACCAACTGGGGAATTCTAGGATATGCTGGTTGTGACAGGAGCCTCAGCAGGAACCACAGAGACTTTCACCTCCCAGATTGTTTGTGGAGTTAGGGTCTGAATCTAAGCTGACTGAGGGAACTTGGCTGATTTGGAATGCCAGGCCCAGCTGTGCTGCTGAGATGTGACCCTGAGAAAAAAGGAACTGCCACTGGATGATTGCCGAAGCAGGGGGCAGGGACGCTGCTGGTTGCAGACCTTTGATGAAGGGTAAAGCTTTTGGTTTGGGGTTCCTAGTCAGAGTGGGGAGCTAATGGGAAGCTAGAGATACCATCTCCCCACCCCAGGATTAGAGGAGCTTACACTAATACTTCTTATTAAAAAAAAATAAGCTGGCAAAGAAGAAAGAATCCTACCATTGAAATATATTATGGGAGCAAGGAAGACCAAGATTTCATCTTCAGAGGAGGACCCTGAAGTCAAAAAAGCTTCCACCCCAAAGAGTAATGCAAAATGAGCCCCTTCCCAGAGAGAAATTATCAAAGAACTCAAAAAAAGAATTTAGAAGTCAAATAAGAGACACTGAGGAAAAAATTAAAAATAAAAATAAAAATCATCCAAGGAAAACAAAAAGATTATGAAAAAAGTTATCCAACTAGAAAAGGAAATATAAAGTTTCAAAGAAGAAAATCACTCTGAAAATTAGAATTGGGCAAGAGGAAACCAGTAAATCTATGAGAGACCAAGAAATAACAAAGCAGATTATAAAGAATGAAAAAATAGAACAAAATGTGAAACATAAGAAAAGCAACAGAACAGATTAAGAAGAAAAAATATAAGAGTAATTGGACTGCTTGAAAATTGCGACCAAACAAAGGACAGTGACACAACATTGAGAGAAATAATCCAAGAATATTGTTTTGGAGTGATAGAACATGAAGGGAAAGTAGAAATAGAAAGAAAAAAATCCACTGATCATCACCTCAAAAGCAATCCAAATATGCTGGAGCTACAATTTGAATTGTACAAAAATTAGCAGCTACAATAAAAGACTGCAGGTCCTGGAATCATACCTACCAATAATCAAAAGAACTAGGGCTCTGGCCAGAAATGTCATATCCAGCAAAATTATCTATTATATTGAATGAGAAAAAATGGACATTCATTTGAACCTGCAGATTTTCAGGATTTTCAGCCAAGCTTGAATTTAGCAAAAAAAATTTAACATATAAGAACCAATATCAAAGAGCAATTTCAAGGAGTTCAACATGAATAAATTGTTTATTTTTTACATAGGAAATTTATAACATTTGTTTAAGATTGACATTAATAATACAACTCAACAACAACTTAAAACAAAGATTGGGGCAAAGTTAAGGTAAAAATAGCAATTATATCATACAAATCAGGTACAGAAGAAGAATAGACACAGGCATTAGAGGGGAGAGGAAGGCTCCTAGTTCTGAAAATCTACTCACATTGGAAATGAGTTAAATAGGCACCACTACACATATACAATGAAGGCTATAGCACCCTCCAAAATCTATAAAGAAATAAGAGGGAGGGATGGGCAGACAGTGAAGTAAAGGCTAAGGGAAGAAGACAAAGGAGAAAATTCGGGAAAAAATACTGATATGATAATGAAAAAAGTCAGCAATTTTGAAATTTTTGAGACAGTTCATTCTAAATCATCTTAGGAGCTAAAAAAATAGGAGCTAAGGTGTAACTTTAAAGTTCACAAAACATCTTGAATATATGATTTCATTCAATAAGAAAGAAAATGTTACTTTACAGATTGTAGAAGTTAACTATAAAATATCAGGTTGACATAGGTTAAATATAACACTAAATAATTTTGGTAGCCATTTCTGGGAGTTAGGGGGAGGGGAGGAGGAAATTTACATAATAACTTTGTTGTATATTTAAAAGGAACAAAATTTACAAATAGTAGAATTGTGGTTTCATGTACAATTATCTTTTATTACACAATATTATGAAAATGTTTGTTTTATTCCATAAACTTTATTAATTAATTTTCAAAAGAAATTAATTTGTATTGCTCTACAAAAAAATAAAATAAACATATAATATGCCAGAGTTATCAAATTCCCCAAAGGTACCTAACTGAGTGCTTGCAAATGAGATGAAAATGTAATTAGCAAATGCTTAACAAAATAAAAAAAAAATATAACACAACCTATATAAGGTTGGTCATGGTTTTCTAAGTCAATATGGGGCTCACAGGTATGGTATGGACAGCAGAAATGGTGTGTAATCTTGGAGGAAAAGCACTAGGATTAAGCAGCAGGAGCCTGGCCAGCAGGTTATTGCACTGATCCAGATTTTAGGTGATGTACTTGCACCAGGATGGCTTCAGCATGAGCCATTAAGTGGAAAAAAAATAATGCTTTGCAGAGCCAGAGCTCCAACCCAGTACAATGCACTTTCCGCTACCTCTCTCTGCTTGTCATTAAAAATTACTCCTGTTTGAGAGAGACTATCTCTCAGGCTTCATGTTAGTGAATGAAACATATTTCATCTAGCCTGAATTCCTGCAAGAAAGATGGCATGCACTTTCTGGAGTAATATGTCTGCACCCGAACCTATCTGAGTGATGTGAACTGCAAACAAATATTGTAAAACTTACCTTGTAAAAGACTTAACTCATAAAATTTCAATTTTCTGAATCACTTGTAACACTCGCTGGGGAAAATCAGTTTCAATTATATCCGTAGTTTAATTTGTTTATTTGTGCATGAAATACACAAAGAGCAAATAACTCTTTTCACCACTGAGCTGTAACCCAAGGGGAATATACATATATTCATATATATTGCGGTGTATATAAATATATATGGATCTCAGTATATTTATGCAGCAACAACTAACAATGCTCCGAGGCACTGGCAAGACATCTGTGTCGATTAAAATAACAAAATATGAAATTCATATTAATTTTCTATTTAATCAGAATTTGCATTTCAAATTAATGACTAAGTTTATTCAGGTTTCTCACTGCCTGTCATCTAAATCCTATCAATCAATCAGTATTGTCTTCTATCTTGGGCAGCCAGGTGATAAGAATCTTGAACAAAGAAGAAGGGCTCATTGAGTTGAGAATATAGATGCAGTGAACTGGAAAGAGCTTTGAACTTGAGGTTATAGAGGTTCATTCAAGTCTAAACCCTAACACCTATTAAATGTGTGACCTTGAACATATCATAGTTTTCGGTGGGACTTTTGTCACCATCTAAACCCAACTCATGGTTTTACAGAGGATGTAAGTCCTAGAGTGACTTCCCAACATAACATTGGTAATAAGTGCAAGATCAAGATTCTTCCCAGGTTTTCAGATTCTAAATTCTTTACACCTTTTGCTTCACCAGGTCTCTTGTCTCTGAGTCTATTTCTTCAGTTTTGACATGGAGACAGTAACACTTGCACTGGCTGACTCAGAGCTATTGGGAAGATCTGGTGAAATTATGTCCGGTGAAATTTTATGAACCTGGAGTCAGGAAAGCCTGAGTTCAGATCCAGCCATAGACCCTCACTCACTAGCTATGTGAGTGTTTGGTAGGTCACTTAACCAGTCTTCCTCAGTTTCCTCAATTGAAAAATCAGAACAATAGTCCCTACCTCCCTACCTGTGAAGATGAAATGAGATACTGTTTGTAAAGCATTTAGCGCATAGTAAACATTTAATAAATATTCCTCACCACGCTCCTAGAAGGCAGAAACTGTTTCATGACTTTATGTTCTTAAGACAGTGACTATAATCTAAGACAGGGGTCCTCAAAATATGGACCAGATGCAGCAGCTGAGGACGATTATCCCCCTCACCCAGAGCTATGAAGTTTCTTTATTTAAAGGCCCACAAAACAAAGTTTTTGTTTTTACTGTAGTACGACCCTCCAACAGTCTGAGGGACAGTGAACTGGCCCCCTGTTTAAAAAGTTTGAGGACCCCGAAGAAGTAGCTGTTCAAATGAATATTGAATTGAATTGTAAAGGCTATCTTCAGAAAGATGTGTGATAAAAAGAAAAGTGGGTTAGCCATGTATTGAGATAGCTGAATGGGAGTCATGTATCAAGACTACTCTGGCCCCTAGCTTATTGTAGAAAGTTTAGAGAACATGGACAGAACTCATACAGAAGGCAAAGGTATGGGTATGCATTTGTCTGCACTATGAAAAAGAATATTCACATGTATGAAACCACAAAGTTATCTAACTGAGGGAAATAAGGATATTAATCTAACTCTCTTTTGTTCTGCTTAGATAATACCTGGAAAATTATGTTCATTTCTGAACTTCACATTTTAGGAAAAACTTAGAGAAATGCTAGGGGATCTAGAAGATGGAAACTAAGGTGGTTAAGAGGACTTTGAACCATATTATCTTTGAATCAAGTTAAGGATCAAGGGAATTCATAATAGAATAAGAGCTGCCATTAGGAAGTGTCAGTACTCATTGTTCTTGGTCCCAAAAAGATCAGAATAAAGTTGGTGGTGGAAGTTACAAAGGGACAGATTTATTGACATAAGGGAAAACTTCCTACCTATTAGAACTGTTTCAAAGTGCATTGGGGTACTTGGGTAAATAGGGAACATCACTACATATCTTCAGTTGTTGGGTATATTTGTAGGGGATTGCTGTTTTATTCTTGTATTGGCTGGTCTACATCTCTGAGACCCTATGATTTTAAAGCAAATGGTGAATTTTCCAATTGGTGATAAAAAATTAGTATAATTAAGAAATGATGAAGACATGCAGACCAAAGTATTCAAAAGACATCAGTGGGAAAGGGAGCTTGAACTCAATCAATAAGAACTGGCAGAGTTTGAATGGCAAGAAAAACAGAAAGGGGACAGGAAAGGTAATGTGGGAGGAGCCAGCTATTAGGTTGTAATTGAGAGATAATCTAAAATGAATAAAATCATTGGGTGAAAGAGATACTAAATAAGGGAAAGGGACCTGTATGTGACAAAATGTTTGTGGCAGCCCTTTTTGTAGTGGCTAGAAACTGGAAAATGAATGGATGCCCATCAATTGGAGAATGGTTGGATAAATTGTGGTATATGAATGTGATGAAATATTTTGTAAGAAATGACCAGCAGGATGGACACAGAGAGGCTTGAAGAGACTGACATGAATTGATGCTGAGTGAAATGAGCAGAACCAGGAGATCATTATACACTTCAACAACAATATTGTATGAGGATGTATTCTGATGGAAGTGGATTTCTTCAACAAAGAGAAGATCTAATTCAGCTCCAATTGATCAATGATGGACAGAAGCAGCTACACCCAGAGAAAGAACACTGGGAAATGAGTGTAAACTGTTTGCATTTGTGTTTTTCTTCCCAGGTTATTTTTACCTTCTGAATCAAATTCTTCTTGTGCAACAAGAGAACTGTTCCGTTCTGCACACATATATTGTATCTAGGATATACTGTGGCATATTTAACATAGGACTGCCTGCCATCTAGGGGATGGGGTGGAGGGAGGGAAGGGAAAAGTCAGAACAGAAGTGAGCACAAGGGATAATGTTGTAAAAAAAAAACTACCCATGCATATGTACTGTCAATAAAAAGTTATAATAAGAAAAATAAAAATTAAATTAAAAAATAAATCATTGGGTGAGAATTAAGCAGGGAGTGCACACAGGGAATGAGAATGGCCTGGAGAGCTGAAATAAATAAACTAAGGCCCTGAAAAATCAATTTCAAGGTCACACAGCTAGTTAGATAGTAAGAGATCTGATTATAGAGCCTTGGTCTGCATCTCTTCATCATTTCTTAATTATACTAATTTTTTTATCACCAATTAGACAATTCACCATTTGCTTTAAAATCATAGGGTCTCAGAGATGTGTATATATACATATATATATATATATATATATATATATATAAATACATACATACATATATGTCAGTATAAAAAGTTTTGGCTTTTATTGATCATGTAAGGGGAGAAAGGGCATTGAAGGTTTCTAACTAAGTGGAACAGAGGGTAACATGTTGAAATTAATGATTTAGTATGATTAGCCCAGTAAAAATGTACACGATGGGGACAGTTTTTTCTAGTTTGTATACTTATTAAATATATAATACCATAATTCCCCATTTCATTTCTTAGGAAAAAGCTTCTTCACCACTAAAAAGTCATACTCTAAAAAGCTCAGACTACTATCAGTACTCATGGTAGGAGTTTAATTAATACTTATTAAATAAATGAAATAAGACATGTCCTTTGCCGTGTGAATGCCTTAATTTTGATTAATTAATAATAAAAAGAACAACAACAATAGTGTGGGCCTTGATAATCTCCGTGGTATCTTTCCATTCTAAAAATTTGTACAATTGCTATGGTATACAGTAAAATTGACAAATACAGTTTTCTAAGTTTCTTAACCCTCAATCTATTTTGAGTTCAACTCAAGCCTCACAGTGTTTGGGAAATCTGCCTCCTTACCAAGGCCTCCTTAGTAATCAATCCAGAACCCTTCTGATTTCCCCAATGGCTTGTCTCTTCCTAGTGTTTCCAGAGGCTAATTCCTTCCCAGAATTCCTTGGGAAATTTAAGTTTTTCTAAATCATGAATCCTAAAAAAAATGTTTTCTCAACAGAAAAAAAGGTATAATAATTCTCTTGTAAGAATTAAAGTTTAAAAATCAACATGGAAATGAGTAGCATATTTTTTGCCTTCTCAGAGGATGGGAGGAATGGAAGAAGGGAAGGAATGTGAAATTGAGAAAAAAAAATAAAATTTTAAAATCAACAGAGAAATTATCATTTTGAATGAATCCACTGATATCAAGTTAATAGCAAGAGTAAGAAACCCTAACATAAGAAGTCAAAGGAAAAGGTCAACATTTCTAAGAACCAGGAAGTTCTTAACCACCAAGTTGAGAGAAGCTTTTATCTAATCAGTCAATTTTATAGCTGTTGCTATGTCATAAAGTATGTGTTTCTGTCCTTGACTGTTGCTAATGAAGTGATTTGGCATATATAATAAATATTCATATGTTTGAACAGATAGACTACTTTAGTAGTGTTTCAAGAAATAATAAATTGTTGAGGAAATTCTTAAATGGCTATTCCAACACCTGATTTTATGTAGTATTGTTAGGAAATCTGAATGTTTACCCTACTTGGATATTACCCAATAACAATTCGCTGGTGGTTTTCAAAATTCAAATAGTCACCATAGGCGCCCATCATTGTAAATACTAGTAAACTTAGCATTTCTTATTTATTAAACAAAAATTTTTCACATTCATGATAATGAGTAAATATTATGAAGAATGATAGAATTAGCTTAAGTAAGATCTATAAAATCAGTCAGTTCATTACAAGATGTTTTGAATCACCACAATATTGATTCTTAGTAATAAACCATCCTTTTTTGTTATATATTTTTTAAAACAGGAAACCTCTGAAACATTTAGCATAATCTTATCATAGAAAAAGTATTCATTATGGTCACTCATATTTAAAAACATGTAAATAAAATGTTACAAGGAAAACAGGATAACATTTCAGGAATTCCCTAGAATTCTTAGGAGTTCAAATTTCTTGTTTCCAAATCTTAAAGATTAATGTGTCAAAAATTTGGAAACTATTCCCACTATTATCTCCTCTCTCTTATCTTTAATCATTCCTTGTCAACTGACTTTCCCTGATAATTACAAACAATAATGTGAAATATTTCATTTCAATATTTCATACCTACCCAAACTAAAAATTAATACTTTTAAGCACAAGGACTACTTTCCTTCCTCTTTTTTCAAACTCTTAGACCTAGCACTGTAGTAATAGCTACTTTAGTAGCTACTTGTAACTCTTTAAGTACATGTAGTAGCTCTTTAAGAAACATGTTTCTTTTTTTTGTTTTGTTTTGTTTTTAAATGGAAGCCCCATACAAAGAAAGTGGTACAAGCATTCTAAGGAAGGAGATCCCTTGGGTCTATAAAATATGACAGGTCTTTGGGGGAAGCAAAGGAAGAATCATTAATAGGTTGTGATAGTAAAGGAAATGTTGTACAGGAATCCTGGAGATGGGTGAGAAATTAATGAATCGGAATCTCGTTATGGGACTTCAGAGACATTTACTTCTACAGTATTTGGACAAGATGGAAAACCTGTCATGACTAGAAGTGCTTACCCAAGAAAAGGTCTGACATAATACTGATCATCATTCTTGTTCAGGTAGAGCCCTGGGCAAAATACTAGCATAAGCCAAGTTTGCTGTAGATGAGTCGATGGTTCTTAGAATCACAGGATTTATAGCTAAGAGAAATTTCAGAGACCACAAGGTCCAATTTTCTCATCTTAACGATAAGGAAATAGAGGCCCAAAATGAAGAAGCAAATAATTTACTCAACTTGCTTCTGAAATTCATTTCTTCATCTCTCCATTCTGGAATTCATATCCATGTTTCCTGATCTCTCTTCTCTTTTTCCCTCTGTACCATTTATTGAGTGATCTCATTAGCACAAATGGGATAAATTCCAGTTCTATATATACAGCCCTAGTCTCCCCCTTAGCTTCATTCCAACATCAACAACTACCTAAATGTCCCATAGGCACCTGAAATTCGAAATGACTTTAAAAAAAAGTCATATTATCTTCCCTCCACAAACTTCCTTATAGAGTTTAGTATCAAAGGCACCACCATCCTCCCAGTCACACAGTCTTGTAATCTTAACATCAACCCAGACTCCTCATTCATACTCATCTTGTATATCAAATCTTGTTATTTCTACATTTACAACATCTTTCCTGTTCGCTCCCTTCTCCCCATTTACAGAGCCACCATCCAAAGTTCAGACCTTTCTCTTCTAGCCTAATCTGTTGTGATCACCTTCTAATTTTGATCTCCTTTACTCAACTCTCTCCCCAACTCTAATTTTTTCCATTCTGCTGCCAAAATAATCATCCTAAAGTGCTTTCTGACCATGTCACTTTCCCCACCCCTGTGCCTTTCAATGAATTCCACTGACTCCCTATTACTTCTAAATTAAATTCTTCTAGCTGGCATTTAAAGCTCTTCTTCATTTCCCTTCCTACCTTTTCCATCTTCTTACATCTTATTCTCCTCCATGCACTCTATGATTAAGCTCCTGCAACCTCCTTACTATTCCTCTCATGTGACCATCTATCTTTCATCTCCATATCTTTGCACTGACTGATTCCTAAATAGTCTAAAATGCTCTCTTCATTCATTTCTACAAACTTTCCATTTGTATCAAGACAGGTAGGATCCCTGGAGCTCATTGAATCTTTCCTTTCTATGGAAAAAGAAAGATAATGGGAAATATCCATGGCAAACAGAGGTTGGGAGCACTAGTAAGTAAGCAAATTTTGGAAACCAAGTCCATAGAAATATGAATTAGAAATAACTAGAAGCAGGAGGCAAGGTTTCAGGCTATTAAAGTTTGGTCTAGGAAAACAATGATGGGCTAAGTCGAACAAATTCAATTTATATCTTATAAGTACATAAGCGCTGGCTATGCCCTTTCTCCCAATCTTCTGAGTCTCTTTATAGTCTATAGAATCTTCAGGTAGTTACTACCTTCATAAAACCCTAAGAAAACTATTGGACAGACACCCAGGGAAAGAACTCTGGGAGATGACTATGAACCACTATATAGAATTCCCAAGCCCTCTATTTTTGTCCGCCTGCATTTTTGATTTCCTTCACAGGCTAATTGTACACTATTTCAAAGTCCAATTCTTTTTGTACAGTAAAATAACTGTTTGGATATGTATACTTATATTGTATTTAATTTATACTTTAACATATTTAACATGTATTGGTCAATCTGCCATCTGTCAATGCTGAAAAATTACCTATGCATATATCTTGTAAATAAAAAGCTATAATAAAAAAAAAGAAAAGAAAAGAAAAAAATTTGCAGGGCAGGACACAGGTAGAAGAAGCAGTCCCAGAGATCAGAGCAGCAAATTGACATCAATGTTATATTAAACACACACACAAACACTCATGTTTATGCACACACATATGCATACACACCAAATAAAAAATTATCACTCGCTTATAATTTCTTGCATCAACTTCCCCAGCCCTTGAGTCTCGGCATTACGTTACTCATAATTTCTCTCAGTAAGGGAAACTCCTAGACATCCAAAATAGAAGAAAGCACAGCTGATAAAAATCTTTTAAAAACTGATCTTTGTTGCTATCTTAAAAAGGAAAACTCTAAGTCAGTCAATTAAACAAAATGTTCCTGGAATACTCAGAACTCAGTGACCATATCATTAGTTTGAAAGCCACCTCATCCGAGCTAATAAGTGACATTTTATAGTCTTACACTACATGAATAAAAATTATTTGAGAGACAATGATAATTATCTATGTGAGATGAATTAATATTAGCAAATCTTACACCTCAGCTGGGTCAATCAAAGTGAAATGTCAAACTTTGTTCAAAGTATTAGGTAAATCATAGCGTATGTCTGTAAATTCAGCTAACAGACCAGAAGCAATCATAATAATGCTTTGTTCTTTGAAGGATCCATAATTTCAGTGATGTGAGCTCTCCTTCCACAGTTGCACATCATAAGCATTGCACATTTTCTCATCCTGTACAACTTTTCTTTTCTTTTCCTTTCTTTCTTTTCCTGTCCTTTAAAAGATCTACCCAATGCACAGAAACCTTTCTCTGGCTCTTCAAATACTTCACAGATAAACTACTGACTATGCAAACTAAGGAGGGAAAGAATAGAAAGGCCTAATATATACCAAGATATCAATAGCTGTTCTCTTTGTAGGAGCAAAATGCTAAAAAAAAAAAAAAAAAAAAAAAAAAAGTTAGAGAAAAATTGAACAAACTGAGGCATATGAAAGCAATAGAATATGATTGATCAATAAGAAATAATTAAAGCAATGAGTTCAGAGAAATTTGGGAAGACTTATGAACTGTGATGTGAGCAAAATGATTTATGCAATAATTATATAATAATTTATATAATGATCATATGACAATTTAAACAATAACAACACTCTAAAATAGACAACTTTAAAACACTGAAGAATTGTAATAAATGCAATGACCAGTCATGATTCTCAAGAACCAGTGATGAAGAATACTACCCAACTTCTGATAGAGAAGTGAAGAGAATTTTTTCAAAATGAAGAAAAAGATATGGTTTGGGACATGATTAATGTGAGAATTTCATTTTGTTTGACTATATATACTTGTTATGAGAAATTTGTTTTTCTTTTTTTTTTCTTTTCAATGAGAAGGAGCAGAGGAGAGGAAGAGAAATAAATGCTTGTTAACAGAAAGGTTATGGGTTTTTATGGAATTTTTTTTCTTTTTTAAAGATAAGTGTAGCTAGGTGGTACAAGCTCAGCTAGGTGGCACAGTGCATAGAGCCTCCAGGTCTGGGGTCAAAAAGACTCATGTGCTTGATTTCGAATCCTGCCTCACATACTTACTAACCGTGTAATTCTGGACATGTCACTTAGCCCTGTTTGTCTCAGTTTCCTCAACTGTAAAATGAGCTGGAGAAGAAAATGACAAACCACTCCAATATCTTTGCCAAGAAAATTCCAGTTTCACTCACAAAAAGTCAGACATGATTGATCAACAACAATGGAATATTGTTATGCAGTGAGAAATTATGAATAAAAATGATGCGAGGCACTGTGGAAAGAGATCTGGATTTGGAATAAGAGTACCTGATTTTAATATATACAGTGACTACAACAATGTAAATGAAAAGAATAACCACCAAAAAAATTAAAAAGTGAATGTTGCAAATTAGACAGAACAATCATGTCTCCAAAGAAAAAATATTAGAACACACCTCCAAATCTACCCCTTTACAGAAATAGGAGATCCACAGTAGGTGTGTAGTGTATATATTCTCCAACTTTTAGGAGGCCCACTGATTAATTATGCTGATTTTTCCTTTTCTTTTTATTTCTCATTTTCTGTCTTTAGAAATACTTCTGAAAAGTATTTCAATACTTTTTATTTGAGATGATTCTGTAGGAAGGAAGGGGGAAGGGGGAAACTCTTGTAAAAACAAAAGCAAAATATAGTAATAAAAACTTATTTTTTAAAAAAGAAAAATTCAAAAGAATATCTAGTATTAAATTTTGACTCTGCTACTTGTGTGAATTTGGGCAAGTTACTTAGCCTCTCTAGTTTTCTAAATGAGGTCCTTGGACTAAATAACTACTAAGTTTCCTTCCAAAGCTAAATTTAGTCTATTACAATCTTATGAATAGAAGAAATTCAGAGAAACAAAGGAGATTTGTATAAACAGAAGCAGAGAAAAATAAACAGAACCATAGTTCATTGTCACATGTGCTTACTGAACTGATTATTCTTAAATTGCTTTTCTTTGTTACCAAAGAGAGGGGTTATAAAGGAAGTGGAAGAGACCTCAGAGGCCATTAGATCAAATGCTTCATTTTACAGCTAAAGAGTTCACAAACATAGTAATCATCAAAGGTGATATTGGAACCTGACTTGAGTCCTGACTCTAGAAACCAGGCTCTTGAGGATCCTAGATCTGTATGGAGAACAATGTTCACTCCAAGTATTATGTAAGAAAAAAAATTTGTTGCTCTTACTCAGGGTCCTCCCCTCTCCTCTGAATCTTCTCCAAAGTACAGCAAGGACCTTTGGTTTTCCAAGGCTATGTTGGGAGTACACAAGCTTTCTCAGATCCTGCAGGTTTGAGTGTGGACTCACCCACCACAGGCTGGACATCTTTCACTCTGTGATCACCAAAGCTAAGTTCAAAGAGGCAGGCATATCATCATAATGGCCCAACTGGTAAAAGGGAAGCTTTTGACTACAGTGATGTCCAAAGTCCTTTACTAAAGAGAATGTGGAAGGACATCAATTTGCCTCAGATGAGGGAGTCCTCATACTCATGAAATCAAAGGATTCTGGAATATTGTAATTGTGATAAGGACCCACAAAAAGCAAGAGCTGTCCCCCCACACATGACATGGGGGTGTCCAAGGGAGGCAGAATAGACATCTCTAGCTTCTTTTCCCCGACCTTTCTCCAAGAGAGACTAATTGCTTCCAGGAAGGGAAGCAGGTTTAGTGAGGCTAAAGATCACTGCTCTCTTAAGAGAGAGGAAGTACTAGGCTGGAATTACATCTATCTGCTCCCTCGATAATATTAGTGTAGGGTGATAGGATCACTTTACCTTCTGATCACTGTTTCATTATTGGGGGAAGGGGAGAGCACTTCAAACTTTACATCCAAAGCTTGCCTCACTTCCCACCAAATACCAGTTCTACAGTGAACACATATAGAACTTAGACAAGAGACTTATTTATCCAAATCAGGAGCAAAACAAATTAGAAAGTATTCTTATTATCTGGTTATATCAGTTTGAATCTTTGTGACCTCATTTGGGTTTTTCTTGGTAAAGATACTAGAATCATTTGCCATTTCCTTCTTCGGCTCATTTTACAGATGAAGAAACTGAGGAAAATACAGTCACACAACTAGTAAGAGTTGAGACCAGATTTGAGTCTTCTTAAATCTTAAATCACGCTCAGCACGCTATCTACCTGCCTGTCTGTATACACATGAGATGTGTGTGTGTGTGTGTGTGTATATATATATATATATATATATATATATACATGTGTATGTATGTATATAGAAAACATACATATGGCAATATATACCCTACAATACAGAATAAATGAGTTTTTCTACAGAGACGAGGAAACTCCTCTCACTCAAGAAAGAAAATGCTAGATCTCATCCAAGGGGAAGTTCCCTAAAGTCTCTAACATAGAAAGCTGGGGTGGAGACTTCCATCTCCTCTCATGTTGTCTTCTTCCCAGAGTCTTTTACCTCAGCACCATAATGTGGGAGTGGGCTCTTCCATCTCCCCTCTCAAAGCTGGAAGCTAGAAGACCCCGAAACTTGAAGAAAATTCAAAGATTGGAGAGTACTCCCCTCTCTCCCATTCTCACCAATTCCATCCTACTCCTCACAAAGGACAGAGAATTCTTCTCTACCAATATGTGTATGTGTATGTGTTATGTTAGAAAGTGCCTATCTAAATGAGCTAGGAGGGTACTCAAAGTTCACATTCTAAATTTTAGCTTTTTTAAATAATAGAGGTAGAAATAAGTAGATAAAATGAGAAGCAGATCAACATGTATTTGTGTATACATGCATGTATGTTTGTAGGTACATATGTCAATAGATGGATGATATATTGTTGTTGTTCAGTCATTTTTTAATTATGTCCAACTCTTCATGACTCCATTTGAGGTTTTCTTAACAAAGTTACTAGAGTGATTTTCTATTTCCTTCTCTAGCTCATGTTACAGATAAGGAAACTAAGGCAAACAAGGTTAAGTAATTTCGCCAGGTTCACACAGCTAGTAAAATTCTGAGGCCAGATTTGAACACTTCTGTGCATTGTGCCAGTTAGCTGCCAGATAAATATATAAATAGACAAACACATAAAAAAAGAGATCCACGGGCATACTTGCCACTCACAGTCAAATATAAGCTTCTTGAGGCAACTAGGTATCCTGGATAGAGTATTCAAGTCAAAAGTACTGAGTCCAAATTCAGTCTCAGACACTTATCAGATTGATTATCTGCAAAATGGGGATTAATAATAGGACCTACCTGACAGGCTTGTTATAAAGATAAAATGAGATAATACTTGAAAAGCTCTTTGTACATCTTGAGCACTACATAAATGTTTTCTATTACTGAGGACAAGGACTATTTCTTCTTTGTTTTTATATCTCTAGTGCAGTGCTAGTACATAGTGAGAAGTCAATAAATGTTTGCTGAAGTAAATTGGAACTCTGAATGTATCTGTATCTACCTGTAAGAAGGGTTAGGAATTGGATCTTTGAATTCACACCTTCTACCAATGTAGGTGACAAAACTTCTTGCAATTTAATAGTCTTAGAGAGTTGCCTGGATTACAAAGAAGCTCAATCATTTGCCCAGGGTTACACTGCCAGTTTGTGACAGAGGCAGCACTTAAAACCAAGTTTTTCTGATTCCTAGTCCTGCTCTTTATCCTTTGCACTACACTGCGTCATAGTTATTGACCTGTATCCATATTTACTATAGAAAAAATGCTCAAGTTTAAATGATGAGCTTCAGGTGTCCTTCTCCATACTCTCCAGATGGGCGCTTTCTAACACTTGGAGGGAGAGAACTAGTTTGAACACGAGTGATGGATTCCATCCATTGGGCCGGGTCCAGCACATTTCACTTGGGAGAAAAAGCCCAGAGTTTTTCACCTCCATGGCTGTGGTTTTTGAAATAAGGGTGACTCATAGATGATTCCAAAGGCAGTGATCTCATCTGAGTTGAGTTCATTCACTGTACTTGAGTTTCTTTTTCTCTGGCCTGTTTCTTATAAACTTCCACAAAGGACCACATGCATAATAAATCAGGGCAACTTCCAAGTTGTCTCAAGAGGGAGAGAAGAAATCAGGGTGGTCAGAGGGGAATACAAAAAAAGTGAGCCAGTGAAACAAAGCATAATCCAACTGACAGGAAGTCCTTTCCCAAAGGTGAAATACCACACTCAGCACCAGGCAGTAAAAGGAAATTGCACTAACTACCCAGAAGTCCTGGAATTCGGTGTTTGAAATCTGCCAAAATTTATTCTTTTCCCTGACCTTGGGCAGCTAGGTGGCAAAGTAAATAGAGGACTGAGCCTGGAGTCAGGAAACCTACTCTCCCTGATTTCAAACCTGATCTCAGACACTTAGTAGTTGTGTGACCTTGGGCAAGTCACTTAACCCCATTTGCCTCAGTTTCCTCATCTGTAAACATGAGCTGGAGAAGGAAATGGAAAACTACTTCAGTATCTTTCCAAGAAAACCTCAAATGGGGTCCAAAGAGTCAGAGACACAACTGAACAAATGAACCCATTGGAGTTAGGAGATCCAGGTTTTAGTCCTGATATCCTCCAACTAACTAGCCTAGTAATTTTTTTCCATCTGAGCCATTATTTCTTCACCTATAAAATGATAGGTCAGATTAGATGAAGTCAAAATTCCCTTATTTCTTTAAAGTCCTATGACCTAGGAGTCCAATCCAGCTCTATACTATGACTACATTCTTTCCAATTAAGTTCAAAATATTATATATGAAAGTAATCTTAGCAATCACTCCCTCTTGTTATATAAATATATAGTCTATTTGTATATTATATATTCTATATATATTTTGCATATATACTTATATTTTAGATATTATATATTCTAAATATTTGATCTATTATAGAAAAAAATATATATAATAGTCTATATATTTATTATATCCTATTCACCTATGACATATTTTATTCCTGTTATACAATACATATATATATATATTCTTTTCATATATAATATAGTCCATTCATATATATTATATAAGATATACAGAGATAGCCAGAGATACTGAAGGCCACAAAGTAACTTGTCCAGTGTAACCCAGATAATTTGTGGTAGAATCAAGGTATAATAACTCCCAGTCTACTGTTCTTTCCAATGTATATCCATTTAGTCTGTCTGCTTGGATTTTTTAGTGTGTATGAATAAAATGGAAAATTTCCCTGTACTTCCTCTATCATAGCAAACTCTGGCCTCAGTGTCCCAAAAGACAATGTCATATAAACAAAGAAAGAGAAAGGGAAAAAGACTAAACCTAAAGATCGAGGTGCTGACACTTCCTTGCTGGGTGATTCTGGACAAGATTTTCCCCTCTCTGTGCCTCTCTTTGTAAAAATGGAAATCATATTTGCACTGCAAAGGGATGCTATGAAGGACCATAAAATCATTCTGAAGTTTTTTCTGCTCACAATTTTTATGTTCTCTGTCATGAGAATCACAACACACTGAAAATTTAAACCGTCCAGAAAGGTTTCCAGGACAGTGGGACTTCCAGAGTCATGCTCCAGTCATCTGCAATAATCTGCTTGTTTTTCTCTTCTTCCTTCCCTTAGATGTCTCTGTGTGTCTCTGCCATTTCTCTCTCTGTCTCTCTGTCTGTCTCTGTCTTTCTGTCTCTATCTCTCTGTATCTCTATCTGTCTGTGTCTGTCTCTTTTTTTCTCTCTCCCTCCCAAGATTTCTTTGAGATGCTCTCCTTTCTAGCAAATGCTTTCCATATTGTATTTATTTATAAATTAGTTTTTTGAACTCAAATATTAAGCTTTAGAGTTTTCTCTATTAAACTGCAAACTCAGTCCCAAAATTTTACTCAAGATCTTTTTTGTCTCCTAACTCTCAGAAAATATCAGCAAATATTAGCTCAGTCTTTATCTTGGCATTTGCACATTTGATAAGCAGGTCATCTGTACCTCTATCCTCTTATTTCTTTACTTCTCCAGAACTCCTATCGTAGAATGAGTAGTTTTCTGGGACCTTCCCAAATGCAAACCCAGAAGTGCAGACAGCAAACTGTAGTTGCAGTGGTTATGCAGCATACCCCAAAGAAATATTCTGCGTGCTTTAGCTCAGCCTTTGAGAACCAGTGACGTAAACTATTATAAGACTGAGTAATTAGTAAATTCTTCTAGCTCTAAAATCCTCACGTTTTTAGAGAGCTCAGATAGCTAAGCTAAAACAGAACACTGGGCCTAGGGTCAAGAAATCCCGCTACAGACACTTATTAGCTGACCCTAAAAAAGTCACTATCTATCTTAGTTGACTAAATTGTAGAAAGGAAATAATAGCACCGACCTTACTGTTGTGGAGATCAAATGAAACATTTTTAAAGTGCTTAGCACAATGTCTGACACTTAATAAGAGGTTGTCCCCTTTTCCCTAAGATCCTAATCAGTTCTAATGGTCTGAATTCGAAGGGCTTTTCCATCTCTAAAATTCCATGTTCTGAAGCTCCAGCTCTTAAATTCCATTCTCTAAAGCTCAGGTTCTTAACCTGGAGTTGACAAACTTCGAGTTTCTTTTTTAAAATATTCTGAAAATGGCATTTCAGTATAACTCTATGTCTTTTAATTTATGGATCTAAAAACATTCTTCTATAAAGGGATCCACAGGCTTCTCCAGACTGCTGACGGATACCATGATCCAAAATATGAAGAACCACTACCCTAAGATCTTCTCTGGCTCCAAAGCAATGTAATCTTTAGTCATCCCATTTCTCAGTGATTGACAATACTTGTGAAATATAATTTTTCAGACTTCCGGTGTCTTAAAGGGCATGTCTGTGCATAAAACAAGCACACTGCAAATAATTTATGCTGTTAAGAACACATAAGTTCATGCAAATCAATTGACAAGAGATGGCAAGGACTGCTAAACAATGCCCTAGAACACTCCCTATAATTTAAGGTTCTCAGCCAAATAATGAAATCCAGACACAGGCCTTACCTCTGTTGGCTTTCATTGAAATACAGTTTGATGATATTCACAGGCCACACAAGGCTTTTTGACCCTGGAGGGTCTGTACCACCTGGGACCAGAAGCCCCTCCAAAACTGATTTGGACCATCAAGGTCCAAAAAAAAAAAGCTCTCATACCAAAGCACTCCAAGATTTATAATCCTTTCTCTCTACTACACCCCTGAAAGATAAGTAGGAAATGGAAGTGATGGTAATCCCATTTTATAGCTGAAGAAATGAAAACTTACTGAGAAGAAATTTGACCCAAGGCACCCAGCTTGTAAATGAGAGAGCTGGAATGGGGCCTCCAGTCCTCTGATTCCAATACCAGTGTGCTTTAAACTATACCAGACTGCCTCCCCTTTCTCTTAGTACAAGAACAAAGGAAGTGTTGACAACAAGAAGCAGTCATCCAAATTCTGCTTGAAGACTTCCATTGTCAAGAAATTCACTACTTCATGACTCATTCAATTCCATTGCTTGACAGTGGTAATCATTTGGAAAGTCTTCCTTATTAAGAGCCAAGATATGCTTCCCTAGAGTTTATTAGAATTATTAATGTAACAGACTATAAATTCCCTTTCTGTCTCTGTATGTGTGTCTCTCTGTCTCTCTGATTTTTTCTAGTTCTCTTTATCTCTGTCATTCTATCTCTCTGTATCTCTGTCTCTGTCTCTATCACTCTGTCTCTCTCTCTTTTTCTCTCTTTTACATTCACACACACTATCTTTCTTTCTTTATCTTTCCCTATTTTTGTCTCTATTCTATCTCTCCCTCCAGATTCTTTCAGATTCTCTTCTTTCTAGCAAGAATCTTTCTAGCATTTTGTATTTATGAATTAGTTTTTTGAACTCAAATATTAAGCTTTAGAGTTTTCTCTATTAAACTGCAAACTCAATCCCCCAATTTTATCTATCAAGATCTTTTTTGTCTCCTAACTATATCAGCAAATAACTTAGCTCAACTTTTATCTTGGCATCATTTGCAAATTTGACAAGCAGGTCACCTGTACCTTCATCCAAATCTTTGCTGAAACTGTTAAGCAGGATAAAGCTTTCTAAGGCACTCCATTAAAGAGTTCCTTCCAAATGTGCCAACAAATGATTAATGTCTATTCTGTGGGTTCTAGAACTCAACCAGTTCCAAATTCTCCTAACTGCACTGTTATCTAGCTGAATTTTCTGCATCTTATCCACAAGAATAGCATAAGAGATTTTGGTACATGATTTCCTAAAATGATAGCAAATTCTATCCAGAGCATTCCCCTGATATCAGCACAGAAATACTGTCCAAAAAAAGAGGAAATGAGCTTGTTGGTCATGACCTGTTCTTGAAATGATACTGACTCTTTGTGATCACTCCTTCCTTTTCTAGATGGTCACTAACCATCCCTTTAACAATATACCCTAGAAGTTTGCCAGAAACCAGTCAAGTTCATTGACTACAATGTGCAGATTCTATTTTTTCAAAATAAAGGCAATAAATATTCCTATGGCCCATCCTGCAGTATCTATTTCTGTCTCTCTTTTTTCTCTTTCTTTTACACACACACACACACACACACACACACACACACACACATAGTCTCTGTTTCTCTCTCTCTCTCTCTCTCTCTCTCTCTCTCTCTCTCTCTCTTTCTCTCTCTCTCTCTCCCTCCCTCCCTCCCTTTTCTATCTTTCACTGCTTAGACATTAGCTGATGACTCACATTCACTAGTTTTTTCCGTACCATGTCAAAAAGTTCACCTGGCCTACTTGGACTCAGCAAAACCTGCTAGGGTCTCTCTTTGTCTATTACCCTACATATCTTGGGTGTCCATTTCCTATTATTCATTTCATCCTGACTTTCCCAATCCAAAAATTCTCCCTCTAAAGCAGAGAAAAGGTAAGTAAGATGAATTCACAGCTTTTCCTTCTTTCTAAAATCCATGATCACTATCCTGTCTTCCCTGAGCAATAGGTCTAGCCTTTTGAGATCTTCATCTGTACCCCAATTTAGATTTTTTTCTAAACCTTTGTGTGTATTCCATAGCTATTTTGCCCATCTCAGTTCATTCAGAGCTTCCTTACACTATTCTTATAGGACCATGCCCCACTTTTGTGCTCATCTGTCTCACCTGCTATCCTTTTGTGTTGTTTCATTCCTAATATATGAGCAGCCCAAATCCTTTTCTGGTTCTAAACATTAAGATTTATAACTAAAAGGAATCTTGGAGATCATCTTGTCCAGATATTCTTAACTATTATAACTATATTTCATTATATTTTCCTTCATAATCCATATGTATTTTATTTTACATATTTGAAAATCTTTTGAGAAAAGGTCTATGGGTTCACCACACTGCCAAAGGGTGGAATGACATTAAAGGGTTCCCCCCCTTTTTTTGAGAGGTAACTGGGATTAAGTGACTTGTCCAGGGTCACACAGCTAGGAAGCATTAAGTGTCTGAGACCGGATTTGAACTCAGGTTCTTGTGACTCCAGGGCTGGTGGTCTGTCATCTAGCTGTCCCAACAGACAAAAGTTTTACTTTTACCTCACCTATTCCAACCTTTCCTTCTTACAGATTGAAAAACTGAGTCCCACAAAGATTGTGACTTGTTGCAGTTAGGCAAGTGGCACAGCCAGGATTCAGACCCAGATCTTCTGATTCCAAGATCAGAATCCTTTGCTTTGTTCTATTCTGCCTTCCCCACACCCTTCTTGATGTCTTTGGCACTACTTTGACTGAATATTTCACTGTTGGGAACAATGGTACAGCAGAAAGGGTATTAGATTTAGAGCCAGAGGACCTGTGTTCAAATCCAACCACCCGCAACTTGGACCATATGTGACTTTGGACAAGTCTTTTGACTTGCTTGAAACTAAATGCCTCTTTGTACAATGAAGGAGTGAAACTTTGAAACTCTAACTCCATATCCCCAAAGCAACAGCAGCGGTGGCAGCAACCACTGAGTGATGGGTTCCAGGCAACTAGTAGACCAGCAGATAACAGCTGTCCAGACAGAAACAGGGGGTCCATTCAACAGTCTCCAAATCACCAAGTATTTAAGGAACAGCTGCAGCCACTGGAATATGGATATGGTCCATTTTCAAGGAGAAGCTGTTCACGCTGAAGGTTGATACCAGAAGAAAGCATTTTTATTGTGTTTTGTTTCATTTTTTAAATATCTCACACTCTGCTTCTTCCAAGATGCAGCCCTGCAGTCTTCCATGTTTTAAATCAACACACTCAGTTGGAAAGCAGGCTTCCAACTTTATGAGTCTTTCTTATTTTTTTCATCCTCCCAGTTTTAATTACAGTGGAGTTTGCCAAAAAGCTCCATCTGAGGAGCTGCTCCATTTGCCAGAAGAGATTTCCAATGACCCTGTGGAGTTCTGGCAGCCTCTGCTGGAGGCAGCGGCTGACCCCACGGATATTACTTCACAACCAGTGGGGTTCTAGCAATTGGCCAAGCAGGCTGTATGTATGAGTCAGGGTCTATGTGAGAGATGCTACAGTCTAGCCCCAAGGTAACAAGATGCCATCCCTTCTGCAGATGTAAGAACGCGGGAGCCAGGAATCAGAGTCCTAGAAACCTAATAAAAGCAGGAGCCACTTCATTTGTGTTACCTTATTTCCCCACTCCAAACATTTTCCATTCAGCCTCACATGATGATGCTCATGCCCACCACAGAATATCCCAGACACGAGAGCATTTTTATTTCCTCCTACTTTTTTATAATTACATTCAGCATGATAGCCTGCCCAGAATCTGAATTCTTTGCTGAGCCTTCCTTTCATGTTTTTTTTTGTGATCTCCAGGCAAATACAGTCGTCATGGTCAATGAATCATGAAGAATTACCAGTAAATAATTCTTCTGGTACCCACTGTATATAAATCCACTGTATCTAAAACAATCTGACTAGCCCATATTCCTAGTTGAGAGAGTGTCATCTAGTGGCAACAGCTGGAGATTTTAACTCATCCCATTTCTTGCTTTCTTGGTCTTTATTTTATTTATATAGTATCTATGCCAGAGACACAACCCTCTGGACTTATTAACCTATTATTTCTATGGCATATTAGGGTCTACAAAACATCAACCCTATGAGGTGGACAAGCCAAGTGTTATTATCCCCACTTTACAGATGAAGAGAGAAGAGAACAGACAGACTTATCCAATGTCACACAGGTAATAAGTAGCAGAACCATTCAGGTAACTGGGAGTCATTGTTGCTTCCTAACCAGAGATATAATTTGAGAAGATTAGTATGATAGTTGTGTGACATTTGATTTAACTATCCACCTAGGATAGACCAAGTGAGTGAAGGACAATCATTATCCAGATGATGAAATGAAGTTCAATAGAAAACCATATAGAGGTCATTTAACAACACATATGTCTTGAGTAGTCACTGAAAATGGATGATGAACTGAGCCTAGACTAAAGAGAAAAAAGTGAGTGCACTGGACTTTTTTCAGGACATTACATATTTTTTCAATGACCCCTAATCTTCTCCCTAAAACAAAGGCCCATCCTTTAAACATTATTCCTCTTCCTGCAATATAACAATAGAGTGTTATCTGTAATATTCTAATAGAACTGTTATATATCAATATGGCGGTAAAAATAATAGAGTACTTCAAACGCTAAAGAAATTAAGTTAAGATGGTACAAAGGAAAACATGAGGCCCCTGGTGGGCAAGAATTCATCAAATTACAAATGAAGAATTCCACAAAAGAAGCAATATAAAGGCTGTCAGATGAGAACTGTATGGCCAGACAGCCCATTTTGTAGTGTCTAGAAACTGGAAACTGAGAGAATGCCCATTAACTGGAGAATGGATGAGTAAATTATGGTATATGAATGCTATGGAATATTATTTTTCTATAAAAAATGACCAGCAGGATGAATACAGAGAGGCTTGGAGAGACTTACATGAACTGATACTAAGTGAAATGAGTAGAACCAGGAGATCATTGTACACGGCAACAATAAAATTATACAATGATCATTTCTGATGGACGTGTCTCTCTTCAACAATGAGATGATTCAAACCAGTTCCAATTGTTCAGTAATGAAGAGAGTCATCTACATCCAGAGTGAGAACTATGAGAAATGAGTGTGGACCACAACATAGCATTTCCAATCTTTCTATTATTGTTTGCTTGCATTTTTGTTTTACTTCTCAGATTTTTTTCTTGCTTTTTAGATCTAATTTTTCTTGAGCAGCAAGATAGATATATAAATATGTGTACATACATTGGATTTAACATATCCTTTAACATATTTAACATGTATATTGGACTACCTGCCATCTAGGGGAGGGGATGGGGGAAAGGAGGGGGAAAGTTGGAACAGAAGGTTTTGCAAGGGTCAGTGTTGAAAAAGTACCCATGCATATGTTTTGTTAAAAAAGAAAAGAAAAGAAATGTATGGCCAGAAGAAAAAATAGAGGGCATCAAGAACCTTAAAGGGTCAAGTAAAAAATTAATTGAAACAATAACTTCAGCAAAGTTGCAAAGCAGTTGTTGGGTATATAGGAACTTTTCAGTATATAAGCAACTCAATCTTTGATTAAACATGGAGTCACTTCTGTCACCTAGAACAAAGAAAGAGGCTAATCTCCACATGTACCAATAAAACTATAAAAGCATTACTTTAGAGAGACAGAAAAAGTAATTAAATTCATCTAGAGGAAGAAAAGGTCAGGATTCTCAAGGGAAATAATGGAGAAAAAAAAGAAAAGGAAGACTTTTAGCAGTATCAACCAGATCTCAAACTATATTATGAAACAGCAATTATCAGAACTATTTTGGTACTGACTAAAAAGTAGAAAAGTTGATCAATGGAACAGATGGACAATGGAACAGACTGAACAATGGAACACAACATAGAGAAGTAAATGAACTTAATAACATAATATTTGATAAACTCAGCTACTATGATAAAGATTCATCATTTCACAAAAACTGCTGGGAAAAATGGAAACAGTCTGACAGAAATTAGGTTTAGACCAACATCTCTCACCACATACTATAATAACCTCCAAATGGATATTTTACCAGATTTTTAAAATCACAAATTAGAGGAGCAGGAAAAATATATATCTTTCATAACTACAGACAGGGGAAGAGTTCATGGCAGATAAAGAATAGAGAGGAAGACAAGATAAAATGGACAATTTTGATTACATGAAATTGAAAATATTTTGTCCAAACAAATCTGATGCCATTAAAAATAGAAGAGAAACACTTAAGGGGAAAAAAATCTTCACATAAAGTTTCTCTGGTAAGGGACTCATTAAAGATATATAAAGAATTCATTCAAAATTATAGAAACAAGAATAATTTCCCAATAAATAAATAAAGCAGTAAAAGGTATGAACAGCTGATAAAAGTCTCATTTCTAAAATATATAAAGAACTAAAATAATAAAGGATTCAATCCATTCTCCAATTGATAAATGGTCAAAGGATACAAACCGACAATTTTCAGATAAAGAAATTGAAATCATTTCTACTCAAATGAAAAAGTTCTCTAAATCACTTTTGATCAGAGAAATGCAAATTAAGACAACTCTGAATTACCACTACATACCTCTCAGATTGGTTAAGATGACAAGAAAAAATAATTGGAGGGGATGTGGGAAAACTGGAACTGATGCATTGTTGGTGGAATTGTGAATACATCCAGCCATTCTGGAGAGTGATTTGGAACTATGCTCAAGAAGTTATCAAACTGTGCATACCCTTTGATTCAGCAGTGTTACTACTGGGCTTATATCCCAAAGAGATCTTAAAGAAGGGAAAGGGACCTGTGTGTGCACGAATGTTTGTGGCAGCCCTGTTTATAGTGGCCAGAAACTGGAAACTGAGTGGATGCCCATCAATTGGAGAATGGCTGAATAAGTTGTGGCATATGAATGTTATGGAATATTATTGTTCTGTAATAAATGACCAGCAGGATGATTTCAGAAAGACCTGGAGAGACTTACAGGAACTTATACTAAGTGAAATGAGCAGAACCAGGAGATCATTGTACATCGCAACAGCAAGATTATAGGATGATCAATTCTGGTGGACACGATTCTTCTCGACAGTGAGACAATGCAGGCCAGTTCCAATGATCTTGTGATGAAGAGAGACATTTACACTCAGAGAGAGGACTGTGGGAACCGAATGTGGATCATAACATAGCATTTTCACTTCTGTTGTTGTTTACTTGAATTTTATTTTCTTTCTCATTTTTGATCTGATTTTTCTTGTGCCACAAGATAATTGTATAAATCTTTATGCCTATATTGAATTTACATGTATTTAACTAACTCTGGAATAGTAATCCTAGCTTAACACTATATAAAGAGTCTTATCTAGGATAAAATCATGACCCTCAAATCTTCAGGACACCTAGAAAAATTCTCTGTTTAAGACATTCATTTTTGATACCATAATTTACAGGATCCTAGAGCAATTTGCATTCCTTTTATTTTGTTTGAAGTTGTAATTACACAGATATGTAAATATAGATATGTATATTTATATATTGTATGTTTTACTTAGAAGTCAATTCTACAAGCACATGTTTAATATATATATATATATATATATATATATATATATTGCATTACTTGCCATCTAAAGGAGGGGTAGGGGGAAGGGAGGGAGAAAAAATTTGGAACACAAGCTTTTGCAAGGGTCAATATTGAAATTTATCTATGTATACGTTTTGAAAAGAAAAAGGTTTAAAAAAAAAAAAAAAGCAATGCCACAGGGGTAACTAGATGATTCAGTGGATAGTGCACCAGCCTTGAAGTCAGGAAGACTCTAGTTCAAATCTAGTTTCAGACACTTAAGACTTCCTAGCTGTACAAGCCTAGGCAAGTCATTTAACCCCAATCACCTCACCAAAAAAAAAAAAAAAAAAAAAAAGCCAATTCTATTTGAGATGTCAAAGTTTTTGCATTTGTTGAATTTTAAATATTAATACTACCTGTATTGCTGAATACTGTGTAAATACTGATAGTAAGACTAATCTTAGTAGCATGAAGTTTGTATCAAGTGAAAAATATTTCTATTGCAGTCTCTATCTCTATGTCTTTTTCTCTGTCTCTTTCTGTCTCTGTCTCTGTCTCTCCGTCTCCCTGCCTCACTCCCTTGTCTATCTTTCTCTATGTCTCTGTGTGTGTCTCTCTCTGTGTTTCTGTCTGTGTTTCTCTGTCTCTGTTTCCATCTTTCTCTGTGTGTCTCTGCCTATCTCTCTCCCTTTCTTTTCCTCTCCCTCTCTTTCTTTCTTTCTTTTGACCTAGATCACTTGCTTTATTATGAGAATCTTATTCCTGTGAATACACAGGGTGATGCTTGCTCATGTGCCTGGTAACTCTCAATCAGCCCTTGCACTTAATGATTTTCTTGGGAGCCTCCCTTGTCTGCAGGGCTCATTTGACATAGTTTGATCTTGTTTTCCATCATCTCAAAGCCAACATGTTCAATTATTGAGTGAGTTTGGAATTCTGGCAGGACTGCCCTCCCAATTTCAGGGATCCATTAAGAGAATGTTATTTTGGGTGGTTTCAGAATAAGAACCAGAGGAAATTTGTGTAGCTATCTGAAGACATTGCCTGTAGTACAGGGATTGCTGAAGAAAATTTACTGTGCCATTTATAGAAATGGACTCTTAGAAAAGTTTGTCTAGACTTCCTTTGGATGCTACATGCACTTGACATTCTGACTTTGTTTTCCAACAGTGGGGGGATAGGGAGAGGGGAAGAATGAAGACTCTTTTTCCAGGAGTGTTGGGATAAGATTTAATAGAAATGACTTGGAGAAATATTGGAACATATGTGGCTGGTTTCAGTCAATTTTAACAATGTGGTAAATAGGAAGTACTTTGATTAGCTGTGAAGACATAGCAATCAGAAACTAGACTGACTACTTTTTGTGTGACTACCTTTCTGACAGTACCAAGTGAAAGATCAATGCTACAGAAGACTGGGATCAATTTAAGCCTACTCTTCCAGAAACAAAGATGGGATAGGAAAAGGTTGGGGGAGAAAGGGAAATTTTGCTGCCTTTGTTTTTGCTATATCTTTGAAGTATATCCCTTTTTATAAGTGTGTGTGTGTGTGTGTGTGTGTTTTAAGATACAACTTTCCATATTGTTCCCAAGTAGAAGATTGACTGTCTACTTTCACCTTTGCCACTCGGTCTCTAGCTCCTTAGGACATGGTTGATATTGCATCACTGGTTATTAATGAGGGTGTCACTCCCTTTAATAGGCTTTTCTCATCATCCTTAGTCCATCCAGATCTAATATAAGGTAAGCAAATTGACTAATAAAGTAATGAAATGAAACAATATATATTCTCTGAATATATCATTTTATTCCACTTGTAAACCTGAACTTCAGTCACCAAATCAGCTAAGTTTAAATTGTTCTAAAACATTTGATCTTAGGTACCTTGAGTAGATCAGAGCTGTGGCTGACCAAACAGCCGAATTTTTGTTTGCTGTTCAGTCATTCCAGTCATATCCAACTCTTTGGGATCACGTATGAGTTTTTATTGACAAAGATACCTTTTCTTCTCCAGCTCATTTTACAGATGAAGAAACTGAGGCAAACAAAATTAAGTGACTTACCCAGACTCACACAGCTGGTAAGTGTCTGAGGCCAGAATTGAATTCAGGTCTTTCTGACTCCACACCTCATACTCTATCCACTGCCCCATGATTGAGTTGAGTTATAAAAACAACAAATATGGAGGAAGAGGAAACCCAGATGATTATATTTTCAGTTCTTTGATTCTTGCATTCTATGGCTGCCATATGTCTGACCATGCTTCTGAATGCATATCTCAACAGGGCAAGGACTAAATATGCAATATTACTTTAACACTATTAATATTTGTTCTTCAGGATTGCTGAGAGACCAATATTAATTGCACCAGAAAAAAATAGGGGGCCTTGAAAAAATTCACTTAAGTGTGAGTATAGATTGACCTTCGTTTAATATCAAACTTCTTTAATATCTTTAAATATCCCTTCTTCTGAATGAGTTCCTTAAATGTCATATGTATCACATTCACCTCAAATACTGTCTAGTAGCCTCTAGCAACTAGTAAAAAAATATGAATATCATCTGGATCTTGAAGAATTATGCCCTGTAATCAAACTGTACATGCTCTTTGAAGCAGCAATACACTACTAGGTCTATATCCCAAAGAGATCATAAAAAAGGGAAAGAGACCCACATGTACAAAAATATTTAAAGCAGCTTTTTTGTGGTAGCAAAGAATTGTAAATTGAGGGAATGTTCATCAATTAGGATAGCTGAACAAATTGTGGTAAGTGAATGGAATGGAATGGAATACAATTGTGCTATAAGAAATGATGAACAGATGAGTTCTGAAAAACCTGAAAAGATTTAACATGAAGTGATGCTGAGTAAAGTGAACAGAACCAGGAGAGCACTGCACATGCTAACAGTAGCACTGTGTGATGATCAACTATAATCTACTTAGCTCTTCTTAACAATGCAATGATCCAAGACAATTCTAAGACTCATGACAAAAATGCTGACCACATCCAAAGAAATAACAATGGAATGTAAATACAGATTCAAGTATATTATTTTCACTTGTTTTTTGTCCGTTGTGGCTTTTTCCCTTTTGTTCTGTTTCTTCTTTCACAACATAACTACTGTGAAAATGTTTCCATGATTGCACATATCTAACCTATATCAGATTGCATGTTGTCTTGGAGAGAGGGGAGAGAAGGGGAAAAGGAAGAAAATTTTGAAATTCAAACTCTCATAAAAATGAAAGTTGAACTTTCCACACAAATAAAGTCAAATCTAATAAAATGGAAAAAATATCAAGTGCTCATGGGTAGGCTGAGCTAATATAATAAAAATGGCAATGCTACCTAAATTAATCTGCTTATTCAGTGGCATATTAATCAAATTCCCTACAAAGCTAGAAAAAATAATAACAAAATTCACCTGCAAGAATAAAAGGTCAAGAATTTCAAGGGAATTAATGAAAAATGCAAATGAAGGTAGCCTAACTGTATCAGACCTAAAACTATATTATATAGCAGTGGTCATCAAAACTATTTGGTAGTGGCTAAGAAACAGAGTAGTCAATCAGTGAAATAGGTTAGGGTCACAGGACAAAATAGTCAATGACTATAGTAATCTATTGTTTGACAAGCCAAAAGACCCCAGCTTTTTGGATAAGAACTCACTCTGACAAAAACTGTTGGGAAAATTGGAAACTAGTATGGAAAAAAATAGTCACTGACCCACACCTAACACCATATACCAAGATAAGGTCGAAATGAGTTCATGATCTAGACATAAAGAATGATATTATAAACAAATTAGAAGAACAAAGGATAGTTTGCCTCTCAGATCTATGGAGAAAGAAGGAATTTGTGGCCAAAGAAGAACTGGAGTACATTATTGAATAAAAAATGGATAATTTTTATTATATTAAATTAAAACCAATTGCAGACAGGATTTGAAGGGAAGCAATAAGCTGGGAAAAGAATTTACATTCGAGGATTCTGATAAGGGCATCATTTCTAAAATACATAGAGAACTGACTCAGATTTATAAGAATTCAAGCCATTCTCCAATTGATAAATGGTCAAAGGATATGAACAGATAATTTTCAGATAAAGAAATTAAAACCATTTTTAGTCATATGAAAAGGTACTCTAAATCACTATTGATCAGAGAAATGCAAATTAAGACAACTCTGTGGTACCACTACACACCTCTCAGATTAGCTAAGAGGACAGGAAAAAATAATAACAACCATTTAAGGGGATGTAGGAAGAATAAAACACTAATACATTGTTGGTGGGATTGTGAACTGATTCAACCATTCTGGAGAGCAATTTGGAACTATTCTCAAAGAGTATCAAACTGTGCAAATCTTTTTATCCAGTAGTGTTTTTACTGGGCTTGTATCCCAAAGAGATCTTAAAGGAGGGAAAGGGACCCACATGAGCAAAAATGTTTGTGGCAGCCCTTTTTGTAGTGGCTAGAAACTGGAAACTGAGTGGATGCCCATCAGTTGGAGAATGGCTGAGTAAGTTATGGTATATGAATATTATGGAATATTACTGTTCTATAAGAAACGATCAGCAGAATGGTTTCAAAGAGGCTTGGAGAGACTTACATGAATTGATGCTACATGAAATGAGCAGAACCAGATCATTGTACATGGCAACAGCAAGATTATACAATGATAAATTTCGATGGACTTGGCTCTTTTCAACAGTAAGATGATTAAGCCCAGTTCCAATGGTCTTATGATGAAGAGAGCCATCTGTACCCAGTGAGTAGACTATGGGAACTGAGTATGGACCATAACATAGCATTTTCATTTTTGTTGTTGTTGTTGTTTGCTTGCATTTTGTTTTCTTTCTCATTTTTTTCCTTTTTGATCTGATTTTTCTTGTGCAGCATGATTTGAAGAATTGCACATGTTTAACATATATTGGATTACTAGCTGTCTGGAGCAGGGATGGGAGGAAGAAAAGGAAAAATTTTGGAACACAAGGTTTTTCATGGGTGAATGTTGAAAATTATCTATGCATATGTTTTGAAAATAAAATGCTTTAACTAAAAAATCCTTTCATAGCCTTTAAAAAATGAATGTTGAAAACTATCATTACATGTAACTGGAAAAAAATACTATTTACCCCCACCAAAAAAAATTATGCCCTGACTATAATAAACATTGTAAAATATCTTTTCCTCAATAGTTATCTCTTTGGGGACCTGGAAATGCCCCAACAATTTTGGAAGGTTCACATAATGCAATTGCTGTGTCTTTTCCTTCCTATATACCTTGGTCATTATCCTAAATTCCAAATGTTTATAACATAATATAAAATCTTTTTAATATAATAATAATAGTTGTGTTTATACAGTGTCATTTGTAAATATTTACAAATATCTCATTTAATCCTTACCACAACCTCTAAAGTAGGTATTGTTATTCATTTTACAATTAAGAAAATAGAGGCCAGATATGAACTCAAATTTTTCTGACTCCAAACCCAAAAATCTATCCACTGTTCTCCCTAGCAGCCACAAAATTTTGCCACAAAAGGGAAGAGAAATATGAAATGATAAATAGTGGGGATGGGTGGATCAGGTTTGGGGTTTGTGAGAATGAGGGAAGACATCAGTTTGTTCACAGGCAGTAGGAAAGCTGCCAGTAGACAGAGTGTTTGAAGTGTGAGGATAGGGATAGGAGAAGGGGATAATCAACTGGAGAAAATGAGATGGGAATGAGTAAAAATATATATAGAAAGGAAAGTGAGTTTGTTACTGCTACCAAATTGACCCCAGTGCATTTCTGCTATCATGTTACTCCCTTACTTTGAGATGAAAAATCAATGAAACACTGTATTGAGTTGGCAATCACTGACTTTCTGTTTTCAGAAGTCCTTGTTCTAACAACCACATCACCTTATTGGGCACCATTTTTATGTATATATTAGAATGTCAGCTTCTTGAAGGCAAGAATTATGTTTTTGTCTTTCTTTGTAGCCCCAGCCTTAGCACTGTGCCTGATACATAGTCTTCAATTAAATAAACGTATCGATTGATTGATTGATATCCTCAGCTCTAGCTGTGTAACTCTGGGTCTCTGCTCCAAGGTTAATTCTGCTCAGAAAAGGACAGAGCCTGCCTCATGCCCAGTGGACTTGATCAAGTTCATTTCTCATGTTCAATGGCACTTGGATTTAGACTGTACCAGAAGATTTGAACTTGACTTTGGATTCCAGGATATCAAAACCCTGGGTCATCACTTCATTTCTTGATGTCTAACTTCATTTATCTGCAAAACAGAGATGATAATATTGCTCCGACTTACTCTATCTCATAGGGATGGATGAAAATCCAATGAGATCAAGAATTCTTATAGAGCATTTTGTAACTGAACAATGCCATATAAATGCAAACTATTATGAGTCTAATCATAGAGTTTAAAAACTACAAGTAATCGTACAAGTCATCAAGTCATAAGATGCTAAATGTAACACTATACATAGCAATTACAAAGCACATTAAGATTTGCAAAGCACCTTACAAATATCTTATTTGATCACCACAACCCTGGAGGTAGGTAGTATTATGATCACCCCCCATTTTCCAGATGAGGAAATTGAAAGTGTAGGAAATTGAAGTGTAGAGAAATTAAGTATCTTTCTCATAATCAAATGGAAATTAGCCAAGCCAGGATTTGAACCCAGGTCCTCTGCCTTCAAATCTAATGCTTCTTCCTCCCTCTGCCATCATCAGAGATATACCTGAACAGAAAAGGAGATGGAACAGTAAATGGATAAGGATGAGGGGAAATGGCTGGATGGTCTGATTGCTACACTGTACCTATTCCCAGAAAAATAAAGAAATCAAAGGATACTCTCTAGCATTAATATGGTAGATGATTTATGGAAGACTTTTGGGAAAATGTGAACAAGTATCACAGAGGATAAGATCTGAAAGAGTTATAATGTATACCTATGTAGTGGATACTTATTTAATCCTATAGAAGGAACCATAGAAACATATCATATGGTCCAAAAACTTCATTTCAAGAAAGCTGAGTCCCAGAGATATAAAACAACTTGACCATCATCAAAGAGTCAATTAGTAGGAACCATGAAATTGTGGATCTATCAAATCATGCTAATATTTCAAGAACAGAAGCCTATTTCATTCATGGTAAATATCATTGCAGGTGACTGTAACCCTTCTAACACATAAGAAACATTTTAATGAATTAATATATTTAAGATTTTTCACCACCTAGTAATCAGTCCTCTATATTTAGTAGGACTAATCTTCAGGCAATGATCTATATCACTGAGCCTATATCTAAATGGTGCAGCAGTAACACCTTAAAAAGTTCAGAGAAATTTACCAATGATATTATATATCCATTTGGATCTTACTCGGTAAATAAAGGGAGAATGTTAAAGAGGGGCAGCTGAGGAGAAAATTAGGAATCCAGTTTCCAATCTTTAAAGTCAGAAGAGTCAAACATAATATCTGATAAAACTAAACATCCAAGCTTTGGGAGTAAGAATTCACAATTTGGCAAAAACGCTGAGAAAATTGGAGAACAATCTGAAAAAAAAGTAAGCATAGATCAACATCACCTACTGTATCCCAAAATAAAGTCAACATTGACACCTCACTTAAACATAAGCAAATATTATAAGCAAATTAGAGGAGCACGGAAAATTTTACCTGTCTGACCCATGGATAAGAGAAGAATTTGTGACCAAACAAGAGATAGAGAAGATCATGGGAAATAAAATGGAAAACTTTGATTTGTTATTGTTCAATGATTTCAATAATGTCCATTTCTTCATGCCCCCATCTGGGGTTTTCTTGGGAAAACTATTGGAGTGGTTCACCATTTCCTTCTCTATTTCATTTTACAGATGAAGAAACTGAGGCAAACAGAATTAAGTGATTTGCTCAGAGTCAAATGGCTAGTATATGTCTGAGGCCAGATTTGAACTCCTGACTCCAGGTTCAGGCCTCTAAATATTGTGCCATTCAACTTTCCATAATTTTTATTACATGAAATTAAAAAGGTTTTGCACAAATAACATAAATGCAACCAAAATTAACAGAAATACATAAAAATGAGAAGGGGAAATTATACTCAATTTCTTTAATAAAGGTCTCATTTCTTAAATATAAAGGGAACTGAGCCAAATTTATAAAAAATAACAGCTAGTCTCCAATCAATAAATGGTCAAAGGATATTAATAGGTAGTTTTCAGAAGAAGAAATTAAAGCTATTTATCGTCACAAAAATGCTCTACATCACTATTGATTAGATTGCAAATTAAAACTCTGAGATACCACCTCTCATTTATCAGATTGTTTAACATGAGAGAAAAGGAAAATTACAAATGATGGAGGGAATGTGGGAAAAATAGGAACATTAATGCATTGTGGATAGAGCTATAAATTGGTCCAATCATTCTAGAGAATAATTTGGAACTTAAAACTGACATGCCTTTTGACCCAGCATTATCACTACACGGTCAATCTCCCAAAGAGATTGAAGGAAAAGGAAAACAATATATATGCACAAAAATATTTATAGCAACTCTTTTTGTGGCGGCAAAAAATTGGAAATTGAGGGAATGTCCATCAAGTGAGAAATGGCTGAACAAATTTATGATATATAAGGATGATGGAACACTATTGTGCCAAAAAAATTGATAAGGAGAAGGATGTCAGAAAATATGGAAATATTTGTATGAATTGATACAAAGTGAAGTTAGCAGAACCAGGAGAACATCATACCCAAGAAAGCAATATTATAACAATAATCAACTGTGAAAAAACTAAGCTACTTTAATCAATATAATAATCTACAACAATTCCAAAGGAGTCATGATAAAAAATACTATCCATCTCCTAAGAGAAAACTGATTAATTATGAGTACAAACTGAAGTATATTTTCTTTTTTTTTTCAAAATTCCTAATATGGAAGTATATTTTATATGACTTCATATTTATAATAGGTATCACATAGCTTGCCTTTTCCGGGGTTGGAGAAAGAAAGAGATTTGCAACCAAAAATTTTAAATGAATTTTTTCTAAAATTATATAAGAAAAAAATGACAAAAATAAAAATAGAATAGAATTGCTATCCTTATATGGGTTTCTGAATCTCCTCTCCCCAGTGAAAAACTAACTAGATAACTGCTAAGTTTCCTTGTAACTCTGAAGTCTACAATCCATTGTCCCCTTTGAGCTGATCATAGGAATTCTCAGAGCAGCTATCTTCACAGAAGGCTCCCAAGGGCAGGCCTGGTACCACTTCACAAACTTGCCCATCTTGCCAGAGCTCATATTTTCTCTTAGGGAAGCTTCCTTTCAAAGGGAGAATTTCCACTGGGCAAGCTAAGTTAGACAAAGCTGTGGGTTTAGTGATAAAGAGTAGTTTTAAAAGTTCCATTTTTGTATCAATGTACAAATTATATAATAGCAATAATCTTAGCTACATCTCTTAAAGCTACTCAAAGACTCTAGTAATACTGACCCATATAAGCATCAGGCACAAGAATTGCTTCCTCCCATACATCCTCTCTGAGGACTGCTATTGCATTATGGTTTTCTTGATAATCATACTTGTGATTTTATCAGAATGGAAATTCTCTCTATCCATTCATGCAGATCAGCAATAACAATAGCTAGTGTTTATTTAGCACTTTAAGGTTTACAAAACACTTTACAAATATTTGATTCGATCTGCGCAATAGCGCTGAGAGGTAAATGTGATTATTAATTATCCCCATTTTCCAGACTAGGAAACTAAGATTGGAGTTAAATGATTTGCCCAGGATCACACAACTAGCAAGTGTTTAAATCTGGATTTGAATTCAAGTCTTCTTGACTTCAGATCCAGCACTCCTTCACCATCCAGCTGATAAACATAGTCTTAAAGAGTTGCCTGGGGCACTAAAATGGTACTTACTCAAAGTCACAGAAGTAACAGGTGTCTACCAATCTCAAGGATGGCTCTCTATTTATTATACAACACTGGCACTCATCTTTATTGATAATACTTGTATAACACTTAAAGATTTACAAAATCACTGTAGCACACAATTTCACTTTTTATTAAATAAGGAAACAGACTCAGAAAGATTATGATTTAGGATAATATGATTTTAAAAGTTTAAATAACCCTTCAACCAACCCCTTTATTTGACAAATAAGGAAAATGAGGTGCAGAAAAGGAAAAAGACTTGGCTTGGCAAGGTCATATCACATAGTGGTTGGAGAGAAATAGGTTCAGTCTTCTACTGAACTTGGCCTGTGCACAGGCAAAGGGGGAGCATGTCATTTGGCTTCAAAAAATTCAAACTGTTTTAAAATGCTGATCCCATGAGGAAAGGATAAAAAGGGAAAAAGAAAGAAAAAATCTTTCTCCTAATTGTTTTTGGATAGGATGGGAAAAGAAACCAAATTCTCAGATTTGGAGTCAGGAAACAGTTTTAGTTCTGCCAAGTCTTCCTGAGCAAATTAGAGCAAGTTAAGAGCTTTTCCCTAGGTATTGGTCTCCTCATCTGTAATATGGTGAAGTACAACTAGATGACCCTTTAGGTTCCATCTAACTCTGAAATTTCATGCTCTAATATCAACCCTGGCTCTAATGTTCTATGTTCCAAGGTCCCTCAGGACAAAAATGTTCTTTTTTTTTCCCCCAGGTCCCTTTTTAAGTACCTTTCAGTTTTGATTTTCTATGAGTTTCTGAACCCAAATGTTACTATTTTCAGCATCTCTCCTTCCATAGAATAACAAAATAAACCAACAAAATCTTGGATCATGGCTTTGACCTTGATAGGACACTGCCATTTTGAATAGCTACCCAAGAAACCTATCAATTAGCTTAGGAATGGTACTCAGCTTCCAAAAAGACCAAAGCCTAGATCCCCTACTCTGAAATACAGGTAACAACCAGGTGGTTAGAAACTAGGAAGGAGAAAATGTATTCTCTTTGGCATGCAAGTCATACATAGATGAATCCCAAAGGATGAGACACCCTATAAAAAAAATTTTTTAGGTCCCAAAAAACAATTTTCCCACAAGCTAGACAATATTTTTCTTTCACACAAACTCACTCCCACGCCCAGCCAATACTATACCATGAATGTTGGGAAATAACACCTGTTTTGCCAGGTTCCCTCCCAGAATGCATTTTTGGTGACCAGGGAATTAAACCCTTTGAGTGAGATTTTTATAGGACCCCAAGCCCTTCAGTGCTGACTTGCAAGAGGAAAAACTCTATGGAAACCTGGTTTACATTTGGACAGCCAGGACACTTAACTCAAGTCCAGAGACTCCTCCCCATAAAAGTAGGAGTTTTCTAAGATTCCAACTCTACCCCTTAGGATCTTGCGATCCCATGACCCTAGCTGAACTGACTGCCAATCTTTCAGCCCTGCCACACTGGACAATAAAGTTCACTGTGAAATCCTAAACTCATGGCAAAGAAAAACACTGGAACCAGACGGGAAAGCCACTGAAAATGAGGGAAGGAGGTGAGAAAACAGGATACATAAAACGAATGCCAGATCCTGTTATTGCCAATTACGAGTGGAATCCGAATAATAAATTTGCCTGGAAGGCATCCCAGAATTCAGTTAATGACTGAATCCTCAGAAACCAAGGGCTGCATTACTAAAATGACAATTAAGCTTAGCTATAGAAAAATACTTGGTAACAGAGTGGTATTTGGCTCAATGAATTAAATATGCTATTTAATATAAATACATTTTTCCAAAACTATTTCCAATAAAAGCCCCAGTGGATGTAAAGTGAACATTTCTGAAAGTAAAACTATTTTAACATTTTCCTGGGCTAATGTTTTTTCCCAGCAATTGGTGCTGTCAAAAAGCAGAATAGACTTTGTGGAGAGGTGGTAAATTTTCCTGTATGGGAGGTCTCCAAACAGAGCCTAGAGAAACATTTGACAGAGATGCTATAGAGGAATTCCTGCCTCGGGTCCCATTTTAACTACAGGATTTCTAAGAGCCCTTGCAATTCTGAAAGCCTATAAAATTTTTCACTCATCATGATCATTTCAGAAAGACTCTTGGGAGACTTATTTGACTTTAGTCCTATCTAAGGGGCTTCCTTGCCTTGCAAGAATTCAAGCTTCCATTTAGTTTCCCACTGTCTCCTCACCATACCTTAACCCTTTAGGTACTGTTCTCCTACACTGCTATTTTCTAAGACTTCTTTGTGCTTTATCTTCTCTATTAAAATATAAGGAACCTGAGGGCAGGAATGGTCTTACTCACTTGTCTTTACATCACCATTGCTTAGCACAATATCTGGTACACAGAGCATTTATTCAGCACATTCTATCAATCTGTCTACCCATCCAGCTATCTATCCATCTATCATCTACCTGCTATTAATTTATCCATGTATCTTCCAGCTCTAAAATTTTATGCTTCGAAGTTTCCTAAGAAATCGAAGGACCAGATTCTTATCTGTAAAATGGGAATTGCCTGCATGAAGGTATAGGAATAGGGAAGGTAATCATTTGAGGTCCTTCTGACCCTAAAATGAAAGACTTTAAGTAATCACTGCTCCGCTTCCTGCACTTTTCTGCTTGGGTGTCAGACTACAGCACATGCCAGATCTCAGAATCAGATTCACAGCATTAAAATTGAATAGTTTCTTTTCATTAGTTTGAGAGCTTTTCAGTGGTTGAAAATCAGCCCACCACCCACTTTTCTGTATTGCTAAGAGTGCATGTGTATGGCATTAAAACTATATTGCAAGCTAAATACTCTGCTATTTAACCCACAAGAACGTCAGTTTGTATTCATCTCACAACTAGAAGGGATGTCAAGAAAGCATCTGATCTGCTTTCCTGCCTTCAGGATAGCATGACATAGTGAAAAGAGAACTAAAATGACAGGCAGGAAACTAGGGTTCTGATCTCAGAGACACTGACTACCTAACTGAGCTTGAGGAAATTATTTTCCTTTTGCCTATACTACTGTAATGGATTTCTAAATACTTACTAATGCATCCTTCCTATAGCTGCCAAAATAAAATGCTGTCCAACCATAATACTCCCCTGCTATAAAAACTTTCTCTGGCTCCCTATTATCCATAGGATGAGATACAGATTTCTTAGCTTGGCTTGTAGAGCCCTTAGCAGTCTGGCCCCAAACTATCTTTCTATATTTCATCCACTTTTCATTCTCGCCCAACTGAAATCTTGTTCATCCTTCCATTTCCTGTATGAACTCATATAGGTTAACCCCTGTTCCAAGAGATCCCTTCTAATCTCTGCCTGTTGAAATATTTATTTTCCTTAAAGGTCTAGTTTATGTATCATGGTCTCTCTCTCTCTCTCTTTCTCTCTCTCTCTCTCTCTCTCTCTCTCTCTCTCCTCCTTTCCCCCTTCTCTGCTCCCCTCCCTTCTCCTCCTCCATCCTTCCTCAATTTCCCTTCAGCGTGTCTCGTGTGTTCTTCTGTATTTCTCCTGTTTCTATTACATGCCACCTCATATTACAACTCATTTGTGTATGTGTTAGATCCTTCCCATTAGATATAAGATCCATAGTGAAAGGTAATTTCTGTTTTTTCATTTTTGTCTCCACTTAAAGCTTTCATACAGCAGGCATGCAGTATTTATTGATTTAGGCCTCAGTTTCATCATCAAACAAAAGTTTGAACTAAGTCAAGTAATCTCTTTTTGTATCATTCCCCCCTTTAGCAATTTGGTGTAACCTATGAACCCCTTCTTAGAATAACAGTATTAAATGCAGATATTAAATGCAGACAATAAAATTCATAGGTTTACAAAGGAAACCAACTATATTATTGTCCTTCCAAATAATAAATCCATGGATTCAGGTCAAGAAATTGTGGGCTAAATAATCTCTAAGTCCCTTTCCATTTGCTAACATTTTAAGACTTTATGGCTATTGAGGGGAAGTCATCATATTACCAGAAAAAAAAAAAACCAGAAACAACAATCAGCTTTGTTAAATGCTTCCCAGATCTAGGGCACTATGCTGAGTTGGCACTGAAAAACATGAAAGCCCTTCTCAAAGATTTTTTTCTTCCCAGTTGAGGAGACAGAATAGATATAATAGATACATAATATATTTATACATGTATATGTATACATAATATACAGATACATAAGATATATTTGTAATAGATACATAAATAAATACATAAATACATAGATATATAAATAAAATAGATACATTAAAAAATGTAAGGCAGAAAAGAGAATGTTCTAAATGAGTGTATAAATAATGATAACTGCTATAGCATTTGCAAGGAAAAGGAAATTCATGTGGACTAGGGTAGAAAAGAAAAGAAAGGATCCATGGCACTGATAATGTTTCTTGGGATAAGGACTGAAGCATAGGTAAGACAGGTAAGTATCATGTCATAAGATTTTGGAACACCATTTGGTGAGAGGTGCTAGTTTGTCCCATTTTTAAATGTAAATCAAAACTCCAGGTAAGATTAACCTAGAAAGGTTCATGAATTAATATTATTATGTAAGAAACAATGAACATGATGACTGCAGGTGAGTATGAAACAATTTACACGAATTGATCAAAATAAAATAAAAAAGCTAAGAAAACAACATATACCATAACAACTGTATAAGTTGAAAGGAAGATAACCAAAATATAGAATCCATTTCGGGGTAAATAAAGGACATAGAACATTATCCAATCACCAAGACTGGGAGAGAACAAAAATCTGTTTCATTAGAAACAACATTGACACAATTGAATTAATGGATTTGTCATGCTTGGCACATAGTAAATGTTCACTAAATGCCTTTTCATTCATTCATTCTGGAAGCATAGTAATATGTTATCTGATAAATTTCCCTTCTCCATTCTAATGGTATTCCTGTCTAAAAAGCTAAGACTAATCACTGAGGATCAGAATAACGTCTTCCTTTAACAATGCAGGAGACACACTGATGAATGCTTTCTTCTTTCTCCTTCTATAGACCACAAAGATTATGAATTCTCCTATTTATAGTCCTTACAAAATTTACCCAGAAAATATTTACTAAGCAATTACAGATTTACAAAACACTGTTCTAGGAATTAGGAAGTTACAAGATACATGAGACACAGATCCTATCCTGAGTTTACAACCTAGAAGAAATAAAGAATACATTCACAGAGGAATTATATATAGATATAGATATATATACATATATATATGTGTGTATGTGTGTAGAAAGAGAGATACAATAGAATGTATAAAATATACAAACAACTTCTTATGACATAATTTCCCAAAATATAGTTTTTCCTATTTTAGTGATACTTTAGGAAGTTACTTCCTGCTGACATAAGGAAGTAATATAATCTTAATCGCATTGATCTCTCAGGCATACTTTAGTATGTAGTTACTTTGAAGAAGGTCCCTGTATGTGGTTAATTTTATTCATGTTGTCCCTTTAGAGTTTCATGAATACAGGACTTGTGTTTTTTGATATTTGAATCTCTTCCAGAGCCTTATAGAGGCTTATAGAGAATGACATTTGTTGATGTCGTTCACCTGGTATGTAGATTCTTGATACCTTCCATCAGAGAGCCCTAATTATACAATACAACAATTGAAAAAAAAAATTTCAAAAGTTACTTCTCCAATTCTAATTAGTTCAGAAATTCCATCAAAAATATTCCCAATAAATGGTCCTTCAGTGTTGACTTGAAGACTTCTTAAATGGGGAATCCATGATCTTTTTGGCAGATTGTTCTATTTGTGAACTATTCTAATGTTAGGAAGTTTTTCTTAACAAATTTGCCTCTTTGCCACTACCATCACTCATTGGTCATGTTTCTGCCTCTTAGGAGCTAATTAAAACAGATCTAATTTCTTGTCCCTTCAAGATTTGAAATAACTGTTCTGTCCCACTCCACATCACCAAATCTTGTCTTCTACAATCTAAATATTCCCATTTCCTTTCACTGGTCCTCATATGATATAGTCTTCAGTACCTTTACCATCCATGTACTCTGGCCATCTTCTTGCTTCTCTGCTCTTAGCTTCCAATTTAGCAACTCCAGCTCCCACTTGCACTTACAGAGTCTTGCATTCCTGACGAGTGTTCACTATATGTGGGCACTTTCAGATCCACCATGATATAATCCTACCTTCTTCTGGCCATGCTGTTACACTTTACCTGACTTCCTACCCTACTTTCCACTCCTTACTCTGAAAACAATACTCAAATCAATAGTAGTATTTCTAGCAAAATGTCAATCAATGATGCCAATCTATGATTCCATTCACCATTGCTGTAATGTCCCAAACCAAAACATTCCTCCCTAACCACCACATACAAGTTGTTTTGACTAAGGACAGACATGTTGTAATTGTCGTATCTGTATCTCCAATGCCTGGCACTTTAATACTTTTTCATTCAGTCATTCCAGTCATGTTCCTTTGTACATGTTTGTTAATGTCCTTCATGAAACATAGCACCCAAAGCTGAAAAGTAACTAGAATTAGCTCTGCTGACCTGATACTGAGTGAATTGAGCAGAATCAGAAGAACACTATACAATAACAACAACGTTATGCGATGATCAACTTTCATAGACTTAGTTCTTTTCAGCAATACAATGATCTAAGACAACTCCAAAAGACTCAAAATAGAAAATGCTATCCACATCCAGAAAAAGAACAATGGAGTCAAAATGCAGATTGAAGAATACTATTTTCACCTTTATTGTTTTTTTTCCCTTTTTTGTGCTTTTTTCTTTTTGTTCTGATTCTTCTTTTACAACATGACTAATGACAAATATGTTTGATATGTATACATAAAATATATCAAATTGCTTGTTATCTTTGAGAGAAGGAAAAGAAGGGAGAGAGAAAAAAGTGGAAATCAAAATCTTATAAAAGTAAATGTTGAAAATGACCCATTAATTGGAAAAAAATAAAATACTATTAAGTGGAAGAAGAAAAATGAGGTCTTATCAGAGCAGAGGACAGGAGAACAATTACTTCTCTTGCTCTGTCTTCATTGCCTTTCCTAATACTATCCAAGATTACCTATTTTTGCCAATGATCATCTAGAAAGGTTCTTCAGATGACTACCTCCCATAGTGTATGAACTCTTATTAGCCTCAGTTATAAAGGTTGATAGTCTCTACTCTTGTCCCTGAATTTGTAAGATCATCTCTCTTTGAAAGTTCAATGTCTTCAAATGAAGTGATGTTGGCAAAGTACTTAGCATAGCAGCTGACACCAAGTGCTATATAAAATACCTATTTCTTCCCTTCCTAACCTCTCAATACTCACTCATGATAGCAACTATAATTATAAGGAGGGGGAAGAGGGGGAGGGAGAGGGAGAGGCAGAGAGGAATTATATTAATTCCTATTAATAGGAATTATATTAATTCCTATTAATAGGAATTATTAATTCCTATTATTAAATAATATATTTATTTAATATAAATATTATATTTATATTCTATTTGTTATATGTAGCTATATTAAATATTATTTGCATTTGGTCTTCCAACAGAACATAAGCTCTTAAGAGCTTTAACCTTTAACCTTTTTGTTAAAAAAAAGTATATGCGTAATAACTGATTAATAAATGCTTATTGATTCAATCAATCAATCAACAAGTACATATTAAGGGCTTAGTCTAAGTAAGGCATTGTACTAGGAGCAAGGGATAGAAGTATGAAATATAAAATAACTCCTACTGACCAAGAACTTACATGCTAATGGAGAGATTTAACAAGTACATATAAAAACATATCCATATGAAATATAAAGTAAATCAATATATACAAAATAGTTAAAGACAAGGTATTTTTAGCAGAAAGACACTTCTGTTGGTAAATAATCCTCCTCCCCCAAAAAAAGTGGTCTATATCACTAAAATGAAATCTCTTCAAAAGGAAGATAATTTACTCCATAAATTGTAATTGATTACAGACCTCTTTAAAGTTTTATAAAAGTCAGATTTAGAAGGAAAGTATTGCCTCTTCTGACTTTGACATCAAAAGTCTTGAGTTCAGATCTTGCTTCCTTCATGAAAGGTATGATTCAGGACAAACTGCTTAACTTTGATTGACTTCAGTTTCCTCATTTGTAAAATAAGAGGCTTGGAATAAATGGCCTCAAAAGTCCATTCTAAATGCACATTGATATAATATTATGTTTGGGCTAATAGGCTATATCACACATCTATATCTTCAGCTTGACTTTTTCGTGCACTAATGGATTTGTGTTTGGGCCCTAAACAGTGTGCACATGTTGTGATGCAGCATTAGAAAAATCATTGTCCACTTTGGTCTGACAAAACCTAAACAACTTCTGAGCTAGTTTGGCTGATGACTGTTTGTCCTTGAAAAGCAAAATATGGCACCCACTGACCTCTCCTTCATCCTTCCACAAGCAGTTTCCAGCAGCTTCTCTGAGGATCCAACATCTTGACAGGCCATTGGGGACAGAAAAGTTCATATTGCACCATGTCAAAGAACAAACATGAATGTCCAAGACCCCAATCAGAACACAAAATCTCTTTTTCTCTGCTAAGGATTTTTGATGAGATAAGAGAGATTTTACTTTCAAAATTGTACAAAGGACAGAATCATAAAGGAGTCTCATTATTCTGCTTTTTTTCTTAGGGCAATGCTGTAGTTTGGGTAGGATCAGCCCTTAATGTTTTACAGTAATAAGGGTAACTAATACTCTAATTAAGGTTATTCAGAGTTTTCTTTAATAGCCCTCTTTTAAACTGTTCATGGCTCACTTCCATGATGAGGCATGAAGGAAATGGGGCCATCAGGCATGCTTCCCTATGGGGTGGGGAAATCCACAAGAGTCAAGTTATTCACAGAAAATTAAAATTGGAAGAGACCATAGAACATCCAACCCTCCATTCCCCTAATCTTAAAGGGGGGAAGACTTGAGCCTAGGAAATAGAATTGATATGTCCAGGGCCACACAGATGGTTAGATCCTCTAGACTAGAGGGCCTCTAGAACCCAGGTCCTCTGACTCCTAATCCAGAGCTTTTTCCGTTGTATCACATTCTGACAGAATACAGATTTCCTGGCTATATATACAAGTCTCCTTCACACTGACCATCAACTTCTCCTCCCCAGAAATCTTGAACTCTTGAACTCTGTCCCTGTCACATTGGACTGCCATGGGTAAACTTTCCTTTAATTTTTCCTTCAATCACACCTCTAAGTCCTCTCCAATTTCTCTGCTCACTGAGCTACAGAATGCCCCCACCCTTTTCAATGTGTGTCATCCATTAGAATATCACCTCTTCGAGTGTACGGACTGACTTGCTTGTTTTTCTATCCTCACTTCTTGGCACAATGAAAGAGCATTTATAAATGTTCTCTCTATCTCTGTCTCTCTCTGTTCTCTCTGTCTATCTGTGTGTGCATGAGTATGTGTCTGTGTGTCTGTCTCTAGTTCTAGCTCTGTCTGTGTGTTTCTGTATCTATCTCTCTCTGCCTGTCTCTGTTGCTCTCCCTCTCTCTTTTATCTTACCTATCTCCCTACCAACCCATGAAAAATAGGAAGATAGAAAATGTGGAGGAGCTAGCTCAACATAAATACTGTAAATTTGGGGAAACCCATCTTCTCCCCAGATAAAGTAACCTCTGGGACTAAGGGAAAAGATCTAAGAGATTGTGTCAATAAGAGATCCTCAAGCTGTACTTTATTCTCCTTATTCTCACAACAATAAAATAAGTCAGACTGATTCTATGGGAAGGAGGGCTTTACTATCTTAGAGAATATAACAACTACAGAGAAATGGTTTTCCCCCAGGAAGATCCCACCTGATCTTTATCACCTCCTGTGGCTCCAGACTTTCTCATTTTCCTTCATTTCTTTTTTGCTATGAAATGCCAATGATTGGCTATATATTCTAGGAGAGCAAAAAAAAAATCTATAAAAACTTAATCTAAGAAGAAGAAACTGCTACCAGTCCTAGTAGTCTTTCTTAGTGCTCTAATAATTTTTTTTCCTTATAATTCGGATACTCACTTTTTGCCCTCCATACTAGCAAACCACAATGTGGGCAGGCAAAATATTCCTTGAGTGTTCATGAAACCCCAAATTGGGAAATTCCCACATCAAAAAAAAAGCAGGCAAAATACCTATTGAATGTAGATTTTAGGGAATGGAAAAACAATGGACAAATTTAAAAGGAGGAAAACAAGACAGAAAATTAAAATAATTCTTTCTTATGCTTCTATAGCATTTAAAGGTTTACAAACCACTTCCTGGCCCAAAGTTCTCTGCAGTAGTCAGTACAGTTATGATTATTATCATTCTATTGATGAGATGCAGAAATAATTTTACCCAGGATGAAGCAGCTATTAAATGTTGCACTTAAAACTCAAATCCATGTCTTGATTCTTGATCCAATGTCTATATTTTTCACTATATCATGTTAAAGATGTTGAGAATAAATTATTGACTGGAAATAAAAAAAGAAAAAATAAAGAAAATATGGGGAATGATGTGGATTAAAGAGGAAATTATCATTATGGCTGATAAAATATAGAGGATTATAAGACTCTGGCATGTTCACACTTAGATATGTCATTGCTGGTCATGATGAGAGACACAGACCCACCAAGCACCAGAGTTGATGATCCCATGCTCATTTCTATATCTGTTGAAATATCTTGAACCTTGATTGGTGAACTTCATGAAGTTTCTAACCCCATCCCTGGGCATCCCTGCCATTTTTGCAAAGTGACTAACAATAGAAAGAAATAAGTGCACAACTTCCTGTGAAGGAATCCTGTGGCAAAGCAAAGTTCTGTTGTACCCAGAAGAGAGGCTATGAGAGGAAGAAAGGTTTAGGAGAACCAGGAGATCATTGTACCTGGCAGCAGCAAGATTATACAATGATCAATTCTGACAGACATGACTCTTTTCAACAATGAGATGATTCAGGCCAGTTCCAATGGTCTTGTGATGAAGAGAGCCATCTACACACAGAGAGAGGACTGTGGGAACTGAGTGTGGAGCACAACCTAACATTTTCACTCTTTTTGTTGAGCAGAACCAGAAGAACATTGTACACAGTAACAGGAACATTGTCAATAATCAACTTTAATAGATTTAGCTCCTCTCAGCAATACAATGATCCAAGACAATTCTAAAACACTCATTATGGAAAATGCTTTCCTCATCCAGAAAAAGAACTGGAGTCTGCATGCAGATCAAAGCTATTATTTTCACTTTTTGTTGTTGTTTTTCTTTTTTGTGGCTTTTCCCTTTTGTTCTGATTCCTTCACAACATGACTAATGTGGAGATACATTTAATATGACTGTATATGTATAACCTATATCAGATAGCTTGTCATCTTCAAAGGACAGAGAAGGAAAGGAGGGAGGGGGGAAATTTTGGAACTCAAAATCTTATAAGTGAATGTTGAAAACTATCCCTACATGTAATTGGAAAAAAGATATAAATAAGTGGAAAAAATAAAACAAAAATGAGGAAGACTTGGCCATTTCTGCCCATGGAAAATTAGAGGTCAATTATAAAGAAAATATGCATTGAAAGAGGAAAAATGAACATGACTAGTTGGTTCACGCATGCACACACACATACACACACACACACACACACACATACACACAAAACACACACTCCCTTTCCCCATTTTCCCTAGGGTACCAGGAGAGGGGAAGCACAATGACCCCCACCTGTCATTGCACATTCTAAATGAAGAGTTAGCATTCATCCTTCCTAAAGCCTCAAAACACGAGCAGTGTTTTCCAGCCTAAAGCCTCTGTCTACATTTAATCAGATTCCTGTCGTCATAACCCAGTCAAAGGCACCATCAGCTTTTTTCTGACATCCTGTGATACATCTGCACACCTCCTGAGTAATTTCCTCAGCATATTAAAGGCTATTCATAGCACTGAAGATTGGACTGTGAGGAACAGTATTGTATTGGCAGGGGGTCTGGAAAAGATGACCAATTTGATTTGGCACTAGCAATGAATACTATTTCAGCTTTCCCTTTTCCCCCTAAGGGAAAAAAAATGTTCCTCTTCTGAAAACTTTCATATGGTTTAAAAAACTTCTGGCCAATGCTGCAAATAGTGCATTAAAAAATGTACCAGGCTTAGATTTAGGAGACCTAACTGCATTCTGAATCAGTCACAATTTTCATGACCTGCAGCAAACCACAGCCCTTTCTGAGCTTCAGTTTCCAGCTCTCTGTGAAATGAAGGACTTGAAGCAAAAGACTCTAAATTTCCTCCCAGTTCTAAATTTCTGTGATTCTTTCACCTCAGTAAGCATCAGTATACACATCTATAAAATAAAGATAACATTACTCTTTGTATCTCCCTCTTTCACAGAGTTGATATGAGGCTCAGGTGAATTAATGTTTGCGAACCCTCCTTATACATTTTAAAGCATTAAATTGGAATCCAATAGCCCACACAAAAGCTCTGCATTCACTCTATCTAGTTCAGGAATATCTCTCACAATTCTCTTTTGATTTTTGCCCTCTTCCAGACTTTCCTTTAGGATATCAGAACTGGGCTTGTGTTAAGATCTTCCCAATAAAAGATGCTGTTCAGTTGTTTGATCACATCTGACATGGACCATTGGCATATCAGGCCCTTCCATCCTCCAGCATTTCCCCAAATTTGCCCAAGTTCATATTCATTTCTTCCACAATAATATCCATCTCAACTTCTGCCATCTCTTCAATCTTTTCCAATATCAGGGTTTTTTCCAAAGAGTTTTGTTTTCTCATATGTGGCCAATGTTTTTAAGCTTCAGAGTCTGTCCTTCCAATAAATAGTCTGAATTAATTTCTTTAAGTATTAATTTGATCTCCTTGCTGTCCAAGAGAATTTCAAAAGTCTTCTCCAGCACCACATTTGAAAGCATTGATTCTGTGGCACTCAGCTTTCTTTATAGTTTAGCTCTCACAGCTGTACCTTCCAAATGGAAAAACAAAAGCCTTGACTATACAGACCTTTATCGGTAAAAGACTGTATTTTCTATGCAAGCAGTCAGGCTAACAACACATTAACTCTGGTAATATCTTTACTAAACTGACACAAAATACAAAGTACTCACGCTGAAACCTATTTTAAAAAATCAAGAAAATTCTCTTTCCATCTCCAATAAGACTTCTCCCAAGGATACATAAAACTTTTCATGTTTTTGGGGTATTATTCTTCTATAAGTATCATCCCAATTACTCAGGGTGACTAACAACTCACCCCTGCAGTGAGCCCTACCTATATAGTTCTCCAATTTTATGGTAAAATCCTGACTGTGAGACTTCTCCAAACAGAGAAAGAACTTGAAGTTAAGAGAAAGTTAGCTCCTCTTTCTCCCAGAGCAGCAAAATCCATATAATTCACAGAATATATAAAAGTACAAGGTCCAGTTTTTACTACTTCACATCAAAGATCTATCACTTGCTAGGGAAGGAATATAGGATGGAATAGGAAACACTGAACTTGGAGAAACCAACTCATCTTGACATCACTGAACATGAGTTCAAATCTCAGAGCTGGTAGTTACTGTGTCCTTGCTCAAATTAATTCCACAGTTTTGTTCCTGTTTGCTCATCTGTAAAACTAGTGGGTTAAGGTGATCTTTGCTGTTCCTTCTAGTCCCAGGTTCATGATCCCAAGATCTTCTATTCTTCAATTCTGACTTTTGCTTCATCCAGGAATTCCCCAAAATGCTGCAGATACTCAGTGTGGACTATGAGTTTTTTCCAATGGATCCAAGAGGTTGATTCCAAGAATGACTCTGTTATCCTTTGTCATCAATTTCAGGAATATTTCTATTAGCTCTTGTCATCTATCACCAGTTCAGTGCTCATGGCTCTTACTTGAACATGGATTCCCAGCACATATTTGCTGGTTCACTTGGGTCCAGATACACATGGTTTTCTTTAGAGGAAGTCTGGTACAGAGTGACAAGCAATCAATTTTGCAGTCTAAAGATCTGGATTCAATTCCTGGTTTGACCATTCACTACCAGTATAACTCTGAGCAAGTCACTTCAAATCAACAAACATTTGTTAAACTCCTCCTATATGCTAGTCACACATGTCACTTCTCTGGGACCCAGTTTACTTATTTCTAAATTAAGACAGCTGGACTCAATGGCCTCCAAAATGCTTTCCCACTCCATATTTGCATATTTCCCCCAAGGGGCTACAAGGCTGCATAGGCTTTCTTCCAGAGAATGGAGTACATATATGTTCAAATAAAAGAACTGGATTACTTGAACTCTACTGGTCTCCTCCAACACTAAGATTCTGAGTCTATGAGTCTAATCATGTCCTTCTGTCATATATTATTGGAAGAAAGATCAAAATGGGTTCACGATCTAGGCATAAAGAAGATTATAAATAAATTAGAAGAACATAGGATCAATTACCTCTCAGACCTGTGGAAGAGGAAGGAATTTGTGACCAAAGAACTAGAGATCATTATTGATCACAAAATAGAAAATTTTGATATATTAAGTTAAAAAGCTTTTGTACAAATAAAATTAATGTGGACAAGATTAGAAGGGAAGCAATAAACTGGGAAAACATTTTTATAGCTAAAGGTTCTGATAAAGGCCTCATCTCCAAAATATATAGAGAATTGACTCTAATTTATAAGAAATCAAGCCATTCTCCAATTGATAAATGGTCAAAGGATATGAACAGACAATTTTCGGATGAAGAAATGGAAACTATTTCTAGCCATATGAAAAGATGCTCCAAATCATTATTAATCAGAGAAATGCAAATTAAGACAACTCTGAGATACTACTACATACTTGTCAGATTGGCTAAGATGAGAGGAAAAGATAATGATGAATGTTGGAGGGGATGTGGGAAAACTGGGACACTGATGCATTGTTGGTGGAGTTGTGAATGGATCCAACCATTCTGGAGAGCAATTTGGAATTATACTCAAAAAGTTATCAAACTATGCAAACCCTTTGATCCAGCAGTGATATTAAAGAGACATTAAAGAAGGGAAAGGGACCTGTATGTGCAAAAATGTTTGTGGTAGCCCTTTTCGTAGTGGCTAGAAACTGGAAATTGAAGGGATGCCCACCAATTGGAGAATGGCTGAATAAATTGTGGTATATGAATGTTATGGAATATTATTGTTCTATAAGAAATGACCAGGAGGATGAATACAGAGAGGCTTGGAGAGACTTGCATGAACTGATGCTAAATGAAATGAGCAGAACCAGGAGATCATTATACACTTCAACAACAATACTACATGATGATCAATTCTGACAGATGTGGCTCTCTTCAACAATGAGAGAATCCAAATCAGTTCCAATTGATCTGTAATGAACAGAACCAGCTACACTCAGAGAAAGAACGCTGAGAAATGAGTATGGACCACAATATAACATTTCCACTCTTTTTGTTATTGTTTGCTTGCATTTTTGTTTTTTCTTTTCAGGTTATTTTTATTTTCTTTCTAAATCTAATCTCTTGTGCAGCAAGATAACTATATAAATATGTATACATATATTATATTTAACATATATTTTAACATATTTAACATGTATGGGACTACCTGCCATGGGGGGGAGGGGCAGGAGAAGGGGAAAAGTCAAAACAGAAGTTTTTGTAAGGGTCAATGTTGAAAAATTACCCATACATATGTTTTGTACATAAAATATAATTTAAAAAAAAAAAAGAAAAAATGTTACTGAGAGAGCAGAGATTTCTTAATGATATATTGCTCATCTAGTTCTCCCTGTGGGTGTTAGGAACAAGCCAGAGAATTGGCATAAGCTGCTTTAAAGAATGCTATACCCATTGTCTTTCATTATGAAATTATAGACATTTTCTAACAAAACTACCTACACACACACACCCTGATTAATCATTGAAAATTACTCAGGAATTCAGAGGAAAAAATCCAGTGCTTGGTATGTTTTATAGTCTTGGGGGATTCTCTATTTCAGCTTTAGGATCCCACTTTCCCAATCAGGATAGCCCCTCCCACCTCAAAAGGGATACCATACTCTGCTCCACCACTATTCTTCCCCCAAACACAGGTTTTTATTCCTTGCCTGGGAGCATCTTGGCTTCATATTCACAGATGCCAGACTTTCACTCCCATAGGGTACAGTAGAATGCTGTGGATTTGAAATTAAAAAACCTGTGTTCAAACCCCATTTCTAAATTTCAACAATAATAATTGTTTTTTCTGGGTTGTTGTTATAATATTTTAAGGTTTACAAAGCCCTTTACAAATATTGCCTCATTTTATCTTCACAAGCCCTGGTAGATAGGTACTATTATTATTCCCATTTCATAATGAGAAACTGAGGCAGATAGATTTGCCTAGAAAATGTCTGAAGTTATATTTGAACTCAATTCTTTCTGACTTGCTTTCCAGTGTTCTATTCACTATACCAGTAGCTGCCACTATAAACAACTAATTTGATCTAGGACAAATTACTTAAATTCTCTTAGCTTTAGTTTTTCCATCTTTAAAATTATAGGCTGTCTAAATGGTCCCTAAGGCCCTTTCCAGCTAAATCCCAGGATTCTTCTAATGGGATAAAAGTGACATCTGATTCAGCTAAATTGTAATAAGGAGCTTCATCAGCAGATTCTTGTCACCCAACAACTTCAAATTCCTGATGGTATAAGCTTTAGGATACATTAAGACTAATCAGTTAGAACAAAGCAGTTCAAGAATTTGAAATTCGGCATAGCCAGTGTTCTGAAACCAAGAGGCACCCAGAGGTTAAATGATCATTTTAATATCCACATTTTCATATTTCAGAAATAAGGTCTTTCAAAGTTGTACCATCATTTCTTTTGGGGTAGGGCCAAGAATAAAGATCAGCGCTCATGAATGTGATATTGATTTTATAAAGGACCTGAATCATAATGGTTCACATTGGCTTTTTCTTTTTCCTTTTTTTTTTAATGACTTCTCAGTCCTGAAGTCCATCTAGTTTTGGCTAGTAAGCCTATTCATAATAGCTAATAGTTATACAGTGCTTGAAGGTTTGAAAAGCAATTTGCAGATATCATCTCATTTGATCCTAATAGCAAACACTGTAAAGTTGCAAGCACTATAATTATCCCCAATTATCCTCCTTCAAAAAAAAGGAAAGTAATACTAAGAAAGTCATACATCTAGGAAGGATCTGAGATAAGTTTTGAACTCATCTTCCTGAGTCCAAATCATCTTATATAGTTTATTAAATATATACACTTTTATCTTCAGAATACAGCAGAATTCCAGAGAATTAAACTAAGTGAAGGAATATCATGGGCAAAAGTTGAGTACACTTCCCTTTTCCAGTAATAAGGTCAAAGTATTCTCTCTAAATTAGTCATCTATAACCAAAGCAGATCTTGAAGAAAGAGTGCTTTGGAAGTGGATGGAAAAATCATGGGTGAGAATGATGAGGAAGATTTCATCTCATTGAAAGAGAGAGCTTATTAATAAGTAAAGACAGCCACTGGACTAATAATTTCATTGGTGTTCATGCAAGTACCAAGAGGGAGGAACTTCTTCTACAACTGCAGATACACATTTTCACTACAATTTACCATCTTGGAGAGTTTATCTGGAGTACTGAGAAATTAAGTGAATTGTCCAGGATGATAGAGCAATTATGAGACAGAACCAGGTCTTCTTGGTTTCAAGGTTTAGTCCATATCTACAATGTTATTCTGTCTCTAGAGCTATCCAAAAATGGAATGGGCTGCCTGTTATGATAGTAAGCTCCCTGGTAATGGAAGTTTTCAAGAAAAAACTTGAAAGGAAGGTTATAGAAAATTTTGGTTCAGGTATAAGTTGAATTAAATGTCCTTTAAGATCTCTCTGAGATTCTATGATTCTAAATATGAAATTGACAAATAAAAGACATTGATTTGGGAAAATAATATCCTTCCTACATAGTTTTGTATGCAAAGGTAAAGATTTCCTTTTCCTATTATTTATTTTCTCTAAGTCTTTAAGTAATCCTTTGATGCTTTGCTTTCTCAATGAAACCTTCATATTCTCCCTTCCTCTACTTTGACTCAGAAGAAATTCTTGAATTTAATAATCAGAAGAACTTTTAGAGGATACCTCATCACTTATATGGATGAGAAAACTGAAGCCCAGAGAAAGGAAGGAACTCATCTGAGGTCACATAGAAACATAAAATGAAATTAGGACTAGAACTCACTTCAGCAGATTACTAACTCAATTATTCTCTACATAAATACTAAAGTATTCACAGTTTTGTAAATGAGTTCACGAGTATGCTGTATATAAGAAGAGACATTTCTGTATGCAGCATATTAACCTTCTCATTATCCCTACTAAAATATAATTTCATTAAGCTAATAATAATATCTGACATTTATATAGCAATTTAATGTTTAAAAAGTACTTTATATATAACATCTATACTGCCTAGTCAACTGCTGGAAATAAAAATTACTAATATTTTCATAGTGTTTTATTTACATGGTCTCATTTGATCCTGGCAACAACTGCAACAACTTTCATTACTGTGGTAATTTAAGACTTATAAGACAGTTGCACCATAACAGCCTAGTCAAGAATATGTATTAATGAAGACCTCCATTTTACAAAGAAAGAAATGGAAATTCAGAGTGGGAAAATGATCAAAGGTCATAGAGCTGAGAGCTGACACAGTTCAGAAACTCAGATCTAAGTCTTCTGACTACAAATTCAGTGTCCTTGGGATTATTAGGAGACTGTGGGTATTGTGGAAAGAGCTCTGGATATGGCATCAGAAGAAAGCAGTTTCAGCTATAACTGTGCTAATTATGATTTGTGTAACTTTGGACAAGTCACTTTCCTTTTCTGTAGGGAAAGCAAGGATGGACAACAGAGATAATTTTTGTGGTCTCTTCCAGCTAAATGCACTTTAATATTTATGTATTCCAAGATCTCCAGTTCTCACTTCCTATGTTGGCAGGTCCTTTTCAGTTCTGAATGCTATGAAAATATCATACTTCTTCTTAGTTCCACTTTCATACTTGGATGAATTCATTATCTCAGCAGTGAGGGTATTCTATTCCTTTCACTGGGGCACACCACACCCCCTCAACACATTCTTATTCTGTTTGATTTTCTTCCATATTTTCCTGTAAATTTTTACTAGAATCCTGGAAGACTTTCTATGCTTATTTTAATCAGCTGGTGGCCAACTATTGCTGACTGCTGATGATTACAATAAGGAAATGGAGTTAGGAAATGAACCCTGGTTGATAATTTCAGGAACATGGACCTAGAGTCATTTCTTTAAAACACTGAATGCCTATCCTAGCCTCTTTAAGTAGTAAAAACATCCCTGATTGTCTTCAATCTTTTCCTTCTATCTCTTTTTTCCTCTAAAATCTTTGTGCCCTCTTTCTTTTTTTTCTTTCCCTGTCTTCCTAAGCAGTTATCTTTCCAGCCACTTTCCGCTCTTTGATGATTTTCATCATTTTCCTGGGGAGTCAACTAAGCCCCAGGGCTGCAGTAACTTATCAGTCACACAGTCTTCTGTGTTTTACATGATTAGTATTTACTATGTCATTCAATAAAAAATTCACGTTTACCATGGCAACCTCATATCACATGATCTACATAAAATTGCCAATGAAAAAAATCATGTTGGAAGAGCAAAGACCAACAGAGCATATCAATTTCTATGCATTTTGTAACCTTTTAAGGGGGAAAAGAAAGGTTAACCTACCATCTTCCCTATAAAGGCATTTCCATTTTTCAGGTCTTATTCTCCTTGACATTGGGGGCATTTTAATATCATTTCTCCTTCTATGTTTTGTTAAGAAAATGAAAGATGTGGATATTTTCTTCCAGAAGACCATGAACATGGTGGAAAGGGAATCTGTCTAAGAATCATGAGATCTGGGCTTAAGGCCCATCTCAGCTTATTTACTAGCAATGAATCCTTAAGCAAAGCAAAGCCATATATATCAAAGTTCAAAGGAATCTTAAAGAGCTAAAAGAGAACTCCAAAGTCAGATAGTCCAATTCTTTAATTTTAGAAGGGAACATCTGAGGTACAAAGGAAGTGTCATTCCTTGTCCAAAGTTGTCTAAGTGTTAAGTAGCAGCTATAGTAGCAGATTCAGGGTTTGATCCAAGGGCCCCAAATCCATCATTCTTTAAATCAGATGCATCAAACAAAAGCTTCAAAAATCTGACTGCTTCCCCAAACAAATTAAAATGTAATTGGGAAACTTTTGACTAAACAAATAAAAATACAATAAAATATAAATAATGTTAAAAATGTAGTTAATAGGAGATAACAACAATCCTCACATACAGTTTTGTGTCCCTGTATCCATTCAAGTTTCCCCTAATACCATTCTCTTGCTCACAGAATAATTCCAGAAAATAAGAGTTGGGAATTACCTTAGAGGTCTCCTATTCCTATCCCTGACACAAAATCTACCTAAATGACCTATAACATATGAGTATCCAATCTACACTTGAAAACCTCTAGGGACCAACCCAACCAATATGTAAAAATCTATTACATTACTTAATGGCTTTCATTGTTGGGAGTTTTTCTTTCAAAAAATTTCCAAGTAATAAAGGACCTCAGAGGACATTTGAACTACATCATGGATGACTAGGAATTCTCTTTAAAACATCCCTAGTAAGTGTCATCTAGTCTGTTTTTTGACCCTCGATGACAGGAAATTCTCTCTCCCTAACCATTCCCTTGGTCTCCAGCATTCTATTTTTTAAAAGCTCTAAATGAGGGTAAGTTCTCCTAATGTCGAGTGACCCAGGTTTATGAAAGTCACTAATTCTTGAACCTCAGTTTCTCCATGTATAAAATAGGGAATGGTAATGTTTATTCTGCCATTTCATTGGGGTACTGATAAAGTTATATTGTTAAGATATTTAAAGGAACTGTAAATTATAAAGAACAGTGAAGTGACATACACATCTAAACTATTCAGGCAAGGTAGAAGGTTATTATTGTCCTATATTAGCTCATAAAAGAAAACGAATTACAGTAACTTTGGAAAATGAATGCATCCTGCTTTCAGAAATTTACTCCAATCTAGCTGGTAATGTGCATAGCCCTCTATCATTTAAATCCAATTCACTTACATGTGACGGCATCACCTCCCTGATGTCATAGTCCTCTCCAAGAACAAAAAACAAACAATAACAACAACCAATTTACTATATAGCTACCAAAAGCTATTTGCTCCAGAGATTTCCATCCTTCAGGCTAACCTGACCATCACCATCATCCTAGTTTATTCATCCATTCATTTAGCAAATATTTGGTAAGTGCCTACAATGTGCAAGGTGCTGTGATCAGTTGCTTGTAGAGATTACAAATATAGATAGAGAGTATCAAAATAAGAAGGTATTTATAATCTAATAAAAGAGAAAAGGATTGGACACAATAATTATAATGCATGATATTACAAAATAGATAATACTATTCATGACAAAGATAGATTGCTGATCAAAGAGCAGTATAACTCTTCATGGAGAGGAGTTACTAGGTATACTAGACAGAAGAAATAGAATCAAAAAAAAAAAAAAAGATGTGAAGGTAAGACTAAATAATAGCTGAGGTTTACATAGTGCATTAAGGTTTAAGAATTGTCTTCACGTGTCTTCATATCTAATCTCTTATTAGATCCTTCCAACAACCCTGTGAGTTAAAATAGAAAAAATACCATTACCCTCCTTTTTACTGCTAGGAAAATTTAGGCTGTAGGAGGATAAGTGATATTCATAAATTCTACAACTAGTAAGTGGTAAAACATGTTCTTCAGATAAAATCTATTGGACTGGTGGACCAACTGGGCTAGAGCAGAGGGCTTTTATAGGGCAATACAGGAATTAAGATAAATTGAGGCCAGATTTTACAAGGTCTTAAATGTCAAATTAAGAAATTAGCATTTTATTAAGTAGGCAACATAAAGTCACGGAATGAGTTCTAACACAATACTTTAGGAAAATCAATATGGTAGCAATATAGGAAAGGAGAAATTTTAGAGATGGAAAGACCTATTAGGAGACCAGAGCCAGTCCAGGACTGAACCAAACAGTAAAAATGGAAACAAATGGATAATAAAAAAAAAAAAAAAAATCAACATTCATTCATTGACAGAGGGAGTTTCTTACTGGGAATTCTTTGTTCCTAGCTCCAATGAAATCACAGGTCCATACCAAGAAAAAAAAATAAATAAATGAGAAAGTACAATATTATTGTCCCATTTTAATGTGGCTCCTCACCATATTAAGGAAACAGAATACAGAATAAGAAGCAAATTATAATTAAAAGAGGTTTGCCTTATATCCAAAATATATTCTAATAACATTTGAAACTTAAGAGGAGAAACAAGAGAGTGCATTGATGCTTCCCAGCTGTCTCCTCCAGAGAAAAGAGTATTTATTGTCCCCGCAAAGTACAAGTCATTTTCTTCCTCCTCACCCACATCAGCCTTCCACAAATGAATGAAAGCTGAAATTAAAGTCAGTTGCTTAATGTTTCTTCCTACTTTGAACTTTGGATAACATCAAGAAAATAATGCTTCATCCCAGAAAGCTCCTTCTCAAAATGTTACTCATGGATGATATTTCTTACTTAGTGACAGTATCACTAGTGGATGCTAAATCTTTAAAATGTGAATGTGCCTAAGTCCCCTATCATTCCTACAATGACACTGTTAGACAGAGACAGAGACAAAAATGTGAAAAAACGAAGGAGAAAAATCCCTTTGAATTTTACAAAGCCAGGTCAGTCTGAGTAATGAAGAACTGGGCAGCAGACTTGTACCTTTGTAAGAGACCTGAATAAATGGAAGGTTGTATTATTCCTATCTGTTATACCACACCTACCCTTCAAGGGCAGCTTAAGTGAGATAATAAACATGAAAGTATTTCCAATGATTCATGATTATGTTTGTGACCCTCTCAGAATTTTCTTTACTGTCCCCAGTCCAACTACTTGTCATTGTGTTCAATATGAAGGTAAAACACAACCATCCCTGGTAAAGGAAAAACAACAACAACAATAACAATAAAACATCTATTCTTGTCACACACATTCTCTCCCTCCCCCATTATACCTTATCACAACCCTCAAAGTAATAAAGGAATTCTCAAAAAAAAAAACAAAACTGCATATTCAAGAGCTGAAGAAATGTGGGAAAGTGGTAGGTGGCCTTTTATTATGGTTCTTAGGTTAAGGATTGATGGTAGGGTATAAAAGATGGCACCAGAGTTTCAATAAGTACTGGTGATTGTTTAGATTAACCCCTTTACTCTGAAAGAGTTTAATTTATCACATCTTTGGGCTACATTTCAGAGATGTCAAATTGGTATCAGTTCCAGGATTCACAACATACTTGTGTTGCATGTTGTCCCAACTTTACTTGTCCTTTATATGAAGTTACACAAAAAATAACATTTTAAAATAATTTTAAAATTTGTAGAAGGAAGCACAAAAAAAGAGGGTAGCACTGAAAATGATGTGTAGTATTTATAATTTTTCCAAAAAAGTAAACAATATGAAGTGGAAATTTATGTTTTATAGTAAATCATATTTTTATGTTGTGCTGGGTCTATGGAAATGTTCTCTTTTATTTTCTTTTTGTATTTTTAGTTTCAAAATGGGTAAAATAATTCAAATTTTAAACATGGAGGGGAAGATATTTTGTTTAAAAAAAAGGTGGAAAGGGTATCACTACAAAAAAAATTGGAAATTATTCTTAGTATACAAAATCTGTTGAATGTCTCTGTTTTGAAGAGAAACTTTAGAAGGCTAATATGCAGATGATTAAGATTAGTTCACATAGAGTTCCAGAAAGAGGAAAGTAGAGGATAATCAAAATACATTGAGTTCAAGAGAAACTAATCTATTCTCAATTCTCTTGAAAGAGACATGTGATATGGCTAAGCATTTGGATCAGAAAAATTATGAGAACCAGGATTGTAACAGGTGTAGTTGATCAATCCTCCCCACACTGAATGTTCTCTTTATTCTCCTCTTCTATTCTGATTTATCTCCCCCACACACACACTCATATATAATACTAATTGAGCACTCTATCCTCAGATACCATATTTATAATATGGTCCAATCTTATAAGTAGGAAGAACAAATAATGACCAGAAAAAAGTGATTTATAATCAGAACCTGAATTCTTCCTAGCTCTATTATTCCTAGATGAGTCCAGGACCAAAAAAGAGATAGAGAAAAGAGATTATAATGCATGGATTACACTAGACTCTTTACTCTGTGCTGTATATGGAGATGTCTCCCTTCTCCTGAGTGGTGTATTTATAATTCCTTTTTAACCACTAAATATCAAAAATTCAAGAGAAATTACAAAGTTGTTGAAAAAAAGCAACTAGAGAAAACTGCTTCACACAAAAAAGATCTTAGGAACAATAGTACAATGTGTTTCACTTTGTTTCATAAAACAGAGAACTCTTTATTCATCCATAGGCAAAACACAATAAAATTTTCAGGTTCAAAAGTACATTCAATTTACTATCATAAGACAAGTTTATTAATCATTGTTGTTCAGGTAGAATAAGATCAAAAGCAACATATTTGTCCATAGAAAATGGGTTCCTTATACAATAATATTTCAAAACTATCTAACTATCTAAAATAAAAATGAGAATTGCTTTTTTTTAAACCAATTGAGTTAATAAGTCTTTACGCCCTTCAACTTCTTTTACAGGGCAGAAGTTTTTAAAATTGGGAAATACATTAAATTATCATTTTGTAAATTTATTATTCATAGTTCTAATTCACTCATAAATGCAATTACTTTAATATTTCCTGTATTAGGGTAAGAATTTGAGGATCATGCATTGATTTTTGTAAGTATTTAATTATTTAGAAAAATTCACTAAATACAAAAGTTGCTGGAGGAAATTGTTCCTATTAGATAAACTTATTTTATCTTAGTTATCATTAAGAAAATGGAAGCTTCTTCCTTTAGCTTAAGCATCCTTCAAAGTACTTTGGCATTAGAAAACTATTGTTTCACTATAATACAGACATTGTCTGTGTTCTAGTCTGTATTATTACAAAATTTCCTTTCGATGGACTATTGTTATAAATATGAATTCCCTTGTAACAAATTTTAAAAGTATATGTAGCTACTTCATAATGTTTTTCAATCAACTGATTGCCTATGAAGCACATAAATGTGCCCAAAGTACTAAAAAGTCTTATTTGTAACTACTGCTTGTACACCTAAGTTTCATCCTAATGAACTTAGTGGTAAGTCTAATACAATTCTCCCAGATTATATTATTTTCATTTTTAAAATCTATTAATTAGTTTGAAATATTTTTAATGACATAGCTTTCGATAAGTGTGCAAAGTAACCTTCCCTAAGATCAAATTTTAAAACACATTATTCAAGTGTCATTGAGAGCATGCCTAAAATACATCTGTTATTTCTTCCACTTGCAATGCAAAAAGGAAGACTTTAGTTTTTCAACTAATTGGTTGCAAAAGTTTTGAGACATTTGAACAATTTTTCTTCTTATCTGCAAGGGGAACCTTTGGAATCTGCTTTGCATATGATTTTGTCCAGTGTCACTTTGACCTTAACATTGACAATGTTCTCTTTTGTTTTGCTTTATTTTGTTTTGTATTTCTTCTCTGTTTTCTTTTCTTTTTTTTTTTACTGTTTTTTCGAAGAAAAAAAGAAAAAAAATCAAATATTTATTAAGCACTAGCTGTATGCAAAATACCTGGGATCAAAACTAAAATTGAATTATGCACTGCTTCCTCTCCTCTAGTCAGAAATGATCTTCAATAGCACTATCTGAATTATTTCCTTTCTCCCAGCTTGTACCTATGTCAGAAATCATGAGATCCTGACTTAAAGGTCTCTAAAGAGAGATCATTTCTGATTAGGGGAAGAGAAGATAAGACAAGAAAAAAGAAAGATGATGAAGAAGATGACATTTGAGCTGGACTTTGAAAGTTGGCTATCCATAGGCAAAAATGTAGTTCAGAGGATGAAATGATATCAAGACCTGAGGCAATCCCTGGTTTAAAATCAAACTAATTTTCCTTTCACTAAAATCAGCTCCCTTTTTGAAACACTTCCCTTCATGCCAAATGGTATGTTTATTTTCCTAGTCCTTTTTGTTTTTGGCAAATCAATCAGGGTTAAGTTACTTGCCCAGGGTCACACAGCAGTTTTTTAATTCTTCTAAAATAGCATTTACTGTAAATGATAATTAACGAATACGATTAATTTTTATCCATTGATATTGATCACCACAATACCTTGGTCATAACCATTCTACTTGGAAAGTAAAAGTACTTTAAAAATTGTTTTAAAAAACACCAAAATTTCATTTCAAAGATTGAAAATTCATAAAATGAATTTAGCAACTAAAAATCATAAAGAACAATAACAGGAAAATGACCAGTTTTTATTAAGGAAATGTGTTTATGCATCTTCATAGATGCCTATAGTGGAAAGAATATTGAAAAGAGCATCAGAAAACCTGGGATCAAATCTCAGTTCTGTCAATAATGCATTCTCTGGCCTTAGCTTCCTCATCTATAAAATAAGAAGATGGCCCAAAAAAAGCACAAAATATACAGTGACAATAACAAAAATAAACAACAAAATAAAGGAAAAGATCAAAAGAAGTCAAGCCAAGCAACTACTTCATCCCTGAGAAGAGATAATATGGAGGGATAAGGGGCTACTAGAGAAGAATGATTTCTATCTTCTCACTGACATGTTTACTATATTGAATGTCTTTTTTAAATTAGTTTTCTTATTACAAAAAAGATCTGCCAGGTTGGAGAAAAAGGAAGGTGGGAATATTTCTAGCAATTAAAGAAATTTAAATAAGATTAAAGTGAGATTAAAATAAACAACATCAATAAATGAGGATTGAATTTGGATATTCTATAAACTCTTTTCAAACTCTGACATTCCATAATAAGAAAGAAAGAGAGAAAGAAAGAAAGAAAGAAAGAAAGAAAGAAAGAAAGAAAGAAAGAAAGAAAGAAAGAAAGAAAGAAAGGGGGAGGAAGGAAGGAAGGAAGGAAGGAAGGAAGGAAGGAAGGAAGGAAGGAAGGAGGAAGGGAGGAAGAAAGAAAGAGAGAAAGAGGGGGGAGAGAGGAAGAAAAAGAAAGAAAGAGGGGGGAGGGAGAGAGGAAGGAAGGAAGAGGTTAAGCCCAGGTAGATCAGCCTTTGATCAAATATAGAAAGGAGGAGATGCTGAACAAGGGTAAAGAAGATAGAAAGAGACAAATATACCCAAAGGTGTAATTGGAGCAATGATGCCTTCACTCAATCCCTCCCAAGATCAGCTAAACCAGTAGCCAACAAAGACAATACTTGACTCCCCACCCCCCACTCCCCCCCAAAAAAAAGAAGAAAAAGAAAAAGAAAGGGTGGAAAAGAAAAGGCACTTCACTAGAGAATAATGATTGGTCCTCTGTCTTTCCTGGGCAGAGAGAACTCTGCAGGGGGACATCTTCAAACATGGTTTATATTAGTCTTTCTGCTTTCACAACCAATTACATGCCAAAGGGTAAAAATGTTTCACTAAATAACAAAAGCCAATGATTTCTGTACCTTCTGTTCCTCTTTAGTTTAGAAAGATAGATTCCAAAATATTCTAAGATTATTCTTATGGTAGATTTTCATCTGCCACAGAATGTCTTCTTTGCCAGCATGAATAAAAATATGGAGACCAAAAAAAAAAATTCAATCTTTTCAAACCAGGGAGCATATTGAATGCAATTTGTTGTATTGATTTTTAAAACATAAATACCATGTGCAAGACATTTCCAGTAATAAAAATTTTTTGAAATTATTTAAATAATCTATCTTGGCTGTATTCTCTACAAACTCAGGGAAAACAGCTACCAGGCTCCAATCTTAGCTGTGTGGGCTGGCCTCTTCCCCAGTCACATAAACCAACATTTATGACCCCCGACATGATCTTCTTCCCTCAGCAGTTCAGTCAAGGCACCTGGTAGATGCTTTCAACATGTCATGTAAATCAACATTAACTCTGATAAATCAAAGAGGGAGAACAAACACATAAAATGTGCCATGACTGAGAAAGAGAAAATGTAGCTGGTTTTCAAGGGTTCATCTTTGCAAAACTGTCATTATCCCAGCATGCTGGAGAATCAATAGAATCAAGCAGGACAGAAGAAAATGAAAAAGAAAGAAAGAAAGGGTGTGTGTGAGTGTGTGTGTGTGTGTGTGTGTGTGTGATGTCAGTACAGCAAGAGAAAAAAACAAGGAAGGCAGCACCACTACATATTACATAGATTCATCACTTAGGAAACAATCTCCCCCTTGTGACTGTCTGAGGCTCAAGAAGATTCCCATCCTAAACACTGGAAACATTATCCAGACATCATTGTAATCATCCAAAAAAAAAACAAAAAAAAAACAGACAAAAGTTTGAAAAGAACCATAGGTGCAGAGAAGACTTTACAATCCATCTAGCTGATTTTACAGATGAAGAAACTGAGGCTTGGGAAGCTTAAGTGACTTCCCCAAAGTAGGTTGAATCCACATCCTCTGATTCCAAAACAAGTGGTCATCCATTCTCCAATAGTCACTTCAGATATACTGCCTTGGTAGCCAACAGCAAACCTTGGAAATAGGATCAGCAGATCTTTGAGGCACCTTAGGAATCACCAAGGCTGGCCCTTTTATTTTATAGATGAGGAAAGGGAGAACACTCATCCAAGACCATTTAGGTATTAAGTAGAGTGAGGATCCAAATTCAAGTTTTCAAACTGTTTCTATAAAAAGCTTGCTTTTGCTAGGCATGAATAAGATTACTTTAAAAGCTCTCTCCTGCTTACATTGTGGCTAAGATCCATTTTAGTACAGAAGTGAGAGGTTTGATTTCTTATATTGTTTCTGATTGACAACAGGATCAGTTTACTCTTCTATGTCAAATGAGGTACCATGAGATACCAGGATGGTAATCTCTCCAGATCTATCGCAAGAAGTCACTGGAAGTCCTGAACTGTCAAAGGCATGAGCCCATCTTGGCCATATTTTATCTTTGTGCATGTCCCTTCATACATGTTGCTATATTTGTCCATTCTTCACATTGAGGATATGTATATTAGTGGATGACTAAACCTCATGTTTATGGATGAAGTGCTTTAATACTACTTTTTTCTCTATGTTCTTTCATTAAATGTCTCTGCTTTGATTACTATGTTTTGAGATAGTCCTCTGGCACAAAGGAGTGCTCCTGGAAGGACATAGGGTTTCCTTATTGACATTTGCTTTAAAGAGCCAGGTTCCTGACAAAGCCCATAAGCAAGAAATAGAAAGAGAAATTCCATTTAAAGTAACTTTAGACAAAATAAAATATTTGGACGTCTACTTGCCAAGACAAATCCAAGAACTATATGAACATAATTACAAAACACTTCTCACACAAATAAAGTCAGATCTAAACAATTGGAAAAATATCAATTGCTCATGGCTAGGCCAAGGTAATATAATAAAAATGACAATTCTGTTTAATCTACTTATTCAGTGCCACATCAGTTGAACTGCCAAAAATTATTTTATGGAACTAGAAAAAATAATAATAAAATTCATCTGGAAGAACAAAAGGTCAAGAATATCAAAGGAATTAATGAGAAAAAAATACAAAGGATGATGACTTAGCAATACCAAGCCTAAAACTATAATATAAAGCAGCAGTAATCAAAACCATTTTGGTACTGGCTAAGAAATAAGAGTGGTGGATCATTGGAATAGATTAGATACACAGGGCACAATAATCAAGGCCTATAGTCATCTAATATTTGATAACCTCCCAAACTCCAGCTTCTGGAATAAGAATTTACTATTTGATAAAAATTGCTTAGAAAACTGGAAAATAATATGTCAGAAACTTAGCATAGACCTACATCTCTCATCCCATACCAAAATAAGGTCAAAATGGGTACATGATTTGGGCATAAAGGATGATACCATAAATAAACAAATAATTTACCTATCAATCTTTTGAGAAGGGAGGAATTGATGACCAAAGAAGAACTAGAGAACTAAAAGGCAAAATGGACATCTTTGATTACATTACATTAAAAAGATTTTGCATAAACAAAACCAATAGAAACAAGCTTAAAAGGGGAGTGCGAATCTAGGACAGAATCTTTAAAGCTACCGTTTCTGATAAAAGTCTCATTTCCAAAAAAATATAAAGAACTGTGTCAAATTTACAAGAATACAGATCATTCTCCAAATGATAAATAGTCAAAAGATATGAACAGCCAATTTTCAGATGATGAAATTAAAGCTATCTATAATCATATGAAAAATTATCTAAATTACTATTGTCGAGAGAAATGCAAATTAAAACTATCTCACACCTCTCATATTGGCTAAGATGATAGGAAAAGATAATGATAAATGTTGGAGAAAATGTGGGAAAATTGGAACAACAATGCATTGTTGGTGGAGTTGTGAACTGATCCAACTATTCTGGAGAACAATCTGGAACAGTGCCCCAAAGTGGTACGGATCTGTACCCCGAGAAAATCATAAAGGAGATAAAAGGACCCACATGTGCAAAAATGTTTGTAGTAGCTCTTTTTTGTGGTAACAAAAAAATTGAAAAATGAGAAGATGCCCATCAGTTGGGGAATGACTCTGAATAAGCTGTGGTATATAAAGGTAATGGAATAGTATTGTTCTATAAAAAATGAAAATCAAGCTGATTTTAGAAAGGCCTGGAAAAATTTACACAAACATGCTGAGTGAAACAAGCAGAACCAGTAATACATTCTACACAATAACAGCAAGAAGGTAAAATGATCAACCATGAAAGATTTGGTTCTTCTCAGTGATCCAAAGCAATCCCAATAAATTTTGGACAGAAAATGCCATCTGCATCCAGAAAAAGAACTATAGAGATTGAATGTAAATCAACACATGTTATGTTCACTTCTTTTTTTTGTTTTTTTTTTTCTCTCCCATGGTTTTCCCCTTTTGCTCTGATTTTCTCTCCCAATATGATTCATAAAGAAATTTGTATTAAAATAAATTAATTTTTAAGAAAAGAAAAAAAGAACCAGGTTCATAGTATCATACTCCATCTACTCAGTGTGGGTGTGATTATCAATAGCAAAAATCCTTGCCAAGGACCCAGTTTATGTCTAAGGAAACACCCATGAGCTAGCCAGAGATAAAAGGGAAAACTACTTCTTAAGAAGTTCAGGTCCTGAGAATAGCATGCAAAACAATGGGAGTCAATTTAATGCAAAGCTCTTATTGCAAACAAAGGGGAAGAGGGGGAAGGAGGAAGAGGAAAAGAAAACCTGATATTGCAACTCAGACATACAGACTATCATAAAGTATAACTCAAGTAAAAACAGGACTGCCTTGGGGAGCACAGAGACATGGGTCCATTCAACAGAAAGGGGAAGCTCCAAAGTGCCCTTCCAAGGGTGGGATTCTTACGTCCTGAAGCTGAATGAGTTACATATAAGGATCAAGGCAAAATATTATTGGCGGGGAAGAGGTTATTATCAGAGGAAATATACTAACTGGCAATAGACAAAATATTATTTGGGGGCCTATCAGGGAGAAAAAATAGCTATCAGTATACAAAATATGGAGGACACAGTTGTAATAACCTTGGAAAATATTATTGTCAGTATTTTTCCATGACTATGTTCTATAAACTTACAATCTCCCTTAAAGATAGACTGCCATGATAGCCTTAAAATCATCAGGTCTAATCTTATAACAATGGTTTCTTTGCACAGGTTCTATAAACTATTGCCTCCTTTATGAGGAAACTGTCATGGTAGCCTCAAGATCAACAGACCTAATCTCATAACATGACTGTAGCCTTTGGCTTTCTTAAAAAGGCAGATATATCAATGGAGACTTGCAAGGAATAATTTTTTTGATTGAATACATACTCATGGTGCAACCTGAATCCAGGATGGCTTTGAATAGGGCCATTGTTTTTGAGTTCCATGTGCTACAGTCAGAGAGGATAATTGTACTACTTATGTCACAGAGTTTTGATTAGAAAAACTTTGTGAATTCTAAAGCCCACCAAAAAGGTAAAATAGTACTCTCATCATCATCATCATCATCTCGTGAAGGTACCAGTTATTGTCATCTTCTCATCTCATGAATATTCTGGAATCAAAGGATTGATTCCTAGAAACTTAATCTAAAGCACACAGTAGGAATTATTAGAACTGTCAGGGAATTTAGCATTCATATAATTTAACACCTTCATTTTAGTGAAGAGGAAAGACAAGGCCCAGAAAAAAAAAAAAAAAAGATTGAGTTGCCCAGATAGCAAGGACTTACCAGAGTAAGGAGTAAGGCCTCTGGTTCTAAATCTAAGAAGCTTTCTATTCTATTAAACCACTTAATAGTTCACCAACAGTAATGACCAATCTTAGAGTTTTAGGGTTTCTAGGTAAGTATGATTAAATGGCTTAAGAAGCGGTGGGATGATGATCAAATATTCAGTAACTGCTTAAGTGTGTATAGCACCATGGGAGTATTATGGGAGACACAAAAGAGTACCTACTCTCATGGACCTTATTCAGCAAGAAAAAGGCAAAATAAGCAACTAGAAAGACCTAAATACATATATGTGATTGACTCTAAAGTATTCATATAACAAGATGTCCCAAAAGTCTTAGTGCCTTTTTAAGCTTTCAGCCCTATAAATATTACAGCAACATATCAATTCCAGATGAGTGATGTAGATAATATTAGGGGAAGCCAGAGCTGGTGGAGAGAGATGACTATGAGCTAAGTCACAAAGTTTTCAATTCTGAACAGATCTTATATGCCACCTAACTTGATTTTTTCTTTGAAATAATCTGTTTCGTCATTTCTTATAGGACATTAGGTTCCCATCACATTCATATTCCACAATTCTTCCAGCCTTTCCCTAATGGATTGATGGAAATATTTTGGGAAGAAGTGGAAAGATCTGTAGCTTCCAGCTGAAAGAAAAGAAAAAGAAGTGTGGTAGGTCTTGTGACCTTGAAAACCTACTACTTAAAGATCTCAGATTTCCCATGCATGGTTTCAAACTTGAAGTCCTATGGAGAAATAAAGTGACAGTTGAAGGCTTTGGTCAATGCTGACAAAGGGCTTTCTAATATGAAACTGATGAAATGGATCAACAAGCAAATACAAAAGCTATTATGGGAAGTTGAACCTAATGAACTATAAGGTCCTTTCTCATACTAAATCTCTGATCCATTGATCTCTGATAGATCTGGATTTCATATTTATATAAATAAAACATTGCTTTTTAGATCTTCAGAATACTTTGGGGTTTAATGTCAATTGTTGTCACATATTTTATCCCAAAATCTATCCTTTAGAGAGATTAATTAACTGGGACTGAGAGATTTTCTACAAGAGGTCATAGTTGTATATCCTCTCACCTACAAGTTATTCTGCATGATAACCAGCCGCTGATACGGGGCCAAGTTCAAAGTCTATAAGTCAAGTCATTCTTGTGAACTATGTGTGGCAAAATTATGAGATGGGGAAAATTATGAGATGGAAAAAATGTCTATAAAATGATGGGGGAAAAATTCAAGGAAAGGAAATCCAGTTAGCAGAATAGGGTCAAGCACAGATTGAGTAATTCTAAACTGCAGGGCAGTCAGAGGCAGGTGATTCAAATAAAGGTATTTGTAGAGGCTTTCGGCCCCTTGTTCTGTGTAGATACCTAACTGGACACTGACACCATCCATGATCAGTGACTGAGAAATGGAGGCAATGATTTGAGGTGGGGATAAGGAATGATAGCACAAGTCTAAAGACAAAATGGAAATACCAAACCAAAAGGGCTTGCTGCTAGCAGCTATGACAGGGGGAACTAAAAAAAAGAGGAAGAGGACAGGAATTGAACTGGAGTCTGAGCCATTAAAGAAAAGCAAAGAGACCAGTGATAGATTTTCTATGCCTTGAAAAGAATCTAAAACCAAGATACTCCCAATAAAATCACAAGGGTGAAAGAGTGAAGAAAAGACAATAGACATTTTCTCCCTCCATTTGGATGCAGAACAAGGAAGATTTGAAGTGGGAGAGTGCGGGGAAGGGGGAGAGGTTTTGAAAGGAAAAGTGAAACTAAGAGAGAAAGGGAAAGTCGAGGGAGGTTCTGCTCACTAGAAAGAACAAGGGAGGGAAGTTTCCTAGGTCCAAGCAGCATTGACAGCTAAATCTGCCTTTCTCATCAACACCACCTGGTGGTTAGAACTTGAAATGGGATACTGCTTTTCTATTATCTTTTATCTTCTTCCATTAAATGCTTAGTCTAACAACTACATTGCAAATAAACTTACCTAAAGCTTGGTGGAAACAAAAACCTCATACCTCAAGGCTAAGAAGCTGGCACTCGCCACTAAAATAAAGAGTAAAATTCTGAAATAAAGAGTAACCAGCTGCTCTGAGATCCTGAAATAGGAAAAACACCCAATATCTACACTCCTGGTGTTGGTGGTCCACAATACAACTATGATGTAAAGTAATCATGTTAAGCAGAGTCTGTGTCTTACTCATCTTTGTATATCCCCCAGCATCTAGTTTAGGGCATTATGCACAGGAGGAAATTAAAGTGTCTTGAAATGGTTACATTCAACTTTCAATGAACACTTCTACTGCCTAAAATAAGGTAAGATTATGTTGAGAGAGAAAGAGAGAAGGAGAGAATGAGGGAAGGAAGGAGAGGGAATAAATACAGCCATACATTTCATAGGCACTACCAACTAAAAGGACCTATTTTTTTTTTATTATAGCTTTTTATTTACAAGTTATATACATGGATAATTTTACAGCATTGACAATTGCCAAACCTTTTGTTCCAATTTTCCCCTCCTTCCCCCACCCCCTCCCCTAGATGGCAGGATGCCTAATACATGTTAAATATATTAAAGTATGTTAAATACAAAATATGTATACATAGGATTTGTTATTTTAAAAGAATAGTTCCAGTTATCAAGTGGATATCAATTCCAGCAATTCCAGTTATCAACAAGACTATTTATAATTGTAGACCAAGACTTCTGAAATAGCAAAACTCTTAGATAGTTGCCCATAATATGCATTTTTTTAAAAACTGAGTCTTCCTATCTCACTCAGGATGAAAATATAGCGGCTACTTTTGGGCCCAATCTCACTATTAATTTTCACAGAAGTTTGATTTGCTCTATTTCTGATGTAGCTAGTATATTCCTAATATAACAAAAAGAACAAAATGATTAATATATATTTTCTGAACTTTTTAGCTCAAAATTATGTGTTATCTCAGAATACTATTTAAAAAGGGATAATATAGGTAGAGCTAGAAAGGGACTTAAAGGTTCTCCAATCCAACCTCCTCCATTTCTAATGAGAAAAACAAAGGCCAGGGGAGGACAATAATTTGGCCAATATCACACAGATATTGAGTAGCAGAGCTAATATGCAAACCCAGGTCATCGAGATCCAGATCTGGTACTCTTACCAAAGCACATCCTCCCATTTATTAGTAAGGCAATAGAAGCTAATGCTAGGATGGAATATGCTGTTTCCCATAGAGTTATTTGGGAAGAAATAAATAATGATATAATCAAAAAGACTTTTAGTTGTAAGAAATTGAAAAAAATACTGGGAGAGACAGAGAAAGAGAGGGAGAAAAAGAGAAAGAAAAAAAACAAAGAGTAAGAAAGAAACAGAGAGTGACAGAGACTGAGAGAGACAAAGACAGAGAAAAAGAGAGAGACAGAGAAAGAGAAAGAGGAAAAGAAACAGAGAGAAACAGAGACACAGAAAGAGAGGGGGGAGGGGGAGAGAGAGATTGTTCTTAACAAGTTATTGAGGGAACTGAGAGCAATAAACACAGTTACAAATGAGAGTGTTATTGGTTTAAAGCTTTTTCTATTCTCTTGAGATAATTTGGAGTCATTTAAGGCAGAAAGCCATTTCAAGACCAAGAAAAGCTCCTGTGCATTTGAATAAAGGGGGGTTATGATTGCATGAAACTAGACATCTCTCTAGAGACTAAGGTGAAGGATACTTGGCTGTCAGCATTCTCTAGGATTGTATTTTGGGAATATGATAAGTATCTTAGCCACCAGTAAAAACCACGCTACTGTGGCTCCAAGGAAAGGGGTTGGGAAAAGATGCTGAACTTGGAATTAGGAAACTGGACCTGAGGTCTTTCCCTCCATATGATCTTTGGTCAGTAATTTTTCTCTTCTTTGAATCTCACTTTCTCCATCTATAAGGTGGGGATGATAACACTTACATAACCTGCCTCCCAGTTTGTAAGATCGGCTAGAAGATACTATAAAAGACTTTGAGTCTTAAAACTTAAGTCTTAAAAGCAAAGACTACAGCTTCAGACCATCTTCTAGAAAATGAGAATTATAGTCCACAATGGATCTGTGGTATGATGTCCTCATCCTCGGGAACTTTAAATATAAAAAGTGATCAAGACCACAAAGTGCCAGAATTCAGTAAATAAATTTCAGACAATTGCTAAAAGCGTAGTATTTAAGTAATTTGTTCAAAGTCACAGAGTTTATATATTTAAAAAGATAGATCCCAGCTCAGTATGCCTGCCTCAAACCCCAGCAGTGTACCCACCATGATAGCTTATCTCTAAGGGAATTATACTTATTTATTCAAATGTGAATTTTTTTTTAAATTGAAATAAAATGGATAGTCACCCAACAAACAATATATGAATGATTTGTAGCATAGGGATAAAATGGAACAGAAAAAAATACGAGAAATTTAGAGAAAAAGTGGAAGTTATATGCAGTGACAGAGAGTGAAATAATCAAACTGAGGATTAGAGTGTTCAGTGACTACAGTACTATGACCAGTAATAATCAAAAACAGTCCAAACTGCAGGGATCCTCAAACTTTTTAAATAGGGGGCCAATTCACTGTCCCTCAGACTGTTGGAGGGCTGGACTATAATAAAAACAAAAACTTTGTTTTGTGGACCTTTAAATAAACTTCATAGCCCTGGGTGAGGGGGATAAACACCCTCAGCTGCTGCATCTGGCCTGCGTAGTTTGAGGACCCCTGAAAGTATAGAGAACAATATAGGAACTGGGGAACTGAAAAACACGCTTTCTACTCTCAGAAGAGAAGAGGAGGTGGTATCTAAACCTCTGGAATGTGATGTGTGCTGTGAAAAATGGTTCCATGCAGCTCTTGTGTAAGGGTTTTCCCCAGGTAGAAGGATTCTACAGGTTCTATCTCTAACATTTACTAGCTGTTACTTTGCATAAGTTTTTCCAGACCATCCCCACCCCTTCCCCCTTGGAAGTTACTGTGGGATTCAAATGAGATAAATTATGTAAAGTCTTTTATTAACTTTAAAGCTTAATTTAAAGGTTATCTATAATTATATTTGAAAATATTTGCAGAAATGCAATGCATTTTTCTGATTTCCTTTACAGGTTAATTGTACATTATTTCAAAGTCCACTTCTTGTGCAGCAAAATAACTGTATGGACATGTGTACATATATTGTATTTAACATATACTTTAACATATTTAATGTATTGGTCAACCTGCCATCTGGGAGAGAGAGTGGGGGGAAGGGGAAAAGTTGGAGCAAAAAGGTTTTGCAATTGTCAGTGCTGAAAAATTACTCATGCATATATCTTGTAAATAAAAAGCTATAATAAAAAAAAAAGAAATATAATGCATGAGGATGACTTACTCATCAAAAGAAAGATTATGATAAGAAATTTTGGAATCTATTTGATTTTTTTCTCCTTACTACCATGAGGATCAATAGGTATCAACCTATCTATACTATATTTCTACTCTTATATCTCATGGCAATATGGAAGTGTCCTTGGGACCTTAGAGGATAAAGCAATGAAGTACTGAGCTTTGGCCAAGCTGGAAAAACTTCAAGTACAGACTTGGAATTTGGCATTCTGCCTGAATTGTTTTGGCCACAGCAATGCCTAAAGATTGCTTACTAAGATGTGGATGCTGGAGGCAGTAATCTATGTCCATGGAAGAAGCACCCACACCAATGAAATGACAGTCTCCTAAAATATTATAATAATTAGGAACCAAATAATTAAATAAGTGGTCATTGAATCAAAAAAGTAATCATGTAAAACTGGAAAAGACTTAAAACTTTGTAGTCTTGGATTCCCAGGGCTAGAAAGTACTTAGGACCTAGCTTTTTAAATTGTGGTTTGAAATCCTTGTGAAGTCTACTAAATCAATGTGGGGGTCGCAAAAATTATGATTTGCTATCAATAAATGTTTTATTTGTATACCTATGTGAGGGATGTAGAAGACCCTTACCCAAAATGACTACTCAGAGATCACTCAGTAGAAGGCAGAAAAGTTGTTTATTAAAAACCTCCGGAGGATGAGCCATCCCATTGTGAGATAAGAAAGAGAAAGCTCTTGGTAGGAGGGCTAAAGAAGTAGTAACTTTTATACAAGAAATTACATCACAAGTAAGAGAGCATTGAGAAGGGGAGGGGAAGGCACCTAATTGGTTGTTGCTATTTAGGGAGATTGGAACGGAAGGTTTCTGTTTCCCCGAAATCTCCTGATTTCAAGGAAACAGAAAGTCAGGCCTTCAGGCTTAATCAAGCAGACAGTGGTCCAGCTAATAGACTAAATATCGATAAATGTCAAATACCAATAAATGTCATCAGCTCAAGTTAAGTAAATATGTTTCTAGCTGGCCAAGGCTCAAGTAGATATGAGCCTGCACATATTATACAGGTCATAGGGGAAACACAGAAATAATAAAATACAGAAAAAGAATTCATACATTCCTGTAAGTTTTTCACCTTATCTATCTCTATTCCATACACCTATTTTATATACCTATATTCCCAGAGAAGTGTAAACATTTCTTGAGAAAAAAGGAGTTGTGAATGGAAAAGATTTAAGAAGCCCTGCTTTAGAACACAGAATTCTTTTAAAAATCCATCCAAATCTAATCAGTTTCCAAATCTTATCAATTCTTCCTCCAAACTATCTCTCAGTGTCCATCTTTCTCTATTCACATGACAACCTCTCTAGTTAAGCCCCATTATCACCTGTTGCTGGGCCTATTGCAATAGTCCTCTAACTGAGTTCGTGTATTCAGCCAGTCCTAGTGAATCCAGTTTCTCTCCAGTTCCTCTCCACACAGATGTCAAATAGATATTTCCAATAGCACTGTTTTAGCCTTGTCAATCTCTCTCTAAGATAAAATATAAATGTCTACTTTTGGCATTTAAAGCCTGTCATGATCTGGCTCCAAACTACATTTCTCTCTTCTCATAGCCTATGCTCCAACCCTATAATGACATTCCCTTTTCTATCTCCATGTCTTTGCCCATGTTCTCTGTCCTCTATGCCTGAATTGCTTTCCCTCCTTACTTTGATCTTCTGGAACACAGAACTCCCTTTAAAGCTCAGCTCCTGTTTCTTCCTTCAAATGATCTTTCCTGATTAACCCTGATTAATGATGATTAATCATCATTAATATCTCTCTCTCTGTCTCTCTCTCTCTCTCCCCCAACACACACACACACACACACACACACACACACACACACACTTACATGTCATTTTGAATTTACTTAGCTCCTTGGATACAAGAACTTTTTTGGTCTTGTCTTTGTATTTCCAGCACAAAAACTAGTTCTAAAAAAGAAGGGAAGTAGAACGAAATGCCTTCTATATGCCAGGCACTGTGCTGTTTTATAATCACCATGTCACTTGATCTTTAGTAAAAAGCCTGTTTAGTTGAATTGAATTGAAGTTCAAAAGTGAAGGGACTTGAACAAAGTCATACAATTAATTAATATACAAGGCAGAACAAGAGCCTAAGTCTGCTGACTCCCAAACTTATACATTTTGTGATTTAGTTGCTAAGACATTCAAGTCTGTGAGGCTCCCAATTTTTTCTTCAATCTTAGAAGACAAATTGCATCAACTGTTCAGCTGCCTGGCTATTTGGGTTGTTGCAAAAGCTAAATTGGATCAGCTATTTAATGCAATTGAATCTACTGCTTGGTGATCAATCTGCACAATTTATCCAATCAACTGTGAAGATATAGACTCTCTGGTCATTTGAATTGTTAGTTCCAGAGGCATGTCCTTGCTATTTAAAATCCTACCACTTTCTAAATGTTTCCTTTAGTTAACATTCTTCCTTTTGCAATAATCCAGCAGGAGTCACTAAAAAGGCATCATAGCATAATAGGAGTCAGAAGAAATCTGCACTGGGTTCTAACATTTCCTAGCTAGGTGAACCTGATCAAGTTACTTCATCTCTTTTTACCTCAGTCCTTCCATCTGTAAAATAATAATAGAATCATTTTCAATTCACAACAAACTTCACCAGCAGTAAAAGACTTTCCACATGTAAATTCCAGCTCTATTATTTATGGGCTATGTGACCTTGAGCAAGTTACTGTCTCTTTGTGCCTCAGTTTCCCTGTGTAAAAATAAGGAATTGGACTAGATGATCTTTAACTTAACTTCTAGTTCTAATTCCTATGGTCCTGTGATCCTAATGGAGCAATTGCACTACCCCCAAAGAAATACCAAGTGAGAATGAACAAGAAAAATCAAATCTCAAAGAGATAATATAATTCTCAATCTTGAAATTTTCTTTATAAAGGATGTTTTATTATATTAACTTATATTCTAGTGATTAAGTTTCAGGCAAGAATGATTTTTCCAGGTAGGCAGTTTTCTGGAACCTTATGAACTATATTAAGGGGAAATAGTCTTGCTGTAAACTTTATTCACAAAGGGCAGAAATGAAAGAAAGAGTTTTGCTTTGCTTTTAAAAGCTTGTCCAATTCTGCTCTTGCTATTGTTTTCTTTCTTTAGTTTGATGCACATATCCTGATAATTGGTTTTAAAGGTCAGTCCTAGAATCTTTATAAGATGTTGATTTTGCATTCTACTCTCTGATAGCTTTTTCACTGATGATTTTTTGTTTGTTTGTTTGAAAATGGATGCAGCAATATAGAAAGATGGGAGGTTTTACAGATCATACCTACACTAACAAAATGAAATAGAAAACTAGGACCATTCAATATAGTTTACAATGAGTATAGCTGATTTCAGCAATGCCTTGGGCAAAGTCCCTCATGTTACTCTTGGGCACGTCCTCTTGTGAATATGTGGGTCAGATGGAAGAAAAAAAAAAGGCAGATTCAAAACTACTTAAATGACAAAATTCAAAGAGCAGCAGCTAATGAACGGATATAAGCTAGTACAGAGCTATCTAATGGATTGAACAAAGAAAATGCTCAACATTTTTATCAGTGACTAAAAGGAAAAGAAAGATAATATGCAGATCAAATTTAGGGAAAATTTGAATCTGAATGAGATGCTTCTGGTACTTTGGACAAGAAAGCCAAGATCTGTAAAGATCCTTGACAAACTAAAAGTGATGCTTGTGGTTGCTCAGCCACTGTTGAGGATTTTTTTTAATACTAAAGAATATGTGAGGCATGATAGGCATAGAGACAACCAAATCATTTCCTAGTTTTCAAAAAAGCAAGATGGCAAGTCTTCAAAATACAGCCAAGTATATTTGATGTATTACTAAAGGGATGACCTCTTCGTATTTAGAAAAATAAGCCAATATGAGTTTTATCAAAAACAAGTTATATCAAACAACACTCGTTTACTTTTTTGACAAGATTATTAGAATTGTAAAATGGGAGAAAGCATTTAGACACAGTACATCTGGATTTCAGCAAGACATTTGACAAAATTTCTCAAGGTTGTTTTTTGAACAAGATGAAAAGATACATGCTAGATAGTTCTAGTCTTATTTGAATGAACAAATTAAAAAAAAAAAAAATAGTGGATGAAAGATTGATATCAACCTGAAAGAGAAGTCTCCTGTGGAAAGCCTGTAAACTCTCCATTGACCTAATACTATTTAACATTTTTTATCACTGACTAGGATATGTTCATCCAATGTATAGATTACATGAAGAAGGAAGGATTGATGCTGGTATCCAAAAAAATCCTTAGTAGAATAAAAACATAGGCTGAATCTAATAAGATGAAATTTAAAAGGGGTGCGCACAAAGTCCCACTTTGGAATAAAAATAAGAACTAACCTCACGTGTGTAAAATTGGGGACATGTGACTAGATTACATTTGAGATGAAAAAAGATTTGGGGTCTTAATGCACTATCAGACTCAATATGCCATCATAGATTATACTCATAGAAAGTGTCTAGAAAGATGGAGGTGATAATTAGGCTATTACTACAATGATTAAACATTATCTTTAGTGATGGTTCTTAATTTGGGCCTCACGGAGCCCCAAAAACTATATGACTAGATTTCAGGGAATCCTTGATCTTCTATAGGAAAAATATACACCTTTATTTTCACAAAAACTTTGGTTTCCTTAGTAATCCTATGTATTTTAATCACTAGACCAATAAGCATTTATTAAGTACATACTATGCCAGTCCCGAAACTCTCTGTCACTCTCTCAGATTTTGGGGGGAACGCTTGAGAACTCCCTCAGAGAAGCTCTCCCCTGAGAGACCCACCCCGAGAATCAAAATAAAGTGGTTTCATTCAGTTATCTGGGTGGGACTAGTTGAGCCTAGGACCACTCCTACTTAGCTCAAGCTGGAGATGAGATTTCTATTCAAATCCATTGAGTTGGAAATTAGCCCAGAGACGTGCATTCAATTCCAAGATTCTCTCTTCTGATTCCAGCTCAAACTGCTCCCAGCCCCACCCCAAGAACTGTCCCCAGCTTCTAGCCAAGGTTTCAATTATAAAAGGGGGCAGCTGGGCTCAATCCTTGGCAGGGGAGGATCTCAAAGCAGGAATCATGCCAGGCCAAGGGACCTCCCTTGGCATAGCTACCTGTAAGGGACCCTCTGGCTGCTGAAAGACATTCTCTTTCAGAGTTACTCCCTCTTTATCTTTCTCTCCTATTTCCCTAACAAGACCTTATTCACTTTCTTTGCTAGAGAAGTTTTCTGCTAGCAGAAAACTCTCTCTCTCTCTCTCTCTCTCTCTCTCTCTCTCTCTCTCTCTCTCTCTCTCTCTTTGCCAGGACTCTTCTGCTAAATATTTACTTCTGTCGGGACCTGCCACTAAGGAAGTCAGCCAGCAAAAGCTGACCTCTCTATCCTAATAATAAACTTCTTTTGCCACTTAAACTTTTCAGGTTCATAAATTCATTTACGAAGAACCTGCACCACCAGAAGGGGGTTTCCACAACTCCCTGCCCTTTGCTGAACCTCGTCATTTGGCTCCCTGACCAGGAATCAAGGGGAGCTGAACCTCATCAGTGCTAAGCACTGAATTTCTTTTTTTTAATTTCTGTACATTAAAAAATAAAAATTTATCCTGGGAAAGGGTTTACCAGACTGTCAAAGGCATACATGACATAAAAATGGTTATGAATACTTGATCTAGAGTGCTGTACTCAGTCTTGGACAACATATTTTAGGAAGACAATTCACAAGCAGTAGATGTCTAGAGGGAAATGTTAAAGAGGATAAGAATGTTGGGAATCATAATAATAATTGTTATAATTGTAATTAATTATTAATATTTAATAATAATATTTCATTGTGATGATTGCTTGCAGAAACTGAGGATATTTTGTTTAAAAGAAAGAAGTCTTAGAAGACATCATAGATATTCTCCCTTCCATATAAGATTGTCTCATGGATTAGTAATGAGACTTGTTCCACCTGATTCAAAAGTCCCCTCTCTTTATTTAATTTGGGAAATCTACCTGGATTAATCCACTGATGATAGCTGAGGTGAAGAAAAATTATTTTGGAACCCTGGGAGATAAAAAGTCCTCTAGTACTTTGCCACCAAATAAGCTGAAAAATTCAATGCCAAGCAAAAATTCTGGATAAGTTGAAAAAGGAAGATGTTATCAAGAAGAGCATCAAATTTCGTCTTAGAGATTTGGTTATGTTAAAATTCACAAACTCACTCAATCATTTGATTTTACAAATAAGGAAACTAAAATGAAGAAAGGATATGTAACTTAGCCAAGTTCAAACAGAGAATAAGTAGGAGTCAGTAGCACCTCTGGTTCCAAATTCTATGCTCTTTCTACTTAAGTATGCTTTAAAAGAATGGTATGCTTTTCTAGTTATTAGGATTTTAGTTGTGGTCTTAGTAAAGAGATTTTTTTTTAATAAAAAAAGAATCAGAGAAATATATTCATATTTATTTTAAGTATCTCTAAAATAGTCATATAAAATCACCAGAAAAATAGTGGCATTTCAAAGATCAGGTTTGTTTGGTTAGTTGGTACAAGGAATAGTGTGGTATCTTTGAAAAAAGAGTCTACTTAAAATTGACACTCAGGAAGCTAGTGCTGTGAATTAGATTTGTTACTATATTACTACCATGCAACAAGTAGGCAAAAACAATCATACACATATGCACATATACAAATATGGCAGCATAGACAGAGATTCAGCCACACGGGACTAGAATCACTTATATGAGGAATGCATGTTGGACACAACTCAAAAATGACTGAACAACAAAATCACACTACACAATTTCACAAGTGTGATTCATATGGACTACAAACAATTCAATCCTTTAATTCCGGCCCAGCTCATTATCCATCTACAATATCTCACCAGGAGCTGGGGGTGGGGGGGTGTTAAGGTTAGTATAGTTTTCCAACATGAAATCTTTTCACTCTTCAGTCTCTTCTCTCCTCTCAGATACCAAGGGTATGACTCCATGTCACTCCCTTGCTCAAAAAAACCTCAAGTACTGTCTGTCTTTACTGCCTCTAGAATAAAAAATAAAATTCTGGCATTTAAAAGTCTTCACATTCTAGCTCTGGTCTACCTTTCTGAGTTAGTCATGCATTATTTCCTCTCATTAACTTGAGGGTTCATCCAACCTGATGACTTGCTCTTCCTCATCCCAACATTCCCTCTCCTTTCTCCATGCCTTTGCAAGACTGAACTTTGTACCTATAAGGCATTATTAACAACATAATAGCTACCACTTATAGAGCACCTTCTCTGTGCCTGGCCCTGTGCTAAGCATTTTACCTATATTATTTCATTTGATTTCTCACTTCTTAGCCTTCTTATCACTGCTTCTTGCAATCTCTTGCCCTCTTCCAAAGCTCAGCTCAAGAGGCATCTAGTCAATGAGGTTATTCCTGCTCCCCCCTCTCCCCCCTGTTTCAGTTTTCTCCTCAAAATTAATTTCTATATGATTATATATTTATGTGTTGTTTCCCCAATAAAACGTAAGCTCCTTGAGCACAGGAACTGTCATCATTTTTGTCTTTGTCTCTGAAGTGACTAGCACATATCTGTGTTGGGCACTTAACAAATACTTAATGAAATCCTGATTTGTCACCTCTTACCCAGCAAATTGGAAAAGATAACAAACAAAAAACAAAAAAAGTAATTGTTGAAGAAATTGGAGAAGGAAAGATAGGCATAGCTATATTGATAGAGTGATGAACATTCTGAAAGGCAATCTGGAATTCTGAAAAATTCTGAAAAAATGTTGAAAACAAAATGACTAAAAGATTCATAATTTTTGACTCAGAGAATCCATTGTTAGGGGTAAACTCTAAGGAGGTTACAAAGAAAAGCTCCATGCACAACAAAATATTTAAAAGCGAGCTTTTCATGTTAGCAAAAAACTATCAACCAAATGGATACCCATCATTAGGTCATGGTTAAAAAAAATTATGGAATGTTAATATAATGGAATATCAATATACTTTAAGAATAAACATGAAGTATACAGGGGAACATGGAAAGAATGACATGAACACGGGCAAAGTCAAGAAAATAATACATTCATGACTATAACAATGTAAATTAAAAGAACAGCCTCAAAATAAATGAAACTGAATGATGTAAAACTGTAAAGAATAAATTTGGCATTAAAGAAGAGATATTAGAAGATATCTTTGGGGCAGAAGTTTGAGTCCATGGTTGTGAGACATTGTACAGTCATCAGAATTTGTTTAATGTTTTGATTTGTTTTACTGAATTATTTTTGTTTATTTTTGCTTATAAGAAATAACTCTCCAAAAGATAGGAAAACAGAAAATGTAGACAAAGTATATGCAGAATATATCCAAAAAAAGGTATTATTTTTTAAAAAGTATTTATTGATTAAAATTCGTCTGGGTCTTTTGTGGCTCCTCCCTCACAAGATGATCAGAGGTAGTCACATGAAACCCCTCTGTCTGTACTAACCACATTGACATCTTACCCAAGGGAAAGGGCATCAGGAAGTTCATCAACCCATAACACCATTGAGGTCTTTTAATTCCTATTAGCTGCTCAAGCTGTATGCAAAACAACATTATTGTATGAACAACATGATAAGTAGCAAGGTGGTAAAGAATCAGTTATGGGAGGCATGAAATGATGAAACAACCCCACCCTGCTTCAGACCTGCTGGGGCTGCCCCCAACTCCTTTCCCCTGCAAAGCCCATGTAAAGTGCCACCAAAATTCCAGAATCCCTAAAAAACAGTCTACCTTAAAAAAAAAAAGTATATAAATAAATAAATATATATATATATATATATATATATAGAGAGAGAGAGAGAGAGAGAGAGAGAGAGAGAGAGAGAGAGAGAGAGAGGTTAAAACTGCTTTAAATGCCACACAAAAGAAATTATGAATTAAAAAAGTTCTTGAGCAAAGAGATGATATGGTCAAAATCTATTCTTTAGAATAGTTATTTTGGCAACTCTGTGAAGAACTAGTTAGAGAAGGGGGAGACTGAAAGTTGCTGACCAATTAGAAAACAATTAAAACTGTCCATGACTTATAATGTTAAATACTATCCACCTTTAGAGAAAGAATTGATGAACTCTGAGTATAGATTGAAGCATGTTTTTAGAGTTAAGGTTACTTTTTGCAAAATGACTAATATGAAAATATGTTTTGTATAATTTCATATGTATATGGGTATCTCATTACTTGCCTTCTCAGTGGGTAAGGGAGAAACTAGAGGAATAGAGGGAATTTGAAAAGGAAAACAAAAAAAAATTGTTTTAACTATCTATGCAAGAACTCTGAGTAGCTGAAAAACCAGTGAAGGTATACACACACATAAACAAACACATATGATCCGGATATATAGGTTTATGTATATATAAGTGTGCATGCATATATTATATACTATATATTGTATTATATTATACATATTTGTTATATTAGTCAAAGCACAGTATGAAAAATTTTTGCTTTTTTGTTGTTGTTTCAAGGGAGAATTTTCTCTGGAAGAGTACTGGAGGGGGGGATCATTTTCCATAAAGGCCAAAGAAAACAATAAAATCATTTTTTAACAATAGACAAGATAAGAGATGATCGGGTCCAAAAGGCTGATAGTTAAGGGAATGAAGAGTCAGGGATGAGAAATATTGGACAGTTAGAATTAAAAACACTGGACAACTAATGAACAAAAGAGAAAGGGAAAATATAAAAACAACTATGAGTCCCTTAACCTGAAAGATTAGAAAGGTAGCTTCAATAGAAATATGATGTCTGAAAGATGGATGGTTTGGGGAGAAATGATAGGCTCCATTTTAGAGTTTGTCAGAGCTTTGGAGAACACATGCATTTAAGTGGTGAAATCTTAATGATGATACAACAAAGAAGACTGAGAAGGAATCTAAGTAAGAGGAGAAGCAGGGGAAAGCAGGGTCATGACAACCCCCAGGGAACAAAATCTTTAGGTGAGTGGATGACCAATAGTGTCAAATGTTACAAAGAGTTCAAGGATAAGAACTGCAAAAGATCCCTGAGATTTAACAACTAAAAGCTTTGAAATTGTAGTTTCAATTGAGTGATGAGGTAGAAAGTCAGATTGGAAGGGAGTCAGAAGTAAGTGGGAGAGAAATTGGAAGCAATTGGATTGTAAAAGAGAGTAGAGACATAAAATGGTAATTTGAGGAGATATAGGGCCAGAAAAAAAGTTATTTAAGGATGAGGAAATCTAAACATATATGTAGGCAGCAAAAGAGCCAATATTATAGAAGAAAGTAAAATTAGAAAGGAATGGAAGGGAGTGATAGATGAGCAAGCTTTGAAATGAGATGCAATTAAGGGCCTCTAGAATAGAAAGAAAGAAAGGAAGGAAGGAAGGAAGGGAGAGACTGGGGCGGGGGGCGGTGAAGAGAGAGAGGGAGGGAGGAAGGGAAAGAGAGAGGGAGGAAGGGAGAAAGGGAGGGAGGAAAAAAGGAAGGAAGAAAAAGAAAAACATCATGTTCCAGTCTGTACTGAAATAATATCAATATTTCTCTGGAGATGGGTAGTATGTTTCATCATTAGTCCTTTAGGATTTAGGATCATTGTATCAATAAAAATAGCTAAATCATTCACAGTTCTTCATCAAACAATATTGCTGTCACTGTGTACAACGTTCTCCTGCTTCTGTTCATTTCACTTTGCATAAATTCATATAAGTTTTCCAGGTTTTCCCGAAATCATTCAGGCAAAGGACTTAAGAGTAAAAGATAATGAAGAATTTAACTGGCTAATTATAAAGTCAAGATTATTAAGGGATAAAAATGATGCCTGAGCAAGGATAAATGAGAGATGAAGCAGGGATGGAGGGACTAAACGTCAAGGGAAGAATACAGAACAAGTTTAGGAAGATGAGGCATAAGGAGAAATAGAAAAATGAGAGGCTATGATCACCTTTTATATTTCTGATTATATATTTATAATATATATTAGATGTATAGGTTATACATGTGCAATTATGGAAAACATTCTGTAGTGGCCATTTAGTACAAGGATTTGAATAAAATAATATATTATTATATCTCATATATATAATGAATACGTATTATGTGCTCTTCTATATGAAATTTCTCCTGGAGTAATTTCAGATTTTTGAATCATAGAGGTAAGCCTCTTATGGATGATAGTGAAATCAAAGATTTGACCATACCTATATGTGGCTGAGTTGTTGAAAAAATATAAGTATTACTAAGAAGAGTTCACTACTCTTATTTCATTTTATTCCCTCCCAACCTCAACCAAACTGTTAACCATTTCAATCAATTCTATGCCTGAATCTTCTCTTGAATCCCATGCCTTGTTGTCCTACTCTTACTCATCTCTTGCCAAATTTCAGCCCTGGATTTCTCTTGCCATTGCTCCCTCTAAAACTACTTACCAGTAACTAAAATAGGCTGGAGGATGTTCCACAACGGTGTTGATTGAGTACCTTACAAATTCATGTTATTCAACTTCAATTGGGCTCTCACTGCAGCAAAGCAGCTCTTTTATTCCTCTCTAACCGATTCCCTTTCCCAGTCCCCAAACCTTTCCTTCACTCCTCAAGCCCCAAAGGATCTCCCTTTCCCCACTCTCTCTAAGCTCAAAACTTTGACATTGGTGGGGAAGGGGATGAAATCCCTCTTCTCCCATTTCAAAACTTATTGACATCATCTCCTACTTTTTCCTTCTTTCCTTCTCTCTCTGGGGAACAAAAAAAAGACCCTTCTCCTTGCTAAGACTAATCTCAAAATATGCATTTGATCCTATCCCCTCTTATCTTCTCCAGCTGATGGCACCCTCAATCATTTCCTCCATATCTCAAATCTTTGACTTTTCCTTATGAACTGGTTCCTTTCCTAGTACCTTCAAACATGTCCATATCCTCATCCTAGTGTAATGCCGGAGAAACTGAGCAAGATAGAGATTAGAGTGAATTTAATAATTTATTAAATGGAGAGATATACTGGGACCAATGGATCCATGTTTGGTCCCAGGGATGAATGAGACTATGGTCTCCAAGAATCCAGCAAACAATCTGAGTTCTCAATGACATATATACATGTGGCTCAGATGCAGAGGGTAGACTGAGGCAGAGGAGAAGTCAGGGTTCTGAGAGTGGGAATGAGATTCTGACAGGCAGTATCAGACATTCCAATAGCTTGGGATGAGGAGAAGCATTCTGATATTCTAAAACATAAGACCTTTTATCCTTATCAAGTATTCTGATAAAGAGGGAGGGGAGGTTTTACAGAACTGAGAAGCAGGGAAACCAAGGCAGGACTGAGTCAGGACTGAATCAAGATAATTAAGGAAACTGAGTCAGGACAATAAGAGAACTGTGGCATAACACTAGAAATTAAAAAAAAAACTTTAAGATATTCTTATAACTCATCTTTTCTCAGTCAAACTCATTGAAAGGTTGTTTGCATTTATTCTCTACATTTCCTCTCTTCTCACTCACTGCTTAATCCTTTATAATTTGGCTTTTGATATTATTGCTCAACTGAAAGTCTTTCTCCAAAGTTGTTGAAATGGAGCAATGGAGAGAGCACCAGCCCTGAAGTCAGAAGGGCCTGATTGAGTTCAAATGTGATCTCAGACCCTTAATACTTCTTAGCTGTGTGACCCTGGGCAAGTTACCTAACCCCAATTGCCTCAGCAAAAAAAGAAAAGTCTTTCTCCAGACTGCCAGATCTAATGGTATTTCCCTAGTCTTAATCCTTCTTATTATATATGTTTTATTTAAAACTATTGATCACTTTCTCCTCCCAAATATTCTCTCCTCTCTGGTTTTTCACGACACTGCTCTCTCCTAATTCATCTGTTGCCCATCTATACACACCTTCTCAGTCTCTTTTACTGGATCATTATCCACATCATTCCCCCTAATTTTGGGTGTAATCCTACTCAGCCAATTCCAGTGGCTTCCTATTTCCTCTAGGATAAAACATGAACCCTTCTGCTTAGCTTTTAAAGTCTGATACAGGCTGTCCCTAATCTAATCCTTCGAGCCTGACTAGATATTTCTCTCCTTCCTGCACTCTGCGATCTATCCAAATTGACCTTCTTTCTATTCCTCACTTGGGTTGTTCCATCTCTTTGCACCAGCCATCCCCACGCCTAGAATATACTGCCTCCTTACTTCTGCTTCCCAAGTCCCACCTTTCCTTAAAGATGCAGCTTAGGCACTAATTTCTACATGAAGGCTTTCCTGATTCTCCAAACTAGAAATGTTTTCCCTTTCAAATTACCTTCTATTTAACTACTTTGTGTGTATTTGTTCTTAATAACTTTATAATTATTCTGTGTGTGTGTGTATACTTGTCTCTCCATGAGAATGTAATTTCATTGAGAATAGGAATTACTTTATTCTTTATGCTTTTATCTAGCATCTAGGACATAGGAGGTGCTTAATACTTGACTGGTTGATTAAAAGTTGAGTGAAATTAATGAACACTTGGGCAGCATGATTTGGTAATCAAGAGATGATTGCCATCAGAAACTGAGGTTCTAACACAATCTCTCACATACACTAGCTAGCAAGATCTTGTAATTACCAACATTTTATTTCATTCTTTTGTTATTGACCCCTTTTTCCGACATCTTCTGAGCTTATATCCCAAAAAGATCTTAAAGGAGGGAAAGGGACCATATGTGCAAAAATGTTTGTGGCAGCCCTTTTCATAGTGGCAAGAAACTGGAAACTGAATGGATGCCCACCAATTGGAGAATCGTTGAATAAGTTATGGTAAATGAATGTTATAGAACATTATTGTTCTTTAAAAAAAAAAACAGCAGGATGGTTTCAGAGAGGTCTGGAAAGACTTATATGGGCTGATGCTGAGTAAAATGAGCAGAACCAGGAGATCATTCTACATGGCTACAAGATTATATGATGATCAATTCTGATGGATGTGGCTCTCTTCAAGATGAGAGGATTCAGACCAGTTCCAGTGATCTTGTGACAAAGAGAGCCATCTACACCCAGAGAGAGAACTTTGGGAACTGAATGTGGTTCACAACATAGCATTTTCACTCTTTTTGTTGTTACTTGCATTTTATTTTCTTTCTTATTTTCTTCCTGTTTGATTTGATTTTTTCTTGTGCAGCAAGATAATTGTATAAATATATCTGTATATATTGGATTTAACATATATTTCTACCATGTTTGACATATAATAGATTACTTGCCATCTAGGATGGGGGAAGGGGGAGGAATTGGAACCCAAAGTTTTGCAAGAGTTAATGTTGAAAAATTATCCTTGCATATGTTTTTAAAATAAAAACCTTTAATTAAAAAAAAGAAATTATCCTATTTGAACCCTTTATCTTACCAATGAGAAAACAGAGAACATGCAAGTGAAGTAATGGAGGCAAAATCACAAAGCTAATAAATAGCAGAATCAAACTTGAACCCAGGTGTCTTGTGTCCCGATCCAGTGTTCACTACATTACATGACCTTCAGTTTTGGCAAACTTACTAACACCAAAGGCAACAACTCCTCCTCTACTGAATAGCACTAATTTCTAGGGATTTTATAGCAAATTTTCCTCTTTTTTTTTTTGGAGAAATATTTACAACTAATAAAATATTAATTTGCAGATATATTTTTATCATAAGAAAAACTTCAATGTTAGATATGATAAAGCATGATCTCAGAGAATGTATTTCTAAAAGTAACAACTGAGATATTCCTAGAAATGGTCCATTTAAAGCAAAGAAATTTTTTTGTGCTGAAATGAGAGAAGAAGAAATGAGGGAGTAGGAAAGCAGGGGCATACTGATAAGCAAAGTCAGCATATATGGACATCTAATTGGGTACCTAGTCTTGGTCAATGGAGCTGCCCAAATTGGTAATTGTGATTTATTGGAATGCATTTGAACTCTCCAGATTTTTTTTTCTTTTTTCTCCAAATCAAATTAGTAAAGAATCCATTTGTGATTGCGTTTAGCTTTTTTATTTTTTAAGAAAGAACTTTTTTTTTTTCCAAATGCCCTTTACTATTTTTCTGTTTTCTACATTCAAAAGAAAAACAATCCCAGCCATAAAATACATGAAGCCCAAGTCCCACTCCAGGTAAGAATATTGGTTCCCAGAATAACAGGAACAATTGCCTTTCCACATATTTGAAAGGGTGATATGACTCCTGAATGATTGATTAAGAGATCTCTGAGTGCACTTGCAAAGTGAAGAAGAAACATATTTAGAAATTGAGAGATTCTGAGGGAAGGAAAGGGGAGTTCAAGAAAAACTAGGGAGAAAGGCAAGGAATGTATTTTTAAATGACAGACAAGAGATCTTCCTGAAGAAGACATGAGGAAGAGTTCAAGGGAAGGGAAGGATTCAGCCATGTCCCTTGATTTCCAAGTCCCCAATCCCAAAGAGTAAAAAACAGATTTCCTTGATGAGATGTTTCTCTTCTTATTGGAAATTCATGGTTATCATTTGTATAACCAGCATTTGGTGGGAATGAGTCATACAAAACAAGAATATGTTATTTGTTGTACTCCCCTTTAAAATAACCAAGAAAGTAGTTTTTTGTTTTTTTTGGTTTTTTTTTTTGGAAGGCATAATAGAAAGAGCATAGTGCTCAGAGGCTACTAATATTTTAGGTAGATTATTCTAGCCCTGAATTCCTCTTGGAAATAGAGCAAAAGGGCAAGTACCTCACAGTGGTCTTCTCCCTGCTCCCACAAAGGCAGAGATTGCAATCACCCTTGCAGAAGAATTGGGTCAGATCCTTGATGGAAGATCTATCTCCCTATTCCTCCACTGATTCAAAGTTGGATACATCCACATCTATAATACAAAGATCTTGGGAAGTAAATTGAGCCTGGTTACGTAGACTTAATTTTTCTTGAATACCACATTTAGCTTAAAAAGTCAAAAAATGATACTACAAATGATACTACAAAGCTAGACTGACTTCAGTCTCCCTGCTTCCTTTTGTTCCAAATAAACATTTTTGTTTTTAAGTTTTTAACACATGATAAAAAATGCCAGCTAATCCCTAGCTATTTTATTTAGCACAATTCTAAATTTGAAGTCAGGAACACCAGAATTCAAATATTGCCTCAGATTCTAACTGTGGGACTCTAGTCAAGTCACTTAACTTCTCAGCCTCTTCCGTAAAGTGAGGGAATTGGACTTGGTAACCTCTGAAGTCCTGGCCTTAAATCTGTAATCCTGTGGCATCCTTCCTAGTAGAGGAATGAGGGTGCAGAGTGAGATATATATATTTTTGGACATGACAAATATATACATTGATTGTACTTTTCTATACTTATTTGTTACGAGGATTATGTTTTTCTTTTTTTTATAGAGAATAGAATAGATTGGAGCAATAGTGATTCTGAAAAAAAAAGAAAAGAAACAAAAGGTTAATGAAATATTTTTTTAAAATGCACAGAAGGAAGTTTAGAAAGTTGTATTACAACTTATAAGTTGTTTTGTAAGTAGAACAGCTGTGAAAGTAACTATACACACATCTCCATACATATATACATATGTACATATGTATATATATAATATGTGTGTATGTATCTGCATATGTGTGTATGAATGTGTATCATATGTTGTTAAGTCATTTTTTAGTCATGTCCAAACCTCTGTAACACCATTTGAGATTTTCTTGGCAGACATACTTGGGTGCTTTGCCATCATTTTCTTCTCTAGCTCATTTTACAGATGAATAACAGAGGCAAACAGGGTTAAGTCACTTGACCAGGTTCACGTAGCCAGTAAATGTTTGAGGTCAGATTTGAACTCTTGAAGACGAGCTTTCCTAAATTCAAGCCCAATGCCCTATTCACTGTGCCATCTAGCTTATAATGCATGCATTTGTCTATATCAATCATAGCAAGTTATTCCCAAAAGAGACCTTCAGTTTCACTTATTAAAAAACAAAATAAATATAATAGAGTATTGGTGAATCTTGATGAGCATGCTTGGTATGCTCAACTTGATGCAATCCCTAACACAGATTTCAAGGCATCACAAATATTCTGTAGTTGTGTTTAATGTATACACTATACAGATTGTCCTAGAGCAGAGTTCTTGAGATTTGTTATGTCACGAATATCTTTGAGAATCTGGTAAAATCAATGAATTCCTTCTCAGAATGATGTGATTTTGATAATAATAATAATAATAATAATAATAATAGAGGAAAAATGCTAAATTTCAGAAAGAGGTGAGTAAAAATAAAGATGTCATTTTTCCCCCGTACAAGTTCATAAACTCTCCCCAGAGTTCTATCCATAGATCTCTTAGGGTCCACTTAGCATCATGGTACAATAGAATAAATACTGTCTCTGGAGTTAGATGACTTCAGTTCGAATGCTCCCTTTGTATGTCATTCTATTCCTCATCCATAAGAGAGTTCTCCAAGGCATTTCTATCTATAAATGCAATGCTAATCTTTCTTCTCCCCCATTTGCCCAAGGTTATATTCAAACCCACATCCTCTGACTATAAATACAGTGTTCTTTCTATAACACATGTTTTCTTTTATAGATCAATGAGTTTTTCCTCTCTAACAAGAGACTCTACCAACAAAAGAGAATTATTCATTTAGTCAAATACTTATGAGAGCCTACTCTGTGCAAGGTTCTCTGCTGGAGGAAAAATGTATAAGTCCTGCCCTTGGGAGAAAGAGAAATATAAAATGCTCCAAGAGTTTGGGGGGTTTGGGGGGTGGAGAAAAGAATCACATCTAGTTTAGAGGTAGAGCTGTCAAGGAATAGGATAGCATTTGAACTGAGCTTTGAAGAATGCCTTGGATTTCAACAGTTGAAGACAATGAAAAGTCACGTGACCTTTGTGGTAAATGGGAGAAGGGTTTTTTGTTTTGTTTTGTTTTGTTTTCTATTGTCTCAGACAGATGGAAGTATAGGGGACATTCAGGGGACAGTGAGTGGTCTATTTCAGCCAGAGCATAAGGTATGGTTAGGTGCATAGTGAGAGAGAAGTCTGGAAAGCAATCTGAAGGCAGAGAATGAAAGAAGTTTTGGCTTTAATTTGACAGGCAATGGGAGGAAGGGGAGGGGCAGTGAAATTTAAAATATAGTTGATTTGTTATGAACAATTTAATCATCCTGATGTCAATATTCATATTTAAAAGTTCTCTTAAGTGTTCACATATAGAAATATAAGTAATTTCTTCACTGTCCTCTGAAGTAAGACTGTACAATCAGAAGTAAGTACTTATAGCCCATGGCTGTTCTTTTCCTCTCAAAAGTAGCTCTGGTAGTATAATCAAAACATAAAACAGACTCCTACAAAGAGGAAAGTGCATCATACCAGTTAGATGGGCCAGATTCCCAACCTTATGCCAACAAATTATATTTTTTATTTAAGCTGTTCTTAAGGAAATTCTATTGTTTCACTGTATCCTTGTGCATTTCTCTTATTGAACATTTTCTGATTAAAATTCTTTACTTGGAAACTTTATCTTTTTTTTTATCCAAACCTGTGACTTAAACAGCATAGGGAGCTTCCTGGTGAGCAAACTCACTCTACCATGCAGATCAGCAACAGTTAGTTCAGCAATTAATAGTCTCATGTGGCTCACAATACTCCTGAATGCAGCTCAATCAAATTAAAATGTAACCAAGAAATATTTAACAAAATAAATAAAAATTAATCAACTATAGGCAATGCTATTATGTTGCTTTTTAAATCAATGTGCTCCTGAGGGAGCATGAGAGAGAAGTGTGAAAGCCCTCCTTTCTGTATGAGTTTGATACAACATCGCAAAATAAGGATGTGTGAATAAAACTTGAATCCAGGTCTTCCTGACTCTAAGACTATCTTTCCAAACACTGTACCACGATGCCTCCTTTAACAATTCATGCAATTTTTTTTCTCCACAAGGACATCTATGGTCTGCTTCTGGTGCAATTTTTTGTTACAAGGAATGTTCCATTCATTGTGGAAGAAAAGGCGACAGATTAATTCTGTTCTATTCATAGAAATCTCACTTGACTGAGTATAGAATGAAGACACTGAACCTTCATACAATAATTCAGGATAGCCAGATTAGCTGAACAACCCACAGGACCCTCACCTGAAAGACATTTCACAAATTACAAAGAACCCTGTTTGGAGGCACTAAATGCCACACAGCTATTTATGCACTTACATGATCCTACATTTGTAAACGGGGATAGAACAGAATGCTCACTTTGCAGTGTTTAAATGAGGAATCTTGAAGAATGTAGACAAACAAGCTGCTGAAATTCCAGCTGAGCTTCCAAGCAGTGCATAATACTAGATTTCAATTCAATATTGTTAAAAAATGCTAGATAGCAGGCATTGTTGAAAAACCAGCATGGGCTACTGAGAGCCAGAGAACTCAGCCTCTGAGAGGTATTTGAAAAGAAAGAAAGAAGAAGAAGAAGAAGAAGGAGAAGGAGAAGGAGAAGGAGAAGGAGAAGGAGAAGGAGAAGGAGAAGGAGAAGGAGAAGGAGAAGGAGAAGGAGAAGGAGAAGAAGGAAGAAGAAAGAAGAAGAAGAAGAAGAAGAAGAAGAAGAAGAAGAAGAAGAAGAAGAAGAAGAAGAAGAAGAAGAAGAAGAAGAAGAAAGAAAGGAGAAGAAGAAGGAAGAAGAAAGAAGAAAGAAGGAAGAAGAAGAAAGAAGGAAGAAGAAAGAAGGAAGAAGGAAGAAGAAAGGAGAAGAAGAAGGAGGAGGAAGAGGAGGAGGAGGAGGAGAAAGGAGGAGGAGGAGGAAGGAGGAAGAGGAGGAAGAAGAAGAGGAGGAGGAGGAAGAGGAGGAGGAAGGAAAGAAGGCATGAAGGAAAAACTGACCTGCCTAAACAAGGTCAGTTCTTCATATAGGTTCTGGATGAAGTAGTTGTTTGTATGTAGTGGGTAACTAGGGGGCACAGCGGATGAAGCACTGGATTTGGGTTAAAAAGAAGAGTTCATATTCAGCCTCAGATATTTTTTAGTTGCATGACTCTAGGCAAATCACTAAATCTTTGTATGCTTCAGTTTCCTCATTAATAAAAAAATGGAGATATAACAGCATATACCTGTTGTGATGATGATGAAATATTTGTAAAGTACTTTGTGTACTTTAAAGTGATATCAAATGCTATCTATTATTATTAAACTTGGGAAAGCTACTTCTCTTTAGAACTCAGTTTCTGCAACTATAAAATGCAAAAGAGGGAAATGTGAGTTTGAAGGTATTGTGCTAGATGGTCACTATAGTTTTTTCAAGATAAACACCCTAACTTTTAGTCTTCCTTTTGACAACAATAATAAAAATAATGGTATTTAATATAGCTCTTATTATGTACCAGGCACTGTCCTAACTAAGCACTTTATAATTATTATCCCAGTTGGTCCTCACAGCTACCCTTTGAAGTAGATGCTATTAATTTTCTCCCACTCACAGATGAAGAACTGAAGCAAGCAAAGATTAAATAACTTGCCAAGGTTTATATACCTAATAATTATCTTAGGTCACATTTGAACTCGGGTCTCCTGACTCCAGGCACGGCACTCTATCCATTGTACCACCTAGTCGCCCTTTTAGCACTGAGATATTCTAAGAAATTAAGGACTCTTCCAAATCTCACGATGTATGAATTTCTAATTAACCTAATATTCTATACCAAGTGTAAATGGTTCAAAACAAGCAAAAAATATTGGAACATATCATGATATTCCCACTAGATGGCAGCACAATAGCAAAACATGGTTAATGAGAAGGAATAGTTTCAGTATCATTGATAAGACACTGCCACATTGTTTCCGTTTATTAGAATAAGAAGCCTCTATATACAAACCAGGTACTGAATCTCCTTACTACCCTCTTGGACACCTATCAGGGTTTAAAAACACAATGTGGATTCTTAATGTTGTTTTGATTTGTATGGACTACTGCAATGGCCTCCTGATAGGTCTTCTTGCTTCCACTCTTCACACCAATCCATCCATCATATATCTGTCAGACTACTTAATCTTCTTTCTAGAGAAGCCCTTCTTTATGGCAGGAGAGGGAGAGGAAGAGGAAGAGGAGCAGGGAGAGAGGGAGAGAGAGAGAGAAGGAAAGGGAAGAAAGAAGATTGGGGCTATTTGTCTGTGAGTTTCCCTTTGTCCTTCTTCATATGTGGTTCACTCCTTTATAGCTAACACTCGTTCAGGATACAATAACTCAGCTTTTATCAAGAGACAAAGCCCATTATAAAACCAGAGACAGCAAATAACAAGATTTAAAGAGAGCAGAAAAGGTCCCATGGAATGTTCATCTACTAGATAGGTGTGGGAAGGAGAGGGAAGAAAGTGGAAAGTGTATAAATAAATTCACCACGTTCCAGTGAGACGGCAAATTCTGTCAAGGCCAGTGACTCCTTAAGTGGGTCAGTGAACTAGAAAAGGTTCCAGCTGCTCATGATGTATGGCCAATGTATAACTGTATATAACAGTTGATATAACTGACTCTTCACTTGAAATTGGTTAGCCTGCACATTCATATCCTGGAACTCCCAGGATATTTCAGCTCTTTCTTTTAGCTAGAAAAACTCTATTTCCTATCATACCCCTTATACGGTCTATATAGTTATGACAGGCCACTGCTCAAATATGACAGGCCACTTCCTCCTCCTCCCCTTCCTCCTCCTCCTCCTGTTTCTTCTTCTTCTTCTTCTTCTTCTTCTTCTTCTTCTTCCTTCTTTCTTCTTCTTTCTTCTTTCTTTCTTTCTTTCTTTCTTTCTTTCTTTCTTTCTTTCTTTCTTTCTTTCTTTCTTCCTTCCTTCCTTCTTTCCTTCCTTCCTTCCTTCCTTCCTTCCTTCCTTCCTTCCTTTCTTCCTTCCTTCCTTCCTTCCTTCCTTCTCTTCTTCTTCTTCTTCTTCTTCTTCTTCTTCTTCTTCTTCATCAGTGGGATCCAAATACTCCCTAAATAATACCTTAACTCCTTTCCATGGCATTAAAGGCCTCTCACAATCTGGGGCTTCCCTACTTTTTCCCAGCCTCTCTTCATATTTTTTCTCCATACATATTCAAGCCAAATTTGACAACTTTCTGCCTCCTGAATATGTTTTTGTGATCCCTGGCTTCCAGGTTTTGTTGTTGCTTCTAAATTATCCTTTCTCTCCTCTTTGGCCATTAAATTCTTATCCTGCAAAACTATACATACAGGCCACTTTCTCCATGAAGCATTCAGCAATCCCTGCTATTGGTAACAATCTTCTCAGAAAGACTTCACATAGTACTTTCTTTGCAACCAGAGCTATAATTTTGGCAAGGCTAAAAGTGTCTCATGGCACTGAAATTTAGAGGATACACAAATTGAACACAAGCACACCTTCAATAAAATAAAAGACATTATAATGATTAATTCACTTTCTACTCAGTTTCATTTATATAAATCACTTCTCATATTATTTTCACATCATAAATTACAAAGTTGATTTGAATGCATGGGCAAGGCTGATTTGACTTGGCTTGACTTTGGTAAGCAAAATTATTGCTTACAGATGTTTATACCTCTTTAAATCTTTTTTTAAATTACATGAATACATATTTATGAAATAAAACAAGCATTTCTATAATATAATGATTTTTTTAAAAGATGATTGTATAAGAAACTACAAATCTTCTATGTACAACTTGCTATTCTTTTCAAATATACAACAAAATGATCATGTAAATTTCTTTTTTTTTTCTCCTTTTTTTTTTTTTTGCCCTCCCTTCACCTAGCCCTAAAGATGGCTACCATTAGAAATAAACTGGTATCTGTGAGTGTGTGTATAAAATTATTCTATTTATCAGTTTTTTCTCTGGATACAGATAGTGTCTTCTTCATATGTATAGTTACTTTAAGTATTTATAGTAGCCAAAGAAACTTATACCTCTTTAATGTACTTACAGAATATCTGGCATTATAGTTATCTGAGTTGGTCTCTCCTTTATTAGACTTAAGTTTCATGAGGGTAAACAACCTGCCTTATCAACATTCTTTTTCTCTTATTCCCCATCCTGCATTAAGCATACAGAAAGTAAAATACTCAAAAGGCAGCCAAGTGGGATAGTAGCTGGAACTATAGACCTGGAGTCAGGAAAGACCTGAGTTCAAATCAAATGCTAGCTATTATCCTGGGCAAGTCTTTTAACCTTACCTCATTTACAAAATAGGAATGATAGTAATATTTACCTCACAAAGTTATTGTAAGGATCAAATGAGATAACATGCAGAAAGTACTTTGCAAATCTTAAAGTGCTAAAATTGTTAGTATTGTTGGTAGAGTTGTGAACTGATCCAACCATTCTAGAGAGCAATTTAGAACTATGCCCAAAGGACTATCAAACTGTGCATACCTTTTGATCTCTACTGCCTCTGTGGATCATAAAAAAGGAAAAGGAACCTACATGTACAAAATTGTTTGTAACAGCCCTTTTTGTAGTGGCAAGTGTTATGGGCCAGAACTCTTGTACTTAAAACAAGGATTCTTACAAGGTGTTAAGTCAGTGGAATTGATAAATACAATGGTTATCTAGTTTAGCATGGTGCTTAATAGTTCTCTAGTTCAGTATTATTGATTTAATCTTACAGCAAATAATGGTTCCCTAGTGATATAATGATTGGTTTATACTCAGTATATTGTAAATGATCTAATTATAATAGAGCATACAAACTGGAACAAACTCAGTCAGGGTAGGACTGAGACAGAGTCATTCCATCATCCACTTTTGAGGTGGCTGGAGGCTGAAGCACAAGCCCTTGGACTCAGAGAGATTCATTCCATCTTCATCAGCCTTGTGGTGGCAGCCTATGCTCCTGCACTTCCCCCACTGAGACCAAGGGGGATCTGAAGGCTCTCCAGAAAACAGCTCAGCCCCAGGCAAGGAGGTAATAAAGAATTTGGACTTTGGACTTTAACACCTGGCTATTCTCGTGGTAATTACTGAACTGAAAAGAAAGATGCTCCCAAGACCTCCAGAAAACCAACAAGAACACTACAGCAAAGAATTGGAAATTGAGTGAATAGCCATCAGTTGGGGAATGGCTGAATAAGTTATGGTATATGAATATAATGAAATTTTATTGTTTTATAAAAAACGATCAGCAAGCTGATTTCAGAGATTATGTGATAATCAACTGTGATAGACTTGACTCTTCAACAATGAGGTGATTCAGGTCAATTTCAATAGACTTGTGATGGACAGAGATATCTATATCCAGAGAGAAACTATAGGGACTGAATGTGGATCACAACATAGTATTTTCACCTTTGTTGTTGCTGTTTGTTTGCTGGGGTTTTTTCCTCATTTTTTTCCCCTTTTGATCTGATTTTTCTTGTGCAGCATGATAAATGTGGAAATATATTTGGAAGCGATGCACATATTTAGCTTATATTGAATTATTTGCTGTCTGGGGAAGGAGAAAGGAGGAAAGGAGTGAAAGGAATTTGGAACAAAAGGTTTTGCAGAGGTGAATGTTGAACGTGATCTTTGCATTATTTTGAAAAATAAAAATCTATTGGAATTAAAGAAAAGCTCATCATCAAAAGTTAGTTACTGTGGAATAACTACTTCCGACTACAATCATTCATGAAGCCTTTGATGGAAAACACAGGAAAGGAAGTGTTGATAAAGATCCTACTACTATCTCCTGAAAGTGAGGGAATTGTTTCAAAATGCAGAATGAGACATATATTTTTGGACATAGCTACGCAGGAATTTGTTTTGCTCAATTATGTCTATTTATTATGAAGGAGATGAGGTGAGATCTTTCAAGACAGTTGTGAAAATTGAGTAAGGCTTCATCTACTTCAGAGTTTGAGTAGGCTTGAAGAAGCATTGATTTAAGGGCATACTTTGTAATGTTAAAGGTCACTTTTAATGGGGTGATCAGTTCCTCCATTTGTCCTATTTCGTATTCTGCCTTAAGGTAATGACCATCCCCTCTTAATGGTTGAGATAAAGGTGTTATACCTGCATTTTTGATTTCCTTCACAAGCTAATTGTACAATAATTCAGAGTCTGATTCTTTTTGTACAGCAAAATAATGTTTTGGTCATGTATACTTATTGTGTATCTAAGTTATATTTTAATATATTTAACATCTACTGGTCATCCTGCCATTTAGGGGAGGGGGTGGGGGAGGAGATGTGGGGAAAAAGTGGAACAAGAGGTTTGGCAATTGTTAATGCTGTAAAGTTACCCATGTATATATCCTGTAAATAAAAGGCTATTAAATAAAAAAAAAAAAAAAAAAAAAAGAAAGAGATAAAGGTGTTATAGACATTTCTTAATGTCATTAGAATATCAGTAGCCTCCATCTATGAGACTATCCCCACCTAGGGCTCTGCATTATGTCATTGTTAATGTTATTCCATAAAAGGCTTACTGTCCCGATACTAGACCCTTTGAGATGATAGTCTCCTCTAGCCCTGGGATCCATTGGTCCCAGTATTTCTCTCCATTTAATAAACTATTGAATTGGTCTCTAATCTCTGTCTTGCTCAGTTTCCTTTAACATTACAACTTAAGTCATCATTTTCTCCTTATTTCAATCAAATATGGGCAACTATGTACTTATTGGCCAAGTTCAATTTCTTGGGTAGTTCCGAGTTTAGAATGTAAGACCCTCAGCCAATGAGGATGAGGGTCAGTGGTGAGATGGGGTATTTGCATTAGGGACTAAAGTGTTAACCCTACCCCCACGAGGTGCTTCCTCCTTTGATAGTCTGCTGGATGGGTGGGAATCCCGGAACGTATAATAAACTTTGTTTTTCTTCTAGAGCTCTCTCCAGCTTTTTTTATTAAATGGTGACCCCTCACCATTTCTGAACCACACAATTACAAGAATTTTTCTTTTCCTTTTAAAATAATATTTTTTAGTTTATATAATAAAAAAGCATTTCCATAACAGTGTAATTTTTTTAAAGATCACAAATCTTTTATGAACAACTTGCTATTCCTTTTAAATATATAATAAAGTTATTATGTAAATTTTTTTCATTTTTTGTTCCCTCCTTTTCCTCCCTTACTCCCACCAGAAATAGCTACCATTAGACACCATATGTGTATTTATGTAAAATCATTCTATACATACTTCTATTTATCAATTCTTTCTCTGGATAAGATAGTGTCTTCCTTCACATGTTGTTTGTAGTTAATTTATGATAATCAAAGTAACTTATTCACTCAAATATGTTGTTAAAACAATATTACTATTACTGTTTACAATGTTTGTTCTCTTAGTTCTGCTCATCTTGCTCTTCATGCAAGTCTACGCATGTTTTTTCTAAGATCATTGAGCTCATCATTTCTCATAGAACAATAGTATTTTTCTAAGATCATGGTCTTATGTTCATCCTCTGTTATCTGCACATGCTTAATACATTCTATACAATTCTCTAAAAAATCAAAATTGGTCAGAATTCTCTGACTTCACATTGGTATCACAATCATATACCATAACTTGTTCAGTCATTTCTCCAATTGATAACCATCCCTGAAATTTCCAATTCTTTGCCATCACAAAGAAAGCTGCTACACATATTTTATTTATTTATTTTTTTTATAATCCACATCAACACTTTATTTCCACCTTTGAGCTACCTCCCCAACTCAATGCTTACAACTTTGCAAGATGAGTTCCTAGGATATAATTAATTTAGCATTTTAGATCCCAGCTTCTTAAACTGTGGTTCATGATTCCATGTTGGATCCTCTAACTGGATGTGCAAAATTATGAATGAAAAAAGTTAAAGAAATCCTATTCTAGCATATCCTGTGGTCCACGTTCTTGAAACTATTGCTCACCACTCCTGTTAGTGCGTTTTCAGTTAAAAGTGAGTCAGTAGACACCATTACTTTTTAGTAAAGGTATTTACTAAAGCATGAAAACAGTGACTATAAAACATCACTCCCATAAACTTAGGGCACATTTCCCACAAATACACAGTGTTCTAGGGAGCTGAGTGAATATAACTTAAAATATGATGGTAGCAAAATAAACATAGGAAATACATGGCCAAAACTACTCCCTCATCTAGTACTACATTGTCTCAATAATGTTCCTTAAAGCTACTTCTTGCCACAAATGGTTGCCTTTCTATGTGCATGTCTTTGGGGAATGTGCTACACATATTTTAGAACAAATACATTTATTTTCCTTTTCCCCTATCATCAGTGAAGTTCTAAAGACACAAAAGGAAATAACTCCAGTAAGGAAGACAAATGAGAGTTGTCTGAAGACACCAATGTGAATGGAGAGGGACCCTATTGACCAATTTCAATATTCTAGAGAAATATGTAGAAGGTATTAAGCAAGTGAAGATAACAGAGGATGAACATAGCAATGCGATCTTGGGCTGGGGCGGGGAGGAGGGGTGCGGGAGAATAGTGTCAGTAGTACTAAAGTTCACAATTAAGCTTATGAAGGAAGCTAAAGACCAAAAAATCCATGATGCTGTTAAAGCTATATTGGGAAAATGAAGAGGATAAAAGGAGGGATTGGACCTCTGCCTAAGGAGATGAGATATTGATAACTGATAAGATAAAATTTTTAATTGCTCAATTTGTATTTGGCTTGTTTTCTCTGCCAATCAGGAGGATTTTGAAATTGAAAAGACAAAATCTAAGTGACTAATAGGAGGCTGACACCCAAGATAACTAACTCTTCTCAGCCATAAGCTATTTAACAAGTCTATCCATGATTTGAATAAATTCATTAGATAGCCTACCCTCTGTGTTCAGAAAGTAACAAGTAAAATGCTAAGTCCAGATCTGCCACAGATTTGTCATATGACTTCATCAAGTTTCTTTCCCTATCTGTCCAATGAGAAGGCTGAACTCCCATTGGGGAGAAGAGAGAAAAATGAAGATACAGATTTCTTGCCATCTTGGGGAGCTAGGAGGGGAAAAAAAGAGGGAAAAATGTGGAACTCAAAATCTTACAAAAATGAATGTTGAAAGCTATCTTTACATGTAATTGGAAAAATAAAATACTACTAAAAACTGAAGATTAAAAAGAGTTTAAGGGCAAAGGATGGGGATAGGGGAAATCTTCCTTTATAGGATCTATTTCTTTTTCACTGAGTGAACATGAAGCAGAGGTATTTTATCTTGACCAAGTTAACCACTATGCAGTTTGGCCAGGCACAACATAGTGGTGGAAAATACATTGACCTAGCCTTTTAAACATCTTTGGTCTGGTTCAAGCTCTATTACTTTTTTTTATTTTTATTTTTTTTAATTTAATAGCCTTTTATTTACAGGATATATGCATGGGTAACTTTACAGCATTAACAATTGCCAAACCTCTTGTTCCAATTTTTCACCTCTTACCCCCCCCACCCCCTCCCCTAGATGGCAGGATGATCAGTAGATGTTAAATATATTAAAATATAACTTAGATACACAATAAGTATACATGACCAAAACGTTATTTTGCTGTACAAAAAGAATCAGACTCTGAAATATTGTACAATTAGCTTGTGAAGGAAATCAAAAATGCAGGTGGGCATAAATATAGGGATTGGGAATTCAATGTAATGGTTTTTAGTCATCTCCCAGAGTTCTTTCTCTGGGTGTAGCTGGTTCAGTTCATTGCTGCTCCATTAGAAATGATTTGGTTGATCTCGTTGCTGAGGATGGCCTGGTCCATCAGAACTGGTCATCATATAGTATTGTTGTTGAAGTATATAATGATCTCCTGGTCCTACTCATTTCACTCAGCATCAGTTCATGTAAGTCTCTCCAGGCCTTTCTGAAATTATCCTGTTGGTCATTTCTTACAGAACAGTAATATTCCATAATATTCATATACCACAATTTATTCAGCCATTCTCCAACTGATGGACATCCATTCAGTTTCCAGTTTTTAGCCACTACAAAAAGGGCTGCCACAAACATTCGTGCACATACAGATCCCTTTCCCTTCTTTACAAGCTCTATTACTAATAAGCTGCATAGTCTTTGGTGAGTCACTTTTCCTTTGTGCTATTTATTTTTCCATCTGTAAATTGAGATGAATTGAATTCAATAATCTTTCTTTCATCAAAATTCTTCTTTGATGTCACAAGGTAAACAAGGAGGTACTTTAGTTTCTTAAAAGTTTATTTCTGTGAAACACAAAATTCTGGACATCCATATGAGGCTTAAATACTTACAATTTTACACAGCACTGTGCTTAATCACTGGGAATATGAACTTGGTGTCAGAATGTGTATCTGTCTTTAAAAGTTAAGTACATAGAAACTTATCAGATCATTAGAGGATGAACTTTTTTTTTTTTTTGCCAAAAAAACAGATTTTATTAAACATAGAAATATTAAGATCTGCATAAACAGGAGTACCCAGAAAAAAAATTGTGAATCCTTTAAAGTCCTGAAACATTTGGAAATAGTGCTAATTAATAAAAGCTGTAGAGGAGACCATGATTTGGATGGGGATTGTGAAGTTCTTGTTTTCAAAATTGCTCTAAAATTGGTTTGGGAGTTCTTAAATTCCTTAATTGTTCACTCATTGTGAATACTGAAGTAATGTTTTGAAGCTGGCAAATGATTCAGGCCACACAAAAATTCACCTGTTTGCACAATGGTAAAATATACCAAAAGACACTCTCTTTTAATACTGGCTGATTTATTGGCCTACCTGATCACATGGAGTTCTGCTTTGTCTCTAAGATAAAATACAAGTTCCCTAAAGTGGCTCCAACATCCCATTCAAGTCTTGTTTGATATTAGTTCTTTTTAAACATGGCATACCAAGATCAACTAGTAAACAACATGCTATCCATGATCTGTTTCTATATCTTCACATAACCTATGTTATCTAGATTTTAATACCTTTTCACATTTTCATTCTTTCTACTCTTACCTCTGGTGCTTCCTGCTTTATGGAACTTTCACAGTTCAAAGCATTTTCTGGATGCACTTTTTCTGGATCTTCCCTTTATTTCCATCATGTCCTACTTCATGTGATTATATTTATCTGTGTATATGTTTTTCCCTCACTTCCAAGGGAGAACATAAACTCCTTTAAATTGGGAATTATTTCCATTTTCATCTTGATTTTCATTTTTTAATAAAAATAATGGCATTCTGGGTAATGTCTTGACTTGCCAGTTAATCGGCTTTAAATAAAGCAGGGTAACCCAAAATTGTCAGTCTCACTCTCTTCCAGACATATAGCAAGACAAAAGTCACGACTACTATTGAGGACCAGAATATAGTAGATGACTTTGGAACAAGTTCTAAGTGTTCCATAGTGACTGTTATAACTGGTACGACAAATTGTTCTCATCTATTTGTCAGAAGGAAGTCTTCATAAGCTTGAAGAAGATATCACTCTCACTGAATAAGCTGGTAGCCACTTTCAACCTGGTTTAGCCTGTCTGCCAAAATGGTTTGGCTCCATGAAGCTATAGCAGGGTCTAGCATAGAGTTTCTACAGATTTAGGTAGCAAGGGGTTCTCCTTCTCTGAGTCATAGGTATTTACTCTGGGAGCAGCCTTTGCAGGTCGTTGGTTCTAGTCTCCCTCTCCCTTTTCTGGAGATCTTCAAGGACTAGCCAGGGCAATTTCCACAATTCAGCCCAGCTACCTTAGAAGAATAATGAATGTCTCTCCAGATTTAAAAAAAAAAAATTTAGTAATAGATATTTTTGTGACTGGGAGTCAAATCACTTAAATGCTGGTAGGGGAATAGGTTAACTTAAAACAGAAAAATACATCTATTTGAATAATCCAAAAATGAGTCATCTGAAGAAATCCTTTTGTGGAGGGTGGAGCTGAAGGACCCAGGTATAATAATTTTAATAATGGCTAACATTTATGTAAGGCTTACAATATGCCAATAGAAGCACTTACTGTTTTGGAGACTGCAAAGTGAAAACTATCAGCTAAATTTCTGACATAATCACTCAAGCTACTCAAGAGAACCCAGGATGTTAGAAAATTGATAACAACGAGGACTCAATATCTTTCTGGAATAGACAACAATGGAAGCACCAGGGTTTGACATGAATGGAAAGACAGCTACCAGCTCTTCAGAGAAGGTGGGCACAGTGTGAAATACATTTCTTTCTTTTTTAAAGCTTTTTATTTACAAAACATATGCATGGGTAATTTTTCAACACTGACCCCTGCAAAACCCTTTGTTCCAAAATTTCCCCTCCTTCCCCCTATCCCTTCCCCTAGAAGGCAGGTAGTCCCATACATGTTAAATATGTTACACTATATGTTAAATCCATATTGTAATCCAATATGTAAAAACATATTGTACCGTATTTAACACATAGTTATACAGTTATCTTGCTGCACAAGAAAAATCACACCAAGTAGAAAAAAAAAAACTGAGAAAGAAAACAAAATACAAGCAAACAACAGAAAGAGGGAAAAATGTTGTGGTCCACACTCAGTTCCTACAGTCCTCACTCTGGGTGTAGATGTCTCTCTTCATCACAGAACAACTGGAACTGGTTTGAATCATCTCATTATTGAAGAGAGCCATGTCCACATATAGTTTTGTATATTTTGCTCATGTCACTCAGCATCAGTTCATGTAAGTCTCTCCAGGCTTCTCTGAAATCATCCTGCTGATCGTTTCTTACAGAATAATAACATTCCATAACATTCATATACCACAATTTATTCAGCCATTCTCCAATTGATGGGTATCCATTCAGTTTTGAGTAATACATTTCAACTATCTGCCTTTGTAGGACTGAATCCAAAATAGAATTGTAAATCTATATTTAGATGTCTGGCCCCATAATGGAACAACAGGAGATAAGATGGCCTCCGTACTCTTTAAACTCAGATGTGAGTCCTTTTACATGTAAGGGAATGAGGGAGGGAGGGAGGGAGGAAGGAAAGAAGGAAGGAAGAAGGAAAAAAGGAAGGAAGGAAAGAAAAAAGGAAGGAAGGAAAGAAGGAAAAGAGGAAGGAAGGAAGCAAAAGAGGAAGGAAGGAAAGAAGGAAGGAAGGAAAAGAGGAAGGAAGGAAAGAAGGAAGGAAAAGAGGAAGGAAGAAAGGAAAAGAGGAAGGAAGAAGGAAAGAAGGAAGGAAGTTAGGAAGGAAGGAAGGAAGTTGGGAAGGAAGGAAGTTAGGAAGGAAGTTAGGAAGGAAGTTAGGAAGGAAGGAAGGAAGGAAGGAAGGAAAGAAGAAAGAAAAGAAAAGAAAAGAAAAGAAAAGAAAAGGAAGGAAGGAAGGAAGGGAGAAAGTTAGGGAGGAAGGAAGGAAAAGAGGAAGGAAGAAGGAAAGAAAGAGGAAAGAAATAGGAAGGGAGGGAGGAAGGGAGGAAGGGAGGGAGGGAGGGAGGGAGGGAGGGAGGAAGGAAGGAAGGAAGGAAGGAAGGAAGGAAGGAAGGAAGGAAGGAAGGAAGGAAGGAAGGAAGGAAGAAAGAAAGAAAAGAGGAAGGAAGGAAGGAAGGAAGGAAGGAAGGAAGGAAGGAAGGAAGGAAGGAAGGAAGGAAGGAAGGAAGGAAGGAAGGAAGGAAGGAAGGAAGGAAAGAAAGAAAAGAGGAAGGAAGGAAGGAGGGCGTTAGGGGATTGGGAAACCGCGCGGGTTTCCCAATCCCCTAACGCCCTCCTCTGGCTTCTGCATCCCATTGGTCAATGACCTCGACTCACGCACTTGCTCCGAGTCTTTATTTGCAGAGGGGCCTTCCCCGCCCGCCCCTCCCCTGCAGCCCGTCCCCGTTCTCCCGGCCGCGGCCGCCCTTCCTCCCGAGGCCCTGGGGAATGTAGGCCTCTTCTCGGCGTGACTTGTGCGTGCCCACGTATCGGGCCGCTGAGAAACGAAGGGCCATCGGCGGGTCCTTGGCTCGGACAGTCCCCAGCTCTGAGCTCCTGGGCAAGTTTAAAGCCCCGTAGCACCAGCCCTTCCTCTTTCACAAGCAGGCCCGAGCGGCGGGCCGCCCAGGAACAGGAGTGGGGGGGGGTGTGTTCCCAGCGGCACTTTCCGTACAAAGAAGGGCCTTCCGGCAAGGACGCTCGCTTATCTGTTCCGCCGCGAACCTTCACGCGGGGTTAGCCGGGCGTTACCTTTCTCTCCCCAAACTTTCCCTCCATTGGTTCTCGCTTCGCTTCCGCCCCGACCCGGAAGCTCTTCTCCCCGCCTCCCCTCACCTTTACCCCCTTTCTCCGCCTAACTATGAGGAGGTGGGGAATGACTGAGAAGATTCTCGCTTTCCTTCGTCAGGCCACGCCCCCATTCGGGAAGCTCCGCCCCTATGCTACGAGGATTGGGGAAATAACTTCTGTCAATTAAGGCAACCACAAACGCCGATTGGTTAGGACTCTGGCAGTGGGCCCGAGTCGTTGAGCGTCCGTCTCGCGGTAGGACGAGACCCGTCAGATGAGAACGTGCGTGCCGTTGCGTATACGCAGCATCGGGGGCAAGTCGGGGTTGAGAGGGTGGCCATGGCGGCCCAGTGTTCGGGTTTGGTGCGACGGACTCTCCCGGCGATCGCCCTCTCGCTCCGGTAAGAGGCTGGCAGGCTTCTCTACTGAAGGGGAGGACGGGGTCCTGGTCTTCCGTCACCGGCCCGCCGCGCGCCGCCGCTGGAGACAAACAGCCCCGGAGGGAGCGGGAAGGGGCGGGGGGCCACCGCGGGCCTGCGGGGACCGTGAGGGGGCTTCTGGGCGGAAAGAGGTTCCGGGTCGGCCCAGGTGCCGTCTCTTCTGCCAGCGTCGGCACCGGCTCCGCTCCCGGGGTTTGGGTTCCCTAGAACCTCCTCTTTCTCTCGCTTTCCAGGTTCTTCCTTAGTCCTCTTCCCCCCCCCCCCCCCCTCCTTTATTCCTCCAGCCTAGATCCACACTCCCCGGGTCTCTCCCTCCCCTTCACGTCTGATCCCTTCTCCACCGACGGGGTCTCACGCTCCCTCCTCTGAACCTGGGGTTCTGACTGAGAAAAGCACAGGCGTCTCGGACTCGGGCGGAGCGCGCAGGTGACCCTGAGGCGGCAGCCTCGGGGACGTAGTGGAGCTAGCACCCGCCTTTGGAAAGAGGGGAGCCCCGTGGTCGGCGCTACCGCGCGATCTTGGGCTAGAAACCTCTGGGGCTTGGCTTCCCTACTCCGCAAAATGTGTCAGACTGTGAGGAAAGCACTTGGCAAAGGTTATGCGAGCTTTAGCTGTGCGCCCTGTGTTCGCCTCCTCCCCCCGTGTGACCGTAAGCTTTTTGAAGCTCTTTTGTCTTAATATAGTCGGTATTTAATAATAAATGTCGGGTCGACTATAACTGGCTCAGAGGAGCTCACGTGGTTAATTGAACGAATAGGTGGTGGGGATATAAAAATGAAATCATCTCGGGGTTAAAGGACTTAAATTCTGATGTGACGGGGGTGTTGTGAAATAGGAATTTCCCCAATAACTGCTAAGTTCTAAGACTTCACTCTTGCCTTTGTGCAGCTTCCTGTCCAGTAGAGTAATAAAGTGTAATGAGAACCCAGGATCACCCTCATCTCTCTGTTGAAAAGAGTTAAGGTTTACTGGAAAGTTCTAGGTCACCTCTGAATTTAATTCTGTGTGAAGATTTAAAAAAAAAAAAACAGTCTTTGCTCCCAAGTACTTCAAGCCTCCTGGTGGCTTCAACATTCTAAAGCATTTTACTCTGCAGAGAGCTAGTTTCTTTTTTTTTTTTTATTTAATAGCCTTTTATTTACAGGATATATACATGGGTAACTTTACAGCATTAACAATTGCCAAACCTCTTGTTCCAATTTTTCACCTCTTACCCCCCCCCCAACCCCTCCCCTAGATGGCAAGATGACCAGTAGATGTTAAATATATTAAAATATAACTTAGATACACAATAAGTATACATGACCAAAACATTATTTTGCTGTACAAAAAGAATCAGGCTCTGAATTATTGTACAATTAGCTTGTGAAGGAAATCAAAAATGCATGTGTGCATAAATATAGGGATTGGGAATTTAATGTAATGGTTTTTAGTCATCTCCCAGAGTTATTTTTCTGGGCATAGAGAGCTAGTTTCTTGATAAGATAAAGAAATCACTAAAAATGGTTCTGTCCCCTACAGACTAAATCTGGTAAGAGTAAATACATATGTAAGCTGAACATAATTTAACTTTTTAAAAATACATTTGAGGATTAAATGGTATTTTCAAAGCATCTGAGGCTGATAGAGATTCTCTGGTGCAAATGAAACTGTCCTCAACACTTTATTATAGTGCTGAGTTTTTTGTTATTTTCATTGTGTTCACTAAAGGGAGGAGGGAAGGACCTTTTTAAGGGCGTTGTGAAAATGCTGATCTGTGCTCACCTTCACATTGGTAAGTCAAGGACATAAGGATTTTGTATTAGAAGAAGCATTTACATCTAGTAACAGTTAAAAATGCATTAGAAACCCACAGTCCAAGGGTCATAAGGGCAAGCACCCTGACCTTCTCTGTCTCTCCTTGCTAAAAGTTGTTTATCTCCCAGAGTTGGATTAGTTAGAGGATATCTGGCCAAATCGACAATTACTGAAGACCTATTATTCAACCCAGGAAAGGATTATTCAAATCAATAGTTATTTATTAAATACTTTTCTTGTTCAGTGCTACTATAGGGGAATGAAAAGAATTAAAAGCCACTCTTGGCATTTATCACTATGTGGTTCAGTTCTTTATCCAGACTAAAACTTTACAAAGCCACCCTCCACATCCATAAATAGTGTTGAATATGTAATGACCGATTTCATTCGAAAAATACAGTAATAAAAGTATTAATGCTTGAATGAAAAGGTCTTTTTCAGCAGGTGACTCATGGGTTGAGCTAGGAAGCCATTGGGGAAAATCACTGGGAAATTTTTGTGGACAAACTTTTACTGTAATTTTCCTTCTCTGTTTCAACCATTAAGAGCTCTGAATTTTAAGTCTTTATACCACAGTTTCTTATTTTGTTTCTGCCAGTGATTCCCTTAAATTATCTTTAAAAATGGAGTAACATCTGGCTCTTCAAATGGAAGAGAATAAATTGCTTGTCCCAGAAGGGTAAATTTCAACAAATAAGTAGAAGTTATGGGGTGTAAATTTCTTTTAACTAATATATAGACTTTGTGGTTTTTGATTGTTTTTTAATTTTGAGCTTCCCCAAAATGTAATGAAATGCTCTTGTGAAGTTATGACTAGGACTCATTAAAAGTAAGCTTTCTGACCTCTGGTTTCACATCTTCACATATCTCAAATTCAGCCTAAATGTCTATTTCTAAAACTAATTCATTATTTTTCCACTTAAACTTTTCCGTCTTCACTTCCCTATTACTATTGAAGGCACCCCCTTTACCCAGGCTTGAATCCTAGATTTATTTCCAACTCCTGATTGCTGGTCTCTTTTTCTCTCATACCTCTTTTCCCCTATGTCCAATCTCTTGACAAGATCCATCGCTTTCTCATTTCTTTTTTTTTTTTTTTTTTTAAATTTAATAGCCTTTTATTTACAGGATTTATACATGGGTAACTTTACAGCATTAACAATTGCCAAACCTCTTGTTCCAATTTTTCACCTCTTACCCCCCCCCCCAGATGGCAGGATGACCAGTAGATGTTAAATATATTAAAATATAACTTAGATACACAATAAGTATACATGACCAAAACATTATTTTGCTGTACAAAAAGAATCAGACTCTGAATTATTGTACAATTAGCTTGTGAAGGAAATCAAAAATGCAGGTGTGCATAAATATAGGGATTGGGAATTCAATGTAATGGTTTTTAGTCATCTCCCAGAGTTATTTTTCTGGGCATAGCTAGCTCAGTTCATTACTGCTCCATTAGAAATGATTTGGTTGATCTCGTTGCTGAGGATGGCCTGATCCATCAGAACTGGTCATCATCTAGTATTGTTGTTGAAGTATATAATGATCTCCTGGTCCTGCTCATTTCACTCAGCATCAGTTCGTAAGTCTCTCCAGGCCTTTCTGAAATCATCCTGTTGGTCATTTCTTACAGAACAGTAATATTCCATAATTTTCATATACCACAATTTATTCAGCCATTCTCCAACTGATGGACATCCATTCAGTTTCCAGTTTCTAGCCACTACAAAAGGGCTGCCACAAACATTCGTGCACATACAGATCCCTTTCCCTCTTTATAATCTCTTTGGGATATAATCCCAGTAGTAACACTGCTGGATCAAAGGGTATGCACAGTTTGATAACTTTTTGAGCATAGTTCCAAACTACTCTCCAAAATGGTTGGACCCGTTCACAACTCCACCAACAATGCATCAATGTCCCAGTTTTCCCGCATCCCTCCAACAATCATCATTATTTTTTCCTGTCATCTTAGCCAATCTGACAGGTGTGTAGTGGTATCTTAGAGTTGTCTTAATTTGCATTTCTCTGATTAATAATGACTTGGAGCATCTTTTCATGTGACTAGAAATAGTTTCAATTTCTTCATCTGAGAATTGTCTGTTCATATCCTTTGACCATTTTTCAATTGGAGAATGGCTTGATTTTTTATAAATTAGAGTTAATTCTCTATATATTTTGGAAATGAGGCCTTTATCAGAACCTTTGACTGTAAAAATATTTTCCCAGTTTATTGCTTCCCTTCTAATCTTGTCTGCATTAGTTTTGTTTGTACAAAAACTTTTCAGTTTGGTATAATCGAAATTTTCTATTTTGTGATCAGTAATGATCTCTAGTTCTGCTTTGGTCATAAAGACCTTCCCCTTCCACAGGTCTGAGAGGTAAACTATCCTATGTTCCTCTAATTTATTAATAATTTCATTCTTTATGCCTAGGTCATGAACCCATTTTGACCTTATCTTTGTGTACGGCGTTAAGTATGGATCAATGCCTAGTTTCTGCCATATTAGTTTCCAATTTTCCCAGCAATTTTTATCAAACCGCTTTCTCATTTCTAACATTTCTCAAATATGATTGCCAGATAAAGACATTACCCTGAGTTAGGTCATTATTTCCTTATGCTTGGACTATTCCCTATAGGTCTTTAACCATTCTCTACTCAGGTACCAAAGTGGTTTATCCAAAGTGCAAATTTACCCAAAGCACATGCACTGACACACATGCTAATTTCTCCCCTCTGCTATCTCTCCTTCCCTTCCCCAAACTCCAGTGGATCCTTATCTCAAATATCAAATACAAAATCCTCTAACATTCAAAGAGCTCTGCTTAATTTATACTCTACCTATATTGATGGAAGTTGAAAATTATCTTTCCTTGTATTTGAGGAAAAAGTTACTATCCAAAAAAGGGGGGGGGGAATGGAGTGCCTTACATGAAGAAAAGTAAGGAGGCCAGTGTCACCGAATTAAAAAGTAGTCTTGAAGGTTGTTAATAAGCTGTTACAAGACTGGCAATATTTTGCAGGGCTTTGTGAATCCAACAGGATTTCAAATTTGATCCTAAGGGCTAAAGGGAGCCCTTGGGCTTTATTGAATAGGGTATGACTTGGTCAGATTTGCACTTTAGAAAGCTCATTTGATGGTAGAGTAGAGAATGAATTGGATTAGGGAGAATCATGGTTAGAATCGCTCAGGGATGGGGGAAGGAGTGAGTACCTACATTAGGATGTTTGCAGTGTCCATGGAAAGGAGGAGAGATACAAAGGACACAAAGCATATCAGACTAAGAATTTACCAAATGAAGAGGAGGAGGAGGAAAGGTACAGTGAATCTCTCATCATCTTTTATGAACACCCATGCTGATTTTATTCCTTTGGGGAAAATCTGGGTGAAGCAATCCTGTTAACTAAGTCGTCTTTCCAACTTAACATATTCTTAAGATGTTGCTTGAATAGCCAGTGACTTTCCTAGGATCAGAAAGCCATCATGTGTTAGAGGAGGGACTTATGTTTTCCAGGCCTCTTTCTACTAATAACATGATGACCCTTTGTATTATTGAATGCAGTTTAAGCTCTGGACCAGTAGGCAGTAGATTTAGATTCTAAGCCTATCTCTGTAGCTACTAAGTAGCTTTTTTTAGTGTGAGACAATTGGGCTATCTGATCTTGAATACCTCTCTTACCCCTTGAGTTATATTGTCATGTTTAAAGAAGACATTTGGAAAGATCATGGATTAAGTTGCCCATTAGTATAATTAGCATATTAATATTTTGTGTCAATAGTTGTACTAGCCAGTTTTATGGTCATTTATTTATGAACATTATGTATTTTCAAGCAGTTAGGTGGCACAGTGGATAGAGTAGCAGGCCTGGAGTCAGGATGACGAGTCATCCTGAGTTCAGATATGACCTCAGATACTTAAAATACCTGTGTGACCCTACCCAAGTCACTTAACCCTGTTTGCCTCAATTTCCTTGTCTAAAAAATGAGTTGGAGAAGGAAAAGGCAAACCATTCCTATATCTTTGCCAAGAAAACCCCAAATGGGGTCACAAAGAGGAGGACACAGCTTAACAAAGGCATTGTACTTTTTAGACTAAATTTACAAGTTTAATTGTATCATTTTCTATAATCAAGAGTTTATTATATTTAACTTGAGTTGACTATTCTCTCTCATGTTTCTGGCAAATAATTAACATGAGAGAATTTTAAACATCCTCTTTCTTTTTATTTTTTTTAAGTGGCAAATAATAATTAACATTGATATTTTTTTTTCAGGACCTCTTCTAGACTGCTCTGTACAGCAACAAAACAGAAAAATAATGGCCAGAACTTAGAAGATGATTCTAGTCAAAATGAACAGAAGACAGACAGTGCCTCTACAGAGAAGACACTAACTGAAGAGAAGGTCAAATTAGAAGAACAGCTAAAAGAAACATTGGTAAGATATGAGTGAGGTGATATAAACTGTTGGATTCTCAATCTCAATCCTACTATCTCCCCCCCCCAAAAAAAAAAAAAAAGAAGAAGAAAAACATTAATAGAATATTTTTTTTAAATGCACAGATCAGAAACGGGTTTAAAGACAAACACAAGGAAGACAGCTAAGAACTAATTTGTTTAATTGAAAATATACTTCTAAAGTATATATGTAATAAGGTTTAATTTCTTTTGTTATTATGGAAATTTTTATATTTGGTGTTTGTCAATTTCCAAGTAACAAAATTTTTTTTTAAAAAATCTTTTGGAGGTCTAGGATCTATACATTTGTTTGTTGCTCTATAACAGGGGTCCTCAAACTATGGCCCACAGGCCAGATACAGCATCCGAGGACAATTATCCCCCTCACCTAGGGCTATGAAGTTTCTTTATTTAAAGCCCACAAAACAAAGTTCTTGTTTTACTATAGTCCTGCCCTCCAACAGTCTGAGGGACAGTAAACTGGCCCCCTATTTAAAAAGTTTGAGGACCCCTGCTCTATAATATTGAACAAGTCTGAACCTTTCAGTTTCTCCATTTATAAAATCAAGGAATTGAAGTAGGTGGCATTTAAGTTCCTTTTCAGAACCAAAGTTCTGTGGATCCAAGTATGTTGAGTAAAAATAATATTATCATAGATAATGGACATTATCCATAGGAATAGGATAGATTCAGATGAGCTTTCCTAAGTCCTTGGCATCATACATAAAAAGGATTTGAAAATTAAATTTAATGTTCACTTGCATCATGAGTTGTTCTACCAGTACTTTGAGTAGAAAATTTGGAATGTTGTAATCTTCCTGGAATAATATTGTTTGTTGGTTAAAGAGTGTGAGTACTTCATTTAGTGGGCTTTTGCTTTTCATTCCTGCTTATTTTTCATCCTTTCCCCTGATTGTGTTGATTTTTAATAAAGAAGGATCGGCGGTAGCAATATTAAAAGTGCTTTATCGTTTAGGATGTTGTTCTGTACTAATTTACTATAAAAGAGCAGATAATAAAGGTAGTAATCTGTCTTTAATCTTTGTCTTAGGAGAAGTACAAGAGAGCCTTAGCAGATACAGAGAACTTGAGGCGGCGGAGCCAGAAATTGGTAGAAGAGGCAAAATTATATGGTAAGTGATCCTCTAAATCACAAAAATTATCACTTTTATTCACAAAAGTGCACTGGTCATAAAACATTTTCCATAGAAATGCTACCCTTTTTTTTTTTTTTTTTTTTTTTTTTTTTTTTTTTTATGGAAGAAAATAAATGGATGCCCAAGGGAAGAATGTGCAGCATTGAACAGAATGGGGAAGGGGAAAGGCAACAAATAAGGCCACTCCCTGGGATGTGTCTAGATTGAGTTGGGAGGAGAGAGGGGTTCAGATAATTCCAAGGAGGATAGCAATGTACATAGAAGTTATTATAGTCAAATGAAATACACAACAAAATTAATCTGACACTTGAAGCATAATTTTGAAATACTTATGTCTAAATGTTAAATTAGATTTACAAGCCGAAAACCTGGATTCAATCCTAATTCTGCTTACTTGCCATATCACTTAACCCCTTTGGAAAAGTATACATAAATACCCAAGAAAACACATGGGTTTGTGTTAGTATTGCTGTGGTGGATTAGTGTACTTCTCATCATTGTTATTAAACAAATATAGTGCAGAGCTGCTAAGTACAACTGCTAGAAACCAGGAGGGATGCAATATATTTTAAAGTTTATGCATTAGAGAAAAGAGATTGCATGTTTTTACAAACATAGTAAGATTAAGCAAATATAAAATCTTGTTTCCTTTATTTTTTTGTAGTCTTAGAATTTTCTTTATAATATTATTTAAACTTTAAGAAAAATATAAAATTAGTATTTACAGCTTAGAACATCCCAAGGAAATAATGCATGCCTGTAGTGCTACTCATATTATTGTATTACTCTGGAATTATTTATAATTAAGAGTGATAGGTTTTATGGAAATGATTTTTAAGCTTAATGTATCCAAAGAAGGAAGCATTGATGACAGCAGAGTCAAGAGATGGGATAGACGAGGGTGTGTTTGATGACAAGACAGGAGCCAAAGGATAAAGTAAACTGGAAAATTAGAGAAGGGGGATGACTGTGGTGCCAATCCATTGGAGGAGATGGAGAATTAGCATGGAGGGAAAGGTCACCATAGAACCCAGAGGGAGCATTTGAAGATAGACAACAAACTTGTAAAGAGCCCAGTCAGCTTGGCTGTGGGGCTTCCTCCAGAAGGGAGTGTAGGAGCAGGGAGCAGGTGGGCCTGGAAGTTTGGAGATGAACAGGAAAAATTTGAAGAAAAGGAAGGGCAGAATTGGATTAATTAGAAACTTTGCATAAGGGAGGGCAGAGCAGCAAGGATGACGGGTTAGGAATGGAGTGGAGTGATTGAAAGTCGTATAGGTTTAGAAGTATCAGTAAAGTGCTTGGCACATTGCTTCACACGCAGCAAATACTCACCCAATGCTTATTCCCTATGAAGAACAAGGAAGAAATGGAAAGAAGTTAGTCAGAAGTACAATTGTTTTTAAGCTGAGAATGACTCATTTGAGAAAAGACATTGAAGATGTGTAAGAGAACAAACACATGGTTTATAGAGCAAAGTCATGGAGGAGAGGGATACCTTCAGCAAGAAAGAGACAGGTAGAACAGTGAAGAGAAGAATTCGCCTGTAGATGGCCCCTCAGTCTTCTGTCACTTTAACTGGAATCCACTGTTATACAATTTGGTGGAACCGATAAGTCTAGAATCATAGGTTCTAAAACTGGAGGGAATCATTGAAATGGGGTCTAATCCTGTTATTTTACAAGATGAGGAAATACCCCAAAAAGGGAGGCAAGAGTAACTAGCCTGAGCTCACCCAGGTCAGGAAGACTAGAACCACAATACCTAGGTGCTCAGACCATTGCATTTGCCATTTACAACTACTTTTCTGAAAGCAGCTCAGCTACTTTGTGTGACCTCTAGGCAGATTTAATTCTTGAGATAGTAATTTAAATTAAAAGTTGATAAAAGAGACATTTGGTTATTTCAGTAGGGATTCACTTTTATGGCTAGGATAAGTTTGAAAATGTCAACATCTTTTCTTGAATTCATGTACTCAAAAATAGTACAAAAGTCATTTTATAAAGTAAGGTCTAAATTTAGCCCAACCTCTTTGGCTTGAGTGGATACCCTTTCAAAGTCACTGTAATGCTCAGAATTCCATTGATAAGCCTTCCTTGACTTGGGTAGGCTAGTCCTTTGATGACCAGCATAGTTGAGCCTCTTAGTCACTTGAGCCCCTTCCATTTTGGTAGGACCTGCCAGTTTGTGCTCCACTGTAGGTTTTGTAAACATTGGGTCACCTTCCTTTCTATGGTAAATGGATAATTTTTGTGAAGGAGCTACATATATAAATGAACTGTTATACATATACTACATTTTTAAAAATACATTCCCTATTACATGTTTAAAAATAATCCATGATTATTTTAGGTGAGAACTTACAGTACATTACTTAATCACTTATCACTTTAATAGCTAGGTGTTCACAGTGGCAAGAGCTCTGGGCCTAGGATCTGAAAGCTTGAGTTTAGCTTCAGAGAATTTCTGTTTGAGCAAGTCATTTAACCTCTGTTTACCTCAGTTCTTCAAATGTAGAATAGGAATAACAGCACTTAGCTCAGAGACGCAAATGAAGATATTTGTAAAACACTTAGCACAGTGTCTGGTATATATTAGACACTTAATGCTAGTTTCCTTATCTTCCTTTTTCCTGATAACATATTTTATTTTTGAAATCACATGTAAGAAATCTTGAAAGATATCTGTGATTTGATGGTTACATGATAAATTCCATTTTTAATTTTGTATCTGTTTATGTTCTCAATTTAAGTTCCTTAAGGAAAGGAGGTACCATACCATAAAACTTAAAAAAAAAAAAAAAAACTTATAGTAGGCATTCAGCAAGTATTTAATTTTCTAGCTTTTAAAAAAACTTCCATTTATATTGCCTCTGCATGTGGCCTCTCGTTTTTAAGACTCAGTACTTCAGAATAAAATTGTATTCCTTTAATGGAATTAAAATGCACTGATTTTTTTCCTTCATCTGGTATGATCCCTGTTTTCCAAACTCTTCTTGAAAGTTTTTCTTTTTAAAAAATACTTGTTGGTGCCTTTTGTTTTCAATCACATCACACCTAGAAGTGTGGGGGAAGGGGTTCTGAGTAGTTTTCTATTCCAGTTTCTTAAGAATTAGTTGTCCATGGACAGTTTCCCGTCACATAGGACTTGAAACTGCAAGTCTCTTATATATAGCTTGCTTTTTTTTTTTAAATATATAATAGTTTGATCTGTAATTTTCAAAACTATTGATTTTCCTTCTGTCTCAGTGACTTGTCTTTTGTTCCCACTTTTCCTCTCAATGAAAAGAAAAATAACTTTTAATAATCAAAACAGATTCCCATGTTAAACTATGCCCACAAATGCATGTACTCTTATTGAATCCTTTACCTTTGTATGAATTGAGCAGCCTTCTTCTTGGTTCTCAGAGTTATTTCTCTTTATAATGTTATTGTTATAAATTGATCTCCTGGTTCTATTCACTTAGTTTGACATCATTTCATACAAGGGTTCCTAGATTTCTCTAAAACTATCCACTTTGTCATGTAATGATATGGTGCTCCATTACATTCATATGCCATCATTTGTTTAACCATTATTTAATAAATGGACTCTTCTTTGCTACCATTTTTTAAAGTACCATACATAAAAAGAGCTTTTCCTCTTTCTTTGATCTCCTTGAGATATAAAAGATCTGTTTCATGATTTGGGGATATTATTTCAAATTACTTTCAAAATGGCTAAACCAGATCATAATGGCATATAAAATTGTTTGTCCACAGTATTTGTCATTACTTTTTTGTTCTCTTTCCAATCTGAGTGTTAGAGGAAGAATTTCAGAATTTGTTTTTGCTAGAGCTCCCTGTTCTGAGGCCATATTTAAATTTTTTCATCCTGTATTTTTTCCACTTATACAAATCTTACCTCATGGAGAGAATATCAGTGCTAGGAGGCACTTTCACAATCATCTAGTTTTTGTGGTCTTCCCCCATCCCCCCCCCCCCCCTTTTTTTTTTCTTTTACAGGTGTGGAACTTAGGCCTAGAGAACTTAGCATCTCATATTTCTATAGCACAGTATCTCAGATAGGAGAAGGAACAAAGGGGAATTACCCATTGTATAAAAGAAAAAAGATGCAGACCTTGTGGTATGTATGACTTTTTAAGTCATGCAGCTGTTCAGTTCTAGAGCAGAGGCTTGATTTTCAAGTCCTGTTTCCTTTCCACTATACCAAGTCGCTTTGATAATGTTTAGCTGACAAATTTATCCTTATGTGCATATGTAGGTGAAATTTGTGATTATTGTGTAAAATTATAAAATTTTGAGTTGACGTTTAAAATACAATTTTTTTTTCCCTTTAGGTATTCAAGGTTTCTGTAAAGATTTATTAGAAGTCGCTGATATTTTGGAAAAGGCAACAGCAAGTGTCCCAAAAGATGAAATAAAAGAAGAAAACCCTCATTTGAAAAACCTGTATGAGGGTCTTGTTATGACTGAAGTCCAGATTCAAAAAGTGTTCACAAAGCATGGTTTGCTCAAACTAAATCCTGTTGGTGCCAAATTTGATCCCTATGAACATGAAGCCTTGTTCCATACTCCAGTAGAGGGAAAGGAGCCTGGCACCATTGCACTAGTAACCAAAGTTGGGTATAAGCTACATGGGCGAACCTTGAGACCTGCTTTGGTGGGTGTTGTTAAAGAACCGTAGCAATCTAACTTCCCCACATCTAGATGCCGTACAGCTATTAAATGGATGTTTTCTCCTTCAAACACTTTTTACATTTTCCCACACTTCAAGGAAGGCTTAAAGTAACCAATGGCTCAACAGAAAGCTCACTCAGTCTTGAAATTACATTATTTAATGAACTGAATTTGGAAGGTCTGCAAATTGATTTTAATATTGCATATTTAAAAACCGAGCCTCTGAGGCACTCTTGTACTTGTATAGTATCTTGAATAATGATTTATTTGTTAAAAACCCTGGCTACTTAAAAGGTATGTTCAGTGAATAAAATGTCTCCAGGAATTCTAATGTAACTGTCCAGACAGATTTATGGGGTTGGTTGTTTTTTACTGTGTTTCTCATCCTGTAGTTTTGTTTTTTCCTTTTGTACTATGAAAAGGTTATGAGAAAAGCTCTTTGAGATTTATAAATGACTAGATAAAACCAACAAATTTTCTTAATACTCTTTCCGAGAGAAGTATACTTAGGTTCCTTGTTTATATGTTGGTATCTTGCTGCCAAGTTTTGGTGGCTTCTAGCTTTTCCTTGGAATACACTGGTAGTATGCCGTGTTGTTGATTAAGAACCATTATGTGAACTTCAAAAGGAAGTTATTTAAATAGTATCTAAGTACTACATATGATTCAACTGCCACTAATAATTTGCCCAATATTTGGATTTCATTTCAGACCTTTAAGTAATAAACCATTTTTAGTAGTCCTTTTCATTGTTAGAGCTATTATTTTGCCAGTTAAGTAATTTAATTTAGCCTTCAAAACTTGGGGGGAAAATTGGTTGCATCCTTTTGGAGTGTTGATGTTTAAAGGGAGAATTATGTTGAAATCAGTGTCTGAAGTAATTTCAAGTAATGTATTTAATTTTACATTCCTTAGTAAGCTCTGCTTTCCCAGAGTTTAGGAACCAAGTGCTGGGTATGTTTTTTAAAACATTGTTTGAATTTATTATTTAAAAGGATTAAAGCCCTAATTTGTGCTAAATTTCCTATTTTCTGACATTTATTTTCTATTTGTTAGGTTATGTTCTAGTATTAATAGTAATGACCCTTATATTGGCCCCTTTGACATTTCAAAACGAAAAGCCCTAAAATCATGTTTAACTTTTAGCTTTTTTACATACACATTTTAATTTGCTATACCACTTACTTGAATTATGCAAACACTATGCATCTGTTATTTATATGGTCCTCAGGCAATGAAGATGAAAAATGACAATTCTTGCCTTTAGAGTTAATGGTACATGACAGTTTTACCTTGCATTGTTTTGAATATGTAAACAGAAAATATCCAAAGTATTTAAGAAAATTTCATTAAAACACTTTGAGCTGAAAAGTTTAAGAAAAGACTTGAACTAAGTCCCAAAGAATAGGCATAACCATAGATGTGGGTTTGTGTTTTAAGCATTGGAGAGGGTTGAGGGGGAGGAATTGGAACGGCTTGAATATACGTGCAGAAGTAAGATGACAAAATGAAAATGGGGAATGGTTAACAGTTTGCCTGGAAAGTAGAGTACATGAAGAGGAGCAATATGAAATCCAAATAAAACAGCAGAAAAATGGACTTAAAATACCAGGCTCTAGGTTATATGGGAGGGACAAAGATGGGTGTATTAAGAAAAATGTTTTAGAATCTGTATGAAGGGATGGACTGTTTGTTGACTTGCCAGTGGAAAACAGAAACCAATTAGAAGGCTATTACAATAATCCAAATGGGCAGTGATACAAATCTGGATAATGAATAGTATTGGGGGATGGGGGTGGGGAAAGGGCTGGAAAGTATGTAATGTCAAGTACTAAAGCTAAGCTAGAGGAACAAACATGGATTATTAGGTGATGGGAGAAATTAAAAATGGCAGATTTATAGTCTGAAGGAAAGGGTGGTAATAGAATAAATCAAAGTTAGAAAAGGGGGCAAGTTTGGTGAGCAAGGTGAGTTTAGCTGTAAACAGCTGCAACAGGAAGGGCAGCAACAACTAGGCACTTAATGCTTATTATTTTCTTCTTCCCTGATAACTTGAACATTTTAGGAATCGGCTCAAGAAAGGTGAGGACTGGATGTGTAAGTTTGGGAGTACTCTTCAAAGAAAACAGGAGATTGCAGCTACTAAATGACTCTGACTTCACACCCAGGGTTACCTATTGTGCCACCTCCTTGCCTTTAGAGCTCTGACAGAAAGAACTAATTGGAAGATCTTCAAGCCAAGGCTCAGATGTCTTTTAAGGAAGCTGAGGAATTGGACAACAGCTAGAAGAAAGTGGTCAAATGTTTTGTTTCAGACAATTTTTCCCACTTCCTTTTCTATCAATCAGCAGCATCAACTTGGATTCCTGCCCTTTCCCCCCTCACTTATCCCAGTTTCCAAATTAAATATGAGCAGTTTCCAAAAGGTGGCTGACCTCTTGGGTCAAGGACAGGTGGACAAAATGAGAAATAAAAAGGGTTGATAGCTCTAAAAAGGATAGGAAGTGAATACGCTTCAGCATTCAGAAACTGACAGAAACTGACTCCAGTCTGTTCAGAAAAGTGCCAGGCCTAAAATCGGGAAGCCTCATCTTCTGGAGTCCATAACTGGCCTCAGACACTTAGCATCTGTATGATCTAGGCAAGTCAACCCTGTTTGCCTCAGTTTCTCATCTGTAAAATAAGCTGGAGAAGGATATGGTAAAACATGCCAAGAAAACCTCAAATGGGTCATGAGTTAGCTACAACTGAAACAAATCAGAAAAAAGCTTAAAGTTAAGCACCCTGGCTAATGGGTACTTGAGATAGTATATCCAAAACTTACAGGTAGTGGCCAGAGAAAATACGGTCTTATTTGTAAGGCTACTATACAGTGTAAGTAGCCAGTGGTATATTATCAACTGTACCTTACATCAAAAAGAGGCCTGATGACCTATACTGGAGCAATGTTAATTGTCACAGTGGTTCTCAAAGTATGGTCTATAGAATCCTGGGGATCTCAAACCCTTTTAGAGGGTCTACAAATTCAAAAATGGTTTTTATTTCCAATATGGTAAATGTCTATAAATAGAATCCAGATAAACAAAAACGCTTTGGAGAGATCCTCAATAATTTTTAATAGGATAAAGATACTGAAAAAACAAAAGTTTGAGAACCACCGGTTTACAAGTTATAAGGTTCCTAGTGTTGGGTAGAATCCCCATGGAGAATTTATGGGAGGATTTGGAGCAACTGCAGAGGCAGACTTGGAGGCTGTAAAAAGAATCTGTCCAAAAGGAGCTTTCTGGGGTTTTCAAATGAAGGTTCCTTACTGGGAAAGTGGAGTGCAGTGCCATGAGTCCATTCTAAACAGGATCATTATCCTTATAATAGAGGATCACAGACTTTAGAGCTAAATGAGACCTTAACGGTTATCAGTAGTCATCTAACACTCATTTTATTTAAAGACTAAGAAGCCAAAACTCTGAAAAGTGAACTGACATATTTAGGGCTTTCCCAAGTTTTCTGACAAATTTTCCCAACAATAATAAACCTATTTACTAACAACTTAGCTCTACCACCCCCCCACTCCCCCCAAATCCTGAATATTATGGTAATTCTGGTTACATATTTACATGCCTAACATTCTTTTATCAAAATATGGACATTTTAATCATACACATACTACAAATATGAAAACAAATCACTTTAATTATATACATATTTACACTGGAAAATTAAACAATGACCTTTTCAACTTTTCTATTCACAACAAGTTATTTGGATTTTGCATAATTGCATCATGGATGAGTTGTACAGTACGGACACTGCCAAAACATCAAACACTTCAGAAAAGTAACAAAATATGACTTGTAGTTTTATCACAAATATGTTGTGTGAAACCTTCATAGGCCATCTTGGAATACTGCAGACTGGCTCAATGAGAAGCAGTTCTTTCACTGGCTGAAGTTCTGGACTGTACCTACAGAGATACCTAGCCCAACTTAGGGGTTTTTTCTAGTAACGGAAACACTTCACTGAAGGACTGAAAAAGTTTCAGTTTGGCACTAACATGTCAAATTTAAATAAGTGTCCAAAAAGCTTTTGGGGGCTGTTACCTCTTGACTGGAGCAATGCATGCATTACTTGAATATACCTTCCTATGGCCATGACCCAGAACATGCAACTCTGAAAAAATGCATGAAAACAAGATTTAAAAGGCTGGGGTTGGGGGAAGAAGTAGTAGGAAGGAATACAAACATTCTCTTTCTCATTTCACAAATAAAATCGGTTTTTTTTAAATCAGGGCTTGGACTACAATTTTATCTACATTCAAGTTCTCACACAGGTCTATGACTAATAGCTGAGTGTAGAAGCACCTTTATGGTGATGTAGTAATCTTGGCTTCAGTTTCCAGGGAAAATGTTTTAAATGAAGAATATGATTTTTTTAAAAAAAAGCTTAGGAAAAAGACCTAAGGGGGGGTAGAGGGGGGTGGGAATTTAAATTGTACCTTCTAAGTACTGGCAACTAAGTGGAACAACTTCAAGATCATTCTTTAGCTATAAAACTTGATCCATATAACTAACATGTATATAAATAACTTTCAGTTTTGAAGAATAAACTTTAGTGGGAGTCTAATAAATAATTTTTAATCATGAGATGATATAAATGTTTAAATGGATCTGAAGTAACAGCCAAGGTTAAGGATAAATATAATGCTACAAGCTAGGAAGGGTTAAGAGCTAAGAGACAACCAATCCAAAGAGCTTCCCTTTTAGCTAAGTGTTAATACTTTCACATACTGTTAATTATACATTCATTATGGTGTTTTAAAACAATATTCAAACTTATATAAATTCTTCATGCTTTCACAAAATATATACAGATGAAAAAACCTGAAGCATAAAGTTTTTCATTTGACAGCTGCCTGCCTGGGTTACCCACAGAATACCTATTGCTTCTCAAACTTCCTAGAAGTCTGATAATCATCCTAAATATAAAAATCAGACCGATTTAGAAACCATATGAGTAAGCCAGTGTCTGATGCAGTTAGAACTCAAGATGAATGAATTAAAGGCACCAGAATGGCTAAGACAATAGTAAAAACTTAGCACCATCTTCCCTCTCTCTTTCAATGTTCAATTGTGGACAGCAACCAGCTTCAGTCCTTAGCATACGGCCTGCAGGACAAATGATGCATGTGGTCCTCAGAGCCGTTTCTTTTACATCCTAATAAAAAAAAAAAAACTATTGCTTGGAGAAAGCATCTATATTGCCAAAGGAGAAATCATCACCTTAAATAATATTTAAAGCTTATCTGCCAACAATATGCAATGTACCTCATAACTAAGATCATAAATATTTTGAAAATGTTTTATTTAATGTTGAAATTGTACTCTTTTCAGGAGGGGAATAAGGGAAGAGGGAAGCAATATACATGAAAAGGAGAAGATAAAGCACCTTAGATAATTCACCTTACCTTAGAAATGCTGAGGATTGTTTTTTTCTTTCAAATAAATCTATTCTTGAAATCCCAAGCCAATAATATACCAGTACATAAACAATCTCACTTCTATTCCTTCTACAAAACTCAGTGTGTGGGGGGATGGGGGTGGAGAGGAGGGGAGGAAGGTGGGAAGCTGGCGGGGAGGAAGGGAGAGGATGCATTCAAGTATGAAGTAGTCAAAACCTACTCCCATGATTTAAAACATGGGTCCTGGATATTCAAGGGGAAAAAAAAGACTCGATAGCCCACAATCGAGTTTCCAAAGCAAAAAAGTCCATGAGAAAGCCAAACTTATCAAATGGGCTACAGGAGAGGGAAGACATTTAATCTGTATTTTGACTATAGAGTAAGGAATGAGAGACTAAATGGTGTGGGCAATACCATGACACTTTTAATGACTCTATTACACTATATCCTGTTTCAACAGTTTTGTAAAAGCAATGCCACTTTAACTTCCTCTCTGCTAAATCTTCTGTGAATCTGCTTAGTAATAAAGATGTTGGATCAGAATTTTCTGACTTTTTAAAATGTAAAAGTTGTGAAGTTTATAGCCCTTAGAATTTTGACAAAGTGGCATTACAACGTAATCCTTTTTGGCCAGATTCAATTATATTTTCAACAAACTATAGTGTACTCAATGAGGAATAAAAGAAACAAAATAATTGGAATGTGATAAGAATAGGCTTATCCTTAACTCATATATGTACTGTCGAATAGATGCAAGGAGACATTAAGTATTTAGAGCAAAACTGTAATCAGATAAGTCTTGTTGAGGGTAAATTTAGAGGTTTAGCAGGAAAAAAAGAAGCTAAGGGGTATAATCCAAACACTTTTTTTGCAACCTTAAGTTTCAGATTAACCATTCCAAGATATCCCCAAATGTACCAATGGGGCGACAGCAGAACAGACTGAGGGCATCAATTTTTACTGAAATAATTCATGCTTCTCTGCATCAGTCGTGATCTGTATACCTTAGTTAGAATAAGAAAGATACTTTTAAAACTCAGTTTAGGGACATAGGATAAACCACAAATCCCTGTTTGCTGCCACCAGTCAATGACTGCATTCCTTCGTCAATGACCACATTTCTTCTATCTACTTTGTCTCAGTCTCTAAGGCACCAGCATGCTTTGCTATCCTAGCTGCTCTATTGCCTCACCATACCTGGGTCACTCACATTTTAGGCAGTCTATTTCCTATTTAATAACTCATTGGTTCAGGATGCTGGCAGTGAACATGTACCAAACTGCTCCTTTTTAAAGTGCTTTGTGTCAGTGCTGACAAGGAACAAGGACTTCAGATGGCTGGCAGCACTGTCTGCACGTGAGAAATAAAAATGGAAGATGCAACCTGAGAGCTCATCCTGAAAACAGTCCCTGCCCATCAGAACTAAAGTATCAGGGCCAACCCAAAATAAAAATTTTATTCACAGTCCCTCTTTCTTCTCCATGGGCAAAGATCTCAAGAAAACCCAGGAAATCATCCAATCTCATAATATCCCAAATATCAGAATCCTGACTAAATACTTAAGGCCAATATGATCATTTCCAAGTATTTACCTTTAAGACTACCTAACAAGTGAAAATCTTAGTTTCCCTCATGATCCACTAGAAGACTGCTACTATTGCTTCTTTCAGAGAACCAAGAGAGTTTGCACTTTAAAAAGAAAATCCTCAAGTCATATTAAATAGGGCAACATTGGGGAAAAAAAAACCCAAAAAACTTAACTTCCTCTCCCTTTTCCTTCAAAAACCCTAGTCATTTTGGCTCACAAGCGTTTGGATATCATTTCAGCTTTCCAAGTGTTCTCATTTCAGGAAGCATCCCTAGATATCCAACCACTTTCTGTGAGGAAATTTAAAATCCTTTTCTTGAGAACTTTGTCCAGATAACTAGGGAGGCGACTTTTAGATGGAATGCCCTGTCGTTTCTGGAGGTGGTCTTTTATGATAATTGTTTTCACAGTCAGATAACGAGCTGGGCTCAGATTTAAAGAACTACAAAGCACCTTCTCCCTATCAGACAAAAGCTCAAAGCCAGGGAGGTTTTCAATTGCAGCAAACTCCCCATCTTTCCCATCTTCCTTTCCTCTTTTAGAGTTGGCTATGTTCTTATTTTCTTTCCTTTTCTCCCGTTTGTGCCTGGCAGCTTCATATTCTGCCGACTCTTCCATTTTGGTGATTCCATTTCGACGGTATCGTTGTAGTTCTCGAATTTTTGTTCGGAGCATCTTTTCTTTGTGAATGTTTTCAAAGAAGTCATCAAATTCTTTACAGGACATAAACTGGTACAAAGGCCTCAGTTTCACCCGTATCTCCTTCTCATCTTTTGTAATTTTACGTTTCATTGACTTTTCTTTATCTTTTTTATCTTTCCCTAAAAAGGCAGGTACTAAGTTATAGTCTCTGGCAATGTTCTTTCGTCTTTGCCTCTCCTTAAGTTTTCTAACATACATGTCCACATGTGCTCTCTTGAGCTCTATTTCTACATCATCATCATCATAGTTTACTGAAAGTCCACTAATCAAAGTCTCAGCATCTTGGTCATATTCAATCTCATAGTCATCCCGAAGTGGCATATACCCTAATTGTTGCTGTTCAGCAACAGTTATATCTAAAGGAGGCAAGGGTGTTGTCAAACTAGGAGACAAGGGTCCTCCACTGGGGCATGTATGATCTGTCACCCTATTTGGGATGGTGTCAGGGATGCAGGCTTTTCCAAGATTTCCATGGATGTACATGCTTACATAGTGCTCCATCACTTCTTGAGGTGTCCGAGAAGCCCCAACATGAGCAGCCATGTCTTCCTATAAAAACAAGATCGAAAATCAAATTCAACATTAACCTTTCAGAACTGGGTTTTGTTCAAATCCTATCTGGCATTTTTATAAACATTTATAAGGAATAACCTAACATCATCACTATTTTTCCCAAAAGATATTCACTGTAGCTTCTTACCAGTTGCAAATGTATAGTTTCAAGATCTAGAAACCAAGGCCCTAGTCACAAAATGAAAAGAATGTTGGAGCTAGAAGGGACCTTAGAAATCATCCAGTTCAATCTCCTTATTTAATAAAGGTTAAAACCAAGTCCCAGAGAAAGTTTCCTCTGGCCATAGAACCAATTAATGGCAAATCCAGCACTAGAATCTTGGTCTCCTAATTCCCAGCCGTGCTGTCTCTATATCCACACCTCGCATGTAACCTCTGTCACCTTTCCATAATACTTGTGCACAAATGAGTTCTTACTAAATTCTTACTGACATGGTAAAATATGTTGTCTAATTCTGCTAAACTGATTTTTTCTTTCTTTCTATTTTTAAAATCTTTGTTACAAAGGTTAATTTGCCAGGCAGGGAAGCAGAAAGGAATATTCATGAAAACAAATGATATAAAAACAAAAAGTACTAGAAATAATTTTTTTTTTCAAAAAGTGTATAACTGAATTCATACTTCTGTCATACTTTCTACCTCAAATACTAAAGATGCTTTTGAAATATCTTGGTTAAAACAATACTTTCATTTTGATAAATTTACCTTAAAACATGATTTAATCTTGCTGTTTTAGAATCTTTAAACAAAAGAAAAAATGCATGAGAAAGGTATTTAACAGAATTTGGCTAAAAAGAGTTGCAGATTTTTAGGGGCGAATCATTTACACTTCTCTAAACATCTTTCTTAAGTCATACGATTTATGTTCATAAGGTTCTCACCAACAAGACTCAAGAATTTAACTTTCTTTTTTTCTATTTATTATTCTATTTTCCTCCCAATTACATGTAAAAACAATTTTTAACATGTTTTTAAATTGAGTTTCAAATTTTCTCCTTTCCTCTCTCCTCAAACCTATCATTGAAAAGGCAAATCAATATAGGTTACATGCACAGTCACAGGACAATTATCTGCCATATCTATCCTACTTTCAAATTAATCATGTTGTGGAAAAAAAAAAAAAAACACAAACTAAAAAAACTCATGAAAAAGTTTAAAAAAAAAAAAAAGCTTCAATCTGTATTCAGACACCATCAATTCTTTCTCTGGGGATGGATATAGTGTTTTTCATCATAAGTGCTTCAGACTTGACTTGGATCATTGTATTCCTAAGAGTAGCTAAGTCTTTTATCCTTCAATATTGCTATTATTTTGTACATAGTGCCTATGACTTTGCATCAGCTTCTGTAACTCTTTCCAGTTTTTTTCTGAAACAATCCTGTTCATCATTTCTTACAGCACAATAATATTCCATCATAATCACATACCACAGTTTAGCCATTCCCCAACTGATAAGCATTCCCTCAGTTTCCAACTCTTTGCCATCAGAAAAGAGCGGCTATAAATATTTTTGTACATATAGGTCCTTTTCCTTTTTTGCTTTTTATCTTTTTTGTGTTACAATGCTAGTAGTACTACAGCTAGGTCAAAGAGTATAGATGGTTTTATAAAAGTCCTTTGGGTATAATTCTGAATTGCTCTATAGAATGGTTGAATCAATTCACAATTCCAACAAGGCATTAATTTCTCATTTTCCTCTCATCCCCTTCAACATAAATTTAACTTTCAATGGAAAAAAGAAGAGGACACAAACTCTATATCCAACAAGGGCCTGGGATTTAGTCATTCTAAGCATAAAAATAAATCAGGGGAAGTAAAACACAAAACACAGAAAAAATTAATCACAATGATCAACTATGACAGACTTGGATCTTTTCAACAACACACTGATCCAAGACAATTACAACAGATTTAGGATGGAAAATGCAATCTGCATTCAGAGAGAGAACTATAAAGATTGAATGCAGATCAAAGCATCCTATTTTCACCTTTTTTCCCCCTTTTTCTTTTTCATGGATTTTCCCTTTTGTTCTGATATTTCTTTCACAAGATGACTAATAGGAAAACATCTGAAATGCTTATATATGTATAACCTATATCAGATTCTTTGATTTTTCAGGGAAGGAAGAGGGAGGAGAGGGAGGGAGAAAAAAAATTTGGAAAACTCAAAATCTTACAAAAATCAATGTTGAAAATTATCGTTACACATATTCATATCCATTTAGGTGATGAGGTCTGCTCCTGCTTCGCCACAATGGCCACTATTATCTGAGGAAGACAAAAATCCAAACCCTATTTCCTTCGGCTCTCTGTATCCAAAGATGTCAATGTAATCTTACACTTATAGAGTCAGGGGACCTGGACCAACTATGTCACTTAAAAGCTATATGACGCCTTAGAGTAAGTCACTCCCCTTCTCTGTGTGTTTCCTCACCAAAAAATGAAAGAATTAAATTACAAGATCTTTAAGGTTCATTTCAGGTCTGACATTCCGTGTGCAATGTTCAGAGGTCCCTACTAATTGACACTGTGTTATACAGTCTTTTTGAGCTTTTACGTTCTGTGACCTCAGGCAGTTCACTAAACCTCTCAAATATCTGCTTTATCAACTGTAAAAACTGAGATCACACCGGATGGCGTCTAAGGTCTTCATCCTATGTTCTATGATCCCTTCCAGCTATGAAATTCTATGTTCTAAGTTCTTTCCAATTCTAATTTTCTATGGACTAAAGTTTTTTCCAGGTCTAATAGTATATATCATTATACACGTAGATAAGGCAACAGCCAAAGTACCTTTGTGAATGTCAAGTTTCTCCAGGTAAGTAAAAACTGACTATTAGCAAGACTCCTTTTACCCACCTCCCCCACACTATTATTCTTAATTATTCATAAAATTTAGAAGGCAAGAGCTGGAAATGAACTTAGAAGTCATTTAGTCCAATGTCCCCAATGACAAATAAGGAAAAAGAATTTTTTTTTAAAGTGCAGTGATTGCCCAATCTCCTTCAAACAGCATTCATAAAGTTTCCAGTATGAACAAAGTACTGTGGTAGTTCATCACATTGTATAGTCCCCCTGAAGATACAGAGACAACAAAAAAAATAATCATATCAAGCAACATTCTACTCAAAACAATCTTTTACAGGAACAGAACATGCAAACAGACAAATGTAAGAGAGAAAAAGCAGCATCTAAGGGATCAGGAAAGGTTTCCTGTGGAAGCACAAATGCTTAACCTTGATGAAAGCTGGGGATTCTGAGAGAAGGAAATGTAGAAATGTATGTAGTACAGGCATAAAAGACAACCAATGCAAGAAAAAGTACAAAGGCAATGGACAGAATGTTAAGCTCAGAGAATAGACAACACACTGGTTTTCTTGGATCACAAAGTATCTAAAGAGAAATAAGCCTGGAAAAGTGGGCTAGAAAGAGAATGAGAAAGAAGCTTCAAATCCTGAGGTCACAGAAAATTTAGAGCAAAGCTAAGAGTGGCACCCAGTTATCCTATTCACAAACCTGAAACAAAACAATGATGTACATACAGAATGAATTACATATCATGCAAAGGTAGGAACTTGGGAATAACTAACTATATATTGTGCACAAAGTGAAAAGAAAAGAAGTGAGAGTGTGGGAAGTATATATATAAATCACTTTAAAAAGTTTTTGGGGGGAGAGAGTGGGAAGACATGTGCATAAAGCTTTCTACACTATTTACTGTCATTTATATAAAAAATATGTAAGTATGTATGTATTATTGTGTGACTTGTGAACATAATCCAGGCAAAGTCAGGAGTCATACATAAAACTGGATGGTTGGAAAGATGAATGGGGCAGGAGATAGACAGATGGAGAGAGAGATGTATATTTATAGATGTATGTATGTGGATATAGATAGATATAGATAGATATACTCTCTCAATTCTATTGCTAAATTTTGTTAAAATTGAACTGGAGAATTATAAGGGATTATTCAAAATCCTCATATGCAACTACAACATCAAAGACAGTTAAAAAAAGAAAAAAGATAACATTTCACCTACCCCAGAATCTCAAATATCTAGAACTTAGACAAGAACTAGGACTAAAGCAAAACACTGCACCTCAACAATCACAAATGATGACACACAAAGTCAATGCATGGAAGCTCAAAAAGGAGAGCACAACATCATTACTACATTACCTACAATAGATGATTGCCATATAAAATGACTCAAGACAGTTAGAAAAGGCTCAGGCTGTAAGGAGAAAGAGAAGCGTGTAATATTTGGGAAAGATTCCATTTAAGATGACTAAAGATTCAGGACTAAAAGGTGACAGAGGCAATCCTGAGTTCATGGTCTTATCTAAGTTGTAAAGTCTTTAAATGTCTGCTGGTGGTCATCCAAAAACAAAATTACAAATCTAAATCATTTCCTTATTAAAGACTTTTTCTTAAATTTCTATTATTAGTCTTTCTATCTTTTTCATTATCACAAACATTTTCAAATCAAAAGATGATTTTTTTAAAACTATATTCCTTAAGTTATTCTTAAGATATTTTAGATCATTTTATTAGGTTGGCTATCATGAGCATTTTGCTTGAATAAAATGTTCTGAGTATGCTTTTTTGGAGCACAAGAATGAAAGAAATTTTTGTCTATCGAACTACAAATGGGATTTCTGTAATGGTGTGGGGAGGAAAGTTTGGTTGAGACAGCAGACCTAAGGTCTCTTCCCACTCTGGATTCTATGTCATCAGTATCAGGTACTGCCATCTATGGCAGTGTCATCAATGAAGACATGAAAAGGTTGTGACATGATAAATGATGGAATTCTCATACTCATGAAATCATTTATGTTTTAAAGTACTGAAGTGCTTTAAGGGATAAAAAAAGCTACAACAATTAGAAGTTGCAACCATTCATTTTTTCTACTGATGATGGATAAAGTGGTTACACACAAGTGTATCTCTTTAAAGGACAATAATTTATGTAAAAAATAATGATTTTTTTCTTGGTCATCAGAGAGTCCCACCTTCTTGAAGAATGTTCTGAAATTGTAAACATTATGCTAAAAGAAACATGAATTGAGCAAAGATAATTATGCTTTAATTGACTTCACCCCAAAAGATCTCAAGAATTATACTTCCTCATATCAAGGATGAAGGTAGTTAATAATCAGCAACCATGCAGCTACTGAGGCATCATTCAGACATTAATTATGGTTTTAGATGGAAGAGCTATAAGTGAGGTCCTTAATTCCTCCTTCTCTTCTTTGACTCTCTGCTGGAACTTCACTGGCAAATAATTTTCAATTGATATATGACTGGAAAAAAATAAATCTCAGTAGCAAAGAATCTAAAGATTTAGGATCCTGTCCTGCTTTCTCAACTAACTCAAATAATTTCATGAGGAATTATTTAGCTAGAACTAAAAAACCATATAAAGCTCCCTTTAAATGTGTTTGCTTTCTTGGCAAACAATAATTAAACTACCACTGGTGCTATTTACAAATTATTTATCTTTTATACTATACTTGTCACCTATGTTTAACAGTCATTTTCTGCAGTGTAATGTATGATTAAAGGTTTGAAAAATGAGAAGCATTACAGAACATCTATTACATCAAGAGCAAGGTCAAATATGAAAGTGGCTACTACACCTCCCCTAAAACATATACTGTCTAAGAAACAGATATGAATTCTACTAGTTTTGCATAATTCCTAACTTAATCTTGATTTCTGAATAATAAAGACAAGTTTAAATGATACCAAGAAGAGAATTTCCTAAATGAAGCTAAGAGCAGTCTCCATTCCCAATTTAGTCCTTGGCACTCTTTACCTTCAATTCTTGTCAAAATATAAGCACCAATAAAACCAATAAATTCCTTGTGAATTCTATGTATTCATTTTTGATCTACATATCCTTATTCCAGGATAAGCATAGTTTTAAGAGAATTTACTACTTGTTAAAATATATTAAAAACTTCCTGTTTAGTTTCATTACAAATATTAAGAAATGATATTTTCCCCTAAAGTTTTTTCCATTATCCTTTTAAAAAGTCAATAGTATCTTTAAGACAGCTATATTGTAGTCTGTTTCACATCACTGTCTCCCCATCCACCCAAAGTGACTGAAATTCGGACTTAGCCAGGTCTGAAGCAGGCACAGAACCCCAATGCCATCAGAACTAGTCAATGGAAAGAAAGAGGATCCTTTGTTTAATTCCAGGAATTTGGTAGTAATCCAGCAGGGAATAGGAGTAACAATTCTAAAATGTAAATCTAAACTATATTTTTACATAGTGATCTTTTCCTCCTTTTAAGATTCCATAAATGTTACAAGAAATTCTAATTCTCTTTGTGTCTGTCTCAGCTAGAAATAGCTTGGATATCAGATCAAATAGTTTCTAATAGTTATTCAGTCATTTTTTAGTTGCATACAACTCATCATGACCCTATTGCCTTTTTTTTTTTTTTAAGGGGAGGGTTCTTAGTAAAGCTATTGAAATAGTTTGCTTTTTCCCTCCAGTTCATTTTACCAATGAGGAAACTGAGGGAAATAAGATTAACTGACTTGCCCAGAGTCACATAGAAAATAATTATCTAATGTGAGATTTAAACTCATGTGTATTCCTGACTTCACGGCTGGCACTTACTCAACTCACTCCACCATTTAACTGCCCCAGTTTCTGTAGACTTGAGTTTAAAAAATATTAAATACAGTATTAGTAATGAAATTTTTTTCAACATTTTTCATAAGGCAGATTATTTCCTGTTCCTGTACACATGTGTATATTGTATATCTGTGTTATCAAGAAAAGCCAAGACTTCTACATTTTTCCCTAAGTATCCTACAAACTACCATAAATACTATATAACTTAACTGTTATAGGTCAATCATGTTCAAAACAATCTTTTACAGAATGATTATTTCTTTTCTACTCTATAAGAAATTAAACTGATCTTGGAAAAACTCAAAGCTTTTATTAAAGCTACTAACAACTCTGACTTATAGTTTAGTACAATTTTGCTTTCTTAAATCTATAATAATGATATTCTGACAGACATCTTTATTCTATTTCTTTCCTCTATGGTAGTATGTACTATGTAAAGCCAAGACAGGTGAGACAATTTTCTAGGATTTATGATCCAGTTTGTTTAAGATAACATATGAAGTCAAACTAAGAGAGGGAATGTTAAATTTAAGCAGTGAAAATACCTCTTTTTCCTTCTGCAAAGGGATTTAGTAATTGGACAGAAACTGAAGAAGAACTCCAAGAGAACATGGTCTCGGGGAGCATTTAAAAAGAGACATGGAAATTAACCAGGAAAAAGAAAAAAAAAGAGTAAAGACCAAATTGAGTGAAGAAAAGAAACAAGGCATCATATCAAGATAAAACAACTAGGAATTAAAAGGAAAGCAAAATGAGAACAGATGAGTGTTAAGAACAAAAATCTAAAACAAAGGATACATTTTCACTTGAGATGGGAAAAAGTCAATCTAGTTAATGTTTTGGAGCATTCTGATAAGTTTTGAAAAGAAATGGGAGTGAGAATAAAAATCCCTAACTAAAGAATACATAATAAAGTCTTATAAAAACTGATGAGAGAGAGAATTAAAGATAATGATTTTTGTTCTTGAGTGCCTCTGGCCCCAAAGAAAGATTTGGCTTCTGACTTTGCACAGTTGCCTCCTCTCTTCACCTCAAACCTCCATACACCTATCTCCCAGGGCACTGGGAGCCTTACTAAATTAAGTTTAGTATGAGCTTTACTAAATTAAAGTTGTCCAACTTTTTTTTAAGGTCATCTTTGGAAGTAACATGACATGATGGAAAGAGGACTGATTTTAGAGGACAGGGGTTTGAACAACAGATGGGCCCCTCACAACTCTTGGGTTCTTACTGGGCAAATCATTTCCTCTTACTCAACTTTCATATAAAAAAAAAAGGGGGGGTCAGACTAGCTGGCCTCAAAAGTTTTTTTTTCCCCCCAAAGTCTAACATTCTATGATCTATGCTAGATCTACCTTCTATTCCAATTCCCCCTCTGATTTATATACTGTACAAGCTGTCAAAATCTTCCTAATATAGCATTCTGCATATTTCCTTTTAAAAACCTCTAATGGCTCTGTACTTTCTACTAAATCAGGTCTGAACCCCTAGAACAAAATCCTCTATTACTCCAATCTGTTACTATATACATTTCACCTGAATGTCTTTGCTGTTACTTTCCTTAAATCCCCCCCTTCCAATGCCTAAAACAGATTTTTAGGCATTTCACATCTCAAGTGAACTTCCTCACTTCCTTCAAGGCATAGTTCAGGGGTACTATGATCTGCAATAACTTCCCTAATCCTAAGAGCTATTCCTCTTTAAATTTCTCTCAAAACACTCCATTTAGACTTCTTTTGCCTTTATCACAATACTTTATATCATACCTACATATCCTATTCTCTAACTGGGATCATAAACTAGAAAGGTTTTATCTGTGTACCTTCCTAAACACTTATTTCCATATAGTAAGATTTTAACAAAAAACAAAAACAAGTGCTTCCTGAATTGCACTTCATGATTCTATAAAGTATGGTCTTTATTTTGTCCACCCCTGCCAGTCTTGTGCTACCTCATTTAGGAAAAGTAGTAAGCGGCATATGACAAAAATTAAGTGTTGGGGTTTTTATTGTTGATTTGAAACAAATGCAAGGCTGGAATGGAGTTTGGCATGCTTATACACCACAAGTATCAGAAAGGTTTTAACTTACATGCTAAATATCAAAGGAACTTCTGAATAGATGCAACCTGAGAGGAGCCAAACGTGAATGGCAAATAGCAAAATGATTCCTGGAGGCAGAAGCCCAAATAAACTGTCCAAGAGAGACTAACCAAAACATGCACACTACAGGCATGCGCTCTATTGTGTTGCCTGGACTAGCAAAATCTCAGAAAAATATTACTACTACTAGTATATAATCAAAGCCCATTTTCAACCTAGCATAAACTCATGGAAATAACAATCAACAGATTGTGCCTTAAATACAAATAGTATGGTCGTTGATAATCAGGATGTTTCGACCCTAGCAGCTTTTATAACATTATTCTTATAAAACTGTGACATGATTTCAGTAAGTGATGGCATATGGGATATACCTGTGTCTGAACTTAACCCCCTATGTGGTCCCACCCATGACCAAAACCTGGCCAACATTATGGCTAATAGAATTTGCACAGGGAGCTACACTTCAGATTTGAATCATTCATACTTACAGAAGCAGAAATAACAAACTGGCACAACCCTTCATCTTGCTGAGGGAATTCTGCTGAGAATCATAAGTAGGTCTTTTGGAGGAGGCCTTACCAATTAAGGGCCTACTTGTATGTAAACTGAAAAGAATGACACTTGTTATTAAACCAAAATTTTCTCAAAGATCCCTAATTATCATTTTCAAATAAATATTAAAGGATGATTTTCACATATTCTCTCTTCTGACAAATTGTTTTAAATGAACTTTTTGATATTGAGAGCTGAAGAACCATCCTTGAGTCAATAATTTCCTAAGTCAAGAAACACACCACTAATAAGCTCTTGAAGAATTTGTCATTTTTCCATCTTTGGACTGCTAGTACTCAGCACAAGGTTAGGCAGTTAATAAATATCTATTGGATTGAGCTGAAGCATTTCTCAACTGCAATTTATAATCTGAAAATGTATTCTTGTTTCTTTCACAGGCTACTCTCCATGGAAAGTGATGTTCTGAAGATAAAAGATATCAGTAGTATTCTGAAATGCAAAAGACTACAATGAAAAGTATTTTACAAGAAAGATTCTCTTAGTTCAAATTTTCTGTTGATTAGATCAAGGTGCCTATGAAGTAATTGGCTCTCCATCACTACAGGTGTTCGACAACACAAGAGGCTGCATAATAAGCTTGTAAGGAAGGATGTGGAGAAGACAAGTGCTTCAGGGGTGAAGTTAGACTAGATGACCTCCAAAGCCCTTTTTCTTTTTCTAAAATCCTCAGATTCCTATGAACGTGGTTTGCTTCATTCATTAAACAAGGAGTAAATTTACTGTGGTAAATACTAATTAATACTAAGCTAAATTACTTGGCTCAACATCAATTGCTTCTGTGGGAGAACAGAAGATGGGATTTATCAAAGCCAGTGAATATTCTGCCTAGCCAGCTAAATGCGCTCCCATTGTGCTTTCTGGTGGTGTTCAGACTCTCCGGAAGGAAATAACAACATGGCAGGACTGAAAAGGCCTGGGTTTTGGAGTTAGAAGTACTTGGGTTGAGCTTGGGCTCTGCCACTTACTACCTGTGAGGTAGTAGTTTCTAGAGGCCAACACCTGGAAGAAGAGATGAGTTCACCTAGAGAAAGCGATTTCTAAGGCCCCTTTTACCTACATGGAAAAAATCCCAGGGGAAGACACAAATATTTTAAAGGTAATGGCATGAAAGAAAGAAAAGAGAAAAACTAGAAGCAATAGGGCCAAAGTCAGAGAGGTGATCTTCATTAAATAGAATGGTAACACTCTCTCACAATTAAATTGTGGCTAAAATGAGCTGCCACAAGAGGGAGGGAGTTTTCTCAGTAACAGGGTTCTTCCCACAGATTCTATCCCAGATTCGTGTTCAGGAACAAGTGAACCAGATGACCTCTGGGGTCCTGCCAACTCAAATGATAGAAGGGGGGGAGATCAAGAAGATGAAAAGGAGGGAGAAGTGGGGGGTAAAAAGTCTTGGGAAGGGAAGGAATAAAAAGGGCCTGAGGAGAGGGAGAAGATCCTGGGGAGGGGGCAGGGGAGGTGATGGGGAATAATAAGAAGGCACTGAGGAGGGATGAGATGGAAAGGTCCTAGGGAAGGGGAAGGAATAAAAAGGTAGCAGAGAGGAGGATGGCCAGGGCTAAGGAAGGGGACAGGGATGAGAAAATCCTGGGTAGGGGAAGGGAGGTGGAAAAAGTTCTGCGAGGGAATGAAAGGGGCTGGGGAGAAGGGATGGAGGGCAGGATTTGTAAAGTTCAGCAAGGATGGGCGGTGACAGGGTGCAGGGGAGAGGGTTAGTACGGGGGGAAGGGGTGACAGGGAGCAGGAAGGGGGATGACAAGCGGGGGGAGGGGCGATGACAAGGGGGGGGGACGAAGGCGGGGCCCCGCCCCCGGGCCACGGCGCTCACCCAGTTGCCGAAGCCGAACTGCTCGATGGCATCAAGCAGAAGCTGCTCCTCCCGGCTGGTCCAGCCGCCCTCGGCCTCGGGCCCCCACAGCGTGAAGCGGCCGCCGTCCACCAGCTGGTAGCCGTGCCAGCGCCGGTGGTGGCCGATCTCGGCGCCAGCCGAGAAGCACTCGGGGCACAGCTCGATGTCCTGGCACTCGGTGCAGCGGAAGCGCAGCGGGCTCACCTCGGCCAGGCAGTACACACAGTACTTCTTGCCCAGCTCCGCCATCTTCCCCCGCTCGCCCGCGACGCTCCCGCCGACGCCGCCGACCGAGACGCCGCCACTTCCCCCGGCGGACGAGGGCGGATGGGATGAACAACCGCCGCCGCCGCCGCCGCCGCCCGCCGCGGCTGCCGGAGCCGCCACCGCTGCTGCTACGGCCAAGGCCCAGGAGCCGCCGGAGCCAGCCAGCCGAATGTCTCGTCTCAATACGCAGGCGCCATCCGACCCCGTCAGGCCGCCGTCTTCCCTCCTGCGCATCGCGCAGGCGCTCGGCACCAATCAGGGCCCGGCGCAAGCGTGAAACCCTTTAACAACTCCCGGCCCCCTCCTCCCCCGCGGCCCCCTCCTCCCCCCCGGCCCTGGTAGAGGAAAGACAGTTCTGGGATCTGCGACTGCGCATTCCCTTTTCCCTCCTTCCCCCCCCGCAGCGTTCCCGATTTTTTTCTTCCCTGCGCCTGCGTCCTTCTGATCGTTCCCAATCCCAGAGGGAGGGGGGAGGGACGGGTGAGGTGTAGGCCGACGTCGCTTCTTCTGTCACGCCCCGCCCCGCCCTACTGTCCCCGCCCTCGCCCAATCGGCCCTCCCCAACTCTCCCCGCGGCTTCGTGGTCTCCCATTGGCGGACGAAGAAAGCGAAGAGCCAATCGGCCCCGTCGCTACGAGCGCCTCCGGTTGCCCCGGGAAACCAAACAGAAAAAAAGGAACCGTTTTCGCCGCACTCCTTTCTCCTGTCCCGAGTTCGGCGTGTGAGGAGAGCTGCTGACGTGCGGACGTAGGGAAAGGGATGGAAGTGCTCGAGGAGGAACCCGAGGGGGCCCAGGCTCCTTTGGAAACTCCGCAGCCAACGAGCGAGGAGGTGCCCGATGTCTCCGAGGCCGGGAACCCGGACGGCGGGGAGCCGGAGGAAATGGCTTCGAAGGCGGAACCGGCGGAGGGTGATGAGGCTGCGGAGACTGAGCCAAGAGTCGTGGAGGACGCCCAAGAGGCCGAAGAGCGTGAGGTCGCGGCCGAGGAGCGTGAAGGCCAGGCCCAAGAGCGCGAAGGGCAGGCCGAGGAGCATGAGGGCGAGGCCGAGGAGCATGAGGGCGAGGCTGAGGAGGCTGAGGGCGAGGCCGAGGAGCATGAGGGCGAGGCCGAGAAGCATGAGGGCGCGGGCGAGGAGTTTGAGGAAGAGGCCGAGACGGAGGCTGAGGCCGAGGAGGACGAAGGGGAGGAGGAGGAGGGGGAGATTCCGTCGACCTTCTCTGACGTCGAGGAGAGCAGCGCGGTCGGGATCCCAGAGTCCCTCGAAAGCCGCGTCGAGGACTGGGTCTCGGGAGACGGGGCGCGGCGGCCCCTGAGGCGGGATAGGGAGAGCGACGTGTCGCTGGGCTCCCCCGAGAGGGAAGAAGACTTCTACGTACAGCAGGAGGAGGAGGAGGAGGAGGAGGAGGCGGAGGAGGCGCCCGACGAGATGGAGCTGAAGATGCAGGAGCAGCAGCTGCGCAGCGAGCTCCTGGAGCAGTACCACGGGCTGCTCTCGGAGCGCAACCGCATCCACCAGTACAACGTGCACCTGCAGCATAAGATCTCGCAGGCCCTGCGCAAGAAGAAGAGCTCGGAGCCCGGGGTGGAGATGGCCGACAAGACCTCCTCGGAGGTGGACACGCCCGAGAAGGAGCAGACGTACCAGCGCTACCTGAACTCGCTGGAGGAGCTAAAGAAGCAGCAGAGCGAGGACGTGGAGTGGTACCAGCGCGAGCTGGAGCAGCTCCGGCAGCACTGCCAGGACAAGCTGGCGCAGGTGGAGAAGGAGTGGAGGGCTTTCCAGATGGTGAAGAAGCAGGTGATCCTGCAGGCCATGGGCAGCTGCCGCTTCGCGGGCGGGAAGCAGGCGGCGCTGCGCGAGGTGGAGCAGATCCAGGCGGTGGAGGACCGCAAGGAGAAGGAGATGAGCGCCGTGCGCCTGGAGAACGTGCAGCTCAAGCAGTGCCTGACCCAGCTGGAGGCCCGGATGAAGGAGCAGGAGGAGCTCACGGAGGGACTGCACCTCATCGACTTCGAGCAGCTCAAGATAGAGAACCAGACCTTCAACGAGAAGGTGGAGGAACGCAACGAGGAGCTCCTGAAACTGCACTACAAAGTCACCAGCAACGTCCAGATCATCACGCACGTGAAGGAGAAATTGCACTTCGTGGAGTTTGAGAATCTGGGCCTCAAGTCAGACCTTATGGAGATCGATGCTCAGGTGGCCCAGAAGAGGGACATCTTGACCAAGACCAAGAAGGCCAGGGACAGCCTCAGAGTCGATAACATCAAGTTACACCAGAAGTGTGGACTGTTGGGCAAAGAGATGCTGCTTCGGGACCTGGAGCAAAAGGTGGACCAAACCGAGCTGCTCAGTCAGCGGCTGGAAACCCTTAAGCGGCAGCACGCTGGGCTGACGCTCTCTTGCAAAGGGCTCAAACAGAAAATCAAGGAAGCCAAAGCCTTCCTCCCATCGTGAACGTCAGAAACAGTGGGTGTGGATCTTCGGCAAAACCTTTCCAGTTTTCAGAAGGAACTTAACCTTTAGTGGACTTTTCAATAGGTGCCATTCCTTAAAAAGACCTGTGTGGCTGGGGCGGGGAGGGGGAACTATATTGAAAAATGGAGCTTACAAATACTAAGATTAGTGCTGGACACTAAGCTGAGACAACTTATTTTAAATGAGTTGAACATCTTAATGAATTTAAAACAGGGTCAAAGAAGCCACATAATGTGGTTAACTAAAGTTTATCTCTTGGCTGTAGTGTAGAAATAAAGGGTAAAAAAAACCTTTTAGTTTTGAACCATTTCACCATTTCATCAGCCACCTGCAGAATTTTCATTTCACTTTGAAGAAATACACAAAGAGAACCAGAAGTCTCTACCGTGAAAGGGAATGGGGGGAGGTGGAGGAGGGAAGGGGGTAAGGGGAAGGGTGATATAAGAAGAATAAAGAAAGTTAACTTTATTCCCATGCATAAATTGAATTATTAAATTTTTTAAAATTGATTTGTTTCCTCAATTATAAAATACTCCATAAATCATTCACAAATATTTATTTTAGATCCACCATTTAGCTAGTCTGTAAAATATATTTTAGACACATGAGAATAAAATAGAAATAAGTAGCAGAAAAAATTAAGTTTGTTTTTCTTAATTGTAGTTCTTGGCCAGGAGTATTCTCTGAATGATACTGGCATTAGTTTCAGCCTTAAATTAGGTCTCCTTTTCTGATTGTCTCAGATCCTCTTAAAAGGCCAGAAATATTTAAAGGGCAACAAACCTTTTTTTTAAAGTTAAGGTTCTCAAATCTTTGACAGCAAGCCCAAAGCTTGCACTCTACTAAAATGTATGTTTCTTTAAAAAAAAAAAAAAATTTATAATTCATGTTTGCTTAGCAATCTAGAATAATTGAAATGTTAATTTAGTCTTAATAGATTGATTACACCAGGACCTGGGCCTTTGGTCTTAGATCTCACTCAGAGGGGAAAAGGAGATCTCATGGGATGAGTTTACTACTTATGACCATGTCACACAGATCATATCAAAGTAGTTTGGAAAATCCTGCTTCAGTTAGCCTTTTTTGATCTTGCAGTTTTCAAATACTTTTAAAGGATTCTCTTGTTGGTATTTTCTTATGTTTTATTTGAAGTTAATAAAGATCAATTAAAACATCCAGCTACTTTCCATCCATACCTTTAAAACATTTTGTAATTATGCCATTTATGCACTGTACTCATTAATCGATGCAAAGCCCAACCTTACATTTCATTGGTAGTTTATTGTTTTTTGCTTCCAAAGCAGAGGGTTGCTTTTCTTCTTTTCCCAGTTCATCTAGATCTGAAAAGTGAAAGTCTTTAGTGAAAGCTATTCATTTAGAAACATTCTTCTCGGTGCCTCAAGATGTCAAGGTGTATCCTGGCTATTGCATGCACTACTATACAATGCTGAAAGTGAAACTTAGAATTAGTATCAGGAGTGACACTGCAGCAGCTGCTACAAGCTAATAAAACTGTCTATGGAAAAAATGCTGTAAAAAGCACGAGGATATTCAGTTTAAATTGATTTTTAATTAACAGTTGTCCTTAGCTATCAGGAGGAACAATATAGTAGATAGAGCATTTCCAGGTCAGAAAACTTGGATTAAACTTAGCACATTTTTAGTAACTCAGCAAAAGTGAGACTTTAGGACAGTTATTTTATCTCTTTGAGATCCTGACATCTACAAAAGGGGGGCATTTATTGAGCTCTTAATGTGTATTAAGTGCTGGGAATACAAGGAAGAGCAAAATCAGTAATTTCCCTTAAGGTTACATTCTTATAGAGAAAACATGCCAAGTGTGTAGGGAAAAAAACAAAAGGATAAATTGGAAATAAGTTCAGAATGAAAGCACTTGAAAGAAGGGGGTGGGAAAGTAGTGGAAAGTCTTTCCTCTTGCAGAAGATGGGCTTTGAAGGTACCCAGGAGACAGACAAGACAGGAAAACATTCTAGGCATGGGGGACAGTCAGTGAAAAAATCACAAAGATAATTGCTGATCCTGTATTTCATGGAGGAAAATGAGCCCCAGATAGTTAATGACTTGTCAAAAGTCTCATAGCTATAAAGTCTCAGAGGCAGGATTCTCTTAGGTTGTTGTCTGGTAAGGTGGTGAATATGAAAATTCTAATGGTAAAGAAATGTATACGAATAGCCAATAAATTGTTTTCATCCTTCACTCCTTTTACTCTACACCACTTGTTAACAATGGCCCACATATTAGACACTAATGAAGGGTAGAGGAGCTAGTAGAGCAAAGTAACAAAAGTACCTAAATGAGCCTGGTTCCATACCAGTCTAGATTTTTATAGTGTTTCAATATGTTGATCAGGATATTGTATAGAGAATCAATGTTGCTCATGTAAGAAACTTTTTTTAAAAAATGGATGAGAATAGGAAACACTGACTTCAAGTGAAAACAAACACTAATGCATTAGAGAAATTAAGCAAAAAAGGAATTGTCTCCAGTATCTACAGTTATTGGATTGACCCAGCCTGTTCAATAGTTACAAGTGATGCTGGTGTGGGATTTCTCCAATTTAAAAGTTCGTTTATCCATACCCCGATCTGAATATTTGAATATTTAAATTACATCCAATAGTATGATAAAAGGTGTTTCTAAGAGGTTGGGAGGAGAGAATGTGAAAGTAACCTGGTGCAGGGGCATGGTGTTTTAGGTCTGAAAAGTTAGGAAGACAAAGAGAAGGCCAACTTGAGGTTCTTCTAAAAAGTGAGGTCCCAGGAACTGGCTCAGTTGAGTGATGTTGCAGGGTGAGAAGGTTGTATGAGAAAATGACAAATGTTTCAGGGGGAGACTGCAGATGAGACAAGGTACTAAAATCCAGAAAGTCAAAAGCACAGCAAGGAGGGCAAGCATGGAGACACATAGAAATTGATATAGGGTGATATAAGCAGAGTTAGTAAAAATATATGATAGCAATTTGTAAGAACCAAAATAATAACGAAAACACTATAAAAGTACAGATTGTAAGTGCGGAACACTGCATACAACATGACTGGGTTGATATGTTATCCTTGTTTAGCTACTCTTCCCCTTTGTAATGTGCTACTTGGGATGGATGGCTGAATAGAGAAGTGGGGTAAGGGAAGAGATATATTTAGAAATAAGAGGGGAAAAAAATAACTTAAAATATGTAAAAAGAGAGGTCTGGAGTAGATCTTCTGAAGTTTTGTTAATTCTAATTTTCTGGTATTTTAAGGGACAAAAAAAAAAAAAACACCTTTTCGATACAACAACATCTCTAAAGGGGGTTTTGCACCTAGTCATTTTTAAGTTTGAATTGTTTTCCATATACTGTAATGGGAACCAAACTTAAATATTGTTAACTCTTCTTCCTACCATGATCCAAAGTGAGAAAGAAGGGTCTCTCTCACTTAGAAAACCTCCAAGGGATCAGGTTTCTCTACAGCATTTATGTTAACCAAGTCCAAGCTCCCATAATCAGCAGAGAGACTCCTTGAAATGTATACTGAGTGATCAGGGGCCATGATAAAGAGAGGAAAGAAAGCAATCCGAACCTAGAACAAGTGAGTGATAAATGATCAGAAGACAGAAAAGACCTTAGCATTCATTTCAACCCTTTCATTTGCATAGTGAGTCCAGAAGTTCAGCAACTTCCCCACACTTACATAGATAGATAAGAGCAGACTCCAGTTCCTCCATTTTCACATTTAATACTCTTTCCCTTGTAGCACCCTCCCACAAGACAAGTTACTATAGCCCTTTAGATGGATGGATTTAGTAGGGCTCCTCTCCTTTTGGGAGTTGGGAATGGTGCTAAATAATTTTGAAATGTCCCTACTGGAATCAATAACTCAATCTCATAACTTACATAAAATCTGATTGCCTATGTTCAAGTATATATATATTTCCCTACTTTCAGAGAGATCACATTTTACAAGGGGGAGGGGTTCTCTAATATGGCAATACAAGACACCCCATTAAAAGTTTTCTTCAAACAATGGGAAATGTTTGCCTGTTTCCATGAAAAGAAAGCCCTTAACTACTTTCGTAATAAAATCTACTAAAAATTCAGACAAAAAATAAAACGTGATTTCTAATCTAGAAGAATGTAATCTTTCAGCTAAAGTATATGAATGGACATAAAACAATTTTACATTAATTTTATTTAATAAAACCACATATTTACAATTCAAAAAGTTTTGTTTGATACACTTACCTAAATAAAACAAATGGATAACTGTACAATCAAAACATGATATGTAGCAAGTGTATCAAGAGTTATCTATAAGCAATTTGAATTAAGACATTGAAAAATATACGCAGTTATAAAGTACCTTTAAAATGAAATTTTTAAAACTAAATTAGACATTCTGACTACTGATTAAAGATGCCAAGTTTGTTCTCTACTATAAAGTGCAGGTTGCACAAAATCCCAAACATGAAGTCTTAGATTCTGTAATCGAGTTGCACATAAAGTGAAAAATGCAGACTTCTGAAATGGTGCAGCATTTCAATATTTGTTTTCCAGTTATTCTTAAAGAGAAGCCCAGTTCTTTTGGATAGGGATATTTCCTGAAAAGAGGGCAAGTTCATCTGCCTTATAGTTTAAGCCTCCCTACACTTCAACAGTAAAAATTAAGTTGGCAAAATCTTAGGTAATCCCTGAATTGGTGGTGAAAACTATTCTTCAGAACTTGAGATTGGCTAAGTAGTCCAATCACAGAGGGCCAAGGACTCTGTACCAATGTCACATGCATCAATAATGCTATCCAAAGGAATATTTTTTTTTTCCAAATTAGTCTAATGAAAAAAGTTAAACAGCTGAATTTTTAGACAGGTGAAAAATTTCACAAACTGTGCAAAGCTCATTATTGCATCACTTTTCTTCATTACTTAACAAATATTTATGTACACTAAGAAAAGATAGAAAATATATACATCCTCAGAGATCAGAAATGCTAAGTCATTGAACAAAAATAATTACATCTGTGGATAATTAACAGTGCACAAGTGCTGTGGCAGGCCCTTGGTCATAACCATGCCATTTTCAGTCTGTGTTACATTCAACATCTTGATTTTAGGAAATGGGCATCTGCAGGGGTTAGGGACCAGAAAGGTTGGTAGGGCATCCAGTGGAAAGGGAATGCCTTCTCAAAAAAATTAAAATTAATGATAGGCAAGTCATCTTTTTTAAAGGCTGAGGCAAAAAGTGACATCAACAACATATTACAAATCTCACTGGGGGAGAGTCAGCATTCTATAGCTGAATACATACCTAAAAAAGTTCATTCCTTAAAAGGAAAACCACACATAGTGCAAGTATTTGATGTTAGGCGTACTGATGACTTCAGAAGTAGATACCTTAACCTGAAGATCTATTGACCTTCTAGTTCCTATTGCATCTAGATGTATGAAAAGAGAATGAAAAGAGAAAGTAGTAGATTTAGAAAAACTATGGAAATAACACCATAGTCAGGTTTGGATGGATGTAAGATTTCTGATATAATCAAAGAGATCAGTCACCAACAGCAACAATCTACTTAAAGAAGTTTGTCATTGGGTATGAGATGTGTAAATAAGCATGAAAAGCTTCCTTCTTCTTGTATGGGTGATATAATACTTTGCAAACACTTATGGGAATTTGAGTGACATCACAATATAATCTGAATGGGTCAAAACAGCACTCAAGAAACCAATAAGCTGGTGGATAACTGGGGTAGAGAGGTCATGAATTCACAGAGATTATCACCCATTTCTAAAATTTTGTTCAAAAAAAACCCCAACCATTTTCTACAAATAACTCAAGTTCTTAATTATCTTACTAGGAAAATTGTCTGAAGGTAACAACAGACATAAAAGATTCTTCTATCCTAGTTCAGAGCTATTAGGTATATATTGCTTCATTCTTCTGTGATGATGACAATTTCTAAAGCGCATGATGCCATACATAGAGGTAACCACGGGCACTTATGATTTATTCTGATATTCAGTTGATGAAGTCAGGGAAAGAGTAGCCTTTCCCTCATGCATGACCCACTGTTGTGGGGTTTTCTTTTTGTTTCTGAGTGTGTCTATCATATAATTTCCTTTTATATAGACTCTGTATTTGTATTTCATCTATATCAATAAATAAAGGCTGTTTATGTTCTTCTACCCACCAAGTTTTTATTTTCTCTTGGTATGATTGCCAATAAGCAGGGGAACAGTCTCTGAGAGAATTTGATACTCTTTGGATATTAAATGTGTCACTTCAAATAAACACATATCCTAAAAAAACTTTATAAAAGGCAACTTGGTAAAATTCCAAAACAAGCAACAGGTCTCCTCTCCCATAATGTGTAGCTCTTTTGGTTGTATCAACCTCCAATACCATTTTCAATGAATGTTATCTTTGGTAAATGTGTTTTCAAAAACAAGACCCAGAGCTTTGGGGGGAAAAAACAGTTGAGAGTAATATCTTCCTTAATGAAAATATGCAAATGTGAACTGTCACAGATTAAGAGCTCTTCAAAAGCACATTTCTTATACATTCTGGCTACAAGAATGTAGACTACTGTCCACCATTTCATACTGACTTGCTAAGATTTAATTGACTTGTTTGGAAACTGAAAGGAAAAACTTAGTCATTGCCCTTATTCAAAATCGTGCACAGAGTGTGAGGGCTGTGTACAATCAACACCAGGTCATCATGCCACAGAGCTTCTTAAGGCTAAGCCTTGGTTTTCTCTTTTTAAAAAGGTATGTGTAGGAATGTGTTTTTAAGGCCAACTCTAGTATTATTAACAAAACTTGAAAATCATAGACTTGATGTTTCTCAGATGTCTGTATCCATTTGAAAGCAAGACATCTGCCCCTGGATATCTCTTCTCCCATCTTCTCCCAATCCATCGGAAGTGTCAGTGTCTGAGGGAAGGGCTTCCCTTTTCCATGTCCCGGTTGTCTTTCTGCAATGCAAGCAGTACCTAGAAATCAGAGGGGAAACAGTTAACCAAATGCTGCCTAGAATATATGCGTAGCTACAGTTACATGAAAGACATGACAGTAAAGACAGTTACAAAAGAGGTTAGATTTAAGAGTTTCACAGTGGTTTACACCATGGACATGCTACAGGACCCACAATGATTAAACAATTCAAATAAGAAAATGTGCCACTTCAAAAACTTCTCATGTTTTAATGTGAAAGATACTGAGAAATAATAGTAACAATGGCTGACGGGTAGAGAAAGCTTTATAATTGCCAAATGCTTTTATGCAAATTACCTCTTCTGATACAAATAAAGACTATAAGAACATGTGATATCTGTAACTGTAAAAATGTGCTGCTAAAAGCTGAGATGGCTGTAAGATCTGTCTCCGAATTAGAATGATATACATCAATGAAATCCACAAGTAATTCTTGGAATTCGTTTTAGTAAATATTTTCAACCTCTTTTCCCAGAGCAACAAGATTTCATATTATTGGGGGGAGGGTGGAAGTAATAAAAGACAGATACATCAACTGAGGAACTGTAAAAAGTTAAATGAAGTATAGTATAAACCATAAATTATGTTAGACACTGACTTTTCTTCCCTCATTTACTGGTTCATTTGACAAAAAGAAATTTCTAATAAGTGTATCTATGAACAAATCAGCTGGCGCTTATTTTTTTTTTAATTTTATTTCATTTCATTTTCAAATGTTAAATTTTGAATTTCCAAATTCTTGCTCCCCTTTCACTGCTCTACCCCAAAGATAAGAACAAAACTCATTACAAATATGTAGAGTGAAAAATAAATTTCTACATTAGCTATATCCAAAAAGAAAGAAAGAAAATATATTTCAATTTGCATAACTAATCTATTAACTCTCCATCTGGAGGTAAATTATATTTTATCATGAGTCATTTGGAACTGTGATTGGTCATTGTTCTGACCAGAACTCCTAACTATTTTCCTTGTCTTTTCTTTTTCCTATAATACATTACACAATTTCTTCTATTTTTTCAGTCTTTTGACTTTGTTTTATGATTTCTTGATGTCTCAAACTCATTAGCTTCCTTTTGACCAATTCTAATTTTTGAAAGGATAATTTTTTTCATTAAGCTTTTCCCATTTTTTCCTCTGCTGCTTTTAATTGGTTTAAAAAAATTTTTTTTTGCTCTTTAAAAAAAATCTCTCTTGTTTGAGGAAATCTTGTTGGCTTGAGTCCAATCTATATTTTCTTTTGAGGCTTTACTTGTAGATGTTTTCAAGTTTTGTGATCATGTATTGCGCTTCCTTACCACCATAGTGACACAAGTTTTTTGTTTTGTTTTTTCCCCCTCTTTTTTTGGTTGCTCACTCTTCTAGCCTACTCCTGACTTTGTATTATATGTTTTTAGATTCTACTCATTTCTAGGACAGGGAAAAGGGAAGTACAGAGATATTTAGTCTGAGCTTCTATTATGTCTTTTTGCTGCTTTCATAACATCAGAAAGGATCCAGCAAGTACTTCCAAAGTAATGATTCAAAAATAGGTTTGTTCCTTGGCCTCCAGATCTGTGATCTGCAAGTTCTTGCCTCAGGGTTAGGTTTGTCAGCCTCTACATGGTTGAGTTTCAGCAGACTGCTGCTAAACCCAATTACTGTTCACCCACTAGAAGGATCTGTAGGTTCAGAACTGAAGTGCTGGCTCATCTTTGGCCTGGGACCCTCCTGCCCTAGTTATTCCACTTCAGGCTTATATGTTGGGCTAAAGGCTAGTACTGACTTGCTGCTCCGCTCCTGGGTGACTGCCATGCAGCCATTTTTCTGGAATTCAGCTAGAGGCCAGATCACAACCACTTCACTGTATTCTGGATCTGTGACCTGGAATTGGCTCTTATAAGATAAAGATCCCAGATGGCAACTATTCCTGCACCCAGTATTAGTTCAAAGATCCCAGGGGATCTCTCTTTTTTCTAGTACTTTCTTCTCTGGTGCTCTGTATTAATCTCTTTGGGTGCTGGAATGCTTCTACTTCAGCGGCCACAGTGAGCTCCTAGTTTCAACACTAATTTCAGGAGATCTCTATATCTCTTAAGCTACTTTGGACTGGAAAAAATGACACACTATGAGTGTTTTCCTGATTTTCTTTGGGGCACTAATAAAAAAAAAAGAAAGAAAGAATGTGTTATACGAGCTAGGCAAAACTGTTTGCTCTCACTCTAACCATCCTGATTCTGCCAGTATTTAGTTTTTATGACCATTTTATCAAAAGGAAATCTAACATGATCATAAGCTATAACTTTTAGGATTCATCAATTGAAATTACTTTTAATAAAAAAAATTCAAAAATGATGCAAAAACTACTAATACTAATAGGTATCATCCATATTTACATTGTGCTTTACAATTTACAAAACACTTTCTTCAAATCGAGCCTGACAAATGGGTGGTAGAAGTATCATTCCCATTTTGCAAATGAGGAAATTAAATTGTAAAGAAGTAATGTATAGAGGCAGCTAGGAGGTAGAGTGGATAGAGCACCAGCCCTGAAGTCAGGAGGACCTGAGTTCAAATGTGGCCACAGACACTTAACACTTTCTAGCTGTGTGACCCTGGGCAAGTCACAACCCCAACTGCCAGAGGAAGAGGAGGAGGAGAAAGCAAGTCACAGGTTTGAAATACCTATGATACATTTTACCCTACCCTTTTTCTTTAAAAGGTAAATATTCAATAGAATTTAATAGAATAATATAATACAATAATTATGATATAATTATTCAATAGAATAATATAATTATAACATAGAAATTATTGTTGAACAGAAAAATGAACTCAGGACCCCCCCCCCCCCCCGCCCACACACACACACACACACACGTTCCCCAGGCCCCACACTGCCATCTTCCAGCAATCTGGCCTTAGAAAAGCTACTTTATATCTGAGTCATTATACACCTAATTTCTTCAGGTATAAAATGAGATATACAGAAATTATTTATTTCAAAAAATTTAAGTGAGAAGCAAATGACGCAACATAGGAATGAAAATTCCTATAGATCATGTGTTTTGTCAAGGGCTGCAAAGCAAAGTCACAGAGTTTGAGGAAGGCCATGTGAGTATCATGCAGTGACTATTTGCTTACAAACTTTGATATTTTCTCCTCCAAAATTTCAAATGAAATATTTCAAAACCACTCATTAACTGAATTACATTGTTCCATCACCAATATTGAAAAGAGTATCGATTCAATTTAGTGCTAAAGGCACTAAGGTATTTTAATAAATGTTTACTGACATACAATGTGATCACAGAAAAAAATCACTTCCCTTCAGTTTACTCAAAATGCAAAATGATAATAATACTTAACTCTGCCTCACAAAGCTGTTGTGAACTGAAAGATATGTAAACTTCATATACAATAAAAATTGGAGTTATAATTTTATTTTTTGCCTAGCAAAGTCACATATTTAAGAGAGAATTTTAAAATAGTAGAGAGTGATTTACCTGAGCCCACTTTTTATTTCTACTTTGCATCTGAATTGCAGCAATAGATGTGAAGAACTCTTCTGAAGGCAAATCTTCTGGTAACTTAGTGAGGAATTGAGCTATGTGAATAAAATCCATTTTGGTCAAAATATCTTCAAAGAGTTTAAGTATTCCCAGGGCAGTTCGAAACAGAAACTCTTCACCATCACGGCAGAACACATCCCATATTCGACATGCCAAATCAAGTGGCAAAGATTTACTGTACAAGGTAAAAATCCTGGAAATGAAAGGGCAAGTTTTTCAGATCTAGAGTCAGACAAAAAGTAAATTCTTAATTACAGTCATAGCTTGAACCTTTTAAAAAACAACTATGCCTAAAACAGAAGCCCTGGTTTCTTTCTTTGGTTGGTTAGGATTTGCAATAATTTTAAAATAGCAGTTAAGCATATTTCAAGGCACTAAAACTGAGAAATTATTTTTGCCCTTAATTCATTCCATGATGCTAATTTAAAAAATTAGGCAACCCAGAGGTGCAGTAGATAGAGAGCATCTGGCTTAGAGTTGGGTGCTCTATCTGACTGAACAGTAAATGGAGGGGGAAGGCTTAATGAGACCTTACCTAGTGCTTTCGTTTTTCAAATTTTATACACAAATGCACATTTACATGAGCATCTCATTTTTCAAATACATTTCAAATATTATTGCCATTATTTCATACTCAACAGTATTAAGATGACTAAAGAGATACAAGCTACTTAAATACATTGCTACATACTGCATCTAATTCCCTCTATCTAGCATTCCAAGAAAGGGCAACAACAGTTTTTCCCAGCAGGGGTCAGCAAAGAGTAAAGTTAATTTTTCCAATAAGCTAACACTTCTTGCTAGAAGCTTACTAGTAAACACACAAGGAAATACAGGCATTTTACTTCAAGAGTACTGAGAAAACAACTGGAGAAACAAAAACTTAAGAGGTTTACAAAAGAATTCACTGAGTTTTCTATTAGTCATTAATTCCTCTAGTGCATTTTAAAAATAAATTGGTATGGTTTTTTTGTAATCCATTTCATATAGAAAATTAAGAAAATGGAATTATTTCTCAATCTCCTTTAGGACTCCCTGGTTTCTTTCTTTCCAAAGCTATCATGAGTTTCTACTATTTTACATGCCATATCTTGATGTAACGTAAGTCTGTGGTGGAGCTTATGTAGCAAAGTCCTATGGTTACATCGTATGAAAAGCCACATAATTTTATAAGTACAGCATTACAATAATTTCAGGATGATAAATTTCAGCGAGACTATTACACTACACTAGCTTCAAAAGCCAACTCAACAGCAATAAGGACATCAGGAAGAGAGTAGAATTTGGGGTGAAAGATATTGAATTCTGCAAATAATAACCCATTTATTTAATCAACATAATGTTGCCTCAAACATTGAATGAAAGATTGAGCCACTCATATATATATATATATCCTTCATGTAAACTCTTCATTGAACACCTTCTGAGATAGTGGCAAACACTGTTGGTGAACATACATCATTCTGTTCCATACCTTGACTAATATTAATCATATAGTAAGTTATTTATTGTTTGATCTGTCAAGAAATTTTAATGTGATTTTAACAATCATACAGGAGATACCTTACTAGAGGTGAACATTTAAAATGGCATCTCACTGTTTCCAAATTAAATGCTTTTTTTCCCCCCAAAGCACAGTCTGTACGCCCAGCAGGACCTTGTAGTCCTCTGCACACTTCAGGCTACTGGTTGCCCTTAAAAATCTGACCTGCTTTAAAATAGTATTTGAAAAAAATTTAAAAGCCTGCCTTTTTCTTCTTCAGTTATTCACACGTGTAGCTTCATGGAGATGAAAAAACAGAAACATCGATTGCCCAATTATTTCCCCTTTTCATTTTTCTTGGATGCAAATTATTGTTTTTGTCTTTAGCATAACTTGCTAATAATGCCTGCTGAACTGAATTCATACCATTCAGTATTTTCCCTAAGTATCTGATCGCCTCTCCTCTTTCAGATGTCTTTAGAGTTAACCCCTTCAAAAACTTCAAAATATTCTCTACTCCAACTCCCTCCCACATGACATCTTCTTCTGCTCATATTTGATTTGACCCAGCCCTTCTTTCAATTTCTGACTTTATACAAGATTTTTGAATATAATGTGAGAATTCAAATACTGTGGCATGTACTCTCACTGATGAAGCTTGAAAGACAAATCTCAGTAGAGTTTTTCCAATTTTTCTCTGTTTACAGTATTATCCTACATATGGGTTGCAAAGTGACCCGATTTAATCAAGCCTCATGCCAGGTTTTCTGTAAACTTGCTCTTTTCTCCACCAAATCTCACTGTTTCTTGACTCCACAGGACTAATGGTTACTTATCTCTCTCCTCTGCCAAATATTACAAATTTCCATTCTAAGCTAATACATGGTGTCTGTGGCTCCCATCTCTCTATGTGAGAAGCTTAAGTATTTGGTGGTTGAGGCTATTTCTAGGCTCCTGTCTTATTCATTATGGAAACTGACTTACATTATTTACACTTCCTTTAAAAATGATGAGTCTATTTTCAAGTTATTTCTCTTCTGTTTTTATCATCAATAAATAGCTTCTCATTTTAAAATTCAGATCCTTTCTATCTGAAAATAGTCAGTTTTACTGGGGAAGGGGAAAGGAGGGATGAATTTCTTCTATGCTTATCATACTGTTAAAGAAAAATTTTAAAAAGTATTCATGATATATTGCATACTGCTTTTAAATACTTGGATTCATTTCATTTTCCTAAGCCATATCTTCCAAAAAATGTTTTGTCATCTTTCCCTATGTCTACCTCTATAATGAGGTCACTGAGAATATGTGGCTTTAATTTGGACAGTCTTTACAGAACTCTCCCTAAAACTTCTCTGCTTTTACATTTTCTTCAGTGGATGCTGGCATATAAGTCAAATTAATAAACTATATTAAACACCTATCTAGTGTGTGCCAAGCTCTGTACTAAGCAATGGATATATAGAGAAAAGCAAAAGAAAATCACTATTCTCAAAGAGCTCACATTTTAAGGGGTAAGACGACATGCTAAGAACTATGGACAAACAAGCTACAGAGAATAAATTAGAAATAATCAACAGAGTGAAGGCACTAGAATTAAAAGGGGTTAAGAAAAACTTCTTTTAAAAAGTGGGAGTTTAGGTTTATATCCCAAAAAGATAATAAAGAAGGGAAAGGGACTTGTATATGCAAAAACGTTTGTGGCAGCCTTTTTCATTGTGGCTAGAAAATGGAAATTGAATGGATGCCCATCAATTGGAGAATGGCTGAGTAAATTATGGTATATGAATGTTATGGAATATTATTGTTCTGTAAGAAATGACAGCAGGATGAATACAGAGAGGCCTGGAAAGACTTATATGAATCGATGCTAAGTGAAATTAGCAGAACCAGAAGATCATTATATACTTCAACAACAAGACAATATGAGGATCAATTCTGATGAAAAGGGCTATCTTGGGCAATGAGAGGCTCTAATTCAGTTCCAACTGATCAGTGATGAAAAGAACCAGCTATACCCAGTGAAAGAACACTGGGAAACACTGTAGCATTAACACTCTTTCTGTTATTGTTTGCTTGCATTTTTGTTTTTCTTCCCAGGTGATTTTTATCTTTCTAAATCCAATTTTTCTTGTGCAACAAAAGAGCTGTATAAATATGTACACATATATTGTGTTTAACATATACTTTAATATGTTTAACAAAAAAAAAAAGTGGGAGTTTAGCTAAGTCTTGAGGTCAAGGGGAAGAAATGAAGAGAGAATTCTAGGCATGGAGGACAGCCAATGAAAAAGGTAAGTAAAATACTTCAGGCTAGTGGCACTATACAAATGTGAGGGCTTGGTGAGCCTGAATAGTTCTAATGTAAGAACTCTTATGTTAAAATGAGTTCCCTCCTCCACATCCCCTTCCATTCTATATATTATTGCCAAATGCTATATTTTTTAATCTCTTCAACACCAAGTTCTTCAATTACTACCAAGTGTATCAACTACCCTTTTGGTTTAGTTTCATTAAGTCCCTATTATGTGACAGTCATGATACTAAACATGAAAATAGGATGAAAAGATAAAAAGTAATTCCAACCTTCAAGAAGATCACAGTCCAGTGGGGAATATGATATGCAAATAACCAAGTACAAAAAGATAATACAAAGGCAACCTTAGAGGTAAGGCATAAACATTAAGGATATAAGGAAAAGTGTTCTGTTGAAAACAGGTCTTTAATTGAAACTTGAAGGAGGCCAGAAGGCAGAGGTGGAGGTAGGAGGCCCTAGGCGGGAGGGAGGTCTAGGGGTGGGGTGATAGGAATGTTTTATAAGACAACAAAAAGTCCACTGCCCCTGGATTATAAAGTACTTGGAGGAAAATATGGCACAATAAGATTCAAAGGAAAAGAAGGGCATTAAAAGCTAAAAAGGGGAGGCTGTGTATGGTAATGAAGAGTAATAGCAAGCCACAGCAGTTCGTTGAATGGGCAAGGATGGTGACATGGTCATACTTGTATTTTAGGAAAATGTGACAGCTGAGTCAGAGATAATCTGAAGCAGAGAGAGACCAATCAGAAGTCAGATACAATAGCCCAAGAATGATGAAATGAAGGCCTGCACCAGAAAGGTGGCAATGTCAGATTAGAGGAGGAGCATAATGGAGAGATCACAAAGTAGAAATGAGAGGACATGGCAACAAACTGAATGTGGGGAAATGATTTTCTTCACTATGGTCTTTTCTGTAAATGCTCACAATAAATATAGCAAAAGCAAAATGGCCATAAATGCCAAAATATGCTCTTACTATCTCTGGACACACTTTAAAAACAACTCTGCCAGTTCCACTACTTCTTCTCTAAAGGAAATCTTTGAGTCAGTCTTTCATTTAGTATCAGCTTGCTTTTTGTCATCTGGTATGTCAAAGCCAGTGGTTCAGATCCTCCAAGTATGTCAATTAAATTAATAAAAATCTCACATTAGAATATCAAGAGTTAATACATTAATCTGTAGAGCTTATATCTAAAATAATGATTCTTGACATCCTTTGTTCCACCCCCTAACTTACTGCCTCCCACCAACCAATCACTGACACTACAGATAAAGAAGGGGTCCTTGCAAACTGAGATTTATTTCATGAGTTTCCAAGGTTAAAAATCACATTACTTAGGGATCAGTCGACTGACGTTGAGCTTTTTTAATCTACCTGAATCCAGTTTTCTCACATAGAAAATTAAGGATTAGATCAAATGGTTTCTGAAGTTCCTTCTATCTTGAAATGTATTCTATTATTCATCTGTAACTAGGTCTGGTCCTTAGAGACAGCCACAGGATATCATCAGGAAGGTACTTAAGGACTTTTCACAACATTACAAAACCTAAACACTAGTGCTCTATTGACATAACCTTTGAGAACCCAAGGTTGTTCCCCATTCCTCAGATGCCTCAAGATAGCAAGAAGGTGATCCTGCAGCATAAGAAAGTCTAAGCCATTCTGCCAGGTCCTAGACCCAAGTTGATAAGACTTTAATCATAAACCTATGCAAATCTGCTGTTCAAGATCCACGCTAGCTAAGATTTAAGAGACATACTACCAGGCTGATTGCAAGGTAAGGAAGTTATTTACCACATCAATTCACATGATGATTTAAATTATAAAAGGGTCAAAATTCCTTTCAATAGAAAAACTATCTACACAGGCAAAATTATAATCTTGTGAGTAAGGAGTATAAAAGACTATTATCAAAAGTACAAAATCAACATCTGAATATGATGGTTCCCTACTGAAGTAGTTTTCCATAGAGCAGAAAGCTTCTGCTCCAAGTCAGATAGAAAGATCTCATAAGGTATCCTTATGGTTTAGTGGCAAAATAGATGGTTCTTTATTGTCATTCCACTGATAAAACTGTATTCACTTCTGATGTTGAAGTATATAATGATGCCAAAGATTTTAGTGATAAGAACTTTCTTTTATGGATCTTTAGGAGTTATGAATGTAGGCCCTGTAGGAGCAGTAACCAGTCAACAGGGTATATTCAACACTCAAAGTTTTCTTCAAAAAGTAAACATTCGTCATAATAATAATGTCACTGTATCAAAAATATTGGTAAAACTAAAATTTCATGAAGGATTTAAGCAGGAAATGAGCTATCAAATCTCTTCATTAATTTGAGACTTTTTTCCCATCTAAAATCCACTTATGTCTTCCTGTAAATTCTTCATTTGATTATTACCAGAAATATTTTGACAAGTTCAATGACCTCATCTCATGCCTCACACAAAATACGTATTCTTTGTTGTCTGAACACTGAAATCAGCGTAGGAGGGCATTGACAGTTATGAAATGTTCTGTTCCTTCACATCTACATCAAGTAAGGGAGTGTCAAATGATGAAGCAAAACAAGATTTCTTGCCAGAAAGGTGGTGTCAGCAACTTGGTCTGATTTTGGTTCATTGTTGAGAGTGTACAACTGCAGGGGCTAAATGGTCCACTCAAATCTTCCCATCCTTCATGACTCTTGCTCACACCCTCCCCTGCATTTACAACAAGAAATCTCCCTAACTTACTGGAAGCTTCCCTGAATTTCTCTTGGTATCATGAGAAAACCAGTGAAGCAAGTTTTTTTGTGTTTGTTTGTTTTGTTTTTAAATAACCTGTCAAGCAACTCTCTAAAACCAAGCTGAGAAAGGTGCTAATCTGCACAGAGAGAGACTCCTTATTCAGGAAAATAACTGGTATAGTTACTGTCCTTTATCCTTATATCTAATTAGTAGGAAATGTTCTTTAAAGAAAAACTTTAATCTTTTTCCATCCAATTTCTACTTATTGAGAGAAGAACTTGTTGTGGTTCCAGTAAGTATAAATTTATTAAACACTTGCAATGTGCCAGGCACTCAAATTACTAAGCATAATTCTAAATTTAACAAACACCATATAAAGTAAATATTTTCATGTGTTTGTAGAGTAGGACTGTACATGAAACTACAAATTTCTATTTTTCACAGATTCTTTTTCTTTTTATTTTTTTAATTCAATTTTGTTTTCAGGTCCAAAATTTCTCCCTTTTTCTCCTTTCTTTTTTATACTTTGAGAAGGAAAGAAAAATCTGTGTTGTTGTCATTGAAACAAACAGGTATAAGTGACTTGCCCAGTGTCACATAGCTAATAAGTGTTTGAGGTCAGATTGGAATTCAAGCTTTCCTAATTCCAGGTCAAGCATTCCATCCATTGCATCCCTCAACTGTCCTACTAAAATCATATAACTATGAAAACAAATTAGGGAAGGGGGGGAAGGGAAGGAGAGAGAAAGAAAAAAAAGAAAGAAGGAAGGGTAAGGGTGAGGGAGGGAGTGAGGAAAGGTAAGGGAGAGAGGAAGGGTAAGGGAGGGAAGAAGGATAAGGGAGGGGGGAAGGGAAGAAGGAAAGGTAAAGGAGAGAGGGTAAGGGAGGCAGGGAGGAAGGAAGGAAGGGTAAGAAAGGGAGAGAGGGAGGGAGGAAAAGAGAAAGGGGAGGGAGGGAAGAAAGGAGGAAAGAAGGGAGGAAAGGAGGAAAGAAGAAAGGGAGGAAAGAAGGAAGGAAGGGAGGGAGGAAGGGAAGAGAGGAAAGTAGGGAGGAAGAAAGGAAAGCAGGGAAAAAGGGGAAAAAGGGAAAGAAGGGAAAGAGGGAAGGGAGATTTGTTTTGATTTGCACTCTAAATCCATCACTTCTCTATCTAGAGAATAGCATGTTAAATCATGAGTCCTTAGGAATTGTGGTTGATCTTTGTATTGAACAGAATTCCTAAGGAGTTTACATTCTAATGGGGGAATGGAACCAAGGTAGGAACCCAGAATTAGGTAGGTAGGAGTGGAGCTGGAAGAGAAGTGGAGTGGAAGGAGTAGGAACAGGAGACAATTAATAGCCTGGTTATTTGGAGCACAGAGTTAGGTTATGGATCTAACTTTGACAGAAAATAAGTCCTGCACTTAGGCTCAAATGCACCTCAAGTTGCACACTGGGCAAGGAGAGGAAACACAAGTAAGCAGCAGTAATAAAGTTCAAAACCCTGGAGCAAGGTCTCAGTTTCAGGTGACAACCTGCTCTGAGGCCGGCAGCTGAATAACAAAAGCAGGGAGATAAGATGGGGAAACTGAGCAAGAGTTTCATTCCCCTAGTTAGATGATTCCATCCCATTCCAGTTAGTTGCTGTGATCTGGGCCCAAAGCAGCTAGCTTACTGAAACTCTAACCAGGGTGGGCCTATAGCTGTGTGCTTCAAATTCAAATCCAGGTTAGGAGTTTGCAAAACCCCAAATAGGAAATCATCAGTCAGACTTCATCCTAGACTAGACTGCTCTGGGCCCAATGAATTTGTATGTCTCTTCCCTGAGCCACCCAAGATCCTTGAAGAAAATTCAAAAGCTAGAGAAAGAACTATTAGGACACCAGAAAATACAAATCTCAATTCAAACAAGGCTCACACATTCTCTTTGAAAATATGCAGCACTCAGTCTGAATATAAACTCTTTATTTAGCAAATACAATTGGAAGCAACAAAATAATAACAATAATTTAGCCATAAAAAATAATTTTGGTGATAGGGACATCCAAGACACAAACTCAGAAGGTAATAACTCTAGAACATTAAAAAAACCTAAAGGAAAAATACAGCTCAAATGAAAATAAGGCAAATTAAAATAAACAAAAACATTAAATGAAAAGGGATGGAAAAGAAATGAGAGCTATGGAAGAAAAACTTTTAGAAAGAGAAGTAATAGCTTAGCATAAAAAGTACCAAACCATATCAAAGCACCAACCTCTTTAAAAACTAGAAAATATTAAAACAAAGTCAAAAGAGTAAAGAAAATAGAAGTAAATGTAAGATATCTCATATAACAAATAAAAGATATGGAAAAATAAGTATCAATGGACTATGTGAAAGATATAATCAAAAAAAGAGCCTATCTGTAATATTTCAATAAATCATTAAAAAAAAACAAAAAAAAAACACCTTGCCTAAATCTTATTCAAACTAGAGCATAGAAAAATGGAATCCACTGATCATTTCTTGATGGGAAACCCAAAAGGAAAACTCCCAGGAATATTATAACCAAAATCCAGAGTTTCCAGATAAAAGAAAAACAATATGCTTTTCACTTTTGAACATCAGGACCATATCTATATGTCATGTTTATCTAACTTTTTTCTATTACTTTTCAAAGATAATTATTTATTTCATCTGTTAGCCGACTATCCCAGGAAAAATTTTCTGTAGATCTAGGGAGTTGAACTCACTAAAAGCAATTATATCCTTTCCATTCTCAGTTACCTTGCTTAGAATCCTTGTTGGCCATTTTTATTCTCACTTTTGGAGTTTGAAGGCCATTTTTTGTAAAGAAAAGATAGGGACTAGACCTGTGATATCATATCTAGGAAACCATATTAAACCTGATATGTGTGTAGAACAATATTAAAAAATATCCTTTTAGTTTAACTGAAAATATTAAGAAATTAATATGTCTCTAAAGTCCTGAGACTTTTCTTCTTCAAAATTATGTAAAAGGTCAAAACCAAAAGCTATATTTCTAGAGAATATACACTAAAAACAGTAATCAAATTTAAATTAATTTACTTGGTTGGTTAAGAAGCTGCTTTCCCCCATCCCTACATAAGATTAGAGCTATGACCAAGGCAGAGTCAAGAATCAAAGAAGGAATTGAGTGGTTTTAAGATAAGATTAGTGGTTATTATTCTATTAGAGCAGGTGGTTAATCCCAAATCATATTTTATCATATTGTGACCTTTTCCTTGTTCAAGAATTCTAAAAATATAACTTCAAATTGTCTGAAGTCATGAAGAATCTGTAAGAATTTAGACACTTTTCTCAGAACAATGCCTGAATTTGGAATAATGTTAAATTAATAAAAATTATTCCTGGAAGAATCATGCCTAAAACATAAAATTCATTGTTAACTTTTATTTTTTTATTTGACAAGGGTGAGGAAATTTGCTTTACTAATGCAATGCAATTCAACATTTTTTGTGGAACTTAATGAAGCTGCCTCGAGCACTGAGCTTTTACTTGCCTTGCCCAGGATCACAAAGTCAGAATGTCTCAGAGGTCACACCTCCAGACTTGTCTTGGCAATAACTTGTACTGTCCACCTCAAGCTTGGCAAAGCAAACAGGAATTGTGTAGTTTTGCCTTCCACAGGTCCTTGTTTCCCAATGCTGTTAGGCATTTTTATCAATAACTGGATGAAAACCAGTTAATCATTAATGTGGCCAATTAATCACATTTATGCATGACAGGAAGCCAGCAATTAGATAACAGAATTCAAAGCCCAAAAAATCCTGACAGTCTATAATATGTCAAATAGAGCAAGAGAAAATGTATAGGAAGAAATGTCCAATCAGGAAGAGATGTCAAATCTTAAACTTATATTAAAAAAAAAAAAAAAAAAAAAAACAACAGAATGAAGGAATAGCAACGATTACAATAGCTAACATTTACAAAGTGCTTCCTATATCCAGGCATGCCACAGTGCTGAATGCTTTAGGGGTTATTATCTTACTTGATCCTCACAACAACCCTGGGAGTGGGTGCTATTATTATCTCCATTTTATAGATGGGGCAACTGAGGCAAATGGAAGTTAAGTGACCTGCCCAGCAATGTGGCTCAACAACGCCTATCGAACCATCTCTTGAGCATTATGCTCAATGAGGGACATTCCATTTAAATGCGAGCACTGACAGACTCATTCTTCTTACTCCTAGGGGCCCAACCTGATGCTGCTGTTCAGTCATCAAGGGTTGTGTCCAACTCTTTGTGACCCTAGGTTGGGGTTTTTTGAGGGGGGAAGGGTTGTCAAAGACATTGATTTCAGGCCTGGTGCTCTCTCCATTGTCACCTAGCTGTGCAAGCTGATAAACAGATTCAAATCCACACCATTATCAAGAAATCAATAAGTATCTGTTTAGAACATACTCTATACCAGATATTCTGCTAAGTAATGGGGATGATACCAAGACAGAAGTGAAGCAGTCTTTCCCCTCAACGAGCATACAATCTAACAGAGAAGGCAACTTGAATATGTCAGTATATGCAGAATATATATATATATATATATATATATATATATATACACACTTTGAATAAAAGGTAACTTTGGAGGTGGGGGGCACTAGCAGCTAGAGAGAGCAGGATAGGTAGAAGGGGGCAGTAGAGCCGATTCCTGAAGGAAACCAGGGATTTCAAGAAGCAAAAGTGAGAAGGGAGTGAAACTGCAAGCACAAAAGGCATCCAATGCAAAGGCATAATAGGATAGGGAGATAGGAGAAGTTTAGTCTGTGGAGCAGCAAAGTCAAGATGACCAGACCAGGGAGTACAGAGAGTAGGATCATGAGCAAGAAAAGTGGCAAGGCAGCAAAGGGCTAGGCTGGGAAGAGCTGTAAATGCCCAATAGAAACCTCTGCATTTGATCCTAGAGGTAACAGGAAGCCACTGATTATGTAGGGAGATCAGTGTCCTCATTGGTTCCCATGGATTCAATGATCACTTCCATATAGCTCTATTCATCTACTCCTAACCTGACCTATTCCTAACCTCCAGTTTTGAGTCCCCAACTGCCTGCTAGGTATTTCAAAGACCTTACAAGTTCAGAACTGAACTCATCATCTCTGTCTCCTCCTTCCCTACCATCATGTTCCAGTCTCCCAGGCTTACAATCTCCTTATTCTATGACTATCACCTCCCTTTCCCATAAACTCCAGTGCTTCCCTGTTACCCCAGAATCCCACAGAAACACTGTTTAGCTCTCAGAGGTCTTCATGCTTGGCCCCTTCCCACCCTTCTTGTTTTCTTATACCCCCTACCATCCCCAGACTCAGCTATCTACTGACACTATCTCCCAGATGCTCCTCACAAATGACATGCCATCTCCCCCCTCCAGCCATTTTCCAGGCAATGCTTGGGAGTCTCTCCTTCCTCATTTCTGCCTCTGGCTTTGCTGGCTTCTTTCAAGTCTCAGTTAAATTCCTCTCTTCTACAAGAAACCCTTCCTGGTCCTTTTTAATGGAATGCCTCCTCTCTGAGACTAATTGGTCCTGTATAGAGATGTTTGTACATGACTGCTTACATATTGTCTCCCCCATTAGATTTTGGGCTCTGGGAGATAGCTTTGCCTTTCTTTCTATATCTAGTGCATGGCACAAAGTAAGCCACCATAATAAATAAATGTCTACTGACTTTTGACCTGGATTTAGGAAAATCACTCTGGCAGGCTAGTGGAGGATGAATTGGAGTGGGAAGAGGCCTGAGGAATGCAGAACAAAGAGAAGATATTGCAATGTGCAATGGTTCAAAGTGAGAAATGGGTCTGAATGAAGGCAATGATCCTACAAGTGGAGGGAAAAGGTGCTGTGAAAAATAACAAAAACAAGATCTGGCAAGTGGTAAGTGAGAGTGAGGATGACAGCTCCTGGTCACTGCAAGAACAGTGGTGTTCAAATAGAAGATGGAAAGTTGAGAAGAAAATGTGGGTTGAAGGAAAAGAGAAAAGGGGGGGAAATCTAGATTCATGCCTGCTCATGCTGTGCATGAACTTGCTAACTTGGTCCTACTTTCAATACTTCCTATTGCAAAAGCCTCAGGGAAGCAAAATCTGAGTACAGGGGATGGAGAAGGGAATTTTGCCCATGTAGTTACTAGTGTCCAAGCTATTGCTAGATTATAAGTGACCTGGAGGAAAAGATGCTCAATGGACACAGAATGAGGTTTGGAGCCTACACAGCCACAAAGGTAGTAAAGGGTGTAAGGGCTATGTAACTGTGTATGGGTGTAATGAAGAAAAGCTCAAAGAATAGCTAAAATGGGGAGCGTGAGATGCAATCCAGAAGTCCACTCTCTGGTTGGTCGATTATATACCCTGTGGAGTGATGCTGCAGTGCTTTATTTTGGAGACTACCAATCTAGAAAAGTATGGTGTGTGACCAAATGTTAATTGGGCCATACTTCCAAACTTAGGGACTGGTGATTAGTGGTTTCTTATACAAACATCAAAATTTTGTTTCACTTTACAAACACTGCATGGAACCTGATGAGCCTATGAGCTTCACATGGTAGCAACAAATCCATCCAGGCAAACTGGCAGAGAAGTCCTTAAGAAGACAAGTGAGTCCACCTGATCTAATAAATCTTCTATGAGCCATTTACTAGAAATTTCATTTTCCATAAGTGAAATCTTTCACGTATTCAAAAAACTGTACTTTTTAAAAACACCCATGTTATAGCATAAAACAAACAGCATTCTATAAATGCACAATGACAAAGATCCCTAGTTTTTCTCTGTAAAGGGATCATCTAAAAAGAGACAGCTGGGAAAGGCTTCATGGGAAAAGATGTATTAAGAGGTAGTCCTTGAAGACAGAACTTACTTAAACCAGAAAAAGTGTGGAAATGAACACAGAACAAATCCCTGAGTCTTACCAGTCAATTAGATAGATGTCTGGAGTTAGGTTGTGTTTCTTGAAATGGGCAAATAATTTTGGCAGATTTTCTTCAAAGAATACCTCGAATGCTGCAAAGTACGTCAACATCTGTGGAAACAATGTGAGATATACTACTAAATAAGTTACTGATAAACATAATCCTTTTTAATATATATATTCATTTATCATATTCAATCACGACAAAAAAATCAAGATTGTTCATGAAAAGAACAGGCTTTAGAAATTACTCCAATCTATTCTTTTTCAGTCATGACATGGGTTCACTAGAAACATCCTGGAGGAACAAATAAGCAAAAAAACTAAAATCCAGAGATTATTTTATCAGAAAAAACATCTCCTATGTTTCTGGGAAAGAGTTATGCTAGTATTTGACAAGTCATTGTGGCTGATAAACTTCATGCTGGCTGGAATCAGTAGTAAATTTTGCACCCCCAAAGGTATCATAGAAATTAATAATAGAAGTACCGATTTATAATTATAGAGAACTGTGGGTGGAGGGCAGGAGAGTTTCCACATAAGTTCAAAAACCTGAGAAAGAAAGTAGGGCAAACACTATCCTCTTACAGAGAAGGAAAGTTCAGAGAACTACATGGTCTGTGCAGGGTCACAAAGTTACTAAGCAGAAGAACTGAAAACATTAATCTTTTCATTAGAAGAATTGTACTTTATCACACCACTTTTGTTTGTTAATTTTTTTTTATTGATATCTTTTGTTTTCACATCTTTTTATTTCCAAATTTATAATCCCCCTTCCATAGCCAGCAAGTTGTCCCTAGTAATCAGGATATTCCCTACCAACAGCTTTCCTGCCCCACCACCTCAATAAAAAGGGAAGAGGAGGTGCTGCTGGGTTTTTTAATTGTTATGCAAGATCAAACTTTCTCATGACCAATTTCTTTTTATTTTTTGTTTTTATTTGGGTTTGATGGTTTTTGTTTTTGCGAGGAAATCAGGCTTAAGTGGCATGACCAGGGTCATACTGACTTCTTAAAAAAAGGTGTTATGAGAGAATTAAATGTATTTTTGTAAAAGTAAAATAGTCCTTTAAGTAGTCATCTTTTTGTCACAACTTATATAATTTTGCATTCCCACAAAAAGGGCTGTGGAAATTGATTAAATACAAAAATACTAACTATATATTTTGGTCAGAAAGCATATATCATATAAAACAAAGTCCACCTGTATTAGGTAATAATGCATCTTCTCATCTGTGCATCCCAGAAAGCACTGAGCATAGTGCCCTAGCATTCAAATACCTGAACTGTTGTTTCAAGAAAAAAAAAAATTTTTTTTAAAGAAAACTTTTAAAAAGTAAAACTGAGAATACTAAGAAAGAATATGTTTTCTGTCTTGGGGGGTGTCAGAGAAGAAAGGAGAAAAAATATGGAATTCAAAATGTTACAAAAATGAATACTGAAAACTATCTATACATGTAATTGGAAAAGAAATAAAGAATAGTTCTTTAAAACTCTTTCTTTAGGGAAAAGCCCCTCAGAAAGAACAGTATTAGATTATCAAAAAAGTTTTTTTAAAGGAAATGGATTATGAAGAGTACTCCACCTTTTAAGAGGAATAAGTCAGATTTTGCCTCCTATCCACCTGAAGTAACTGGTGCTAGAACCTGCCTTTATTTATTCTCAAAGATTAAGATAGGGTTGGAAGGGAAGAGGTCTCTTTGCTTGCTCAGGAGGAAGAAGAATAGTTCAAGCAACTTGATTCCTCAACTATACTTGAAAATAAACACAAATGACATTATAATGTATGTTTTCCTTGTTCAACATTTCTACAAACTTACATCCTATCTTCCATTGACAAAGAGTTATGTCACAGGGAATGGGAAATTATAACAATTTGAAAAACCTCTCTCTAAGCTAGAAATGGCTTGGATATAGATTATTGTTAAATTAATTTTCTGAAAGATGAGCCTAAACCAGAATACAGTATGAGTATTAATATTTTTCTTCAGCAAATTCAATTTGACACAAAAACTAAATTAGCTATGCATGTACCTGTATATTCTCAATTTACTAACATTAATTCTTAAATATAAAAAATCTGAATCCTTCTTTCTTCTCTAAAGGAAAAACTCATCAAACAACCAGAGTGTGATAGAAATACTCTACCATTTAGAATAGAGTCATTTAGTTTAACCTATCCCCCCATTATAGGAATCACTTCTACACTGTTAGTCCTATCAAATGACCAAACACGTTAAGAGTTTACATTCTTTTACAAAATAATAGCAACTTTAATAAAAAGTTCCCTAATAGTATATGATTTAGAGTTGGAAGGAATCACACAGAGGTAAATTATTTTCATGCTTTCATTTTATGGATGAAGTTTGACAAAACAGTAAATTTATTGAGTAAGGTCATATAGTTAATAAGGAACAAAGCAAATACTGAAATCCAGGCTTTCTAATTGCAAATCTACTGGATTTTCTGATATTCAAAAACTGATAGTTTAATTTGTACCTCTTAAATTTACTTCATAATAACATGTAAAGAATTTGCAAAAAACTTTAGAAATATCAACATTTCATTCTTGCAAAAAAGGTGCTTTAATCTTCATTTTGCTGATGAAGAAATTTAGCTACATAAAAGTTAAATGCTCTGGGTCAATCATAAAGTTAATAAATGTATGAAACTGATTTTCATGTTAAATGCTCCTGACTCTAAGGACCAGCGCTGTATTCACTGTGTTGCCAACAAAATTAATATTCACTGTCCCAGTATTTTTTTTAAACAATATAAAGGAACAACTATAATTTATCTTCTCAAATCTAAAGTAGTTTTGTTTTTTAAAGTGAAGTTTGGAAATCAACAACTACCAAGATGACACAATTCAATTATGGGGTGCTTAGTCTAGATAAATTGAAAATTTTGTAATCAAGTTCACTCCAGCTCACGGTTACTCATAAAAGAAATATCTTTGTACTATTATTTCCTCTTAACAAAACTTAGTACTTAAATTATAGTCTACACCATTATCATTCAGTCTGATTTTTGCCAATAATTAAGATCAATTTATGCTATGTCTCACTTCTGCTAAATGTCATTCGTTAAGTGTCTTTAAAAAAATTAATGAACTTGATTGTTCAAAAGTCTCAGAATATCAAAGCAGAGAGAACAAGGAGTAATTGATAACAAAAATTAGTTCTTTGTACACCACTAATAAAAGGGGAACATTTCATAACAATTACTACAGCAACTACAGAATACTCACAAGGCCATGGTCCACTCGAAAAAAAGCCATTTGACAAGGTTTATTCAAAAGATTAGAAAATGCAATAAAGGCATCTGCAGTATCTAAGTTCAGAATCAATACTGCTGCTATAAATGACATGCCCTGAACCTAAAAGAAAAATATTAAACTAGTATCAAACAAAATGAATAGTATACATACACAGTGCATATTTCTACTATATTTTTATAACTAAAAGTTGGATGTTCTTATAGTTCAAAATATTTCTATCACTCTTCATTCTAATGCATTACCAGAGAAATTAATAGTCCCTTTCCCATCTACCATTTGCCACATTCAATTTCACAAGTGAAAATCACTTAATATCACAAGTGATATTAAGAAGAATCAGGGACTGTATTTATGACCTTCATCTGTCTTTGCTCTTTTTTCTATTCCCATTCATATCTCTCCCTATTCCCTATTATTCTTTGTATATCTATCAGCCTGCCTGTCTTTTTAAACCCCAAAGATGAACCATGCATTAGAAAACAAAAACTCCCTTTCACTGCACACTTGAAAAAAAAAAAAAAAAAACACAGCAAAGGAGTGTGTCATCTCAAAAAAAAAAAAAAAAAAAAAAAACCTTTATAAAGGTGAAGAAACTATCTAGTCCAATGGACACAAAAATAGAAATGTCTACCAATCAGATTTTTAACAATATGCCATGGTTAGAAGGGTGTGTAACAGAAATTCTATACCTACTGCTGTCTATACAACTTAGAATAAGTAATTTATCAGTAAACTTCTCATTCTCTCTTCTTATCAAAAACAATGAGGCCATGTAATTTAACTCGAGATTTTTCTACTGTAATATGCAACTAAAAAAATTCTATTTCTGTCAACTTATACCACCCCGAAACACTGAAGAATAACTTCACTTACATAACCAACATCCGGTCTGTAACAAGTATAAGCGCCCAAAATACTGTGCAACATGTCATGATATGGACCACCCTATAACAATCAACACACCAAAAACAATACATGCATAAGTATGGTTAGTACTGGGAGTAACTTTTCATATGGGTTACCAGCAATCGATAGTTAATCTTATGAAGTATTTATCTCACGGACAAAGTTTGGAGCCTAGTCCCTTTAGAAAAGCAATAGGTTAGGTTTGAATGTTGGAGTGTTAGCTTTACTCCTTGCTTGATTTCTCCTTTACATAGCTTCATTTTCATAAGAGAAAAATAAGCTGCATGTAAAATATTCACATAATACACCCAAATGTTTGTTTTTCATTCTGTTTCTTCACCACTCTTAGTTTCTCTATTTTTATACTTCTCAATGAGTTTCTACCTGCCTTTTCCTTTCCTGCCTTTCAATTTCTCTTTCCTTTCTTTATCTATGTAGTTACTGTCACATGTAAGAAGTACAATCTCACAGATTAACTCTATGACTAATCCCCTGTTATTTCAAAATACATGAAGTCATCAGTTTTGCTCCCCTCCCCTCTGATTACTATGTACTACTGGCACACATTCACCATTTAAAACAGTATAGAGAACTTACACAAGTACAACACAGTACAATTTGATAGGTTTTCTTTGAGAGACATCAAAAGCTCAATCCCTTTTGTTTTTATAGCAGGAAACACAAATTTTTATTTAATATGGAAAATAAAAAAGTGATGAAACCATCAATTAATAAGACCATCCATCATGTTGATTTCTCCTTCCTTGTACTTGAGATTTTATTCCTATCTCCTCTAGGATGTATCTTTTATAAGTACTTCGTTCATTTTAGAATCTTGTATTTCTGTTTTTCTAAGGGCTCTTTACTCATACATTCAAAGATGTTCAGATCTCCCCCCATCCCTGGTATTCCATCTAGCAATTACTCTCTTTTATATCTTTGTTAATGGTAGAAAAAGATGCTTTCCTTGATAGGGTTTATTTGTCTTTCGGTTTCCATGTGCATGGAAGTTTTCTACTTTCAGTACATTAAGAAAAAATACTATGTGATTTTGAAAAGATCACTTGGTCTCTCAGCACCTCAAGCAACTAAGAATCTAAGTTGCAAAGAGTACCAATACACACTCATATAGAAATTACCAATTAAATCACAAGAACATTAAAAATGAGAAAAAAGAAAGAATATAATAAGTTAGCTTTCAAATATCGCTTAAGTATCAACTATGTGCTAGGAGCTGTGTTACAAAAAAAGCCAAGAAGGGATTCAGAGCATGGGTCATGGGTTAGGTCCAGAGCTACAAGTACAAATTGTATAAGGAAACGAACTTACTATTTGGAGCTTTCATTGTACCAGACTCATAACACCATCTCCCAGTGGTCTGTATAGAATTTAAAACACCTCCCAGTACTCTCTATGTGGGCACTTAGTTACTGACATGTTATCTCTCCTATTAAAATGTGAAATCCCTGAAGAAAGTTTTACCTTCTTTGTAACCTAGGAGTTTAGTGCAGGACCTTGCACATAATATGCACTTAAATGTTGTTTGGTTGACTAGTTTGCTCTGAACATATATATTCCAAGATACTTTATCTTCACTGCATAGACCCATAAGGATGTGCAAAACTGTCCGTTTCATCTATTCTCAGACACAGCAAACCTCAGATACCCATATATAGTAGTGTTAATCAGTGCAGACCGAGATGTGTGCCTAAAATGTAGTGAAGGCAAGAAGTTAAATGTCAATAAATGAGTGTTTAAAATATTATAAGTAAAGGATCTCTATATTATTAAAAATAGAGTATTTTAAAACTAGGAAGTACTATATTCTGATATTTCATTCATTAAAATGCATAGTTCATCATCTCCAAATTTTAAGCAGAAATCAATGGTGTAAAAGTAACTAATATATATCACTTACTTGCTGGAAAATACAGAGATTAGGAAATGTTCTAGAAATGTCCAGTTTGATTAGTTCCAGACTGGCTTCTCTGTCAGCTGCAGAAAAACTTGTATCTAACAAAAACAAAGAAAACAATGCACATAAGAAACAGATATGTTAATATTTATAAGCATCAGAGGTTTTGTAATTGCCTATCACCAATGGACTCTTTAGTGAATACATTGTCAATGATATTTTAAAACAATTAAGATTTATCTGTAAAAGCAGTAATTACTAATTTTTTAAAAGATCAGAATTATTCTCTTTTCACCTTTCAAAACAAAGATGACAAAGATTTGAGTGACAAAGTGAGCAGCGATAGGCCAAAATAAAAATAAAAATCTTTCTTTCTTTCTTTCTTTCTTTTTTTTTTAAATTTCATAGCTTTTTATTTACAAGTTATATGTATGGGTAATTTTTACAACATTGACAACTGCCAAACCTTTTGTTCCAATTTTTCCCCTCCTTCCCTCCACCCTCTCCCCCAAATGGCAGGATGACCAGTAGATGTTAAATATATTATAAATTAGATACATAATAAGTATACATGACCAAACTGTTATTTTGCTGTACAAAAAGAGTTGGACTCTGAAATATTGTACAATTATCCTGTGAAGGAAATCCAAAATGCAGGCAGGCAAAAATATAAGGATTGGGAATTCAATGTAATGGTTCTTGGTCATCTCCCAGAGTTCATAAAAATCTTTCTAATACACTACATTATCTACACATAAAACTAAGTACCATAATAACCATTCACACAAAATGAGTTTATTTTTAATACCACATGACATTTTAAAACTAAGATTTATATGGATTTACTGTTTATGTCCAAATCAGAAAATTTAAAAACCAACTATTACTATATTATTATGAGATATTTTCCAGCACCTAGAAACTGAGTAATTTGCCAAAGTCTTTCATTAGCTATAAAGTTACAGGAACATAAGAATATTAGTATCTTAACAAAAACCGGATACTAATCATAGTTAAAAATTTAAAAATAAGTATTTTCTAACTTGAAACTATTTTCACAAATCTACTTGTAACTAGGATCTCCAATGTTTAGAATTTTTTCACTTTCATCTCAGATTTTTTTTTTGCGCTCATTTTTACTACTACTATCTTATAACTAAGAAATGTTCAAGTGTTAAACCAAGAAAATGTATTCACTACTCTAATTACTCTATTTAAAGAATGCTATAACAATATAATTCAAGGTCTTAAAACTACTGCTAATTAGAGAATAGTTCTCATACAAAATAATGCTGTACGACAGCTACTTGAAATAATTCATCTAGGATATTTCTATTTTATTTTGATGTTCTTTGGACTCAAATACCACACAGACATACTTTTAAAACAATAAAATAGTAATGCCATATTGCCTTGGAAGATTTCTAAGAATGTTTTAGCATCTATGTATTTTTTCTTTAGGGAAGTACCATACATTTTTCTAGAAATCAGTTCTATACCTTGAAGCTCTAGTTATTATTGTGGATATTGTTATAAACAATGTGAATAACTTTAAAAGGGAAAACTATTGGTTATACACAAAGAGTCTGTATATTTACACTTGTAAATTTCACTTAGAACTAGAACAGCTATGTTATATTTCTATAAAAGCTTTATTCTCCCATTTAAAAATCTTTGTTCCTAAACAGTACTGTATATATTCTTCTCCAACCCTTCATGATCTTAAGTTTTAGTTTTGCTTTTAAATTAAGAAAAATGTTAAAATACCATTAAATAAATGACTAGCTTATTTTTTAAATACACACTGTTAATGACAGCATTAATTGTATGCTAAAGTCACATACAGACACACCTTCATTCTCTGCTTCAGAGGCCCCAGCACTGAGGGACCGCCATTTTTCCTTGGCTCGAGAGAGGCAAATGTCATAGAGTTCTGAAAGACAAATTATTCTTTAAAACTATTTGATGAAATGAACAAAACCAGGAGAACAATTTATACATTAAAACCAATAATGTCAAGATAATCAACTTTGTAAGATCTAATATTTCTGATCAACACAATTGCCAATCTAAATACCAACTACAAAAAAGTATGGAGTTAGAAGCATGGCAGAATGTATGGCACAGAGGGAAATACAAACCACAATGAACTCAAGATGAAATGTTATCCACCTGGAGGTGCATAGAGCACTAATGGACTTAGAATGCAGACTGAGGCACATTTTCTTCTCTTCCTTTTTTGTAATATGGCCAATGCTAAAATTTATTTTGCTTGACTACACAGTTTTGTAACAGTTTCTTTCCCTCTTCCCCCCATCTCAATGGATGAGGAAGAGGAAGAATAGGGAGAATATTTGGAAATGAAAATAAAATAAAACCTAATTTTAAAAATCTCTCTCCACGGTTGATACACACACACACACACACACACACACACACACAGTTGCTAATACTTGAAGTCAAAATATTCTAGTAAGTATATTGAAGTTTACTTTTTAAAGTAAGCCATACCCATAAGATGAATTTCCTCAACTTAATACAAGAACAAAGAGTACCTGTTGGTACTGTATTGTAAGCTTCTTCCTTTCTCTTAGTTCCATACCAATAGAAAAAGAAAATTAAGAAAAGAGGAAAATAAGGAAAAGTTAAGACCCTGCACTTTACTACTTTAAAAGAATTCCATGTAAAAAAAAAAATGTATTAAATACCAATTACATAAAATTATGGAGCCAGAAGCATAGTAGAATACATGGCACAGAGGGAAGTATAAAATCACAAGGCAGTGTTGATAAGTGGAAAAGAAAAGATTCAGACAAATATATTCTAGGTAAAATTTTAGGAGGTAGAAAATATTTTTAGCTAGGAAAATTTAAAAAGGTCTTTATGAAGAAGATAGCAGCTTATGAGCCTTGAAGAAAGATGATTTCAACAGTTCAAGATGGGGAGAGGATCAGTTAGCAGCAACAAATAAAGGGGGGAAACAGCAGGAAATTATGGTCTAGCTAGTAGTTTGAGTTTGAATGGAACAGGTTGTGTGAAAAGGAGGAGCAAGAAGGTTGGAGGCAGCCTACAGAAGGGCATTAAATGCTAAGTAAATTTTATTTTATCCCACAGGAAATAGAAACAAATTGAAGGGGCAGAGTCAGACTTGCAAATTAACAAGACTATTCCGGTGAAGTCAAAGAAAAAAGCAAAATGGCTGTAAATGACAAAGATCATTGCAAATGGAATTGGCAAAACGAATGACTGAGAAAGACCCTGACCACCCTAGAGGAAGTCATTTTACATTAGGGAATCCTTTATTCTGAATCATTTTTCAGAAAATGTAAGACTGAATTAATGCCAAGGTTGGAAGAAAAATGCAAATATGTTGCGAGTTCTAGCTAAGATTAACACATCCCCACTTTCTTAGGTGTATTTCATAATCCATTTGTCATGAAAAGATATACAAGATTGACCATGCTAATCAAGAAAGCTTTTACTGAACAGCGTAAAGGGAAGGCAGAAACTGCTTACTCAGATCTGACAAATCCAGCTGGTCCTTGTAGACAGTAGCAGACACAATAGAGAAACAGCAGAAATAGGATCAATTATTGTAATGTTAAAGGTCACTTTTAATGGGGTGATCAGTTCCTCCATTTGCCCTATTTCGTATTCTGCCTTAAGGTTATGACCATCCCCTCTTAATGGTTGAGATAAAGGTGTTATAGACATTCCTTAATGTCATTAGAATATCAGTAACCTCCATCTATGAGGCTATCCCCAACCTAGGTATCTGCATTAAGTCATTGTTAATGTTATTCCATAAAAGCTTGCTGTCCCGATACTCGGGGCTAGACCCTTTGAGATGATAGTCTCCTCTAGCCCTGGGATCCATTGGTCCCAGTATTTCTCTCCATTTAATAAACTATTGAATTGGTCTCTAATCTCTGTCTTGCTCGGTTTCTTTTAACATTACATTTGGAGGCCCCAGCGAGATGATTAGAAAATGAGCAGGATGAGAGACGAGACTTTCGGGCCTCTGCCTTGGGCCGGGGTGACTGCGAATCTGAACTCTTGGCCTGGAGAGGTTGGGCCCTCCTGGATTTCTTCCAGAGCCTTCGGGAAAGAGAGCAGTTTCCCAGCCACAATACCCTGATGGTAGACAACCCCATTTCGGCCACAGGAGAGTAAGTTTGTCTGGGTACCTTTTGGGGTACCATGTGGTTTTGTTTATTTGGTTTGGTTGATGAATAACCAGATTCACTGGGTTGCGCGGTTGTACGGTTGTCACTTTTGGGGTGCCCTTTTCTTGGGGTACCGGTTAGTTTGGTTGATTAGTGAATTACCGGACACGGATGTCACTTGGGGTGCTCTTTTTGGGGGTGCCATTTTCTTGGTTGATGAGTGGCCTACTGGATGCAGGAGGTCGCTACTGGAGTGTGATAGAATTTTGGACAAGGTAAAAGACTTTTTCTTTCCTTATCTTGTGTTGGACACTGCAGTCATCAAGATGCAGTCGTTGTTTGGAGCTCTTGGGAGCTCTGGCACAATTCTTTAGGAATTGCTGCGGCTCTATCTCTAAAAAGAGATACGAGGGAGGCTGCAAAGGTTGGGAAAACTAAGTTTTTACTTGTCTGCAATCTAGACACTCCGCCGCCTCAAAACTCTTTTCCTAGAGCAGATGCTTTGCTTGAGGAAACTCTTTCTGTCCAACTCTTTTCCAGAGACAAAGGCACGTCCTTTGCATTTCTAAGAGAGGTCCTCCCACTTCTTCCATTGAGTGGGAAGTATATACATTTGAAAATGGGACTCAGTTTCCCTGTTTGGGTCATCCTGTGTTAGTAATGCCGGCCCCTCCCGCTTTTGCATGCTCAGGGGGCTATCTACAAAGACTGGGGTTTTTTAAACGCCATTTGGTTTGGCTTTAATGTTAGTGTCCTACTGAATGTTGTAATTGTGCAGTCTAAGTGTGATCAGTGTTCTGTATGTCTTGTATGTTATTGGACAGTCTAGTTGTGCTCTGTGTTTTATGTGATTTTTGTGAAATTGTTTGTAATTTGTTTGTCTGTTTCGTTAACTTAAGAGCTCTGTTAAATTTAAGAACAATGATCAAATTTGGGAATTGGTTATTTCAATACTGAATTCCAGCTGGTGAAAACATTTGATTAGGAATTTAAAGATGATTCTAAATTTGGGAAATGAATCGGTTTTCCTTAAGTATAAGATCTTAAAGGAACAATAGCTTGTTAAAGAAGTTCTGTTAACTTGCCTGAAAGAGGTTATGTTCCTCTAATTTTACCTTAAGTATGTAACAAGGACTTTTCTGAAAGCTTCATCCCTGGCCAAGCTGGGCTTAGGAGAAGTCCATTGGGAATAATGGCCACATGGGGCCAGAAGGAGAGAAAGAAACTATATTGTTTTATTATTTGAAATGAGATAGAAATGGATTATATGCTTTAAATCCAGCTCTGCTGGACATGTAGGTTTTATGGGATTCCCCCACCCACCCACTGATTTCTGCTACTTTAAATGTTGGGTGGGGTAGGGATCTTTTGTAAAGTTTTAAACTCAGTCCCCCTCCCCACTGCTGCTACTTCAGCTATAGGAGCCATTTAGTTAGCCTGGAGTGATTTTGCTCCCTACCCTTGTGGAGTTGGGGGAAGGGTAGTCACATGGAACTCTATTCTCCCCCTTCCTCTAAACTGTTCCAGACATTTTAAAAGCAGCAAACTGATAAGGTTATGGTAAATATCTGTTTAGGATTTGTTACTAGAGGTAAAATATCTTGGGTTTGTAGTTAATATGCACTGCATTTTTTCCCTCCTGTAACTGATTTCTATAATGGTCAATAAGAAATTGTTAATTCAATTATGTCATACCTTGCTGTTTCCAATCTGGTTATGTATAATCACTATATCCTAAATACTTGAGCAAATAAGTATTTAGTCTGGTCATCTATTGGTTACCAGATATTGTGTCTGGACATTCAAGTTTTTTTTTAAGGTTTTTAACTAATGAGAAGCCACATCTTGTAGCAGTACTTGTGGACTGGTCTTTCTATCTCAGACTGTTCTAACTTTTCTTTGTTAGATTCGTTTTTATTTCTAGATTTGGTCAAATTGCAGATATATTGACTTGCTTCTGGGATTTAGATCAAACCTTTGTCAGCTAGCCACACTACAGACCTATCCCCCTCGCGGACTGAGCATCATCCCTAGCATCGTCCCTGTCCAGCTTGAAGAAGCAATGACAGCCATCACCCGTGCCCACTTTTCCTGATGTAATTTGGACTGATGGGGGGGAGTGGGAATGTGGTTGACTTGTTAAAATTTTCACTGTATTACTGTGTGTTTAAGATTTGGAATGGAAATTGTTAAACTTGTGTAACTATTGATATTATGTTTGAGGGATTTTTAGTCTGTAATGTATATGCATATGTGTATGATTTGTATGTGGGATGGTCATTTGATAATTCCTTTCCAAAAAAAAAAAAAAAGGGGGGGGAGAAGAAATAGGAAATTGGGAAAACTGGTACCTTCCTAGTTCAGATTTAATTGGAAGCCCTTTACTCCTTGCTTAAATTTACTAGACTACGATTTGCTGGTTGTGCTTTAACTTGGAAATCCCTTATTCTTTTGGAATTGCCCTGGCAGACTCAGTTTTTGGGATTATTTTTTAGAAACAACCAGAAATTGGATACCTGACTTGGAACTGGCAGTTCTCTCTGAGCTATTTTTCCACTCCTGTTACCCCAGATCCTTAATTAGTATTTCAGCGTACTTAAAAGGACCTTGTTGATATCAAGGCCTCTAAAAAGTCTGGGGTTGCCTGCCTTGTTCTAACTGCATAATCTGTTCAGAAATCTGTATTCTAGTGACAGCCCTGTTTGTTCCTCTGGGCGGGACAGGTGGGGCTACTCCAAGCCTCACCCTTCTCTCCTGGAGCCCGCTGCCCCTCTGACTTGAGCCTTGAGCCTGCTGCTCTCCATAAGCAGAGGCCAAGTCATGCACATATGACCACAGCTGTCCATATGCTCCCCAACTGCAGAGGATCTGACAATTGATTGTCAGAAATAACTGAAATAAGGAACTTTGTGTATTGCTGATTAATTCTGGGGTTATCAGGGAGAGACTTGACCTTGCCATAAGTCCTTGCATTGGCCTAGTTTTATTTTGATTTTTATTTACTTCACATAGGGTTGTTCAAATTATAGTGCTAAGGCCTTCTAGAGGAAGGTAATTCAAAGATTTGAATAGTTCCAAGAGAAAAAGGGGGGAATATAATGCCAAAGGTCACTTTTAATGGGGTGATCAGTTCCTCCATTTGTCCCATTTCGTATTCTGCCTTAAGGTTATGACCGTCCCCTCTTAATGGTTGAGATAAAGGTGTTATAGACATTCCTTAATGTCATTAGAATATCAGTAACCTCCATCTACGAGGCTATCCCCACCTAGGTATCTGCATTAAGTCATTGTTAATGTTATTCCATAAAAGGCTTGCTATCCCCATACTGGAGCTAGACTCTTTTTTTTTTTTTTGATGCTTTATTTTTATTCATTTATTTGATACTTGCAGTAACCCTATAAAATTAATAGTGCAACTTATACTTCCCATTTCACAAGTGAAGAAACAGAACGTCAGTGGAATATCACATAGTTAACAAGTGGTAGATGTAGAATTTCAATATAGGTCTTAGGATTTCAAACTTACTGCTCTTTCTACTATATGAAATTGTCCAACGCCTCACTAAAACTAATGAATGATTCAGAAATGGAAAAAGTAACTCAAACCATCAAAAACAAGTTATCCTAGGGAGCCTTGTGTTTCTGCAGGTCAAGGAACTTGGTTGAACAGGTTCATGTCTCAATGATTCCAGTAGGCTCTATAGGGATTCAAAATGCTTTTTATGATCCAGATTTATTTCTCTCATATTTGGCATTGAATTTTGAATGATGTGAATTGTTTTTTTTTTTTTTTTTTTTTAATTTAATAGCCTTTTATTTACAGGATATATACATGGGTAACTTTACAGCATTAACAATTGCCAAACCTTTTGTTCCAATTTTTCACCTCTTACCCCACCCCCACCCCCTCCCCTAGATGGCAGGATGACCAGTAGATGTTAAATATATTAAAATATAAATTAGATACACAATAAGTATACCTGACCAAAACGTTATTTTGCTGTACAAAAAGAATCAGGCTCTGAATTATTGTACAATTAGCTTGTGAAGGAAATCAAAAATGCATGTGTGCATAAATATAGGGATTGGGAATTTAATGTAATGGTTTTTAGTCATCTCCCAGAGTTATTTTTCTGGGCATAGCTAATTCAGTTCATTACTGCTCCATTAGAAATGATTTGGTTGATCTCGTTGCTGAGGATGGCCTGATCCATCAGAACTGGATAGTCTCGTCTAGCCCTGGGATCCACTGGTCCCAGTATTTCTCTCCATTTAATAAACTACTGAATTGGTCTCTAATCTCTGTCTTGCTCAGTTTCTTTTGGCATTACAAGAGAAAAGATAAGTAGGATGCAACCAAAACCATCCTAAATCTAGACCTCATCATAATGACCTGATATTTTTATCGGGAAAATTAGCACAAAGGCATTGGAAAGCTCTCAAGAAAGACACTATTTAAACAGAAACAGAAATTAGTCTGATGAAGAAGACAACAAGAATTATACTAGCTAGCATTTAAGACAGCATTTTGCACTGTACATTATATACTTTAAACTTTTGCAACAAACCTAGATAGATATTATTATTATTATCCCCACTTTACAGATGAAGAAACTGAGGCGCACAGAGGTTGAGAAACTTAATTAGTCATTGTCTGAGGCAGAATTCCAATTTAGATTTTCTCAATTCCAAGTCTTATGTTCTATTCACTGCTACCCATTATTAAGGCCTTAAAACCATTAATGGGCAAGTACAGGGAATTCAACATTCAACTCAAATCTTAAATGAACATAAGGACAAAAGAGGAGTGTGATCTTCTAAGGATTGCATCAGAAGAATTAAAGACAAGAATGGGCTAAGCCTAATAATGATTGCTAACTAGGATAATAAAGGGTTTAAGTCCATTAGGGGACAATAGCAGGTGATAAGGAGAAGGTTAAGTTACTTCTCAACTTTATTTGCTTATGTTTTCTCTTTTTAAAAAGGAGGGAGAAGGAAAGGTCTAGCCTGGGAAGAGGACAGAAAAGAAATGAAAATGGAAAGCTAAAGTAAGTAAAGTGATGTCCAGACAGCAACTAAGTGCCCTTTACAATCTCAAGTCAATAGGTCCAGAATGATTATTTTCTGGAATCCGGAAAGAATAGGCAGCTGTGTTTGCTAAACTGCTATCTTTTTCGAAAGATTGTGGAGAATAGGAAGCAGAAGTGGAGAAGGCTATTTTCACAATAAAGATGATAGAAGTTGAAAAGCATAAACCAATGATGAGTCCAGTATCTATCTTTTTCCTGCCAGGGTTTTAGAAGAAATTAATAAAAGGAGTTTTTCCAACTACATAAAAAATAAAATAGTGATTACTAAAAAGTCAATATGGCTTCATCAAGCAAAGGTTATGCCAGTATTAACTTTATTTTCTTTTCTGACAGGGCAACTATATTGGCAAATCAGTGTAAACTGGATTTGGATTTCATCAAAGCATCTAGCAATCTTAGAAATATGAACAGGATAAAAATATATAGGCCACAGGAGAGTATGTTAGGTAGGTTTGGGACTGCTTGAATAATTGAAACAAGAAAGTACAGCAATCACAAATGGGTTGATATCAACTTGGAAGGTAGTCATTACATCTTTAGTGCTTTGCTGTTCAATATTTTTATCAATGCCTTGGATGAAAGCAAAACATAACAAACTTATCTAATCTATAAATGGCATGAAGCCTAGAGATATAATAGCTGACACAAGCAACTGCTAAAGTATATTCCCCTAAAACTATGAAACAAAACAGCTTAAAAGTTGTATAATGGAATATTATTATGTAGGAAGAAATGATGAATAGGAGGAATTCAGAGAAACAGCAGATGATGTGTATGAACTGACACAACCAGAATCAGAAGAATAACAGGTACACTGTTTTTCACTAAGGAAACTCAAATTCAACCTAACTACTCAACTCATATTCAACATAACAACTGACCTTATCTTCACTAAAAATCAGTTTCTCTTCCAACCTTCCCATTCTGTTAATGGCAATATCATCTTCCTAGTTACAAAGGCTCAAAATGTCAGAACTGTGATTGTATGGAAAGGGTAGATAGTCAAGAAGAGAAAGACATCCTCTTACCCCACCAAAAAGCCTTATCCTCATAACCTTTATTTCCATTCTCACTGCCACCAACATAGTCCAGGTTCCCATTAGCTCTCTCTTGAACTGTTTCAAAATTTTTCTAATTTATCCACCTGCTCTGGCTTCCAGTTTCATCTTCTGAAAGTACTGTGCTGACCACATTACTACCGCTTATCAAACAATCTATATATATGTTTTTTATGTCTGCCACTCAGGGTCCTTCGCATTCAGCACATTTCTCTCATCTTCTCCTCTTTCCCCCTTCTCCTCTAAACACATCATGCACTCAATACTTCAGCAAAATGACAAATCTGATTTGACTCCTCAGTGTCTCTGTTCATGAGGTTCCACATGACCTAACTTCTTTAGCTCCTGACTTATCCCTATCTATTTCTGAAATTATACAGATTTTTGAAGACCCAACTATAATGCCTTTTTTTAAATCCCACATTCCTTATCAAAAATTATTTATTTTCTTGACTCCTGATATGATTTTATATCTCTTTTATGGTGGTCTCATCTTCTGCCTTATATTACAACTAGCTATATGCTCTCAAGGACTTGATAGCATTCATTTTCTTATTTTCCACAGTCCCTGACATGTATCTATGGAATGGAAAAATCTGGGACATGAAAGTTACATACACAATATCACCCACCACTAGAAGAACTCACCTCTGTCCCCCTAAGGTGTCTTGTATCCTAAGGCTCTGCCCTTTCTTCTCTTTTTCCTCTCTAATGTTTCATTTGGTGATTTCATCAAATCTCATGAATTTAATTATTGTTTCTATGATTCTCAGTTCTATTTCTATACCCTTAACTTCAGACTTAACTCCAGATACCAGCGCCTCTTCCTATTCTTTACCTTGCAATTAGTGTTACCTTAGACACTTAATAGCTACATGGCCCTGCATAAGTCATTTAGGCTCTTCTATAAGACTGAAATAATAGACCCTATCTAATAGAATTATGTGGATCAAATGAAATAACCTTTGTAAATGCTTTGCAAATCCTGTAGAATGATATAAATACAGTTGTCAAATTATTTAATATATATTCTGCTTTCTTTTAACCTTTGATTCCCCAGTGCTTAGTATACTACCTGGAACAGCAGGCATTAAATAATAGCTAGTACTTATATGGCACTTTGAAGTATATGCTATCTCATGTTTGTTAATCATGATGATGATAAAGTTGGTAGTGTTTTTGTTTATAATCAAATGAGGAAAGGGCAGCTAGATGGCACAGTGGAGAGAGCACCAGCCCTGGAGTCAGGAGGACCCAAGTTCAAATGTGGCTTCAGACATTTAATACTCACTAGCTGTGTGACCTTGGGCCAAGTCACTTAACTCAATTTCTTCACCAAAAAAAAAAGAAAAAAAAAAAAGCAAATTGATCATAATGAGGAAGAAAGGAGACTATATAGTTGCATGAGAAGAACCAGAGAGGGAAGACAGTAATATAACATCTTGACTAACTATTAATTTATTAAATACCATGGATAGGAACACATATTACTGGGATTTTGACATATAGATGCTTACACAGACCAATTAAGTTTTGTATCTCCAATTGCATTCTGACATCTTAAACTCAACATGTTCAAAAGTGAACTCATTGTTGTTCGAAACTCTCCTCTCTTCCTAACTTCCTCATTACTGTTGAGCACACTATCACCCTTCCTCCTAGCCACCTAAGCTCAAAAATTTAGTGTCGTTCTACATTTTCATGCCATTGCCACCACTCCAATCTGTTGCCAAAGCCTATGGATTATATCCTCAAGAAGTTTCATACGTGTCCTCTTCTCTCTTCTTACACTGAATGACCTTGGTGCAGACCTTCCTCCCCTTCCACCTGGACTCCTGCAATAGCTGCTGATGGATTGCCTTGCCTCAAGTCTGCTCCCATTTAAAATGATACTAAATAAGAGGCATTTCCATCTGTTCTGTATGCACTTTAAAGAGCAAGAGGACATCCCCATTTGACTGGCAGTACAAGTCTTCTATCTGTACTGTCTCCCCAGCAGAATGTGAGCTCCTTCAGAGCAGAGGCTATTATATTCTCTTACTGCATTTCCAATATTAGGACAATGTTTTGTATACACTAAGTATTCAATAAATGCTGTATTTGCTCACTCATTCATCCAAAACCAGTTCATCTTCTACTAGGTCATAAAAGTGGATCTTCCTAAAAATGCAGCACAAGTCTGACTCAATAAATTCCAATGGCTCCTAATTACCTCTAGAATTACACAGAAAAATCTTCTGGCTTTTAAAGCCTTTTCCACCTTTTCAGTCTCCTTACACCTTACTCTCTCCAAGTACTCTGCTACTAATGTCTCTGGCCCTTTTGCTATTCCACTCACAAGACACTTTTTCTTTCTTTCTTTTTTTGAATATTTAAAATTTTTATTTAGTATTTTATTTCCCCCTAGCTACATTTAAATATAATTTTTAAAAATAGCTTTTTATTTACAAGTTATATGCATGGATAATTTTACAGCATTGACAATTGCCAAACCTTTTGTACAAGATACTTTTTCTGCACCTTCCACCATTTTCACTGGCTGTGTCCCACACCTTGAATGCTCTCCCTCCTCATCTATATTTCCTGGTTTCCTTTATTTCTCAGCTAAAATGACAATTTCTACAAGAAGACTTTTCTATTCTCCCTTAATGCTAATGTCTTATCACTGAGCTAACTTCTAGGTTACCTGGCATATAAACTGTCTGTATGCAGTGCTTTGCATGCTGTCTCCCTACCAGATTGTGACCTCCTGGAGAGAAGGACTGTTTTTGCCTTTCTTTGTTTCCCCAGTGCTTAGTCCAGCACCGGCACATTATAAGTCCTTAATAAACGCTGGTTGGCTGGGCTTGACTTCATTCCATTGCCTCCATTCTCCACTCACAATGACAAAAAGATGTTTAAAAGACTACTGAATCTTTTAACAGGGCTGTGATAATTGATTCTACTGTAATTTAATCCACTGTAACAACTCTGGATGTAGACAATCGTTTTGCCGATATATATATAGAGAAGCAGCAGACAACAGGTGGAGAACAGATGGTTTTTGTAGAAATGTCAAATAACAAAGACAGTGATGCAAAACTCAAAATATCACATGCCAGTCCCTGAGCTCATCCCATTGTCATAGTGACTCCTGGTATTCACAGGTTCATCACTCATTAGTTAATTTTCCTAACAATACATTAGATGAGGCAAAGGAAGCTATATGATTTGCAAGATGAGTTATGTGTATACAGGAAAAATAGAAGATACTCACCATGGGTAATATTTAACTCATTCCCTATGGCCAAGCTCCAGACTTTACCTCTCACACTTGGAGGAATACCTTGCCACCATAATTCTCTAGCTTTTCGAGAACACCACCTGGGCAAAAATGAAACATAAATCCAAACCTGTACTACTACAATGCCTTTATGGTACTTTACAGACTTACATGCTGTTACTAAAAATAAACACATCAGCTACAGGGCAAGAGAATGGGGTTAATATATCTAAATATGGATGGAATTAATAAAACTCCACTTTGTGATTTTTAACTGACGGTAGAATGATTTGGCCTGTTGTTTTCAGTCCAACTCATCATTCAGTCCAACATTCATTCACCCAGTGATATGATTAGCACAGGCTTAATATTTGTTCTTAACCAGCCTGTGAACACAAAGTACATCAACCAAAAGTACCGTCTGAACAACTCTGAAGTAGCTCTAGTATTGTACATGATTATGGCCCACCGAAAATAATCCTGGTGTTCTACAAAAAACCTTTTATCCCATCTGCATGCAAAAAATCATGCAAATACTTTAAAATATCTCAACACACTTTCATGTGTATGGAAATGCAAAACAAGACAGAGAGGTAAGAATGGACAGGGGTCTTAGTTTCTTCCTCTGGCAAATGAAAGGGCTGGACAAGATGGCCTCTGAGGAATCTTCTACATCTAATATCCTATAATTATTATATATTCACAGATAAAGAAATTTGGGATCAGTAAGTGACTTGTGCAAGATAATACAACTCGAAAGTAATAGAATCAGGAAGAAAATGTTAAGCATTTGGATTCCTAACACAGGATTCTTTCCTTTTTCACCCCCTGACAGTCACAATTCTGATGACAAATTAGAAAGTGGAATCACAAGTCCAACATGACCCAAGTAATAATAAAACTGGTACTTGAATCCAGATTTTCCGACTCCAAATGCAATGTTATTTCCATTGTACCATGAATGAATGCAATAGGCTTGTTAATAATACATTACATATAGCACATGACCTAAAAACAGAAACCAATTCTATTAAAAATTAATGGATGTGCATAGCTTACATTCAATAAGTAACAATTAAAAGGTATTCAATTAAAAATATGACCTGATGAAACTATCTCCAAAGAAATGATTTTAAATTATACAGCGATTTCTTTTCTTACATTGTTTCCCAGTTGGGTAAAATTTCATTGTTCCAGACCAAGACAGCATTTCCAATGCTTTCTTCCAAACGACATCTCTCTTCCTGTTGTTTTTTCCTCCTCTGTGCTTCTTTAAGCTCTAATTTTTTAAAAAAGAAAAATAAACATTAACTGATAACTATCAGACAATACAATTCCAAAAATTATACTGCTATAAAATATGTGCAAGAAAGTCAGAATTGATCAGCTATCCCAAAAATATACTTGAATATTACTAATAATCAATATTAATTAAAAAACTGTGCATTTATTGTATTGTCTCTACATGATAAATATCTAGAGTCAGCGAGCGTTCTTTCATGTCAGACTCTTTGAAGCAGTTCTTTAAAGGATTTTCTGCCTAGACAGTTAGCAGTAGAAGGAACTTTAGAAGATTATCCTGCTGAAATTCCTCATTTTATACAATGAAAGAAACTGAGGTCCAGAAAGGCCTAAATCATATATGCAAAATGACACCACTGAACAATGGCAGCACAGAAACCAAAGTAGTGACAAGCCCTAACTTGTATAAATTTAAGAAGATATAATAATGTGACAAATCCTAATTGTAGAAAGAAAGAATGGAAGGAGAAAATAAAAGTGAGAGTAGGGCCTGTTAGAAGGTTATTGTAGTAACTCACACATACAGTGACAAAGGATTGTACTACTGTGGCATTAGTGGAGAAAGAAAGACGGATCAATCAAGAAAGGCAGAACTGACAGGATTTGCTAAATGATTGGCTGAGAGGTAAGGGAGATCCAAAGCCAAAAATAATTGAGATTTTAATATAACATAATTAGAATAACAAACTGTGATAAATAACATAATTAGAATAACAAATTGTGATGAATATAAATATTCAACAAACATTAAGTACTAGATATTCAACAGATAAATGAATACAGATTAACTAAACTTTACATCTACTTCAGGCTCCCACATACCATGCTCTGCACAGATTATAAGCTTAATAAATGTTTGCTGAATAAATAGATGACTTCAATCATGCAAAAGGAAAATATGTACCCAAAGACAGAGGCAAATAGACACGAAAATGGGACATGAAGGGATTAAATTATAAATCATTTCAAACATCTGTAGACTGCAGTTTCTTTTAATTAGTTGTAAGTACAAATTTAGTTGGAAATGTTATTCTTTAAAATTAGGCTCATAACATTTTTTTTTAAAAGAAGGCAATTATAAGAAGGAAATTTTCCATCTAAAATTTCACAGAATAAAATTATTAAAATACATATATGTCACCAAGGCATAACTTTCTAGACTCCAAAACATAAAAAGGAAAGATCTAAATACATTATCAATAATGAATGTCTACCTCTTTTTTTGGCCTGAACCACCATTTCTTCGTATTGTTGCCTATGTTTCTGAGCTTCTTCAGCTGGTTTTGCGGGAAGGTTTCTAGAGAGAAAAGAAAGGACTTTCCACCATCATAACTTGTAAATTCAAATTGTAAGAGCCAGGAAGAGAAGGGAGAGGTGTTGAACTAAAAAGCAATAATCCCTAAAAGATGAAAAATTTAAAAAGCTACAATCTATCTATATTTTCAAAACAAAAGGGGTATCTTACCTTTTATTAAAAAAATCTTAATTTGGCCTTGCAAAAAAAGTTTGTGTTTTGAGCAATTGCCGATCTTAATCCCAATATTTTACCTGATCCTTTTTAAATCTGTAAAATCTGATACTATATATTTCACACCTGTGAGCCAAATAAATAAATAAATAGATAGAAAGATAGATATAAGTAAAGCAAGGCAAAACAACTTTTTCATTTGAAGGTAAACTCTTCCAGAGCTTTTAGCTAAAAGGTAAATTTTAAAATTATTTATTATTTATTTATAATGCATGCCACTATAGTCAAGACATGTGTGACATCTGATTTATTTCATTTCAGGAAAGGAGAAAAAAAAAAGTTTACTAAGTATATTCCAGTTTATTCTACCATTTAGCCTGCTTCAAGGCATTCTGTATTACAAGTGTTTAAATTATTTAGAAGAATTAGAATCCTCTACATGAGTAGAAAAGAGCAACTCATCCTCCTTAGCAAATGATGTACTGTGTGCAGTGCTACAATTTGCTTTACTGATGGTTCATATTGTTATCACTAAAAATTTTTATGATTTAAAAAAAATCACCTACCAAAATCTAATGAGAATATTAATCCATTAAATTTCTTAATTCAAAACACATTATTAATACATTTATGGTTTCATTATATTTAAAAAGACAATTTGGATGCTTTAAGTGGAAGCAAATGTCAAGATGAGCCATCAATAAAAATGCATAGTAAAAAAATAGTAAAGTTGAAATATCTAATAACTGCTTGAATATAATTTGTAAGCCACCAGCAACTACTCACATTTATATAATGACTTTGTCAAGAGCATTAAATAAAATATCAAAAAACCAAATAGTTATCAGGGATCATTTAATGCAACCCTTTCATTTTGTAGATAAGAAAACTGAATCTCAAAAATGTGGGAATTTACTCAATATAACAATAAATTAATAATAAGTAGAAGAGACAATCTAGGTTTGCAGAATCCTGCAAGGTGCTTCCCATTCTACTGTGGAAGCTAGCTGAAGGAGTAAATTATATGTCTCTGTTCCCCAGAGTTACAGAGCTGAAGGGTCTGTAAGCTTAAATCCTAGGATCATGTCAAATGTACTTTTTTTTTTTTTTTTAACTATTATAAATTCTTTATGTAATAAAAATAAATATTGTAGGGTAGTTTTCAAAAACCATTCTTGTTACACAGTTTCCATAATTATAGAACACATTTTTAAGCAAGAGCAAACCTCAAACTTTTGTTTGGGGGAGGTTGCCAATGGCTTATACCAGGAGTCCTCAAACTACGGCCAGTGGCCAGATGCAGCAGCTGAGGATATTTATCCCCTCACCCAGGGCTTTGAAGTTTCTTTATTTAAAGGCCCACAAAACAAGGTTTTTGTTTTTACTATAGTCCAGCCCTCCAACAGTCTGAAGGACAATGAACTGGCCCCCTATTTAAAAAGTTTGAGGACCCCTGCTTTTACTATGGTTTCCTTTACAAAACATACTATTTAGCTTATTCATAAAGAGAAATACATAATCTCAGTAAGACTTACGCTGGTCTATCTTCTAGGATAAGAGCAGTAGTGGAAAGTGGTTCAAAATCAAGATTTTTCCTCACATTCTGCTTAGGAGAAAGAGGTTTGTGAGGTCTTCCAGCTTCTTCTTCATATTCCTATATAAAAGATAAAAGCAATTAAAGAATATTGGCAAACCTAGGTGCAATATGATTATTCTCATTGAAGGAAATTAAGTTGTTATTGAAATCATTTTGTTCATTATTAAAGTCTTTTAAACCAACCAAGTTATGGTACAATGAAAACTTGATATTGCCTAGCAAGAAATAAAATGCTTTACAAATAAGAAAGCTAGAGTTAAAGATTTCCAAGAAAGTCCATCAAGTAGGAGAATTCTTTATGATTGGTTACCTACAAACTACTATATAGTCTTTGTAAACTCAGTGGATCAGGTATGGCCTTTTGGCCATACCATACCCACTACACTGTTGAAAGAGATAGATAGGAGGGTTTAGAGCACATTCAAAAGAGCTCTAAGAAATCACATCCCTCATTGACTTTGGCTAAAAATTAAGAATAGGGTGCAAGCTACCCCCAGAAGCAAAAGGGATTACACAAATTCTTTGAAGCAAAGAAAACACTTTAATATGTGTATAGAATAACAAGAGCCTCTGTTATCAAATTAATGAATTGTTCAATGAATTACAGTAAACGCAAATATCATCATAAAGCCAGATAGAATTTCAAATGAGAATAAGGAGGACAGCTAGAACTAAAAACAAAAACAAACAAACAAAAAAAAAAACTGCTCTTTTTTGTGCATCTTTAATTCACAGAAATATGTGCAAAATCCCAGAGTAGGAGATGAGGAAAAGAGGGAGGTAAGATAAAGTACCTATACTCCTTATCTCCTTGTTGGAGAGGCAAGCCAAATAGGAATAAAACTAAGTAATAATTCAAGATTTAAGTAACACTTCCCAACAACAGCATAGATGCCACAAGGAATGATTTAAATAAATGACCTCTGTATCCTTTCCAATTACAAGTATACAATTTAGTATCCAAAACATTTTTCAGATCAATCTGATTGTGAATTAATTTTTTTTTAGTCCAAAAACTGGGAGTCAAAATGGAAAAGGAAGGAATACCAACCATTCACATTCTCATTTCACCTTTACAGCAATCTTGGTTGACAGGTCATAAAAATATCATTTACCTCTACTTTGTATATGGGGAAAGATGATTAGAGATTTAAAATGATTTGCCCAAGGACACATGGACAGTAAAAACCTAAGCTAGGATTCCAATCCACGTTTTTTGATTCTAATTGTATCATTCATTTCATTACTCAGGCTTCTCAGACAAAGACAAAATATTTTTTAAAGTACCAAAGTTCCAGTCAAGTAGAGAGTACCATTACTGCCACCCCTCCTTTTCCCCTCCCATCACCCCCAAAATACTAGAAAAGGAGACTATTATTATGGAGAAAGGTGATGCAACAGATTGATGCAGTCAGAACAGGCTTCCTTTATGAAATGAACTCAATAGGAGCATGAAAAATTACTTCCCAGCCACATATTTTCCATATAGCTAAACCCTAAAATATAAACCCAAAAGGCTGAATTTTGACTATTAGGGAATCCTTAGATCTACAGTTCCTTAACTCTCCTACTCAGTAGAAATTCAGGCATTTCAATCATAGATCTTAGATAATAAAAATTAGAATTACAAAAGCAAATCAAACTTTTAAAATCACCGGGGTCAACCTCCTCTTTTAAAACACTCAGATGAAGTGTCAGCAGATTTGCAGATGAAGTCAGCAAGCACTTAGTAAGCACCTACTATGCGTCACACCCCTGTGAAGTGCTGGAGAGCCAGAAAAGGCCAAGCTGAGTACTCTCCGGGGACTGGGTAAAGAAAGCAAGTAGGGTCCCCCCTTTAGAGAGGAGGAGCCTAGGGGCCTGTCCAGTGCCCCCATCTTAGTTGTATCCCTACCCCAGCAGGAGTTCTCAGAGTGTCCTGGCCCTTGGGGCAGCCTCGGAGGAGACCCCACTCTGTAAAGTCCACATTGTCAAGTCCAGTGAGAGGGAAGGTGCAGCCCCCTCTGGACACTTGAACCTTGGCCTACCATCCATTATTCCACAGAGAAAGACTTTCATCTTTGACCCTTGGCCTCTTCTTCACTTGACCTAGTTCAATGGCACAGCAAGAAACAAAATCTAAATATATTTTCCATTTATACTCTTAGGGCTAGATTATCTAATTTGCAATAAAATACACATCCTAGCAAAATAAAGGCACCAATAATTAGAATTGTTAATTATTCAAAATCAATATAATGTGACTCAGCTTGTCAATAATAATCAGCATATAAAGTAGACCTTTATTCACTAAAGTCTTCAGGCATCGGGTTCCTCTTCATTATATTTCAGACATCTGGATTGTTTCTACTTTCCCTCTTTCCCATTTCCATCCTACCTATCCTTAAAGATAGAGTTCAAATGCCCCAACCTTCCCGGATACCTCCTCTTCCTTCTCCAAGTCAACAATGATTCATCCTTCACCAGATTTCTTATAATTTTGTGTTCTTCTTAAATCATCGGGTTTGGAGCTGGAGGGGACTTCAGGAGAGGAAAGGGACCAAGGCACATGAAGTGGCTTCCCTTCCCTCCGGTCTCTAAATCCAGTGGTTTTTACATGAGTCACTGTCAGACTTCTCTCTGTGCATGTTTTATCTCTCATTCTCTTAGATGGAGCTCCTGAAGGGCAAAGACTATTTTAAATTTAGCACAATTCTCTCACAGTGAGAGGCAGTGTGGCCTAATGGCAGAGAGCAACCTTAGAATTACAAAGATCTGGTTCAAGTCCTGTCAATTACACTTGCATGAGCCTGAGCTCATTGGTTTAACTCCCAGGTCTACACACATAATTTTGTCTTTGCACTGATCCAAGAAGCTCCACGGCAGGAGCTCCCAATACTAATGGAATCCCAGGTCCTATAAAATAAAACCTCACAGTAACCTAGTGCACAGTTAATAAGTTGGTCACTAGGTGGGGGGGAGGGATCAAGCACTTAGGACTGCCATAACCACAAAATAGAGAGAGCAGCTTCAAAACAGAGAAGGCAGTTGATAGAAGCCTGGAGCTAGCTGTTCAAAGGGAAAACTGATATTAAGTATAGCATGAAAGGGATAAACCTGTCAAAATGGTCCCCATGTGCAACATGGTTAAAAGTGGTCTGTGGCACTGGGACCCTACAATTATCAGTGGTAGACAGTAAGTAGAAGAGCCAATCAAGTGATCCCTAAAATTCTGTATAAATGTAGTATTGTAAGCTAATCTCAGGACAGCTACATCACATATATAATTATTCCCATGGGCCAATGGGAATCTCCATCATGGGCAATGCACAGTCAGAGCCTCTTTATATCAAGGCCCAGAGCCTTTGCCAGGAGCAGATGAACTCAACTGTTGTCATGCATACATGATGAACAGTTCCAGGACTTTGTGGTATCTGCCTTTGCTCTCAAGAGGATGACAGCTATTGACCCACTCAGGCCCTGTGATATCTGAAGGAGTATAAAGCAACCAACTATCAAATGTAAACCTACCTTGGAGCTAACCCCATCTTGCAGAAACCTCTTGGCTGTCTCTTTTATATTTCCAGTCCAGTTCATTCTAGCTGTCTACCCACTCAATCAACAATCTCAGTGCAATATCTTAATCCATCTGTTTTGGGGTTTTTCTATTTCCCATGGAGATTAGGAAGACAACCCTCAATTCTGTCAGGTTTGACTGCCTGACTAAAGGAGAAGGAGAGAGGTGATCCTGATTATAGAGAATAATCCCCCAAATTCCCTTCACCCACTGGGACAATGATCCTGTTTGAAGGTCTGTCTTTGAAAGTCTTCTTTAACCTCTTCACCTGATTTCCTGTAAGAGAAAATGATTAAATCGACCTCTTCCCTCTCTCTGCCCAAATTTGTATTCTGCTGGTTCCATGATATAGTTTGAGACTCTTAAATTCTCTGGAATAACTCCATTCCACCTCTATTTAGAAGAATGGCAAGAGTTTTGAAATGTCTAGATGTGTCAGAAATGGGCATATTTCTCTGTCAAGTACAGAAAATCTAGAATTTGGCCTTTATTCTCTCCACCTCCTACAGGAGGCCTCTCCTGATCCCTCATCTGCCAGTACCCAACCCTGACCCACAAGACTGAAGTGATTTTATATAATCTTAAACAAGCACGTGCTGTCCCCCCCTCTCCCCTTCTAGCACAAAAGCTCTTTTTCATTTCAAAAGGGACCATTTCATTCATTCACTGTTTCAAATTTCATTTATATGTCTTTGCACTCCCAGTGTCTAGTAAAGTGCCTAACCTATAACAGATGCCTGGTAAATGCTTGCTGATTAATTTTTTTTTTTTAAACAAATGAATGAAAGAAATCCTTATGATGCAGTGTTGCCTTGAAATTCCTCTCTCAAAGGAAGGGAAATAGGATGAAGGAAATTTCAAGCATAAGAACACCAGTATGGAAGTGGGAAAGCAGAGTTTATATAAGGAGCCACAGGATTATAAGGCATCAAAGCTTATAGGAAAGTTTGAAAATCAGACTAAAACTGTAAACTGATTAAACACATAACAGGAAGCAGGTGAAAGATTCTGAGTAGAAAACATGGTCCAATCTAAGCATGAGAAAGATTCCCCTGGCAGCATTGTTAATGTTGGACTGCAGGAAGAATGGAGGCTTGCTGACCTAGCTGGTCTACTGCAATAATCTTTGTAAGGAGTAATGAGGAGGTAGTGAGACATGTATGCAAGGTACTACAAAAAGAAATGGAATAGGTAACTGACTGAACATGGGAAATAAAGGGAGAAAAGTCAGATAACACCTGAAGACTAGGTGGATGGGTTATCACTTACATAAATAAATTGAAAGAAGAAAAAGTTAAATGAACTAAATAAAATGAGCTGAGTTTGAGATATTTAAAGTACTAGTAAAAATCCAAGTGAAAATGACCTTAACAACTGAAGACACAGCTCTGAAGCTTAGAAGAGAGGTGTTTGTTTTTCAGTCATTCCTTCATTTGGAGCTTTCTTGGCAGAGACACTGGAAAAGTTGCCATTTCCTTTTCCATGTCATTTTATAAATAAGGAAACTGAAGCCAACAAGATTAAGTGACTTGCTCAGAATCACATAGCTAGTAAGTAAAGGAGACTGGATTTGAACTCAAGAAAAGGAATTTCCCTGAGGAATTGCTGGGCCCAGTACTCTAATGTACCACCTCACTGTCCCAGAAGAGCAGCTGTCCTTTACAAAAATGATAATTAAAGCTTTAGCAATACTAGCCTAATCTATATTAGGCTGCCAAGAGTAAGGTGGAAAAAGAAGAGGCTGCCAATAGCACTTTGGGGGATCATCCACATTTAGGGGAAAGGGAAAAGGAATACAAGCAAGAGACCAGTCAGGTCTCATTACACACAACCAGACCAGATAATCTCTGGACTCCTGAGAATCAGGAAGAGGCAATGCCACTGAAGCCAGGGAGATGGCACAGAGTAAAGGAAGAGCGGGTAGCCAGCTGTGTCAAATGCTATAGAAAAGGCTTTAGAGGAGGACCTCGGGTTTGACAGCTCAGAAATCATTTGTTACCTCAAAAAAGAACAGTTTCAGTACACTGGTAAAAATGGAAGCCAAAATGCAAGTGGAGATAATAGCAAGTAGGCCTTCCCTTTCAGGAAATTTAGCAGTGAAATTAAAAAAAAAGAAATAGAAAGATAATCTCAGAGACAGCATGATCAAAAGAAGGTTGGTTGTTTTGTTTTATTTAAAAATAGAAAGGTCTGAGGTTAGGCAGGCTCTCTAACCTGAATACCTTCATTCTATTTCAAAACTCCGGAGAACATATCTTCTCCCTCCTCCCTTTCTCAATTCCACACTCATTTTCCAGAGCCTGTCTCAACTACAATATCCTCAAACAACAGGAAATAAAATCAAAATTGGTTGAGGCAAGGAAGAAGTCACATTACAAGTGGCTTAAAGCTGAGTAGACAGTTAGAAGTGGAAATACTGACTAAAGGCTACTTTTTCCAAGTGTGCTAATAAAGAAAAAGAAATGAGACAGTAGCTGGATGGTTATAAGAAAGGTCAAGTAAAGACTGTTTGGTTTTTTTAAACATATATTCACAATTCACTTCTCAAACTCAGTGAAACAATTTATATAGAATTATCATTAATATAACAACATTATGGCAAACCTTTACACAGAGAGATTCTCAAAAGTATAAGATCGCATGACCCTGGGCAAGTCACAATCCCAATTGCCTCAGAAAAAAAAAAAGTACAAGATTATTATACAGCACTAGAGCTATCACAAAACAATTTTTAAACCCAAGTCAGAGACTCTAAATGTATACCTTAGATTCTAATACTCTTTAATTAAATCAAAGACTAATTCCTATTATTGTGTATATGCTATTATATTATGCTGATGTTTTGACCTTGCTCAAAATTATTTTTTCCCACAAATATTCAAGGTTATCACCAAGTCAATTTGATGAGCCTGAAACTAATCTCTAAAATATTGTTTTTGCTAATTAGCCACCATCTATATGAATGATCAGCCAGTGATTAAGAATTGACTTTCAGTTGTAAATGATTCTTATTAAAAGTAACAAATATAACTAATATGCTTCTGTGCTAATAAAAAATACCCTATAGGTTGTTTAATGAGTTAACAAACAAAAAATTGAATACTTATTATGTGTTTGCCCTTATTTTAGGTATTGTGAGATAATAAAGACCAAATAAAAAATGAAAAAAATAGTTTCTGTCCTTGAGGAGTTTTTAGCATATTTAAAAAGCATAAATTGAAAGGAAGACAACAATAAAAACTGTTAAATAAAATGGTTCATTTTCTAAGTGCTATAAGGGTTGAGAGAGAGAAAGACAGAAGGGGGGGTGGGGGAGGGGAAAGAGAGAAAGAAGGAGGGAGAGAGAAAAAGGGAGAAAGAAAGTCATTGTTAATTGGTGCTATACCTAGAAGGGTGAACAGGATTTGGACAGTAGAATGGAGAAGACAATGGCTTCAGGCAAGAAGAACATGGAGAGTGAGTGCATGAAACTATTCACAGTAAAGATAAATGATTTGGGGGAAAAAACATGTAAACTTCACAAAATTTAAAAGTAAAAATAATGCTAATGCACAGAGAATATTTTTTTATCAAGTTTCACAAACTTACTTTGTTCAATAGAGAACCTTCCAAGGCAGAATGGGATGGCAGAAAGAAAACTGATTGGATTTGGGGTTCAAAGGAGAGAATTTGCTACTCGGCACCTATATGAAAACTCTGGGTTAATTATGATTGAATTTGATTATTTATTTATTTATTTTTTTAATTTAATAGCCTTTTATTTACAGGATATATACATGGGTAACTTTACAGCATTAACAATTGCCAAACCTCTTGTTCCAATTTTTCACCTCTTACCCCCCCCCACCTCCTCCCCTAAATGGCAGGATGACCAGTAGATGTTAAATAATTTGATTATTTCTTGATTATTTTTGAGTCCTATGATCTTATATTGTAGGGCCAAGATACCAACACCACTTGGGGTGTGTCATGCTGTTAAGCATTTAAGAGGAAGGATCTTATGGTTTGCTGTAGAATGTTAAGAATAAAGAGAAATATTTTATGCTTCTAAATTTATAACTAGAAGATAAAAGAAGATAAAAAGTATGCTATCCAAAAGGCAGTTAGAAGTAAACAGGGAAAAAAGGGAGGGAAGAACAGGAGATAAAAGAAAATTATGGTGACAATAATAGACTAGAGTTTCAACTGTGATACATGGAAAGAATCCTAAAAATCTAATTATTTTAATCATAATTAATTTTGGCTTCCTTTGTAAACTCCTGGTTTTGCAAGAATCTGTCTTAAGTTAAAAAAAAAAAAAAAAAGGAAATCTTAATTAGCACCTATGGCATTTAGACTAAAGTTAAATTAATGCTTATTTTTGGCTAAGTCATCCGTAATATAAAAACTGAATATTAAAATACCTTAATGAGGCATAAAGATATCTTTGGAATAAACTGTACTAAAATATGGGAGACAGTATACATGACACCTATTAAAAGGTTTAGTTGGAAAAAAAAAAGTCACTGACCCTGGAGCTACTATGCTGAAGAAGGGAAGCTTTTTGTCATCTAATATTAAGAAATTCTTTTTTCAAAATGCTTTATTTCAGTAGAACCCATTTTCTAGTTCAACATTCTGTCATTTATTTTTTTAAAATTACATTTATTTGGTAAAAGTGGTTTCAGAGTCCACAGACTTTTTTCTTTCCATTTTATTGGCCAAAAAAGTCCACAGAACCCTAATGAATGACTTCTGAAGCCAACTGGAATTACTACTGAGGCTTCATTTTTACAATAAGCAGCAAGCACCAGAACATGGGAGTGGCTCGATGTTAAATAGCTCAAGCTGCAAGAATTTTTTTAGCGTGTTCATATGACTATAAACAGCCAGTGTTTATATACCAATGAATATTTCCAAAAGGGTATTCACTAGGCTGGAAAAAATTGAAGGGAAAGAGAAGAAGGAAGAGAGCATGAAATCTTTTTTTTAAATCCAAGATATAATCAAATCAACAAGCACTCATTAAAAATGCCTACTATGTGCCAAGCATTATGCTAGGCACAGTGAAGCTCCAAATACAAAGAATGAAACAATCTCTACTCTCAAGGAGCAACCTCAGGCAAAACAAAGAGTATACTCTTTAAGAACCCAGGCATATACTAAACTTGGGACATTACAGGTCACTCTGCATCAAATATTTTTACACTGTATGAAATTTTAAAATAAATCCTGGGTTTCCATACAAGTCATCCAGCTTCTTTACCTTGCTTAAAGCCAAAAGGAAAAATGCAAGAATAGCACAAAGACTTCACCAATTCAACACACACCTATAAAGTCTCTCTATCTATATGAAGCAAATAAGATACAAACCTTATGACACTCCTTAATTACGTGTATAACCCATTTATGTCTGGAAATATTTTAAATTTAAAGTAACATGAAAAATAGATGAAACTCACTGTACAATTAAATGAACTCGGCCCTTTATTTTTAACATGAAAGAATTCGTAGGGAAAAAAACACATTTTGTCAATTTTCTATACATACAAGCTTTAATTTGGGTTTTAAATAATGTCACCTAAGATACAGGGCAGGCACTTGACAAAATGTACCAAGACAAAAAAAAAAAATGTAGATTTTACAGTGGAGATGGAAAATCTAAGTCTAGATCAACAGAAACCAGACTATTTAGGATGTATAAAACAAGAAAGTTCTGGTCCAACAGCTCCACTTTCTGCTCAGACAGAAAGCTTCTATACCGTAGCAGACAGATCAATGAACAGCCCAGCTGGGTACAAAGAGAAAATGTCCTCTGGCTCTACACAAAGGACTCTGCAGCCGGCCTCCCAGGTAAGCAAATGGGCATGGACGACGATGCCCCATGCAGGTGGCCCCGGGCAGAAGCCTGCTGCACACCCACACTGGAGGCATCATGCTGGGCAGCGCTGCTCACCATGAAAGCTGCGGGTCCTCAGCGATCCTCGGGCTGTACCTCCATGGCCCCCCGCATCACGTCAGGCGCTCACCCCGTCACCATCCTCACCAGGCCAGCTGCACTCACTCAGGGAATGCCGAACACCCTGGTCCTCCAGCTCTGGGGCTGCTGAGCCTCCCTCCCCTGATCTCTGCTTTCCTGCCAGAATCAGAGCAGTCTGCATGCAACTGAATGTGCTCTCCAGCTTAGAGAAAGCAGGCGAGCTGCAGCAGTCACATTAATCATCTGCAGAGGCAACACATCCAATCAGTTCTCTCTATTTTCTTCTATTATGCCTTAACATGACAAGCCGGGAACAAAGGAGGAGGACCCATCCCAGAGAATGAGTTGTCACCTTTAGAATGCATTACACAAATGTCCACGTGATTAGTGGAATTTTCCTTAATGACTAAAAATTTCAGTGTTGAGTCCCAATAATAAATCAGAATGATGCTTTAAGACAAAGTAACACACTGGAGTTTGTTTTCTAATCCAGATGTTCATAAATCTTCATTGTCACTACACTGAGGCAAGGTACAACTAGTGAAATAGAACTACATCTTAGAATGGTTTCCATTTTGTGCTAAATGACTATCTGTGGCTATCAGAAACTTAAGGATTCCACATTTGACAATTTTCTGGAAAGCAGATGTACTATCGGGAAGATTTACTTCATCCTGGGACTAGCTATCACAGAAAAACGACAGCAGAGAAATCTGTTGTTTTTTCACAGCAAAAAATACTATCCAGCCTTATGGTACAATCATTCATAGTGACTTTATTTTCTTACAGTCATCAGATTAGTAAAACCGTCTTAGGGGAACTGCAGATTGAAAATCTTATCTCTTTAGCCCTAGATTTTCTTATCTACCAATAAGAGATTTAGACTGAGGAGATACCATCTCTTTTTAAGCAAAGAATGATCATTTGTTATGGAAATACTATTCAAGATGCAGGTGAACTAGAAGACCTCTGAGATCTCTTTCAGGTTCAGTGTCCAAAAACATGACTAATATTCAAATTTCATTTTAAAAAAGATTCTACAACCTAACTAAAGCCATACAACTAGCAACTAGAGACTGAAAAGGAACAGGATTCCAATGAGTTTGACCATACTGCCTCTCTGCATTTAGTTACTCAGTTAAAAATACAGAGCAAACACACCAAGATATTATCAACTGATTTATGAATTTGTATAACCATTGTAAAAAGTAATTTGGAATTATACAAATAAAATGGCCAAAGGTTTGACCCAAGAACGTCAATGATAAAAGGAGACTCCATGAACACTAAAATATTTACAATAACTCTTTTAGTGGCAGAAAAGAACTGGAAACAAAGTAATATCCATCAATTGGGAAACAACTAAATTGTGGGACATGAATTTAATGGAATAATATTGTCATGAGTTATTAAGGGACATGACAAATGCAGAGAAGCATGGACTTACATGAACTGATGCAAAGTTAGAGAGCAAAACTATATATGACATCATTGTAAACAAAAAAAACAACTACCTCCCCCCAAAAAAAAATCAAAAATGAACATTATGAAATTATAAAGAATAAAATTAGTCCCACGAAAGAGATATGAGAAGACAACTCCCTCTGCTCTTTTGCAGGAATTGGGGAAAAAAGGTTTATAAATCTGACACACTGTATATAACCTCAAATTTTTTTCAGTGTTTTGATGAATTTTGTTGATTTGTTCGAATCTTTCTTATTTTCTTTTTTTTTTTTTAAGTCTTTAAATAATGGTCATCTGGAAGGTAGGAAAATAAGGTCATGGGGAAAATGTAAGCAATGTAAAAAACAAGTCATTAACAAACTGTTTTTAAAAATCTAGAGCCAGATATTAAAAAAGGGATAGAGGGAATAATGTGGCTCAAGAGTACAGTATACAAGGGAAAATTAACTCTTCCACATAGACAAATACTCAATGAAAATCAACTAAAATGCTGTGTCAACTGAAAGAGACAAAAAAATTGTAGATAAATATCAATGTATTTAAGTACAAAGAAATGCATTCAAATGAAAAATGACCCAAATTAGGTCTATTTGATTTCTGAACTGGCAATTATGATCCAAGAGAGAGGATCAGGAATCATTGCAAATTATTCTCTAAATACACTGATCTAACTGGTAAGAACAAAAAAGTCAACAAAACATTGGCCATTATTAGGAAAAATACTGGAAAAAAAAAACCAATAAAAAACTAGGAACTAAACTGTGAAAACCCACATATAGGACTAGGAAATGATCTCCTAACAGATAATACACCATGAAAAAAAGGTCTAAATGTAGCTAATAAAAATTATGGGCTTGGAATTTCAGAGCTGATCCAAGAGATCTAATCCAAATCCCTTTAGAAATAAGGAAACTGGAATCCAGAAAAAGAAAAAGACGTCTATAGAGGAAACAGAAGAGCAAGAACTAGGAAGGAAGAGTTAGAAACATCTACCCTATTTCCTCTAAAACACACAAATAGATACTAACAAATAACAATAGATGTCAGCACTGAGCCAGGGAGGCAAGAGGCAGGTGGTGAAGGAAAGTAAAAGAAGGGATTAGTATTGGGGGAATGAAAAATAGGGATAGGCTCATAAACTGCCAGTGATTTAAGTGCTAGTGTTTATTCTGTGCTCATGGTTAATATGGAATTATAGCTCATACTCTGATGTACAAATCTGAAGTCATGGCCAAATATAAATGCAGTTCAGAAAGGCACACATTTTAACGAATAAGATATCCTGAGTAATGGGGTCAAAAAACACAGAAATAGCATAAATAGAAGTTCTAGCATTAAGACTGAACAACAAGAGACAACCAGGCAAAGATCCTAAAAACCTCAAATGGGTCAAGACATCCCAACAAACAAGTCATCAAAACTCCTATAACAACCCTGACAAGGAAAGCAACCCTGTGCATTCTCAAACTTACAGAATTTAAATATGTCATTAAGTCACTGTTACAGTCAATATAGTCAAGGTGTAACAGTCTTAACAGGAAGCTCCTATCAGATTTGTCAATTTACTAGAACTCTAGGTAAAAGAATCTCATGCCAAATCCATGCCAAAGATAATTCTTAAAGACAATATATTTTTTCCTTAAAAAGTTTCATTCCATAAATTGTGGTATATGAATATTATGGAATATTATTGTTCTGTAAGAAATGACCAGCAGGATGATTTCAGAAAGGCCTGGAGAGGCTTACATGAACTCTGATGCCGAGTGAAATGATTCAGGGCCAGGAGATCATTAAATACCTCAACAACAATACTATATGATGATCAATTCTGATGGCTATGGTCCTCTTCAACAATGAGATGAACTAAATCAATTGCAATAGAGCAGTAATGAACTGAAGCAGCTACACCCAGCGAAACAACTCTGGGAGATGACTATGAACCACTACGTAGAATTCTTAATCCCTCTATTTTTGTCTGCCTGCATTTTTTTCATTTCCTTCACAGGTTAATTGTACACTATTTCAAAGTCCGATTCTTTTTGTACAGCAAAATAACTGTATGGAAATGTATACATATATTGTATTTAACTTATACTCTAACATATTTAACATGTCAACCTGCCGTCTGGGGGAAGGGGTGGAGGGAAGGAGAGGAAAAGTTGGAACAAAAGGTCTTGCAACTGTCAATGCTGAAAAATTACCCATGCATATATCTTGTACATAAAAAGCTATAAAAAAAAGTTTCATTCCAAAACTGAACAATGAATAGAATTGAACTAATTCATATTAATGAATAAGATACCATTCAAATTAGCTAAATTAGAATGGATAGCAGGAAAATAGTCCACAACATAAAAGATAATTTATCCAAGAATTATGAATCATCCTTTTCATGAATGTTGTGAAATAAATTATTTTGCTAATAAACCCACTTCAGGAAATTTTAGCAAGCATTGTAATCTAAGCATTAATGGAACTGCCAACATAAGGACGTCCACTATGAGAATCTACATAGGACCAGGATTGAATCCAGGCTTCAATACTTAAAAACAAGATGATCAGAGAAAGTCATTTTATTTCTTTGAAACCCAATTTTCTCATTTATAAATTAAGTTGACAGCAATACTTGCCTACTTACTTCACATGGCTATTTTGAGAAAAAAGTTTTAAGAGTACTACAACGATGTGAATTCTGTTTTGTATCTTAGAGTTATTAAAAATAAATCTTAAATTTTCAGGCTTGAAATGAGGCTTAAAAAGTCTTTTCTCTAATTTGACATGCTATTTAGATTATAATACTTGTTAGTTTTACATCTATTAAATAACTTCCACTTCAGTGATGGCCTATAATTTAATCACTACTTACTATGATAAAAGTTCTCTAGAGTTCTCTTACCTAAAAGTGTGTGTGTATCTAACTTATCTACAACCATGTTGTTTTTGCTGGAAACTGAGTGGATGCCCATCAATTGGAGAATGGCTGAATAAATTGTGCTGTACAAATGTTATGGAATATTATTGTTCTGTAAGAAATGACCAACAGGAGGATTTCAGAGAGGCCTGGAGAGACTTACATGAACTGATGCTGAGTGAAATAAGCAGGACCAGGAGATCATTATATATTTCAACAACAATACTATATGATGATTAATTCTGATGGACGAGGCCCTCTTCAACAATAAGATGAACTAAATCAGTTCTATTTGTTCACTAATGAATAGAACCAGCTACACTCAGAGAAAGAACTCTGGGAAATGAGGGTGAACCATTACATAGAATTCCCAATCCTTCTGTTTTTGTTCGCTTGCATTTTTGATTTCCTTCACAGGTTAATTGTACATTATTTCAAAGTCTGATTCTTCTTGTGCAGCAAAATAACTGTATGGATATGTATACATGTACAGCATGTATTGGTCTACCTGCCATCTGGGGGAGGGGCGGAGGGAAAGAGAGGGAAAACTGGAACAAAAGGTTTGGCAACTGTCAATGCTAAAAAAAATTACCCATGCATATATCTTGTAAATAAAAAGCTATATTAAAAAACAAAACAAAACAAAAATGTTGTTTTTGCTCCTTGAAGTCAAAGGCCAAATTAGCTTGCTTTATCCTGTGCCCCATACTATCATACAACTGAGAATTTAGAAAAGTCAACAAAACATTGGCCATTATAGTACTATACAACTGATAAATAAGTGTAACAAAATAAGCAAATCTACACACAATGGCCCTTATAAATATGTTACTTCCTACATTTCTAGTGCTATTTCTTCTCCTAATAATGCCTACAATCACACTAGCTTTTTAAAAAATTTGGTAACCATTGCACTGCTGATTCATTTTGCTTTTAGAATCCATTACAAATCCCAGATTTATGATTAGTAAAGTCCCTTCCTTTCTTCATCTTGGGGTCTAGCATAAATGTTCTGCTTATCTCTTATCTAGTGATTCAGAATTGCTAGCAGTCTAGGCACCAACTGTCCCTGCTGCTTCTCTTATTGGTCTTTCCCATATACCTCTTTGAATCCCTAATCTGCTCTGCCCTTCTCTTCCACTGCTTGGACCAAAACAATGAAAGACTAAAGTTGCTCTGCTGGAGTGCTTATTCCAGTCTTTTCTTCTGATTCACTCCTCTCCTAAGTCTATTCTTTAACCTCCTTATAATGTTGTATAGTCATTCCCATTCCTCCTTGCTCTCCAAGTTCATCACTCCTGGACAGGTCTCACTTTCCTACCTTCCAAGTGTCAGACTATAGAAAGCCAGGTCAACTGGAACTGATCTTTTTCACTTGCTTCTTTGTCCTATCCCTACTGAGGTCTTGCCAAACACCAAACTTAAGTTACCATCGTGTGCTTTTTTAAGTCCTACTAATATGTGGCCAAAAACTACTAGAAGAAATCACAAAATTACATTGACTGGATCCATACCCATTTATGCTCCCTGATGTCAACTGGATCTTCATATCTGTACTGTTATCCTTTCATCATGCTTCCTTTTTCAACACTTGAATAGACTACAACACAATAGCTGTTTCAAACCTCTTCTCTTCTCAAGCTATCTCCTCCTTCCTGTCCCTCTAACAGAGGACATTGTCTTCTGTTTTGCTGATAGAAGATCATCCATCATGAAATTCCTATTCTCAAACCTTTCTTTATACCTCAAACCCTCCCTTAACACCATCCCTCATTTTTTCCTCACTTATAGAGTCTCTGAAGAGGTGACCCTTCTTAGCAACGGCCAACAACTCCACCTATGTCTTTAAACCCTTCCCATCTCACAGTCTTTCCTATTCCAGTATGCATTCTTCCTTATCCATGAATTCAATCCCTACCACCTACAACTTCCTTAAAAAATTCTTCCATAATGGAAAATGCCATCCGCATTCAAAGAGATTGAATGTAGATTGAAGCATATTATCCTCTCCTTTTTGTTTGTTTGCCTTTTCTTGTTTTTTTTTTCCCCTTTTGGCCTGATTTTTCTTGCACATTACAAAGGTGAAAATATAATTAAAAGGATTGCACATATTTAACTTATATCACATTGCTTGCTGAGGAGGGTACTCAGAGAAGAAGGAAGAAAAATTTGGAACACAAAGTCTTAAAAATGAAAGTTGAAAACTACCTTTATGTGTATTTGAAAAAATAAAATACTGTTGAGAGAAAAAAAAAAAGCTTTCCATAATCACGCCCTAAAGCTATCTACAATTCTCTTTATCTTCTCTCTTTCAGCATTAAACTCTTAGAAAAAGCTATACACTCCCTATTTTTAAAAACTCATTCAACTGCAATAGTGTCCAATGGCCAATTAGTTTTCTGACTTTCCACTCACTTCTCAACCACTTACCATCTGATTTCCCAGCCTACCAATCAGCAAACTGGTCACAGCAAGGTTATTAATGAACTCTTAACTGCTAAATCAAATAATCTTTCCTCAGTCCTCAGAGTATTAAGATCAGAGGAGAACTTAAGAGTAACTTTGGTAGTGTGGTGTAAGAACCCTAGACTTAGCAATCAGAATACCTCATTATGAATCTCAGTTTCACCACTTACTTAGCATTGTAGTTGTGGACAAGATACAGCTTCTCTAAACTTCAGTTTTCTCTTCTGTGAAACAAGGGCATTACTATGTTCGTATGAATGAATGCCATTTCCCCAGATGTGGTTTGTATAAAATCTGAGTATAGCATGTAATCAGTATTATTTTTTGCTGCATATATCTATTTTTTCCCTTTCAAAGAGATTCTGTTTTAGCTAGGGGCCTATATATAGATCACTATTGTATTTACTATCACCCTATCTTGAATGCAAGCATTTTGAGAACTTGGTAAATGGCAAAATAATACAGAAATATGAACTATTTTTTTAAAATGTGCTCAAACTACATACTTTTAAATAGCCAGCTAGTGATTAAACTTTAGTTAATATATTCACACAAAAGGAAGCAAGGAATAGAAAAAACAAATTTCAATCTCAAAATTTGTTTTTCAGTAATGAAATGTTCATTGTGTACATACTAACATTACAAAGATAATAGTTAAGAAAAAACTTTAGAAAATTAAAACTATTGGAAAGTAGAATAGGTTGCTTCAAGAGGTATTTTATAGAACTTTTGCCACATAAACTTTATAGGGGTAAATAAATATATGAGTATATTCTCATTTCCTAGTTGTGGAACTAGGGTTCTAAAGTGAAAACACTTGTTCATAGTCACAAATCTTTTAAGTGTTGGAGCTGGGATATGAACCCAAGGCTCTAAACTCAGAGTAGAAAATTCTTTTCACAACACTAAGCTCCATAACAACTCCCATCTCTAAACGTGTTAAAGTTTGTAACACATATTTTACCAAGAGAAAAAAAAAAAATGAGGCTCAAAAATGGCTTGTGGCCACCCAGCCATTAAATAGCTGAACAAATATATGAAGGAATTCCAAATCAGTGGAGTTCCTCAAATGGAATATGAATCATCACATGTTGGGAAGAGGAGGTTCCTGCTTTAAGGAAGGAATTGAACATTCCCTTCCTACTCTCAAATTCTATCATACTGTGGTAATTTTATGCAGAATGGATTGCCAACAAAAGACCTTGGGAAGGGTTGAATTCAATACATTTCAAAAAGAGATACAAAATATAGGTGAAAGGATCTATCTACTCTTATTAGTTTTAAAACCAAAGATTTAATTCTTAAAATTATCATAAAAGTGCACTAGAAAGGTACAAAATAAAGTGCTAGAGAGGATGTCCACGCATCATTAGTAAGGAATGATTTAGGAATTAGACTAGCTCATAGAGATACTAAAAGATTCCATGGCATTTAATAAATATGAGAAAAGAGGTAAGGAAGGAATATGGTTTCTTTCTTTAAAAAAAATATATATATGTAAATATATATTCTTTAAAAAAAAATATATATATATATATATATATTATATGTACTAAATTGCCAAAAGGAAACAAAAAGAAGGAAAACTTCCTTTTTGTTTCTTAGAAACTATTTTACTATTATGTTACTTACCATTATGAAACCACAGGGTTCACTTTCAGACCGCACATTTTGATTCAAGGCTCAATAATGAGATCAACCATCTAAGGCCATGATCAACTAGAAACTCCATAAAAAAATCAGAAGTGCCTAACTTGAGAAAAAGTCATATTCTAAAAGTTTTGACTGGAACTCAGAAAAATCTTTTCCTATAGAAACATTATAATAAATGGTAATTATATTCCAAAACTAATATTTTTCTCTAAAATGTAATATTCTTTGGCAGCAGGTTTCTTTTCAGTTCACTAATCACCCCAAATGCAGCCAGGAGTTAATGTCCAAATCCTTTATTGTCTCGTTCAAAGTCTTGTCTCTTTTCCTGGGGCCCAGTTAGCTTTCTTAGAGGCCTATGTCTCTCCTTGGTTCAGAGAGCTCCTGCCACTAGTCCTTTGCCTCTGCTGGCTTCTGCCTCTACCTTCCTCCAAATGTCTCCAAATCCAAAGGTTTGTACTTCAGCCTCCAGTCACAACAAAGGTGGAAGATGGAATGAATCTGTCTCAGCCTCAAAAAGCTTCTAGTGCGCTTGTCCTTTCTGGCCCTGACATCACCTCCTTATATGTTCCACACTGAGTATACACCAATCATTATATCACTAGGAAACCATTATTTGTTGTAGGATTAAATCAATACTAAATTAGATTTAACCACTGTCTCCTCACTTCTACTTACTAAGCACCTTGTTTCAAGTTCTGGCCCATAACACAAAACCAGATCACAAAAGCTTAAAATATACTTTGGCTGAAGTACTATACATACTTTCAATTTAAAAGAAAACCCACATGCTCTAGTGCAGAACAGTATTTCAAAACACCCAAATAAGTAATAGTTCTATATTTTTTTCATGTGTAGTTCCTCCACTCTTTCATCACATCACACAGATAGCTCTGGGCTCTCAAAGATTGCTAGCAGAGAACTCATTTAAATCCTATACTCAAATGGAAAAGCTTTAAGTCCATGTCCAAAAAAGAACTGCATATGTGAGGGTACCATGAATCTTTAGCAACAGATGATCAGCATTATCCATACCCACAATGATCAAATTACTGAAATTCTCCTTTTACAGACCTTCTGAAATAATAAAAATAATAGGCTACTCAATAATGGTTTTAAAGACATAAAAAGAAGTCAATGGAAGCTTTGAAAGAATTCTGAAACCAGTTCTATGAATACAAGGGATAATAGGATCTGGCCAGCAAAGTACAAAGACAGGAGGAAGTCCTAAACCAAATCCATCTTGGGATACTGTGATGAGAGACAAATGCCAAGTGACAGCTTTGTCATCCACTACCCAATTCCAGGTCATAGATCCAGCATGTATATAAAAACTATACTTCATTAACAGCATACATTTAGGTAATGTTAAAGATACTTGTAGGAAAGATCCTTAAGATGAGCACAGAAGGTCATCTTCTTCTATCAAATTGGAGTCAGAAAACCTAAAGTTCAGTCTTTGTTCTGTTTTTCTGAACTTTATGACCTCTAAATTGTTATTTAATATTGTTACTTAAGCTTTCTGGAGCTAAAGAGGTCAGGCTTTTTGATCTTTAGGGTCTCTTCCAATTCAAAAATTCTTTCATTTTATTCTAGCACTAGGAAGTAAGAGAGGATAATGGAGTAAACACTAGACTCACAGTTAGAAAGCTCAATTTCAAATCTTGGTTCTACCACTACCTGGCTATGTGGCCCCAACCCATCCTGTGAGTCTCCTATATAAATCTGAAGTATAAAACTAGTCTTTCCTATGTGAAAAGCCCCCACAAATGACATATTCAAGGAAGGAGCATACCTCAGAGATGATCTAATTCAAATTCTTATTTATGAAGTTAAATGACTTTGTCCAACATCACACTTTTTTAAAAAAGTAAGTACCACACTCATGACATGAATCCAGATCTTCTAATTCCAAAGCTAGTTCTCTTTACACTATATCATAAGTTACCTTCCTGTCCTTGATCAAACCTTTTCTCAGCATTTATTTTATGTAGAAAAACAGTAGACATTGATCTTTATTAGATCAATAAAATATAATCAAAATTTTCTATTTAGTTTTGTTGGAAGGAAAGAAATTTACAAACATTAAAGTACTATAGAAATGGTTGTGATTGTCAATTAACCATTATATATTCTCTCAAAAAAATTCGTCAAGCATCAAGTGACTACCCAATTTACAGCTCAATTACCTTAAACAGATCCCTTCTTGTATAATGAACATGGTTAACTGAATCTTCAAAAAAGATCCCACAAAAATCCATCTATTAAAATCCATATTAAATCCACATTTAATATTTCCCAAAGTAGTTAAATATATGCTAAATGAAAATTCTCTCACATTTTAAAGAAAGCTATACAGACATACATGGAAAAGGTCTGATTAAGTATCAGCTTGCTTTCTGTTTATATATGCTAAAAGCATAATTAGTATTATAGAATCAATGATGTGGATTCCATAGTCTAGAAACTATTACTCTAACAAATAGAATAATTACTTACTCTGATTCAAAGTAAGAAGCATGAATGACATTTGTTTGGTGTAGATGATGAAAATTTACTTTACTAAAGGTTGTCTGAGATCTCTATACTACCACCACCATAGGATCCTGGCCCTAGAGCTAGAAGAGACCCCAGGACTCATGGAGTCCAACTTCTTGTTTCAATTGAGCAAACTAAGGCCCAAAGAGATTGGGAAGAAACTTGCCTGAAGTTCCACAGAGAGTGAGCATGAGGGATCAGGGTTGACTTTTGGCCCTCCCAACTCTACAGTCTTTGTGATACACCACACTCAACCTAAACTTCCAATGTCCCTAGGGTGACCTTGCAGTTTCTATAATAACTAAAGTTACAATATCAAATTATTTACATTATTGTACATAATATTTATTATTTACATAATATTGATAATGGGTTCAAACCGCGGGCTACTTCCATTCTCAGTTGAGTAGGCTGAAAGGCAGGGGGCTTTAGTATTCACTGATCCTGTTCCTCCAGCTGCCATCTGGGACAGACTAAATTATTCTTCTCTTCCCTCTTATTGTGCAATAGGAGCAAGGAGAAAAGACCCCTGGGACCAATTGCCCTAAGCATCTCCTTGTACAAAGGAGGAAATAAGTTCAGTTTGAGGATGAGCTAAGGCTCAAAGGTTCCAGACCAACAAACAAATGTATGCTCTCTCTCCTACACTTCACACCAACTAATGTCACTAAATTAGTTCTATCTGTTATTCTTATAGGTTTCCCTCTGTTTCACAGAAGTATAAAAAGACTCCAGAGTTTTGAGAATAATGAACATGAACAATAGAAGGAAGAAAAATATGTGTCTTTTCTAAGCTTTTACATTATGCTTTTACCTTAGATGAAATTGCATCTGTATTGATGCCTAAAATTTAAAATCACAAAACTCCTCTCCTCTGTCCCAACTAACAATTAAGTGAGCTATTGTAGAACAGTTGACAGAACGAACTCGTCTGTGTAGCAAAACAGTGAGATGATTTTACAATAGAGGTGAAAAGCCTATCGAACTTAATGATAGTGGTTGTCCAAAAAATGAATTTAAGTTCGACTTTAAATTTAACCTAAGTACAGCACCCTGAAGACAGGAGAAGGAAAAAGCAAGACAAACCAGGTCATAAACAGGACTGTATGACCAATACAGGTATAATTACATTCTTTTCTCATTAACATTTTAAACCAGACGGTCTTCTTTCACTGCATTACTATATTACCATGTAATTAGCTGTCTTGGTCAGTCACGTGTTACCTTTAAGCTAGAGACCATAATTCATTTTCATGTCTTAAAGAAAAAGATAAATGAGAAAGACAAAATCATTCAAATAATACCAACAAGACTGAAGAAAAATAGCTTTTGATCCGAGACCCTGAAATGAACCCTGGGTGTTAAAAAGAAAAAAGATTACAGGATGGCAGATTTGGAGCTAAGGAGTTGTCTGGTCCCACTTATTCCTTTCATTTTTAACCACTGAAAAAACTGAGGCCTAGATAGGTAAAGGGACTTATCAACGTTCATACGAAGACTACTAGAACAAGAAGTCAACCCAAGGCCCTCAGACCCTCAATACAATGTCTGTGCCATGAAGCGGAGGCAGAAACAGAAGCAGAGTTAGAGTGGCACGTATATATTATGTATAAACACATAAAGAGGGAGATATGCCATTATTTGCAAATACAAAGACCTGGAAATAATCTAAACATCCAATAGCTGATGAAAGGCCAAATAAAGTATATTTTATCAATGCAATTAATTAAATTCAACACAATTTAACAAACACTCATTAACAATAGAAGGGCCAAATTGCCAATGATGCAAAGATATTATAATTTTACTCTGAAATAAAATTGTAATCTTATTCCATTTTTCTTGGCTTAATGGACTAAAAAAAACACTACAGTGTTAACTGATACAGCTTGATTGTTTGAGCATTTCATAAACTCTGGTCCTTCTGGAGTTAAACACTTTCTATGCACAAGGCACTAAGCTAGGTACTACAGGTACAAACAATACCTGCCCTCAAGGAGCTTACATTCTAGGTAGGGGGCAGGAGAGTACAATATGACCTCAAATTAATTTGACATAAATGGGGAAATGAAGAAAAGCTTTATGTAGTAAGTGAAAGCCGAGTTGAGCTTTCAATAAAGATAGAAATTTTATGAGGCAGAAAGAAGATAGAGAACAGGAGATGGAATGTTACATCCTGGATGTAACAAATAGAGCAGTCAGACTGAACAGAGGACCTCTGGAGAAATAACATGAAATTGGTCTAGTAAGACAATTAGATCATAAACAGCTTTAAATGACAAATAGAGAAGCTTGTATCTAGAGGAAGTTCATGATGAAAAGTCTATAATGAGAAAAGAAATTAAAATAAAGCCACCCACACCCTAAATACATATTTAACTTTTTAAAGAACTTAGCTTGTGATATTTTATGCAATGCTGCATTGCTTATCAAGCTTTATAAACATATTGTGTACACCAGGCAGTTTTATGTTTTAGTCTAATGGACATACCTTTTGTGTTTTCTTAGAATCTTTCTGAGAATTCTCTCCAAGTGATACTTTCCCAAATAGTTTCCACCCCAAGTCATCATGTGTGTTGAGTCTTGCATTTTGCTTTTTAGCAAACAAATTCCTATCAAAAAATGTAAAGATTAAAAAATTATTAGACATTGACTATGAATACTGAAATGACAGCTCTTTCCTCCATTATATAGTATACTGTGTAATAGTATAAATTGTATACTTACATAAATTATACAAGAACTGCTATACACTAATATCAATTTTTAATGTAAACACAAAACAAAACAGAAAACAAAACAAAGCTAAAAGTATAACTGCAAATTCATAGGGAAGAGAAGCAAAAAAAAAAAAAAGATTTATTTTTTTCCTTTTTTTTGTTCATTCATGAGATTCTAAGTTACTGTCATATAAAATTTTTAAATTGATGTTTATGATAGTTATTAAATTTATAGTATATAGAAAATTAAGTGTAGATATATACAAAGAAAAGTAATATTCAAACAAAAATAAGTACTATGTTCATCATAGGGTAATTATAGTATTCTACCAACTCTACCATTTATTCTAGGAAAATCTGTTATACTTAAGTTAATTGTATCTCTGGAATTTATCATAAGCAACATTCCTAGCAAGATAAATACATATTTCTTGACATTTTTAAAACACAGGAGATACTGCTAAGGGAATTTCTAAGTGAGATCATCTTCAGTGGAAATAATAAATAACCAGAATATCTAAATAAACATAGCAAATTAACTATTCTCATTATAAAATTACCATAATACATTGCCCTATTTCGATAATATTTATGGAAAAATAAAACAAATGTTCTTGTTTCATCTTCCCAGTGCAGACAGCACCAGTGCAGCAAAGCAGGAAAGAGGATACAGATCTCTGAATCTGCAGCAACACTGGCAGTTTCTACACCTCTAAGCCCAGAGAAACCAAAGATGACTTGTAAGATCTGCAGAAAAGGTGAGAGAGCCTTGGAAAACCAAGAGTAGGCAAGGATAGTGGTGGGTCATGTCAGTTTCCTAACTAAGCTCACAAGATCTCTTTATTATCAGCAAGGAAGGTCTCTGTTGCTTTAGCACACTAAATCTTACAGCTATAGTGGGACAGAGACACTCCTAATACTTCCAGAACAGAAAAGGGTGTTTGTGGTCAGATTCCTAGAAGGATCTCTGAAAACAGCTGCACACAATCCCTTAAATTTGAAATAGTACACCTCTGGAAACAGAGCATATTTTAACAAAATGAGCAGACAACAGAAAACGTTTCTGACCATTAAAAGTTATCATGGTGGGGGCAGCTAGGTGGTGCAATTGATAAAGCACCACCCTGAAGTCAGGAGGACCTGAGTTCAAATCTAGCTTTAGACACTTAACACTTCCCAGCTGTGTGACTCTGGGCAAGTTACTTAACCCCAATTGTCTCAGCAAACAAAAAAAAAGTTATCATGATGACAAGGAATATCAAAACACACACTCTGAAGAAGATAACAAAGTTAAAGCTCCTACATCCAAAGCCTTCAAGAAAAATAAGAATTGGTTGCAGGCTATGGAGAGGCTCAAAAGGGATTTTGAAAATCAAGAGAGAAGAAACATTAGGAAGAGAATTGAGAGTAGTGCAAAAGGAAATACAAAAAAGCTAATGAAGAATAGAATGCCTTAAAAAGCAAAACTGGCCAAATGGGGAAGATACAAAAAGTTCATCTCACAAAGAGGTACAAAGGTTCACTGAGAAAACCGATTCCTTAAAAATTAGATATTGAGCAAATGGAAGCTAATGTGTTTATGAGAAATCAAGATACAATAAAGCAAAACCAAAAAAAATTTTTAAGCAGAAAAAAATGTGAAATATCTCACTGGAAAAGCAATTGATCTGAAAAATAGATCCAGGAGAGAGAATTAAAAATTACTAAAGTCATGATCAAAAAAAAAAAAAAAAAGAAAAAAAAGAAAAAGTCTGATCATCTTTCAAGAAATTATCAAGGAAAACGGTTCTGTTATTCTAGAACCAGAGGCTAAAATAGAATTTGAAAGAATCCACTGTCATAAAGGAGGGAAAAGGACTCACATGTGCAAAAATGTTTGTAGCATGGCAAAGAATTGGAAAATGAGATGCCCATCTATTGGGGAATGGCTAAATAAATTATGGTATATGAAAGCAATACAATATTATTGTCCTATAAAAATGATGAACAAGTCGATTTTAGAAAGGGCTGGAAAGATTTACACAAACTGATGCTGGGTGAAACACACAGAACTAGGAATATATTGTACACAGTAACAGCAAGATTGTGCCGTGATCAACTATGAAAGACTTGGTTTTTCTCAGCAATTCGGTGATCTAAAGCAATCCCAATAAACTTTGGACTGAAAACACTATCTGCATCCAGAAAGAGAACTATGGGATTTAAATTTTTTTTAATTTAAACCAACACATGCTATGTTCACTGTTTTTATTTTCTGTTTTTCCCTTTTGTTTTGACTTTTCTCTCCCAACATGATTCATAAAGAAATATTTAAAAAGTTAATATACATGTAAAAAAAATAAAACAAAATACATATATGGGGGAGGAGGGAGTAGGAGAAAATCAGCTCCTGAAAGAGATTCCAAAAACTCTCGGGAATATTATAGCTAAACTCCAAAACTCCACAGTCAAGGAGAAAATATTGCAAGCATCCAGAAAGAAACAATTCAAGTATTGTGGAGCAACAGTCAAGATAACTCAAGATTTAACAGCTTCTACATTAAAGGACCAGAGAACTTAGAATATGATATTACAGAGAGCAATAGAACTAGGATTATAGCTAAGAATCACCTATCTGGTAAAACTGAGTATAATCCTTCAGGGGGAAAATGTGTTCATTCAATGAAATAGAGAATTTTCAAGCATTCATGATGAAAAGACCAGAACTGAATAGAAAATATGATTTCCAAATACAGGAATCAATAGAAGCATATGGAGGTAATCAGGACAATAATATCAAAGGGATTTAATAAGGTTTTATTTGTTCACATTCCTACATGGGAAGATAACACTTGTAACTCATTAGAATTTTCTCATTATTGTGTCAATTAAAAGGAGTATATACAGACAGAGGGCACAAGCATGAACTGAATAAGAAGATATAATATCTTAAAAAATGAAATTAAGGGATGAAAGAGGAATGTACTGGGAAAAAGGGAAAAGGAAAAGTGGAATGGTGTAAATTATCTGCCATAAGAAGAGGTAAGAAGAAGCTTTTAAAGTGGAAGGAGGAGAAGAGGGGGAAGTGAGTGAACCTTTCATCAGAATTGGCTCAATGAGCTGATACAGACTCAGGTGAACAGATAATAACTAAAGACAAGCAACTTCAGAGACTTTATTCTAATCAGTTTAACTCCCATTAAGACTTAAGGTGCCCCATGTCTCTCCCATTTGGCTGAGCACAATGAGATCAAGGCCTGTTTTCTTTCCCTGTATCTCTATCACTTGGCACAGTGCCTAACACAGAGAAGGGGCTTAATGAATGTTTGTTGACATATTATTCTTCACCAGGTTTTCCTCTCTGGGTCCTTTTGAGTTAGCTATCCCCATACTTAGATTGAACCTGCTTCTGACCTAAATGTCTCACAGAATCCCGACATTCTTCAACATTCTTTTAAAGAATTGATGACTCCCAATTACTAGTGCCTCCCATTCCCAAACAACAGTGTACTTTACTACTTGGTATCCTCACTGTATTTATTCTGTACATTTTATTGTGCACTTACTATGTTTCCCCATTAAGATATAAGTTCCTTATAAGAAGTAATTGTTTCATTCTTGGTATATGTGTCCCCAGTACATGGCAGAATGCCTGGCAAAATGACTTATTGATAACTGATCAAATTTTTAACTTTATATGCCACTCATCACTTAGTTTAATGCGTTGCAATGCCCAATAAATAAATACTGGTTAAATGAAAGGTCTGAGAATAGCAAACATAGATCAATAAGCATTTATTAAGTGCTACTAAATGCCAATTATGGTACTAGATGTTGGGGATATAAAGGCAAAAATAAAACAATCCCTCCCCTCAAGTAGATTCCATTATATTGTGGCTAAACATATATAAAGGCAAATGCAACTTCAGAAAAAAATAAAACAAAATTATTTGAAGAGGAGAGTACCAGTAGATGGAGTGAATCAGAAAAGGCCTCTACCACAAAGTGATGTTTTAAATCAATCTTGAAACTAAGTAGGCATCTATATGATGAGGTGGATAGAACATTGGAATGGAGTCCCAAAGACCTGAGTTCAAACATGTATCAGACACTTATGTCTGTAACCCTGAAAAAAAGACAACCTCTGCCCTCAGTTTCTTCATGTGTAAAATAAGAATAATTATCATACCACCAACCTCACAGAGTTATTGAGGAGAGAAGGGAAGAAAAGGATGAAGAAATTACTTTATCAAAAACACTTTGCAAATTCTAAAGTACTATGTCATGTCAGTGCTGGCTTTTGTTATTATTATTTCTATCATGGAGTAGTAAAGGTGAGGATCAAATGCATTATGAATAGGAGGCACAGCCTATGTAAAGGCATAGAGATGGGAAGTACCTAGTCATGCCCAAGCATGACTAGATTGGAGAGTGCATGAGAAGCATGTGGGAAAAAAAAAAAAACTAGAAAGGTTGAAGACAGGTGGAAAAGTGTCAAAAATGTCAGAGAAGAGTTTAAAGTTGACCCTTAGGCAATATGGAGGCACTAAAGCAATTTTAAAAAATATTTTTATTGTCACAAACTTAACAAACATAAGCATGAACACTTCCATGTACACACAAAAAAAGGGGAGGGGATTGTACAGGCTCACACTTTTTAAAAGAATTAAGAATTTATTAGTTGCAAAAGTGTCCCACTAAGTCTCTTTCTTCCTTTCTTGTCTGTGTATTTTGAAGGTGGTACAGTGGCCAGAACACTTGGCCTGGAGTCAGAAAGATCTAACTGCAGACCACTTTTAGCTGTGTTAACTGTGGGATACCATGAAATGGGAATGTTAATAGCACTTCTCTCACAAGGTTGTTGTGAGAATCAAATGAAATAATATTTATAAAATGTGCTTAGCAAAGTGACTGACACATAGTAGACATTTAATAAGTGCTAATTTTTCTCCCTTTTCTCTTATTTCTTTTTTTTTTTTTTTTACATAATTACTGCTAGTCTCCCTCTCATACTTGCACTCTCCCAAAATCTGGCGAGGAGAGTGGATGCAGAAAGCAGGGGGAAACCCGGAAAGAAGGGGGGAACCCACACAACTTTTTCCACAAATACCCATTGTTAAGCAAAAACAAACCTACATATCAACTATGTCTGAAAATATCTGCCTCAGTCTGCTGAAGACATCCACATCTGACAGGTAATTGTGATTCACTATAGTCATGATGGGTCACTGCATTGATCAGAATACTCGATTTTTTCAAAGTTGTTTTTCTTTATAATATTTTAATGATACAAATTGTTCTTTTTTCTGTTCACTCTGAATTACTTCATACAAGTCTTTCCCAAAAGTCACTTTTTTAATGGCACAAATGTATTCCATCACATACATATACTATATGAGTTGCTCAAGAATTCCCCAACTGATGAGGACACCCTTAATTTCCCATTCCACGTTACAAGACAGTATTGCTGTAAATATTTATGCATATATGAACCATATTTTTTTTTCATTTTCCTTCTTCTTTGATCTCTTTGGGGAACAGACCTAGTAGATCTATCACTGGGCTTAAGCAGAAACACAATTTAATCACTTGGAGTTTAGATTAAATTTGATTTTCAGAAGGAATGGACCAATTCACAGTTGTACCAACAGAACAATGGTATACGTTTTCCTATTGTTTCTTTGATATTTGTCATCTTTTCCAGATAGATGTGAAAAAGAACTTCAGAATTCTTTTAGTGGGCATTTTTCTAATGAGATTTACCTGATTCTTTTATAAAAATCCTAAAATAATGTCTTATAAAAAAAAAACACTTTTAAATAGAAAGAAGCAAAACTAAAACTTTACTTATATCTAGAAAAAATAGATCTTAAAAGCATATTTATTGTTGAAAATTTTTTTTAAATAAATGAAGCCAATTACCATAGAAAAAGGGTTCTGCACACACAAAAAAATTAATGTCAAAATTGATATCTCACCCTAAGGATTTCATCACAGAAAAGCTGAGAAAAATTCTGTGTTCTAGTATTTCTTTTTTTTTTTAATTGAAGCTTTTTTATTTCAAAACATATGCAAGGATAATTTTTCACCATTAACCCTTGCAAAATCTTGTGTTTTAATTTCCTCCCCCTTCCCTTCACCCCCTCTCTTAGATGGCAAGTAATCCAATATATGTTAAAGATGGTAAAAAATATATATATTTAAATCCAATATAGGCATATGTATTTATACAATTATCTTGCTGTACAAGAAAAATCAGATCAAAAAGAATAAAATATGAGAAAGAAAGTAAAATTGAAGCAAACAACAACAGAAAAATTGAAAATGCTATGTTGTGATTCACACTTAGTTCCTACAGTTCTCTCTCTGGGTGCAGAAGGCTCTCATCATCACAAGATCACTGGAACTAGCCTGAATCATCTCATTGTTCAGAAGAGCCACATCCATCAGGATTGATCATTGTATAATCTTGCTGTTGCCCATATACAATGAAATCCTGGTTCTGTTCATTTCACTTAGTCTCAGTTCATGGTAACTCTCTCCAACCCTCTCTCTAAAATCATCCTGCTGATCGTTCTTATAGAACAATAATATTCCATAACATTTACATTGTGTTCTAGTATTTCAAAAGCCAGTACTCCTGGGTAAGAAAAATATATTCTAACAAAGAAAATAAACCAATCCTGATGAACTTTTCTTGCCTGTTTTCTACCCAGAAGTGAAAGATAAAAAACTAGCTGATCCTAAATTTTTCTTGGAGAACAAAAGGCATCACTGAAACCAAGGAAATAAAGGACATCTAAAAATAGAAAGCTTGTATGTAAGGCATTGGGTTTCAACAACAGTAATAATTGCTATACAAAATTAAGGTACCAGTAAATGGAAAATCTGAAAATTAAACAAATGGAAAGAGAAGATGGTGTTTTTTGAAAATGATTTTTGATACCTGAAAAGAGCTAGGATAATGTTATTCAACATTTATTGCCATACAGTGTGCTAAGTACTAAAGAAGAGAAAAGTTAAGATGTTCCCTACCATCCCAAAGTTTAAAGCCTAATTTTAAAAAAAATCTGTCAAGGACAGACAATACAATATTTTCCATCAATTTTCTTCTAGAACCACATTATGTCCTCGAATTTAGCAATAACGATAATATGGGAGAACCATAACTTAATATAAAGCCAATGCTTTCTCATTATCCCCACTCTTAAATCAATTTTTCTAAAGAATACAGGCACTATACTGATAGAAAAGCACAAGAGAAAGATGAAGAACTCCACCAAAAATTAACCAGGAAAACTCCATACAGACACCACTAAGAATTTGAAAATACTGAACAGAAAGAATTTCAAGATATTCTTTTACTTGCAAATGTTATAAAAGGAATCACTTTGTGTTTAAGTCAAATAACTATGATAATTAATAAATGATCAATTAAGGAACAAAATATTGAGCCATTTTTATTTATTTATTTATTTTTTTTTTTTAGGCTATTGAAGTTTTATTTTTCTTTTTTTTCTTTTTTTTTTCTTTTTTTTTTTTTATTTAATAGCCTTTTATTTACAGGATATATACATGGGTAACTTTACAGCATTAACAATTGCCAAACCTCTTGTTCCAATTTTTCACCTCTTACCCCCCCCCACCCCCTCCCCTAAATGGCAGGATGACCAGTAGATGTTAAATATATTAAAATATAACTTAGATACACAATAAGTATACATGACCAAAACATTATTTTTCTATACAAAAAGAATCAGACTCTGAATTATTGTACAATTAGCTTGTGAAGGAAATCAAAAATGCATGTGTGCATAAATATAGGGATTGGGAATTCAATGTAATGGTTTTTAGTCATCTCCCAGAGTTCTTTTTCTGGGTATAGCTAGTTCAGTTCATTACTGCTCCATTAGAAATGATTTGGTGTGCATAAATATAGGGATTGGGAATTCAATGTAATGGTTTTTAGTCATCTCCCAGAGTTCTTTTTCTGGGTATAGCTAGTTCAGTTCATTACTGCTCCATTAGAAATGATTTGGTTGATCTTGTTGCTGAGGATGGCCTGATCCATCAGAACTGGTCATCATCTAGTATTGTTGTTGAAGTATATAATGATCTCCTGGTCCTGCTCATTTCACTCAGCATCAGTTCGTGTAAGTCTCTCCAGGCCTTTCTGAAATCATCCTGTTGGTCATTTCTTACAGAACAGTAATATTCCATAATTTTCATATACCACAATTTATTCAGCCATTCTCCAACTGATGGACATCCATTCAGTTTCCAGTTTCTAGCCACTACAAAAAGGGCTGCCACAAACATTCGTGCACATACAGATTGAGCCATTTTTAAGAAAACCAAAAAAAAAAAATTTTTTTTCCTTGAGTCTTTCCCACGTAGTTAATCTCATATGTATGACTAGATCAATGACTTGTGCTAAGAAAACTAACTAGATTATCTTGTTACACTGAAAGACCACCATGTCTAAAACAATATGCACAGTAGAGAATGGAATCTGCAATCAGAAAGACCTACATTTGAATCCAGCTTCAAAAAACTAGCTATGTAACCCTGGGAAATCCTTTAACCTCTCCAAGCTTAACTTTCTTCAACCACCTAATTCACAAAATTGTTATAAAATCAAATGAGAAATTCATATTAAATTATTTTATAAATAAATGTCAGCTATCACTAGTATTAATTTGCCTTCAGTTCTAGGCACATATTAGCTACAATGAAGGGCACAATGCAGAGGAGGGTTGCCAAGATGCTGATAAAGACAGAAACCACATCATATGCAAATCATGTGAAAGAACTAGAAATGTTTAACTTTATAGCAGAGAAGATTCAGTGTGAAGAGTGTGATCTCTGACATCAAGAAACCTCAAAGACTATCGATTTCTTCTATTTGGCCTCAGAAGGAAAACCTGGGAATAATGATTCATAGATGTAGAGTGGCAGATTCTGGCTCAATGGAAGGAAAACCATGGAGATTACAAAAATGAAATGGGCTATCCTGGGAGATAATGCTATTCCTATCAATAGAAATCAAGTTGAAAGCTGTGTAACCATTCCAATAAGATGTTGTAAGAAGCATTGCTCTTCACATACAGGTTGAACCACTTTGTGGTCCTTTATAGTTATCTGACATTGTAGGAAATCATATGAATAATCTACATTCATATTTCCCTTTGAAGTATGGAAGTACTTATACTATTAGTCACTAAATACAGAATTGCAGAATTTCTTAGTTGTAAAGGACCTTGGAGGCAATCTAGTTCTACTTACATATGAAAAAGAATCACCCCTGTGATGTACACAATACATGATCATCCAGTCTTTGCTTGAAGGCCTTAGGAGAAGTAGAACCTACCATTTTCTGAGGCATTCCACTTTAGAATAGCTTTAACAATTAGAGCTTCTTTACAGGTTATTTCTGCTAATGTTGAATGTGAATATTTCTCTTCTCAATTTCTACCCAGGAGTGGAATTCATTATTTTTCCCTCAAAAACTTCCCTTCTTCCTAACTTTAATATTGCTGTTAAGGGTACCACCATCTTCCCAGTCATCCAGGTTCGTAACCTAAGAGTCATCCTTGACTTGTAATCTTCTCACTGAGTTTTTCCCTTCCCTGATACAATCAGTTCTCAAGTCCTACCATTTCTACCTTGGTGCCATCTCTGCTTTGGTGGTTGATCTCCCTATCTCAAAGTTTCTTCTCATTTCAAGCCATTCTCCACTAAGCTATCAAAATGATTTTGCTAAAAAGCACATTTCTATATCACTACCCAACTCAATAAGCAGTTGTAGCTCCCTATTTCTCTCCAGTATGAAATACATTAAAATCTGGCTTTTAAAGCCCTTCATATCCTTCCCCCTTCCCAGATCTTATACCTAGCTTCCTTCCACATACTCTCTAATCCAGTGAAACTGTTCCCCTTGCTGTTGCTTAAACAAGATACTCCATTTCTTAATAGTGGATACTTTTTCATAAATGCTCTCCCTTCTCGTGTCTGCCTTCTGGCTTCTCTGGCTTCCCTGAGGTTCAGGTAAGCCACCCCTGCTGCAAGAAGCTTTGCTCATTTTTCCTTAATCATCATGCCTTCCCTCTGAGATCATCTTCAATTTCTCCCATACATAATTTGACTATACAAAGTTATTTGCACATGTCTATTATATTCTGAGCTTCTTAAGCTCTGAAGGTGGCTTTTGTTTTTCTTTGCAACCCCATATTTAGCATAGTGCCTGGCATACGAGAGACACAATGCTCACTGACATGACTGGACATTGCTCCTAGTTATATTCTGAAGGATTTAAGGAGATTAAGTTGAATCAGTCCTCCACATTCCAGTCCTTCAAATTTAAGCATACAGATCCTGAAAGGGCAGAAAGCAACAATATTTATCATCTGAAAATGAAGCCTGTGGTCACTCAAAATTCAAGGAAAAAAAAACAACAGTCAACATCTATCTCTCTGTGGAGCCACCTAAGACCTCTGGGAGAAGGAAACATTTTATGAAGAACATTGATAAGTTACAGAGTGTTTGTGGTAAGGCAACCAAGATAGGGAAGAGTCATGGTCTCATGTCATCTAAGAAATCACTACAAAAACTGAAGATATGGAACCTGAAAAAGAAAAGTAGTTGGTAAAATATAATAGCTATTTTTAGTATCTGAAGGATTGTCACATAAGAGAGAAAAGGAGAATAAGAATGAGTATGTATTAAATACCTACTATGTGCCAGGCACTGTGGTAAGCAGTTTACAAACATAATCTCATTTGATTCACAACAACCCTACAATGTAAATACTGTTATTATCCCCATTTTACTACTGAGGAAAACTGAGGGAAATAGAAGATAAGTGACTTGCTCAGGTTCACATAGCTAATAAGTATCTGAGGCTTTCTGCCTCCAGTATCTACAATTTAGCCACATCTATCCATAGATACACATTATCTACACTACCCAACTGTCTCTATAAAGATTATATATGTTCTTCTTGAACTCAGAGACCAAAACTAGGTGTAATGGGTAGAAGATGAAAAAGACGCTAATTCAATTTGGAACTATGCTCAAAAAGTTATCAAACTACCCTTTGATCCAGCAGTGTTACTACAGGGCTTATATCCCAAAGAGATCTTAAAGAAGGGAAAGGTACCTGTATGTGCGCGAATGTTTGTGGCAGCCCTGTTTGTAGTGGCTAGAAACTGGAAACTGAGTGGGATGCCCATCAATTGGAGAATGGCTGAATAAATTGTGGAATATGAATATTATGGAATATTATTGTTTGGTAAGAAATGACCAACAGGATGATTTCAGAAAGGCCTGGAGAGACTTACACGAACTGATGCTGAGTGAAACGAGCAGGGCCAAGAGATCATTATATACTTCAACAACAATACTATATGATGACCAATTCTGATGGACTTGGCCATCCTCAGCAATGAGATCAACCAAATTATTTCCAATGGAGCAGTAATGAACTGAACCAGCTACGTCCAGTGAAAGAACTCTGGGAGATGACTAAAAACCATTACATTGAATTCCCAATCCCTATATTTTTGCCCACCTGCATTTTGGATTTCCTTCACAGGATAATTGTACAATATTTCAGAGTTCGATTCTTTTTGTACAGCAAAATAACGGTTTGGTCATATATATTTAATATGTATCTAATTTTTATATTTTAATATATTTAACATCTACTGGTCATCCTGCCATCTGGGGGAGAGGATGGGGGGAAAGAGGGGAAAAATTGGAACAAGAGGTTTGGCAATTGTCAATGCTGTAAAGTTACCCATACATATAACCTGTAAATAAAAGGCTATTAAATAGAAAGAAAGAAAGAAAGAAAGAAAGAAAGAAAGAAAGAAAGAAAGAAAGAAAGAAAGAAAGAAAGAAAGAAAGAAAGAAAGAAAAAAGAAAGAAAAAAAGAAAGAAAAAGATGCTAATTGAAGCTTGATCTGCAACAACAAAACTTGTGAACAATTAGAGATATCCAAAAGAAAAACTGGCTACCCTGACAGATAATCGCCTCTCTTCACCCAAGGCATCTAGGTGGCACAGTAGATAAAGCACTGGGGCTAGAGTTTGAAAGACCTGAAATCGAAATCTAGCCTCAGAAACTTATCTGCTGTGGAACCCTGGACAAGATAAGTTAATCTGCCTTAGTTTTCACCTCTGTAAAATCAGTGATGATAATAATAGTCGCTGTCTATCTGCCAGGATTATTGGAAGGTTCAAATGTGATATAAAGCACTTCACAGGTTAAAATTATCCCACTTACAATAAGAGAGAATAAGACAGAACTCTGAGCCAATGGCACTTTATTAAAGGATCCATTAATTCCCTCTAATGAAGATCTTCTTTAAGACCTGAGATGCCTCTTCCTTTCAGGGCTCTATTTTTATAGGGCTAGATGTCCAGTCATTCTAGAACAACTATGCCAAAAACAGAACAATTCCATTGAATAAGCAAAATAATCTATCAACAGAGTCACAAGTTGAGTGAAGCAAGGAATATCTCCACATAAGATGGACAGGCTTCTATTTAATTTGGGCAGGAGGTAATAGTACAAATCATCATAGTCAGTGATCTAAATGGTCATAAGATGGTCATTTAGTCCTATTGGACAAGTGATTGATCCAGAGGTATGAAAATATTTGAGAGGATTTTCCATTTAGTTGTGATCTCTGCCACACTAGGTTTGGTCACAATGACAAGGCAAAACAAGGAGGGAGGGCCTTTAGCTAACTTCCTATAGTTAAGCAAGTGAATTTAGAATCTGCAGCTATAGCACTGGGGCCTTATATACAGAATTGTGACATGATTCTATCAATCTGATTAATACTGATAGGAAATAGAGGTCCAAAAAGAATTATTTCTCTCAGCACTTAGCATAGAGATTAGAATGGGGTAGGTGTTTAATAAATATTTGTTTCCTTCCTCCTTTTTCCCCTTCCTTCCTTTAATTTGGCATTGAATAACCTCTACAAATTGATTCCTTTACATTAGAGTCCAACTAGACCCAAAGTTCTCCTCCAGACACTAGCAAAAGGCCATACACCCTATTCCTAGAACACTCTTCTTTCTCATCTCTCACTCTTGGAATACCTCATTCCCTTCCAGGCCTGGCTCAAGTGCCACATCCCACAAGAGGCCTTTCCTTATTAACAAAGTCACAATGCTCTCTCATTTATTTGTATTAATTTTTTATATACTTAACCTTTTTACATGCTGTTTCTTCCCAGTAGAATGTTAGCTCTTGGAAAGCAGAAACATGCTTTTTTCTCTCTGAATCCTCAGGCCTACACCAGCCCGGGGCAGACAGAAGGCATTTTTAAAAATACTGTTTAATTCTGTTAGAAGTGGATGAAATGCTAGAGGCACTCTTGTGGGAATGACATGAGAGAGGTCACATAGTCAGAATGCTAGACCGCAACTAGACCACATGACTTACACGCTTGATCAAATATAACCACAAACATCCCACCAGGAAGGTTTACATGGGATACGATAAGCCACTGGTTGTTCAGGGAAAAAAAAGAAAGCCGCATGTTGTAAAATGTCATTTCTCGTTAGTAAACATGGTTATACTCTCATCATGGGAAGCAATGGTGGATCTGAAAATAATATATCATCAAATATCTCACCGTTTTGGGGAAGAGCCTTAAGGAAAGGAGGAAAATATAACATATAGGTAGAATTAGGCTACTATTAATTATTAACAATGATGTGAACATTAGAAGCAGAATGAAAGGACTTATAAAAACTGGTGCCATATATTGGATTACTTGCCATCTAGAGGAGGGGGTGAAGGAAAGGGGAGGAAAAACTTAGAACACAAGGTTTTTGCAAGGGTCAATGTTGGAAAATTATCCATGCATATGCTTCAAAATAAAAACCTTAAATTAAACAAAAGGAAGAAAGAACGAAAATAAAAAACTGTGCCATGATGTGGGAAGACTGGTACGGGCTTATCAGAATCTCAACATAAGGGTACTGCTGCATCAGGCCCCAAGCACATTGGAAAGTCCTTCATGTTTTTATCACAAGATAGGGATGAGAGTCACAAGTAAAGAAGGCCAGATCTGTGTTATTGATAGAAATGACTATATTATGAAGATCACCAAACTTAAGAGTAGTTCATTTCTGTTTATTTCCTAATTATAAATTCCATTATAACCAAATCACAAAGTATACATAAGGAGAATCAGACACAACTATTTAGTAGATGCTCAGTTACAATGAAACCAAAAAAACCAAACAAACAAATAAAAAAACCCTCACTGATCCTCATAGCAGTTCCTAGGATGCTAGATCTGGAGGCAGAAGGAATATGTCACCTCCTTTTACAGATAAAGAAAAAAAAGCTTACCCAACATCCTCTGACTATTACTATCATTAAAAGTTAAAAAAAAAAAAAAAAAAAGTTGAAAAATTTCAAGCGCTTCTAAATGGTAAGGCGCACTGTCATTGTAATATAGCAAAATAAAGCAATCACAGGGTTTAGGTCAAGTATTAGTAATTTCCATATCTGGATAAACAGGTTTCACAAGTCACCAAAATTCAGGTGACTTGGGGAGTTGAGAAGTTACAGTTTCCAAGGGTCATTAACACAAAAATGCTTCAAACTCCTACTCTAAAACACACAACATATTTAAACTCACTAGATGATAATAATACTTTAATCATTGACTCAAGATTTCTTTGACCTTTTCTCCTTTGTGTTCAAGACATGAAAATGTCTGTGTAAGTGAGACACGAGACAAGTAAAAACAACTTAAAATTCCTTAGAATTTAGTTCCTTAAATCTAACTACAAACCTCACTAGAGAACTCTTATTCTTCAAGGGAAAATTAAAATCCTCTTTTCTAGTATAATTGCTTAGATTTTCAGTTTATCTTGATGAGGTAAGACAGAATGAAATATTATTTAAATTTTTCCTAAGATGCCTATTTCACAGATTGTTTCCAAATCAATATTACTAACTTTTATCTAAGGTTAAAAAAAAAAGTCTATGGGAAACTAGGGTGGGGTGAGAAACAAAGGGGGAAAGTCTCGGGTACTTCCCAGTACTTTCTGGCATCTTGACTCCAGTCCCCAAAAAGAATTGTAATCTTTACCGTCTTCCTATACACTTACATAGAAAGAAGAAGGAAATAAAGATCTATTTTCAGGAAAAGAGAAAAATCTCAGCAAGGATTCCCTAAGTTTCTATAAAAAGGTTACCTTTTTCAAAGAAAACATGAAACAATGAGGAAGACAAAGGTTTTATTTCCCTATTCAATCATAAGTATGGGAATCCCCAATTTCTCACAAACCACTACTGAAGAGCTGGAAAGTTTCCTGAAAAAAAAATCTATTTTAAAAATCAACAATTAAGCAGCTCACAATGAAAAGACCTTACACCCTTATTAAGCACAAGCAATGCAACGATTACACCTATAAAAGTTTTTTAAAGTTTATACAAAAACAATGCTGCATTCAACCCACTCAAGTATTTTTTCCCCATGATCTTAAGCTAAATTTGAAAAATTATTTTATACTCTTCTTTCTAAATTATCAATTACCAAAGACATTCAGAAAGACAAAAGGATATTTAAATTTGTGACGACAAACCTGTCCATTAACAGGAGTAAAGGTGAGACAGCCATAGCTTCTATTGTAACAGCGCAAATATAAAAAGCCAACTGCCGGTAAACTTGTACTCTGGATTAAACATTCTTGACAAGTCCTTCAGGGTCACTGTCCAAAGAAAAATCAGCTGCTTCAATTTTAAAATGTCACTTCATAAAACTGCCTGAAAGTTAAGGTGTTGACAGTGCAATAAACTAGCCTCTTCCTCAGTGTAAATAGAGAAGACTGGTGCTTACTTTACCTTAATCAAAGGGAGGGGTTGAGCCAAAAGCCAGGTGGGGCTGTACACACCCACTGAAACTTGCTCATAAAAACGGGTTCATTTTGGTCACAAACAGAACAGCATTCTAAACTTGTGGATAATAATTCAAAGAGTTCAAAGGATAAAACCTGATACAACTTTCACAAATGTCAATATAGATTTTTACATATCAGGATAAACTTGGCACATTTTACATTTGATATTAAATGCAGCCCAAACTTAAAGGAAAGGTGTTTGAACTTAATTAAGTTGCTTATAATATTTGATAGGGGAGAATTATAACTACATGATATATTTAAATTTTCTGTTTCCAAAAGGACACATTGGGCTTAATATAGAATACTGTCCATTAAGCTACATTCATAAAAACAATTCATAACTTTCATCTCAAAACACTCAGCTGATCTTCAGTTCTAAACCCACTGCAAGTTACAAAAGTTTTCCACTTGTAATAACAACAAAATTTGATTGTTTGTAGAGGATCTTGCAATGGTAAAATGTAACTATTTAACTGATCCTAAAACAGACCTCAATTTTTCTCAACTGGTATGTGACTGAAATTTTAATAATTACAATGTGATCTGACTGGTTTGCCAAGAACTGAGGTGGGCACTAAGTAAACCATCTCACTGTGTTTCTAACTTCCCCAATCACATTTAAAGGTATTTCAGATGTACTTTTATAAGGAAATCAAAGGCAGGAAAGAGAAGAAAAATGGTTATTTAATTTTACTAAAAATAAAATAAATAATAAAATAAGTTTTAAAAATAAAAATAAATGCTAACTATTCTCCATCTGCTATTATCTTACTGAACAAGGGGGAAGCAAGCAACAAATTTACTGCTGAGAAATGACCTTTTTAAATGGTCAAAAATAAATAATCAGAATAATCCCATACAAATGAGAAGCCAAATTATACTGCTTAGGAAGAAAAAAAGTACACAAGCTCTGTTCTCAGTACTAGAAACAATAAAGGGTAAAATATTCATCTATTTCTATTTTCTTTAATGGACCCCATAAATTCATACTGATTCAATATTAACCCTTTTTGGAATTTCTATAAAACCCATAATTAGAAGCAAATAATAATAATAATAAAATTATTTCAATAAACCAGAAAGTCTAGACCTGGATTAGTATAGTTAATCTTCTGATACTCTCTTTAAATTTTAAATCTTCTGATTACTATCCAGATCTTCAAATAATTCATTAAAGTTCATTTTGTGATAAATGAATAGACATTTACTTGGTCTCCAGTGTTACAAAAATTAAACTGGAGAAATGAAACAAATTAGAAACCTGAAACCTACAAGGACATCAAAGAATAATCAGGGATGGAAGTTATCTTGCCCCAAAAGAATGTCCTTGAAGACAGGGACTGACCTTTGTAATCAGGACTAGTGGCCTGAGATTTGAAAAGAATCTTTTGTTTTCTGCCCTAAGCCCTCCTTTGGTTAGGTTCCCCTTTTTAGAATATAAGTTCCTTTGGGGCAGGGACTGACTTCTGTAACATCCAATTAATGGGGAATGGGGGGAGGGACTTGTGTTTCAGGAGAGGAAATAAAATGTGGCCTTTGAGGTTTCAAAGATGTGACCACTCAGCTAGGCACCCATTCTTACAAGAAGGTAAAATAAAATTTTCCTGCATTCATCGGTGAGTAAATAGTTCTTGATAAGATATTTTGTTTCTTACGAAGGGAGGCTCTGTCCAGGATCCAGACATTATGAGTTGGGAATGGCCCCTGTTAAAGCATGAGGAGATGAGTCCCATTGATTGTTGATTTCAACGGCCTCATGGCTCGGCTCCGACTTCCCCCACTCGTAGACTGTCCAAGATCCTAGGACCATGTTTGTTACTAAGTAAGGTCATTGATGAATCCAAGAAATCAGGAAGGAAAATAGAATACATTCTACAGCAGCCAGGCAACTCTGTGCACAGATCCAGGGTAAAAATGGTCTGAGGTATCAAGACAGATTGATAAGAATTGGTAAGAATGATGGCACCAAGGAGTGGAAATCGCTGGGATACATACTTCTTATATAGTCCTAGAAGAGAGAGGTCAGGAAATCTAGAGTTGAGTAAATATTAGTGATGTGGGATGACTAGAGTATGGAGATTTTCAAGAAATGGTGCAGGGAGGGTCTGCATAAGAGAAATTTACAAGAAATTCTAGGGGAGAAAGTAGGGTTCTGGAAGAGAAGAGGCTCTTCTTTAGGAAGGAACAACTCTGAACTAGACAGAAAGAAAAAGAATTTAAAAGTAGTTTATGTTTGTGTGAGTATGAGTCTATGTTTTCTCTTCGGTTTTCCCTCAGTCGGCTTAATTACAAAGGAAAAGATCTGGCCATTTTGGGATTTAAACATGCTTGTTAGGTATTTCAGTTTTAAGTCTCTGTCTGCCTGTTAGGCATCTTAATTCAACTTAACCTGAATTTTTTTTTTTTTTTTTAAGTTAAGCTTTCAAGCTTCTCTCACTGGAAAAGAGCAAGAAAGATCAAGACCACTACGTGTGGTTATATCCAGTCCAAACTCTCCAAAGAAATCCCCAAAAATCTCCATTTCAAGCTCTGGAAGAAACAGAGCCTCAATTTCTCTCTAGATAGGTCCCTATGTCCTATGACAATCCCCTCCAGAGTCCCAAAACTCTTCCCCAAGGACTCTGAATTCTGTAAAAAAGGATATAGTCTATCTTCACATTGCTTGGGCAAATCTAGGGAAATCCAACTTTACACTTTAAAATCTTTTCCCCTTCCCTATACAACAGGTCACATGGGTTTAGGTTTAGAGTACAAAATTTAGGGAGGTGGAAGGGGAAGAGAGATAGGAGTCATTGCCATTTTGCTCCCAGGGACCTGTGTCTCCATCTCAGGTTTCAAATAGTTTACTGCCATTTCAAAGATTCTTCATTCAAGGAAAATGGAGTTTTTAAGGGAGAAGAGTTTTCTCCCAAAATTGTGACATAAATTTTTGTGTTTATATATAAGTTGCATATGCACTTGGGGATAAGATTTTAGAAATGTGTGCATTTCTACTAGAAGCATTGCTACTAAATATTTAAATCTTTATTTGAAGTTTTTTTTTTTTAAAGGGTATTAAAACAGTTCTCTGGTAACTTACCTAAAGAGGTCACATGTTTGTATCTCGTACTTCAATGGAATATATTTAAGGTACTATGTTGCTTTCTAAATTGTATATTAGGCAATTTATAAAAATTATATGAGCTATGCTTTAAAATTTTGTCCACTGCTGGACATATGGTATAAGTTTTGTGAAATTTGGTCCAAAGTTATTTAGATAATACCTATATTGTGAAACTTAAGGTTTGTCTTACATTCTTCATTAACAAAGAAATGAACTTAAAAGGGTAGAGTTGATAAAATTTTATAGAAAGTTTTAAACAAGGTGGTTAAAAAAAACAAGGAACAAGAAAAATTGGTTGTAAAAGCAATAAGAATAAAAGGGCAATTAGTATTGTATTATAGTATTGACATTAGCAGGAGTCAGGTTTGTAGGGCTGAGCTGGTGACCTCAAGATGAAAAGGCCTGCATTCTTGAGGTACAAATGCACACCTGACCCTTCATGGTTTGTGTCAATTTAGTAACAACTAAGAGATAATTGAGTTTGAATGGAACATCCAGTTAGAATCTCACAAGCCAAAGTATTGATTTTTAAAATAACTCTTTCAATTGAGGTGTGTGTTAAAATTAGAAACTTGACTGTAAATGACAAGATTTCATATTTATGATAGATTATGTTATGTCTATTAGTTATTATTTATGAAAAATGTGAGATTGCTAATTAAGTTATTGTTATTGTCATAATATAGAAACCTAAAATTTATAATTTGTGTGTGTGTGTGTGTGTGTGTGTGTGTGTGTAAGCCCAAAATAACTCTAAGGTACGGTTGGCTAGGTACAGGAAGTAGACTCAGCTCCTGTTCTAGGGTCTCTTCCCCTAAATTGTAAACTTGCCAGATTTGTAGGGGAAAAAAAGCTTGGTTCTAGGTATAAAATTCCAATCTCTTCACCTCTATACGGCATTATTAATTGAATATTTGTTTTTATTTTCCAAGTCGGTTGTTTTAAAGCATAGTCATTTGTGAGGCTGTATCAAAAGTTGTACTGCTTAGCAATGCAAGAACTTTTAAAAATTATTGTATCCTGATCTCACTGGTTAATGAATATGATAGTAAATATGATCTACAGCTTTCTTGAAATACCTAGAGCAGAATTTTATGCTAATTGTCCTGCATCTAGTTTTGGTTGTACTCTGCAGGCACATGGGACAGAAAGTTTAGGATCTAAAACCTCTGATTAGTGAAAGTTGCATAACTGACACTGTTTTGAGTTTTGAATTTGGAAATGATTCTCTCAATTAAGTTAGTAATCTACCGTTTGAGAGAAATACTTTTAATTTGCCCAAATGGATTTCTGAGTTGGCTAAAAGGTGGGATTGTTAGCTATTATAATCATACTCCTGCTTTTTCCTTTTATAGCAAATTTCTATAATCAAAGTAAGTGGTCAGTGCAATTCAAGTAGGTACTAGCTTGCTGTTTTCAATCTGAAAATATGTAATCATTATATCTTAAATAATTAGGAGAGTATTTTGCCTAGTTATCTGTTGCTAGATATGTATGTCTGTAGTAAATAAAGTCCTTAAAGGTTTCAAAATAATGTAAGAATAATTGATAAAACTGACTGTGGGACCTATAATTTTATTGATTATTGATACTAAAACTGAAACATCTTTAATATGGTTTAAAGAAGAGGATTTTAGTGTATTCAAGTTTTCTTAGAGGGATGTAACTTATAGAATATTGTCACATTAATGGGAAAGTCAATTTTATTTGTTACTAACATGGGAATAACATTTGTTTGTATAGTGTGTCTTGTGGCACAAACATGTTTTCTTTTTAATAATTTATATGAAAAGTTGCAGGTCAATCTATACTGGCCTCTCCCAGTCCATTTTACAATAGACTCTGGCAAAAAAGGGTAAATATCTTCCTCCCCTGTTCTGAGTGGTTTTTCCAATGGAAACTCAGAAACACTCTTAGGACAGCTTCTAATCCTAGAGTCAAGAGGAAAACTTGGCTAGGAAAAAAAAAATACTAGCAGAAAGGTTTTCCCTCTTTTATTCTGACAGGACTCCCCCTTTTTCAAAATTACTTTTTAGGTTCTCTCTCTCTCTAGCTCTCTTAGGTTTGTTTTCCTTTAGGCTTTGATCAATTTACCTTCAAATGACCAGCTTCAGGCGTCTGACTCAATCCACTACATTTTCAATCAGCTCAAACCCCTACAAATGAAACTCTGTAGAATGACCCAGCTCAATGCCCATTCTCAGCAGGAAGTAGTTTCAGAAGATGAGATCATTACCCCATACCCCAATTGATGTGGAAATGAACTGGAACTGGTTGGTATATAGACCCCAAACTACCCAGTGTCTGAGTGGATTCTCTGTAAGGAGTTCATCAATTCTGTGAAGGGAGAAGATTATATAGGATTGATGTTACTCCCCTGCTACAACAGTATTTGGGACTCAGGTTAAGATTTGGATTAATATTACTGAGAAGAATACCCCCATAAACAATTCAGTTTGATGCTTGTCCAAATTATAGAGGTTTGACTAGCTGTCAAGTAAGTACAATAAATATATGTGTCCAGAGAGAGGATTTTATGGAACTGCCTGTCCAATTTGTAATAATGTTTGGTATGCTACAAAGGCTGAATACTTAGAAAATGCATATCAAAGAGTAAATTGGGAATATATGTAATAGTTATAGATGTCTTAGGAAGATTTGGAAACAAATCAAGGACTTAAGACAAGCAATAGACACCAGTGCCTAAGTAGAATTGGTAAAGTATGAGGTAAAGAGTCTGAACATAAATCAATTTCTATGTCTGTCCTAAAGGTTGCTTCATGTCCAGATAGTACCATTCCCTTTGTGTTCAGAAAAACATGAGTGAATTCCTCCTGTTCCCAAAATAACATTCCTGGGGGGAAATGCAATGCTTTGTTCTACCTAATCCCTTCTGTGAGGAAATAAACCAGGCTATACTAGCCCCTTAGCTCTGGAAAACAATTAGTTTACCTATCAAGGCAGGGTTAAAAAAAAAGTCCCAAAATCTAGGGACTGTAGTTAGTAGCATGTACCTCAGTCTGGAATGTAACTGATGGTAGCCCTGGCAATTTCTCAGAGATGAGCATATCCCAAGCAAATCTCGGGTGATACTGTGGAGGCAGCACTCTCAAATCTGCTTTACATGGGAACTGAGTGGGTACCTGTGCATCGACTCAACTGGCTATTCCTTTTACCCTGGCATTCAATGAAGAAAGTAAGACTGAATCAGGAAGAATTAATCAAGGATAAATTCAAGAAATCTAACTCTTGATTTGGATCATTCTTGCTCTGGTGAGTAAATACTATTGGATAAATTACACCAGAAAGGCAGTGAAGGGAGTACAGGATAGTTAGATGCTACTAGCAGAATGGCATGGGAAAGTAGAATGATTCTGGACAGGTTATTGGCAAGAAAAGGAAGATACTCAGTAGAGCCCTGTCAGAAGAATTAGCAGAGAATTTAGGGATTAATTATTCATCCTGTGAAAGGAGATCTGTGCAGAGGTTAATAGATTTTTATGAAGTGGGATGTAAAATGTATTAGCCAAATTTGAGAAAAGGATGTGGAAACCAGATTAAAAAAATTTTTTAAAGGGGGAAATTGTGAGAAATGGATGGGCACTTATTTGGTTTCCACAGTTATGAAAATTAAGTTGGAGAAAAGAAACAAACCTGAAACACAAAAGGACATCAAGGAATAATCAAGGGTGAAGGTTGTTTTCCCCCAAAAGAATGTCGTTGGGGACAGGTACTGATTTTTGTAATCAGCTATAGTAGCCTGAGATTTGAAAAGAATCTTAGGTTTTCTGCCCTTAGCCCTCCTCTGTTAGCTCCTGTTAGCTTCCCCATTTAGACTATAAGTTCCTTTGAAGCAGGGACTGGCTAACTTTTGTATCATCCAATTAATGGGAAATTAGGGAAGGGACTTGTGCTTTAGGAGACAAAATAAAATGTTGCCTTTGGAGTGTCAAAGCTGTCTACTCAGCTAGGCACCCATTCTTGCAAGAATGTAAAAATAAAGTTCCTGTATTCATTAGTGAATCAGTGGAGTTCTTGGTAAGATAGATGATTTCTTATAACTATATAAAGACAGGTAATTTTTTTTCTTTTTTGTTTTGTGAGGCAAATTGGAGTTAAGTGACTTGCTCAGGGTCACACAGCTAGCAAATATTAAGTATCTGAGACCAGATTCGAACTCACAACGTCCTCCTGACTCTTGGATTGATGCTCTATCTACTGTGCCATCCAGTTGTCTCAATACAAGTATTTCTAATACATATAAGTTCACATAAACATATACAGTCAGCCCTCAATTACATTTATTTCTTTTCATGTCAATAGGAACTATTCAAGTATACTGAAACCAATCATATTTAAGTCAGGCAACTTTTCCCTTAAGACAGTTTCAGGATACTTCCAAGAAATCAACCCACTATGATCAAAGAGGAAGAAAATTAGTAACAGAATAGTATTATAGTATTCAGATCACTGCCCCAGTTAGATATAGACATGCTGCATTTTGCCATTTTCATAATGAATGCCACAATAATTCATCAATCCTGCTCTTCTACTTTATTATCACTTTCCTATAACTGCTGAACAACCAAAGCAGAGTTACCTGTCTGTCTCACATTTACTTTGTGGGGAAAATCAAATAATGAGCTAGAACTAAGGGATCTGCTGACTTCTCCTACCAAAGGAAACCTGCTCAAAACTTTTGGAATCTGAAAGGAAAAGAAAACCTCAAGGTAAATAATAACGTTCAAATACACACATGGACTTAATTCATTCCTTCCTTTGCTATATTACACACAGAATCTGGTTGAAATCAGCCTTCAGAAGAGATATAAGCAGAACAGATGGCTGCAGAATGGCACAACTCTGAGGAGATTTAAATGTAATCATTTTGCAATTTCTCCCAGCTCCCAAAGCAATAATATTGAAAGGGGCACAGAATGCCCACTGTGCTCGGCAGCAGTGTCAGTGGTTGTGAGAGCCTAAGCAGCAAAGGAGGATCCAGGCCTTCAGTCAGCTCCTACAGGAGCAGAGGGATAGGACCATAGCCTCCATTTCTACATTCAGTCTCCTCCCCTACCCCAAGGAAGCTTGGATGGTATGGAGTGGAGGGAAAGGTGTAAAAATCAAGTTCCTCTCAGAAAGTGAGAAGCCCTGGGCTGGGCTGGGCTGGGCTGGGCTGACAGGTTTTTCCACAGCTGGAAGTTCTACTTGCCCCTTTGAGGAACTGGGTGGGGAGGGACAGTTTGACTGCATACTGGAGATGGTAATCCTTATAGGAAAAAATCATTCAGCAGTTTTTACCACTCATGTTACCTTCTGGAATGAATTAATGACAAGTACTGAGGCACCAATGTATATCTATAGCAAAAATGTCCTCCTCATTAGAGCAATAAGATAGAGAAATTTTAGTTAAATTAACTTCAAAATGCATACAATAATAGAGATGACCTATTAAGACCCATTCAAGACTTACATACAAATACAAAGTACTCTTGGGGAAAAAAAAAATAATTAAAGGTACATTCATGATTCATGGTTAAGCCAGGTCAATATAATAAAAAATTATATTACCTTAACTAATTTACATACTTAGTACTGTAACAATGATTTATTGATGTGGAAAAGATTCATTTCTTTGTGATTTCCCACCCCACCCCCTCCTGCCCCTCCAGTTAATGTACTTACCCTTTGACTCACAGATCCTGGTCCCTCTGAATTCCAATAGAAGATCTGGAAACTGTCCCAGCCCCACCCGGATCTGAGCCAACTTTAGGGCTACACCCAAAAAGCCCCTCTAGCTAAATCTCCTATTATAAAAGGGCCTCGTTGGGAACCCCCCTCTTTGCAGAGGCCCCAAACATTCTAGCCACGTAAGAACCTTCTGTCCACTGGACCCTCTGTCCGGTGCCCTCCTTATCTCTACCTTCGCTTATTTCCTTAACTATGCTTTAACCTTGCTTCCAAACCCAATAATAAACCTCTTTTATCAATCTAGCTATTCGGGCAGATAAATGCTTTTATTGGGGACTCGCTACTAGACCTCATTTACCGCAGTATCCTTGCCCCGAATCCAAGGGGGTTGCAGGGGAGCCCTGTTTGACTCCCTGTAGCTCAAACCTGCCATTAGACTTCAACTAAACCCTAATTTCATTTAGGTCCCCAAATCTAGACTTCAACATTTACTGTGTAGAATTTGGCAATCCATAGGAAGAAGAACTATAGTTTGATCCTCTGCATTAGGTACAAGGATCTCCTGATTCAGCAAACTTCTTCTAACCAGTAAAGAACAACACCTTAGTGTCTTAGAGAGTTACCCAGAGCACCAAGAGGTTAAGTAACTAACTAGCCCATAATACAATGAGCCTCTGTCAGAGGTGGGACCTGAATTCAAGTCTTCCTGGCTCAAAGTCCAGCTCTTTATCCACTACACAAAGTTTTCTCTCAAAGTAACATCAATAAGTTGGAGGAACAAAAAGTCTATAAGTGAAACTGAACAAAAATTAGGAAGGACAGAAAGGGAGCACTTTCAGACCTCAAATCATATTGTAAAAATAGTAGCTGTCAAAGCCATTACTAATTAAAATATGGAAAAATAAAAGATATTATAACCTAAGAATATAAAGTACTTGAGTAAAAACCTTCTATTTGATAAGAATAGTTGAGAAAACCGAAAAAAGAAAAACAATTTAGGTCAGCATTCGTTATAAATAATCGCATCAATTTTAAAAAGAGGAGGATGAAAAGAGATCTATTTTGTGACTAAGGGGAGAATTCTTAACCAAACAATCTACAGAAAAGGTCAATGATGATAAAAAAGGAAATTTTAATGGCAAGAAATTGAAAAATGTTTGTATCAATAAAGTTAGGATGAGAAGAATTTCTAGGACTGATTATTTATGAGCAGGGTCCGATATCTAAGATATAGAGGGAATGAATACAACTATAAAACCAAAAAGCCTTTACTACTTGATAAATTGTCAAAAGATATGAAAAGTTCTCAAAATAATTGCAACTATGGACAATTATATGAAACATTGCTCTAAATTATTGGAATAGAAAAGCAAATCAAGACAATGTTGTAGTTATATATCCAGAAATTTGGCAAAGATTACAAAGGATAAAAATAGGTAATATTTATTAATGAGCTTCAAGAATACCAGCAACCTAGCAATCGGTTACACTGTTGGCAAAATTACCTGTTTGTAATTACACAAGTGATCAAAATATCCATATTCTTTTGCCCTGAAATCCCATTGTCAGGCATGTATTCCAAGGAAATCAAAGACAGGAAGGAAGGCCAGATAGAGAGATAGATATACAGATATAGGATATATTCACAGCAACACTTTTTGTCATAGCAAAAAACTAGAAGCACTATAGGTGTCCATCTGCTGAGAAACAGCTAAACAAATCACAGTACACGAATGTAAGAATATTGTTGTTCAGTAAGAAATGACTATGACATTCAGAGAAACAGAGATTTATATGAATAAATGCAAAGTAAAATAAATCAAGAAACATAATATTCACAATAACAAAAGTATGTAAAGGAAAAAGATTCAACTGAACAATGCGTAACGTTAATGGCCTAAGTTGTTCTCAGACAAGAGAAAATGAACTTTTCTTTTGCTGAAGAAGCAGACTACAGGTATGGAATGTTATATCTACTGCCAATAGATGATTTGGTTGGTTTTGCTGACTTATTCTAATTTTTTTTACAGCAACACTGGTAGAATATTGATAATAAAAAGACGGATCTCTGGTTTCATAGGAAGCTTGGGACCATTAAAATAATATTTCAATTTTCCAGAAGGCGATACATTTGACTCTTCCCTTCTTTAATTTTGGGCCCAACTCATTTTCTAGATGTACTTATTTCCTGCCCCAGACATATCCAGATACATTAACAGGCTGGGCCAACAAACAGTCATCCATTTGATCTTTCTTGTGTTGATAATCAAGTCAAACTTTTGAGTTATTATAAAGCTCTTAGAGAAGGCCTGCAATGTTCTGGGACTTAATAAAATCTGCAAAACCGTGCATCTGGGAAAACTCACTATCAACAGGTAATCTCTTCAACATGAATTCTACCAGATCATCCACACAACAGCTGACCATCTCTGGCTAGTCTACATTTTCCTGTTTTATGCTTTGTTTGACATGTAATATCAGAAAGACATAGAACAGGGCTGTTTCTCTAGTTTTATTTTTTAAGGAAATCTTGAATGATTCTGCTATATGAATGGGAGATGTTGTTCAGTCATTTCAATCATGTCGACTCTTTATGATCCCATCTGAGGTTTTCTGGGCAAAGATACTGGAGTTATTTGCCATTTCCCTTTCCAGTTCATTTTTACAAATAAGGAACTGAGGCAAACAAGGTCACATAGTAAGTGTCTCAGGTTAGATTTGAATTCATGAAAATGAGTCTTCCTGACTCCAAGCAAAGTGCTCCACCTAGTTGTCCAGATGGGAGATATCTTGTTTAATAAAAGGCCTTTTAAGGTGATTTGCTCTTCCCAATCAAATGCTTCTTCATAATCAAAAATTAGCCAATTCCCTAACCTTAATTCAAAATTGCTAAGCACATGGTTTGTTGTTTATTGCTTGTGAAATATTGCTTGTTCCTTTATACTCTCAATTAGGGATGCCCTTGATAATTCACATAAGATTTAGTACAAGTTGAATAGAAAAATTTGTAGTTAGTTATTAGGTTCTCTTGGCTGACTTATTTGGGTATTAATAAAGCTTAATTTTCCCATCCCTTTGATATGCTTCTCTACTCTCAGATAATTTGTACTTTTATCCTTCAATGCCCATATAACTAACTATGTTAACTTCCCACACAGATCACCTCAATATGCAGTTTGGTGAAGCCAGCCACTTTCCATCTCTTTGTTCTCTTTAGTCTTTTTCTCTCCCTAAATAAACCCAGACAATATTAGGATCCACAGTAATGATCCCACTGTCCCAGATAGCATAAATAATGCTATAATAATTTTTTACATTTTTTAATGTGGAAAGTCCTACATGAGCTCAAAGTGAAATGTACTATGTACATAGTGATAGAAAAGTTATGGGATGATCATCTGTGAATGACTTTGCTATTCTCAGCAATACAATGATCCAAGACTACTCTGAAGGACTTATGATGAAAAAAGCTAACCATAAAAGAACTGTGTGTATATTGAAGCATACTACTTTACTTTTTTTTTCCTTGAGGGGTTTTGTGTGTGTGTGTGTGTGTAGGGAAAGCTATATTTTCTTATACAACATGATTTTTATGGAAATATTTTGCATCACTTCATATTGGCCTTCTCAATGAAGGGTATGGAGAGGAAGGGGGAGAATCTGGAACTCAGAATTTTAAAAACAAATATAAAAAACTGTTTTACATGTAACTGGGGAAAATAAAAAATATTTAAAACAAAACAAAAATTAATTCTTCTTGTCTCTACACCCTTGGGCTGATATTACAGAGTTGTATTTCTTGCCAGTCTTTGTTTAAATTAGTTTTATTCTCTAAATGTTTATTTTTTAGATCATTACTATCTGTTATTCTTCTTTGTAAGATTTTACGAATTAGGTATTCTTATCCACTGCTGTCTTTGTTTAGCATCTCTTCAGTTAGCAAGTCAGTCAAATGTTTGCAGAGGTACTTTCTGAGATCTTTTTCCGACAATTCATGTTACTTGATTGTCTTTGTAAAATGAGTTCAATCATTATTGATGTCTTTTCTATTATCTATTAATACAAGAAAAATTAAAAGCTTAATATTTTCAAAAATAATCATAAGGTATTTAGATTCCTATATAACTACTTTCCTTGGACAATTGGAACACTAATGGACAATTTTTTTTTTCATCTAGTTGGGGTAGGAGAGGGAAGAAAATGAGCACACAGAGAAGAGTCCATTATTTGATAAGATTGAGGGAGATGGTAACTGGACTGAATAAAAGAGAAAAAAGAAGGATTTTGTAGGCTTGAAGATAGCTAAGTACATTTGCAAGCAAACAGAAAAGAATCAGCAGAGCTACTAAAAGTACTCGAGAGAGTAGGGATGATTGCTGGGGCAAGATCTTGAAACAAGCAAAAAAAAAAAAAAAAAAACGGAATCAAGAGCACAGGTGAGGAAATGTGTGAGGTGAGAGAATTTTTGCCTGTGCAATAAGTAGAGAGGGATATATTGTCGTTTAAGATAGAAGGAAAACACTAGAAACAAAGGTCAAGGAGTTAGTTTTGAATGTTCTCAATCTTTCAATGAAACAAATAAGTTGTCAGTTGTTACTTGGGGTTTGAAGAAAGGAAAAAGTTTATAACAGTAACTGTAAGAACTGAGAAAGAAAGACTGCCAGCTAAAGTTATATACTATAAATTTATAGTCAATGAAATTGGCTTTTAATTCATCTATTCTTTGTCAGTATTTTCAAAAATAACTGGCTATGAAATATATTGGGACTTGATAGGAACCCATAATCACATCAACCCTAGGAGCATATGATCCTCACAATACAGAAAGGATAGCTGTGACATTTTGAAGCAAAATAGAGGCAATTACACCTATTCTTATGCAAAAAATCACTACATATATTTTCTGATTATACAATTCCTACTTTGGGGTCAATAGTGCTCAAGGAGTACTAGTACTTGTGGTTTGGTGTCCATCTGCTATCCAACTCTCACCCATAGTACTAAGAAGACATAGCATGCACAGTGCCCATGAAGCAGCCACACTCATATTCCATCTTGGCAGATGAGTTAAATCAGACTGAGAATAACCAATGAGCTTCAAATTCCATGTGTGTTAGGGGAGTGTCTAACCCAAGCATTTGAAGCCCACCCTAGTGAAATGGGCAGATAGGAACATTTTGTTTCAACAAATCATGAGGCAAAGGAAACAGGCCCTTTGGAACACTTAGTTTGGTTGGACAGACACAGACACACACACACACACACACACCAAAAAAAAAAAAAAAAAAACAGGTCATCCACTGCATCCAGAGCTAATATCAGTTGTCTTGGCTTTTGTCCTGGCAAAAAGGAAAAACTTTTATCTTCACTCTAGGAGAGAGTGAAGCTGACAACTTCATGCAACTCTGCCTCACTTAAATCCAATTTACATATGAATCAAAAGGCATCACCCATGCCATTTAATTTAATTTTACTACTTCATTATTTTAATTAATAAAATTAATATTTATCATTGTATTATTTGTCACTTTTTATCACTGTTTTGCTATCTTATTATTTTTACCTGCCTCAAAGTACTGTGGCAAAGGGCTAGTTGAGAAAACAGCAGTTATGGATATACTGGGAACTATAGTCACAATCCTGTACATGAATGGCCGTAGGCCACAGACTCTTCTCATTGTCCTGAGGCAGCAATGGGATTCTGCAATCCCTTGGGTATCTGAGTAGCTTTTTAAAGGACTGTACTGCTTACCTCATGGTATGAGGAAGGACTAAAAAAGGTGCCTTAAAAGTTGTCTGCTTCACCTAACCCTGAACGCATGCTGTGTCGAAACACAAAAACATGTACAAAAACTCTGCAAAAATGATTCCACTCACCATTGGTACATGGAATGTGCACACATTTGTGGACTGACAAAGGTAATATGTGGCACCAAGTTCTGGACCAATCACAGACTTATTCTCTCCAAGCTAAATATACCCATTCAACAAAAGTGGGAGCCTCAACACATGACAACCATCAGAAGACCAAACATCAACAGATTGGCACATTTCTCCTGGATGTGAACAGCTTGTTCCTGACTTGGAGGGAAAACTGAGCCAATGCACTTTTGTTAACAATGGAGCAGAAAAGGACAGTTTTCGGAGATATGTTATATAATAAATACCACATTTACTCGTCTGGGCCAGAACACTTGAAAACATCTATCTGTACTGCTTTAATTAGAATTATGGGGAAATTCAGAAACAATTAAATGACAAAGAAGAATAATTTAGGAATAGTTCTTCCATCTTTAAAAAGGTAGCATTTACTAAGAGAAATCATATTACTTTGATGCAGACGCAGAAAAAGGTTTTGACAAACACAGCACCCATTCCAATTAAGACACTGGAAAACACAGGAATAAATGAAGTTTTCCTTAAAATGATAAGCAATATCTATCTAAAGTTATCAACAAGCATTATCTGTAATGGAGATAAGCTAGAAGCCTTCCTGATAAGATCAGGGTCAAACAAAGATTCCCATCGCCACCAGTATTATCTAACATTCTTCTAGAAATGTTAGTTTTAGCAATAAAAGAACAAGAAATTAAAGGAATTAGAACTGGCAATAAGGAAGCAAAACTATCATTTTTTACAGATGACATGATAATAGACTTAAAGAATCCTAGAGAATCAACTAAAAACTACTTGAAATAATTAACAATTTTAGCAAAGTTGCAGGATATATAAAATAAAATATAAAATAAACCCTCATAAATCATTAGCATTACCCAACAAAGCCCATCAGCAAGGAATAGAAAGAGAAGTTCCATTTAAAATAACTGTAGACAATATATAATATTTGGGAGTCTACCTGTCAAGACAAACCCAGGAACTACACGAATACAATTACAAAATGTTTTTTATACAAATAAAGTCAGATCTAAACAATTGGAAAAACATCAATTGCTCATAGACAGAGCTAATATAATAAAAATGACAATTCTATCTAAGTTAATTTATTTATTCAGTGCCACATCAAACAAACTACCAAAACTTATTATATAGAACTAAAAGAAATAATGACAAAATTCATCTGGAAGAACAAAAGGTCAAGAATATCAAAGGAATTAATGAAAAAAATGCAGAGGATGTAGCTTAACTCTACTAGATCTAAAACTATTATAAAGCAGTAATCATCAAAAGTATTTGGTACTGGCTAAAAAACAAGAGTGAGGGGGATCAGTGGAACAGATTAAGTATACAAAGACAGTAGTAAATGACTATTGTAATCTACTATTTGTAAACTCAAGACTCCAGCTTCTGAGATAAGAACTATCTGGCAAAAACTGCTAGGAAAACTGAAAAATACTATGGCAGGAACTAGACATAGATCAACATCTCACACCCTATACCAAAATAAGGTCAAAATGGGTACACGTTTTAGACATAAAGAGTGATACCATAAGCAAAGTACTCCCTACTTTGTACCTACAAAGTACTCCGAGCAAGGAATAAGTTATTTGTCAAATTTATGGAGAAAGGGAAGAATTTATGATTAAACAAAAAATGCAAAAGGTATTTTTATTATATTTCATTTTATATAAATAGATTAAATTTAAATATTTTTGCCCAAACAAAACCAGTGAAATTAAGAAAGAAAACAAAAAGCTAGGAAACAATTTTTATATTCAGTATTTCTGATGGAAGCCTCATTTCTTTAAATATAGAAAGAACTGGATTTGTAAGCATACAAATCATTCCCCAATTCATAAATAGGCAAAGAATATCAGCAGACAGTTTTCAGATTAGAAAAAAAAAGCTATCCATAATTATATGGAAAAAATGCTCTAAATCACCACTGATTAGAGAAATGAAAATTAAAACACCTCACATCAGATTGGTTAATATGACAGAAAAGGAAAATGATAAATGTTGGAGAGGATGCAGGAAAATTAGGACATCAATGCATTGCTGGTGGAGTTGTGAACTGCTCCAACCATTCTAGAAAAAAATTTGGAACTATCCCTCAATGGCTACAAAACTGTGTATACCCTTTAATCTAACAATATAGCCCTACTAGATCTATATCCCAAAGAAATCATAAAATAAAGGGAAAGGACCCACACAGACAAAACTATTTGTAGCGGCTCTTTTTTGGGGGGCAAAGAATTAAAAATTCAGGGAATGTCCATCAACTGGGGAATGGTTGAACAAGCTGTGGTATGTGAAAGTAACAAAATGCTACTGTTCCACAAGAAATGATGAACAGCCAGATTTCAGAAAAACTTAAAAAGGCTTGCATGAAATGAACGGAGTGAAGTGAACATTGTACACAGTAATATCAATATTGTGTGATGATCAATTACGACAGATTTGGCTCTTCTCAGCAATTGAATGATCTAAGATAATAAGAGACTTTTGATGGAAAATGCTGACCATATTCAGAGAAAGAACTATGAATCTGAAAATACTATTTTCACTTTTGGGTAAGTTTTGTTGTTTTTTTCCCTTTCTTGTATTTTTTTTCTTTGTGTTCTGAATCTTCTTTCACAACATGACTAATTGGAAATATACTTAATATGAATGTACATGTATAATTTATATCATATTGCTTGCTCTCTCATGGGGGAGTTAGAAAGGAAGAAGAGAGAAAAATTGATGAATTGATGTGATGAATGCTGAAAACTATCTTTACATGTAATGGGGGAAAAATACTAAGAAGTATTAAGAAAAAAAGCAGTGTCTAACTCCATTAAAAGTAAAGTGTAAGCAAATATTATAGAAGTGCAATATTCTTAGCTTGGTAATTAGGCAGATGAAATTCAGTTTTACACAGATACCCTGAAGGCTTTTTATGTGCCAAAGACCTTTCTCAACCACTCCGTACCAATGGAGCCACCTTGTTTAGAGATAAAGACATGATCCAAGAAAAATGGGCTGAATACTTCCATAGTGTTCTCAACAGATCACCATTAATCAATGCTGAAGCTACTGCCTCTACCTCAGGCTCAAGTCAAACTCTCTGTAACTGAACTTCCAACTGAAGAAGAGGTTTTGAATGATATCAGGCTCCTCTCATGTGGCAAGGTCCTGGTGCCTATTCTATTATGGCAGAGATCTTCAAGGCAGGGGACCCACTGCTCATACAAAAGCTAACAGAAATCTTCCAAGTTATATGGCAAGAGCAGGTTATTACTCAGAAAGGCAAGAACCAAGGATGCTCTTACTGTCCATCTATGTCAAGGTAAAGGAGATAAGTTGTTCAGTGACAACCATACCCAGGGTCTCTCTCTCTTAGGCATTGCTGGCAAGAATCTTGCCAGAGCTCCACTTAATAGGCTCATCTTTTACCTGGAAGATGGTCATCTACCTGAGAACCAGTGTGGCTTCAGAAAGGGCCAAGGAATGGTAAAAATATTGTTTGCTGCCCAACAACTTCAGGAGAAATACCAGGAGAACACAGCATTCATTGATCTAAATAAAGCATTTGATATGTCAGCCATGAGGACTTGTGGAAGATAATGATGAAATGTGGTGGCCTAGAGAACCTCGTTAAGTATTGCATACCAGTTTCATGATGGCATGCTTACATAGGTTTTAAATAATGGACAATGCTCTTTGCCTTTCTAGTTAACCAATAAAGGGAAAAGCAGGTTTGCGTGCTTGCTCCTATGCTTTTCCCCAATGTTGTCAGATGCCTTCAAAGAGGATAAAAATAGTATCAAGGTCATCAATAAATTTTTTAACTTGAAAAGGCAAAGACTAAAGTGGAGGGAGAGTTGGTACATGACTTTTTTTTTTAATTAATAGTTTTTGATTTTCAAAATACATGCAAAAATAGTTTTCAACATTGCAAAACCTTATATTCCAAATTTTTCTCCCTCTCTTTCTGCCACTCCCCCCTCCTAGACAACAAGTAATCCAATATAGGTTAAACATGTGCAATTCTTCTAAACATTTTTCCATATTTATCATGCTACACAAGAAAAATTAGATCACAAAGGGAAAAAATGAGGAAAAAAAAAAAGAAAGCAAACAAACTGTATAGAGCCACAGATAGTGGGGAAACTCTCAGTGAGGTATAAGACTCTTCAACCCAGAGGTAACCTGCTGACAATATCTGGTTCTGCTCTCATCTCCCCTTGGGGTGTCTCACCCTTCCTGAGAAGTCAGGAATGGAGGGCATGACAACCTGTGTTCTACTTGAAACAGAGATACTTGCAGCAAAAGAAGCATTTGCATATTAATAGCAGGGTGGTTATAGTTGTCACATACTCAGTGTGTTGTGGTGATATAATGGTACCATAGTTAGCACATGGTCAGAATGCTATAGTGATGTAATTATATTAAGGCATTTTAGGGCTGAAAGAACTTAAAATAAACGGACTTCATGTTTGACCATCCACATGGGTCCCTGCCTCATCACTCCTTCACTAAGACCAAGGCCTTGAGCTAGTCCCGAGATCCTCCAAAAAGCTAGTCTGAACAGTATTATTTTGGCATCCCAGCATGGGGGCTCTAGAAAGCACACTACATCAAACAACAAAAATGGTGAAAATACTATGTTGTGATCTACATTCAGTCACAGTTTTCTCTCTGGATGCAGATAGTTCTATCACAAGTCTGTTAGAATTGGCCTGAATCACCTCAATGTTGAAAAGAGCCAAGACCATCAGTGTTGATCATGACATAATCTTGTTGTTGTTGTGTACAATGTTCTCTTGGTTCTATTCACTTCACTTAGGTGCACAACTTTTTGTTCACAGATGATTATGCACTCAACGCAGTCTGAATTTGAGATGTAACAAAGTTTGGATCAATTTTCTGCTGTTTGTGCTAATTTTAGCATGACAACAAAAATAAACCATAAGTTTTCCACCAACCAGCACCACACCATCCATTCACAGAACTAACAGTTACAACAAATAGAGAAATACTGAATACCACAGATAAATTCACTCACCTTCAGAGTAGGCTTTCCAGGTATATAAACCTGGATGATAAAGTTGATAAACACATTGCTAGAGCTAGCTCAGCATTTGGGAGGTTTCCAAAACATGTGTGGAAGAGAAAAGATATTAGGCTGCTTACCAAACTGAAGGTCTACAGAGCTATTAAGCTGACCTTGTGGTATGCCTGTGAAATCTGGATATTCTACCACTACCATGCCAGAAGATTGAACTGCTCCCATCTGAATTGTCTTAAGAAGATTCTGAAGATTATTTGGCAAAGGTTCTAAACATTAAGGTCCTTTTCTCAAGTTAAGCTACCAAGCGTTCAAATTCTATTACAGAGTTTAACTCCAATGAGCTGGTCACTTTGGCCTTTTTTTTTTTTTTTTTTTTTTTTGCATTTGAACAAAAAGATTATTTTATGGAGGACTCACACAAGGAAGATGCTCATATGGTGATGAAAAGAAGTTATACAAAGACATGCTCAAGATCTTTTCTTTTTTTTTATTTATTATAATAACTTTTTATTGACAGAACCCATGCCAGGGCAATTTTTTTACATTATCCCTTGCACTCACTTCTGTTCCGATTTTTCCCCCTCTCTCCCTCCACCCCCTCCTCCCCTAGATGGCAAGCAGTCCTATATATGTTGAATAGGTCGCAGTATATCATAGATACAATATATGTGTGCAGAACCCAACAGTTCTCTTGTTGCACAGGGAGAATTGGATTCAGAAGGTATAAATAACCCAGGAGGAAAAACAAAAATGCAAACAGTTTACATTCATTTCCCAGTGTTCTTTCTTTGGGTGTAGCTGCTTCTGTCCATCATTGATCAATTGAAACTGAAATGGGTCTTCAAGATCTTTTCTAAAGAACTTTGGACTCGATGGTAAGATTTGGGAGACACTGGCACAAGACCTCCCAGTATGCTATCTTCATATCAAAGAAGGTGCTGTACGTTATAAGCAAAACAGGATTGCAATAGTTCAAACAAAACATGAGGTGCTTGAATTTAGAGACTTCTCCACTCCAAATATTTATATGGACTTTCTGTGCCTGATCTACAGCAACTCCTTCCAAGTTTGTATTGATCTGACCAGCCAGAGTAGACATACATAATGACTGACATCATGATGTCATTTTGTTCCTCTTTGAGCATGAAGAACAAACAACAACAATTATACTTTTAATATCTTAGAAGAAAAAATGATCAGCAGCACTAGAATTCTCAGATTCCTATACATATTATCATACTGAGATTCTACAGAACACAAGAAACATTGCTTTAAATCTTAAAGGAGTTCCAGCATAGTTCAGAAACAGCCAGCTCAAGGATATCCAATGCTCATTTCTTACTTTTATTCCACCACTCTTATCCTACATAACGCTATGTTATCGATTCACTCCTTGTCATCACTATTACTCAATTCCTAATTCTATAGAAATGTCCAATTTCTAGCCCCTGAATTCTATACTTCTTTAAAAAACAAAACAATTTAACCTTGTCTTCTCCTGAGCTAGTCTAAGTCTGTTTGTTTGTTTGTTTGTTTTATTTTTAAGTTATTAGTAGATTTTTCTGGAGCATGAAATCTAATCAAAAGGCATATCAATAATATGGAACATTACAGCAAGGGCAAGATGTACAAGTTTAAAGACTAAGAGTTTAGGGAGATTCCTTTAAGTAGGGGAAGGTTTTATAGCATAATAGCAAAAATGATCACACTTTGGTCTCTTAAATCCTAGCACTTTATTTACTATAATATTATACGTTGCCATTTCTTTTTAAAGGGAAAAACTGCTCTAATGTTAATGTCTCAAACTTATAATAGACTAAAAGCAGTAGTGAAACTATTGTGTGGGTTTTTAATTCTATAAGTATAAATATTAATTGAAGAATTTATATTAATTATATTATAATATAATTGAATTATAATGACTATTATAATGAATATTTTAGTAAAATAAATATATAACCAATAGTTCAAAATCCATTTTTTCCTTTGTTGAATTATATTTTATGGCAATAACTAATAACAAAATTAAGATGAAACATTCTTATATCCAAATTACCATAGTAATACTTTACTCCAATAAATAAGAATAAAAGAGCATGAAACTAGAGCAAACCCCATTTAACCCATCATGTAGCTTTAATCAAATTGAATATCATGAAATATAGCCAAGAATTTGAAGGTAAGTACAAGAATCACTCAATTTCTTTGAGCTTGGTTTTCTTCATCAATAAAACATCTCTGAAGTCCTTTTGAGCTATAAAATTCAATCCAAACAAAAAAAGAAAAAATCCTCTGAGCACTGAGGAAAATAGCCAAAGAATTTAATCACTTTACTCCCCAGGAGTAGGTCAGCCATGGAGCTGGTTGATATAAATTAAGTTTACTAATTTGTTTAAATGAGATATCCTTTAAATATGCTTTAAATTATATAAGAAAGAAGATAAAAGCAAATGACAGTAAAGACCATGGGAGAAGTCTTGGAGAATGAGCCATGATGTAGGTATAGCTGACAATGATAGAGAAATTCACAGCATCACTAACAGCTTAGGGTCCCTTAACTACAGCAATAAAGAGGCCCACCTACCGTCAGTACTCTGGAATATGAAGAAGATTACCTAGATTCAATTTATTCTATTTAATAAAGTGAAGAAGTATGTTGGAAAGATTTTCTTAAAAATTGTTTTGCTGAGAAATGTTTGTGGCAGCCCTCTGTGTAGTGGCCAGAAACTGGAAACTGAGTGGATGTCCATCATTTGGAGAATGGCTGAATAAATTGTGGTATATGAATATTATGGAATATTACTGTTCTGTAAGAAATGACCAGCAGGATGATTTCAGAAAGGCCTGGAGAGACTTACATGAACTGATGGTGAGTGAAATGAGCAGGACCAGGAGATCATTATATACTTCAACAACAATTCTATATGATGATCAATTCTGATGGACATGGCCCTCTTCAACAATGAGATGAACCAAATCAGTTCCAACAGAGCAGCAATGAATTGAACCAGCTACATCCAGTGAAAGAACTATGGGAGATGAATATGAACCACTACAGAGAATTCCCAATCCCACTATTTTTGTCTGCCTGCATTTTTGATTTCCTTCACAGGTTAATTGTACACTATTTCAAAGTCTGATTCTTTTTGTACAGCAAAATAATTGTATAGACATGTGTACATATATTGTATTTAACATATACTTTAACATATTTAACATGTATTGGTCAACCTGCCATCTGGGGGAAGGGGTGGGGGGAAGGAGAGGAAAAGTTGGAACAAAAGGTTTTGCAATTGTCACTGCTGAAAAATTACCCATGCATATGTCTTATAAATAAAAAGCTACAATTTAAAAAAAAAAATTGTTTTGCTGCCTTAAAGTGATAAACTTTAGCTAAGAGGAAACTTCACATATTAACTTTTTCACCAGTGCTAAATAACTGAGACATTATAACATATGAGCAAAGCAAAACTCAGCAATGTAAAAATGATGTTTACTCCTTATGACATAAGACAAATTCATCTCTTTTCAGAAGTGATATTTAACCAGCTTAAGCTCACCACTAGCACTAGCTCTTTTTTGAAAACTATGAAGTAGTATCACAAAATTACAGTACCTTGTAAAGAAGTTAGCAAATGGTCCCAATATTTTTGATTTACTATCCACTTCTGTTTCATCATCACAGGCATTCAGTTTTTGATCACCGATTTCTTTTGCAGGGTTTAATGTAATATCTGAAAAATGAGCTTCATCGGTCTCAAGCTTCACAATCGCACTTGAATTACTGGTGACCATCAAGTCTAAGATATCTTCATTGCTAACAGATAAGGTTGTGGACAGTTCAGTACTGAGACTTGATACACTGCATACGGAAATATCATCACTTCGAGTCAGAACTTTAGAGGTGGGACTATAGAGCTTCACGTTGTCATACCCGGTTCTTGGGAAAGTAGAAGACTTCCGTACACGATGCTCCCGTTCAGTGTTTGTGGAAAGAGGAGGCACATATGACGGGAGCGTGCCTGCACTCTGAAAAGTTCGATCAGGGACAATTTCTGGCTCAGATGGTTTTCTTTTAACATTTAACACGCTACAGTGGACAGGTTCTGGGTCCCCTACTTCCAGGGTTGGAATACCTGAATCCACTGATTTAAGGCTATGTCTATCATCTAAATCGCTGAGTTTCAACTTAGGTTTATAATCAGGCAATGAAAGGGATCTAGGGGTCTTTACATTCAAACGTTGAAGATTCTGAATATGATTGCCTGACTTCTCATCCAGAACTTTCAATGAGCTGAAACCATTTGTTGAGGTGGAAAAATTCCCATCGGTCATCTTGGTCCAAGAAGTAACTAGATAAAAGAGTAAAGTTAATGAAATAAGATGAAAACACATTAGAATCATCTTATACTCTACTACAAAACCCCATTTCTTCCTCTCCTAATCATTCCCATTACACTGGGGGAAGAAATAGTCTGCATACCTAACCGCTTGATATGGACTTCATATTTATTTCCCTACCTCCTCAAAGGCATTGCCAAACTGAAATGCATTACCAAGAGAATACCATGCAACTAAAACATTTGAAACTAGCCAAATTAAACATTTGTACTCCCTGGATATTTCCTTGGCAATCATTTCACCATTTGGACCAGGGATACAATCTAGATTGATTTTAATTTGTTTAGCTTTGGAATTTCCATTTGACAGTCCTTACACTCCTGACCAGTGAAGGCCTCTCCTGGTCAGCTCTGGCTATACTATACTTCATTTCCAAACTATCCAGCTTTTCTCCACCTACTTCGCCCCCACCCCGACCCGGAGGCAACTGGGATTAAGTGACTTGCCCAGGGTCACACAGTTAGAAAGTGTTAAGTATTCAAGGTCACATTTGAACTCAGGTCCTCTTGACTTTAAGGCCAGCACTCTATCCACTGCACTATCTAGCTGCCCCTCCAGCTACTTTTAAGACACTCTACTCCCTCTTCCTACTTTCCAGTTCTGAAATCATAATCAATTCAGTACTGTCATTGCTACTGCAAAGAATATACCAATCTACTACCTACAGCTTCATTTGACATCTCTGTATCTTTTCAAATTAAAATCCCCTCTCATATCACCATTCTCCTATATACACTGCCTCTTTCTATTAAAATAGCAGATTGAAAGCAAGAATTATCTTTGCTTTTGTACTTCTATTTTGTGGCAGGACTGCCACAGTCCTGTGTAAGAAAAGAGTAAATGCTTTTTCAATCGTTCATTGTCATAAGAAAGCTATATCTAGCTCAGAAGGCCATATTTTAGAGGTCTAACCAGACTATTTTAGTGGTGGCAAAGAGTTGAAAGGATGCTAACTGCTTAATAAGTTATAATGAAAAAGATGGTTTCAGAAAAGCCTGGAAGGACTTATATGAACTGATACAAAGTGAAGTGAACAGAACTAGGACAATCTTTTTTATAACTTTTTTCATGTTTTAATATTTTTATATTCCCCAGTTCCATGTAAAACAATTTTTTACATTTGTTTTTAAAACTTTGAGTTTTAGATTCTCTCCTTTCCTTCCCATACCCTAACATTGAAAAGACATATATGAAGTTATACAAAACATTTCCACAAAAATAGAACAATAATTTTACACAATAACAGAAATATTGTAAAGATGTGACCTGTGTCTATTCTCCAAGAGCCAGTAGAGCCCAGCAAAAAGAGGTAAATATTCACTGCAAGTTGACTGAGCAGGTGATGAATTTTTGCCACAACAATTCACGAAGCCTACCCACTAAATCACGGAGGGGTTATAATATGAAAGAAAATGGAACGATAAGATCAGGGATCTTTTAAATAGTAAGATATAAGAATATTTGTGTCAGGCATTTTGGTGTGTAGTATTTGATTTTTCCTCTATTAAATTACAGATTCCATAGAGAGAGGCACTATCTCTTAGATTATTTTTACATAAGCCCCCACATCTTCTCAACTAGCTAGTTTTGAACATAATAGAGATGCTTTTAAAATGGCTACTAAAACTAAATAAGACCTAAGGAAACCAGGCTTCACCTCAAACTAAACATGTCTAAAACCAACATGTCTTCCCCTCTCCCAGTTCCCAAGCTAATTTGACTTTCCAAATATCCCATTCCTATTAGTGGTATCACCATTCTTAGAATCTCTCACCATTCAAAAAACATTTATTGAATTATTCATGAAAAGTGACTAAGTTATCCATACCCTTCTACTAGACATATATAACAAGCAAATAAGAAACAGAAACAAGAACAAATGTCAGCAACACTCTATTAAGTACCACAGAACTAAAAACAAAATAGTGTCCATTGATTTAAGGAATGACTGAAAAAACTATGGCATATGAATGTCATAGAAGAAATGAGTAAAGAATGTATAGAAGCATGGAAAGAATTATATGAAACAATGTAAAAGGAAACAAATTGAATCAAGAGAAAAATATACATGTTTACACTCTAAAGCAGAAGTTGAATTCCAAGTAACATAAAAACCAGTGAGGACTACAGATAATGAAACATACTTCCTCCTTAATGGCAGAGGTGGGAAACTACTAAAACAGAATGAAATAGGCACTGTCAGACACAGTTTCTCTGTCAGATATTTTTACTTAATTTTTTCTTTTTTGCTACAAGAGAGAGTCAAATCTGGAAGTGAGGGGCAAAAAAAAGATGATATAAAGATAAACAGTAACAATATAACATTAAAATACACTTACTGAGCGTCTATCTTTTACAGAGGAAGAACTGAACTCTAGGCTGAGAAGGGCATTGAAATATGGTATCACCCTCAAGGGATGCATTAGAATATAGTAGAACACAATTCTCAAACTTTTAGGGATCTTTTTTATATTCTTAGAAATTAGTAAGGATCCTCCAAAGAGTTTTGGTTTAAATGAGTTACAACAATCAATTCTTATTGTTTTTAGAAATTAAAGTCTTAGAATTATTATGAAAATTGCCCTGAAAGGGTCTCGAGACTGCATCACACTTTTGAGAACCACTGTAGTAGAATATATGCTCACAAATAATTATAATTTGAAATAGCATCCTACTAAGTGTATAGTGTAGGTCACAGTGACATGAAAATGGGAGTGAAGGGGAGGAGTGGAACAGGAAAATTTAAAAAGTTTTAAAAAAATACTTCTGAGTAGAATGTAAAAGTATCAAAGGCAAATACAAAGTATTGAGAGTTCAAATAAAGGTACTCCAAGGTATAAAATTCTGGAGTTATCTTTGTCACCAATTCTACTCATCTCTCACCTTCAAGAGATTTTTTTTTTTAATTTTACCTTCAAATAATTCTCTAATTCCCTTTTCTCCATTTCCTCAATTCAGACCTTCATTACCTGACTCTTAGCTTATAGAGCCCTTCCTACCTAGTCTGCTTATACTCAGTCTCCCCAACCCTAAGTGCCTCAAACACTACACTTGTACTGACATTTCTAAACACTCACAATGATTCCCTATTTGTGACACAATTAATCCAAATACTCCTTTGCTTGGTTATTCAGAGCTCTTCTCCCATCTCAGGATATTAGAATGTCTCCTTTCCTTTAAGGCCCAATTTGGATTCTATTTGTATAAAAATTTCTCTTATTTTTTTTTCCTACTTCCCTTATTCCTAAATGAAAGAGATTTTTCCCTCCTCAGATTTCTCAGGGCACTTTCCCGGGTCTCATTTTCAATTTAAAGATAGAAGAAGAAAAATGAAAATTTTGTAAGTACCCACTACGTGCCAGGTAATGTCACTTTTCAAATATTATGAGGGAGAGTAAGATACCTATATTATTATCTATTATTTATCTACATTGTCAGAATAGAAGTTTCTTGTTAAAGGGACTTATATATGACTTTGTCTTGTACTTTGTATACAATATTTGTTAAACATCTATTGACTTGGTTTGAAAATTAAGAAATATAACCATCTTTAACCCTGATCTATGGAAGAGTAGACACTAGTCCATATGGTTAATAAATAGCAAAGTCAGAACTTTGCAGGTAGATGGTGCAGTAGCTAGAGTACCCTGGACAAGTTACATCTTTGGTTTCCTAATTTGGGAAACTGGAAATGGCAAACCACTCCAGTGTCTTCACCAAGAAAACCCCAAAGGGGGTAAAAAAATTGGACACAGTTAACCAACCCTTCCCCCAAAAAAGAAATAATGACTCACAATCTTATCTTCAGATTTGAGGTTTAATATTTGTTCTTCTGTTTTATTTTTTAACCCTACTACTTCTCAGAATAAAACCCATTTTCAATGTTACAGATAACAGCAGCCAAGAAAATTCTTTGAAAGTGTCCATTTATCCAAGAAACATTCACTGAGCACGTTCTATAAACAAAATGCTGTTCTATTTATTATAATGAATACCTTAAGTAAGAGGAAAAAGATTCAGAAACTAGTCCAAGAAACTTTCAGCCAAGTTGGCTTAAGACATATTGTACACCTGTACACAGTCCATTGCACCTAAAGCAATTGTCTCCTAACAATCTTATATATCCAACATGGAAATTTTTTTTATCTCAAGATGATGCTGAAAACCCTACTGTTCAAAATCATGATTTACTGCTTTGCTCTTCAAAAGTATTAACTGGGTACCACCTTTTATTTATCCAAAAAATAATAATGCTGTAAACAAAATGTTATATTGGGAATAATACATCATTTCTTAGATACATGTAAACTATATCAAAGCCTAATTTTCTGTTAATAAAAACTTCCAAGTTAAAAAAAAAAGTTTTAAAAGCAAAGTGTTCAAAAGACAAAATACTGCCCCCAAGCGCAATTTGGAATTAGGTCCAAGGGACTATCAGTATAACCTTTTGATCCAGCAGTGTTGCTACTGGGTCTGTAATCCCAAAGAGAAGACAAAAGAGGGGAAAAGATCTACACATGCAAAAATGTTTGTAGCAGCCCTTTTGTAGTGGCAAGGAAATGGAAATTGAATGGATACTGAATAAGTTATAGTATATGAATGTAGTTGAATATTAATGTTCTTTCAGAAATGATGAGCAGACTAATTTCAGAAAACCCTGGAAAACCTGTTCCATATACTGATTCTAAGTGAAGTAAGCAGATCCAAAAGAACATTATATATAGCAACAACAATATTATGTGATAGTCAATTATGACAGACTTAGCTCTTTTCAACAATGAGGTGATTCAAGACAATTCCAATAGACTTGTGATAGAAAAAACTATCCCTTCACTAATTATTTCTAAATCATCTTGTCTGTACTTGTACATAGTTGTTAACATGTTTTCTTCCTGTAAGACTGTGAGCATCTAGAAAGCAAGTTGAATCTCAAGCACTTAGACAATGATTAGCATAGAGGAAGCATATAAGTATTTGAAGGGTTTTTATCCACATAAAGTAGAGAAGAAATTTCATTTCTTGACTATAATGCATATATTTCAGGAGGCCAGTGGACTTAGATGGGAAAAACTAATTTTATTTTCAGTAACTTCTAATTTAGCTTTTCCTTCATTATGAATTCTTTTCAAAATTTATTCCAATTAGAGCTATTTCAAGGTGAAAGAGGCTACCTCAGAAGAGTTGTTTTATTCTTTCTGAAGAGTTTCAAGTAATGGCTGGATTGACCACTTGTCAAATATGCTTTAGAGGGAATTCTTGTGCATGCAGGAAGTGGATTAAATAGCCTTTGAGATTCCTGCCTATTCTAAGATTGATTTTGATTCTAAAGTCATAAGATTAATCCCAGATCTACCCTGGACCTGTTATATTCCCTGTCAAAAACAAATCACTTAAGGTAAGGATAACATCTCAGTCATGCCATGGACCAGATTTTAGTAATAAATATCCTGAAATCAAAGCCAAGTTCTGCTACCACTTAGTGGAAGAAGGGGAGGAGAAATCATTCAATGGAGTTTCAAGGGGCAAAGGTTCAAAAAGGAGGTCCTCCTTTCTGCAAAGTCTTTAATCAGAGACTGGAAGATTTTGATTGTGTTTTTTTTTTTAATAGTAGGGATTCTTTTTAGGTTAGGGTAGAGCAAAATGACCCCAGAGTTCCTTTCCAATAGTCAAATCTGGGATTTTAACACTATTTTGAAAATGCACATATATTTTTGCGAGCCTTAAAAATCCTAGCAACTTGTTTTTACAGTCTTTTCCTTAAACAGAATATGAAGAAAATCCATCAAGTCCTCCCACAACAGTGCAAATCACTGAAATGAAAAACAGAGATTACTATCTAGATAATTCAGATTATTGAAAAACTCAACACAAAAAACTCCCTTTTATCTACTCTAAATATGGAAATGTTACCACCATTTATCCCACAGTTTTTTCTAATCTAAAAGTGTACTTTCTATTTTTAAGATGTACATTCCTACACAGATTTGTTTTGGTTCTGATATCTCTGGATTTCTGTTCTGGAATGGAAGTTGTAGATTACTTGTTTTCTATTGGATGAACAATTTGCAAATTTACCAAGCACTTCTAAAGAAATTCTTCATCTTTAATGTGTCGTGGACTCTTTTGGCAGTCCGATTCATACAGCCCCTTTTCACAGTAACATTTTTAAATGCATAGATTACACAGGATTACAAAACAAACCAGTTATATTGAAACACAATCACCAAAATAGTTTGGGTTTTTTTGTTTTGTTTTTTAATTCACAGTTCATGCTGGTTAAGAACCTCTATTAAGAATGACATAAGAATCATTGCGCCTGGACCTCTTAAGTGTTGATGGGAAGTACACAAATAGCTTTTAAAATTTTAGCAACATTTTCCTATGAAAGCTAAATATTCCCTAAATCTATTTATACCATTTGCTTAACAAGTCCTGTTAGCATAATGAAACGTAATGCAAATGAAGGACATGGTTATTAAGTATTTAAGATTGGAGGGGGGAGGGAGTTAAAAATCCAAAGTAATGATGTTTTATTATGACTAATTAATCCTTCCACTAGGAGAATGAAGGACAAACAAAAGCTTAGGAAACTAGAACTCAAGGAAGTTGATCTGGCTTCAAGGACAAAAGAGGGCTCTAATAAGTTGCCCATTTTATAGTGTTAAAGATTTAGACCAGAAACTGAGACCAGAAGCTTTGTCTAGCCCGGGGGTCACCCAGCTTGTAATTGAGTGGGAATGTGAATCCAGGTCTTTTTCTTACAATTTTATGTGTTTGTTTGTTTTTTTTTTAACTTGAAAATAAATAATATTTTTATCTGGTTTACCAACATTGGATAAAAACACTTCCATATTCATTGTAGATCAGAAAACAAGAAAATATGAACCGCACCCCATTCTACTTGTCTGGATCTCCTGGTCTTTTTTTTATTATTATTATTATACCGTATTCAACATGGCAATTTCCAAGCTGTACTGTTTGTCTATATTCTATGAACCCTGGTGTAATCAACATATCATAAGCTGCCCTGCTTATCTGGAATTCCTTCTGGCCTTCTTTCTCTATCAAGGGAGGTAGAGATTGGGGGTAGAGGAGATGGTCTATTCATCATATCATTTTCCAAACCTTCCTGCTTATGTGAGATTCCTTCTGGCATAGCACCATTTTCCACTCATCGTATCACTTTCCAAACTATCTTATTTGTCTAGGCTTTCTTCAGGCTTTCCATGAACCCTGGTTTATTCAAGTTGTCCCATGTTGTCCTGCCTGTCTAGCATTCCTTTGGGAATTGCTTTCTAAGGGGAAGCATGATCATTTTTTGACACATCACTTTCCAAGCTATCCTGGATTCCTTGGATTCCAGGATTCCTTCTGGCCTTCTCAGTTAATTCCAGGAGCCTATTGACCATATCACTTTCCCGGTTATCCAGCTCATCTAGGATTCCTGCTGGCCTTCTAACTCTACTAAGGGGGACAGGGAAGGAGGGAAAGAACTGAATGCCATGTCACTTTCCAAGCTAGCCTGCTTATCTGGGATTCCTTCGATCTCCATCAAGAAGGGAAAGAGGCGTGGGGGAGGGAAGGAGGGAGGGAGAGATCTGTTCAGTGACATTTTTCAAGCTATCCTGCTTATCTGGGATTCCTTCCATCACCATCAGGAAGGGAAAAGATCCGATCTCCATGTCACCTCTCAAGCTGTGCAGTTTATCTGGGATGCCTTCTATCCCCATCAAGAAGGGAAGCAGGGGAGGGAGGTAGATCCGTTCGCTAGGTAACTTTCTAAGGCGCTCTGATCACCTGGGATTTCTTTTATCTCTATCAAGAAGAGAAGGGGGAGGAAAGGATCTGATCATCACGTCCCTTTCCTGCTCCTCTGGATTTCCTCCTGGAGTTCGGTTCCGTCTACGCATCCTGGTCTTGTCCACACGTCACCTTCCAAGCTAGCCTGCGTGTCCGACTTCACCCCCGGCGCCCCCACCCCTGCGGCCAGAAACAAACTTTTCCCGTAAATGAGTCAGGGAGGACCCCCGGGAGCACGCCCCCTCTTCCTCCCCCCTCCCCCCCCTCCCCCCGCCGCGGGTCCAGGAGCATCCCGGCGGGCGCGCGGGCTCTTTACCTGGGAAGCCTGGCCCCGCGCAGCCCTCCAGCTCGGCCATCGGGCTCCCTCCTCTAGTGGCCGTTGCTGTGGCTACCAGGGTCGGGAAGCTGAGCCGGCGGCGGCGGCGGCGGCAGCAGCAGGTGGTGGAAGCGGCGGCGGCGGCAGCAGCAGCAGCCGGGAGGCGACTCCATTCTCTTCGCCCCCTGCGGGCTGGCTCTGTGCAGCCGGCCTCCCTCCGAGCCCCTCACCCTTCTCCCGGACCCCGAGGCTGCTCCCCCACCATCCCCGAGGGGAAGGGGGCAGTCCGCAACAACTTCTGGCAGAATTGTAAAAGACGGAGGGAGGGAGGGAACGCGAGAGGGGGGAGAGGGGGAAGGGGGAGGAGCAATGGCAGCGCTCCCCCGGGATGCCCCGGGGCGGGAGGAGGAAGCGCCTCGGCAGGTGCGCTCGCCCGGCAGCCCGCGGGGGTTCCAGGAACAGCTCCCAGGTCCCTCCGCTCCCTCCTCCCCCCCCGCGGCTGCAGATGCGGCGGCTACCTCCACCGAGCACTCCTCCCTCCGCGGCTCTTCCATGAATGGCTCTCCCCCCGCCCCTGCTCGGTGGGAACTTTTCCCACTGGTCAGTCGGCTCGGGGGCGGGGCCAGAGGCAGGCCCGCCGCGGGCTGCCGCTTTTCCTCGCCGTCCTTTTTCCCCACCCTCGCTCCTCCCCGCCCCGCCCCCCAGTTCCTGTGCCAGCGGGGCGCGGAAGACTGACGGCGACTCTGGGAACGACGAAGCCCGAAGATCTACGCGGAAGACTGCGGTGAGGCTGACGCGCCCCACCCTCATTCCCGAGCCCCCGCGGCGCCGGGACCTGCGGGGGGCGGGGGGAGGGGGCGAGGGGCGGGGGGAGGGGGCGGGCGACAACGCGTTCCCCGCCCCCTGGCTTACCTGAATTGTTCTCCCCGCAGCCATCTTGAGCGCCCGAGGCAGAGCGGGAGAAGGTGAGCTAGGGGGAGCTCGAGCCCAGGCGAGAGGAATCGAGGCGCCGAACGCATCGACCGCGTTCCCCTAACCTTGGAGGGCGCGAGCCAGGGCGAAGGTCCACTTATGACTCCCTTAGGCAGGGAGAAAAGGCAAGCCCGAGATAGCCGAGGAGGCTGCCCCGATTTCCTGTGTAATTCATCCCCCTGCCCTTTCCCACAAAATAAGAACGATGATAGAATCTCCGACTTTACCTAGCCAAAGATCCTTTCTACTTGATCTCTACGCCCCACCCCCACCCCCATGGAAGATCCCCACCGAGCAGGAAGCCACGCCCATTCCCCCGAGCAGGAAGCATTCATTAGACGCCTACTGTATACCTTGCTTGGTACTAACCACTTAAACTGGAGGAGCTCAGTGTCATCCCCAAAACAAGCGCGAACAGTATCTTAGTGTCTAAAGAGTGAAAGCTCTGAGGAGGCAACAGGTAAACAACCACGAGACAATTTGATTGGACGGATGGTCACGATGGATAAGCACAGATGGACAGGAGGTAGACAGTAAGCAGGTGGATGTAGATACGGACATACATAGAGTTGGACGGATGATCCATTTAGGTAGGCAGGTAGAGATATAAATGGGCAGATCGCTAGACAGATGAGTTCGTAGACAGAGAGGAAGAGCATTTATTAAGTTTCTGTCATGCACTACAAAGTCTTAACTCACCACGAAGCTTTCTTCTGCTTCGTGGTTCCCAGATCCGCCCTCTGAATCTCTTTCCAGTCACAGCCTTTAAATATTTGAAGACAGCCGGCTCCCAAGTCTTCTGTTTTCTGGCGTTCTTGCACTACTCAGATGGCTTTTGGTAGGAAACTGTTTCCTAAACTTGTAAGGGCTGGGGATACTGGAGAGAAATTATCTCTTTTATAGGCCTTTAGAATGGAAAAGGTCCTTAAAAATCATCTAGCCCAGGTTTGGTTTGGTTTTGTTTTCCAGTTGTGGATCCTTTTATCAGTCTGGTAAAACTTACAAAGTTTCTCAGAATAATGTTTTAAATGGATAAAATAAAATATAGAGGATTTATAAAGCAAATTGTAATTATAATTATCCGATTTTTTTTTTTATTTTAAAAAACAAGTTCATGGACAACAGGTTAAAAATGCCTGAACCTAAAGCCCAATGGAATTTTAAAGTCACTCTAGCTTAGAGTCTCAGGATCCGTATCTATTAATGGTAGGAGGGACCTAAATATTCCTTACCTCACATGATTCTTGTAGAAACAGTCTTTGTAAACCAAAGAAATAGAAATTTGTTTTCTTTTTTATTAAACATTGAGTTACTTGAATTTTCTCTTTCTTCCCTGGAACCATGGGTTCTCAACCACCCCAAATTATTAATAAGTCCCAACCCCTTCTCAATTCCCTTTATATGCTGTCTTCTGTCCATTAATAATAGAAGCTCCCTGACTTCAGGGACTGATTTACTTGTATTTATATCCCCAATGCATGGCACAGTTCCTGCCTGGCACATAGTCAATTCTCAGTAATAGCTGCAAGAGAAATTTGTCAGCCTCAACTTTAGGGTAGTGGTTAGAGATGGCCTGGGAGTCAGGAACCCACAGTTGAATTCTTTCCTTTGAGGTTGACTCTGGACCCTGGCAAGTCACTTAACCTCCTAGTTCCCAGATAATTCTCTGAGCCTTTAATTTACAGAACAAGTGTTGCTCTAAATTGGTGAAGGGAATTCCTCATGGAGAGCTCCCTATACCAATAAAATCACAGGTATGGTTTAAAAAACACACACACTTTAGTGTATTCTCCACTCACCTATTAATCATCGGGTGGAAATTCCCAATATTTAGAACACAATATTTGGATTTTTATTTTTCCACTTAAATTAACAAAGCATATATGTATGTATATAGAAACAGTGTGTATATGTGTGTATTTGTGTATGTACATATATCTTTTTATAGTTATGTTCTTCTCAAAGAAGACAATGAAATAAGAGAAGTGATGCCATGACATGTAAATGAATTAAATTTAAGTAAAACTGGGCTTTGTAAAAACACTAGCCTCATTTTCTCCTTCAGAACTATCTGCGCCCTGTAGCCAGATATGGAATGAGAGGACTGAAGAGAGCCCCAGTGACAGTGGGAGGCCCTGGCCTTTTTAAGCTAAGGTTTTAACATGTCTCAATTTGACTGAGGCAACATCCAATCAGTGAGTAAGGCCAATTAAATATGTATACATACACATACACAGAGGATGCCTATTTACCTCTGGGCATCCAAAAGTAAGCAAGAAAAATCTCAAAGTGGCTAAAATTACTGTCATAAAGCACCCATGCCTTTATTTCCTTCCAAAAGTCTTTATTTCTCCCTCATTACTTACTGACAATTCTAACAAGTGAAGTATTCTGTTTTCCAAGTTCATTGTGTTTTTCACAGTAGCAGCTTACTGAGGGGTGAGTAAGAAGAGAGGATATGAGGAAAAATGATTAGAGACAGACACATGGATGACAAAAGAAGTGACCTTCATTTCAAAGAAACTGCAAGCTATCTAATAAAAAATTAGAGGCAAAAAAGTTATGAGAGTAAGTTGTGCTGCTTGCTCTGTGACCCTCGTTCTTGCTGCCCCAGATAAGTTTCCAAAAGTTGTATATTATCCACAAATTGTCACTTGGCATTCATGGTGGGAGTTTCCATACAGTGAATTTTCCCCTTGGGTAAAATCACAGTTTCAGATTTGGCTTGCCCCTCAAAAAAATAAAAGAAACACACATTCAGACAGCTCTGGGGCATTACCATATACCCATTCAGAACCTTTGTACTATGATACTTGGAGGTTTCTTCTTGGCAGATAACTCCCTCCGCTGGTACTGGTTACCTTTTCCATGAATTGGGAGGTAGAGAATCCAGCACCCTGAGGCCAATGTGCCAGTGAACTTCCTCAAGCTTATCCAGTCAGATGATAGTTTAAGATTATAAAATGTTGTCCTTGGAAACATTAACTTAAACAGTTTTCAGGGGCAAGTACTTTGTGCCAAAAGTAGTCCCTATGCCATGCACATAAACATAACACATATATATACATATCTAGATATATATGGCTTTTAATTATATACAATACTTTAAAAGTACAGCTTTATAGTAGAGCTCTCTACTACATAGAAATCATTGTAGTTCCATAACAAAACAAGTTTGTATTGATGTGCCTTCATTGTTTCATTTACTATCCCTACTTACTTTAAAGGAAATTTATTTTTCATCATGAATATAACAAAAATCACTTTGTGAAACAAAGGCTCACATTGGGGAAGGAGCCTTGCTCAGTCATACAAATAGTAATTTAACAAAGTATGGAATATTAATGAAATACATAAAAAATATGAAAAGAAACAAAATGACAAAAATTTCTAGGATCAGAGTAATGTGTGAGACAGCAGTTCTTTCCCAAATTAACATCAGAGGGTTTCAAGGTAAAAAGCAAAAAAGGGTTTATTACAATCTCACGAGAAAGGGCAACTCCCAATAGACAAAATATAGTAGAAGAATTCAAAGTGTAAATTGCAAAATAAAGATTATATAGACCCTAACAAGAAGCCCCCTCCCACTTTTCTCCCTTTTAATGAGAGATATTCACTCAGTTTATTCTATTATATGTACACATATACAGTGCAGTTTATTATATGTATATATGTATAGTACATATAATATAATAAATATGTACATATATAGTACTGTATATATGTACATATAATAAACTGCACTGTATATGTATATTCAATAATATACATGATTATCAGATTTTGTTGATTTTTTTTAACATTTTGTAATGTATACAAATGACTTTTTTTTAGAAATGCTTTCTAATTTAAGTTAATAAACATTTTAAAAACAAATTACAAATAATTCAGAGCTTGTGATTTAATGTGTGGTTTTTATTGTCCTTCTTTCCTTGTATTTGTAGTTATTAAGTTAACAATTTTGAAAGAATGAAATGACTCCTAAAAGTTAGGCATGTAAAGAAAAATGAGAAAAGTTCAGCATAGTGGAGCCATCTAGCATCAGGATGCATGCCTCAGGAGTCCCAAAGGCTTTCCTGAGTTATAGCCAATATAAATACTTATTCATATAGATTAATTGATCAAGAAAAAAATGAAATTATGTTCAGTTCAAAAGCTTAGGTACCAAAGGCAGTGAGCCTCAGTTGTTGATGTATTCTCATTGTAGGACACCTGGTGGTGATTAGGACAATTAATGGGGACAGAGGGGGGAAAAAAACCTTAGGTGGGGAATAGAAGGGTATAGTCCAAGTCTTGTTAGAGAAGACAAGCACTGTTTCTAATCTGACTTATAGGCGATCCTGGGTAAAAACATATAAAAAGTTACCTAGGAGTCTTGTCAGAGTTTATAATTTGAAGTGAAATAACCATGAAGCAAGAAAAGATAATAAAGTATTTATAGAGAACTTTCAGCATTTGCAAAATGCTTCACATAGCCTTTATTTGATCCTCAACAACCAATTCATTCAACAAACAAGTCCTAGTTTCTAGAGCAGGTAGATATCTATGACCTCATTTTAGTTTTGTAAATGAGAAAACAGTGGGGAAGAACTGGAAAGAGGAAGCCCCAAACTTCCTTAAGAAAGTCCCAAAGACATGTATCAATGTGAGGACCAACCTAGTAAACCTATAGGGATAGAAAGAGAACTGGGAAAGGCATATATGTAAATAGGTAAGATAAAGATAGGGGAAGTAATGTCAACATAATTTCCCCTTTATACATGAGAAACCACACAGAGAATTGAAATGACTTGTCCAAAGTCACATAGCATGTAACAGATGTTGGGATCAAACTTGGGTCCTTTTAACTTCAACTCCATCATTATTTTCACTAAATGATGGTATGCATTTCATCCTGAGCTCACTGATATAAAAATGCTTTGCCAAAAGAAAAGAGAGGAACCACATAGTGTGATTTTTGTCATAAATTATACTCCTCTAAGAGTAGTCTCAGCAAGAAGGCACTTCTACTTTGTTGTTCCATAATTTCAATCTCCCTTCAGGAGCCAGCGATGGTTAGATTCAAGTATTACTTAATCATTAACAACTGATAAATATTGTTGATTGGCATAATTTAAAATCACATTGCTCTACTTGAAAATTCCAAAAATCCATGATTTCTGAGGATGTGAGTACTTCCCCCTCCTTCATAGAATGCAAACTCTGCATTCTCTAGTAGTTAATGTGATGAGTTCCTGTGGCCTTAATTATCTACAATTCATCACTTGATGGCCACCATCTGGTGAGATTCCTCTTCTAACAAAGCTATTTTTGGTTTGGGAATGACAGGCACAATACAGTCTATTTGCTAACCTTTTCCTGCTTGATTAAGCATGCTTGAGTTAATAATGCCTGGTCTTTGAGAAACCTAGGTCACATTCATACTATGGTAAGCTATTAAAGGAAGGCTTTTGGGATATAGTTAATTATTATTTCCATACTTAGCTGTATCAATAAGATCTTTGATAGAGATGTTTCAGAGGAGAAATCTATGAAGCCATTCTGGGTGTCCTCCCATGGATCTTCCACAGGATGGACCATTCCTCTTGACACCTTTTATGTTGGGTTGGTAGAAGCAAAACACAAGGACTGTCTATCAGTATAGTTTACTCGTACCATATGGCCTATTTATTTTCTTTTCTGGTCTTATTGTGTATTTCATTGACAATATCATTTATGCCACCTTTTCCTTAACAATTCTTTATTGAGCATGTGCTGCAGCTCACTCTTGCCCATCTTTTAACTTCTTCTTGTTCTTTGATCTGTGATTTTGATTCTTCCAAGATGGTGGTCTGCAGTGCTTCATAGACATAATAGTATCACTAGGGGGGAAATGGTATTAAAAAAGAGGACATTTCAGAAGAAACTTGGAGTTACTAAGAATAGTACATAATTTCCAAAAGACAATCTAGTTCACAATATTCTCCTGCCTTCCAATTCTTGTTTCAATTTGTTCTCCATCTGCCAAAATAGATAGGTAATGCATAAATGGCCAATGCTATGGTCCTTAAGAGAATGTGCAGGATATGTCTGATACATTCACTGTTAAGGATGTTTAGTGAGCCTGTTTCCACACATGTATTAAGACCTGGTCCTTCCTAACTCTGTGACCTTGGGCAAGTCACAATTCCAATTGCCTTAGCAATAAAAAAAAAAAAAAAAAAAAAAAAAAAAAAAAAAAAAAGACTGGACTCTCTCTTTCACATAGATTGATGGAACTTCTCTATGCTATTTATGTCAGGGTTTCTTAAACTTTTTCCACTTGAGACCCCCTTTTGCCCAAAAAATTTTTATGTGACTCTGGCTATATAGGCATATAAAATAGGTATACAAATCAAATATTTACTGATAATAAATCACAATTTTGAACATTCAGTTATGAGACCCCCATATGGGGTTACAAACCACATACTTAATTAAGCTCTACTTAATTAAATTTCATAGCATGGACAATAGGTCTTCTTCATCCACTTGATTTTTCCTCACTGGGTATGTCAAATTCTTTAAGCTGTTCACAGATCTGGGCTGGAAAGGAACTCAGAAGATATGTAATCTCACATTTATAGATAAGGAAACTGAGGCCAAGGGAGACTAAGGGACTTGACAGAAAATGTTGGAGGAATTCAGATCTTTTGACTCCAAACCAGTGCTCAATCTACTAGTCCATATTTTTCACAGGTTCTAGCAATTGAGATTCCTTAAACCAAAACCGTTCTGAATCTCATTGATTGGTCATCAGTAGTCCCAGGCCAATTCCCATTTGGACATTGTTTGGGTCCAGATTGAATGTAAATAGAACCATTTCTTCTTTGGCCAGAAATCCTGGGGGGTCTTCCCTGACCAGATTTATTTATTTATTTGGGCATGGGTTTTTTGTTTGTTTGATTGATTGTTCTTTGGTTATTGCTGTTGTTTTTCAGGACTAGGGTGAATGAGGATTTTTTGGCTCATTTCTTACCTAGCCTTAATCACCAAATGGACACAGACAGCCTCAGAGAAACTGAGACCTATCGAAGACCTTAGCTTAAAAAGGCCATAATCTCTCAAATCATCTAAAACCACCTTCAGTCATCCTGATCTATGCCTTGCCACTGGACCTAAATGGCTCTGGAGAGGAAAGTGAGGCAAGTGACCTTGCACAGCCCTACTTCACTTAAATCCAATTTACTTGCATGTCATGGCATTACCTACCTGATATTATGGTCCTTTTCAAAAACGAAGGACAAAACAACAACACAGGTTCTGCAATATGCAATCTATATGACCACTTAAGCATTATAAGTAATAATTATATGGGTTTTGCCAGTTGTGTGTTGGATCCAGATTGTATTAATAACTTGAGAGAAACTGTTAAATTTTACAATGTGAACATTTACACCTTGGAGAATGGCAAACTCTATATATCAGTGCATGATTTGTGATTTTGTTAATTTTTTTAGACTTAAGAAAGTAATTGGGAGCAACCAGATGGTGCAGTGGATAGAGCACCAGCTCTGAATTCAGGAGGATCTGAGTTCAAAGCTGACCTCAGACTTCCTAGCTGTATGATGCTGGACAAGTCATTTAACCCCAATCGCTTCAAGACAATAATTGAATGAATGTTAAAAATGAAGTTAAAAGTATGTTGAGTTTTTTCAAAAAACTGGCTGTTAAACATTTATTAGCACATCTTGGTTCTGATCTTCATAAGCTAATTTTTTTTAATTCATAAAATATTGGTTAGCAGCTTTACTATATTATCAACTTTAGCCTACAGTAATAGAGCTAAACATGCTCTATATAAGAACTTTGACTAAATGGTTAGGATTTTCTATGGAATCAAGCATTTGGTGATTAGGTCCTCTAAGATTCTATAATTCAGAGTAGTCCACAGAGTAGTCCACAGTTTTAATTTAAAATGATCTTTAACTAAAAAAGCATCAGAAAATTGATGAGATTTTCAATATTAGATGTGGTTAGAGAGGAATTGATACCTGAGGCAGGCAGGGAGAAAGCTGTAATAGGGATCAGTTAAGCTCCCTAGTCCCACCCTCTGGAGAAATCATTCAGTCTGAAATCCAAGTTATGTCAAACTCCTAAAACCCACCTTCTGTAGAGATCTAGAGCAGTCTCACCTTGCCATGTCATGTCAGATATCTCAGATTCCTGAGGTTAAATTTCCCCTATAAAACCTACTTATGGGCCAGCCTATGGCTGCTGCCTTTCTTTGGGTCAGTCCATCATGGCCCTCTCCCTTTTGTGTCTTTCTCCTTACCACCATCCACGTGGTATCTCCCTATCTCCACTATGCTTGTCAACCTCACTTCTTGTCCTTTCAGCTACCTAACTCTTTTAGGATACTAAGTCCCTTTCAGGATTTAGCCTTCCAGCAGAAGGCTTGCTCCAAATCATGGGGTGCTCCCTTTCTACTGGGTATTTGTGAGTTCCACTAAGGAACTTGTCTTTCATATATTCTCCCACTCTATTTCATATTTACCATTCCCAGTGTCTATTGTATCCCTTCATTTTGTCTATAACCTATTCCCCTAAATAAATCTAGCTTTTGCCAAAAAGAATCGCTATTGTGTGCCTGCCATCATCTCATGTCTACATCAATTACATCATGTTGATCTTCAATCACATCTAAATTACTATAGTTTGCTTCTCATATACCAGATAAGAATATGTAGATAGAGATATGGAATTCCCCCAAAACATTTAGTAGACATAGGAAAAACTTCAAGCAAATGAAAACTTTTTTTTTTCCTGGTCAATCACTGAGGTAGTATGCTGTAGCACTTCTTTCCAAGCTAACTGAAAGTTTTTGTTGTAACTTAGTCTGCTTTTTATCTGACTACCAAGCAATCAGTTGTTTAACACTTACTAGATTATCCTCTCTCAGTTCATCCAGATATTAACCTTTTCTGCTTCTTAGTGTAATCTTCAAGACCAAAGTCTAAACTTCTACATTACTATACATTTAAAAACTAAATTTCCTATGGCTTCTAGTATATTAAAATCCCATTTTACCACAGGAAGACCATTAGGATCTAGATTTTTCCCCATCATAGTTAGGTCATACCAAGCCAGGTTTCCATTTCAAACAAAGGTGTCTCAGGAATACACACTCACTGCATTTAACTTATGGTTGCTGACTTTAAAAATCATTTGTAAACAGTGTCCTCTGGCCTAATTGGAGAAAACAGACTGGCAACTTCTGGGAATCTAGGGATAGAGAGCCTATTTCTACCGAAGACTGTAGGAAACCAAGATAAAGTAAGGGAAGATTCAAGGGCACCTAGATAACAACACATATATTCTCATGAAAAACAAAAACAAAAACAAAACCCAGGGTAGAAAGAACCTGTCTCTCATTAGATACCAAGTCACTAGTGTTCCCAGTAACAGTAAGTGAGAGTATTTTCCCTCTTAGGGAAATTGATTATGTCAGCATGAGTTTATTTATTAAGTATTTATTCATTCTGTGCAACACTTTGTATCTGAGACAATGAAGATACAAAGAAAAAAACAGAAATAGTTCTTGATCCCAGGAGTCTTACATTCTATTGGTGGAAACAATAAGTTCACAAATTGAAACATGGAAGATATATAGAGACTAGATGGAAGTTAACTTTTAGAGGAGAAAACATATGAAGGCAAATGAGTGGGAGGCACTGGGAAATGTCTCTTGCTTAAAGTGGCATTTGACCAAAGGCTTGAAGGAAGCTAGAGTTTAACTCTAAGAGGTGGAGATATAGAGGAAGAGCATTCTAAATATAGAAAAAAGCCAGTGGAAAAAAAATGAACATTGGAGATGGAATGTCATGGAGAGAAAAGAAAAGCAGGAGAGTATGGCTAGAAAATAGAGTATGTGGGTGGGAAGGAAAGAAGGAGAGAGGAGGAAAAGAAGGAAGGAAAGGAAGAATGAAAGGAGGTAAGAAGAGAGAAAAGGAAATGAAAGAAAGAAGGTAGATAGAAAGGAACGAAGAGAGGAAGGGAGAGGAGAAACAAGCATTTATTATATATCTACTCCATGCCAGGAACTATGCTAAGTTCTTTCCAAATATCTCATTTGATCTTCACTATTCTGGAAGGTAGTATTATTATTATTATCCCCATTTTTACAGTTAAGGAAATTGAGGTAGCCGAGTGATTTGTTCAGTGTCACACAGATAGTAAACTCAGATCTTCCTGACTCCAGGCCCATATCTCTATCCATCTAGCTCTCCTAGATGTAGAAAGACTGGAAAGACAGGAGAAAGCTATGTTGCCAAAGTTTATATTTGGTCCTACAGATAATAGGGCTGATGAAGTTTATCGAAGAGGAAGTGTGTGACATGGTCAGATATATGTTTAGGAAGAACACTTCCATACCTCTATAGAAGATGGATTGAGTAGGAAAGAATGGAGGTAAGAAGCCCAATTAGAAACTATTGCAACAATAGCCCAGATAACATTTGATGAGATCTTGAGATAGGGGGATGCTTTGTGAGTAGAGAGGAGACATCTAAAAGGGATGCTTTGAAGGTAGAGATGACATGATTTGACAATTTAATATCTAGGTGGAAGGGGCAGCGAGGTGGCACAGTAGATAGAGCACTAGCCCTGAAGTCAGGAAGACCTAAAATTAAATGCCACTTAACATTCCTAGCTGTGTGACCTTGGGCAAGTTACTTAACCCCAACTGCAGGGGTTGGGATGGTGGGTGGGTGGAATTCTAGATGGAGTGAGTGAAATGAAGAAGTTAAGGACAATACTGAGGTTGTAAATCTGGGTAAATTCAAAGTTGGGTACAAGTACAGGAAACGAATTTTGGAATTCACCTGTAGCTAAGAATAATTTCCAGCTTGGGGAATCAGCTTTAAGAAGGAAGAAGCATTTAAAGTGAGCCTGAGAATATGGGGAGGTTTTTGAAGGATATTCCAAAGAGTAGGGAAGAAGGTGAAAAATAAAATTTATATTTAAAATGTAAATTGTAACCTCAGAGAAGAAGCTCCCAGCCTGTTACAGCAAATAGTTGTTTGGTTTGTTGGAAAAACTAGTTTTTGTTACAAATGTCCAAGGCCCTTTCTAGAAATATCCAGTGGGACTGAAGATTCAGACACAGATGGAAAAAAAAACAAACAAACAAGTAAATGAATAAACAACAACAAAATGGAACTCAAGGCATGAGAAAAAAAGTCATAAAATACTATGTGAGTTCAGAGAAAGAAAGTCAATTCTTGTTCAGACATTTTAAGGAAAATCTCTTAAAATTTGTGTCATAGATATAAGTAGGAAAAGTAGAACATCAGGACTTATGTGGAATGCTTTTAATCTTAGAAAAAGACAAGGTCTTGTCATCTGCTAAAGAGTGGAATAGAGCGGGAACTTGAGAATCATAGAAATGATCTGTGATGGCCCCTGTGGAATTTATAAAGAAGAGGTAACAACCTACATTTTTGATTTCCTTCACAGGCCAATTGTACAATATTTCAGAGTCTGATTCTTTTTGTACAGCAAAATAACGGTTTGGTTATATATACTTATTGTGTATCTAATTTATATTTTAATATATTTAACATCTACTGATCATCCTGCCATCTGGGGGAAGGAGGGGAAAAATTGGAACAAGAGGTTTGGCAATTGTCAATGCTGTAAAGTTACCCATACTTATAACCTGTGAATAAAAGGCTATTAAATTAAAAAAAAAAAAAAAAAAAAGAGGAGGTAACAGTAAGAGAATAAAAGAAACAGCAAAGCTCAGCTCATTGAAGGCTCACCTAAGAGGCAAATATGACAGCCTACCTTCCCCACAGGATGTAAAGTCCTCAAGGGCAAAGGTGTAGCTGATAGATCTTTATGTCTCTTATATGCTAGCACATGGTAGATGTTTGATGAATATTTATCAAATTTGTTTTTCTTTAATTGAACCCCATTATTAAGTCAAGAATTATGTACGGTTACATATACTGGTTTGTTCAACTCATTGTTGGTTCCCCCCCCACATTTCAATATTATTGATCTTCATTTCTCTTCAGAAGAAGATGAGACTTTTCATGTACTTAAAAAAATTCTTTCCCCTGTTAATTTTATGATCTTGGATTTATCACACATGGTCTAAATTTATGATTTCTTCTGTTGCTTGTTTATTTAGTTTGTTACACTGATCTATGTTTCTATTTCTTTAAAACTGGTACTAAATTATTTTGATTACTATTGATTTATAATATAATTGTAAGCTAGAAAGTGTTATTCCCTCTTCCTTCCTACTCCCCCCCTCCCATAATTTATTTCCCTTGAGATTCTAAACCTTTTGCTTCTACAAATGAACTTTGTTATTATTTTGTCTAGCTCTAAAAAGTAACTCTTTGCTATTCTGTCTTCCAGCCCATCCACTTCTTATCTATTCTTTCATGGATCCCAAACTATCCACAAAGCCAGAAGCTGCCAGAAAGAAAACCTCTTTCACCAGCAGTTTCCCCTACTACTAAACTATATTTCTGCAGAGCCACTGCAAACCTTTAATAAGTTTTTATTTCCTAGAAATGATGTTCTTCCAAAGGAAGCATCTTGTATTCTTCAAGTCATGCTTGGGGGCCATTGCCACCCAGGCCCTCCCAAAAGGGGAGGACACATACTTGTCAGACTCTGAAATTGTAACTTCTATGCCTTTAAGAATTAATATCAATATTCTATTTTACATAAGAAAGCTATGGGGACAGGAAAAAGAAGGGAGGCCAGGGGAAATTTAAGCAATGTTAAAACAAAGTCTATTAAAAAAAAAAAAAGAATCAATCCCTTTAGGTGTAACTTTTTTTATGAAGAAAAAGAATTAACCCCTATTATGTGTAGTAAGAGGAAGAGATCACTCAATAAACCTTGATTTCAGGGGAACATGTGTGCTTCTGTAGCACTTATTTATTACCTGTACCATTTCAGAATAGCACTTCATAGAACCATAGCATGTTTAGATAAGAAGGAACTTTAGAATATTCAATATACATCTAGAATAGGTTCTAGAACAGAATATCAAAGCTGGAAGGAATCTTAGAAAACAAATTTTTAAGACTGAAAGGCATCTTAGAATATAGAATGTCAAAGGCAAAAGGAACCTTATAATACAGAATGTCAAGCTGAAAGCAACTTTGTAACAGAATGGTCAGAAGCGAAAAGGCCATTAGAAGATAAAATGTCTTATTTAAAAAGTGCCTTAGAACATAGACCACAATTTCAGAGTTAGAAGAGACAACATTCTCTAGAACATAAAATTAGAGAATTTTTTAAAAATATAGAATATCATATATTCTATGGATGTTTTAGAACATAGAATATTGGCAGTAAAAGGGACCTTAGAACCTGGAACACAGAATTAAGAATAGGAGGGGATCTTAGAAATGTAAACTCCTCAGTTTGGCACTTAAAAATCTCTAAAATAGGAGACCGTTTCAGTTTTATTGCATATTACTTCCCTACATGTATTCCATCTTTCACCTAAACTGTACTATTATATTAGCTTTTTCCTGAATTTGGCTCCTGTAATTGAAAATTTTTGGTAGGTAGCCAGAGCCCAACTCTCTGATCTCTGGGCATCTTCATTCCATGCTACCTTGTTCCACTCTATGCCTTAATCTCAGGAGCTCATAACTCCAACCCTAAGACTCTGGACTCCTTAATGGATGAGAGTACTCAATATGTAGTCTAACCCCAGATTCACACCATCTCTAGTTCTGGGAACAATAAATAAATAGCATTACCATTCCAAAAAGTATGAATGAATAAATGAATTGCCCTAAATCTCCACTCACTATCCTTGATCACTAGGTCAAAACATGATCTTGGCTAATCTTGGCTACTATTCCCATATTTGAGTTGGTTTTGATATTAAAATGTAAACTTTTGGAAGACATGAATTTTTAAAAAATTTTCCACATTTAGCCCAGTGCCTGGTACATAGTAAGTACTTAAATGCTTTTCATTCATTCAACCCCCATCTTCCATTTCTGTGCCTTCACAGACTATGATTATAGTTTTGCTCCATCCTGATCTCCTTTCAAGGATCAGCTTAGATCCATCTGCTTCAGGAATTTTTCTTTACTCACCTTGCTGGGAGTGTTTTTCTTTTTCAAGCTGGTTTATACTAACTTACCTATATGTATGTTAAGACATTGAATGATGAAGCTAGAAGGGACCTTAAAGATCCTCCAGTTCAAAGAACTGAGGTATAGAGAGATGACAGCTATGTGTCCAAGGCCACATAGATAATTAGTTACAAACTGAGTTTTACTAGATTTGTTTGGTTTTTTTTATTATTGATTTTGTTTTTTGTTTTACATTACCTTTATTTGAGGGAGTTAGGTATAGTTGATAGCATCAGGTCTGAAGTCAGGAAGAATCAACTTCCTAAGCTCAAATCTGATCTCAGATACTTATTAGCTATGTGACCCTGGGCAAGTTACTTAACCCTGTTTGGCTTAGTTTCTTCATTTGTAAAACAAGCTGGAGAAGGAAATGGCAAACCATTCCAGTATCTTTACCAAGAAAATTCCAAATGGAATCACGCAGAGTAGGACACAATTACAACTGAGTAAAATGCTTTGATCCCATCTTAGGGCCAACTAAGCTAGGCAATGGCCTAAATTCAGGAATACTTGAGTTCTAATTCAGCCTCAGATCCTCACTAGCTATATGACCCTGGGTAAGCCACTTAGCTGTTGCCTGCCTTAGTTTTCTCAGTTGTAAAATGTAGCTAATGTATCATGTATAATGTATAACGTAGCATGTATCCCTCCTAGGAATGTTATAAAGACCAAATAATATAATATTTATTTTTTAAGAATCACTTTAAGAATCACAACATTAAATGAATGAGTTACAAAGTTTAAAAATTTAAGAAGGCACCCAAGAGATGCTTAAAAAGTGCTTATATCTTTCCTCTCTGAGCACTTCCCTTAAATCTCACTATTATTATCCCAAAAGTAGTATAGACACACCATTGGTTTGTAACTTATACTTTTAGGGAATTTCTTGGAGTACTAATAAGTGGCTTGTCATGGTCACAAAGTTAGGATATGTCACAGTCAGAACTTGAATCTTAGTCTTCCTGACTCTAAGAAGAGCTCTCTCTATCCATTGTGCCAAGCTCCATCTGTCTTTGTCTTTTGTCTGTCTGTCTGTCTGTTTGTCTCTCTCTCTCACACACACATAGCCTCTGCAGTTATTTGGCATGGATAGCAGATGGTCCATTCTCTTAGCTAATGGAATAAACAGATGAGATTTGATTGAGGCATGAAATGAAAACATATATGATATTCTGGAGAGCAATGGAGTTAGGATTGAAGTCAAGAATTATCTATCCAGAAAAATTGAATATAATTCTTTGAAAGAAAAGGTGAAAATTCAATGAAACAGATGACTTTCAAGAATTTCTGATGAAAAGACCAGAGCTTATAGAAAATTTGATTTTCAAATACAGGACTTGAGAGAAGCATAATTATCTGCTATAAAAGGCAAGAAAACGTTTTTTCAGTGGAGAGAAAGATGGGGAGATGGGGCAGTGAGTGAATCTTATTCTCATCAGAATTGGCTCAAGAAAGGAAATAACACAACTACTCAATAGCAATATAGAAATCCATTTTACCCTGCAGGAAAGTAGGAGGAGAAGGGGATACAAGAAGGGGGAAGGGTGAGAGAAGAGAGGAAGTATTGGGAAAGGAGATGGTCAGTAGCAAAATATCTATGAGAAGGGTCTGGGTGAAAGGAGATAATAGAATAAATGGGGGATACGTTAGCAATAATAATTGAGAAAAAATTTTGAAGCATTTCTCTAATGAAGGCCTCATTTCTCAAATGTATAGGAGACTGGATCAAATTTATAAAAAATAAGTAAATGAGAGCCATTCCCCAATTGATAAATTAATAAAAGATCTGAGCTATACCCAAAGGCTATATAAAATCATGCATATCCTTTGATCTAACAATACCATTATTAGTCATGAATCTCAAAAAAAGATTTACAAAAAAAAATAGATTTATCTGTATAAAAGAAGTAGAAATTGAGGGAATCCCCATCAATTAGGGAGTGGCTAAATAAATTATGGTATGCCATTATAATAAAATATTATTGTTCTATGGGAAATCATGAGCAGGAGCAATGTTATCAATTATACATGTGAAATTATGTAATAATTTCCATATTATCCATATTGAAGAAGAAGAAGAGAAAGAAGGAGGAGGAAGAGAAACCAAAAAAAAAAAAAATAAGGACAAAATTATGCTTCACTCTGCACATAGAGTTTATCAATCGTCTCTCTGGAAGTAGATAGCATTTTCATCATATGTTCTTTGGAACTATTTTGGGATCACTGTCTTGATCAGAGTAACTAAGTCTTTCACATTTAATCATTATTACAATATTGTTATTACTGTGTATAATGATCTTCTGGTTCTGTTCACATTGCTTTATTCATATGGGTCTTCCCAGGTTTTTCTGAAACCATCTCCTTCATCATTTTTTATAGCACAGTAATATTCTGTCACAGTCATTTGCCACTCAGCCAACTTGTTCAGCTATTTCTAAATCTATAAGTATTCCCTCCAATTTCCAATTCTTTGTAAATTAATTTTTCAAATAATCAAAAGGTTTTTTTTATTTTTCAAAATACATGCAAAGATCTAGTCATATGAAAATATGCTCTAAATCACTATTGATCAGAAAAATGAAAACTAAGATAACTCTGAGATACTCTCATCTACTCACCTCTCAGATTGGTTAAGATGACAGAAAAAGATAATGAATGTTGGAGGAGATGTGGGAAAAGTGGGACACTAATACATTGTTCGTGGAATCATGAACTGATCCAACTGTTCTGGAGAGCAATTTGGAACTATGCTTGAAAGGTTATCAATCAAACTGTGCGTACCCTTGGATCTAGCACTGTTTCTACTAGGCTTAAGAGATCTTAAAGGAGGGAAAGGGACCAACATGTGCAAAAATGTTTGTGGCAGCCCTTTTTGTAGTGGCAAAATACTGGAAACTGAGCAGTTGCCCATCAGCTGGAGAATGGCTAAATAAGTTATGGTATATAAATGTTGTGGAATATTATTGTTCTATAAGAAATGATCAGCAGGATGATTTCAGAGAGGCCTGGAGAGACTTACATGAACTGATATTAAGTGAAATGAGTAGGGCCAGGAGATCATTGTACATGGCAACAGCAAGATTATACGATGATCAATTCTGATGGATGTGCCTCTTCTCAACAATGAGATGATTCAGGCCAGTTTTAATGATGTTATGATGATGAGAGCCATCTACACCCAGAAAGAGGTCTATGGGAACTGAGTATGGATCACAACATAGCATTTTCACTTCTTTTGTTGCTGTTTGCTGGAATTTTATTTTCTTTCTCATTTTTTTATCTGATTTTTATTATGCAGCAAGATAATTGTATGCATATGTATAATATATTAGATTTACATGTAATTTTATCATGTTTAACATATATTGAATTACTTGCCATGGGGCAGGGGTGGAAGGAAGGGGGGAAATTGGAACACAAGGTTTTACAAGGGTCACTAGTGAAAAATGATCCTTTCATATGTTTTGAAAATAAAAAGCTTCAATAAAAAAACAACCAATAACAAAAAAAAAAAATCTCTATATTCAGATAGTTTTCAACATTCAACCCCTGCAAAACCCTGTTTCTTTTTTTTTTCTCTCCCCACTCCCTTCTTCTGGACAGCAAGAAATCCAACATAGACTAAACATGTGCAGTTCTTCCAAACATATTTTCACATTTATCATGTTGCACAAGAAAAATCAGACCAAAAGGGGGAAAAAAACAAGAAAGAAAAGAAGCAAACAAGCAAACAATAACAATAAAAAGGTGAAAATATTATGCTGTGATCCATATTCAGTTCCCATAGTCCTCTCTCGAGTTACGGACAGCTCTCTCCATTACAAGTATATTGGAATTTCCTTGATTCACCTCATTGTTGAAAAAAGCCAAGTTCATCCCAGTTGATCATCACAAAAGCCATTACCTTCACATACCATAACTTATTCAGCTATTCTCCAACTCATGGGCACCCATTCACTTTCCAGTTCCTTGCCACCATAGAAAGGACTGCTACAAACATTTTTGCACATGTGGGTTCTTTTTCCTTTTTTATCATCTCTTTGGGGTACAGACCCAGTAGAGATACTGCTGGATCATAGAGTATACACAATTTGATAGGCCTTTGGGCAGTATTCCAAATTGTTCTCCAGAATGATTTGATCACTTCACAACTCCACCAACAACATATTAAAGTCCCAGTTTTCCCATGTGCCCTCCAATATTTATCATTATTTTTTTCCTGTCATCTTAGCCAATCTGAGATGTATGAAGTGGTCTAATCAATAGTGATTTAAAACTTTTTTCATATGACTTAGAAATAGCTTTAATTTCTCTGTCTGAAACTTGTCTTTTTATATTCTTTGACCATTTATCACCAGTTTCCAATTCTTTACCACTAGAAAAAGAATTGTTATAAATATTGTTGGGTAAGTATATTCTTTTTCTTTTCCTTTGACCTCTTTGGAATATAGACCAGCATTTCTAGATCAAAAGGTATTCAGTTTTATAGCTTTGGGAGGATAGTTCCAATTTTTTCTACAGAATAATTGGACAACATTTTTTACATCACTAATAGTGGATTAGTGTCCCTACTTTTCCATATCCTCTCTCCCATTTGTCATTTTCCTTTTCTGTCATGTTAGCCAATCTGATAGGTGTAAGGTGATATATCACGGTTGTTTTAATTTGTTTTTTTCTAACAGATAGCGATTTAGAGCATTTTAAAAAATTATTATAGCTTTTTATAAACAAAACATATGCATGGGTAATTTTTCAACATTGACCCTTGCAAAAACTTCTGCTTCAACTTTTCCCCTCCTTGCCTCCATCCCCTTCCCTAGATGACAGGTAGTCTCATACATGTTAAATATATTAAAGTATATGTTAAATACAATATATGTATACATATTTATACAGTTATCTTGTTGCCCAAGAAAGATTGGATTTAGAAAGAAGGTAAAAATAACCTGAGAAGAAAAAACAAAAATGCAAGCAAACAATAATAGAAAGAGTGGAAGTGTTATGTTATGGTCCATACTCATTTCCCAGTGTTCTTTCTCTGGGTGTAGCTGGTTCTGTTCGTTACAAATCAATTGGAACTGATTTGGATCCTCTCATTGTTGAAGAGAGCCAGGTCCATCAGAATTGATCATAATGTAATTTTGTTGTTAAAGTGTATAATGATCTCCTGTTTTTGCTCATTTCACTTAGTATCAGTTCATGTATGTCTCTCCAAGCCTCTCTGTATTCATCCTGCTGGTCATTTCTTATAGAACAATAATATTCCATAACATTCATATACCACAATTTATTCAGCCATTCTCCAATTGATGGACATCCCTTCAATTTCCAGTTTCTAGCCACCACGAAAAGGGCTGCCTCAAACATTTTTGCACTCATGGGTTCCTTTCCCTTCTTTAATATCTCTTTGGGATATATGCCCAATAGTAACATGCTGGATCAAAGGGTATGCACAGTTGATAGCTTTTTGAGTATAGTTCCAAATTGCTCTCCAGAATGGTTGGATCCGTTCACAACTCAACCAACAATGTATCAGTGTCCCAGTTTTCCCACATCCCCTCCAACATTCATCATTATTGTTTCCTCTCATTTTAGCCAATCTGACAGGTTGTTAGTGGTATGATTTAGAGCATTTTAAAATATCACAATAGATAACTTTGATTTTTTTCTTCTGAAAACTGCCTGTTTATATATTTTGACCATTTATAAATTGGGGAATAATTCTTTTATTTATAATTTGATTCAATTCCCTACATATTTGAGAAGTGAGGCCCTTATCAGAGATACTTAATGTAAAATATTTATTCTCAATTTCCTCCTTCCCTTCTCATTTTAGCTGCATTGGCTTTGTTTGTGCAAATCCTTTTAAATTTAACGTAATCAAAATTATCTGTTACATTTCCCATGATTCTCTGTCTCTTGGTTAGTTACAAATTCTTTGCTTATTCATAGATCTGACAGGTATAATTTTCCACGCTCCCTTAATTTGTTTTTTATATCACTCTTTGTGTCTAAATTATGTCCTCATTTTGACCTTATCTTGGCATAGGACGTGAAATGTTGATATTTGCCTAGTTTCTGCCAAACTGCTTTCCAGTTACTCCTCAGGAATTTTTGTCAAATAGTGTGAGTTCTTGTCCAAAAAGTTTGGATCTTTGGATTTATCAAACACTAGATTACTATGGCTACAATTTCTTCATCTAAAAATTGTCTGTTCATATCCTTTGACCATTTATCAATTGGGCATGTGTCTTGTTAGTAATATATAGGAATGCTAAAGATTTATGTGGTTTATTTTATATCCTATACATTTGCTCAAGTAGCTAATTGTTTCAACTGGTTTTTGAGTTGATTCTCTAGGCTTCTCTAAGTAGAATCTTTTTCTGTTTTAAAAAAAATAGGAAAAAAGGACAGAAAGATGATCCTATCACCTACAAAAAGCTATAGTTTTATTTCTTTGTTGCCTATTCTTATTCCTTCAATTTCTTTTTCTTGTCTTATTTCTGTAGCTAGAATTTCTAGTACAATATTGAATAATAAGAATGATAATGGAAACTTTTATCCCTAATCTTATTGGGAAGATTTTCAGCTTATCCCCACTACCAGTAGTGCAAAAGAAAATGCAAAAAATTAATGAGGAAAAGGACACCTTAAAAAGCAAAATTGGCCATTGGGAAAGGAGGTACAAAAACTCACTGAAGAAAATCTTTAAAGATTAGTATTGAGCAAATGGAAACTAATGACTTTGTGAGAAATCAAGTGACAATAAAATAAAACCAAAAAAAATTTTTTTTCTCCTGGATCTATTGGATCACTGGAAAAACAACTGGCCTGGAAAATAGATCCAGGAGAGAGAATTTTAAAAGTATTGGTCTATCTGAAAGCCATGATCAAAAAAACCAGCTGGGATATCATCTTTTAAGAAATCATCAAGGAAGAGACCTGATATTCTAGAACCAAAAGGTAAAATAGAAATTGAAAGAATCCACTGCTGACCTCCTGAAAGAGATTCCAAAATGAAAACTTTTTCAAGTTTCAAATAAAAAAAAAAAATTATAGCTAAATTCTGGAATCTCAGGTTAAGGAGAAAATACTCCAAGCATCCAGAAAGAAACAATTCAAGTGCAGTGAAGCCATAGTCAGGATAACACAAGATTTAGCAGCTTCTACATTAAAGGACTAGAGGGCTTTGAATATGATATTCCAGAAAGCAATGGGGCTAGGATTACAACCAAGAATCACTTATCCAGAACTTCAGAGGAAAAGATGGATATTCAATGAAGTAGAGGATTTCCAAACATTTGTGATGAAAAGACCAGAGCTTAATGGAAAATTTTATTTCCAAATATAGGACTTAGTAGAAGCATAAGGAGATAATCAGGAAAGGAATATTACAAGGGACTTAATTAGGTTTATCTATTTAATTCATATATTGGAAGATGATACTTGTAACTTATTAGAACTTTTCCATTATCATTATGGCAGTTAGAAGAAGCAAATATAGAAAAAGGGCATACACGTGAATTGAATATGAAGAAATAATATCTTTAAAATGTTGAAATCAAGGAAGGGAGAGAAGAATCTACTGGAAGAAAGGGAAAGGGAGAAGTTTAAATTATCTGCCATAAAAATGAGGGAAGAAAAAGCTTTTACAGTGAAGGGAAAGAAGAGGAGGAAGGAGGAGTGAATGAACATTATTCTCATCAGAATTGACTGAAAGAGAAAATAACATATACACTCAATAATGGTATAGCAATTTATCTTGTTCTGCAGGAAAATAGGATGGCAATGGAATATAGGAAAGGGAGAAGGTGATAAAACAGAGGGCATATTGGGGGAAAGTGAGGTTACTAGCAAAACACTTTTGAGGATGGGCAAGAATAAAGGAGAGAGAGAACAGAATGGGGGGAAATACAGTCAGCAATAGTAATTGTAAAAATAATTTTGAAGCAAGTTTCTCTCATAAGGCCTTATTTCTCAAATAGATAAGGAACTCAATCAAATTTACAAAAATATAAGAGTCATGCCTCAATTAGTAAATGATCAAATGATCTATGCCCAAAGGGCTATAAATTTATGCATTTTCTTTGACTTAATATCACTATTAGGTATGAAAACCAAAAGAGATTTTTAAAAGTGGGGGCGGGGGGGAGAGAGAAGGAAAAGGTCTTATATATACCAAAATATCTGTAGCAGCTCTCTTCTCAGGGCAAAGAATTGGAAATTGAGAGGATGTTTATCATTTGGTGAATGGATGGATAAATTGTGGTGAATGATTATCATGTAAAATTGTTGTTTTATGGGAAGTGATGAGCAGAATGCTCTTGGAAAAAATTAAAACTTGGAAAATCCTCATGAACTCAAGTAAAGTAAAATGCTTGTATACACAGTAATAGCAATGTTCTGGGATGACTAGCAATAAGTGACTGTTATTCTCAGCAGTACAATTACCCATGGCTACTCTGAAGGACTTATGAGGAAAAATCCCATTCATACTCAGAGAAGAAATTGATTTGTCTAAATGCAGATTAAATCATACTCTGTCTTTTTTAACTTTATTTTTCTTGAGGGTTTTTTATTGGGGTGGGAGATTTAAGTTTTCTTTTACATCATGACATTCATGAAAATGTTTTGCATTAAAAAAATCTTTCTTGGGAAAAAAAATTTGGATACTATGTCATTTACTGCATATATGTTTATAGTTCTATTATTTCATTGTCTAGGATATCTTCTGCAAAGATATAGTTTCTTTCCTTATCTCTTTTAATTAGGACTATTTTTACTTTTATTTTATTTGAGATAAGAATTGATACAACTCCTTTGTTTTTAAATTTCAGCTAAAATGTAATAGGTTTTTGTACAATCCCTTATTTTAACTCTATATTTTTGTTTCAAGTGTGTTTTTTTTATAAACAACATATTGTTGGATGCTGGTTTTTAATCCATTATGCTACCTGCTTCCATTTTATGGATGAGTTCATTCCATTCACATTCACAATTATGATTACTGTGTATTTCCCTCTATTCCTTTTTTCTCTTTATCTTTCTCTCTTTTTGCTGTCCTCTTTAAAAATCTGTTTTCCCTTTGATTTTTGTCTCCCTCAATCTATTTTCTCTCTGTGTGTGCATTCTTCCCTATTTGAATTAATTTTGATGAGAGTGAAGTTCAAGTATCGTCTGCCACTTTGCCCATCTTCATCTCCAATGTACAAGCTCTTCCTTGCATGTCCTTTATATAAGATCATTTTTGTCCATTCATCTCCTTTTCCTCTTCTCCCATTGCATTCCTTTTTCTCATCCCTTCATATTTTTTGATATCATTCCAACATAATCAAATCCCACTCATGTCTTCTGTCCATGTAGATTCCATCTAACTGCCCTAATAATGGTAACATTCTTAGGAGTCACATATTTCATCCTTCCATATAGATATATAAAGAGTTTAACCTTGAGTCCTTTATGATTTCTTTTTCATGTTTACCTTTTGATGATTCTTTTGAGTAATGTGTTTGAATGTCAAAATTTCTATTCAGCTGTTAGTTTCATCAGGAATACTTGCAAGTATGTTATTTCATTAAATATCCATTTTTGCTCCTGAAGGATTACACTCAAGTTTTTCTGAGTAGGCTAGTCTTGGTTGTAATTCTAGCTCCTTTTGACTTCCAGAATATTGTAAACCACTGTCTCTTTTAATGCAGAAGCTGCTAAATCTTGTGCAATCCTGACTGTGGCTTCATGATATTTAAATGGCTTCTCTCTGGCTGCTTACAATATTTTCTTCTTGGACTGGGAGCTCTGGAATTTGGCTATAACATTCTTACAATATCTTTTTTGGGATATCTTTCAGGAAGCAATAAATGGATTCTTTCAATTTCTAATGTACACCTTGGATCTAAGACTTTGGGACCATTTTCATTGCAATTTCTTGAAATATCATACCTAAACTCCCTTTTTGGTCATGAGTTTCAGATAATCCAATAATTTTTATGTTATCTCTATCTATGTTGATCCAATGAGATATCTTACATTTTCTATTTTTTTTTCATTCTTTGACTTTATTATTTTTCAATATTTTATGAAGTCATTAGCTCCCATTTTCCCAATCCCAATTTTTAAGGAATTGTTTTCTTTATAAAGTTTTTGGGAATTCTTTGCTTTATTATTTAGCCAATTCTGTTTCTTGACTATTATTTTCTTCAGTATTTTTTATACTTCTTTTACCATAATTTCCTTGCATCACTTTCATTTTCCTCCCCCAGTTTTTCCTCCACCATTCTTTTTTCTTTCCTTTGTTTTTCCAATAATTCTTGTTGGATTTGTGTTCAATTAGCATTTTTTCTTTGAGGAGTTGCTTGTAGATACTTTCCACATTGTTGTCTTCTAAGTTTGTGTCTTGCTCTTCCTTGCTATCATTGTAGTTTTTTAAGATCATGTTTCTTTTTTTGTTTAATCATTTTTTCTCTAGCTATTTTTTTTTTTTAATTTTGAACTTTATGTTAAAGTTGGGCACTATTCACCTAGAGTAGGTAAGGCATTGCCCAAACTTCAGGCTTTTTCACGTAGCTATTTTCTTAGCTAGTTCTGGGGGGGTGGGGGGGGAGGGAGCTCTGTTTTTGGTGCTTCTAAGGTGAGTGATTTGAAAAGATGTGTGGTCACTCTCCCTCCCCCTCCCTGAACTGTTCTCAGTTTTTTACCCCTGAAGGCCCCTTGCCCTCCTGAAGCTAGAAGAGCTAGTGCTCTACTAGGCCCTAGAACTGTGACTAGCTCCCCTGCTGCCTTGTAACCAAGTATAAGAGCTGTTTTCCACCCTGGAATTTGTGACCCAGAAAGGCAATGAAGTTGCCAAACTCTGCTAAGTCCTGTAACTACTATCAGCAAAGGATTCCCTTTCTGACCTGTTATCTGAGCCCTTACATGCTCTGGACTAAGAGTTCCTAAAGCTGCTTCTGCTGATATTGCTGTCAAAGCCTCCAAGTTCCATCACCACCACATGCAGTCTATGCACGGTCCCACCCTGACATTACAGACCTCTCCTGTTGACCTCCTAAATTGTCTTGGGCTAGAAAAATATTTTACCTCAACCTTCTGTTGGCTATGCTTCTCCAAATTTGATTTGATGTGTTAATTTAAAGTTGTTTAGAGAGGATTGGTGGGAGAAATCTATTGAGTAGCTGCCTCTGTTCTACCATCTTGACTCTATGGCACCCCCTCATTCTCTCACCTCTCCCAATTACCAAGTGTTTCCTGATCTTTCAACTAGAAATACATCTGACAGGACCATAGAATCTCAGAATTAGAAGGGCCCTCAAAGGTCAATCCAAAGAACTTCCTCTATAGCATCCTCATCAAGAGGGCCATCTTGCTTTCATCTAAAGCCCTCCTGAGCTTGCTACTTCTAAAAACAGCCCATTCCATTGTTAGACAAATCTGTTTGGAAGTTTTTCTGTATTTTAAAATAAAATTTGACTTCCCCTAGCTTTTATCACTGCCTTATGCACTAAATAGGACGAGGCTAATTCCTCTTCTATATGGTAGCCCTTTAAATATCAGATGCTTGGGACCTCACACACTTCAGAATCTCAAGTGACAGGAAGGAGGCTTCACTTTTTTTTCAACCTGCTTCATGACTCATGATTAAGATGGCACCATTCTCAAAGTCCAGAGAAAGAGAATAAAGACCTCTATGTGCAAAAATATTCTTAGCAACTCTTTTTGTGCTGGCAAAGAATTGGAAATGGAGGGAGGACTCAGAAACTGGGAAAACGTGATAGGAAGGATATTATTATTATACCATAAGAAATGATGAAAGATATGATTTCAAAGAAATTTGGCAGGACCAGAATAATTTATGCATTGTACGTTATTTTAAAGACAAACAACACTGAAAAACTTAGGTACTCTCAACAGTGCAATAACTAACCACAATTCCAGAGGATTCATGATGAACCATGCTATTCATTTCTGACAAAGGAAGATGATAGACTCAGTATAGATTGAGACTTTTTTTTTGACAGTACCCCATGGGAATTTGTCTTATTTAATAACATATTTTAAAAAGGAATGTTGTTTTTCTTTTTCACCGAGAGGGATGGAAAGCACTAGATGAACATTTCTTCTTTTATTTGAAGGCTTCAATAAGTTATTATCAACCTTGAGAGCACTACTATATTAAAAAAAAAAAATCAGACCACAGTATCATAGATTGAATCTAATATGGTAATATCATGATAACTTAAAATACACTTTAAAATTTAGAAAATATTTTCCTCACAAAAGCTCTATGACATAAGCAGTAAGAGTGTTACTTTCATTTTGCAGATGAGGAAACAAGTTTAGAGAAAGGAAATGACTTGCCAAAGTTATACAATTGTTAAGTGGAAGAGCTGGGATTTGAAATTAAGTCTTTGAAGTCCAGTTCTTTTTCCTCAAGAACATTAGACCAGTTTTATTAAACAACCTTTGGGAGGAGGAAAAGGACCCAGCTTCTTGGAGGTAGAGTTGAATTTTTAAGGAGACTGCTTTTTAACATTGGCAGACACATTCTTAAAAAATTGTCTTTCAGGGTAATAATATAGTGGGAATTTAAAAAAATAAAAAGAGCTAATACTTCTATAGTGCTCTAAGATTTATAGTAGGTTTCATCACCAAAACTTCATGGGGTATAAATGGAAAGATAGCTTTTTTGAGCCTCCATTAGAGGGAAAGGGGAAGGAGCCCTCATGGGAGGGATGCCTCTGTAACAAGAGGCTTTTGGGTACACAGCTCAAAATAGCCCTTGCTGTTGTATCATGTTGCACACCCTTTGGAGTTCATTTCCTTCCTTCCTTCCCAGATACCACTTCTGCTTCAGTGATATGACCACTATGATATTTAGATACTTCTTTTTTTTCTTTTTCCAGGCCTTGTACAGCAGCACAATTCTCTGCCTCCTATACATTTTTTGAGCTGTTTAACCAGAATGTTTTTCTACCCTCAATACATTTACTGTGCCTTATTCTTCTTAGGAGTTAATAAAAAGGAAAACTAATATCAATCTAGAACATTTCTTCTAAGTACCAAACTAATGTTAATAAAAGTTGCTCTCTTTTCTAGAGTCTTATTTGCTGGGAACATTTTGTTCTTTTAGATTTCCTTTTCTTCTTCTTTCCCAAAAGATTCTAGCAGGAAAGTATTATTTGCATTTGGGGAAACCTGAATTCAGGCCCTCATTTCTAATCTATTCAACTACTATATTAAACTCCTAAGTATTCCCCTTACTAATACCTACTCCAGGTGATTTTGGCAAATAGTGAGTTTTTAATCCTAGTAATTGGGGTCTTTGGGTTAATCAAATACAAAACTATTGGGTTCATTTGCTTTTATATGTTGCGTCTGTTATTTGTTCTACTGATCGACCTCTTTCTTTTTTAATCAGTACCAAATTGTTTTGATGATGATTATCTTGCTTTTTATAATTTGATGCCTGGTACTGCTAGGTCTGGGGGCAGTTAAGTAGTGCAGCGGATAGAGGGCTGCATCTGGAATCTGAAAGACTCTACTTTCATGAATTCAAATTACATTTCTTAGCTGTATGACCCTGAGCAAGTCACTTAACCCTGTTTGCCTCATTTTTTTTTCTTATGGAAAATGAGCTGGAAAGGAAATAAAAAACCACTTCATTATTTTTGTCAAGAAAACCCCAAATTGGGGTCACAAAGAATCAGATGTGACGTTAATGAACAATAATTGCTTGGGTCCCTTCTTTCTCACTTTACCCCCGTTATTTTCCTTGATATTTTTAATTTTTTGCTCTTCATGATGAATTTCATCATCTTTTTTCTGGCTTTATATTATCAAAGTAATCCATTGGTAGTCTGTTTGGTATAACATTGAATAAGTAAATTAGTTTAGGTAATATTGTAATTTTTATTATGTTGGCCCAGCCTATCCATGAGCAATTATTCTCTTCCAATTATTTAGGTTTGTCTTTATTTCCCTAATGAGTCTGTTATGGTTGTACTCATTTAGTTCTTATGTATGTCTTGGTAGATAAGACTATCAAGTATTTTATTCATATACTCATATTATATTATATTCTGAAGTTATTCCCAATTAATTTCTCTTTTCATCTTTTCCTGTTGAGTTTTCTTGGTGAAATATTTCTTGGTGATGATTCATGTGGATTTGTTTTATATCCTGCAACTCTACCAATTATGGATTAATTTTAATTAACTCTGTGGGGTTCTTTCTGTAAGTACACCATCACATCTACAAAAAATGATAATTTTGCTTCTTCTTTGCCTGTCCTTAGTTCCTCAATTTCTTTTTTTTTTTTCTAGCCTTTCTGGTACTCTCTCAAATAGTAGCTATGACAGTTACTGGAAAAGCCACTCCCAGTTTTCAAAAAGAGGAAGAGAATGGAGCCTGGAAACAATCAGCTACTGAGGTTAACTATGATTTTTAATAGTCTTCTCTATGCCAGAAGATTCAAAGGCAGAGACAAAACAAACATGGCCCTCAAGAAGCTTATAACTAAATACACGATTTATTGGAAGTGAACATAATATAGAAAAGCAGCATGACAGAATGCTGAGAGTTGGTCAGGAAGGGCTTTTCAAAGATTTTCTATATGATAAGGACCAGTTCCTTGGCCACAGTGCCTGACATAATTCTCTCAGACTAAAAACTCCCCACAGGAAGTTTTCTAAAACAATAGAGTCACAAGTCTGGAACAAAAGGCAACAAAAATAATTGTAAGGATGAATCTGCAGTGGAGGGGACTGGGAAAAGTTTCATGTAGGAGGTGATATTGGAATTGAACTTTGAATTAAGGTGTCTAAGAAGGAGAAGGGAGGAGAGAGTGCCTTTCGGGCATGGGGGAGGAAATGTTGAAGATGAGGAGATGGGAGCCTGAATGTTGAGCAAGGGGACAAATCATGGAATGAATAATCTGTAAGAAGTCTGAGAAGAAAGATTGAAATCAGATTGTGAAAGACTATGAATGACAAACAAAGGAATTTAGGAGCCACAGGGAGTTTGTGGGTAGAGCATTGAGAGGTCACACCTAGGCTTTGGGAATGTGGATTTGGTAGTTTCTGTAAGGAATGTAATAAATGAGTGAATGTAAAAGTATTTACTAAGTGCTTACTTTATGAAAAGAACTGGAGATAAAAAAAAGTTTCTAAAGAAGCTCACATTGTAATGGGAGAGAAATGACATACAAGAAGTTCCAGATTTCTGGGTCACATAAGTAACAAGATGGTAGAATAGACCTCTCAGGGCCCATGATTTCTCAAATGTCTCCAGAACAAAAATTATGTGCTAAGGATCAAGTAATTTCAGTTGTCTCCATGGTCTAAGATACCCAGAATTCAAAAGAAGGTTTAAAGAAAACAACGCCAAACTCATGCATTGATATTCATGAACCTGGAGCTCACGCAGTTCCTCTCTCCATCTCCTACAATGTAGGCAGTGAGGCTGTATTAACAGAAGCTGAATTAGGCTTACAACAAAACTCACCTTGCTTTTCAGAGCCATAGAAATCATTCTCCAATAGACAAGCGGACAAAGAATATGAACAGTTCTCAAAAGAATTGTAATGTGTTCTTAAATATATGAAATACTACTCTAAATAACAAAAAATAAGAAATACAAACCAAAACAACCCTTCTGCTTTGCAAACTGACAAAAATGACACAAAAACTAGCAACAGTGAATGTTGGAGAGGTTGTATAAAGATAGGAACACTAATATATTGTTGATGGAGCTGTGAAATGGTACAAGCATCTTTGAATACTATTTGGAATTGATGTAAATTGTGTCCCCTTTGATTTTTAGGGAACCCCGAGGCTTTGTCCTCCTTTTGGGGGGGAAGTTCCTGAGTCTCAAACTCTCCTCTGAAAGAGGCCTACCCTCAGGAAGCCAAGTTGGGTGGTCTCATTCAGTTAGAGATCGAGGCCAGGGATATGGTCTAACCCTCTATTGAGTTGAAGATTCGTCCAGAACCATTCCCAGTAGCTCAAACTCCCAAGATAAGTAATCTCTTTTCAATTGGAGACCTAGACCTGGGACATTGATAACAGTGAGGGAATCTCATTCAATTTTGAAATGAAGCCTGAGCCTCAGAAGGCTAATAAAAGACAACTCTGAACCCCAAATCTTTGCAGAAGTCCTAAACAGGATTATGCTCGCTAAGGAAGCTGTCTTACCAAGGACTTTTGCCCACTGATGAAGATATTCTCTTCTCAGTGCCAATAAATCCTTTTTGCCACACAGATTTTGGGTTTGAGAATTCTTTCTCATGGCACCTGTACCTCAGAACAGAGGGGATCTCCCACCCCAATTCTTGTACCTCATCACAATTACCACTGACCTCATTAGAATTATAAAAATAAAGTGACTAACATGTCCATACCCTTTGAATTTCATCAATGAGCTTATACTCCAAGGAAGCCATTGGTAGGGAAAACATTCTCATATACTCCAAAATATTTACAGCAGTATTTTTTTTAATGATAGCTAAGAATTGAAACAAAGTAAATATCCATCAATTGGGGAATGGCTAACCAAGTACTATTGTACTTGAATGTAAGGGAATATTACTGTGCTGTAAGAAATTATGTATGTGATGAATACAGAGAAACATGCCAAGATCTATATGAACTGATGCAGAGAAAATAAGCAGAATAAAAAAATATACATAATAACTACAACAATGAAAATGGAAAGAACAGCACATCAAAAAAAGTTAATTTAATAAAAATATCAAGATCATTTAGGCTCAAATGAAGAGGTATGAAAGGATGGAGGTCCATAGATGTCATACATTGCACATGTTTTTGGACTTTTCCCAATGTATCCATCAGTGGTACTGATCTTTTTTTTCCTTTTTCCAAAAAACAATTTGTTACATGGGGTGACTTTCTAGAGGGGAGAAGAGGCAGGATACTTAGGATAGCATGATGATGTAAAAAACAGAAGATAGAAATAAATTATTAAGAACAAAGTTTCAGCTGTGAGTCAGAGCGGAGAGACTTTAGAAGGCTTTGCAATGATCCAGGTGAAAGAAGATGAGGATCTGAAGGAGGAAGGAGATGAATATGAGATATTGTAGCAATATAATCTATGCAATTTGACAACTGATTAGTGAAGAAGAATGAGAAGCTGAAGATGACTGAGTAGCTAAAAATCTGGATGCTTGAAAGAAGGGTGGTTTTTCTGATGTAAAAAAGAGAAATGTAAGGAACTCTACTTTGGATATGTTGACATCCAGTCGAAAATGTTTAATTGGCAGAGCCAGTTAGATGGCATGGTAGAGAGTACCTGCCTTGAAGTCAGGAGGACCTGAAATCAAATGCAGCTTAGATACTTAACACTTACTAGCTTGACTCCAGATAAGTCACTTAGTTCCAATTGTTTTACAAAAAAAAAAAAAAAAGATTCAGCCGATAAAGCAGCAGCAGATTTGAAGATGGCTCAGTGGAGAAGCAAAGGTCCCAGAACAGGAGCCAGAAGTCTTAGTCTTAACTCATGTTTATCTTCTCTTAAGCAAGGTCCCTGGAGGTTGGGTTTAAAAGAATGAAAGAGCTGCAGCAGTAGGGCAAATGGCCACTGGGGATAAAGAAGCACGTTTCTCCTTAGGGATACTCTGATAAGCATATCACTTATCCCTTCTTCTAAGCCAATGATAAAAATGTTAAACAAGGAGTTTGACCATGAAAGGGAAAAGCTATAGGAGAGCTTAAAGAGGTGTTAGTATCAGAGGCCCTAATAAAGGGCCATATTTGGATCTCTGAGAACACAAGACAAGAGACCTTCTGAGAAGGCCTAAAATGGGTAATGATTACTCTTTTTAGGTCAGGAATAGATCCAGATCCATGTAAATATAATAATAATTGCTAAATAATACTCTTTAAGAATAGAATGACCTTTTTAATTTTGGTAAAACATTTCATAAACTATAGCATTTCCCTGATTTGCCAGTATAGTAATTCTGTTAACTTAGCAGGACATTCTCTTTTCTGGATTTTCACCAAATTCACTGGTCTAGTTTATAGTATCCAGTCTCTTCTTTGCTCTAAAAACTGGGATATTACCCTCTCTAATGTTGTTGTATCTCAATAACATCCTTAAATTCTCTTATGTATATTGTTATCGAGTTTGTCTGGATTTGCTAAGTTGAATTGATCAAGGGCATTGAGATGTTTTTACCATGTTCTTTATGGGAAATAGCAATTCCTTACACTATTCTCTATATTATTAAACATGAATGCTTTGTTTTTTTTTTCTTTTTTAAAAAATGTTTTACATGAAAATCATACATTTATATATTATATTAAAATTACATTTACACCGTATTGTAAAGTTTGTAAAGCACTTTGCATGTATTATCTCATTTAAATATTGAAATGAACAATACCTTGGTTTTGAAATGGCTTAGAAAGGCTAACAAAATATTTCAGAAGCTTTTAAAAAATAAATCATTGAAGAATGTTGAGATCTGATTTTAAAATTTAATTCCACATTTTCAGAACAATATTTAGGTTCATTCTTTCCAGCAAAGCCAGGAATAGTGGAAACAAGAATGATAGTCCTTTTTCCAGTTGCAGAGAATTGAAACAAATATGAATGGGGGTGAAGAATTTTGTTATTACCATAGTCTTTAACCTGAGAGGCATTCACGGAAGACCTTTGGGTGCAGGAGAAATTTCTGATGAAAATCCAACCTCTTGCTTCTTTGCTTGGAATGCAATTGTTGAATTCAACCATTTTCAGACAAATCATTGAATTAACTTACAGGTGTATATACACTATGGTCAATTAAATAGGACACAGGATTGGCTGTTTTCAGATCTGGGTTCAGATTCTTAGAATCACCAGCCAATAAAGCAAACATCTACATATCAGATCCCATTTTTAAATTGACAGACAGCAGAAGCAACCTAAGAGTTAAGCAATTACTTTCTGTTCTCTGTTCCTGTCCTGCCTGGCCCATATATTGGTACTAGTCTTCTACCTTTTACCAGCATACCAAAAAGATCAGCTTAATCTGATCTGACATTCCTGACACCATTTTTGTAGAACAGAGGTAGGCTTTAATACTGCACAACAGGGCGTTGAGTCTATTGACATCACTGCTCTCCATTGTCTTTAAAAATCTTAATGTGTTAGCAAGTTCCCTGTGCATTCACTGTTTCCTCTAGACATGTTCCCCTTGATTTTCTAAATTGAAATGTATCTTCAGAATTCCATTGAGAGCTTCTCTTCCTTTTAGGGAAGATATCACATAATTTCAGTTCATGGTATCTTGTTTATCTTTTCTGGAATGCTTTGAAATTTCCTTTCTCCAAAATTGGGATGACATGTCAAATAATTTCCAACTTTCTCCTACTTCTCTATCACCAATTCCAAGATGGAGTGTTTACTACTCCTTAAGGTTCCCATAATTTCTACCTAAATCCAAGATTATATAAATCTTATGTTGAAAAATGAGGAAGGATAGGATGATATTAGAGGGTCACAAAGATAAAGTATGAATCATCTGTTATGGAAAGTATAATTGAGAGTTAATAAAAGATGAGCAAAAGAATTACTCTAAATAGAGATGACTCAGGTAAATTTATTGTAATTGTAATCAGCATGAAATTATAATTTTTTTTTTAGAAACAATAAGGAGCTCAGTTATAGGAATAAATGAGGCAAATGGAAGGAATTGAATTTAGGAAGGTGGAAATGATAGTTGGTCAACAGGAAAGAAAATGAAGATTGGATGGGATTAAGACTAGAGAGGGAGAAAGATGAGGCCAGGATAATCTTAGCAGACAGGAAGAAAAGGGAAGAATTTAAGGAACTCAATGGCAGGAGTTATGACAGGAAGGGGGGTAGAGTGGGTAAATAAGGAAGATATGAAGAGTGAGAAAGGAAGTATAAGAGGGGGATGATAGGAGCCTGGTTAAAGAAAAGAATTTTAGAATCAACATTTTAGAGATGGTGCTATTTATTTTAGAGCTTTGATATTATAAAACGAGCCACTTTAATAGGTTCATGGGTTAGTGTAAACCTGGCTAGATCTTAATAGGCTATTCAATTATTGTAATGAATGAAAGCAGAGCTTTGAGTATGTTTTATTTTCAGAACCATAGCACTAACATTTTACTTTTATATTTGAAGTAATTTAGGGAAAATTGGTCAGATACCTTATTCTTTAATAAATATTTTTTTTAAAATATCTGGTTTTATCATTGTTATGGATTTTCACTTTACTAGTATGGATGACTGTACCTCTATGACTTAGCCAACCTTCTTCATCACCTAGTGAGCAACCTTCTTCTCCCATCTTAGGCTGGTGAAGGTTAAAGACACACAGTTTTTCAAGACCCCTGCTTGAAATCTTTCCATTGGTTCAACCTGCGAGATATTATGCTCTAGAGAATAGATTTTAAAAATCCAGGATCAATTCTAAGGCATCATGAAAGATCTAAGGACTATTTTAAAAGAGACAACTTTCTTTGAATAAAAGGAATTCTACTGAAGAGAGCTGTCAAAGCTTAGTTTCAAGCATTGTGTCTTCAGAGCTCTCTCTATTCCAATAACACAGAGATTTATATTCACAGGATGCTTTGGAAGGAGTGTTAGAGATCATCTAGTTCTGCTGAGAAAGCAAAGCCCAAGAGGAAGGTGACATTACTGTTAAGTAGGAGAATTCAAGTGTTCTAGATCTCAAAGTTTCCCCTGTAGTAGCCGGAAGCCATGACTCTGATGTGTTTCTAAAAAAAATGGTGTACTCTCCCAAATGAAAACATGACACTGTCCTTTTAAATTTTTATTTGGTGTTAAGTAACTCCACAAGAAAACAAAATCAGTTACTCTGGTGTACGTGAAATCAGAACAATACAACCACTTGAAGCAAAAAAGTAGAAAACAAATCTCAGCCCAGGAATGGAAAACTGATATTTCAGTGCTATGGATATGCCACGCGCTTCATACCACAGTGCGTTTCAGCATTTTGCCAACCTTTAATGCTGTTTTGTATCTATCCATACAAATAACTAAAAATCACACTTCAACTCTCTTGCTGAAAGCTTCTGAGCCACTTAAGTATGGAAACAAGTAAAGACATAATTTGTTATTGCCCAGACCCTCCCTGTCCCACCCCCTTCCCTTTACAAGGGCTGCCTTTCTACATCATGATGTGAATGAAGTCAGCACCTCTGCCATTCGGAGCCCTTCCTTGCTTAGAGAATCAGCTCAGTTAAAAAGAAAATGAGCTGAAGGTTGTGTTTGAAATGCATCTATTTGATCTTTGCTATCCTATCCATAATTTCCATGTCCTAATTTGAGGAATTTACAAAGTAATTTTTTTTTTTTTTTTTTTTTTTTTTTTTTTACCATTATTGTTCACAATTCTTTTCAGTGCAGGTGGTTAACAACCTTTTCTTAGGAAGCTCCAGAATACAGTTAAGTTACAGAAAAATTTATCCAAAATTTGTAAATAAATAACAACAAGAAAAAAGTGTTAAATGATCTGCTGCAGAAATATAAACCCTCATATAATTCTGTTTATTTGACATGATCAAACCTAGCCAATTTAATCAGGGTTTCCAACAGCAAGGACATATAACCTCCTCAAATGACTTTACAACCTTAGACAGTGTTTTCCATGTCATCAATAAAATGCAACAAAACCCAATTACTTATTCAAAATCAAGTAACATATTTTCAAAGCTAGTTCAGCTCACATTTCAAAAAGAGTTTGTATGAGTTCTTATTGCCTGTCAAAATGAATAGTTAAGCTTTCAAGTCAACATTGGACTCTCTACATTTCCTGATGTTCTAGACATGCTGCTATTGTATAGATTAGTTCTTAAAATGAAGAGTTGGTAAAAACTTAGAATGTTTAGGTTTTGCAAATATTGCTCCTCCTGGCTTCAACATTTTGTATAACGTGTTAAAAGCACTAGGAGTTGATAGTCTTGTACAGATATAACTTGACAATGTACTGACTGTCTAGGTTAACAAAAGAAAATTTAAAAGCAAGTCACAGAAAGCAACCATCACTACTGCAATCACACGTGTATGTTGAAAATCATTACTCTGCACCCCACCCACCCACCCACCACACACATAACTTGCCCCTAACATTCTCTCAGAAAACACAAATGAACTACAAGATCTACTAAATTACAGCCACAACAGCAGCTAACTGCAGCAGCCAAAGATTTCTTTCAAGTGAAGTGTGACCTTTTTTGCATATAAAACACTTTAAAATATGAGCATTTTAGATGAGTTCAATAGGCTCAAATTCAAATACAGGATGCATTGCAGGTTACACTAAGGTAATCATTTGCAAGGAGACATAGTCCTTATTTCTTGTTAAAAGATTTACCATCCCAAATCCCTGTCCCCCCCCCCCCAACCCTAATCCCCATGACATTTTTTTGGTGTTATTTCTCAATGTTCATCAGCTTTATAAAAGAAAAAAAAAGACAAAGAAATAGAGAGATGGAGGAAGAGAGAAGAACTGAAAGTAGAAATGAAAGGAAAATGAGAAGAGGAAAAGAAAAGAGAGATGGAAAGTAGGGAGACAGCAAAGAGGAAAAGGCAGAACGAGGGAAAGAAGAAAGGGAAGAGAGAATGGACTGAAAATGAAAAAAATGATTACAAAAGAAGGACAGAGAAGAGGAAGAAAGGGGAAAAGAAAGAAATGGAAGAGAGACTGCAACCCCCTCACACTGCCTCCACACATACCAAAAATTAAACAAAAAATCCTTGGCTTCTCCAGTTAGCAAGAAAATCACAAACCATAGAATCCTCTGTGGGTTTATTTAGGGGGGAAAATATCATAAGATAGAAAACACAGTATTCTGTAAGTCTCTAAAGCACAACCTTGTTGTTCCTACTTCAATTTTACATGAGATTTTACCAAATGAAGACTAGACAAGTCATTCATGCTCTTCTCCTGCATTCAGAAAGGCACTGATAAATTACAGTGTTCAGTATTTATCTCCCAGTTCTTAGAGAACAAAGCTAAAATGTGCCAAAAGCTAAAGTCTCTGAATAGCAGAAGGAGTTATAGACACTGCAATGCTAATAAGATAATAGTGGTGAGGCTGCAATTACAAATGAAAATAACTGCAGTTAAGAGGCAAAGAGCAGTGATGCATCTAAGATAAGCACATGCACACCCATTCTTGAATTGACAACACAATCTAGTCTATTTCAAATAGCCAAGAATTGAACAGGTTGGGGGAAAAAATGTTCCAAGAGGAGAGTTATCCTCAACCATAAAATAAGCAAGAAGAGAAAGATAAATACGCATCTGAATCAGTTACTTGAAGAGGAAACCCAAGTTGTTGTTTTAGAGTAACAGGTCTCACAAAAAGGAGTTTTCCATCATATATTACTTTTTTAGACAATTGGTACTACTCTGCAGTTTCAAAGATGAGTTCGAGAAAAAAGCTCCTCTTCACAAGGATCAACCCATTCACTACCACCTTCTGAGGCTGTGTCTTCAGAGTTGGAACTATCACTGGAATATAATTTTTTCCGGAAGCCATTTGATTTTGTTCCAGGATTTCTTTCTTCTGTACACCTTGCTTCGTAAACAGAAGACACCTAAGAACAGACAAAAAGTTTCTAGTAGATCTTAAAGGCTACAGTTGAATGAATTGATATTTTATCTGTTAACAAGGTTTGTTTGTGACATATATTTTTTTTAAATACAAAGAGAACAATTTTCCCACCTCCTATACTTTATATGGGGAGAGAAATTTGCAAAGAACATAAAACATTTGATTCTATACAGACTGTTCAATTCAAAGATGAAGAGTAGGATGAAAAATAAATGATAAGTGATTTTGTAAAGAAAATGATTTGAACTGGCATTTTAAAAGGAGTAGAAAAGTATATGTAAAAGTAAAGGATTGGTGGCTTAGCAGCAGTATAATTTTAAAAGTAATACTTACTCTATTAAAGTCTAACAGATGCTCTCCATCGTTGGGTATTTCTTTAATATCTGGATACTCTTCCAAGCCATTCTCTCCCTTGGTATTTGTATAACATTCTTATGAATTTTGAATGCAAGAGAACAAAAAAAAGGGAGAGTGAGAGGGAAACACAAAGTTATTAAACATTATTACATACTATCGTGATTATAACTCTCATTTAGTTACACTGACAACTCAAGTCTTAGATCTGCCTGAAACCTTGAGTAGCTAATTGATTTGCTCCTGATTATACAGCCAGGAGGTATCAAAAGCAGGATACAAATAGTAATTTTTTTTTACCCCAATGCCTGCTCACTATCCAAAATACTATACAACCTTTGGGATCATAGCATGTTACAGAATCATAGATTTAAAGATGAAGAGATCTCAAAGGATTTCTAGTCCAAACCCTTCATTTTCCAGATGATGAAACTGACTGAGGCCCAAGGAATTTAAATAACTTAAAGTGCAAAGTTAGGATTTGATTCCATGACCTCAGACTCCAACGCAAGGGCTCTTTCCACTGTACCAAATTCTAATAATTTAGGCAATATGGTGAAAAAAGAAAATGAAATATATATTTTTGAAATCTTTTTTATTTTTAAAGATTATATTGTTATAACTATATCTCAGAGACATCAATTAAATTTCATTCATTTTTACCATTCCCTCCACCTTCCCTAAAAAACAAAAAACAAAAACAAAATCTCTTTGAAAAACTATCTCCCAACAAACAGTTTTTATGTTACTGGAATTATAATACAAGAGCAGAATTTAATTAAATAAATATCAATTGAAGGAATTATGGTATTGTGCGTAATGGCCAAATCCCTTAGAAGAAGGCTGTTTATGGTATGAAAGGGGATTATAGAGGCCTGACCCTTATAAAGAAAGTTTGAGCTATTTTTTACGGTTCTAGAAACAGAGCAATCAGATCTCCTGATAAACTTCAGGTAATCCAAATAGCACCATTATAATTTTCTGGTTTTTTATTTGGGTATGAGTGGCACAGGGAAAGCAGAGTTTTAACAACTCAATGATGTTTCATCATGACCTCAAATAAAACTATTTTTCATGGTCAGGACCAAAGCTGCCTGATACTGCTTCTTTGGGATCTATCATAGCAAATCCAGTTTTTCTGTTCCTAGCGTCACTTCTTAACCATATGGATGTCTCCAAGTTTGCCAGGTCACAGTATTCTCTACCCACTTGGGTACTATCAGTCATATTATGATATATATAATTATATATTTCCAAAACTCTTATAATGTATATGATAAAGAATGTAAATAGCTGATATTCCTTGAATTTCAGGATATTTCAGCAATACCATGTATATATAAGTACTATAACAGCATTATAAAATAATAATTATACAGGTGGTATAATGTGAATTTAAATGTTGCAAATACTATTTTAGTAATAAAAATATCTGTCATTTTTATTTCCCTAAGTGGTCTTTCTTCCACTAATTCAAATTCACAACCTCTTCATACTTTAATGGATGTTTTCATGGGTTCCTGTGGGGAGAAAAAACAAAATCATCTTGGCCAACTTTCTAGATTGATATTCAGTACAGACATTTAAAGGATTATCTTTGAAGCCGCACCTGAACTCAAAAGCCTTTCCAGATTGATAGAATTTGCTTGACTTTATGCACTGTTGGCATAGCACTGAAAAGCCTAGAGTCACCTTTGTGTTACAGAGCAGCATTCGAGAAAGATTTTATTGTTGAACATTTTTATTAGTATCTCACAGACATTTATTAGTCTAGCCTTCAATAAATTCCTTCACCTAAATTTCTCAGAACTGGAGATGATAAAAATTAACGCCCAGTAACAGTAAAAAAGTTTTAGGAATTTTAACTCTTGCAACAGCTAAGGGGAGACTTAGGTGTTAGGTGCCTGGTATTCCATGTCTACTCTAATTCAGTCCTTATTAGGAACTCCTAATTCTATAGGAATACGTCACAATGAGTTCCAGGAATGCTTCCCTCTCCCCCACAAACATTATAATGATTGAACTCATTATAACAAGTTATGCATAACTCATTCAAGACCATATACTATTACTAATTCAATAGAAGTTAAATTTGCATATAAAGGATATGCTACTTTGTAGTTTACACAGCTTCAAGGACCTAAAAGTATATGCTAAAAAAAATTAAAAAAAAATTGTACTTAAAACCAGAGATGTAAGGTTAATACATTCATATTCAAATTAACCATGTACCAATTGGTTAAAAAACGAGAATACTAGAAGAGTATCAACAGAATCTTTACATGTTAATGTGGCATTTGGTATAGGTTAATAGAAAAGCACTGGAACAGGAGACAGGAGAATTGGATTCCAGTTCTATCTTTGCTATAAACTGTATGATTCTGGCAAACCATGTTTCATTCTCTCAGCATTAATTTCCCTTATTTGTAAAATGAGGCAGTTGGATATCATCTCCAAAATCTCTCTCAGAACTGTTATTCTACAGATATGCTGTGCATATAAGGATGGTACCAATAACTTGCCAACAATTAGATACTTTTAAAGTGTTGATCAAGCTATACTGTCTCACTTTGTGGTCTTTGTAATCAAAGGCACATATTGCAAAATATCTGGCTAGGATTAATGATGTAGGATATGACTTATGATTATAGACAGGAAGAAAAAACTGCATTGCCCTACACAGGGATTACAAATTCCTTAATAACCTGTTGCTCTTACCAAATGAATTAACCAAATGTTATACAAACCTCCAGCTAATGCATACAGAATTTTCTATTCTATTAATTCTATTATACTACATGAAAGAAAAGCAACAGATTTTTACTGAGCATCAATTATGTGATATGCATAGTAGTTTGTGCTAGAGGAAATATCAACAATATTAAGATGTGAACCTTGCCCTCAAAGAACCTGTGGTATAGCTGAAGACACAATACATTAAATATGTACAAAGTCAAATAACAACAAAAATTATAAATGACAGACAAAATAGAAGACAGGTCACAAGGCAGATCATGATTACTTGCCAAACGGAGACCATATATCCAACTTCAGCTATTTCAACCATGTTGTCAATATACCACATTTTGAGAAGTAGAAAAGTAAGATTAATAAATTAAGACTGAGTTTTTTTCTGATGATTAGTTTTGAACACAAAAGTTATACTTGTAACTTCACTGACTGATAGGCTAGAGATGTATACAAAGAATATACAGAACCAAACTGTCAAACCAACTATTATAAAACAAAAGTGGATGGTCACTGACAGAGTGACAGAAGAAAACCCATCATAATGTACTAAGAAAAACTTAAAGGACTAAAGCATAGCCATTACCTACTGAGAACAAAGAGATAGGGTGATGCTTTTGAAAAAGTTGCTTTATTGTGAATAAGCTTGCAGGGAATTAACTATGGTGCTCAAGAAGAATATAAGTAGAGACAAAAGGCAATGTTGTACAGTGGAGAGACTTTTGAGGTATAAGATCTTGATTCCCATCCTAGTTTCCCTATCTACTCTTTGACCTTGGGCAAGTCATTTAAACTTTCTGAATGTCAGTTTCTCCATCTGTAAAATGAGGGAACATTTTACACAATTTCTTTACAATATCCTTGTGAGTTAAAATAGAGCTATAGAAGCATAGGAAGCTAAGTTGGGTGCTGATCTTTTCATTCTAAGGTTAAAAAATGAACTCAGAGTGATGCACACTTTATATGTTTAGTGCCCATGTATGCTCTATCTACTTAATTCTAGAAGTACATTTTAGCGTTGGGATTTACTCATGTGCTCGCTGTAAGACTGTTTACCTTCACACTCTGATCCAGGAAAAAGGGGAGAGTACAGCGCTTTTCCCCACCAGCACTGCTTCTCTTGATTGCCACTCATTCCTTGAAGATCAGTATTCATTATAGGAAACTGTTCAGATAAAAGCAAATAGAGTAATGAATCAGCATCCCACAAATGGGGCAGGAATCTAGTATTGAAAACAAAGAAAAATCCTCGAAATTTTCCTCTGAGAAAATATTTTGATTTATAATCACAAAACAACAAGACTAGTCATGATTGTTATCTATTGTATGAGAAAGATGTACCAGATGACAACAGACTAAGGAGAAGCAGCATGAGGTATTGTTTATTAGTAGTGTGAATACTCACAAGTGTTTTTTCCATTCTGAGGCTAGTTCACATGTTTTCAACTATAAAATGGGGTAATACCACATGCATTTTCCTGACAGGTTTGTGTTAAGAAAGCATTTTGTTAACCCTCAAGCTTTAGTAAATATTAGCTGCTAGACATTAAAGAATAATTTGAGAAAAATAAATGGGGTAAAAAGAACCTGAGGAATCACTTGTACTTTAATAATTTAGGCATCTACTAAGAATTAATGACAAATTGGAAAGAACATTTTGAATATAAGCAAAAAATGGACAGTATAAGAAGAAAGGGGTGTGTTCTAATCACGTTAAGTCCTTTCTAATTTACATAGATCAATCATTTATAAAGCTGAGATTTGAAAATCTGCCAATGTCAGAAATCTAGTCTTCACATGGTGCACCAAGAAGCTAAGATAGAAATCCTTCATCCAATTCTTATATGAGAATATAGAGAATATATAAAGTATAAGGAGAAAACTTCTGAAATACCTATACTTTTAATTCTATAAACACTTATAAAAAACATTATTTGCAAGATGCTATAGTAATCACTGGAGTTACAAAGATGAGAAACTACATAAGCCTTATCTTTAAAGAATTTATGTTCTAATAATGGGGCATGATATGCACTAAAATAAATAACACAAGGTAGATTGTAATGAAATAAAAGAGAACAAGATGAAGTGTTCTAGGAAAATTTAAGGAGGAAGAGATGATTCAACTTTTCATTCTTTGGCTGTGGTTGAAGAAGACTGTTCAAAAGCTCTGATAATAGAGTGCCATGTTTAAGTAAGTTATGGAAAACTTAAATAAATTAAAGAGAACCTGAAAAATATAATGAAATGACTTGAAACAGAGTATGTTATAGTTGGAAGGGAGTTTAAATATCATTCAGTTTAATTCCTACTTTGAACATGAATCTCCTCTATGTAATACTCACAAGTAGTCATCTATGACCTCATCGGAAGACCATGTTCAGCAACTACCCCTTATTTTTCCCCAAGGCAATCCATTCCATGTTCAGACAGATCTAATTGTTAAGAAGTTGATCATCATAAGTCAATAAATACATTTGTGCCTTCTTGTAGTGCCCACAAAAGGCTTTATCCATTAATGTTCAATAAATGTATACTCTTTTCAAATCATAACTCTTTAGAAAAATTTTGGAACATTCTATGTGGCTTGACAAAAAGATCACAAATATTAAAAAAACATTATCAATATATTCTGCCTACTGAGTATGTCCAAGCTAGCAACAGTTTATATGGAGAGCCTGTCTCTAATTTTAGTTGTGAGTGGAAGAAAATAAGGAAGAAAGAATAAGAGAGAATAATATTTGGGTAAATTTGACAAAATTATTTGTAGCAGGAAGCTGACAAAAAAAGAGGAATAAAATACTAAGCAGATCAATAAAATTAAAGATAATGAATAGTTGTTTAGTTTGTTCAAAGGACAAAGGAGATATTTAAACTACTGTTATATACTCATGAGCTGAAGCTTTTTAAATTCATGAACTACTTCATAAGTCTTCTATTGCATTAACTACTAAACAAGGGAAAATGGGAAGTGGCTTCTAATCTATGAGCTGTTAATTTATTCTACATGATGCATAAATATTCATTTTGTAGACTGAATAATATGCCATGAACATATATATTATTTTCAGATATATGAAAATGTGATTAAATGCAAATTCAATTAAAATCATTACTGAATGTATCATATTGAATTCCCCATCACATATATTTTCCTAATCACAGGATATTAATACTATAAATTATTATCATGTCAGAAATTTTTTTATCTTAAGAGATCCTCCTGAGAAAAGATTGGGGAAACCACTGGTACAGGACATTGGAAAGCTATTTTATGGGTGAATTTAGAATAATACTAGGATACATAAAGTCTTGATTTTGAGAACTACTTCATAGATGTATACCTGTACTCAAGAAATTTGTGGTACAAAAGAGACAGCCTTGGCTTTGGAGAAAAATCCTACCTCTGATATTTATGCTAGCTGTAGTGGAGGACCATGGGCAGTCACTTATCCTCCCTTGGATTTAGTTTCTTTTTCTGTAAAAAAATTTTTTGACCAAATGGCCTCTGGATCCCTTCTAGTTCTAAAACTATGTGGTCCTATGATCTTTGAAATTAGAAAACTGAGAAAAAAGAATATGGTATAAAGCAAATATTTCTTTGAAAGTTCTTACACTGGAAAGTGGATGCAAATATTAAAAAATACAATAAAAAACTATGGTGAAAATAAAGAGAAGAGGAACTATCCATCCACAGAATGTCAAAATACTTGAAAACTCTTACTTGTAAAATAATTTGGCTGCATGGAGATTTCCACTAGATGGCCCTGTATATAAGATACTAAATAGTCTACTAAAAGACAGATGTCTCTCCTTTTAAATCACATTATATACTATCTATACTTCAGCCACACACCATGAGTTACACTAGATCAAATCCTAGAGACCACATTACCCCTCAATATTATGTACCCCAATTTCAACTCTGAAATTCTATGTTTCTGCCTTATGACAGTGTACTATTTTTATTTTGGCTTCTCTTGCTTCCCTAGCCAATCTAAACTGCATGGATAGTCATTTCAATAACAGGTTTTTCACTATCAGATCTTTTTTTTTTTTTCTCTGTTGATTTTCCAGCATTTTAGCCTTAATTCCTAATTCTATATAACACTTACCACATATACATACTTGCATATAGCTTGCTAAGCATACTGATGAAATATGTCAGAAAAATCAGGATTTCATTCATTGTAAATTATACTGCAAGGCTTTTTACTATTAACTGATAATTCTTTTACATATCATTTATAAGATCATCAGATCTAGAGCTTGAAAGCAATTTAAGAAATCATTTTCAGAAGAAAAAGATCATTTGATTCAACTGACTTATTTTACAGATCAGTAATTTGAGGCACAGAAAGGTGAAGTGTTTTCTTCCCATTACTAGTAAATAGCAGAGCTAGAATTCAAAACTAGATCCTGATTCTAAACCGAAGGCTTTTTCTACTTCATCTCATTGTCTCCTGAACTCTCTATCCTGTTCTCTTATAATGCCTGAATGTTCTCTTGCATCACTGAAGATACCAAATGTTCCCGTAAATCTTAAAATACTACATAAATAGAAGCTAGCAATGTCACCAAGTACTTTAACCTTCCATCTCAATTCTTATGTACTCATATTAAAAATGTTCTGTGTGTCTTCATACACCTTCTCTTTCCCTCTTGTCTCTGTGGAAGAAGTGGCTTTCCTGGCCAAAGTTGTCTCCTCCACTTATACTTGATCCTTTTGCCTCCCATCTCTTTTGGGATTTCACTCAATTACAACTTTCCTATTTATATTTTCAACATTCCTTTCTATTGGCTTCTTTATTTGGTCATCCTTAACTTTTTCTTTTACAGAAAACAAAAATAAAAACTTCCTTCAAGGTCATGCCTTTTTTTTTTCTCTTCCTGACAAACTTGTTCAAAGGACGGTCTATACGGAATTCCTCCATTTTCTCACCATCCATTTGTATCTCAGCCCCTTGCAATATGGATTCCAATGTTACTATTTGACTGGAAGGTCCTCTTTCAAAAGCCAGTTACCTCCAAGTGCCAAATCAAAGGCATTTTCTCAGTTTTTAGTTTTATTTATCTCTCTGCGTCATCTGAAATGATTTGCTGCGCCCTTCTTCATATTCTCTTGGTTTCTGTAGTGTGATTCTTTCTGATTCTTTTGTGTCTCCTGTTCCACTTTTATTTCCTTTCTTAACTTTTCCTCCTGTTTTAGCTCTCTGAACATAGAACCTCGAGGTTCTGTTCTTGGTCCTATTCTTTTTTTTTACTCACCTTTAAACATTTTCCTTGAGTTTTCAGGTATACTTTGAAATCTACATCTTTAGCTCTGACCTTTCTGTTGTACCTGAGATTGCCATTTTAAAGCTCCTTGCTGTATATGCCAATTAGATATCCTACTGGCATTTGAAATTCAAAGGCTGAAATTGAACTCATAATTTTTCCTTTAAAACTTATTTGTTCTCCCAAGCTTCCTTATTTTGGTCAACAGTAACTCTGTTCTCTTATGCTTATAATCTGAGTCATCTCTGGTTCCTCCTATTCCCATATCTAACAAATCTAATCAGTTGTTACATCATATTCATTCTATAGAATCTATCCTTCTTGTCTTAATTGCCCATTTGCCAGGAAAAAAAAAAAAAAACGGTAGGGCCTGAATGCAGATCAAAGACACTTTTTCTTACTTTCTTTTATTTTTTAGTCTGTGTTTTCTTTCACAGCATGTTATATGGAAATGTATTTTGCATAACTATATAGGTATAACCTATGTCAAACTCTTTGTATTTTCAATAAGAGGAGCAGAGAGGAAGGGAAGAAAAGAATTTGGAATTCATCATTTGAAAAAAAAATTGTAAAATTGCTTTCACATGTGGTTGGGAAAAAATAAAATATTTAAAAGAAAAAAAAGAACCTATCCTTTCCTTATTATTCTTATTATCACTACTCTAGTTTGAGGCTATTTACCAATATCTTCCTAATAGGTCTCCAAATTAACTATAGTTTTTCCCCTTCTGATCCATCATACATATTACTGCCAGATCAGGTTTCCTATTCTGCTATTCAAAAACTTTTAGTAACTCTCTTTATCTGTTAAACAAAAAGGAAACTTTAAAGCTTGACATTAAAAACTCTTAGAAATTTATCTCAAATGTATTTGTCCACTATATTTCAAATTCCAAGATCTAACTAAAACTCTTCTATATCAAACTTTCCCTCCTTCATGCTTAATTCTACTGCTCTCTGTTCCTAAAATGCCTTCCGTCATAGCTTTTATATCCAACCTAGCACAGAATCAGAGAAGATCAGGATAGGAATTTCAAAAGGCCATCTAATCCAACTCACACTTGAACAAAAATTATTTCCTAAAATATATTTTAAAAATAACTATCTAGTCTTTCTGGGGAGATCTTCAGTGAGAAAGAAGCCCTGATTTTAAGGTTTTCCTTACATCAAGTAAAAAAGACAGAAAGAGACAGAGACACAGACAGAAGGTGACTACACAACATAATAGAAGCACAATAGTAGTCTTCAAATATTTGAAGGTCATACTGAAAAATGGATTAATTTTTTTTTTTTTTGGTGGAGGGCCCCAGAGTCCAGAATGAAGAGAACAAAATATAGGATTTACAAGAGGCAAACTTAGGTATAAAGAAAACGTTCTTGATATTCTAGAGTTAGTTACATATGAAGACACACATACATGCTTCAGATCACCTTAGCTTTCTTGAGTACTATATCTCACTTTGACTGATCTAGAAGTCCACTATGACCCTGACAGAAATAGTCCAGGATTCTGAACCCAAGAGTCTTGGACAAAATGGTTTCTCCTTCCTTCAGAAGCACTACTGATTTATTCATACCACCTTCTAGACACCAATATATACTTCTACTGCAGCATTTACTGAAATGGAGGGGAAAAATTATGGAGAGGGAGCCCACCTTACTCATTACCCTCAACAACAATTGCTGATCACTTGCTTATATAGTCAGAACCTTGGTAGCACCTCATTCTACCACCCTGTTTCTACCCCAGTTCTCAGAGTCATCATCAGGGAAAGCAAGTGATGTGGAGGATGGCCCAGCAAGCCAGTCTAGCAGAAGCAGCAAGATACCACATATCAGGCAAGTCAGATGACCATTACCACCACTGTCATATTCCTTCAAACTCTGATGGAGACAGCCTTGGACCTGGAGCTCCTAAGTCCAATTTGTAGAAATGCCTTTAGCCCAATATTCTCAGTTAGCACAGTGGGAAATAACATCTGTGGAAATGTCATCTGGCCACTACTCCTGCTGATGTCATTGATGACCTAGAAATGAATGTGCTTGCTGTCAGCAAGGTCTTACTTAACCTTAACCTAAGCATAGGTCTTAACCCTGTTCCATCGTGTGACATCAAAAACCGATAGGATTTTATCAGTGGAAATGATTTTAAATAAGAAGCACTAACTTTTTTGCTGTTGCCCCCTAAGAATATTGGGATTTTACCATCTGACTTGTAGATGACTTCCATTTGTGTTGTTTCCACCCCCATTAGAATGTGAACTCCTATGAGAGCACAATCCTTTGCACAAAATAAGCTTTTAATAAATACCTCATTCATTCAATTGACCTATCAACAATAATTTATTAAGCTCTCATTAGCTTCCCAGCATTTTAAGTACTGGGAATATAAGGGAAAAAATGAAATCACTCCTGCGTTCAATAAATTTTACTCTATTTGAGGGTACAAGGTGAATACATACAAATATTTACTAAGTATATCCAAGGTATTTTTTTTTAGGGCAAAAATACTAGTAACTGGGGGATGCAGGGCCAAGAAAGGCTGATACAGAGCACAGGTATGAGATGAACTTGGAAGAAAACTAGGGATTCTAAGGGATAGAGGTAAAAAGGGAGTAAACTTTAGGTGCTTTTGGCTCCTAATCCAGTGCTTTCCCACTAAACTCCATGTGTATATTATGCTCTATCTCAATTTTTAGGTTAAATCTGGACATTCTGCCAAATAATAAAACTATAATGAATATGTTGTCACTTATCCTGCCCCTTTTATGTTTTCACAGAAACACTGTTATGTGACATGTTATATCCACTGTGAAATATTATTAAAATTTTTCATAAGAGATATAAGTTAAGTTAATGGCAAATTCATTTAGTGTCTGACAATAGCATTAAGGAATGATTTCTATCTTTTGTGATATTACTCAAAAGGTTGGGAATAACCCCCCCCCAAAAAAAAAGAATTCCAACCCCACAACAGATAAATGAAACATAGGAATAGCCTCCAAAAGAAGAAATATAAATTAATAACCACTTGAAAAAATGTTCAGCTGTCACATAACCAAAAATACAAAATTTAAAACAATTCTCATTCATCAAAATGGTTAAAAAGAAAGAAGCAATAAAACTAAAAGTGGCTTTGTGGAGAAACAAGGACATTCACTCATTTCTGGTAGAACTGCAAATGTGTAAAATCTTTTTGGAAGTAATCTGGTATTATACAGTGAAAGCTGCAAAAATAATGCTTTATGAGTCAATAGTTACCTTGCTGCAAATATACTCTTAAAGTGTCATTAAAAAAAAGCTATCTAGTCAATCATGTTCATAGCAGTATTATATATAAAAACACAAAAACTAGAAATAATCTAACCTTCCAAAAATAGTTAGATAAAATGAAGCCCATTAAACATAAGGGAACAAAAATAACCACAATTAAGATAGCTTAAGTATGAAAAACACAAAGACATCGTAAAGACTTTTAATGAAATAACTTTGGGGAAAAAAGCAGAATTAGGAGAATAGCATACACACTGTAAAAGTAAATGAGAATGACTGAACAAAGAATCCTGATGAAAGCTTAAAGTAACTGAAAAACAACCATTTTACGTGATACTCTGATAAGAATTTAAATGTAAGTAGTTACTAAGCAGCTAGATAGTTCAGTGGGTAGAGTGCTGGGCCTGAGAGTTCAAACTCAAGCTCAGATATTAGCAAACCACTCCAATATCTTGGCCAAGAAAACCCCCTGGACGTTATTACCACATTATGGTCCAAAGGATCATGAAGTCAGTCATGACTGAACAACTAAAGTTACTGAAAAAATTTCTTTGGTGGTTTTGATATTCAGTTTTTAACAAAATATTTAAATAAGAACAAATGTTCCAAACTGAATAGGAAAGAAAAAATACGTAATTTCAGACAAATCTGCCTTAGCTATGACCTGCTTTTTGTTGATCAGTCGTGTCAAATTCTTCGTGACCTCATTTGGGATTTTCTTGGCAGAAATACCGGAGTAGTTTTGCCATTTCCCTCTCCAGTTATTATTATTGGATTAATTATTATCAATTAGTATGTATTACCTGCTAGAGATCAATTATTGATTTACTGGAAATCCTTCTTGAAACTATACCATCTCCTAGAGGCAGTAAGTTCCATAAGTTTGTTGTATCATTTTTTTTACTCCACTTCTGCCTAATAATAATATTAATTCACATTTCACAATTTACAAAATACTTTCTTCATAATAACACTGTGAGGTAGGGAGTGCAAATATTTTTATTCCCATTGTGCAGAAGAGGAAGTGAGCATCCAAAGAGGTTAACTGGAGCCTAGATCTACTAGTTTTAAGTTCAGGGCTTTAGACAAAATTGAGAAGGAAAAGTTGGTTCTAAGTTTCTAATTTGGTAACCAAGTGTGTTTTCATCCCAGCCACATATTTCAGAACTGTATAAAAATGATCATCTACCAGTTCGATCTTTGTTATTTTTTAAAAATCTCTTTTAAATCTTAGATCAGTTCTCATATGGGGACTCTCTCATTTCCTAGATTATTCATTAATTTTAGTTGTCCTTTTCTGGACATTGTCTAGCTTCATTTCATATCTTCCTTCCTTATAGCAATAAGATTGAAGTATTTCAGGTGCTGATGAACACAATTCTAAAAATGGGTAGGAAATTTCATGTTTAATTTTTAATACCTTTCCTGATAACCACAATTTTATCTTTGTACTCCTTGTTTCCACATTCCTCAAACCCTTACAATCTGATTTCTTTTTGACCCTAGTATTTGAGTGCAGCTGTTCTGTTCTTTCAAAGATTGTCAAAGATCTTTTAATTGCTAAATCCAGTGTCTTTTCCTCTGATCTCACTGTCCTTGACCTTTCTACAGATTTCAGCATTGCTTCTCACACTTTCCTCCTAAGATGCTTTCTTTCTCCTGGTTCTCTTATCTCTGACAGTACCTTCTTGGTCTTTACTGGTTGCTCATTCTCCTCCTGCTCCCCCAAGATTCTATCCTGGACTTTTTGTTATACTTTTCTCTTGGTAATCTTTTCTGCTCCCACTTTTCAACATTCATCTCTGTACAAATGATTCACAAGACGTTATACATTTCTCTCTAATTTCTGGGCTTTTATCTTTAAATGCCGATTGATGTTAGAACATTCCAAGATAGTGAGAACTCACTATCTTCCTCTTTAACTCACTGTTCTACTCAACTTCCCTTCTGCTGATAACATCATTCAATTCCTCACCCAAGAAAATTCACCTATGGTCATCTATGACCTCTCCTTCTCATATACACATATAATTACTGACAAAGTCTGTGAGTTTTACCTTAATATTTTAAAATTTTGTTTTCTTCTCTATAGTCACATGGCACTGTCATGACCTCTTATTTGGATTATTACAATAGTCTCTGGATTATTTTATTAGTCCCTTTGCCTGATTTAACATCCCCTTTCTAGCTTCTCTAATGCACTTGTACACACTGTACTTTGACCTTGAAATTCATTCCCTCTTCATCTCCATCTTTCAGAATCCTTCAATTCTTTCAAGTCTCAGTTCAGGTGCCACCTGTTCCTTTCTCTTTTTCTCATCTTCAATTATAATCGGTCTGTGCAAATCATACCACCTTTGTGGGATGTGAGCCTCTTGAAGGGAGCAACTATGCCATAGTCCCTAGCATATAGGAGACAGTTAATAAATCCTTGCAGAATATTCTTCAGATTTTTAGTAAAATTAAGAAGAGGCAAACACTATCCCAAACAATTGAATTCACTTAATTCTTAAACTTTCATAAGGTTTTTTTTTTTTAAGTCTACAGTAATTTAGTTACAAAGTAAATATAACTAAAGTATAAACATACGTAACCTTAGGAGTAAGAGATGGCTCCCTGATTCAAGTATCTTCCCATTTCAGTCCATCTACAGATGCTAAACTGGTTTTTCTAAAACACAGATCTGACCATGTTACTCTTCAATTCAATAAACTCCAATGGTTCCCTTTTACCTCCACAATCAAACAGAAAATGTTACTTGGCTTTTGAAGCCCTTTATAACCTAGACCCTTCCTAAGCCTTCTAGTCTTCTTACATCTTACTTTTCAACAAAAACTGCAATCGAATTGGTCTCCATATTATTCCCTGAATAAGATTCTCAATCTTTTGACTCCATACATTTTCAAAGAATGTTTCCCATATCTGAAATTCTCTTACTCATCTCTGCCTCTTGCTAAAATTCTACCTTTACAAGAAGCTTTTCCTGATATCCCTTAATGCTAGTGCTTTTCCTCTGCTGAATATTTCCAATATATCTTATATACACCTTGTTTAGATAGTTACTTGCAAGTTTTCTCTCCCATTAAACTTCAGGCTCCTTTAGAATAAGGACAATCTTTTGCCTTTCTATGTATCCCCAGAACTTGGACAATACTACTTAATAAATGCTTACTGTTTGACCAAATCCTTCAATTTCTTCCACATACCACAGAAGGAGGGAAAGAGTTTGATATCTGAAGAAAGGTTAGAACACTTAATAGAAGCTAACTTTATTAAGAATTTTTTTTTTTAAAGGGATTTATCTTTTGGGCTCTCTAAAGCTGATCAGGTTTCTTTTGTGTAACATATAGAAAAGATATTGTCAGTCTAAATTGTTTTGTTTGCTTTGTCATTAACTGGTTTATAAGACCTCAGGACATTTAACTTTTCTGAGTACTGGCTCCCTCATTTATAAATTTAAGTGGTTAACTATATACTCTTTTAAAGTTTCAATTAGGTTTATGAATCTATAGTGCTAATTTGGAACATCAAAGTAATTGTTCATAAGTCCTATAAAATATGAACAATTGAGTGATTCTAAAATATTTTTGGTAGCTAAGGCCTTTTCTAGAAAATTAAGACTTCTGATAAACTTAACATATAAATACAATGACAAGCTAATATAAGGATATGGCAATAGTATAATTTAGGTTCTCCTTTTGCTTTTTTCTTTCCATTGTGAAGCCAATTTTACAGTAGTAAATCCATGAAGAGGATATAAAACACAAAAATATGGCTGAATAAGGTGAATAGAAAGAAAACTGGCATCACCCTATGTCTCTCACACTACTTCAAATTTTAGTTTTCCCATGCAGTTAATATCATGGCTATTATTTTGCTTTAAAATACAGTTTTAGGAATTCTAATAATCAGAACAAATTCAACAAGAGAAAAATAAATACTGGAAGCAAGTAAATTATGTGAGATACAAAAAAGCTAAAGATATGCTCTAAAACAGAAATAGTGGAAAAAGCATTGATTAGTATTTAGGAAAGCCATTATTCTAACTTTAACTTAATGCGTAGCTAGCTGTGTGGCACAGAGAACAGATACCACAATTCTCTGAGTCTCAGTTCTTTTACCAATCAAATAAAGAAGTTGAAATTATATTTGATACTGAGATATAACAAGAATCAATTCTGGGTCTATATCCAGAACTCATTTTTAATGCTTACATTCCAATTGTTATGCAATGTGAAATGCTTAAAAGTACATCTTAACACAAATGCCCTAAAATCTGATAGAATAATGATCCTTACATACTTAAGTTACATAGATTTAGATAAATGAGCAGTAAAACATAAACTGAAAATAATACAAAATGGCTAACACTCGTATGTCATTTTATGGTAACTAAAGAAACAATCAAAACTGGTAAATTAAAAAAGTAGAATAGAACTTATAATTTTAGATGTCAGTGAGTTTAAGAACTAATTTAACAATGTAATTATATTTCAAATAAGAAAGATACAAATTTATACTAAAGATACAAAATTTACTATTAATTATAGTAGACCTTAAAGGGCATTGATCTAAATTTCAAAACCCTCAACTTTTTATCTAAGAAAATTCTAACCCTTGAGTCAGTAAGTGACCAGTATGAAATAATAAACAGTGAAAATAATATAAAATATAATTTTAAAACAAATCAATTTTTAAAACAAGGCAAAAACTATAACAAATTCCTGAAATTAAGAGTTGTAATTGGAAATTAATATTAATAGAAATTAATGGCATGGTTATGTTATTTTAATTATTAAAATACAAGTTAATCTAGATGAATAGCCTAGAATCATTTGAAAACAAAAATCCTTGCCTTTTCCCCTTAGGAGATCATTCTAATCTTGCAAGTATTTTAAGTCCTTCTTTGACCATGTCACTCATTTAATTAGAAACTATATAAACTTTTTATTTGTCACCTAACAATGGCTGCATAATGAACACTCATCTATTCTCTATTTACAGCTATATATATCCAATTATTACTCAAAAAAAAAAATTGCCATTATGAAGGACATAGGTATCACCATGCTTATGGATGCTTTGATAAATAATGTGACAATCTATATCTTTTCTATAAAGAATCAATTAGATTTCAAATCATTTTTGGGGCTAATACATTGGTAGAAAATGAGAACTATCACTAATGAAATGTAGCAAAATATATTAATGGGAATTTCTTAAAACTAATGCAGATTTTCCCAGTAAAGCTATGAATAGAACTTTCCAAAAACTTTGTACAAGTATACAAGAATACACTGACAAACATTATTAATGCATTCCATCAAAATAAAATGGGTATGTAATATATTATAGGACAGCAGCAAGCTTGGAACGTCACTGACCATTTTATTTGTATTTCAGGTAACTAGCTGAAAATGTTACATTGGAATTTTACAATAATATGAAGAGGTATAATTATAAGGTAGAAATGATATTATTGAAAAAGTGATGTTAGGGAATATCATCTGGCATTTAACTATAATTTGGCTTTACATAAAGAATATGTTGTTGAATGTGTTTGAGCTTTATTTCTACACAAGTTGAATGTCTTAATTGTATACAGGGAAATTTGGTATATAAAGAAGTACGGTGATGAAGATTTCATTAAAGCAAAGGTACTTTCTGTAAGACTGAAAATCATACCTAATATGTTATACTTAAAAACTTTCAAAGATCTATGATTTTATCATAATTGATTTCAACTAATGGAGATTTATAGCCTTGTAGAAGACTATGTAGATGGTCTTTATAATGCTATAGCTAAAAAAAAAAAAAAAAAAAAAGTATCATCTGTCAACCCCCTGGTTAAAAAAAAAAAAACCCACAACCTCTCTGAACTTAACTAGTTGATCTTTGGACTGCAGATGTACAATCCATCTTTAGGTCCTTCCTCAAAGTCTTTTATGCTTGGTAGAACCAGCTAGAGCTTCTATTATACTAGGATAATAGTGGAAAATCCAGCATCATTTCCACAAAATAAAGCAACAGAGTAGAACCTTACAAATTAAGTATTCTTCCAGTGGTAAAAGCTTGTATTAAAGTGACCTGTGCCTTGCTTAAAATGCTGATACTTCTCAGGGAGGAAAAAAACAAACAAATGAAATCTACTGATGACATAAACTGTAATAAGCATCAGGTTGATTTTAAACCCCGAAAAGTTTTACATAACTGAAAAAATTAAATATTTTCAAATGATTTGCTATAATATTTTTAAGTTGGCTTCTCAGCAACTGCTAGTTGCCTTTTTAGCTGTTTGATGTCACAGTTAATGGACTTGTCACTCTATGATCATCAATATGAAAATGCTAATTTTGTATCCATGTATGCCTGCGCAAGCACCTGTGTGCTTATGCACGCACACACACACACACATACAAACACCTACCTCCTCTAGCTCTCCTGAAGAAACAGGATTATCTTCATATGCAGGGAATTGACAGCCTGCTTTACAACTGCAAAAATTATTTATTTCTTCTTCACAAGGTGCCAGTATTTTGCAATTCACTTCCGAGTTTTCTATATGCTCTGTTTCTACAGATTCTTTCATGCTACATTCCACACACTGATCTTGCTTTCCTATTGGCAAAATCCCAGCTGATTCCTCCTGGGAATCCAGTGATGTCTGAGCACTCTTCTCCATTCCAGATTTTTTCAATCTGGGAAGGAATTTTCCAGACTCAAGCTCTGACTTTCCATAGTAATGCCCTTCTTTCTCCGCATCTTCTTCCAGGGGTTTGAGATCTGCTTGTGGATCTTCAAACACATCAACTTGAGAAGGGAGAGGATTTGTCTCATCTTTTTCAGATTCAAATTCCGACTCACTTCCTCCTCCTGGAGACAGTTCAGATGCAGAAATTGGGCGAAAGTGAGTCCTTGGAGAAATCCTTATAGCCCTATATTGTGTTCTGTCAACACCACATATCCTGGGATGAAAAACTTCACTGTCTGAATCAGAGCAGAGGATTGATTTAGGTTTAAAACTAGGGCTGAAAGATGCAATCCCTTCTGGTTCAAATGAACATTCTACATGAAGGACTTGTGAAAATGGATTGTTTAAGTCAAAGGAAGAGAATGAATATTCGAGCCCAGGATCTTCGACTTGAAAGTTACCACAAGCTCCTAGTAAGTCTTCATGGAAGATAAAAGAAAACCCTTTATTTAATCCACTTTCCCCACTCTTAGATTGATCATTCTGTTCAAATGATACAAATGGTCTCCATAACTGCCTGTGACCTGGTGCAAAGCTGTTTCCTGGAGTCATAAAGACATCTGTACCAGCTATTGTCACCACATCAGAAGCTGCACACTGTAGTAGGCTTCCTTTTGTGTGACTAGGTGGTACTACTGCCCATTCCCCATCACTGTTAAATGTTTTGAGTTCTCCGTAAACTCCACCAAGAATAAATGCGTTTTCTTTATCCTCATTTACATCCCAAGGTTTGGAGGGTGTAGTATAATCGCCACCATCTACCTTAGATAGCTCACTTGGAACAAATGCTCTTTTCTCCAAGTTCTCTTTCTGGCCCTCCCATAGATGGTACTCTGATCTCTGCACTACCTTATTAGGTTCATGGAGGGTTTCCATTTTAGCTTCAGTATCCAAACAGCAGCAGTAGTTATTTACATCTGTTGAAAACAACTCATCATCTATTCTTTCTATTTCTACCATTGCTACAGAATTTCTGTCTGCCATATTTGTCCAAATGTCTTTAATAACCCCTGAGCTGTAGCCATCTCCTGGTGGACTGCTGTCACTACAAACTTGTGTAGCTTCATAATCTTTACTTTCTGTTTTTTGTTCTAGTTGAATACCACAGACAGATTCTAGTTTAGATTTTTTTTTGAAAACCAAATTAGGCATCTCTACTAAAGTTCGATCATTTTGCTGGCAAGTTTCTTCTTGCAAAAAATCTAGAAGTTCTTCATCTACATAATTTGAGGAGACTCTGGGAACTACATAATTAATATCTTCTGCATTAAACTGCGTGGATTCTTCAAACTGAATATTTAAAGTCTCATTGTCTGAACGTGTTTCTTCTGAGTGTGACCATGGACTACAAGTTCTTGTTGAAAGATTGGAACAGTGTTCATTTTCATCAAAGGCACTATTTTTGGTCCATATTAGCAACCTAGACTGTGTTTTTCCAAGCATATTAGCACTACTACTAGAATCTGTATTTTCATTTCCCAAGTTGAGTGTTTCAAAAGAAAATGGTAAAACAGAATTACTGCATTGCACTTCAAACACTGAAAAACAAGAGTTTATACCAGACCCTTCATTAATATCTGAAAAGAGCTCTTGATTGCCAGCAAGCATGTGTGAACTAAGCATTGTGCTGTCTAAGATAGGTGAGAGTCTAATAGGAGAATCACCTCCAAAACTTTCCCCATCTGCATCACCAGAGCTTGAAGATGAACAGCACTCCAAAAATTGAGCTAAATTACTAAGGTCTTGCAAGATTAATCCCTCAGCACCAACAGAGCTGGTAGAATCTGTCCATATTGCACTTTCCCCTTGCAACTCCATTCCATCTAACACTATGCAACATTCTGCCTCAAAATCAGTTTTCTCTTTACTCTTTTGTCGAATCATATTCAAAATCCGACTTTCTCCTTGCATCGTATCTGAGGCACCAGGATCCAACATGGATTGATCAATATCCACTTCATAGAAGTGTGTTAGTTCTGACAGATGAACATCATCTAAATATTTGGTGTCCTCTTGTTGAGAACACAATGAGGTCCCAGTGAGGTCAATATCCTCATTTATAACTGCAGGCATTTCTACAAAGTGACCATCAATGAAAGTACCTGCTGCGAGGTATGTTTTATGAATATTATTGTTGCTAATACAAAGACCATGCACTGATTCTGACAATGCTTCTACTGCTTCTGATGTTAGATCACATGTATCTTGCCTGTTTCGGTATGTAGTCTCAAGTTTACTTTTTCTGCTCACAGGAACAAAATATTCTGCAATTGGTTCCGTATACCATAATGGCTCCTCTTTATATTCTTTTTCATTTCTACTTTCCAAGTACAGATCTTTTCCATCAGTGCTGCCAGGATCATTTCTTCCAATTTCTTTCAAATGTCTTTTGCCCCTTTTGCACAGTTGTTTGATGGACCCATTGCTACTGCTGCTGCTACTTCCAGCATGATACTTTCTTTCAGCCCTTTCACTGGTCTTCACAGAAATCCTGCTTTGACCATTACGCCCTTTTTTGTTTCGAATCTCTCTTGTTCTATGCCTTACTTTAACACATTTCATTGATGCTTTTAATTCTCCCTGATTACCACTTGAACTTGAGCCTGCTTCACTAGAACCTGAAGACCAGGATCGAGGGCGAATTTTTCCTTCAGGTTTGTGTCGGATTTGCTTTTTATAGAAAGCAGGCTTCTCTTCAATTGTGCCATTATTAAACTTGTTCTCTTTCTCATTTTTACTTTTTTTCAGCTGAATTCGCTCATGTACAGTGCTGGACACTTCACTACTTCTCTCTTTAATGACTTCACTTTCACTATTGCAATCCTTGGGAGAGGACGTGTCTGTGGTGGCTGGTGGAGCTGTGGATGATGAGGATGAGCTAGAGTAAGAGCAAACTTTAGATTTATTCCATACGGTCATGATTTCTTGCAGGCAAACTGGTTTTTCAGAAAGTGGTGGAAATGCTTCATAGTACCTAAAAGTAAAGAAACTTTCAAAAATTAGCATTTAAAAACATAAACATGATAAATTCTCCCTTATCTGTAAGGACATCAGAAAACTGAGTATTCTAGTAAAAGGGATAACATATAAAACACTTACAAATAACCGATTTAATGAATCGGTGCAATGAAATATAGTTAAGGCTAAATCACAAAAGTCCTTGTTTCCAATCTTTCCCTATGTGAAGAGTACAAAAGAAAATATACATTCTTTATTCTCAAATTGTTGCTTCAAGTTAGACTGAGTTGATAAGACTATCATACATGAAGTAATGGTGAACAACATAAGACAGACTATCATCAAATATTCAAGAGGATACAGAGATCACCGTGGGCTACACTAAGCTGGGAAAGTTCTCTTTCCCAGATGGGACTAGAGCTAGGTCTTAAGAAATAGAGAGAATTTGGAGTAACAAAGGGGGAAGACATATCAGACAAGAAGAACATAACCAAAGTAATTCAGACAGCTACAGTGTAGCGGAAAGAACCCTGGACTGAATTCAGTGGAATTGGCTTTGAAGACCAGCTCTGCTACAAGGTCCATGTAGTCTTTAGTATGCCACAAATTTTTTTTGGCCTCAAGTTTCCTCATTTGTAAAATGAGGGGCTTGAATTAAGTAGCCTTCTAGCTCTAAATCTTATGATCTTACCAAAAAAAGCATATCACATTCATGAAACTTTGAGGAAACTAGTCCGGGTTATAATATAGTTCTTATAGGGAGGGTAGAATTCCCTTGCTGAGCAACCAGAAAGCAGAGCAGGAAAATTTTTATTTTCTATAATGAAACCAAATGATGATTTCTGATTAGGCCACAAGAATAATGTTTGAATAACATTCATTGGGCAGAAGATAGGTAAGAGACAAATCCAGAGTTAGGGAGGCTACTTTAGGAAATTCAGGTATGAAGAGATGAGATACAAGATAGTCCACTAAAACATTATTGACAATTAAAAATAATTTTAATACAATGTTTTAAAGTTTACAAGGCATTACTCTTATAACCTTGGAAATTCTTCCCATCTTGCAGATGGGGAAACTGAGGCTTAGAAAGGTAAATGACTTATTCATCATGCCACTAGAAGTGCCCAGGTGTTTTTTTTTATTTCAAGTTTGGTGTTCTTTCCACTATACCAATTTGAAATTTAATTTCTTTTTCATTTTTTGTGAACATATTACATACAGTGCCTTAGGGTCATCACTCAGCAATTGTATTTCATTTATCTTTGGCTTCCCCATATAACTAATACAGTATTTTGAACAAAGGAGATACTTGAACATTGGTTGAATGAGTGAATTAATTGTACTGTAGGGATGGAAGATTAGTTTATTAATTATGGTGGGAAATTGGTTTATTTTGGAAAGCAAAGAAACAAAACAACTGCATACATTAAAGTGTCCTAAATAATTTTTAGATGGGTTTCTGATTTTCATCAAGTGCAATCCTGAAATTTTAATATTAGATAATAGAGCAGCTATATAAGCCTGTACTCAAAAGGAATTCATCACTGACTCATTGTCAAGCTGGGGAACACAGACTAGGTCTAGAATTCAATAATGAACAGAATTATCAAAATGAGTGACTTTTTTCTTTTTACAACTACAAACATGAATTTTTGCAAGATCTATAGTGAAGATCTAAGTATCTTCTGCTCTTCAAACATGTATTTTATATGTAAACTTTTCACTTTCACAGCAGAATGAAATTATCTGGCCACAAATGCACTTGAGAGTGGGTTAATATGTAAATGGACATCTAAATGTTGTGATTTTTATTAGAAAACTCATTCAACATAGTACTTACTTTAATGATGTACTGTACAGGCATTGAATCTTATGCCATAATCTAATGAATAGAATTACAGTGATGATCAGGTGATCTATTCTGTGTCAGGTTCTACTAAAGACTTACCATATTACCATTGGGCAGTTTGATCTAACTCTCAAACTCCCTATTTATAAATGTGGAATAATATTTCTCCTTTATCTTGTTTTTATCTATCTTTAGGATAAAGTAATTGTCTGAAGTTTTTTAATTCCCTTGGATGAAAAGATGTATAATACTGAAAAATGTATAAAATATTTTGTTCTGCTTTAAAAAAAAAATACGGAAATCTGTTTCTATACAATTAAAAATAATAGTAACAAAGTGAAAGCTTCCTATTGGAAACCTGACTTTAATACTTAACACATACCAAACACAACAAGAAATGTGTATGTACACACAGGACTTACAAGGAATATGAAAACTAAAAACCAAACTTTTTCTTGTCTTTGAATTTGGTTTTAACCAACTTAAATTCACAATTTAAAAAGAAAATAAAATCCCACATACATTTCCACTTGATCCTTTGCTGTGGGAGATATTTCTGCCTCTGGAGAGGGAGATCCCTCTAATTTTTTGTTAATCTTCTCTTCTGTTACAAAACAAAAATTTAAAAATGTTTTTTATTTCACTTTTAAAATATTCATTTGCTTATATTTCAAAAATTCTTAATTTGAAGTTAAATAAACTATTAATACCCCAGAACACGGCTATATTATTTTCTCTATTTAAAAAGCAACAATGAAAATACATTTGTCATATTTGTCTGGGGTCATCTTCATGTGCCAAAGTTCTCACTAATTAAAGGCTAGAAATTTTCTGAAAAAAATTCTATTATTAATTATGTATAAATTTATGAATACGAAAATATGAAGTTGAGTTTTCCTGATATAAAATTGACTTAGAGGTTTAAGAACAGATATCTGTTTCTAAATATTGGAAATATTATCTTACTATTTTGAAATTCTGAAGATATATGGCTTTTACATTGCCAACTATTAGCTAAAATTAACTCATTAAAATGTTTCAAGAAATGTTTTAATATGACAGGTCAACAGTTACTGAGTGTCTAGGTCAATTTTGACATTTTATCCATTAAGTAGCAAAAAGGACTTCTCAGCATGACTCCAGTTGTGTCCTCAGATAAACTGCCAAATATGACTTGTTTTAGACACAAGGAAGGAATATACTTAAACTGATATGAAATATGGGAAGTCAGTAACAAGAATAGCAGGAGGACAAAGGACTTCTTAGCCTTTGTGAGGAACCTGTTTCTTCTAATCCTTGTAGAAGGAGTCATGACCAGGAGTCATAAGGGGTATGTGTGCAGACATGCACATACATACGTACATTTGTCTCCTGCGCTATGGAGACACATGACATATACACAGATATCTCCTACTTTCTGATAATTTAGTTATGAGATTCCAAATTCCTTCTAAAATGGAAACAATCAAGTTAACTTCAAAACTAAATTAACAGTTAATTTATCTTGGCTAAGAAAAGTAGGGTACTTCAAATCTCTTGCAAGTTCAAGTCATCATGCAAAAAAACCACCAACTACCAGAACAATTTGGGTTCTGAATCTTTCCTATACCAGGATGAAGAAGATTAAAAGATTCAATTCTATTATCATTATTGTTGAAAACATAGACAGCATAGTGCTGCATTTGTTTATTCACTGACAGTTACTTATCAAAAAAATTTGTCTATGCTTGTCTTGATCAGTAATAACAAGGTAACAACAAATTTAAGTTCTTAGATCTATGAGCCTAATATATATTAGAATCATTCATTATAAATACAAATCCCTCACCTTGCTTACTCTGAAGGTCTTTAAGTCTGGAGCAAAGCTCCTCCACTAAAGTTTCAATCCCAGAGCTCTGTATAAGAAAAGAAATGGAGAGGTAATGAGCAATTATAAAGTTTGGAAAATGTTTTGATACTGATACATAATTCTCACAAGTTTTACAAATAAATAAATATATAGTTAACAATGTTATCCTTCTAGTGTGAGTAGACCGTTTAAAATTGCTTGGTCTCTTGTTGGTAAAATCTGCCAACTTAAGAAGCCCAACATCCCTCTTGTTAGGGACCCCTTCCCAGGAGCAGTGAAGGGGTGAGCTGGTCAGATGCTGAGTTCAACAAGTGCACCTGGAGGTCTGGGAAGAAGGTTGGCTGGCATATAAAACACTCATGGAAGGCAGCATCCTGAGGTATCTGGTGCAAATTATTCGATAAAAAACAACAAATAAATGACAAATTGAGAAAACACAGGACTTGGTACTTGGTGTTTAGAGTGATTTTATCATGTCAGATGATATACTCAAATAGAATGGAATGAACTAGAAAATTGTGGTACCAATACAGCAACTTTTATTCACAGTAAATGACAAAACCACAGAGAAAATCCAAAGTTTTTATGACAGATTTTATAGGTTCTCTTTGTTATAACCTTAATCCATGGATACTAAGTAGCAGCAGAAAGAATTCAATACTTGGGTTCAGAAGACGTGGGTTCAAAGACTGTCTCCTTCTCTAATAATATGACATCAGGCAGTTCACTTCCTTTCTATGAGATGCAGTTTTCTAATTTTTCAAATGAAGATAAGACTGGCACTATTTGCCTCACAAATTCAGGAAAATCAGATGAAATAAATAGCCCTCGGACACAGCCTGACATTGGAAATGGAACTGAGTGGAGAAGACTTTGCTTTGAATTCCCCTCTGATCCAAGCAACATGACCAGACCATAGGAAAAGTACCTATTGTATTGCCTGAAAATTGGGAAAACTTTACTTACCTAATGGTATTCTAAAGATTAAATGACATAATGTATGTAAAATATTCTGCAAAGTTTAAAGAAATGTCTAAGTATCAATTAGTTATTATTAAAGAACAGGGTTTTATTCACTGGGCAAAAAAAAGACATTAAAAAAGCAAAACATGGATAAAATTATATGCATACATACATATATATGTATATGTATATAAATATGTGTATTACATATATATATATATATATATATATATATATATCCACAAAAATATATACATTGTACCTATCCATGTCATGTATTAAGCATGATACAAAAAAAAAAAAAAAAAAATCCAAAAAGACGGAGTCCCTGACCTCTAGAAGCACATAACCTTTGGTGGGGGGAAGGGGAACCAAAACAGACTACACAGAGACAACAGAACAGAAACTTTAATAAATATCCAAATGTACAATAAGTTATTTTTATGTATTCAATGTAAAATATATAATTGTAAACCTATAAGTAAATTAATTGCATTTTAGGGTAGAGAATTGGGAATATCAGGGAAAGCTAAGGGTAAAGTTCACACTAGAAAAAAATAAAGAATAAGTAATAGCTAAAATCTTGATGATAGATATAGAAGAAAGCCAATTAAAAAAAAAAATAGCTGGATTATCTGCTCACCAAAAAGTATGTGATATGTATGACTGCATTTATCAAAAAAAGAGGGAGAAAGAAAATCCAGAAAATCTAAAAACATAGGTAAATATATTTTTAAGAAACTTGAGTTATCAGGTTTACATCTGAAGGATGAAAGTCCTATTTAAACTAGAGTTTTAAACAGGTCTTCCCAGTTTTAAAACAAGTAAAACAAGCATACATGACAAAGCACTTCTCTAACTCATCACCATCACCAGAACCTTGAGGGTCTAAAAATAAAACTTTACACCATTTGCTTAACTTAAAATGACTTAGCACTGGTATTAAAAATAACTTAAATAAGCAATCATGCAGTTACACAGATTAAGATACTAGAAATGCATTATGATGAAAAGATGAACATGAAAAATCAACAGTTATATTTATGTGTGATATGTAATAAATTTTATAAAGAAAAGAAGACAGGGAGAAAGGGAAAAGAGTCCCACATCTTTCTCTCACTTTTACTCTGCTGCCCACTAAAGACTATGAAAAATTAAAAGAACCTGTGGCTGAAGTTAGCACCAAATGTCGCTATCACTCCAACTTAATAATTCCATATGAAAAAATTGGCTTACCATACTTTTCAAGGAGTGACAAGTTTTGGAATTACACTCCATTTCCTCCTGATCCTGAAACTAATACTAGTGTCAGCTGACATGCTGCATTCTGTTCTGTAGAGCAAGCCTGGGCTAAAAAACAGTCTCCAAGGCAGCATGCCAGCCTTCAGGGATCACTTATTCCTCTGCTTTGGCACTCTCAAATGCCTGCAGCTCAGTGTCACATCACCTCAAAAAGGCTAAATGCATTCAAATGATTTTTATTATTGACTGAATTGATTGAACACTAATATAATTGTTGGTGCCTTTTCACAGGTTTTTGCTTCATATCAAATAGTAATGTAGTTTTTCTATCAATCGAGATTGCACGGTTTTAAAGCTTTGGTTTACTTTAATACACTTACATTAAGTGTAATTTTATACTAAAAGCATAGGTGAAAAACAAGCTTTATATGTATATTTTTGGTTTCTTTCCTTGACTATTTCTGTATTTTAAATAATTATCTTTAAAATACCATGTTCTATACTGATATAGCTAGAAATATGGACAAGTAATTAGGAGGAGAAGAGGCAGATTATACCCCAAACTGCAATTCAATGTTCCCTAATGGATGTTAATATAATGGAGAAGGGAGAGAGAAAAGGAGGTATTATCAATTGCTACCAACAAGCTGTATGCATCAAACCAGAATTCTAGAGTAAACATATGATTTCAACTGACTGGTTGATGATTCCTAACAATGCAAAAATTCTCAGAGGGAAGGAGTAATAATAAAAGGCAACTAGGTACCAAGACAATAAAGCAAATATTCCTATTTTATTCAATTTCTTGCTTATCTAGAAGATAAATTACCAGAGAGCATAGCTTTAAAAAATATTATAACTGATGTTCATCACGTGACCACTCCATGCATAATACATCAAAGTGTTTTAAGAATGATCAAGGCACTGTCCCCTCGTACCCTGGCTTTTGATTGGGAAGCCCTCATCATAACTAACCCAGTATATATCACCATCACTTGGGTACAGCTGCTCCTTCTCTATAGCCAGGTTCATACTATGGGGGGGGGGGGGGGTTCACCTACCATATTCACTTCTCTATCACTATAATACCACTCTGCTATTTGTTTTATCTTTTCCTATTATCAGCTCCTTGAGGGTAGGGATTATCTTGCTTTCTTTATTTGAATTCCCAGAACTTAATACATTGCCTAGCATATAGCACAAAGCTTAATAAAGGCCTTTTCATTTATTCATGCAAACTATATTTAGTATTCAATTATAAATTATGAAGAACCCCTAAAGTTCTAGTGCTGTTCATATTTCCATGTTAAATGCATTTTTATCATTTTCTAATTTCCTAAAAATCAGTAATCCACATCTTTGCACATATGATAACATTTACTTAGCTAAATTACTAAATTAATAAAAAATTCTGGGTATATGGAAATTTACTTATATGCCAAACTGTATTTTTTGAAAATATACCTATTTTCTTTAATTTTCTTTCTTCTTTCAAGCCTCCCTCAAACTTCTAGATTCTCACATTTCTCCCCTATAAATCTCTCATTTCTGCAAATACGAGCTGTTATCTGACATATTACTTTTTAAAACTTCTCTTAATTTCTTTAGGAGTTTAGATCACCATAAGTTTGATGGGGGAAGTACAATCTCATCTTATCCAGTTAAGTTTTTCCTGGTTTTGTGCCCTTGGAACTTTGGTAAATGTCTAAGGATATGATTGGAGGAAACAAATATGATTGATTCCCCTTCTCCATTTTCTTCTCTTCAGAAGCAAAAAAAAAGGAGAGGAAAGAGTACAAATTATGGAAAGACAGAAAGATGAAGTATTCTGCAAAGTCCTTTTAACATGCCCATCAGCCTATCAGCCTCAATCCCTAGGGACAAATGCCCAAATAAGAAATGGCTTCTCTCAAGGGGAAGACAAACTCTTCATTTGAATGGAGATATCTATCAAACAACTGGAGAAAAAAAGATATTACCAGGGGTTCTTATTCTAAAATCCAGGAACTTGTGTTTTAAAGTAAGAGAAGCCAGAATAGAAGAGAAAGCCTAAAAGAAAACTAGAGAGAAAGGACCCAGGAAGATAATAATTTGTAATTAGGCCACAGATCTTTAGGATTAGTGCTAGTGATAGTGATAGCAGGTTAGTGCTATCAGAGTCAAAGCCAGAAAAGGCAAATCTGAGCTCCAGAATAGTAATTAGGTACTCTATTTTGTTGTTGTTGTTTTTAATTTTTTAAGTACTCTATTTGTTAACAACTTTTTTTGCTCTCTTGATGATGCATAGGGAATAATATACAGTGGCACAGATTATAACAAACTACATGTGAAATATTATGAATTTAAATTTAGAACAAGAAAGCACTGAATCCTCAGTAAAGATCAAATCATTCTCCTTGCAAGGAACTAACATTCTCTTACTATTATCATTATCAAAAGTAATGAAAAAGTACTTAACTTGTAAGTATACAAAGGAAAAAAAAGTATGCTGTTGCATTGTACTCTGAGACTCTTCATGAAGACAAAAACTGTTGTCTTATTCTTCACAGAATCACAGCTGTTTAAATTAAAAGGTATCTTAAAAATAGCTTAAATATCCCTACCTTAGAGAAGGAAACTAAGGGACTAAAATTTAAAATGATTTGCCCATAGACACATATAGCCTTTTAGTGACATATTTGAATTTCAAACCCCGTTCTTTTGACTGCAAGTCTAATTGTCTTTTTTTTTTTTCCCAAAGTAAATTATGGCTACAATTATCTAGTTATAAATATTTCAAGACACAAGGAAGAAAATACCAGGGAAGAGGAAAACACAAGGTTTTTTGTAGGGGTGAATGTCAAAAATTAACCATGTATATATTTTGAAAATAAAAAGCTATAATTAAAAAAAAAAAAGACGAATGATGCTCCTTTCTCTCTTTCCCTTACCTTTGAAAATATTATTGATGCTCTTTCACTGTTAGGTGTAAATTTCTTCCACTAGTGTAGATAAATAAGCAGTTCATAGGTACATTAGTTTTAGCCAGTCATTGTGGCATTGAGAAGTTAAGTGATTTGCTCACAGTCACACAGCTAGTATGTGTCAAAAACAGAAATTGAACTTAAGTCATCTTTACTCCAAAGTTGTCCCCATTCTCCTACATAGCATATACTCAATAAATAAAGTATGTGTGGTTATATATTATGATACAGCCACAAAAATTAAACTAAGATTTTCTCTATACCTACCTTATAACCTCAATGAATGTGTGTGTGTGTGTGTGTGTGTGTGTGTGTGTGTGTGTGTGCGCGCTCTCTTGCCTTGTCTTCCAATAGCCTCCTGTTCTGGTTGGCTTTTTTGCTCCTTCTCTTTCATCTCCAATCCATCCTTTACACAGTATCTGACCACGTTACTGTCCTACTTAAAAAATTCCAGTGGCACCCTATTTCCTCTAACAGAAAATACAACTACACCTTTTGGCACTTAAAACCCTACACAATCTTGCACTAGTCTCTATTTACCCAATCTGACTCAGATAATCCCCTTCATACACCTGCCATTTCTGCTTTTGTATGTCCCTATGTTGGAACAATATGAGATTTGTCTTTTGGAACTCTTGCTTCCCTTTATGGCTAAGCTTGTTAAGCATTTACTTCCTTTAAGAGGTCTCTCCTAATTACCCCAGTTATTAGAGCCCTATGTTTATTCATTATAGTTTGAGTATTTGTTATTTGAGTTTTTTTTTTATTTTCCTGTATTTATTGGTAACCAAATCATGTCACTTTAGTAAAATGTAAGTTCCCTAAGGGCTGGAATTGTTTCATTTTTATAGTTGGATCTTTAGCACCTGACACACAGAAGGTACTCAATAAATTCTTGCTGAGGAACACTCAATCACTCTTATAAAGCAACTCTCTTTCTTCTCTGTAGTTAGCTCATCCTCAGCATTTCATCTAGCTTCATTTCTCTAGCTACATTCCTCTCTATTACCCCCATCAATCATCACACATACTTGTCAGTTGAATGCATGGCTTTCTGTGGTTCTCCTTCGTTCTACAAGAGGACCATTACATCATGGAGGTGAAGCCATGACATGCAAGTGAATTGGATAGAAGTGAGGGAGGACTGGGCAAGGGCACCTGCCTCACTTTCCCCTTCAGACCCATCAGAATCCAAAGCCATAGATCAAGATAACTGGAGATGGCCCTAAGTGCAGTGGGAGACCTTGACCTTTTTAAGGTAAGGTCTTTTTTTTTTTTTTTAATTTAATAGCTTTTTATTTATAGGTTATATGTATGGGTAACTTTACAGTATTAACAATTGCCAAACCTCTTGTTTCAATTTTTTACCTCTTACCCCCTACCCCCTCCCCCAGATGGCAGGATGACCAGTAGATGTTAAATATATTAAAATATAAATTAGATACACAATAAGTATACATGACCAAACCGTTATTTTGCTGTACAAAAAGAATCAGACTCTGAAATATTGTACAATTAGCTTATGAAGGAAATCAAAAATGCAGGTGGGTATGAATATAGGGATTGGGAATTCAATGTAATGGTTTTTAGTCATCTCCCAGAGTTCTTTCTCTGGGCGTAGCTGGTTCAGTTCATTACTGCTCCATTGGAAATGATTTGGTTGATCTCGTTGCTGAGGATGGCCAGGACCATCAGAACTGGTCATCATTTAGTATTGTTGTTGAAGTATATAATGATCTCCTGGTCCTGCTCATTTCACTCAGCATCAGTTCATGTACGTCTCTCCAGGGTTTTCTGAAATCATCCTGTTGGTCATTTCTTACAGAACAATAATATTCCATAATATTCATATACCACAATTTATTCAGCCATTCTCCAACTGATGGGCATCCACTCAAGTTTCCAGTTTCTAGCCACTACAAAGAGGGCTGCCACAAACATTTGTGCACATACAGGTCCCTTTCCCTTCTTTATGATCTCTTTGGGATATAAGCCCAGTAGTAACACTGCTGGATCAAAGGGTATGCACAGTTTGATAACTTTTTGAGCATAATTCCAAACTACTCTCCAGAATGGTTGGATTTGTTCACAACTCCACCAACAATGCATCAATGTCCCAGTTTTCCCGGCATCCCCTCCAACAATTATTATTATTTTTTCCTGTCATCTTAGCCAATCTGACAGGTGTGTAGTGGTATCTTAGAGATGTCTTAATTTGCATTTCTCTGATTAATAATGACTTGGAGCATCTTTTCATATGACTAGAAATAGTTTCAATTTCTTCATCTGAGAATTGTCTGTTCATATTAAGGTAAGGTCTTTAACAATCTGACTGAAGCAACCTATTCAGTGATTAAGGGTAGGTGAAAAAAGAAATATGGCCTTTTTTTACCTACTTAAAAAAAATCAATCTAGGGGAGGAAGACCAAGATTTCTGGCCAAAACAGAAACAATTACTATTTATATTCATTCTGAGGCAATCAAGTCCCAAACAAAGACCAAGTGTACTCGTTCTAGGACCTTTTGTTGGCCAATCAAAGAAAACACAGCTTTCTAGATATACTACAAAATAGATACTGTTTCAACTGTTAGAAATTTTAAGTCTGAGGATCTTCCTGTGAAGAATTTTAAACATGAATCTAGAGATACTTTACAACTAAAAGGGATCTTATCAATCATTAGATCCAACCATCCTTTCTTTCTACAGGGTAAAGCCTCTAACACAATCTAGATTCCAAAAAACCCCAAGCAGCTCACAATCGTTACAAAAAAATTCTGTGAAACTGGGATCATTTCTTGATAAGGAAAGTGAGCTATAGATAAGTTAAGTGAATGAAGCAGAGCTAGATCAGAATGAAGACAATTACTGTAGAACAAAGATAAAAACTTGAAGGATAGTTTCTATAATCATACAAATAACCTACAAAATAATTTTCAATTGAGAAATACATAGAATTTAAATTTAAGTTTTTAAAAGGAGGAATGTGAACAATGTAAAATTGAAAAGGATTTGAGGATGTATGCAGTTTTGCTTTTTAATGAGACATACTAGCCTTGATATCCTATATCCCATCCTCTGTTTACATATACCCTCAGAATGTAGAACAGAAAAAGAAGACTTCTTCAACTCCATGTATTTTTAGACTGGTAGGAGGAGAAAGATTTAGACTAGTCAGAACCAGTTCTCAATTTAATAATAATTCAATAACAGTTCTCTCATTAGTTCATATTAACACCTGAATATAAAAATTAGGCCCTGACTTTTAACATGCTTATAAAAAGTAATTATTATTTGGAAATATACAAAGAATAATGTCTTTCCTGTTAGATTTATATCTGATGCAGTAGCTATCATGGTTTCTTAAAGAAATAAAAGAGAGGAGCACATGATCATTGATTTAGATCTGGAAGGAACTTTAGAGACCATCCAGTCTAAGTGGTGACAAACTTCAAAACAGAAATAGGGACTATTCATCTGCACATTAGGGACCCTTATAGGTCACATATAGGCTTAACTTAAAAATGTCAGGCTATCTATGGTTTTATCTTATTTTTATTTTGTTAAATAATTGCCAACTACATTTTAATCTTATTCAGGTCTCTGCAGGTATACAGGCATGCTTGTGTATACTCTGACACTTCAGTTCCATTTCAATCCCTTCAATTGACAGATGAGGGAACTGAGACCAAGCAAATCACCCAGACTTAAATGAGTAGAAAGTGGAAGAGGTAGGATTCTAATCTAAGTTGTCTGGCTCCAAATTCAACATGTGTTTCACTCTGCTGTACTGCTGTGTACTTAGATGAGTTACATTTAAAAGTTAAAGGTAAACTGGTTTGGTCATCTTATTTTTTAGTGAATGCAAACAATTCTATTTTTTAATATTCATCTTGGAACATAAATTTACTAAATTTCTTTCCCATGTGCTATGTCCTTCCTTCTGCCCCACAAAAAAACCCCTTTTTCCTTTCATGTGTTTATGTTTTTGTTCCCCAGAGTCTAACATGGATGTGCCTGTCTCTCTTTTCTTCCTGTTCATTTATTTCCCATTCCCACTACTTGTATTCTTTGCCCATTGTCAAATTTTTTCCCCTTTCTGCTTCTCTTTCCTCACACCAAAAATATCTTCATTTACAGCTTAAAATTTGAAAATGAGCAAGATATTTTCTATTTGTAGTCACTGTTGAATAAAATTTTAGTACTTCTTTAAAATTAAATAAATGCTTTCTATTTCTCTATTCAGACTTATTAAATTTCTTGTTTTTTATATGTGGCCCTGGAAAAGAAAAGTATTTCCCCATCTTCAGTGATATTTACCCTATTCTTCCCTGGAACTCACCTTTTACCATAGTTTATTAGAACACATAATTAGATTTGGTTGCTTTAAGAGATTATTTTATAAAATTACATATTTAAGATGATCATTCTATGAAGGAAAAATTACTCCTAACAGAAATATAAATGCCAAATTTGACTAAATGCAGAATTAGATCTACATCATTATGATGACCTAAGTGAAAATATTTAAGGAATTACTCTGCAATATTCTCTGTGATAAAAAATCCTGGAATGCAAAAATTGACCAATATTTCTCCTTGGGTGGGGGGAGAGATAGAGAGTTTTGAAAAGAAATCTTGGACAAAGAAAGAAGAGCTCTAGAACTTGGACAAATCATTTAACTTTTCCAGATCTCAGCTTTCTCAACTGTAAATTGAAGTTGGAAAAGATGGCCTTTAACATCCTTTTTAGTTCTAAATCTATGGTACTAAAGCTAGAGCTTTACCTAATATAATGGGGAATAAAGAGGAGGAAGGCAGGATTGTTGATTTTGTCGCAAACAAATCTTCTTCATTAAATAGGTTAACAAGCTCAGCTGTTCCTAAATATGGGAAAGTCTGATATCTACAGATACCTAAAATTGTATCCTTTAAAGAATACATTCAGGTCAATGCAGTGAGGAGCTGGTGACAGGTGATGTGTTAGAAAAAGGCCTAGACAAAAGGTCAGGAGAAAGAGGTTTTAGATTCTAGCTGGATTTATCATTTTGAACAAGCCATCGAACCCTGTTGTCTCAGTCTCCTTTTGTGTTAAATGAGATTAACTCAAGAACCAACTTCAGAGGATTCTTTGAAGATACCTGGATACAAATTAAATTGCTTTGAAAACTATTGTTCTCTACATGCATAAAAAGTATTCCCCCCCCCCAATATTTTACTAAACATATATATATATATATATATATAATTTTTAATTAAAGCTTTTTTATTTTCAAAACTTATGCATGGGTAATTTTTCCATATTGACCCTTGCAAAACCTTGTCTTCCAAATTTTCCCCTCCTTCCCTTTACTCCCTCCCCTAGATGGCAAGAAATCCAATATATATTAAACATGTTAAAATATATTAAACATGTATTTATTAAGCATTTAGTATAGCAGATACAAGAAAAGATAGTCCTTATTCTCTAGGGGCATAAAATTTCTATTTATTGCAATGGAAGAGCTCAAAAACTATATACTATGTCTCTATGAAATCTTTCCCCTATTTCTTCATCTGACTGAAAAGTATATTAGACTAAAGAATCTCTAAAGTTTATTTCAGTCCTAAAATCTTAATATTCCTATGAAATCTGAAAATGAAGCTATTTATAATGAACTTGATAGGGCAATCAGGCCACTCTTGGGTTTGTACAGAGCTAGCAATGCTTCCATCAACCAGGTAAGCCAAGACAGATTTGGGACTCAGTCAGGGAACTCTTTCTAAATCTTTCTTCAAGTAATACTTGTAAGGTTGGGCAGATGGGTATAATTTCCATCTAATAAATAAGGAACTGAGGCTCAGAAGTTAAATGATTTATGAGTTACATGAACATGTATGAGTTAACATGAACAAAGTGTTAAAGTCAGGACTAGAACCTATCTTTCATCTCCTTGTATGGGGCTTTGATGGCTCTCTTTATTCCCTCTCCCCTTCCCATCTATCTTCTTTTCACTGTTTCTTTCTTGAATATAGCTATGAACTAAGGTCTCAGACAGACTAACAACAAGTAAAGAAAGGTAACAGTGTCTATAATTGGTAGGACCAGAGGCCCACAGCTTGTCTCACCAAAAGGGCTCACTTCAACTTCAGTACTGAGACTGTTCTATAGTCCCTCATCTAACATAACAGCTAATGAAGGGAAGATGATTTTCAATAAAAAGAACATAGATTGTGTCTCTATTATTTTAGAATGCCAATAGTCTTTCAGTGCTTTAAGCTCCTTTTAAAGATATATTACTCAAGTAATAGGGAAAATAATTAATTTTGAAATTTTATATTACTTAATATTTTCTGGCAAATGCGATGTTATTTTAGTTAGACTTAATGTTATAACTTAAAATGTTACCTTCCACAATCCTTTTTATATTTCAGATCACCTTCCTGGGTCTCCAGTACTATTTCTACTTTGTATAGGTATGCAATTGGAACATATTTTCTTCATTAAAAGAGATAAGAGGAGAGGCTGAGGATTTTGCACAGCTCTATCTCGCTTAAATCCATTTCAATTGCAAGTCTTGGTAATCACCGTCCTGATTTCATGGCCCTCTTGGAGAGGACTAACAACAATTCTTGCAAATTAAAAGGACCTGTTTATAGAAATCTCATAATCCTTATAAACTTGCCACTGGGATTCCAGAATTTATTTGGATGGTGTCCATTAGTTCACCTAGATAATGAGATAAGAAGCACTGTTATGCTGAAGGCACATATAAATGCATGCATGTGGGCTTCTCTGATCCTGAAGAGCAGAGATCAGGAAATTGTATTTTAAAATGTCAAAATTGTTCCCCAGGCCAAAAACAAAAACAAAAACAAAAAAACAGATGACCAACCAGCAATTGTTTGTCACTGATGCTGTATGGTATTAAGAAAATTGAGGGAAGGTTACCTTTAATTTCCTTGAAGTTTTTAATGTAATGCAGGTAATCTGGAGTTCGGTAATTTCCACAGTGTTTGTATATATTTGTGGTTAGTTTAAGTTATTCCCTAAGTCATGTGTATGTAAAAAAGCCTGTTATGGAGTGCATATATATAATTTGCTTTCAACTACACACACATACGCAGACACAAGAATTATTGAAAACAAATCTCTCAACAGAGAAAAAATCCAAAGACACACAAGTAAAAAACAAATCAAAACTAGAAGTTATCCTGCTTTTAAAATCAATAACTATCTTTATTTAATTCACAAAAAGCTAAAAATATGGATCAACTAAAAAAAAGGAAGACAAGAAAAAGACGAGGCAGAAGAAGCAGCAATAGTACTAACAGACCAAAGAAGAATTAGGGATAAAAAAAAAAAAAAAGAAGAAAAGAAAAGAAAACTTTTGCCTACCTACTCCTTCTCTAAAACTTTTATTCTTATAGGTTCCATCTAGCACCAAGGAGCCAAAATCCTTTATCTCTCTACAATTCCAAATCTGGTCAAAATTTTCCACCTATGTCAAACAATACTATCTCATTCAACTTCTACCTGAGCAAGGATCCCTTTAACATTTTTTGTGTGCTTTATAGTTTTCCAGTCATGTCTGATTTTTCATGAGTCCATTTGGGGTTTTCTTGGGCAAAGATATTAGAGTGTTTTACAGATGAGATGGGATGAGACAGTATTAAGTGACTTGTATAAGGTCAAACAGCTAGTAAGTGTCTGAGGTCAGATTTGAATTCAGGAAAATGAGTCTTCCTCATTTCAGGCCTTGCACTCTCTATCAATGGTGTCATTTAGCTGCCTAGTAAATAGTTCATTAGAACCCATTATCTACTGAAGCCCAGTACTCCATCGATAAGAAGTGTTAGTTGCCATGGCCACAGTGCTTTTCAAACCTTCTCCCATTAACAAATCATGTTAGGAACAACAGTGCTAGTATCTGCTACTTCCTTTAAATAAGAACTTTAATGAACAGAATAAAGAAGTAATAGGAAATCGACCCACAGAGGATGTAAAAATCAGTATTTTACCAATAAAACCCTATCAGATATTTAAGCAAATACATTTGTTGTATTCTAACTTAAGTATTAGTACTAAAAAGTGTTTTCAGAAAATTTAACTTGATCAAATGAAATTAAACCAAAGATCAGAGGTTCCCAACCCCATGATATAAGATACTAATAATAGCTGATCTTTATCTAGAAGTGCTTTAAGATTTACAAGCAGTTTCATATAAATTCAGTAATAAAGTTAAGTAGCTGTAGAGAATTTTAGAGTTAAAAGGGACCTTCAAGGTCATTTACTCCAACATTCTATGTAAGAATCATTTTAATAATGCCCCTAATCATACACCACCTAATTGGACATCAATGGGAAGCTATCTGTGAGGCAGTCTATTCCAATCATGACTAGCTCTGGAAAAATTCTTCTTGATATCAATATAACATTATATTAATTATAAAAAACAGGTCTAAAGGATTTAGGCTTCATTTAATGTATTCCTCTCATTTTACAGAGTAGAAAACTGAGGCTCTGAGAGAGGGAGGGATTTCTCCAAGACTGCACACAGGTAATAAGATGAATGGTAAGAAGAAAAGAGTCAATTTACATTTATTTAGGGTCTTTAGGGTTTAAGGTCTGCTAATCTCTTCATATAATATCTTTATAATAAATCTCCTTATACAATGTGCAAAACATCATTTGAGCTCTACAACAATCCTGCGATTGTTATCCAGGTATAATTATACATATTTTACAGAACAAACTGAGGTCTAAGAGATACAGTGAATAGATCATGATCACAACTAATATGCTTCTGAAGTAGGATTCAAAGCTAGATCTACATGATTCAGAGTTCAACACTCTAACTATAAGGACGGCATATTCCCTTTCTAAGTAGTATCCAAGAGAGCAGAGATTCAAATTCATCTCTCCAGACTCCAAATGTAAAGCTGTCCTTTGGAGCCCCAAATCTAGATTTGGGGATAAAACCAAATGTCAGCCCTTCTAGTATTTGAAGACAATTATTATGTACTTCTCAAAGTTCTCTTCCTTAAGCCAAACAGCCTCAACTTCTTCAACTGTTCTAGTTCCCAGACAGTTCTTTGAAAAAGCTCTAGTTTACTAATTTCCTCAAGATATGATATCCAGAATAAAACAATACCTTAGATAAAAGGACCTCCCATCTTAAAGAAGGGAAAGGGACCTGTATGTGCAAGAATGTTTGTGGCAGCCCTCTTTGTACTGGCCAGAAACTGGAAAATGAATGGATTCCCATCAATTGGAGAATGATTGAATAAATTGTGATATATGAATATTATGGAATATTATTGTTCTGTAAGAAATGACCAACAGGAGGATTTCAGAAAGGCCTGGAGAGACTTACATGAACTGATGCCGAGTGAAATGAGCAGGACCAGGAGATCATTGTAGGTGCTTCAACAATAAGATTATATGATGATCAATTCTGACGGATGTGGCCATCTTCAAACAATGAGATGAACCAAATCAGTTCCGTTTGTTCAATAATGAACAGAACCAGCTACACCCAGTGAAAGAATTCTGGGAAATGAGTTGAACCACTACATAGCATTTCTAGTCCCTCTTTTTTTGTCCGCCTGCATTTTTGATTTCCTTCACAGGCTAATTGTACACTATTTCAAAGTCCGATTCCTCTTGTGCAGCAAAATAACTGTATGGATATGTATACATATATTGTATTTAACATATACTTTAACATAAAAAAACCTGTTGTTGGGAAAGATTGGAAGTAAAAGGAAAAGGGATGGCAGAGGATAAAATGGAAGAATAGTATCATGGGAATTATAAACACAAAATTTGAGAGATAGTGGAGACGACCCTGGGAGTTGGACATGACTGAATATCAATTTATGTTTCCTTCTGGTATGTTTAATGTTTCATTTAGTGTGTATGCACTAATATATACTTCACAACATTTTTTATCTGTTGCTTTATACTCAAATTTTAATTTTATAAATTCTGTTTTTCCAGCTAGATTGTAAGCTCCTTGAAGGTAAAGACCATTCATTATACTTTTTTTTTTTAACACACTCATAGTACTTACCTTCACTTCACCTCCTTTGCTCCTATTCCTGAGTTGTTCAATGAAATCACAAAAACCACACTGAAGCCACTATAAAATTATGCTATTTAACATCACCTGGACTTTCACCAATGTATGGCAATCCTGTTTCTTAAGATCACATTTAAGTACTACAATCTAATTCCAACTTTCTTTTATCAACTTTGCTTAATATGATTTCCCTTCATATATTTGGCATTCCAACCAAACTAGAATGTCTACCCATGGTTTACATATGCATAATTACATTCCGCCTGTTTACATCTGTGCATATGCCCATACTACCTCCAATGGCCGGAACAATTATCTCTAAATCATCAAGTAGCACTATTCACTACAACATTCCTCATATTCACTGAGCAATCTCTCTCATCACAATAACCTTCCCAGCTCGTTTCCCCTCTTCATGAAGTATTTCTTGATGTCCTTTCTCCTATCAATTAAAAACACAGATGTTCATAAGAATTTCTTGTGCTTTCATTAAATGATAAATTTCTTGATGGTGGGTACTGTTTTTCATCCCTGGCATAGTGCACAGGCATTTAACAAATATTTGTTGAGTTTCTCTGAAGAATTCTGCTATGATATTTTTGGGGCGAGATTTCAGTAAATGAGAAATGACGGAAAGAATATTGTAGAATTAGTTAAAGGACACAAAGGAGTTTGCCTAAAACACATAAAAGATTTCAAAGAGTAGAATGGTTTTAATAATTGTCTTTAACTAGATGACTTCCAAATCTCTATTATCAGCTCCAATCTCTCTCCTCAACTCTAGTCCCACATCACCAACTATTTATTGGATAATTCAAACTGAATGTCTCACAGACATTTTCAAATGAGCATGTCTGACACAGAACCTCTCTCTCTTCCCAAACCTTCCACTCTAGGAGAGGTTAGAGGCTATTCCTGAGACAGGATGGCATGAAAATCCCTGAGGGACAGCAATAGGTGGGTTTAATCAGGCTAGAGATGATGAAAGCTCAGCAATCAAGAGTTTAGAGCTGAAGGATAGAAACAAGATGACAAGGCTGGAGATAGATAGAAGCTGGAGAGCAAGAACTTGGCATGAAAATGGTCTCAGAGCAGCATTCTTGGGAGTGTACTCCCTCTTTCCCTTTCCCTCAGTAAACTGTTTCTTTCCTTGAAGACTTAGCTCAAGCATGACCTTCTATACAAAGTCCCTGCTGATCTCTGCCAACTAATGGTGACCTCTCTCCCAAACTACCTTGAATTTTTTTTTATTCTAGCTATATATGTACATCCTCTCTAGATAGACAAAACAGACAGACATACAGATATAAGTATTTATATATAGATACTTCTATATATCTACTATATGTTCCTTGTGAGGAGAGGCTGTTTGAATTTTGTCTCTTTCTCATTCTTAGCACAATTCTTGGTACTATTGTAGGTGCTTAATAAATGATTGTTGGTAATTTTGAAAGAGAAAGGTGCAAAAAGAGCAAAAGAAAAGGGTAAAGTAGGTATTAGGAGGGAAGGGGTTAAGCAAGATATGGATGAAATTATTTCAAAAGCTCAGTAGAGAAATATTTACCTGGCTTGCTTATTTCAGAGGATTACTGTAAGGATCCAGTGAAATGAAAAAGTACACGAAATTACAGAACAAAGTCTTGTTTTCATTTATTATATGAGTCTATATAAGTTTCTAGCTTCAATTTTCTCATCTGTAAGATGAAGCCTTTTGATTAGATTTTAAGGTCCCTTCTAGTTCTAAAATTTTATAAGTTAAAGTACTATGCAAATAAGACAATGTTATTTGTAAAAAAAAATTTTAAATGTCTACTGTCAATTATAATCTTTCATTGACATAATTTTATTCAACAAAATAGTAATTTGTTTATCATGTAGTATATTTGAAAACATTTTAATTCAGTCTTTCACAAAGTCAGAGTAACCTTATAATTAATTTGAATTGGTTAGGATTTTAAATTTATATCTACATATATCCTTGTATTTGTCTATAATTTAAATAGATACACACCATTTTCTTAGAAAAGATTACTATCATTTAATAAATGCATGCAAGGAATAAAAAGTCTGAAGTTATATTCAGGTAAAAATATTTTAAATAATTTTGTGTTAGTGCACTAAACAATCTAGTCAAGGAAGACATTTGAACTGCAGTATACCAAGATTGCCTTTCTTGGAATGTGGCCTATAACTGACTGAAGGGATCAGACAGCTGTTCTTTATGAATCAAATGCTTAGCTTTGTGAACTAATTAAACTGCAAACTGCTCTTTATTTCAAGCAGACACCTAACTCTTACATTTATAGTCACTATGGTATTAAAAGGCTATCAAATTAAAGTGAAAGGAAAAATGTTTTCAAAAAAAAAAAAGTTCAAAAGTGTATTATTGTTAATTGTCTCATAAAGAAAAAGGATAGGCACCCAACCTGTGATTTCACTGGACAAGGAAATTTCTAAGTGAGGGAATTTCTTCTTCCAAGACAATTAGTACTTTTTTTTTTTTTTTTTTTTAAATGAATTGCAGTCTTAAGAGAGCTGAGCAGAGCACTGAGAGGTGAAAGGACTTGCTGAGAGTCACACAGTCAGTATGTGCCAGAGGTGGGACTTGTCTGGCATGAAAGTCAGGTCCTTACCCACTACCATATGATAACTCATAGCAGAGCTTGTAAATTGAAAACTATATCTGTAGTGTAAGTACTGAACAAGAAATTTATTTTAAGAAAAGTATATTAAAAATATATGAAGAAAAGTGCACTATCCCATTTACTGGCATACATTTATGAGTCAAGGTATATGAAAAAAGCCATTTTTATGTGCGTGTAACCAAATATAATCTTTGTTTTTTTTCTAATGTCCCTTAATATTCAATACAAGTAAATTAGTTGTTGGAGTATAAACCTTTATAAAATTGTTTTCTATCCCTTTATCCTTAGCAGTTACTATCTAGACCAAGTGGGAGGAAATGGGCAAAAGAAGAGAGAACTTTCAAAGTAAAAAGTGTAACCCTCAACTACAAAGAACACTTCCCTCCCACTCCAGTTCTTGATTTTTTTTTATCAGTATGGATTAGAACAACTATGTCCAACAGGTTTTATGCTGCTCTGCAACTTTTACAATCTTCTTAGTCACTACTAGTGAAGTGAGCATTGCTTGACAGAGGAGAAAACCTCTAAAAGGTTATGCAAAATCCACTAACCTAGAAAATACTGACATTATTCATATGTAATGATATGATTTCAAATCTTGGTTCCTTGGAAGTAAAGGAAAAACTAGGCTGTTTTTTTGTTTAGGCTGCTCAGAATTAGAAAATCAGCCCTGGCCCACACAGTAACAATGCCTACTTCAAAATCTGTTTAAGTGCCAGGATCCAAATAAAATTAAGTATGTCTGTGTGCCACTTGACTATATTACTAAAGTGGACTAAAATCAACAAAATCAAGGATAAGTTTCTGTCTTCTGCTATACTTAGTAATGAATGAAATACACACATATACACACAACTATATTCATCATTAGTTATGTTCAATGATATAATAGCAGATTATGATGAACATATTTCAATTGAATCTTATTTTACATTATGGAAGGCTGGGAGTCATTTACATTGGGAGCTATGGTAATGATCAAGGGTTTTTTTTTTTTTTTAATCAAATCAAGTTTATGAAAGTCAAAGGAAGTATTAGACTATCCTGCCTATTCATAGGCATTTTGCAAGCTAAATTTGCCCATGTATTGTCAAGAATTTTTTTTTTTAATTTTAAAATTTAAATTAAATTAATTTAATTTAAAATTTTAATTTTTTTAATTTAACTAATTTAATTTTAAACCAACCAACATTGTAAATTATTACTACAATTAACTGCTTAAAATGAAGCAATTAAATTTAGAAAATAGATAGCAAAATACCCTACTCAGTTAAATTCAACAAGCATTTATTTCTTAGTATAAAGTAATATACCAGGTATCAATATTAGAAAGACAAAACCAAAATGTCCTTGTTCTCAAGAAACTTTTTTTTTTTAGTGAATATTGAACAGTAGAGGAATAAAAAGCAATAATAACACATGAACACAAGAAAATGTAAAAAAGAAAACAAATTACTAGGAGAATCAGGAAAGACTTCCAATATGAAGTATCAATTTATTTTGCCCTTGAAGGAAGCAAAGGACTCCAGAAGAGAAGGAGCACTGACTGGTCAGGCAGGAGACAGAATGCCAGGTTCCAGGGAAAGACAAGTAGGTCAGTTTAGCTTTATGTGAAGGTGAATGGTAGAAAATAAGACTTCCAGACTTATTTAGTCCTTAACTGACAAGGCAAGGAATTTACATTTTATGTTAGAGGAAATAAGGGGTCACTGACTTCCTGGAGGAAGTCGCTTTTAGGCCACTTTTCATTGGGAAGGTATTTTGGATAACATTACACCATTCTATTTGCACCCAAAAACACTAATCTATTTTACGTTAAGTTATCCCAAAATTTGATTCTTATAAATTTGTGATTTTCTATGATTTGCAACTATATACTTTAACTGGAATCATACTGGTATTTTTTAAAGGGGAAGACATTGTTTCAGGAAGCAGTTTAAGGCTGTTAAAAGTGTCACACAATTTCTTGAATGCATGCTAGTCTCTCTTATTCAATTATATTCAATCACTGTTGATCCACAGTGTCTATCCAAGATATATGTTACTGATGGATCAGTTCAATGGATTATCCATATAACTTCAAATTGTGGTCAGACAAAAGACCTTTTTAATACACTTGGTTTTTCTCGTGTGGATTGCTAGATTAAACACTTGAGTGCTTATATTAAATAAGATAATGTGTAAAGTATTTTGCAAAACCTTAAATCATTTTGTAAATTTCAGCTGTCATTATTATTAATATTATCATAATTATTATTGTAGAGTTTATCTGAGAGGCTCAATATAGAGCTTTACATATACATAGGAAATACCAAATTGGAGAAAACCCTCTAAAGCTGTTACTTTATATTACTACAACAAATGCCTTTTCAAAGAATCGTAGAATTTCCAAGTTGTAAGGGACCTCAGTGACTAACTAGTTTATTTAGTTGCAGAAAAAGATTTCTCATTACAACCGTCAATCCTGTTCATCTAATCTATTGTCAAATCTTGTCATTTTTTACCTTCCTAACATCTTATATGTCCCCTCTTGTCCTCCAGCCACTCATCCCCTAATTTAAGGACTCATCCCCTTCTGCCTAGACTACCTAGCTTTCTAATTGATTTTAACACAAAAGTCTCTCCTTACTCCAATTTGTCCTCCATTCAGCTGCTAAAATGATTTTCTTATAAAGCATAAGCGTAGCCATGGTCACTATTCAATAAATTCAGATGGCTCTCTATTAATAATCTCTAAAACCAAATATATAATCTTTTGCTTAGCATTATAAGTTCTTTACAGACAGGTCTCTTTGTATTTTTTTTCAGCCTTCCCTTTCTTAAAAATGGTCTTTTACATAGTCTATAATCTAGCTCCTTCAATCTCAGTTAAAATCCTGCCTTTCATAAGGCTTTCCTGGTCTCCCCTTCTCTCCCCTCTAGGAAATAGAACAAGAGTTAGCTAAAACATAGCAGAACTTTGCCCACAAGGAGCTTACATTCTAGTAGGGGAATATATAAAGATGTACAAATAACCAGGTTATGTGTTAACAAAGGCACAAAGTGAGATCAGAGACAATAAAAATGTTCATTTTCATTTCAATCTTTAAGTTTTGAAAAACACTTTACCTACATATTTTTTGATCATTTGTTTGATCATGGAAAAGGTGGCATTTAAGGCAGTAGGATTATGAGAAAAGAGAAGGTATTCTAGGCACAGAAGAAAGTATGATGCTGAGGGCTTTTTCATGGAATAGTAATCAAATCCATCATCAAGCATTTGATAGGCACTAAGTGATGGGGATAAAAAGGCACCTATATTCTATAGAAAAAGAATATATATATCTATATATCTAGATATACAAACACACAAAACATATGCAAAATACGGTCTTTAGGGGGCATTTGCTGCTTAAGAGTTCAGGGAAAGGAGAGGAGGACACTTGAACTGGGTCCTGAAGGAGGCTAGGTGTTCTAAGAGTTCTAAGAGTTGATAAGGGAGTAGGGGGGACAGATAATCTTACAAAAAGGAACTGGGAAGGCCAATGAAATGTCTTATTTGTGAAGAAGCAAGAGGACTAGTTGGGCTGGATCTAGAATATAGGAAGGGGGGTCATGTAAAATAAATTAGGATGGAACCAGGTTTTTAAATATGAAATGGAGTAGTTTAGAGGATCCTAGAGAAAATAGAATTACTGGAGTTTACTGAACAGAGGAAGTAATATGTGAGACTTATGTTTAAAAAAATCATCTTAGCATTTGTGTGAAGGACGGACTAGAGAGAGAAGCAGTTTGAGGCAAGGTAATTAATAAGGAATAGTAGGCCTGAAATGATGAGTGTCTGAATAGGTAGGGGGTCAGGTTAACAAAGAATTGAGAGAGATGTGTTAGTAGAAACTTCAAAACTTGCCAATGTAAGGTGAAGAGTGTAAGAAGTTGCAGAGTAATTAAAGGGCCAAGGAGTTTGGTATTATATTCACAAAAAATAGGGACATTCAAAAGACAAATGGGTTTTTAGAAAGTAATTTAATTTGGCCAAGTTAAGTTCAGGCAAATAGGAGCATTATGAATAATTATGAATAATGCTGTGAATACAGGATGAAGAATCCAGAGTGCCAGGCTAAGTAATCCAGCCTTTGGTAGACAAAAGTGAAGCCTGAAGGTTTTTTGAGCAAGGAACATGAAAAGATTTGTGCTAATAAAGGAATAATCTGGTAATGGTATGAAAGAAGGGTCAGGAAGACCAGTTACAAATCCAATGCAGTAGTCCAAGTGAATGCAATGGTAGAGCTAGTGAGTCTAAGAATGAGGAAACAGAGAAGAGAAAATGTGTAGGTGATATTGAAGGGACTTAGCAGCTCAATGGATTTGAATAAGTATAAACAGCAATCATAAACACCAAAGTTTCAAATGTGGGTAACAAGGTTATTGGTGAAGTCATGGAAAGAAACAGCATATATCTATATATCTATATCTATATCTATATCTATATGAAGATATGTACACATGAGTATATAATTTTCCCTATGTCTCTTCCTAGAGGAAGTCTCAGCACCCCTGTCTAATTTTCCTCCTCCAATGGAATAAAAAATGTTTTTTGCCTATAACTATTATTTTATTTTTTAGAGTTAAGAGTTGAGCTGAGTTCTCTGGCCATTTATTTCCAGGATTTGACAGACTATTACTTCAGTAATCCAATATTTCAAAGAATCTGTGATCCCAACCATTCATACCTTCTTATCCTTTTTAATCTTCTAACCTAAACATTAGCATTTCACCCCTCTATCCTACCCCCAACACATACATATCCCCTCACTATATAATTCAATTACCCTGATTCAGTTCAGAATGGAATTAAAGAATAAACTTTAAAATGATCTTTCATATGAGTTATCCTAAGTCCTTGAGAAATGCTTCTCACTTTTATAAGAGGCTAGGAAATAAGAAGAAAAAGAAAAGGCATTTGCAGTACTCACAAGGCCATCTTTCTTAGGAAACTTTCCTATATCTCTCACCTATGTTCCAATTCAAGATTCTATGTAAATAGTTTTGGGCCTATTTAAGACTCCTAGCAAAGTATTAAGGGTAAGAGCCAATTGTTAAATGTTTTTCTTATGTTGAAGGAAATCTGCCTTCCTATACTTTGCATTCATTGCTCATAATTTTGCCCTTTTACAGTCCAGCAGAATAAACTGAATTGCTCTTCCACATAATAGTTCTGTAATATTTGGATCATGTCCCCAAATCTCTTATCCAAACTAAACATAGATAGTTCTTTCAATAGCTATAGGCAGCCAGGTGGTAGCAGAGATAGAGTGCTGGACCTGCAGTAGAAAGACTGAATTTAAACCAGTCTCAGATACTTACTAGCTTATGTGACCCTGGGCAAGTCATTTCCTCAAAATGGTAAAATAGGGATAACAATAGCACCTATCTCCCAGGGTTGTTGTGAAAACCAAATAAGATTTTTGATGATGACAATATTTGCTATTCATATGACATGATCATACTTCTGCTTACCACCATGTCACAATCTTTGGAAGGGCTCCAGTTCCAAATATTCCAGATATGAGCTGATCAGCTCAGTGTAGAACAGCACTATCACCTCCATAATTCTACATACTTTACAGATATTAAGGCAACTAAAGATAGAATAAGCTTTTTTAGTTACATTTGTTGACTTATACTGGACTAACAATCAACTAAAAACCTCAGTTCACATGAACTACTGTCTAGTCAAATGTTTTTTTTTTTTAAACAGATATAAACTCATTTGACTTCCTATCTTACACAAATGTGTATTTAACAAAACAGGCAACTGGCTTCTAAAAATCAGTTGTTTTGTGATGCTGAAGGCCCCTGAAAATTCCTTTTGAAATAGAACTTAAATCTTGACTACTTATTAATATAAAATAATCTTATCTCTCTCAAATTCAAATATGGTCATGAAACATGAATAAATATGTTCTTAAAAAGCATTCTAAAATTCTAAACTTACTTCATCTGAAGCAGAGCGAAGACACTGGACAGCAGCCTGTTTTTTCATTTCTTCTAGAGTTAGATCTGAACACTTCTTCTTACTCTTTCCCCATTTCTTATAAGCTCCTTTTTCCCAACCCAGGAAGATGTCATTCTCCTAAAATAAAACAAATGATTAAAGTTAAACAGGATATTGTATTACCTTTTCTCATATTAAATGCCACATTCATATGTCAAAAACATTTATACCAAATTAATTAAATTAAACCAAAAAATCCCCTACAAAATGGCAATCACAGTACTTCACAACTTCAGTTCACTAAAAGTTGTCACTATTTTAAATAGAAAACAAATGCTTGAAAAAAACTTCAGACATTTGATAGATGTCAAAAATCAGTTTCATGTTTAATATGAGAACTTGCAATATTTTTATCTACATAATAAATTTTCTTCTACCTATATTCTGTTCTGTTATCTAAAAATCCATCACATTTGCAAATTATTTATTACAATAATTCATAGTACTTTATGCCTTACAAAGTATATTATCTTACCTGTTCATCATAACAACTTTATGTAGTAGAAAATAAAAGTATTATTAATTCCATTTTTTAGTTGATAACACTAGGGATCAAGAGAGGTGAGGTCTTGGTATGGGCCACAACTAATGGAGAGCAGGAAGTCAAACCCAGATTCTTCTATTCCAAACTGGGGGCTTTTTCCATTATACCACAGAGATTTATCTTTGGACAAAAGCAATTTTTTAATGTAAATTACAAATCAAAGTCTCTCTCTGCTTTTGTACATCTTTCCTAATCTTTGATAAAGTTCATAATAAAGCATATCAAGTAAATATTAGGTAAAGTTAGATAATGGCTCTGCCCTCAAACATCTTTCAATCTAAAAAGCAAAGAGGTTGAAGACATATATGTAAAAGTATATGTATTATGTATGTATATGTAAATATATATGGCATTTTAAAATAAAATCTTATTTCCCAGTTATTATAAATTGCAGAACTGGAAGGGACTTTAAAAGTCAATGAGTCCAAACTCAGCAATGAGAAAAATAACATGGATGATCGGAAATGATATTTTTTAAAAAGCCACTTGGAGTTTGACTATGCCAACTCAGAATTATAAACATTGGTTTCATGACAAAAAAGTGAAACAAATCATAAGATGACTATGGAGGACATAATATTAAGTTTCAACTGGTATTGCTCTATTCTCATTTCCTTTGGTGAAGAAAGACAAATGGATACATTAAAAATCACTAGTTTTCTAAGTGGATGTTATTTCTATTTTCTGACTAGAGTTAATTGACTAGATATCAATAGTACCTTTCTGCTTCCCATGATGGTCATTTGAAACAATTTGAAGCCTGTTATTTGTTATTTACAATGGTGGGGGAGACAGAGGAGATCCCTTAATGAGGAACTTATGTGAGAAAAGAGAAATCAAAAGGTTAATATTCCATCTGAAGATAGTGAGGTTGATATTTGACAGTTTCAAATTTCCCTTCTGCAATCTCTCTGAAGTGCACTTATCTATTTCAATGTGCTTCAATAAATTTACGTTCCACATAGTGTAACTGAAATTTGAATTACAGCCATGTAAAATACAGAGAAATTCTGTGAATTCAAATCAATGAAGTCTTCTCAGAACTCATATGTTATATTGTATTATATGTTATATATATTTTATATATACACACACACTATACTTTCTATATATACTCTTATATTCTATATTACATACTATAATTTCAGGCATATATGTCCTAAAATCCACTACTTTATAAGCTAAAAAATTTTTCGATTAAATACAAGTTTTTCCCTACAAGCCTAAATTCTCAAGAAATCTAAAACTAGTAGGTGAGTTTTTACTTTGTCTCATTTAGATCCACTTGTTTGCCAAGAATTCTTAAACTCTAGCATTTAGATGCATGTTACTTTGCTGGAATTATATTTATTGTAATATTCGTTATTTAATTATATTTATTAAAACTTATTCAGTAATTTTGAAAACAGTTAAAATTTGCTATTTTTCTACATTGTAATTTTAATTAATTTAATTTTAATTCTACATTCTAAATTTTCTTCTTCTGCAAAGAATGGCCTTTTCTTTCAGAAGTCTTGCAACCCTGATGACTTTTGTGATTTGCAGGAATATTCTTAAAAGAGAAGAAAGCATAAAGAAATAAACAACATGCTTTTATAATGCTTCTTTCCTACTTAAAACCTCCTTTAGTTTCCCTGGATCTTTCTAGGTGCCATTTAAAGTTATCAGAACTAGATATTAGTTAGGTGCCTAAGGGTAGAATATAATTCCTAATGAAGCACAAAGGTGGATTATGGCCAAATATTAATTATTATTCATTATTATTATAAATTCCTTTTCTATGTTCAAATAGATTGCTGAATCTACTGATAAGTGCTTTTCTAGTATTTATTTGTTGAGGTTGCATGTTCAAATGAATTGTTCTTATAACTTTAGGATCTTGGAAATTTATCTACTCAGTAAAGGAAAGTGATTCAACAGTTAGGAAAATGGGAGCTGGAATAAGGAGGAGGAAAAAAATACTTTTTCCAAGTACAATTAGCATTTAAAGAAAAATCTTTTTACAAGTTATCTTTCAAAAAATCCCCACTCAAACCAAAGTTAAAATATTACCTCCAAAAATTTACATCTTCACTTACATTGGGTGGACTTCAGATTAAATCAAGGAAATATCCTTCTGTTGCAGTTGAAAGGACTCCAAAAGTCATCCAGTTAAATCTCTATCAGCTTCTCTACCACATTTCAAGCAAGTAACCTCCACTGAAAGAGCTCTACTTAAGGAGAATTCTCATTTTCTCTCTCTCCACTGAAAAGAGCTTCAAATCCAAACAGATATGATTTTTAAATGATTCTAAAAGTAACTGAAAGCCACAGGATCTTACCAAGTAGTGGTGAGACATGGTCACATGCATATCATTTCTTCAAGCTATCTGAAAGATGCACTGGAGTAGAGGAAATTTTAGGATAAGAAGAACATATCCTAATAGGAAGCTGTTCCAATATTACAAATGAACAGTGATGAGGAAGAGAACTAGAATGACAGCTGTGTGAGGGGAGGGAAAGGGAGACAGAAATGATAAAATCCGGCAACTAGCTGAATGTGGAGTGAGACTGAGGCACCAAAAGATGACAGTAAGATGGTGAACCTGGGTGTCACCAATAGCAATAGGAAAGCTGATTATCCTTAGCTCTAGGGTATAAAAATTTATAAGCTGAAGGAGCCTGAAATTTAATGGTGGAAAAATGCAAGGGTGAGAAACAATAAAAGATAAGTTCAGGCAAAGTTCTATAAGAAATGAGGGCAGGGGAGGAGAGGAGGTAAAGGAGAGACTATCATTTTCATCTGGAGGATAGGAAGGAAGTGGCTGAGCTGGGACTTGAAGAAATTATTTAAGGGGAAGTGTGGAGAAGGGCTATGGAAGATTAGGAAGAAAGGAGAAAAATAGCCCATTTCAGGTAAAGGGGATAGAGTTGTCAAAGATAAAGGCAAAGAGAAGAAAAAGAAATAGTGGTTGGCTCTGTATGGCTAGTGTACCAGAAAAGACTAGAGGGGTTGGATGGAACAAGTCTGTGATGGATTTTAAATGCCATGACCAAGATTTAAGCTTAATTCATTAAGAGCTATAGAAACCTTTAGTTGTTACTAGGCATATATCCAAAAAGGTCAATAAAAAAAAAAAACGTCCCATACACGCCAACATATAAGGAGTGACACATTTTGGAGTAGCAAAAAGTACTGGCTACAAAGATGCCCATTGACTGGTGAATAACTTAGGAAGGTATGGAAGTGAATGAATGTAGAGTATTACTATGCTATAAGAAATGATGAATATGATAATAACAGAGAAGTTAAATGAACTGTTGTAGAGTGAAGTGAGAAGAATAAGAAAAACAGTACACATAATGAAAATGGAAGAACAACAAAACAACCAAAATGAAATTTTCATAAACTACTGAGATAAATGTAATGGATGGAACATTAAGATTTGCCTTGGTAAAGATTTATCCAAATCTTTGCAAAAGAACACATATGTACATGCAATATTATACACAGTTCTGGCATTAATCTCTAATTTAGAATGTTCTTCATGTGTGCCTTTAAAGGACAAGCATTGGTTTCTTTGGAATATGGTTCCACAGAACAGGCTGAGGAAACTTTAATAAAAAGTTCTTGATTTCATCTGAAAACTATCTGTTCATATTATTTGACTAATTATCAATTGGGGAATGGCTTGTATTCTTATAATTTGACTCAATTTTCTAAATAGTTCAGAAATGAAGCCTTTATCAAAAAGACTTGCTGTAAAGATTGTTTCCCAACTTCCTGCTTTCCTTCTAATCTTGATTGCACTCATTTATACAAAAGTCTTTTAATTTAATGTAACAAATTATGTATTCTGTATTTTGTAATGCTCTTTATCTCTTATTTGGTCATGAATACTTCACCTCCTTAAAGAGCTGACAGGTAGACTATTCCTTGCTCTACTAATTTGATTACAGTGTCACCATTTGTCTAAATCATGCACCATTTTGACCTCATCTTAGTACACATTGTGAGATGTTGGCCAATACTTAGTTTGTGTCCTATTATTTTCTAGTTTTTGCAGCAGTTTTTGTCAAATAGAGTTCTTATCCCAAAAGTTGGGGTCTTTGGGTTTATCAAACACTAGGCTACTATAATCATTGACTATTATATCTCGTATACCAAATCTATTCTACAAATGCACTATTCTACTAGCCAGTGCCAAATAATATTGATGATTACTGCTTTATAACACAGTTTGAGATCTGATATTGCAAGGTCATCTTCTTTTGTGTTCTTTTCTTAATTTCCTTGATATTCTTGATTTTTTTCTCTTCTAGATTAATTTTATTTTTTTTTCCCCAGCTCTATCAAATAATTTTTTGATAGTTTGATAAGTATGGCACTGAATAGTTTAGGCAGAATGTCATATTTATATTAGCTTGGTCAACCCATGAGCAACTGATATTTTCCCAGCTGTTTAGATCTAATTGTATTTGTGTGCAAAGTCTTTTGTAATTGTACATATACCTTCTGAGTTTATCTTAGCAGGTACACTCCTGACTATTTTATATCGTTGATAGTTATTTTAAATGGAATTTCTCTTCTTATCTCTTGCTACTTGGCTTTGTTAGTCATATAGAGAAATGTTGATGATTTATGTGCATTTATTTTATATCCTGCAACTTTGGTAAAATTTTTCATTATTTAAAGTAATTTTTCAATTGATACTCTAGGTTCTCTAAGTATACCATCATATCATCTGCAAAGAGTGATATATTCTAATTGCTTTTCTTTCTTTTTCTTCTCTAATGGCTATATCTAACATTTCTAGTACTACATTGAATAACAGTGATTAAAGGGCTCCACCCATAACTTCACCTTTGATCTTAATGGGAAGGCTTCTAGCTTATGCCCATTACAGATGCTTTCTGATAGTTTTAGATGGATATTGCTTATCATTTTAAGGAAAATTCCCTTTATTCTTATGCTCTTTGATGCTTTTAATAGGAATGGATGCTTTTTCAGCATTTATTGAGATAATCATATAATTTCTGTTGGTTTTATTCCTGACATAGTCAATTATTTTGATAGTTTCCTAATATTAAGCCAATCCTGCATTCCTGGTATAAATTCCACCTGGTCAAAGTATATAATTCTTGTGATATATTGCTGTAATGGCCTTGCTAGTATTTTGTTCAAAATTTTTGCATCATGATTTGTTAGGGAAATTGGCCTACAATTTTCTTTTTCCATTTTAGCTCTTTCTGATTTAGGTATCAGCAGTATAGTTGTGTCATAAAAGGAGTTGGGTAGGACTCCACCTATTCTTCCAAATAGCTTATATAGTATTGGAATTAATTGTCCTTTAAATGTTTGGCAGAATTCACTTGTGAATCCATCTGGCCTTAGGGATTTTTTTCCTAGGGAATTCATTGATGGCTTGTTCAATTTCTTTTTTAAATATAGGTCATTTATGATTTTTATTTCCTGATCTTAAACTAAGTAATTTATATTTTCATAAATATTGACTAATTTTGCTTAGATTAGCAAATTTATTGGCATGTAATTGGACAAAATATTTCCTAATGATTGCTTTAATTTCTTATTCATTGGTGGTTATTTCACCCTTTCTGATGCTGATATTTGGTTTTCTTCTTTCCTTTTTAAATCAAATTAACCAAATATCTATCTTATTGGTTTTTTCAAAAGCCAACTTCTAGATTTATTTACTAGTTCAATAGTTTGTTATCTTTTTTTTTTTTTTACTTTCAATCTTAATTAATTTCATTTTTGATTTTCAGGATTTCCAATTTGGAGTTTGACTAGGGATTTTTAATTTGCTTTTTTTCAAGTTTTCTTAGTTACATACCCGATTCATTGATTACATGCCCATTTTATTGATATAAGAATTTAGAGAAATAAAATTTCCTTTAAGCATTGGTTTGGTTGCATCCCATAAATTTTGGGTGTGATTTCACTGTTGTTATTTTCTTTAATGAAATTATTATTTCTGACATTATGTTCAGTGCTCCATCAATAGAGTTTTTTGCAATTCTGATTCAGGAATCTGAAGAGCTCAGATTAGGATGCAAACGTTCTTGGCAATTTGTACTTACAATTTGTGTTTTATTCTCCTCTAGGTAGAAGAGTCATGACAGTTAAGAAGTGGTTATTTTATAAACAAATCACTTGATGTTCAAAATGAGTTACCTGACACTAGTTTTTAAGTCAAAGAGTTATGACCTCAAGGAAAATGGATAAGATGATAGCTAAGAAACTTTGATTTTTTTTAACTTGGCATATAGTTCTAAACAATACTCATCACTAAATTGCTATGCTACAGGACAGACAAGACATTCATTTTTTACATCACTATTGGATAGGCTATCCTGTCTTAGGCATAGATCCTTCATGCTGCTCTCCTTCAGTAGCTTACCTAAGCATTCTCAAATGCCTTTGCCCCAAGGCTTCCACAATTTTCTGAAAAACCCTATGCCTTCCTCAAGTCTCTCTTCACTCCAATTCACTTTTTGCTCAGCTGTCAGAATGATCTTTCTAGTCCACTGGTGTGACCATGCCCCCAGCTCCTCATCTCTGTCTCTTTGGCTTTCCTTCAAATCTCAGCTGAAATTCTACCTTTTCCTGCAAACCTTTCCTGACACTCCCTCCCAGTTCTAATGCTTTCCCTCTTAAGATGATCTCTGCTTTTTCTATATGTTTTTTGTTGGTACTGAGTTTTTTCATGTGGTTTCCCCCATTAAACTAAGACCTTCTTAAGGTCAGGGGTTGTTTTTTGCCTTTGTATCCCCAGTGCTTAGCACAGGATGTGACACATAAAGAGTCACTTAGTGACTGACTTAGCTGAAATGGGATCTTCCTTCCTTTGAGAGAGTTGGTCTAACATATATAGATGATGTCAAGACCATAATTTTGACAAATTTTGCAGATGGGCCCAAAATTGAACAGGGAAAGAGAGCAGGATGGATATTTAGATTTCTTTCTAACATTTTCTTGATGAACTCAAACTTTTCACTGAAACAAAGCCATATACTTTATATCAATATTCTTCTAGTGATACTTTATGATTACAAATGATAGAACACTACAGTTTCCAAAATCAGAGTAACTCAAAAGACAATAGAGAGATATATGGTCAGTATAAATAAGCTGTAAGATTATCAAGCAACAAACTATGTGCAAGAAACAAAAAATAAATTAAAAAGAAAAAGGACAAGATTTAGAAGGGATAGAACAAGAAAAGGAGATGAATTGATTATTTGAGTAAAGAATAAGACATATACATAACCGTCATGCTATAATGGTACTTGAATAACATTAAGCAAGATTTAGGTATGAAAAATTTTATGGATTTACTGGAGGGCAGGGATGAACACTAGGATAAAAAGATATGGCTATATCATGCTATTCCTAGTTGAAGGATATCACGTATATCACAAATCCATAGTAGAAATGAAATATACTACTTTTCAAGATAACAAACTTTGTAAATTTACAATCAACTACATAAACTATTTTATTTATTTGTTCTAGATTTAGTTATTTCAAACTTTAGGGCATCCTTATCCATGCTTATTCTATATAGTCACAATAATTTTATAAACTTCAAAAATCGTTTTCCTTCTTTTTCCTGTGTTCAACTCTACAATGTAATATTTTAGCCTGTTCTGATAAGAGAGGGATAATAGTTACCAGAAATCATCATTCATTCACAATTAGAGAGCTTTATTTTATGAGAATTAATTGTATTAAAAACCATGTACAGTCAATTAACAGCCTTTGTCCATATTTGGTGGAAGGCTCTTGTGTTGAGTTGGGACAGAACTGGGGAATGGGATTTTTTGGTGACATAAAGAGACATATCAATTTGGAAAACAGCAATAAATGTACTTCAAGACTGGCTGAAGGGAAAGAAATACTAACAGAATGGGATCAGTCTGAGATACTGGGGAAAAGCCAACTTCTTCAAGAGAGGAAACTTTAATCATATCAGTGGTTGTCCAATTTTGTTCCTCCTATTTTATAACCCATTCCACCCAACTACTGAGAATTCTACTATTTCCTTTAACATCACCAGGTTTACTCCCTACAAAAAGTCTATAATCTTTTTTTTAATTGGGAGTCCCAACCCTAAACTTTTAAAGTTAATATCCCAAATCTTAATCTCCTTGGGGGTGAGGGCAATCTGGCTGTGACATCTGTCACTCCATTGATCACCAGAGTTGATTCAGCTGATCTGGCTGGCTAGGTAGGTGTCCCCTTCCTCCCTCATCACTTCATGTGCTTCTCTTCCAAAGGTATACACTTGGTCAAAGATGACAACCTTCCCCGACAGAGGCATACTGTTCTTCAGTCAAGGGTATATGAGTAGCTGCACTCCCCTGCTAGAACAAGCTCGCAAGGTACAAATCCTCATCTCCCCTTTTAACAATGGGGAAAATGTATTCCTTAAGTTTTATTGATTCCTCTTTCCCTCTCTCTCCTCCTTCCTCTTCCCCTACCCCCCTTCTCTCTCTCTCTCTCTCACACACACACACAGCGATTCATATACTTGATCCTTTTCTGACATCCTCAGCACTCCCACCTGTCCTCTGGAATCAATTTTAAAGACTGCATTTGATCTTAAGTTCAAATACTTTTTACTGTTGTTGTTTTAAATTTTCTTTATTGTGATGATACATATTGTTTTCCTTGTTTTATTCATTTTGCATCAGTTCACAAAAGTCTTCATCAAGGATCATTTGAAAGATTAGGAATAAAGTAGTGGTAGGTAAAGCTCTAAGAGATAAACTAGGACAATTTCCATTTTAAATAGCTGTTTGGAGTTCTGCAACTCTGATTTGAAAAACACTTGTGTAGGTTTTGGTAGTATTTTTTAGCCAAAGAAGTATAGTATACTATCTTTATTTTCTTATTTAGACATAGGAACCTGTACCTAAAGATGAAGAGGCATTTCTTTTGGATACAAAAATAAATGCTGGGATTGGTCTTAATTAGAATTTTTATAAATCATTTGAAAAAAATGAAATTGCAGGTGCTTTCTGATAGTAAAATGCCACGCTAATGGAAATAAATCATAGATCTACTGCAATGTTCCCCCAAACAATAATACAGGGAAGAGCTAGTTCCTTAGCAACAATCTTATAATAAAGATATGTATGTACATTCCCTAACGGTTCAAACTCAGACTAGAAAAGATTAAATTAAATACAAAGATTAGAACTCTACCATCTTTAGAATAGTAATTCTGATTCTCTCACTCCTCGATCCTCCTCCCTAATGTTTCCCTTTCTCCGTCCCAGAAACCAATTCCTTACTTGTAAGACTAGATTAATAAGAGCTATTCTTCCATATATATTTCATCTTTCTTAGGTGAAGGCTGGGAAGATGAGTTTCAGGGTTTCTTCTGCTGAGTCCCTCAATTCTTACCACATTTCTCTCATTTTCTGTCCCCATAATTGTTCTCTTGATTTTTGCCTCTCACATGGATACTATGAGTGCTATTGAAAAACCATTTTCTGACTAACAGTTCTCTGCCCAAAAAAATTAATTTGCTACCCCCAACTAAAAATGGAATTTTGTTGTGATATAACATTGTGATGCTACTTTGATTATTGGAAACTATAGAGGATATTTCTGTATGAAGAAGTCTCATAAGTCTGTAGTTAAGAAGTGGTAGATGACCCTAAACTTAATTTAAATTGCACTTAGAGAATGCCTTGTAATTACAAATGAAGAAAAGGATTTTGAGAGGTACTGAAGTTTAGTTCCTAAAGATAGAGGTCTTATGTGTTAATGCTTACAGCTAATATTTTCTACTTAGATTTCCTGCTCTTCTTAATGCTGCTCAGGTTAAACTTTCTGACCAGAGCAACATTATGGGTATAAATTCAAATGCCACCTCCATAAAGCTTAGACCTCTGACAGATAGTAGAAAACAAGAATACCACATATTTGCAATTTTTTTTAAAACTATAATTTATGAGAAACTTTGCTAACTTATTGAACTTATAATAAGAGAAATTGGATTTAGTCAGAGGCAAACAAAGTGGTTCAAACAATGGAATAGCTGTTATATCAGAATATTAATAACTTTATTATTATGATCTGGCTGGCTAGGTCATGTAACTTTAGTAAGGTAATATGGTCTTATCATTTACCTCTTCCTATCTTGAAAAACATTCCACAGTTTGCTACATAAGTTAGAAGTATTGGGAAAATCCACTACTATTAAATGCTACCTCTAAGTGATCTTAATGCCAGGGATTACAAAACTCATAGTATATTTTACCAAAATTTTTTCAGAGGAATCTTTAATTATGTCAAAGATTTTTTTTTTAAATCCCAAAATCTGTTTACTTAATTTTAAGAAAACATAAATCAACAAGTCTATTTCTTTAAATATCTCAGCACACCACAATAGAAGAAATAGTAGACAAGAAAGTAAAGAGAAAAAAATTTAAACTCTACCCAAAAACTGATGTGAAACCATAGTTCAACTTACATATTTTTAAAATAAAAATAAGCAAAATAATTATAAATACTAGAAAAGGAATCTTATTAATAATAATTGAGGCACCACTCTTCTAAACTGGTAGGTAAAGTTTAATAAAATATGTCAGTGTTAAAATATAATCCTAAAAAAAGGATCACATTAATATCAAAGTGACATTTTTATTAAGTTTCAGGTATTGTTTCCCTTAAAGTATGCGAGAGTTATATGCTAGGTTAACCAACTAACTAACCAAAAAGCATTGAATACCAACAACATTGCAAGGTACTTTGTTGAAGACTATTAAGAAAGTACTCTTGGTGTGCTATAAATCTTGGATTTCCTTACCACCCTTTTACTAGTTTTTGTCCAAGAAGTTACAGTTGATATTGATCACACAAAGAAAAAATAGGACATATTGCCTTCCTTTCATTTGTATTCATGTGTGTATAAGAGTATATATACAAACACTAAGCATGAGGTAGATAGGTGAATGGATGGTGTATGTTAAATGAATCCACTCTTTGTTCTGAGTTTATTCCTGTAGAAAAGACTGAGAAATGCTAGCATTTGGCATATGTTTGTAATACTAATTACCTATCAATGTTCTATGAGAAAACATTTAAGTGCTACAAAATGCATCATAATCTTTAAGTCAAAAACAAAAGAAAAATCAAAGTTGAATGGCTAGTAAATAGGGGGAAAAAATAAGACAAAACTATGATTACATCACACAAACTGGCATACAAACAAAAGCAAGTAAGAGACACAGTTCATATGGAAAGTATGTACAAAATAAAGATATTCAAGAGCAAAAGGGAACAACCAACAAGTATGTTCATCCAATATTTTAAATTATTATGGAAATAATGATAAATGACAGTCCTTTAAAGACTTAACCAAAGGGTATTTATATTAGAAGTATCATGAGTTCTAATTTTTTTTCTTTTTGATCTAGGAAATAAAACTTCCTTATATAGTTTTAGAATACTATATAATGTTATAAAAAGAAATTATATCAGAAATAGTCTTCTTAATAATAAGAAAATTTGGTACTTACACCACACATTCTTAAAAGACATTTTTCTTAAAATAATGCCTCCAGATATCTACTATGTATGTTTATCCTTCCTTCCAAAATCTCAAGTTCAGATCAACTTCTCACCAACAAAAGTAGGCAGATAAAATAAAGACTCTTGTACTTATATGACTTTAGTAAAATTACCTAGAATGTCCTGGCTTAAGTTTTATCATTCGTAAAATGAATAGAGTGAACTACTCCAGAGGTTAACCATTTTTTTGTGAAATGGTATCACTGGCCCCAACCAGTGGCAGCCTGGTGAAATCTTTAAGAAAGCTCTTTTCAGAATAATCTGAATTAATCTTAAATAATTGCAGGAAATGCTAAATTTGATTTAGAAATTAGTGAAAATAAAGATGTAATTTTTTTTCCCTTCCAAGTTCATAGACTCCTCAGAAGTCTATGGATCCCATGGACTAGATAGATGGCTTTTGAGTCTAAATCTAAGTGAAGAAGGAGCTAAAGCCTAGCCAGAAATGAGGCATCAGGAGTATGTTAATGCACTCTGCAGGACAGATATAAAAATAAAAATAATAATAATAAACCCCCAAATCTCATCTAAAATAGCCCTGACAGATAATCTTTTGGACTTTGTTTAAACCCATCCAATAATCAGAAACTTACTACACTTCAGGAGGTAGTCAATTCCACCTTAAGTGCTAGCCAATTTTTAAAAAAAATATATTTATCTAAGTATATAATTTAAACACAACTTTTCCTTGTCTTTTCATCCTAATTAATTATCTGGATCTTGCAAGAAATAAAGACAAAATAAGACAGGGACAAGTCCTTCCTTCTATTACACCAAAATTTGTTCCCCTGTAATTTTCACTCATTGGTCCTACCTATATTCTCTGGAATCACAAAATATAGAAGCCCTATTAGAAGTATACTAAGCCTTCGTGCTTTAATCACTTAAGTTGAAAATTTCACTAATACTATAGAAACACTGTTTTAAGATTTGTTTCAATTTTTGTGGGGCTAAGGCTAGTATTACTGTCAAAGGAAAACAAATCACAGATAAAACCCCCAAAGTCCCTTAGATCTTCTTACCCTCCATAAGATTCTATGAAAATATATGATCTTATTTTAATTTCTTCTATAACAGTTATTCAGAATACATTAGTTCATTGTTGGAACTTTGCTTCACTCCTGGCTATGAAATAATTGGATCTTTCACTTTCAAAGAGTATGCTTTTTTGGTATGAAAAAATCTGAAATTTTGTTTGAGCAATTGGAATTGGTAAATTTTTTCTTTATTTTCAGTTTAGCACATAATTAATCCCAGTTGGGGGAACCTATTTTTAAATAACAGAAATTAATTTATATGATCAATTTATTCAAGGCTGGGATGGGGTAATCAAAAAGATGGGAAAATAATTATTATATTTGGCAAAGTACATTTCTTGACCAAATCTGAGAGTATACTGATCCGTAATGCAGGCTGATTTAAAAGTAATTTAGCTTGAACCTTTTTCAAATACTTAAAAATTTAATTTCAATTAACAAGCACTTATTTTAATATGTTGGTGTTATTTAACATTGAGTAATTTGTGTTACTTGATGTTGTTTATATATCAAGGATATGCTATAATCAAAATGTAAGAATATAGTTTTCCTAAATACTAGGAAATATTTTAGAACAAGAAATTCAAAAGATCATAGCATTATAGATTTGGGCTGAAAGGGAGTTTAGCATGCATCTGGCTCTACCCTGTCATTTTACAGATGAGAGAAATGAGACCCAGGGAAGTGAAGCCCAGGGGACACAGGTTTTAAATTGTAGAGTACAGACTTGAACCCAGATCCACTCAATTCCAATGAAGCATTCTTTCCACCATCCCAAATGTGACCTCCCAATAATAAATACATATGTAGAGAAAATAACAGTTTATTTGCACGAAACATCTAAAATATGTAAATACCTGTTCCTGTAGATCGTAGTCATAGCTATCATGCAGCAGAAGACTGAGGACATACCGAGTATAAATCATGGCATCAATGCCACACTTCTCTAGCTCTTGTCCCAGCCAGGTCTGCACTGGGCCCAAAGCATGAAGCAGAGACATTTCAGAAACAGATACAGGGCCTGGATAAGAGCTTGAGGAGCTTTCAGATGGCAAACCATCCACAACAACTGTACAGAGAGGGTGCATGAATCTAGGTGGCTGGCATCCTTAAAACGTGAAGCATTTTCTGTAGTTGATATTCCGTTGGTATCTGGAGGGGATTTTCACTCCAGTAAACAGGAGAGAGGCTTGACTTCTAGGATAATCATTTATATTTGCTAGCAGTCAGCTGTCTAGAACTGAACTTCCCTCTTCAGGCATGACCAGTGAATATACTTATCCTAATAGCAACACATGTAGATGTGTTTTTTCTACCTTAATTTCACATTGAGGCCAAATGTGAGTCTCCGGCAGAACCTACAAAAATGAAGAAAAAAAATACAAATGTGAATATAAGACTAACAAAACAAACATTTGAAGATAATTTTTAAAATTCAAATGAACAAATTCACTTTACTAAAGCAGCTTTGAAAGTAAAAAATCTCTAATCCTTTTTTCATTAAACTTAATTAAAAAAAAAAAACAACCCTTGAGAAAAATAATATATTCATATTTGCTGAAGGTCACATGCCCAAAATAACTTATTAAGGCGGGGTGTGTGCTTAATAATTAATTCAATAAACACTTATTAAATGCCTACTCTATGCAAGGCATTGTTCTAGGGTCTGAGGATATAAAAATACAAATAAAACAATTGCTGAACTCAGAGTTTAGTCTAGGGAGAATACGGAAATAAATAATATGTGCACATTAAAAAGCATATAAATGGTAATGTGAGGGGAAAGAGAAAATACTAACAAGGAGGCTTATGAGATAAAGTCTGCCAGCAGTAATAAATTGAACCTTTAAGGAAGATAAAGATTCTGAGAGGCAAAAAATGAAGAAAAGGAACATTCCAGCTGGAGAAATCAGCAATGCTAACAATGAAACCTTTTCTAATTTCATACAACAGAGATTTATCCCCCTTCTTTTGGAGGCAACTAGGTGCATCAGTGGAAAGAGCGTTGAACCTGGCGTCAGGAAGATATGACTTGAAATCCAGACTCAGATACTTACTAACTTTGTAACCCTGGATAAATCACATGACTTTCTGTCAGCCTCATTTTCCCAACTGTAATTGGGTATCATAATAGGTCCTCCTTTACAGGGTTGTTATGAAAATCAAATCACATACCTGTAAAATGCTTAATACAGTACCCCATCAGAGATAACAGGTGCTTTAAAAATGCTTGTTCCTTTTTTCTCTCCCCTTCTTTCTCAATACACTCACAGGACCTTGTTTCTAACGTCTCATATGAACTTTATAGTTAGCTACTATAATTGTTTGAGTAGTATCTCTTCTACCTTATGTTATACTTTCCTAGGAAATAAGGAATGATTTTTCTTTACCTCTTCCCAAGCACTTCCCAAGCACAAGGAAGTGATCTATATACATTTACTTCATAAAGGTATACTGCTGAAATGAATGTTTGTTAAAAATCATAATGCTAAACTAGTAAAATACTGGCTTTTATCTGCAATGCTGACTTAATTAAGCAAGCACTAAAACATTAGTTTTCAATTTGAAAAGGTATGAATCCAAAACTAAGTAGTAATTAGCAAACAACCTCATAGAAATAGTACCTAAGCTTGACAGACATAAAGGACTTTGTTGCCTGGCAGGTTCTATTTATTTATCCTTTTGGCAAATAATAGCTATCAAAATTACTTTACAAAATTAAGGAGAGCACATTTCAGAATATGCTAAGTACATAAGAAGAAGGGCTGTATCAATTTGGCTGCTAAAAGTAACTGTTTTGACTTCCTGAGGCAAGCTTTCTCAAGGTTTGACAAGATTTCCTTTATTTCCCCTATTTGATACCTTTTTAGTAAAAACTGAGGTCAAGCTAAAATATGGTATTTATTAAATGATAACATTTATGATGAAGTTTAGTAGAAGATGGACAATTAAAATAGCAATATGTATCCTAAGTAGAAAGTAGAAAGAACATAAGCTGTAAGCTCCATACCACATTGCCTTAGCTTTTAAATAATACATGCTCAATGACAGGAGGGTTATCACAAAGTGATCGTTTTTAAAAGCAGCATTAATGATTGTTAGTGAAAGCATCAGGTGAGAAAGAATATTCTACAAACATTTAAAGCTAAAATTCTTTGATAGAGGCAAATGCACAGAATTCCAAAACTCCTTTGCAATAGTATACTAAATCTGAAATTTAAAAAAAAACTAAATTATTAAAAAATCAACAGCAAAAAAAAAAAAAAAAAAAAAAAGAAATCAGTTTTGTTACGAAGATGTCATATATACTATTTTGTTTCATTTAAAAAATTTTCAGCTACTATATTCTCTCTTCCCTGAATTTAAAACAAATCTGGATACCTTAAAGAAAAGTTTATACATGTGCTATAAATATTTTCACTTGGCTATCAGAGTAAAGTCTTTTTCACAAATCACTAATATAGGCAATCAAACATTATAATATTTTAGAAAAAAAGTCTTTAAAACCAAGTCAGAAGCAACATTTGATATCACTTTTACAATTTTAAATATTTCAGAATATATACTATAAAGTGGAAAATAGAGGTCTAATTTCAGACAAAGATAATTGGAATTGAATAATCTCTTTGACCCAACTGCTAAAGACTTAAATAAGAATAAACCTGATGTTAAAAGAGCAATTAAGCATTCTTCCTTACATTTTCATCAGTCCTTCACATCTCTTTTATTGCTTTATTCAAGGCCTCTTAAGAGGCTTTACTCCTACTGTTATAGAAAAATAAGCAAATCATTAAAAGATAAAATTATACAAAGAAATCAATTATTGCCTCTTCAAATCTTGGGAGGGCAGAATGAGGAATATCCAAACTGGAAAAAGTATTTATTGTTCATTAAATGCAAAGCATTAAAACAAATTCTATTCACTAGAAATTGATGACACAGCTCAAGTAAACACTAATAGAAAAAAAAAAAAACTATCCTTGAGTCAATTTTAAAGTCTTTGCTCTCTACAGATACTTCCCTTCAACTTAGATCCATTTTGCAAAGTTTAGGTATTTAAAGATTTATCTAATAAATAAATGCATTAAAAATCTAAACCTGCGAAAAATCAGTCAGTGTAGATGAAAATCTAAAAAACATTATTTAATAATATCACTCAAGTCTTAAGGTTTTTTTTTTTTAATCTTCTAGCATCAAGGAAAAGAGATTTATACTTTTCCTGAGGTAAGTGATTTCAAAGAGAAAAAAAAGGAAGCGAAGCATTTATACAAAACAAAGTACAAATCAAAAAGTTCTTTCCTAGAATTTACTTCTAAGAACCTTGCTACTACCTCAATATTGTACTTTTTCCAACTTGTTTCACAACCTGGGTCATTAAAAACTACGAAACATGAAAACAACAAGTATGGTGGATTAGAATTTTTCCTCCGAATCTAACAGGTGCCTATATACTGATAATGAATACTCCCATTGGATACAAATAACAGATATTGTTACTCAAGTACCAACACTAAGCCTGGCTTCTTCTTACAGAGCCACTGATGACAGGCTAACCACAAATGCAAAGAATGAACAAACCTCTGAGCAGACTGTTCTTGCTTGGCAAACAAATTCTTCCAAAATCAGATAATGTGTTTGGGTTAAGTCAAGAGATCCACACTCATCTAGATCTGAAATTATCTTTCAGTTGTGAATAACCTAAGAACTTCACAATGATATTGGTTCATGATTGATTCTGCCTCTACTGATATGGTCTACTATTCTATTAGTATAGAAATTGATGATGCCAAATGGCTGGCCTCCATGAGGTGAGCCACCTTTCATCCAACTGGAAAAGTTCAAAAATCTGCCTAGAAAATAACCACACTTTCTCTGTACTACGATTGAAACTAAGTTTCATCCAGCAAATCATTAAAGTATTAAATATTTTATTATAATTTATAACTGAAGAGGAAATTAGAACTATTGAGATTGTAATCTTGCCATTAAAATCACTTGTCACTTTTCATGTACCTAAGTACTTACAGGGATAAATATCTTTATTTACCTAAACCTTACATGTTTAAAAGCTATATTTATATATATTAAATCCTTAATATTACAACCTCTATTTCCTAACGGCCTACTTTGAGGTTATCCAAGGCTGAAGGAGGAAGCAATATGAGCTAAGAATCAAATTATTTGTATTTCAATCTTGGTTCTCATACTAACTAGGCAAATAACTTTTCTGCACCTCAGTTTTTTCACCTGCACAGTAGGCATAATATTTACTTCACAAGATTGCTATAGATTAGGTAATATGTCAAAGCTCAGACTATAAATGTTAACTTTTACTATTACAAATCATTTAATTTGAAACTGGATTAGGTGATACACCAAACTAATATATTTCTCCAACTCAAAATACTTTTGAGGTACATTTATATTTGTCTAAAATATTGAAAAATGTTCCTACAATCTAATCAGCTGAAACTATGTTTGGACATTTTTCATAAATGCTAAACTATTGGGACATCAAGAGAATTTAATTAAATTGGGGGATAGGGATTTTTTTTTTAAGGTATCAAACCATAAGAGTTTGGGACCTTTCCCCTGCTTTGAGATCTTAAATTCTCTTTTAATACTGAAATATAGAGAACTATAATGAACCCAAAGTAGTTGTGTCTATGCTCTACTTTACTTCTGGGGATGAATTCATTTTATAACATATAAATGGATTTTGATACCAAGTTTCATTATAATTTTGTGATTGAATGTAAATATCTGTGTCATGAATACAGAATTTCCTGTATTTTTCCTGTATATACACAACATTATAGGCCACTCTGAACTTTTAAAAATACCTTAAAAGATAAGTAACTCAGTACATACTCCTTTCCATTCTACTGCCCATAAGTCCAATTCTAAGACCACCTTTTCAGCAGGAACTTTGAATTAAAAATACCTCTGGGGTGTGATAGAGAAGAGGCCAATGACTTAAGTAATTTTAGGGAATTTTGCCCAATCCCCAATACCCACCAAACAATCTTCCTATTCAACCTTTAGGCCAAATTAACAAAATACTCACTCTACTAGTTTTATTTTGGGTTAGAAATGATAAGAGTATGGTTCTTTCAATTAATATCCACCATATCTCCAAGAAAATTAAAACAATATTTCAGAAACTATAGAAGAAACTATATATAAGAGATAGTGCTCCAAGGGTTATATGTTACAATTAGAATATTTACTCTCTGGTTTTACTGTGGATTTGTTTTAAATTATGTCAGTCTATAACCAGAAACTAGTCTTTGGTTTGTTTGTTTCAGGATGATATAATTATCTCTAAACTGATTCATCCTTCATTCTTGAGAGGTATGATACATGGTATCTAGTAGACAGAATCAGATCCTTCCTATCATTCACTGGTTGTGTTGATTCTAAGTTACAATTTCTGTGACCATTAGTTTTCTCATTATTAAACTGAGGATAATACCTGTAATACTAATAGCAGCAGCAGAAAGATAATATTTTTGTGAATAACAATATTAATTATTGATGGTGATGAGGATCAAAATGCCCAATGAAAATAATGGCTAATATTTATATAGCAGTTACTATGTGCCAAGTACTATGCTAAGTGCTTTACAATTATCTCATTTTATCCTCACAACAACCAGAAGAGATAGGAGATATTATCACCACCATTTTGCAGAGAAGGAAGCTGAAGTAAAAACAGAAATTGATTGATTTGTTCAGGATCACATATTTGTAATATATGTAATGCCAAATCTGAATTGAGGTCTTCCTGATTTCAGGCCCAGTACATTATTAGTCAACTAAGTGCTCTTAGTAATGAAATCAAGTGATATAATATACAAGATGTTTGCTTTATAAACCTTAAATTACTATTTAAATGTCAGTTATTATAGAACACCTAGCAAACAGTTCATTCTCCCACTTAGGTAAGACATTCTCTGCTACATCTTATTTATACTTTTTAATTTGCTTATCAAATCTGTGCTTCACAAATATTACAAAAGATAACTTAGAGTCCAGTCTAGATGAATTAATGCTAATTTCTTCTTGGGGGGTGGGTGGGTAGGGGCCAATATATAATTTCATTAGTATATGGAAGTCCATTGAGGAAATTCTCTCTAAACCAAAGCAGGTTAGCAATTTTCCTATAATTAAAGCCTCAGATTTGAAATTAGTAGGACCCAAATGAATAATAATGCTTTTCTTGGGCATTCTTTAATGTTTACCTAACTCTAAACTCCATCAAAATACGGCAATACTTTCCATTTCATATTATAAGTATGAAATAATTCACAAATTATAACTTAAATGTTATGTAGAAATCTGTTCAACTACTAATTGGCTGTATCTTTAAGTAGATATAGAAATCATCTCCTATGATTATAATTTCCCCTAATAACAGGAAGTGTCACTGTAATTCAACTTCTCTAGAGTAGTAAATCAATCTTATCAATTTGTGTATTTAGCTGTTTCCAGGTATTTGTGCAGGCAACTATAGTAATTTTTATTATGTTTTTGGATAAGTTAGTATCTGTCCTTGCCTGAAGGAATATAGCTGTAACATTATGGGGAAACATTTGTTATTCACTCATTTCAGTTGTATCCAATTCTTTTTTGACTCTATATATTTCTGGGCAAAAACAATGGAATGATTTGCCATTTCCTTCTCCAATTCACTTTACAGATGAGGAAACCAAGGCAAATAGGGTTAAATGATTTGCCCAAGGTTATAAAGTTAGTTAGATATCTGAGGACAGATTTGAACTCAGGAAGATTAGTCTTCCTAATACTACATTCACTACACTATCCTATTTGTCCTTGAGAAAATATACTTTGGCTTAAATTCTTACATAGTTCAAGTATATGCAAATGCTATGTAAAATGATTATAATATTTGAGTAATTTATTATTGTTCATGTAGTCTCACATTTAAATTTTGTAGGAAGGAACTTGTAATTCAAATGTAATAAAAGCAAAGAAAAAATATGTTCTATAGTAAGAAGATTACTAGAAACAAAACTAAATTGTTTTTAACAATCTTCTTTTACCCTTAAATGCAAATAGGTGGTACAGGGGCAATTGACAGTGGACAGGACACAGAGTTCAGGGGATCAAACATTAAGCCTGTAGTCAGAAAGATAAGACTTCAAATCCAACTCAAAACACTAGCAGTGTGACTCTGGGCAAATCATTTAACCTGTTTCAGTTTTGTTTCTTCAACTACAAAATGAAGATAATTAGTAATAATTACCACCTCAGAGTTATTGTAAGGATCAAATGAGATAATATTTTAAAGCATTTAGCACAATGCCTGGCACATGGAAAGCATTTAATAAATTCCTTATTCCTTCCTATCTAAAGCACCAAAATATGCTAAGTTCTAAATATTTATACCATAGATTTAGTGGTAGAAGGAACCTTACCTAGAGTAAAGCTACTTAAAACTGTGGGTCACAACCCCATATGGGATCTTGTAACTGAATGTGGAAGGGTCACAAAATTATAATATTCAATAAATGTTTCATGAATATATCTATTTTATATACCTGTATGCCTGAGGCTGCAGAAAAAATTCTCAGACAAAAGGGGATTGCAAGTGGGAAAAGTTTACAAAGCCCCAATCTAGACAAATTTTCTCATTTTACAGCTAAGGAAACTGAAGCAAGAAGTTAAGAGAGGTTGAGTGATTTTTGCTCAAGTTTACATAGAGAAAAAAAGCTTTTGGACTCAGATCCTCTGGCTCCAAAGAGTTTTTTTTCCCTCCTAACCATTACTTTATCTCTCTTAGTTTGACTTTTCTAAAATTAGCCCTTCTCAAAAAAAAACAAAAAAAACCCTTCTTAACCCAAAAATATCCTGTGATCTGCTCTCTATCCCAATTTCAGAAGAAGAAACTACAGAAAAGAATCTCAGTCTTTTTCTCATAGTCAAGTACACATCAGCAATGCCCAATTCTTTCTCTAATGAAGATAAGCGAGGGTCTTATGAGAGATATGTATCCTTCTCAATCCTCAAAGAGCACTGAGAGCTTCCCAAAGCTACTGGGAATTTCCACCATTCTTGTAGAAAAGTGTGGGACAAGAAATGAAATCTTGATATAGAATATTTATATATGATTCCCAACAATGAGAAAATGCTATGGAAGTATTTTCTTGAAATTTAAACTCCAAATTAGAATGATTTCTACCATTTTGATTAAAGCAAGCCTTTAACTATATATGCTCCTAGAAACTAATGTTTGATTTCCCCAACACCCTTCTACTAAGATTTGCCTTAGTAGAGTATATGTACAACATATAAGAAGACCATGTTATCTAATTCATCAGCAATTCTCAAAATCACATCAGCAAAACTGGTTGTTTAATAATATTTAAACAGTCACATAATGATATAGAAATAGATTCTAAAAGCAAAATCACTTGCTCATTTTCTAACAATATTCTAAGAATATTTGTGAGAAATATTAAAATAAAATAATAAAATAAAATAATTTAATCTATACTATGTTGTGACCATTCTTTGTTCATATAGTAATCACTAAAAATAGAACATAAATTTAACATTTTATTTTGTGGCATAGAACACTATAAATATATGGGTTAACACACACTACAGGTATACTACACATACTTATTACCTATAGGACGAATGAAAGGATGAAGAGGAAAAAGATAGTTCAGCTGAAATAAGCAATTGTCGGGGCAGCTAGGTGGTACAGTGGATAGCACACCAGCCCTGAAGTTAGGAGGACCCGTGTTCAAACAAATTTGAACACAGGAACTTAACACTTCCTAGCTGTGTGACCCTGGCAAGTCACTTAACCCCAATTGCCTCAGCAAAACTAACTAAATAAAAAGAATAAAATAAATAAAGCAATTGTCCCCAATTTCACAACTATTTGATGCTCTGTTAATGCTTAGGGAATAGTTTAGAACAGGGGTACAGTATTTGAGTTGTACAACTACAAATAATGGTTTTTCTAGTCTAAAATAAAATTTCTTTTTAAGGTAGTTGTAGTAGTGAGAGTCATCAGAAACCAACTTTTCTGCATTGATCCTTTAAGACTATGTTTAGATTTGAACATAAACACACACAAAAAACCTGATGATAACTAATTCACTAGAAATTTAAAAGTATGGTGAAGTTCTCTTCTGAAACTCAGAATGTAAGTGAGGGTAATTTTGGGGGGCAACTTTACTTAAAGCAATCCTTAAAAATATAGCTTCTATGAATATTAAGTTGTGCCAAATTAAGTGGATCTCTTTAAAATGTTATATATGCTTTCTAACAACTTTTTGTTCTGCTTGGTTTTTATAAACCTCAATTAGTGTTAACAAAATAATCTGATGTAGCAAATTGACATTGTAAGAAAAGGCAAGAAGACATAAGAGTAGGTATGAAGCAACAGTTAAGATTCACAGTGGGACTAAGAAGAGATTGATAAAACTAAGAAGAGATTGATAAAAACATTTTTTCCTAAAACTACCTGAATTTCTGCAAAATTATATTCTTAGTTTATAGATAACTACAAATATGATTCTACCAACCAATGGGATTTGGAGGAGCACAAGCTATCAGAGGTATAAGAAACCTAGTCATTTCTTGAATTATTAGTCAATGAAACTAGAATTTCAGCCAAATTGTGATGTTTAGAATATTAGTAATGCAAAAGAAATTTAAACATTAAAGAACACAAGTGACAAAGTTAGACTATAAGGATGCAAAAACAACAATTAGATAGCAAGTAAAAGTCCCAAGGAGTTAAAGAAATTGCTTTTAAAGACAGATAACTGCTTTAGGGGCTAGAACAAGATAAACCATTAACACCTAAATGACCCCCATTTAGAGACCTAAACTTCCCTATGAAGCTTTTCTTTGAATACTCCAGCCTATGTGGACATCTCCCTGCTCTGATCTAGTCTTCTAACATTTATTGCTCATTCCATTCCTTTAGAAATTTAATCATATGTACTTTTGTGCTCTATTTCTTGTAACTCTTTGCAATCTTTTGGGTAACCGTTATTTTAAAATTTTAAAGCCTCTCTCATTAGCTAATAATTTGAGAAGGAAAAAAAAGCCAGAATTAGAAGAATTAGAGGGAAAATTATCCTGGAAATAGAAGAAATGGGGAGGGGGGGCGGGGGGAATCCTGAATACTCAAAGAATTGGAAAACTGAATAGTTAAATGAAGTCCGGTTCTGTGCTTTCAGGAAAGTGGATGTCTAATTCAGGGTGAAAAATCAAAAAACTACAAAATAGAGCTGACCATTGGCTTAATGTTATAATGTTTATAAGTCAGTTACCAAGAGTTGATAGAAAAATAATTTTAGTTAATCAACAAGCATTTACTACTATGCTTGGCCCATATGTCAGACACTATTTCACTTTTTGTCTTTGTATCTATGTCTACAAAGACAAAAAGTGAAATAGTCCCTACCTTCAAGAACCATAGGTACTCTATTTTATATGGGTACATTTCTGCAAAAGTGAGATAAAATCCACATGTAATATTTTTAAAAATGAATTTCTGTCCCATCCACATATATTGTTCTAACTACTAATATAGTTGACTGGCTAGCCTGTGGGTGAGGAAGTATAAGAGAAGGAATAGTATGTACACATATAAGTATATTCAGGTAACTAGAAGACTGGAGGAAGCATTAGGAGTTATATTTATGGCTAACCAGTTTAGAATTGAACCAAGCTTAACAAATAATTAAAGAGCTGTGTACAATACTTTAAAAGTGGTAAATTTGGTCACAACATTATTAACAGAATGCAAATTAAAGTGGCAGAATTACTTAAATTCTTGCACATCACACTTTTTTTTTAGTACATTCCAATATCAGTGTGTTTATTCTCTCCCACAATGGTATATATTTTCTACTCATTCTCGGTGCTTTTTACAGTAAGTCCTCAATTACTATCTGTGGAACTGAATTTAAAATGATTCCTAAGCCTTTTTCTTTATTTTTCTATCTAGTCCCATCCTATTCTAACCAGTATTGCTTTATCTATGTACCATCTTGCACTTTTTCCTATAGAAGTTCATTCTGATTTAACTATGCCATTCCCCTCTATTGAATTAAGGATCTTTCCTCATTTTACTCCTGTTCTGTTTTTAACTGCTCCCCCACCTTTATTTGTTTTTAGTAAACAAAGAGCTTAAATTTTAAGGATTTGCAATTTCTGCAAATGACTGTCACAAAAGTTCACCTTTTGGTGACCAAAGAAATTTTAGATAAAGAGAAAGACTAGCAAAGATAGAAATAAGTTAATGAAGTAACAAAGCAGAGAAGAAAGAAGAGTAAAGAAGGGAATAAAGAAAATAGATGCCTAAAAAAGTTGAGTAAGCTAAAATAAATTAAGATCTTTCCCTAACTCCTAAATGACATTTAATTGCTAAATCTGAGAATGCAAATACCAAGACAGATGGTTAGGCTTTCATAAATAAGAATTCTTACCTGTTGAGTTTCTGCATCTCAGTGAATGAAATGGAACAGAAGGTGTTGTTCATCCTCTTTAGCAGATGGACTGGTAGCAGAACCAATGTATGTCCAGAAGAGACACTCCTTAACCTATTCTGGAATTCTATCACTTACTTAATAAAGTGTTCAAGGGCTAAGTCTAATGATTTTAAATATGCAAAAAGACCCAGCCAAGCCACCAAATCACAAGGAATTGTCAATATGCAACTTTCCAATGACAGACTAGAAATACATCAAATCCCATGGCAGGATAACCTCTCTTGTAAGGTACCTCTAAATTAGTAATATTGGAGTAGAATTAAAAGGTTATCTTCCTTCTCTGGGTCATCAAAATATGCAAAAGCATACTAACACAAATGCCTTGTCTCTACCTAACCATTACAAATTTTCAAAGTGATGTGTGAACAAGCATGATAGCTGAGACTATATGCTCAAAGTCTAATTCACATTTATGCATAAAATAAGATTTCATGGAATTCAATTTTTAAAAGCAAGTTATCAAGAATATACAAAGAGAGGGGCAGCTAGGTGGCACAATGGATAAAACACCCAGACTTGAAGTCAGGAGGATCTGAGTTCAAATCTGGTCTTAGACATATAACACTTCCTAGCTGTGTGACCCTGGGCAAATCACTTAACTCCAATTGCCTCAGCAAAAACATATAGATATAGATACAAAGAAAATTATTTTTAAATGGAAAATTGAATATTGGTTATGCTTGGAATCTATCCTTAATGGCTCTAGAACCATAAGCACTGAAGGTATGTACTTAATTGTATACTTAGTTTTTCATGCCATATATTTTCTCTTAATTTCTACCGTATAAGTAATCTCACAAAAGGATATTTTTTATAAATAGCCCTAATACTTAGGAAGACATCTAAAATGGCTCCTATAGAATGAAAGGATTTCTAAATGTAGGATAATTATTGTTATAGTTTAAGAGATTATTTTCCCTAAACAATCACCCAAGAATTATTAAATATATATCATACATTCAAGAGATAAGAAAGAAAAAGAAAACACAAAGATTTTTTATATTGACAACTCAGCTGAATTATTAGCTGTCAGACAGCTGACAGAAAAAAAATAGCTATCAAATTATGGATAGAAATAACACTTTCCTACAGAAGCAAAACAAATAGGATCTAGATCTGTTCTGTTCAAATTCAAGTATATGAGGCACAGTTCTGGTTCTATCTGTATAAATTCCTTCTTAATTTAACAATATAGTGGCCAAATCCCTACAGTCTTAAAAGTCTATGTATGAATGGTCTTTGTGTTAATTTTTTCAACTAAGTACTAGAAAACTTAGTTCAAGCATATAGTAACTACTATTTTATTTCTAAATTTTGCTTGTAGATTAAGATAATTATGATCATAAAAATCTGTGTAAAATTAGATCATTTTCTACAGATTAAAATTTTGAGACTAATTTTTGCTAAATGTAGGGCTGAGCTAGTTCCCTTATAGGCCAAAATTCTTAATTTGTAGTTCATCTAGATATTCTAAGCACAAAACCTATATTTTGCATTATCAGAAATGGGAAAGGCTAGTTTATGTGGTAGGGCATATTTCTACCATACAAGAAGGGGGGGAGAGGCACGTTATTTTCTGGGGAAGATAAAAGTATACTTAAATTAATTTTTCAAAGTTTCACATGTTTATCTAAAAAAGAAGAGAAAATATTCTTCTTCACTACAGCAAGGAATACCAAACTAAAATTACTTTATTGTCTGAACTGATGCTCTACATCTACTAAATATACTAGAAAGCTTATACCTTTAGAAAGAAATTATTTTTGTACAAATGATGAAGTTAAAGAAGCTGAACATTAAAAGCTATAAAAGATAAAATAACTTAAAAAATTAAAACTGGAGCTTTAATTGTGTGAAAGAAAACCTAGTCTATAAAGGCTTCTCTCTAAAACTAGGAGGGAAGATAACAAGGATAAAAGGTAAGTATGATGAAGACTATACGCTTAACGAATATGTTTTAAATACATAAACTCTGAGCTTGATTCCATGAGTACACATTCTAACAATATAAGCATATTTATTTTTATAGTGTATAATTGTAACAATTATTAAACTTATCCAAAAACCTTACTGAATATATAAAAATGGATAAAGATCACAAAGTTAATTAAAGCCGACTACATAAAATACTACATATCATAATCCAGACATTATGTTCTAAAACATGCTTGTCAAAATGATGCAAGAAAATATCTCTTAATGAAATTTCTACTCCTTCCAAATACATTAAGAACAGATACTATTGACAGTTTTTTAAAATATTATTTTCAATGTTTAATGAGTATAATTTAAGAATTTGTTAAGCTAATAAATTTGGCAGCTCACTGGCAAGGCTGTCTTTAAAATAGTAAATGAACTTCTAATATAATTTTTCAAGATAGGCTTTGGTAATACATGATGATGTCATGGCATTTTTAGTATTTGCCTATTTTTCAATGATGCCTACTTCACTGAAAAACTTCCACAATTCCACAAGCTTGATCGATCATCTTCTTGGTTAGAAATTAAAGAGGGACAGAAAAAAAACTATAAATTTTAAAAATTCTAGTTCAATTGAACAACCAATCCACACATATAAAAATCCAGAGAAAGAATTACCTAACTTGTTGAAATCAGCTCAACTTAAAATATTCAAAGTGAGCCATTGGCAAAATACTAAAACATATACTTTTAAAAATATACAATCTTTATTTTCATTTATGGATTTTATATTTGAGATATTTCATCAGTAACTTTCTATTTCATTAAATTAACTCTTTAGGATGAATCCTAAGCATAAATAAACTACTCCTATTCTCTAAGTTAGACAAGTAAGGGATATTAATTCTTTTGAGCTATTGGGGAGCTTTTAAAAACAAAGAAATAATCTAGGAAAAATTAGAAAAATTAGAAAATTAACATTTCCCTAAAGCCTAATCTATAATTTATAATCTAAAACCTAATTTACAACTAACTTGGAGTCTATGATTCTTATAGTAGTTGTAAACACCAACAGAAGGATAAATTAGGTCTAAAGCCAGGGATTCTAATCCTTTCTCTGAGGCTGAATACCAGATAAACCTAAGAAATATTTTGGAAATGTAATAATTTAATTGGTTTGAATAAATATTAATGCTTCACAAATTATGACTTGTTTCCTTCTAATGTATATCTATTTTTTTCTCTCTCCTTTTAAAACTTTCCTTGGCTTACTTTTGCAGGTTTCAAGTACTTAGGAGCCTTTATTTTATTTATCAGGAAAGTAGCTTATTTAAGATGGATCTTTGAGTCTGAATAACATGTCTGTGAGAATCCCTTTTATGCTTCATAAATCTAGCCTTGCACTGGCTTGAAATTTATCTTTTCCCAAGTAAGTGAAAAGATAGATACTTCTTTAAAAAAAAAATAAAGACTGCAAACATTTTTTTTTTTAAAAAGACGCTTTAATAATGCTACATTTCAAAGTAACATTTAACATTTCATTGATTAGATTGCAAACAAAACAGGATATATTTTGGTCTAGTATGCTGTATTAAATACATCAATACAAATGAAGCAGCACTGTAAATCAGAAAGCATTTTAAATTTGAAACACCACTACAAATGCAATGTAATTAAAATATACCTTAACAGAAGCACACAAGAAGAAAAAGATATCACATAATAGATACTACATTATTCAGCAAGTTAAAAAAAAAAAAAAAAAGAAAGAAAAAAGAATAAGAAAGAAGAGGTATGGACAAAGAGTAGGGAATGGGTAACTATTCAAATGCTAAGAACAAAATAAATTCTATTCCAAAATGCTGTTAAGTGAAATAGAAAGTGCCCTATCTTTCTCTTATAAAGGATCACAGTCAGATTCTTTGCCATCCTAAATTTTAAAATTTGATTTAGAAATGTTAATGTAATAAAACATATATACTTCACCTTAATTTTTAAGTTAATTTTCAAGAAAAAAAAAAACCTAACTTATTCGTCTTAAAATACTGAAGAAATTGGGACAAAATGTTACATTTTCTTCAAAAAGGATGTGATAAAAGTGAAAAAGAGTCCTCAACTTACAACCAAAAGGCTGAAATTTAAATCTCAACCTGGTATTGATTCTGTATAACCTTAGGGAAGTTACTTAACTTCTTAGCCTCAGTTTTTTCATTGGTAAAATTAGGATAATAATTGACTACCTCACAGGGCTGTGAGAAACCTAATATATGTATAAAGACCTTTGAAAACGTGAAATATCATATAAAATATAGGCAGCTATAAATACTGAAGATTGTACTGATGCAAAATATTTATTAGATTAAATATCTGCATTTGGGCCACAGATAAGTTTATATCTGGACACATTCAAACCATTCAACAACTTCCTTGGTTCTCTTTTTTCATTAGTTTTAAAGAACACCTTTATTAACTGCATTTGTGAACTGGTACATTGTTAGTTACTGTTCCTATAAGCTCATGCCACACCAATTCTATTAAATATGTTAGAACATAGTAAAAAATAACACAAAACTTGAAAGCAAATTGGAAAACATTTCTTTTATGTAAATAATAATTAATGATAATATAATTGGACTTTATAAAAAAATTATACTAATTTGAAGTTGGTCTCATTGGTTTAAATGTGATTACTAAAATGAAAAAAGGTGCTGCTTTGAGACTTAGAAATTTCTTTCATGTTCCATGTGATGCAACTATCATAGCAAATTGAAAAAAAAGCATTTGATCAGTATTCTGAGGAACTGGATTCTAATCTCAGCTCTCACAAACTAGTTTGTGATCTCTCTCATGAGGCCTGTTTGTTATTCATTTATAAACAGCAGGTTTGAATGAAAATCTCTCAAGATTATTCTAAGTAAAATATTTTTTGATCATGACTGTAATCTAGAGAAGTCACTTAACAATATTCACATTACTAACAATTTCTTCATAGTAAAATGGGAATTATACTGCCTTTATTACAGGTATATTATGAAGATGAGTATACTTGTAAAAGTAGGCTGATCTACAAGTTTTATTTCAAGTTAATGTGGTAATTTACTCTTTTATTCATAAAATCATAGACCCACAGCTAGAAAAGATCTCAGAAATCATCTAATCCAACCCCTTATTTATTTATTTATTTATTTATTTAAGCTGAGGCAATTGGGGTTAAGTGACTTGCCTAGGGTCAAATTTGAACTCAGGTCTTCCTGACTTCAGGGCTGGTACTCTATCCACTGCACCATCCAGCTGCCCCTCAACCCCTTAATTTTGTAAAAAAAACTAAGGCCCAAAAGGTTATAACTTAAACAAAGTCACATAAGTAGTATCAATAATGTGACCTCTGCTCTTCAGCAATCACTTCTTTGATATCTTCCATCAAAATCTCTCCATTAAGATGGCTCCACCTGGATATTCTGCTCAAAATAATTTAGTCTACTCAATTCTAAACTGATACCTCCCCCTCAAATATACCTCTCTCATATCTATTAATTCATTAAGTGCTTAATATGTAACAAACACTGGTGTATAAAGGGTCACAAAAAGACAAAAAAGTCTTTGTCCTCAAGGAGTTCATATCCTGTTGTTTATGAATAGGGCAACCATTTTCCCAGCTTCCAAGAATAAAATATTGGAGTTATTCCTCATTCACACTCTAGATCCAAAAATCTTACCAAGTTTTGCCATCTTTTCCCTTAAATGGGCAATGTTTTAGATTTATCCTGTTCTTCATTGTCACCTTTCCCACATTTTCTCACATCTGCATTATGAGTATCAACTCATTTCCCTACCTCTAGTCTTTCCATTCTCCAATTGGTCCTGTCAAGACTCATCTTCCTAAAAACATTTTTTATGATGTTGCTCTTCCTGTAACAAATTTACCATAGTTACTTACTATATCAAATCAAAACTCTTTGGCCAGGATAAGGCTCTTCATGATTTAAACTCACTTTCTAAATACCTCCATCTTCTCATTTCTTGATCATAATAACATCCCCTAGTAATACTCAATACTATGACTGTTAAACTTATCACACTATCAGGAACAGAGTAAGATCCAAATAAATGCTTGTTGATTGATTTTTTCCTTTCTAAGAATATACTTTCTGCTCTCTTCCACCTTCTAAATCGCATCTGCTCTTCTTAGGTGTTTTTTCAAGAATTTTCATTGATTACTCTGGCTCACACTTATCTTCTCTAAACTCCTACTGCACTTATTATCATGGGTGGTATGTGCATTCTCCTTTTCATGTATGTCCCAGTGCTTAGCACTGTTCCTGGCATATAATAGATGTTTGATAAATCTCTATTGAATGGAATTGTTAGTTTTGTCTTCCAAAATCAGACTTTAAGTTTCTTGAGAGCAAGAAACACATTTAATATTTCTATCCTCCACAGTACCTAAAGTAATGCCATTCATACAATTTGATTACCACACAGTAGCTCAGAATGTCATGACTGATTTAAAAAGGAAAAACCTTTCATAAAATTGCAATGTAATCACAGTCAAGAGTTACTTATTCTTTTCAAGGGTAAAAGAGCTAATTAGCAGTTAGGGTCTAAATAGCAAACAAGGTCAATGAAGTAATCTAGTTGCTGGTACAGCAATGAAGTGGCTAAGTCTTGTTTAAATACTTAAAAAAAAAAACTACAAGGAAAAACATGATTCAGGATTAAGAAATGGAAAACTTGTAAATTATTCAAAAGTCCTAAGTATGTATAACATATAAATTTTCTTCAAGAAGAAATTTGGAAGACACTAGACATGAAAATCACTGAACATCGCAAAAAAAGGGATGCATCAGTAAGTTAAAGCAAAGGTAAATAATAACAGTCAATTAGAAAAAAATAAAGATGGGAAGTTTAAACTTTGTACAATTATAGCAACTTTAGCATGACCTATTTAAATAAACTGTTAACTATGAGAAATGGGAAACATAAAAGTCATTGATTCTATATGTATTAACAATTTTAAAGATGTGTAAATTTCTCAATTAGGAGGTTGAAATTTCTCAATTATGCAGGAAACTGCTCCAACCAGGTAAAGTTGAACTCTTTGGCAAAAGAAAGGAGGTCAAGGGCAACTCCAATTTAGACTAAAAGGTCATCTTCAATATGCCTTTTAAGCAGTAAAAAAGAAAACAAGTCTGCAACTTGGTATGAGATCCAACTAAACTTGATCACCCTAAGAATATTAATACCAAAACTGAAAGGACAACAATGGACACAAGATAGAAAAAACAATTGCAAGCATTTCTCTAGAGTTCTATGCTCATTAATAGCAGTAAAACAGACACATCTGGAATCTTAACTTTAAGTACTTACTGTATAAGCTCTTTAAGAGCAGGGACTGTTTCAACTTGGTCCTTGTTAAATCCTTAGGATTTAACACAGTGCCCACCACATACTATAGAGAAAGAGCTTAATGTTTAATTAAATCACTACATAAGAAAGGGAAAATAACAGTTAAGAAAGTAAACTCAAGATGAGTAAGTTGAAACTGAACAAATATGCATGGAAGAAATCTGAGCTAGAAACTAGATAATTTCAAATACATCCAAGGGGCAATACCAAAAGACTATAATATGATAACATTAAAAAGGCATGTATGATCAATGACCCATATGCTCACCTTTCTCTATAACATCATTACAAAAATGATCTAAACATGCATCAAGATTATCCATGGAAAATATGAGAAAGAATAGACATTTCACAATGTCTATTCACAACTGCCTATAAGAGATCACATTTTTACATCCATCTATAGACATAAGATCCCATTGTGATAATTTGTTTAGTACAAAAAAAAAAGAAAGAAAATGAAATAAAAAGCACATGATTGAGTAGAACAAAGCTTCTTTTCCCAATGTTAAGATCATAAAAGATTTCTTGATAGAGATAACCACAGAGATAACTTTATTTAATAGATGATCCTTTAACCATCAATATTAAACAGGGAAGCACAAGCTCACCAAATACGTTCACTGATATTACAGATGTCTTGATGATGTATGATGATCTATACTGATGTATAGATCTTCCAAATGGAAGATGTTAAGAGTCTTCAGATAGTCCACTTTGCAGTTGAGATGCATCAAAGCCCCACAACACTACAGACCTCCTCAACCCATTCATAGCCATTTAAAAACAACAACAAATCATATTTCCTTAAAAAATAAAACAAAACAAAAACAAACCACGGTACAAATACACTAAGGCTCCTAAATCCAGGGTAACAAAGATTCTAAAGTTTCTGTTCCTTTTTTATTAATTGGTATATGCAAAATATTTTAATTTCCTTTATAAAACTAAACAGTTTTATTTCAGTGTATTAATTGTCAAACCATCTGTACAGATTAAAAATGTTACAATCATATTCAAACTCAGTTGTGAAACATTAGGGAAGTACATAACAAATTCTATCATTTCCTCATTACTTTAATGCAATGATGAATGAAAACACAATTATAAAAAATTATTTTTAAAAAGGAAAGATGGATTTTATGTATATCTCTACTACACAGTCACCTTTTTTAAGGTGTCCATTAAGGAAAAAAAAGTTTCTGTATGGTAAAATTTTTACATATATTAGGTTAGGATCAAAAACAGCCACAATAATTACCTCAGTAACACTACTAACATAAAGAACTAATAATATAAACAATACTAATATAATACTAATGCATGACCTCAGGAACCAATGGCCACAGAAGTCAAAATGTATTTCTAATCTAAATCCAATAAAATTTCAGATTAGTTCTAAAGTAGACTCTCTCCTGTAAAAGGGATAATCAAGAGTATTTTGTGATCAAGGTATTTATACTTCTAGAATGAAATGCTTAACAAATGTGAAGCTACAGCCACAAAGGATTCTAAAAACACATTAATTTAAATGCTATTCTTGGAATTTAATTAAATGAAAATACTGTTTATCTAATATTTTCTGGATGCCTCAGAATAACACAAAAATCATAGCAGCAGTATTCTCTAATAATATTTTTACTGATGTCTAATGGATCATCATGGTGTCTCTTCAAAACACAAAAATACCACCCCCAATATTTTGTAAAATCAAATTTAAACAAGCCTATTTATTAATCATTTTAAACAGAAATCTCCTCGATTACAATAGTGTTCAAAAATCTCAATTCAGAGAGTAAAAGCAGTGACTGGATAAGATATACTTTAAGGAACTAGGGCACTCATTAGATCATAACTACAATAACAATTATAAAAAGCAAATGTTAGGCTAGGTATCAGTGGATATCAGAAATAGGTTAATAAAAAAAAAGTACCAAAGCTTAAAAACAAATTTTAACTGAATGGAATCACATCCCAAATATCATTTTCAGCCCTCTGTTCACTTTTGTAATGATGTGGGGTTGAGTATCCTACAAACTTTAGTAGTGGTAGTGGTAGTAGTAGCAGTAAGACAATTAGTCCAAGTACAGACTGAAAATGTATTACTCAACAAACTAAACATTTCCATTTTCTTACTCTGAAATTATGGCTTTCTCTTTGTTCCACACATAATAGTCCCTTTCCCATCTCTGTGATTTTGAATTGGCAACCCCCTCCCCCATTTCTGAAATGCACTCCCTCTTCACTGTAGCCTCAAACAATACCTTTCTTCCCTTCATGATGCAGCTCAAGCACCATCTTCTCCATGAAGCATCTGATAATGCAGATCTGTTAGATCTCCCTCTCAAATTACTTTTTATTTAACTACTTTGCATTTATTTTGTTTATGCTTTATATGTATGTCTTTCCCATTAAATGTAAACTTCTTTTAAGTAGATTTGTCAGTCAACAATTACTTATTAAGTTCCTGCTAAATGCTAGAGATAGAAAAATAGTGAAAGAAAATCCTGACTCTCAAGTCTAATGGGGCAGATAACATGTATACATAACTATGTACAACTATACAACAACTATGTATAAACACGGTAAATTGAAGGTAATCAAGAGAAAAAAGGGACTGGATTTAAAGGGGATCAGGAAAGTTTTCTTATAGAAGACAGGATTTTAACTGGTATTTATTTGAGTGAATGCCAAAAGAAGAGAGAAGGAGGAAGAGAATTCCAGGCATGAAGAGAGCTAATGAAAATGTTTGGAATCAGGAAATGCAATTTGAACACTAAAGAGGTATCACTAGTTCAAGGAATACTGAAAGTGAAATAGGAACAGTGTAAGAAGACTAAAAAGATAGAAGGGAGGCGTTGTGAAAGGCTTTGAACGTAAAAGAAAAGATTTTCTTCTGGAGGTGATAAATAAATATTGAAGTTTATTGGATACAGGTGTAACATGATCAGACCTGTACTTTAAGAAGATTAATCTGGGGTCACTAGATGGGCAGTTGATAGAGCACCAACCCTGAAGTCAGGAGGACCTGAGCTCAAATCTGGTCTCAGACACTTAACACTTCTTAGCTGTGTGATTCTGGGCAAGTCACTTAATCCCAACTGCCTCAGGAAGAAAAAAAAAAAAAGATTAATTTGACAACTGAGTGAAAGATGGACTTGATTGGAGGTAGACGAGATATGGAAATTTAAAAAAAAAAAAAAAAAAAAGGCTGCTAAAAATAAGGCATTTAGTATCAAGGACCTACACCAGAATGATGGCAGTCTCCGAATAGAGAAGGGTGTATACAAGAGATGTTATAAAGGTAGATACAATAAAATTTGGTAACACATTTGGATACGGGGAGGATGAGAAGAGTGAGAAGTGCAGGAATGACACTTACTGTAGGAATCTGAATGACTGAGAAAATGGTGGCACTTTCAACAGTAATACAGAAGTTAAGAAAAGGGGAGGTTTTGAAGGAAAAGATAACGAATTTAATTTTGGACATGTTGAGTTTAAGATAACTATAGAATATCCGGGTCAAAAGGTGTAATAGGCAGTTGGAGATGCAACACCAGGGTGCAGCAGAGAGATTAGGGCTAGATAAGGAACTATGAGAATCATTAGCATAGAAATGTTAATGAACCCAAGAAATTTAATGAGATCACCAAGTAAAATCACACAGAAAGGGAAGAGTAGAGAGGCTTGGAGAGAATGATCTGGGTGAAAGTCTAGCAAAGGGCTCAAGACAAAGTGTCAAACAGAAGAAAACCAGGAGTGAGTAGAGCCATGAAAAATCTAAAAAGAAGAAAATGCCAAGAAAACGAAGGTGACTGACAGTGTCAAAGGTAGAAAAGAGGTCAAGAAGGACAGGACTGAGAAAAGGTTATTACATTAATCAATTAAGAGATTATTAGGGGGCAGCTAGATGGTACAGTGGATAGAGCATCAGCTCTGAAGTCAGGAGGAGGAGGACCTGAGTTCAAATCTGATCTCAGACACTTAATACTTTCTACCTGTGTGACCCTGGGCAAGTCATTTAACCCCCTATCCCCTCCAAAAAAACTCATTCGTAATTTTGCAGAAAGCAGTTTCAGTTGAAAGATGAAAGTGGAAGGCAGAATTAAGAATAGTGAGAGGAAAGGAAGTAGAGGAATCAATTCTCAAGGAATTTAGGGAAAAGGGAAGAGAATTATGAGACAACAGTTAGTAGGGAGGAAGGGAACAAATGAGATTTTTTTTTTTTTTTTTTTTGAGGATAAGGAGTGGGGAATGGGGATGTAGCCCGGGAGAGCCTGGAGATAAGTGAGAATAGGGATGAGAGAAGGGGTAATCCACTGGGGAAGACAGGATAAAATGAGATCCCTTGTGTATTTAAGGTATTTACTTTAGCAAAAGGGCTACCTTTCCATGTGAAAAATGGATAAAAGTGAAAAAAAGTAGAAGGCATCTAGGAAATATAAGATTAGGAAGAGGGGGGGAAAAGGAAGTTTTCAGTGAATAGCTTCAATTTTTTCAGTAAAATCAACTGAGAGGGGAGGGGTAAGGGAGATTATAGAGTTTTGATATAAGACAAAAGGTTTGGAAAAGCTGTTGTGGTGAGTGAAATATTGAGTTCATTAAGAAGGTGTAAAAGGATTGCCATGATGTCAAGAGGGTCCAGCTAGATTATGTAACTAAATGTCACCTAAGGTAATATTTTTGTATCCCTTATATCTAACATAGAACCCAGCATGTAAATGTAAAAGCTTGTTGATTGATAACAATACAGTATTAGCTAACATATATACAGTACTATATATATATATGTGTGTGTGTATATATATTTATATATATGTATGTGTGTGTATATATGTGTATGTATATGTATATTACCTCATTTTATCCTCACAGCCCTGGGAAATGGGGATAGTCAAGAGAATAAGCATTTATCTAGTACCACCATATCTTGTGCACTGTGCTAAGTGCTTTAAAAATATTTCATTTGATCCTCATACAACCTTTCAAGGTAGGTGCTGTTATTACCACCTATTTTATAGTTGAAGAAATGAAGCAGAGGGACTTGGGCTCACACAGCCAGTGTCTAAGGCTACATTTGCACTCAGGTCTTCCTAATTTCACTTTGCTACCTCACTACCTCTAATAGATGCTATTATTCTTACTTCACAGAAGAGACGGAGAGACCTCAAAGAGGTTCACTGACTTGCACAAGGTCACCTGGCTGGTAAGTATTTCTCCAGGCAGGTCTTGCTAACCCCAACCCATTGTCCTAGAGGCTTAGTTAAACAATGTTTGAGTTTTTTTTTTAAAAATTACTTCCCCAGTGAAAAGATGTCTGAAGGCAAGAACAGGGATTTTCATTTTTTTATATGACTTTGGTATCATGATCTACACAAATTGATATTCAACAATATTAGCGGATTTTGTTACCTCTAGCTATATCACTTGGGCTTCTTAGTAATTTGTTCTTCAATGAAAACTGTTATTTTAAGATACCTCAATAATTTTTTTGGATTATTTAATATTCCAGCAGTATCATTATTCAGAGCAGCAGAAAGAAAAAACGTGTTTTTTTTTTTGTTTGTTTGTTTTTTTGGTTTGGTCTTCTGTTGAATTTGCCTGACTAGATTAATCTCCTTTCATTTTTAACATTATGACTTCTTTGAAAACCAGTCTCAAGTGACAAGAGATGGAAGAGGAAGGTTGCTCACATGTTTTATTTGATATGTTTGGATACCACCCTTCCAATTCAGAAGAAAGAGGATTAACAAGAGTGTCATTTTCTCTTTCTCAGACTCTGAAAAACTGCATTGCCTCCATCTCCAAAATTTTCTGTGACTCTCCTAAATTCTGCAATCTGGCCCTTAATTTTATCACTCAATTTAAACTACTCTCTCCAAAACTGCAAATGATCTCTAAATTACCAATCTATGCCTTTTTCTCAATCCTCATCCTTCTTGACCATGAAATAGACATTTGAGATTTTAATCACCTCTGCTCCTGGATTCTTCCATCTGGGTTTTAATGAAATTGCTCTCCTGTTTTTACACTGGATTTCTCTGCTCTTTTTCAGTCTCCTTTGCTGGATTATCATCCATGCATCTCAAGTGTGGATGTTCCCTCAAGGTTTTGCCCTAAATTACCTTTTCTCTCTATACTTTCACTTTAGGATCTCATTAGAATGGTTCAATCACCATATCTCAATGTAGATGGTTCCTAGATCTACCTATATTATATTGAGCTTTAGTATCTCTAGTCTCTTACCCTGAGCACTATTATTACAACAGCAACTACTCATTGACCATTACAAATAGAACCCCTTGCAGTCACCTCAAACTCAACATGTCCAAAACAGGACACGTCATCTTTCCCTTCTACACCTTCCCTTCTTCTCAACTTCCCTATGTTTCCACAGCTGTAGAGTAGCACTAATATCTTTCCTATCACCCAAGGTAACAAGCTCAATGTCATCCTCAACTCTTTACTCTCCCTCTCTCCACACAATCCAATCATTTTTCTTTTTTAATTTCTACAAAATCTCTTGCATATATCCCTTTTTCTCCACTCATTTGTTCAGACTTATTTCACCACTTGCCTGGAATACTAAAATAGCCTCCTAATTGGTTCCCTATTCCACGTAACTGCCACAATTGACTTGTCCCTGGCTCAGGTCTGAAACATGTCACTCCCTCTTCACCTAGTTAAAATCCAATGCCTCCCTACTACTATCTCTTAAAATAAATAATAATAACAGTAATAATAAACTCTTTTAATACTTAAATATTTTAAAAACCTGGACCTCTAAGTTTTAAAAGATTTTTAATCTTCAAAAGTTGAAAAATATTTTTTACTGATTTCTTTGAACTGATAGTTCATATTCAACAACTCTTTCTTCTTTCATTTCTTTTCATCTTCAGAAGACCATTCAAAGCCATTACCTCTACCACATAGTTCCAGTAGTTTTTCCAACCTGAATTTGGGCTTCTTGAGCAACTTGATTTTTTGAGCAAATATATCATAGAGAGAGTAAACATTGTCAAGTGTTTAAACTGTCTTTTCCAAATGCTGTCTAGAATTTATTGACTTCTTTCAACTGGTTTGCTTGCACCTCTGGGTATGTCATGATTTTCATCATTTCTTGTGAATCTGAAAGACTGCTGTTCCTAGGTATGAGAGGATCTTGCTATACTTATTATGGATTTTGCTATACTTCTTGGTAAAAATCCACACAAAAGAGGCAGTGAAGGTAGCCTTTGGCAGTTTTGCCATCGATATGAGCTTAAATCATGGTTAACCATTTTTTAAAATCATATCTTGTCCAAGGTTAGGTCCATTCCATGGAAATTAGTCAAATAGTTTGACTAGTCAAATATTTTTACCCTGCACATCTTTAGTAAACAGTTTGACCTGACTGCTAATTTCTATGATCCCCAAAAGCCTTTTCAATGCATTTAGCATAGTGACTGAAATAAATGGGTACTTAATAAGTGCTTGTTTGGGAAAATGATTTGACTGTCCTTATACCTGTAATGCATATACTTCATCCTTTTTCCAGTTTCCTTAAAGACAGTTCAAGTACCACCTTTTGCATAAGACCTGGCCTGACTCCCTCAGCTGCTAACTCCATTCTTTTCAAGGTTAATTTTTGTGTTTTTCTGTACTTAAACATGAATATGCTGTTGCCCCTCCCCACCATCTCCATTTTTTAGAATATGAGCTATTTAAAAGCAAGAATTATCTTTCTCTTTCGTCTTTACGTCCCCAACAACTATCACAGTGCCTGACAGAATGAGTATTTAATAAATGTTAGATGACTGAGAATTAACTATCATAATACATCCTAAATGTTAATTTATTTATACTTATGTTAAATATTTCAAGCATTTGTGATTTCATGTATGTCTCTACCAAAATAGGTAGAAACAATTGTTCTATATAAGCAAAGCAAAACTCTTCTAAACAATGATCTTAAGAGTTACTGTCCCTCTTACTAGTCCTGGCATCTTCAAACCTGATGAGACAAGTTCTTGGACAAAAGACATATAAGCCATCATTAGGCCCAAATGCCTTTCCAGGTAAAAACTGCCCAAGTTTGAGTAACACATTTGGTATAGCCATTGAGAATCCAATTGAGTACCTATTTTATAGATAGCAATTATTAGGCACAAAATCTTCATGAAGGCACTTTAGAGCTGGAATAGGCCTTAAAGAGTGCAGAGTCCAAATTTCTTTTTTAAATAAAGGAGAAAATAACAAGTGCCAAATAAATTATCTGGCACAAGGGGGGAAAAAGACAATAAACTTATTCTTAAGGGACATTTCCCACTCTAAGCATTTTTAATTATGTTTTTTGAAAGTACCCAACCATTGCTCTATGTCATTCTTCATCCCATCTCCTTAACCCACTGTTATAGCTTTGCATAGCTTTGAGGATCCTAAATTCAGAAAAAACCCACAGCTGTCCCATAGGACTCTCTATGGATTGACTCTGGGGTTTGCCTTGCCCTTTATTAAGGGAGCCTCATCTTATTAAAAGAAGTCCTAATTCATCCAGTAAACCTCAGTAACTAAGCATCCCTCCAGAATAGAAGCGTGCTATCAGAGTAAGCCAAATGAAATCTATTGGGAAATTATAGGTTGAAGCAAGTTGCTTAGAACAAACACACTTGTGGTTTCCAGGATTATCTTAAGGATATCAGTTCCAGATGCCAAAAGAGCTCAATGCCATTGATTAGTCATTGAAAGCATATAGTTAGCTATATAAAAATCAAGAAGAATAAAACTAACCACAAAAAAGAATGAGAATTTCTAACAATATCAGATAAATAAGCTAGTACATGGTGATAAACAGTGTGCATAACCTTTAAAGGAGCTGGCTATATTGGACCCAGAAGTGAACACAAAAAAAGGTGACCTGATATTTTCAAATATTTGAAAAGTTGCCATATAGATAAAGGAAAAGAGTTATCCAATGTTATTCCAAAATAAATTCCAAAATAAAAAAACCCAGAGGTTAAATTAAATGAAACACATTTTGATTCAACATAAGACAGTTTATACTGAAAATACTTATGAAATAATCTGTAAGGACCTGGATTCCCTTTTATTGGAAATGTTTGCACATCATCTAGAAAGTCATCTGACAGAGAAACTAGAAAAGGGATCTGAACAAGGAAGTTTTGTGGTATTATCTCAACAATTCATTTTAACTTTAAAGTCTATGCTTCTTGTTGACTGTAGTGGTATAGCTTTTTCCTTTTCCCTAAAACTTTCAAATAAACATCAATATGCTGAAAACTATACAAGAACTAAACTAAGGAATTCTTTCTCTTTGAAACATATTTTAAGAAAATAACAAATTTAATCTTTCTTTGATAATTCAGAAGGCAGCAGTATTTTAATGTCACCATTATTATATTATTTTACAAAATGAAAAAAATATATAATTTTCTACTTTTTCATATTAAAAACAAAAACAAATAACCTGTAAAGTAATTCCATCCTAAACTTAATTACCTCCTTTACATTCTCAAGCAATCTTCAGAGTCAGACTAGGTTTATTTCACCAAACAATTATTAAGCATCTACTATGTGGAAGGTAGTAATGATAGATACAAACCCCCAAAAATATAGTCTCTACCCTCATAGAACTTATAACATATGGGGAAAAACAATACACCATAAGTAAATAAATGAATGAATTACGTGGATTGAATTGAAAAGGGAGACTACTAACAAAGAGTTCAAAGTGGGAATCAGGGAAGTTTTCACGTGAAGAAAAGTGGCACTAGAACTAAACTTGGGAAAAGGTAAAGAATCTGAAAGGCAAGGATGAGAAGCAAGTACATTCCAGTCATGGTGGACAGCTTATAAAAATGTCAAGGAACAGGAAAAGGAATGTCAATTTCATGGAAACTCTAATAACATGGTTTGCATGGAATGTAAAGTGAGCAAAGTGAAGTAATGTAAAATAACATTGGAAAAGCAAGTTGAACTAGGCTATAGAATTTGTATTCTTCCTCCCACCCCCTCAGAAGCCACAAGGAACCACTGAATGTTTCTGAGCAAAGGAATGATGTGATTAGACTGATACCTTGGAATGATTATTTTAGCAGCTTTGTGAAGGCAGACTAGAGAAGGAAGAAACTGGAAACAGGAAGACTAGTTTGGAAGTAATTAAAATAATCCATAAGAGAGATGATGAGGCCCTGAGGATAAAAAAAAAAGGGACAAATTCAAGATGTCATGGAGACAGAATCAATAAGAATTGGCAACTAATTAATTATGGGGGGGGGAATAGAAGCAGGGGTGACAACAAAAGGGAGAGGGAAAAAAAATCAACGATACCTTGATTTTTTACTCTTTATAGTGTCAAGTTATCATGTTTTTCAGCAAGTGGGGATTTGGGAGGAACCAATAATATGAGGACTCAATAGCTATCTGCTTTTATTAATCCTCTCACAATCTCATGCCATGGGGGACACTGTCCAGTTTTTAAACAAACTATTCTGACAGTGTTACCATACCACACATACAAACATATATGTACAAATATATGTAAAGTATTCCCTGGTTGTTTTTTTTTTTAATTCTATGTAATTAAATCTTTTAAAAGAGGATTGAAAAATGTCTTACATCTTTTAGAGATGCTCTAGTAGAAAGAACATTGTGTTAAGAGTCAGAGGACCTGGCTTGGAATTTTAACAGAGAAGTCACTTACGACCTCTCTAAATTACATTTTCCTCACTTGTAAAAGAAAAGGATTAAAGGGGCAGGAAGACCTGAGTTCAACTTCAGCCTTAGATACATGACACTTACCAGCTATGGGACCCAAGACAAGTCACTTAACCCCGATTGCCTCACCCAAAAAAGGGGGAGGAGGGAAGGACTGACCCTTAAAGGACTGACCCCCTTTTCAACTTCTAAATATATAAATAAATTCTATAATCTTAAATATCCAGAAACTTCCCAAATTTCTTTCTAATGCTTCTTTCACTCCCATCCTCATCAAGAATTCAGATCCACAAACTATAAACTAAAGAAATAGAATGTTTGAGCTCTCTGTTCTGTTGGAATTTCAAAAAAAACTATGTGAACATGGAAAAATATACATAAGGTCATTTAAAGAGAAAGAGTTCTAGAGTAACAAACATACTTAGTAGCAAAAGTTAGGCTTCTGCAAATCTGTTCACACCATGAGACAGGGTTCCCCCTAAACCCATTTCAACCTATATTCTGCCCCTCTCTTTTCAAGACTGAGCTCAGCTATCACCTCCCCCAAGAATACTCTAAGGATTTCAATCACACCTACCTTCAGTTAAAAATGAGTCCCATCCTCCTGAAGTTTGGGCCACTATTATTTAACCCCTCAAGGTTATAGATTTAATATAATAATTATTACTTAACAACATAATAATATTTTTTTTTTTTTTTTCTCTTTCTTTTTTTTTTTTTATTTTTTTTTTTTTATTTTTTTTTTTTAATTTATTTAATAGCCTTTTATTTACAGGATATATACATGGGTAACTTTACAGCATTAACAATTGCCAAACCTCTTGTTCCAATTTTTCACCTCTTACCCCCCCACCCCCTCCCCTAAATGGCAGGATGACCAGTAGATGTTAAATATATTAAAATATAACTTAGATACATAATAAGTATACATGACCAAAACATTATTTTGCTGTACAAAAAGAATCAGACTCTGAATTATTGTACAATTAGCTTGTGAAGGAAATCAAAAATGCAGGTGTGCATAAATATAGGGATTGGGAATTCAATGTAATGGTTTTTAGTCATCCCCCAGAGTTCTTTTTCTGGGTATAGCTGGTTCAGTTCATTACTGCTCCATTAGAAATGATTTGGTTGATCTTGTTGCTGAGGATGGCCTGATCCATCAGAACTGGTCATCATCTAGTATTGTTGTTGAAGTATATAATGATCTCCTGGTCCTGCTCATTTCACTCAGCATCAGTTCGTGTAAGTCTCTCCAGGCCTTTCTGAAATCATCCTGTTGGTCATTTCTTACAGAACAGTAATATTCCATAATTTTCATATACCACAATTTATTCAGCCATTCTCCAACTGATGGACATCCATTCAGTTTCCAGTTTCTAGCCACTACAAAAAGGGCTGCCACAAACATTCGTGCACATACAGGTCCCTTTCCCTTCTTTATAATCTCTTTGGGAACAACATAATAATATAATAAAATTTCACATCTATAGGTTTAATGATTTTCTAACTTTTACCATAATTATTTTTGTAAAATGTTCAACATTTCTCTCCCCCAACTAGACTGTAAACTCCTTGATGGCAAGGAAGCAAGTATATTCCTTCTTTTTGGCCCCTGTGATTTATACAGAATTGGTACTTGATATTTTTGAAACACTTATTATTGCATAAGTTCTTCATGATTTATCAAAATATTACAATCCAGTTTGTAATCTGTCAACTGAAAACATCCCTGACAGAACTTGTACTCATGGCATTTGCAGTAGTATAATGGGGAGATAAAAACAAATGCAAATAACTCAAAAAGCTATAATACATTCAAAATAAGAAGCAAACCTACACTTAAGTTAGAAGATGATGTGCTAAGAAAGTGATTGATGACTAGCTTTCCCTTTTGCATCATTCTAACTAGTGCCAAAATGCTTCATATTACACAAAGCATTTTTTTATTTATTCCCTTCAATAAATGTCTTTCCAAGCAAAAAATGTTTCATGTAGTTATATAATAAATTATAATTGTTAAATTAAGTCTATAACTCTGGTCAAATAAAATGGCTCAAGCTTCAGGAGGATGGCACTCATTTGTAGCTAGGGGTAGGTGTGATTGAAATTCATAGAGGATTTGTGGAGGAGATGATAACTGTGCTTGGCCTCCAAGCGAAAGAAGCCTAACTTTTGCTACTGAGTTTGTTTGTTGCTATAGAGTTCTTTCTCTTTATATGACCTTATGTATACTTTTTCACATTTACATATTTTATTATTGACATCAAAATTACTACTTTATTACAGAAAAAAGTTCAGAAATCTGGGGGAGGACCGAAAGGAAAAGACCATATATGATGGGGTAAATAATAGCAATATATGACTAACTGCAGCTACTTCTTAAAATTCTCCGTTTTTCCACTTCAGCTGGCATTCTGATCACTTCATAACTAAAGAACATGTCATTATTAAATAATACTAAGTACCTACTTGTACATAAAAACCCATGTCTCTATCCAACAGGGTTATTTTAGTTTAAGAGTGACAATGGATTAGCCATCTTTATTTACATTGCTGATTTACCTATGTATGATCTGGTTTATTTAATTCAGTTTTATTAGGTGGATTCTTTCATCAGAAATATAATCCAGTGAAGATCTAACTGTTTTTCTGGAGTTGCAAACTCTCAATTATCTATAATAATAGAAGACTGCAGCATTGTTGTAATAAAAGAAATTCAAAGTCTTCTTTTTTCCATTCACTTCAACCTCATCTCCAACTAACCTCTTTAGAACTGCTGCTATTAACAAATTGCCAAAAGGATACTTAGCTGCTAATGAACAACATAACAAACTTGACATATGAAAAAAAAAAAATTAAGAGCCTAGATAATCTTGAAAACGAATAAATAGTTCCTAATATTCATGGTTGTAGGTTGTAGAAATTTTAAAACTGTTTTGGAAAATATGAAATTTCTAACATTGCATGTAAACTTTCTAGTTTTAAAACAAATTCTTAGAGCTTCTACAAATACTTGCTAACTACTGGCAGCTGAAGGCTAACTACTTCAATTTTTTGAAGGAGGTAGGTAGTAGGACTGAACAAATTTGGGAAGGGAGTAATGCTGTAAAAACAATAAACTTATAATAAAAGAACCACTACATTTATTACTATCTGTCTCAGTATATATTATTATATACCTAAAATAGCTTCCTTTAGTGGATCCCCTTCTTTTTAAAAAGCAAACTGATTTTTTTCTTTTTTAAAAGCTCTTCTGTAAATGAGTTATTAACCAGTACAAAAGAAAACAAACGATCTCAGGGACAGGAATAAAAGGTCTGTCTGTCACAAATACTGGCTGTGTGATTCTGGGTAAATCATTTGATACCACTAGGCCAGTGTTATCAAACTCAAATAGAAATGAGAACCACTAATTTGTATATAAGAATACTTTTGAGAAGCAAAGTGACTTCATTTTAAAATTTAATGTTATCTATGTTATATTGCATTTTTTATTTATTTTGTAAAATATTTCCCAATTATATTTTAATGTGATTCAGATGGACTCTGGAGTGTAGCTATTGAAATTCAGACTCTTGTTTAACATTCCTGCTCTAAGAACTTCTTTAAGACTAGCAATTGCAGAAAATGAGCTGACATGTAGTGGCAGAGGGACTTTGCTTATTGGGGTTCCCTGAACAGTTAACACAAAATAACCAATTCTTTTTCCAATATCTCTTCTCTCTCCCCTCTTTCCCTCCATCCTTGCCCTCCTCCTTCTCCCCCCCCCCCCCCGGGGCACCATTCACTACCATTTATAACAGTTTAATTTACTATCCTTCGGATTTTCTTGTTCAATATAGGCTTCCAATGGCAGTGGATAGAAGGCTTGCTACATCCTGTAGGGTTCTAACATTTTACCAGAGGAGCAATGGCCAAAAAAAGGAAAAAAGTTCTTGGAACGGAAAGATGTCTTCATTACTATTTGATCTACCTATTTTCAGAGAAGATACTGGGGAAATATGCTATTAAAGCAAGGGAGGGGAATTATTTCAATTATCTATAAACAAGCTATTAAAAGGAAGGCACATTGGTTTTATAGTAGAAAAGCTTTCAAGTAATTCAAAATTCACACTTGACTGAAATCTTGTCAATAAAGTCAAGCAAAATCATATCAAATCCCATTTTTTCAATTTTTGAATGACAAATCTAAACAATTTAGGGTCAGACAAAAAGCTCAAAGACCAAAAGTAAAAACAAAACACCTACCTGTTCTTGATTTTTCACATATATTAAAAAAAAACTTTACCAGAGATAAAAAAAATGTAAGTTAAAAAAATATTTAAAGCCAAAAACCACTCAAAATCCAACCTATATCCAAACATCAAAAACAAAAGCAATAATAGCCATCATTTAACATGTCCTCTATAAAATATAATTTAAAAATTAAAATGGATTGCACTTTAAGAGGTGCTGACTTAAGGCCTTTAAAAAAGTTATAACAAGTGAAACTACTGAAAAAAATTCACAATTCCTTATACACATAAGTTTTGGATAATCTGTCCCACCAGCACTCTCCAACAGTACAAGTTGTACCTAGCAATAGTAAAGGATACTGATTTCATTATCACTTGCATATCCTTGATACATTTTCATGCCAGAAAATTTTAGGTCTATATTTACAAAACTGCTTTAATCCCAGGAGGAAAACTGCAGTTCAATAACTAAAACTCTGAAAAGCCAAGTTTAATTATCCCCCCCTCTCAAAATTAGTCATAGTTCTTTCTTTAAGCTTTCATTGTAAAATGCCATTTCTGAAAGTATTTAGCACTCCAGCTTAGATCCAAACCCAATTAATGGATGTTTCATATTATATAATATTTCATAACAGCTTTTAAAGTACATTCATTTTGATTATCTGATTCGATTCTTAAAAGAACCTTATGAAGGAGGTTGGGCTGATGATAATCTCAGATTACAGATGAGGAAACCAAGGTTTAGAGAGGTTAAGAGACTTATCCCAGAGATAACTAAAAACCATTACATTGAATTCCCAATCCCTATATTTATGCACACCTGCATTTTTGATTTCCTTCACAAGCTAATTGTACAATATTTCAGAGTCTGATTCTTTTTGTACAGCAAAATAACGTTTTGGTCATGTATACTTATTGTGTATCTAATTTATATTTTAATATATTTAACATCTACTGGTCATCCTGCCATCTAGGGGAGGGGGTGGGGGGGTAAGAGGTGAAAAATTGGAACAAGAGGTTTGGCAATTGTTAATGCTGTAAAGTTACCCATGCATATATCCTGTAAATAAAAGGCTATTAAATAAAAAAAATATTTAAAAAAAAAAAAAAAAGAGAGAGAGACTTATCCCAGGACACAGGGTTAGCAGTAATTTGAATCTAAGGAAAAACTCTTAAAATTATAGTAAGACTAGAACTGGGAGTGCGATCCGAGGAAGCCTTTTCTATGGAGATCGCAGTATGTGTCAGAGGGGGCACCAGAAGCCAAGTCTTCCTAGCTCTGAGAACTGCTGGTTCTTCACTATCCCCAGATACCTTTTTTGACTTTAAGAGTACCTTTTTACATGAAAATAATCACTTTTGAAAAATACTTTTCTAAAATATTAGACAAAAAACAATTACAGAAGACAATATTTAAATTTCTGGATATTAACCCTAACTGTCTAGAACATCAAAATATAAGCTAACTATCCAGTATAGTATAATTTCCTTGAGGGTAGAACCAATTTCCTTTTTGTCCTTCCCTAGGACCAAGCACATAATCTCAGACTTAGGAGGTCATAAATTTGAATGAAAATATCTTCAAATGCACTACATTAGTAAATCTTAGTGAAATATTTGCTTTGTAGCATGTATTCAGAGGTAATATTTCCTGCTTCTTTAGTGTGAGCAGCTAAGTTAGGATTTTCTGAAAGAGAAATACTTAATTTTCAGCCTTCACAATTCATAAGCTTATTGTGAAATAAGAACCAATAAATATTGTACAGAGCACCACATTTCTAAGATTATATTGCTTAAAAAAATAAACAATTATTCAGCAAAATAACAGTTCAACAGCTGAATTTAGGATTTGAGGAATAACATCAAAAGTGAGGTGAGGTTAAATGATAGTACAATCCTCAAAACAGGAGAGCCTCACCGAGACTCGTCTTGAACTCTGTTCAAGTAATTAGTGTTAGAACATTTGACCTTCAAAATGCAGTAAGGCAGGAAACCAAAAGACTGTAACTTAAATTAGTTAAAAGTTTTTTTTTTTTTTCTTTAAAGGTGTTTTGGAATGGCTTCTTTTGCTCAGTCATAGAAATATGCCAAGTAGATTCATTACTTATCTATAAATTCATTACATTATCTACAAATTGTATTCTTCAATTAAATCTACTCCCAATTTCCCGGGCAGCACTATCTACATCTGACACCATTCCCCCCCTTCCCCCAATATCACTGGAAATAAGTAAAGTCAATAAAAATTGAAACTGGATGAATAGAAACCGGTTTTAATTTAAAATATCTAATCTCGGGAGCAATTCACAAAAACTAAGTACGATTAAATACATCCCAATAATCTCACTCTTCTCTCTCACGTCTAAAAAAAGTGTACAGCTTGACCCAAGGAGGAAAAAAAACTGTCGGCAGAAATAGAAGAGGGAGAAATGGATTCTACTCCGACCTGGGGGAAGTAGAGCTTACCAATACAACTTAGTAGGCACCTTTACTCCGTAGCCCCACAAACTGCAAGCTAAATGACTGTTGAGTTATTTGCAGTTATTTCAGTGACGGTAGATTTTGCTTTCTCCCGGCTGAGACGCTAAGAGCTCTTTTAAAAGTCGATTAGGAAGGAGTACTCTTAGGAATTATCTAAAGAGGGGCAAAAGCTATGAGGGAGGATCGAATCCTAGCGAGTGACTTTTTGAAATACTCTTGCATTAAAACAGCGCAATGAGTTTGACTTTGTTGGTCTGTCACTTCTGCATTCAGCTGTAACCTTCGCCAAACCTTGTGCCGCACCCCTTCTCCCCCGCCCACTCAAGTCCCGCCCAAATGGAGAGCGATTCCAAGTCACCATAGGACACCGTCTCCTGTCAGTCAGCCCCCCCTCCCCTAGCAGTTCCTCCAGCAGCTCGCTCTCCGCGGTTTCCCTTCAATAGGCCCCTAAAGGACAATGCTAAATGGGAGGGGGGAGGAGGAGAGGAGGGGATGCGGGGGGAGTCGGTCTATCCGGCCCAACAGCGCGGCCAATAACCCCCACGGCTCCTTGACAGCGCAGCCCATTAATTGCAAAGTCATCTCGGAGCCAAAGGCTCCCTCCACTGTTTACCCTCTCTCGCCCTGCGATGCCCAGGAGCTTGAAGGGCTTCGGGGGGAGGGCGTTTCAGGGGCCCCGGCAGGGAGCAGGAACGCCAAGCGGCTCAGCGCAAGGTCCAGGCGCCCCTCTCCCGGCCCCCTCCCCGGCCCCCAGCTCCGACCCCACTTTTCCCGCAAGGAATGGCCTCGAGTCCAAGGTTGGCTCATTGTGCATGGGCAGAGCGGGACCGGTCGAGGGGATGGAGCGGTCTGCTGTCCGCAGACCCCCGGGAGCGCAGACCCAGGCCAGGTCTGCAGAGGCTGGCCGGCCCCCGGCGCCGACCTGCTCCCGCGCCCGCGGGGCCGCTGTCCAGGCCCCCGCCCCCCTCGGCCGGCACCGGCTCCCGCCTGACGCACCAGAGGCCCTCGGCCACGGGCAGCATCCCCGACCTTTCCCGGGTCCCCGTTCCCGGCTCCCGAGGCCCCGGCGCCGCCGCCCCCGCCCCCGGGAGGCCGGGATGCCCATCCTCCCTCCGGGCCCCGGCAGCCGGCAGTGCAGGCAGGCCGGCAGGCCCCCATCGTCCCCGGCCCGGCCCCAGCAGCTCGCCCGCCCCCCCGGCTCCCGCCCGCTCCAGACGGTACCTGCCGAGGCTGCGGGGAGGGCGGCGGCGGCGGCGCCGGCTGGAGCGGCCCACAGCGCAGGCTGGCGGGCGGCCTCTCGCTCCGACCGAGACCCCCGTCCCGCTGCCGAGCGCCCGACCGGCCCTGGCCTGCGCCTTACGTAAACCGGCGGCGGCGGCGGCGGCGGCGGCAGCGGCGGCGGCGGCGGCGGCGGCTCCGGCGGCGGCTCCCAGCGCCACTAGGCGGAGGGGAGGGGAAGGGAGGGGGCAAGGGAAGAGGGAGGGGGACGGGGAAGCCTCTCCGCTCGGTTACCCGGCAACTGGCCTCAGCGCCCCGCCAACCAGGTGATAGCTCCATATCCTTCCGCTCAGACACCCGGGATTACATCAGAACAGGGTCACATAGTTCCCTCCCCCTTCAGGGTGGAGAGCGAGCAGAGAAGAAGGGAAGGAACGGAGAAGAGGAGAAGAAGGGAGGAAAAGGGGAAAGAGGGACGGGAAGAGAGAAAAGGGGGAGAGGGAGAAGGGAAAAGGAAAAGAGAGAAGGCAGCCGATGTGAAAGGGAGGGCTGTGAGAAGGAGGTAGGAAAGAAGATTTAGGAGAAGGGAGGAGTGTAAAGAGCTTTGCAAAATATACAGGGAAAGAAAGCCAATTTTTCTTACACGGGAAATAAATGTGCCAGCAGATAAAAGGCCAGCAGGAGAAGGGGAGGTACCCCTCCTTTCCCCGCTAATTCTGCTGTGCATGGAGAATAGCAAAATTAGCAGGGACACGGCATGGATCGCTGTCTTTCTATAGCCCACCCCGGTGTCGAGAGATTAGGAAAGGGAGCGGGAGCTGTCAGCTTGTACAGCAAACCCAACCTCTGACTTCATTCATTCCCCTTCCCAATGAGACTTTTCTAATCCCCATCCCCACCCCCACCCCAATCCGCCACCAGCCCCTTCTGACTGCTCTGCATCCCCTCTTCTCCATCTTTACCCGCGGGAAGATCAATAAACCCGCAGAGATGACAGCCCTCCGCTCCCACTCCGCTGATCAGGTGTGTTACAGAATTTCAAGTGCCTGCCTCAGATGCTTCACCTGTCAGCTCTCCTCTTTATCCTAGTAGAAAAGACGGAAGAATATTTTTTAAACCTGGCCGAAAAGCAAAACTCAAAGGGTTGTTTTTATTTATAAAGAAAAATGAAAATAATACCGAAGGATATGAAAGTGAAAATCCAATCGGCAGATAAGCACTAATCTTTCCATGACCTGCAACCTCTGACCCTCCTATTATGCCCATAATAGAATTTTCAGAGCCTGAAGGGATGGTGGAGGTCACCTATCCAACCCCTTGACTTTAAAGAAGGAACCTGAGACTCAGGGAACGAAGGTGTCACCCAGAAACTACAGGCCTGACAATAACAGCATGTCTCTCCAGTGATATTATTTCATTTCTTATTTCTTAATTTTCATTATTAATTTCATTTCATTATTCTTAATTTTGGGTGTATGAACTTACATAAAGAACTACATAAGTATATTAAATTTGTTAAAAGAGAATATGGAAGACCTGCTTAGTATCCTTCTGTTTGACTGTTTTTTCCCTAAAGATACTTGACAGGCCCAAAGCACTTTGCCACTATAAAGTACTTTTGAGGGATTGAAGAAACTGAGGGAAAAAAACAAAGGAGTTTTCAAACACATGAAGGGTAACAAGGTATAAAGCTTTTACATTGGTATTTTGAAGGTATTGTACTTTCCCAAAGCTCTCCTAAAAGTTCACAACTAATTACCCTTCCCTTTAAAAATAAAGATTACAATAATTTTCTTACTCCTAGAAGTTAAGCTTCCAAGGGAACACAGCTGAAGCCAACCAACTAGAAGAATCTGAGATGTAGTTTCCTAAAGTACAATTGATTTGGGAGAAAAATGCTACTAAAACCAGAATTAATAGTCCTTATGGGTCCTATCTGTACAGAATTATTCACCTTTTCTGGTCAATAAAACAACTGGAGCAAGATCAGACTCTCTGGTCCTTTTAACCCTAACATGTAATAGTAACAGAAGCTTGGCAGCTTTGATGTCAGTGCAGCAACTGCCTGCCTGGAGACTTCTGGCAACTAAAAGCATTTTTTTTTTTTTTTAGCAATTTTAATCATAAAAAACATTCCATAAATTAAGTCAGGAGGATCTGAGTTCAAATTCAGTCTCATACACTTTCTGGTTGTGTGTTACCCTGACCCAGGCAATTTCTGTAAGCCTTAGTTTCCTTATCTGTAAAATTAGGACAACAGCTTTTATCTCCTAGAATTATTGTGAGATTCAAATGAAGTAGTATTTGTAAAATGTTTAAAACAGCATGTCACATGATAGGTGCTATATAAATGCTCTTCCTCCTCTTCCCCCTCCTTTCCTCCTCTTCCTTTCCTCTTCTCTTTCTCCTCCTCTTCTTCTTTTCCTCCTCCCCCCCCTTTCTCTTCATTCTCTTCCTCCTGATCTTCCTGCCACTCCTTATTCTTATTGTTGTTGTTATTCCTGGCCCAAAGACCTTCATGAAAGGCAGGGGGTTCACTACCAATAAGAAGAGCATCTCATATCACTGGGATTTGGGACAGGGATTATATTATGCTGCTGCTGCTATTGTATAATGAAAAGTAACACTGGACTGACTAATTCTGTGAGTTCTGATTGTGAATAAAAACTCATAAATCCCAGAGTTTAAAAAAAATTAGAGGTTATCTAATTTATAGATGAGGAAACTTGAGTCTCAGTAGAATTAAATGGCTTACCTAAGTCATAGAGTTAGTAAGTGATAAAGACTGGCTTTGAACCCAGGGTAAAGCAAGCCAGTTTAGTTAAATAATAAGGTACTCTAAGGGTAAGATAAGAGGCAGCATGTACCAGACCAGTCAAAACAGCAACACCACTTTAACTACTATTTCCTCTCAGACTCTGATGGAGACTGCCTGGGACCATGAGCTCAAATGTGTTGGGAATAATAGTGTCCTTTCTCCCTCTACCCCCCTCGCCACCCCCCCCCCAACCCAATACTGGACCAGATCTCACAGCTTCACTGAGAGGAGAAATCATTGTGAAGAAGGAGCTTACCTTCTTCAATAACAATAGCTGCTGCCTTAATAGTAACCACACAGGAACCCTAGGAGCAGCATCACCACTCAGACCACCAATCCTGTTTTTGTTCTAATCCTTTCAATCATTGCGCAAGGATGTAACTCTTGAGGGGATAGACATCCTCAGCAATTGACATCCAACAGGGAATATAAACCAGTCTATCTGAAACAGCAAAACACAATAAGAAGGAAACAGGAGGGAACATGTACCAGTATGAGTCAAAGCATCACTATGACCACCATATTCACTTCATCCTCTGAGGGAGATAGTCAAAGAGACAGCCAAGCTCTGAATCCAAGGGTCTTTGGAATAATAGTCTTTCTAGTCCAATGTCAAATCAAATGATTTGACATTAGAAAATGAAAGAATTGGATTGAGCTTCTGGGGTCTCTTCCAGCCTTACAATTCTACATCCTATGTCTATGGTATGAAATTATGCTGTGATCTGTCAGGCTTTTCCTATCCCACTGTGGACAAACAGTAAAACATTAAGATGCATTGTTTTCTATAAGTTGCAATTAACTGCTGCTACCATTTAATTCATATCAATCCTTTCTTAAAACCTGTCATAGATTCCATTCCATTACATGTCATGAACAAATTCTGTTTGTAAGCAGCAAGCTTCTTTCATTTATTTATTTCCTCAATTCTTTAGTGTTAGTCATTATTGTTGTTATTATTTCCTTCTGTTCTTTCTATGTCCTAGCCAGTTTGGATTGCTCCCAGATATCCAAAGGAAAAAATTACTCTCCCCATTCTGTGCCTTTTTCTTCTGTTGTTCAGGCTAGCACAACATGGACTAGAGTTGAAGTTATCCTGAGTTTGAACTGCAAACCTGCCATTCACCAGTTATATGACTTTGTTTAAGTTACTCAAACAATCTGGGCCATAGTTTTCACATTTGTAAAATAGAGTTAAGAATTCTTGCACCAGCTACCACACAAGATAGTTATGGGGATCAAATCCAATGATATCGTTTATGGAAAAATGCTTTAAGCATTATGTAAATATTATTCTCCCAGACTTTTCTCAAATGACAAGCATCAGATTCATCTTTCAATCAATATTGATATAAAACATTTGCACTCAACATTAATACATAATGTAAATACTTTCTATAATTGGTTTGACAATGTTTGTCCAGCTGCCCATTGTCCATGTCATTTTACATACTTGTTTTATTTTAGGTTGTAAGGTGCTTCAGGGCAAAAGGATTCTGGTCACATCAGCTTGACTTTCATACCCAGAACAGAATCATAAATAAGTATCATTTCATAATTACATATTTTTTTTAATAATCTAAAAAATTTGTGGAAGCTTTGCTATATACTTCATATTCAGCTCCAAACTGAGATGAATTACCTTGTGTTTCCATCTTGCAAACAACAGCTGTTACACGAACTCAGTCACAAGAATATCACCCCTCTTCCCAAAGAAAAAAGGAATGGAGAAGACCAAAGAAGTGTTCTCAAAGACCCAACTGTCACTGACCATTTTTCTTTTCTTTACACAAAGCCAACACTGCAAGCCCTATGATACAATCTGTGCCTAGAACTTCAAGTACCTTATAATTCAATGCACATGATGTTCTCCAGAGATTAAACACAACAAAGGGAAGGTAAAACATACAGGATAATCAGCCTCTTTGCTCAGTAGCAACTTCTGTCCAAGATATTTTATATACTGATAGATTAGCTTTTCAAGGGGCTAAGCTATTTAGTTCACTGCAAATCACAGTCTAGACAATTACCTTTTTTCATCCACTTGTTTTTTCCTGTTTGGATAGTTAAATCCAACTCTCTTGAATGATTATGAATCTCATTTAAGAGCTCTATCATGTTTTAGTACTTGATGCATCTAAAGGAACTCTTTTATCCATAAGAAATCTTTTTTCCTTTTATGTTCTGTTCTGGACAATCTTCATGGTGACAGTAGCAAACACATTTGGTGACTTCCCTATTCTATGCTTTATTTATTATTAATAATCAAAAGTCATTGATGAAAGTTACTTCTATCTGGCTACATAGGAGAAGCCTATTATAAGATATCCAGAGAAGGCTTTTTTAGAATACGCACACATATTTAGAATATGCACACAAGCACATACACGTATAAAATATACAAAATACAGTGTCCCAAAAGTCTTAATTGAGTTGAATAAAGAAGTAAAAATGCAGGTTGCTATGAACCTGCAAAAAAAAAAAATCATTTGAACATTTATTTAGGTTTCTTTTATACTCAGTTTTGTAAATTTTGAATAATAAATTTTAAATTTTCACAAGATGGGGCATTGTCATTTTGCATTTTGTGTGCAACAATTTCTGGATGATACTTTCTCAGACTCCAGGATTAGGAAAGAAAGTTCTTTTTCTTGGTTATCTCAGTCACTTGATCTATTATCATTAAACTTGTTCTTGTGGAAAAAGCACAGTCTGAGAGGTGGGCACTGTGATATACTTCAGGGCTTTTTAAACTTTTCCCACTCTTTTGAACCTTTCTCACCAGAGAAATTTTTATGTTCTAAGTATATAGGTATATAAAATAAGTGTGTAAGTTAAATATTCACTGATAATAAATTATAATTTCATGACCCCTCCACATTCAGTTATAAGACCCCATATGGGGTTGTGACCCATAATTTAAGTAGCTAGGGTACAGTTGATAGACTAATAACCTCAGAGAAAAGAAAACACATCTGAGAAATATTGATTATATTATCCTTAACAAGCCACTTAACTTCTTAAGGCCATCATGAAACTCCCTAAAATTTTAAATTTCATCTAATTTGCTAATCTGCTTCAACAAAGGGAATTCCCTATACCAATAAAATCATATGACTCAAGTTTTTAGAAAAAAAAAGTACGTGATCATCATCGTGTCAATACTATTTGGATCAAGCTGAGATGAGTCTAACTTAGAATATATTCTGCTCAATATCAATGTTATAGAATAGCATGAAATTAATATTAATTGAAATCCTTTAACCAGAACTGTATAATCAATGACATTAAAGATTTATGTAAATGTGGTAGGTTTATAAATGAATAGTAGAGGAGGCATTCCAACTATGGCATATCTGGTAGTTTGTATGTGGGCTTGAAATTTCTGACTGGTTACTTAAGTTCCTGACAACTGTTTTATTTTTTTTCTCATTTATTTTTCTTTTCTTTTTTTTCAATTACATGGAAAGGTAGTTTTCAGCATTCATTTTTGTAAGATTTTGAGTTCCAAATTTTTCCCCTCCCTATCTTAGTACCTCAGCAAGTGATCTGATATAGGTTATACATGTACAATCATTTTCAACATATTTCCATATTAGTCATGTGAAAGAAAAATCAGAACAAAAGAGAAAAACCACTAGAAAGAAAAAAACAAAAAAAAAAAAAATGGGAGGAAAAAGTATACTGCAATCTGCATTCAGTCTCCATAGTTTTTCCTCTGGATGTAGATGACATTTTCCATACCAAGTCTACTGTAATTGTCTTGGATTACTATATTGCTGAGAAGAGCTAACTCTGTGATAGTTGGTCATCACATAGTCTTGTTATTACTGTGTGCAATGATCTCCTAGTTCTGCTCACTTCACTAAACATCAGTTCATTTAAGTCTATAAGCTTTTTCTAAAATCAACCTGCTCATCATTTCTTCTATAACAATAATATTCCATTACATTCATATACCATAACTTATTCAGCCATTCCCTAATTAATAGACATCCATTCAATTTCTAATTCCTTGCCACCACAAAAAGAACTGCTATAAACATTTTTGTATATGTGGGTCTTTTCCCCTCTTTTATTATCTCCTTGGAATACAGGCCCTGCTGTATCAAAGTGTATGCATAGTTTTATAGCCCTTTGGATATAGTTCCAAATTTCTCTCTAGAATGGCTGGATCATTTTACAACTCCACCAACAATGCATTAGTGCCTGACCACTGTTTTAGTGGGACACTACTAAGACTGATTGAAGCAAAACAGTTCCTAAAGTGGACTCTAGATGAACTGGAGTACCAGGGACAGACGTTGCAAGAACCCATAAAAAAACCCCCAAGGTTCAATTGGGAACCAAATATTGAAGAGAGTTTGCATGAAGGATCATAGAGTAAGGAAACTGTTGGTTTTGCCTGCTCTGGCTTCTTTTTTTTTAGGTATTGGATGTCCTCCTCTCCCTTTGTTGCATACTGGCAGTACCATGAAATCAAGAGGATAATTCAACTTGTGCAGGAAAGAGAGTTTCTGAGATCCTTATATTTCAGATAGGTGCTTTGACCATTTTCTTCTAATCTCCAATCTGGACCTTGGATCCTGCTTTCCACCTTCTGTTGGTTTTGGAGAAGAACCCATACAATTCCCATTATCATCCCACTGACTTGCCAGAGCAAAACACCCATCACTTTCCCTTTTTGTTTTGCTTCCTTTAATTAGAATGCTAAGCTCCTTGAGATAAGGGACTCATTCATTTTTGTGTGGCAGACTTCATTTTATTGCATTTTATTGTATTTTTTACACATTGAAGATTTGTGGCAACCCTCTATTAAGTGAGTCTATCGTCCCCATTTTCCCTAAGGCGTGTGCTTACACTGTATCTCTGCATTTTGGTAAATCTAACAATGTTTCATTTTTTCATTATTATTATTATATCTGTTACAGTGATCTTTGATGTTACTATTGTAATTGTTTGGGGGCACCATGAGCTGTGTTCATATAGGATAGAGAGCTTAATTGATAAAAATTCTCTGTGTGTGTTCTGATTGCTCTACCCCTAACTTTTTCTGGTCCCTATTCCTGAGACATAATAGTATTGAGATTTGACTAATTGATTCCTGCAATGGCCTTTAAGTGTTCAGGTGAAAGGAAGAGTTAATTGATGTGGCAAACTTCATTATTTTCTTACTTTAGGAAAGTAGTGCAGCCATCCCAACCTTCAGCAATCACCACTCTGATCAGTCACCAACTATCAACTCTTGAGGCAAGATTCTCCATCAGCAAAAAAGATTAGATTTGTTTAAGGTTCAGATGATTACTTTTTTTTATTCAATAATATACTTTAATTAAGATATGTACATTTTTAGACATAATATTTTTAGATATAATTTTTAGACATAACTTTTATATGCACTAGGGAAAATGTTCCTTTGCCTCACTTTATTGCAATATTTATTGTAGTGGTCTGGAACAGAATCCACATCTCAGAGGGATGCTTGTATTGCTTAATACTTAGCACATAGTAAACATTTTACACATATTTTTAATTTACCCACTACTATTGAGGTGACTTAGCTCTAGCAAAGAAATCTAATAAATCAATTATCTAATAATCATAAAGTTATTAAGAATCTACTCTGTGCCAGATGTGCCAAGCACAGGGGAGACAACTACAAACTATGGAACAATACTTTCCATCGAGATAATTAAATTCTAATGAGGAAGCCACAGAGTACACATACAGTGTGTCTCAAAAGTCAGTGAAGTTTTAAGCTATTAAAAATAACTTTGAATAGAAAGGAAGAGAATAAATATAAAGACATACAAAGTAGTTCAATACAAAGTAGTTTGGAAGGAACTACTAGAGTTTGTGATCAGAAAGCCTTCACATAGAGGCAAGCCCCTTGTATTTCAAATAATGACTGCTTGTTTCCCTTTAAAGTACCAGAAATCATCCCTTGTTCCAGTAGCATCTGGAGGTGGGAGTTTGTGTTAAGCCAGTGAATTTCCTAATTTCTTTTTCTACAGCTCAGAAACTAAAGAGAATGAGCAGAGAAATCTGACTTTCTTAGGGACTAGGGAATTACAATTGTAGCAATTGCTGCTACCGTGACTGTTACTGATGTTACCAAGCTTGACCAAAAGCTATTTGATTTCACTAACATAAGAGGTCAAAAGGATGAAAAAGAAAAGAAAAGATGATCTTCCTATCTTTTCTTGGTTGGAAATACAGTGGCCAGGAAGCTGGCTTAATCCCAATACTGATCACCTAAAAGCTTTGAGTTGTTCTGTTTTTCTAATTCATCCCTCCTTAAGCAGTTTGATAGTCCTCAGCAACCAGGACCTTGCCATATTGGTGCAAAACTTGATATGGACGCCCTAATGACTTTAGCCCTATTACAGATCAGAACTCCTGATATCAGGTGATCTATCAGCTTCAGTTTTTCTAGTAGCAGAAACTACAGGAATAAATTACTGGGTCAGGATAATTTTTTTAAATGTGTTTGATATTTTTTGGCATTATTGTTGCTTCCCAATTACCACTTCCCTATACTTTTTAACATACACAGAACTTTCCCTTGTAACAAAATATGTTAAGCAAAACAAACCAAACCATTGACTTTGTTTTACTATATGTGCCCCATTGTAGCCCACCAAAGAAAAGAAAAATATGCTTCATGATTAATCCTCCAACATCTGGCTTGGTTATTGAATTCAGAGTTCTGAAGTCTGCATCTTATTTTCTTTTCCTTTAATTATTTGTGTTTATTCATTGTCTAAATTTTTTTTCTTGGCTTAGTTTATTTCACCCTGTGTTCATTCATTTTAAGTTTCCCCAAATTCTCTATATTTGTATTCTATTATATTCACATTCCACAATTGTTTAGACATTCCCCCATTAATAGGCACTAAGGGTTTCCAGCACCATAAATTTGGAGCCAGAATGGATCTAGTCATCTAGTTCAACCTCCATATTTTTGGAAACCATATTTTAGAAAGGACATTTGGCAAGCTGGAGCACACCAAGAGATGAGTGATTTTTATAGTGAAGGAAATGGGCCTACTATTGAAGTAGAACTGATAGAAGGAACCAAGAATATTTAAATGAGAGCAAATGAGTGACATAATAACCATACTCAAGTATTTGAAGGAGAGAGATTGAACTTGTCATTCTTTATCCCTTAGGATAGAATGGAAAGTACAGGATGGAGGTCGTAGAGATACATATTTTGACTTAATGTAAGGAAAGATTTGAACAATTAGAATTATCCAAAAGTGAATAGCCTACTCCAGATAGTCTTCAAGCAGAGACTAAATGACCACTTGTTTTCAGGATACCTATGTAGGTATAATTTGAACTAGATGGACTCTGAGGTATCATATTACCTCAGTACCTTATGATCAAGGGGAAAGAGCTTTGAGTTGAACATAGAGTCATAGGACCTGAGGTGAGTTTTAATGCAAGAGTTAGCTCCTGCAGTTATAATCTGTTACCTTGGACAAATCATTTAATCTCTTTGGAGTTCAGTTTCCTTTTCTCTAAAATCCTTGTTTTGGTTTTGACTAAATGACTTCTAACATTCCTTCCAGTTCTAGATATATACTTTTCTGATCTAACTTTAAGAATCTTTGATGAAAAACAACTGGATTTCATTGCATTGCAATTGAAAGAAGATCCATTTGTTTGTTTGTTTGCTTTTGTTGTTGAGAAACAAGGTATAGTAAAAGAATAGTGAAACAGACATCAGAAGACCTGAATTTTGAGTCCAATCACCATCACTTACTAGCTGTAACATACAAAACATTTAACCTCTATGTTCCTCATTTCCTTATCTTAAAAATGAAAATAATGATATTCATTTCCTCTCCTTCACTGGTGCTCAAACACCAGTGAAGGAGAGGAAATGAATATCTGCTCATAAACAGATAGGGATTTCCTTGGAATGGGAAATTTCCTCTACCTGTACAAGTCAACAATTTATAAACCTGGAGAGTGTCTTAAAGCACTGAGAGATTAAATAATTTACCACACAGTCAGTATGGTGGAAATTGAACCTTAGGCTTCCTGATTTTGAGGCCAGCTGTCTAATCTACTATATCCCACAGCCTCAGGTCATAAAATGACAGATAAATATAATTTATTATCATAGAATGGCTTCATGTAAATTTAGCACTGGACTTTGAGCCAAAAGACCTGCATTTAAAAATGAACATCAATGAAACACAAATTTTGTGAACTTCTATTTTCTCAACTGCAATATGAAAATGATGATATGTGTATTGTCCACTTCTCAGAAACGGGTATATGAGATATTCAGGGAATACTGAGGACTTATCAAATCCTTTTCAGGGTTGCTTATCTACCTTTGGTGTCTACTTCTGATCCAGTTTTCATCTGTGATTCCAAGAAGTTGTAGTATGTGCAGTAGCCAACTCAGGTAGAGCCATCTCAACAGATGAGCTTTATCAGGTTGATGATAACCAACGGGCCTCAAAACCACCAGTGAGTTAGGGGAATGTCTACTTCAAGTATGGAAATACTACCCCAGTAGAATTAGCAGATTGAGAACAATTTATTCAACAATGATGAAGGTGGATCAAGCAAATGCTTGGAGAGCTAAGAGCTTGGACAGAGATTGAAAATGACAAAATCATCCACTGCATCCTGAGCCATAGCCACTTATCTTAACTTTTGTCTTGCTATTGGACTTCCATGACTCTGGAAAAGAGTGAGGCTAATGATTTTGAGTAACTCTGCCTCACTTAAATCTAAATCAAGTCAAGACATCACTCTATAATGTCATTAATGTTTTTTGAAAACAAAAAAGAAAAAGTCCAGGATTGTTTCTAGGAAAATATTTTGTAAACTGCAAATAATAGGGATTTATTATTTTCACTCTTGTTCATCTCCCTCTCATTTGCAAATGCAGTAACTTAATATTGGAGCTGTCCATTTATTAAAAGAAATTCTTTATATATATATGTATATATATACATATATATATATATATATATATATATATACACACACAATTTTTTTAAAAGTTTCTTCATTAGACAAATTTAAAATGTGAACCTGACTTGTCCATCAGAGGCTTGTCAACAGGCAGTCAATGTTGGAAATGATGTTATATCCAGAAACTATTTAAAGAAGATGAGTGGGTGGATTTGAAAGAAGTCAACCTTTCTTCTTCTGAAAAGGACACCCTCAGCTGTAAATGGGAGTATGGGAGGTGGTACAGGAAAGAGCAGCAGAGAAAGAAGGAATAATTTTTACCATTTAAAAGTAGCATCCCTTTATATTAAAGTCTCACTGTTCAAGGTTAAAAATTAAATATGTTGCTTCTCTCAAAACAGGTTTCTCTGGAAGAAGAGGTTATAGGAACTCTCCACTAGGCTAAGAAAAAAGAAGCACAGTAAAGTGTAGAACAGGAAATTGGCTTGAATCTAGTCACTGAGTGGGTAAGGCAATAAAAACTCTTATGTAATGTAAGAACAGAGAAAAGTGTGATTCAAGGTTAAGCTATTCTATGCCGTCATTTTTGTTTGAAGTTTTGTCTAAGACTGAAGTCCATGATAAATAAACAATGTACAGTAGTTGTGAGGAAGACTATCATTTGTCCTTTTCCTGTCTAAGTTTGTTCCCCTATTAAATGGATGAAATAGTTCTATTATTGAGACAGCTCGATGATTTGTTCAGTGGATAGAATGTGGACCTGGAGTCAAGAAAGTGAGGAGAAAGAGAAATAAAGGAGGGCAGATGTCTGAAAACTACCCCAAGATAATCCCAAATTCACTATATTGGATTAAATGTAATAGCACTTTTCTTCTAAAAAGTTCAGCACAGCTATTTATAGCATCTAATTTATCCTCAGCTCACACAATGAACACTCAGCTGCTGATGACAGACTGACAAATTTACTTATGAGGGAGGTAAAGACTGCATTGCTGCTCATATTTTGCAGATAAAGAAAGTCAGGAATAATGAGGTTATATGATTTGTCTTTGATCTTTCAATTAGTGGCACAAAACTTCACATATGTTCAAGTTAGTGGGTTTTTTTTTTTAAGTTCATTCAAAGAAAATGTTACAATATCTTTGTGTCTAGAATGTAGACCCTCTTTGGAAAGCTTCATTGTCCATTACTTTTAAAAAATCACTTACAGCTTTGGGTCAAATTTTCCATCTGTTAAATAATAGCAATAACATTTTCAATTATTTCTAAACTGGTGGAAGTACTAAAGGTTTTCTAAGGTCTCTTCCACTTTTATCATTTTGAGATGTCAAATAGCATATATGTCCACATGTGAATATTCTTCAAAAGACCATAAATTTATAAGTGGAAGAGAACTTGGAGGACATCTTTGCTGACCCCTTTCATTTTATAGTTAACCTCATTAAGGTTAACTGATTTGTCCAATACCATTGGAGAAGTAAGTAGTAAATGTCAGTGGCAGAAATCCAGCCAGGTCCCCTGACTCTAAATGCATCATTCCTTAAAGTGCTTAGTGCTATATTCACATGATAAGAGTGGTAACAATTGATGTTTCTATAATGTTTTATGGTTTGTTGTGTACTTTATATGGATTAATCATATATACATATTTCAGTACTTCAAAGATCAACCAACAAACATTTATTAAATACTTATATTCCATACTTATAATTGCTGGGGTTAAAAAATAAAAAGCAAAACAAGTTCTTGCTCTTGGAGAATTCGTGATTTACATCATGTTTTCAAGTTTGCAAAGTGCTACATGTATACATATACATACATACACACACATATATGTATAATTTCATTTGGTCTGTCACAGCAACCCTAGAAGATAGGGGCTATCCCCATTTTGTTGCTGTTTTTCACTTATTTTCAACCATGTCCATCTCTTTGTGACACCATTTTGAGTTTTCTTGACAAAGATATTGCAGTAGTTTGATATTTCCTTCCCCAGATCATTTTACAAATGAAGAAACTGAGGCAAACAGGATTAAGTGATTTGCCCAAGGCTACACAGCTAGTAAGGTGAGGCTGGATTTGAACTTATCTTCCTCATTTCAAGTTCATTGCCCTAACCACTAAGTCACCACACTGCTATAAAAAAAAAATTGTGATTTGATTCAAAAGTACCACCTTCAAAGAGACAGTCTTTCCAAAGATGTAGCCCCTTGAGTTGCCTTTGATCTCTGAAAAGTTCAGCCAACTTCTTTAAGACCAGAGTTCTGAATTAAATTTTCTTCAGTCTCTCCAAATTCATGACTTTGTAGAAAATTTCTTGATAATGATCTTTTTCGAAATTAGTAAGGCACTTAGTTGTCTTGGGCAGCAGCATGTTTGCAGGAACTAAATGAATTACCTGCTTCATAGAAACTTTCATTCCTTTGACATAGCTATCTATGCTGTGATGAAATTTTACAATGGAATTTTAGTGGACATTATACATACACACACATATACATACATACATATTGAAATATATATAATATAAATAAAACATGCAAATTAATACACAGATAAACATATTCAATACACATATGAGCACATACTCACATGCACAGTTCAACGCATATGTGTCCATATGCATGGCTACTAACATATATGCAAAAGCATATACATATATACATACCTATATGCAGATTTCTTATTCATATGCAAAAAAAGTAAAAGGACTGGACTGATTGCCTAGAACCTTTTTTAAAAGTTATGTCGGCATGAATGCTCTAGTCATAGTGGATAGATGACCAGATGTAGAATTGGAAAGACCTGGATTCAAGTGCTAATACTGACACATCAGCAGTCACATGACCACTCAGTGCCCCAAACAATTCCCTAAAATTCTGATGAGCCGGTAATTTGCACCATTAGTAGGAGTTACACACAGGAAGCTTCCTAAACAGATGAAAACAATTCAGTGAGAAGGAACTACTCCTCCTCAAAATAGACAATCTTGGTTAAAGCTGAAGTATAAAAAATTACAAAATGACTATCTTAAAAGAGAAATAGAACTAGAATGTCCCAAAAGGCTGAATGTAGCTTAAATTTTAATTGCATGGAGACTTTTGGGATGTGAGTGTAATATATATATGCAGGTAAATACTATATATTTCTCTTATTGTACCAAATTATCTATTAAAACATATACATTTAGTATACAAATATAAATCATGCAATATAGAAAATATATAATATATTAAAACATATAAATGGATGCATATATATATATATATATATACACACATAGGGATTTTGGAAGTAACTTATATATATGTGTGTGTGTGTGTGTGTGTGTGTGTGTATATATATATATATATATATATATATATATATGCATGTATCTTGCTTTGAATAACTATATCATAGGAAGTAGAGTATTCATTCAACTAACATTTAATGAAAATATGTGCAGCAGAGTAGGACCAAATTCCCTAGACTATCATTCAAGGCCTTTTATGGGTTTGTATATTCAATCTTAATTTCAACTACTCTTACAGTACCCTATGCTCACTTTAGTTTAATCCAATCCAAATTGATCTAATTCAATATCATAAACACATTAAATGCTTACTATAAGCAAGGATTTCTCTTAAATCCTACTGGACCACTGAATGTATTTAGGATTTTTCCTTTGCCTAGATCTTTTTGTACCTTGTATCATAATCATTGCTAGCTTTTATATAGCAATATAAATTTATTATTTCAAACAGTTTTAATATTCTTTAGTAGTAATCCCTTTGGTTTTTATTAAATTGCCTACTAAAGAATTACAAAACTCCTAAAATCCAGGATAAAAACCTCCAGAAAAAATACACAGATGGACAAATGCCACATGGATAAGAAAGTACAGAGGGACTATGATTGGCACCAATTCAAGGGTAGGCAGCCAGTGAAATCACTCAGTCAGGAGTGGGGAGTATTCCCAACTGACCCAGGAAGCTTTCACAACATCTATAGTTCTGACTGTTGACTGCATCTCAACAAAAGAGTTCCTTTTCAGTCATCTTTTTAAAAAGCAAAAACTTAAAACAGCCATTAGAAACCAAACTGATATTCACATTTCATAAATCTTTTAAGAAAATGCCAGAAAAACACATTCTGTCTCATTAACATGATCAAGAGGAATATTAAGCAATATTCAAAGGGAATACATTTAATTTAATGTTAAAAAGTAATTTCCCTATTTACATGAAATCAGTTAAGGTCCTAAATCAAAATCCATAATCTAATTTATTTTGAAAATAGCAGGGATGAAAAAGCAACTGAATGGAATTTCATTAAAGTAAAGCCAAGAGGGAGTAATTGTCATAAAATGATCACACCCTGCTCTATATTATGTCCTGATTTATAGCATCCCAGGGATTAAAATCATTTCTGCCTTGAAACCATTTTGTTCAATTACCACTGTGGCTTGCACAAACATTGAGATTCTTTTCTGATTTTGAGGCAAAGGCATTCTTTTCTTGTGTGACCTGAAGAATCAAGCCAGATTTCAGGTAATAGCACTATCCCATATGGGAAAACATGTCACCCTAAATGAGATAGTGCTGGGAATGGAAAACATGATCTGGATAATTCAGGATAAGAAAACTGCCTTAGGCCTGGAATGACTGGATAATGGAGGGAAAAGTGAAGGCTTTTTCACTGGGAGGAATAGCGGAAGGATTTGAATGTTCCAATAGCGTCATCAGTTCAGCACCTCTATTCTGAAATGGAAATAACTCTACATGTAGTGTTACTATAGTATTCAAGAATGGTTTGGAACCACATGATGATAAGATTTAAGGTTGGAAGGGCCCATAAAGGTTATAAAGTGCTTTGCCAATTTTTATTGCTTCATCTAGAATTGCAATTGCATCCTTAGAGAAAACAGGTATAGAAACTCTTGATGTCAGAATTGTCTATAACTTTGCAAACATCAAGTGTATATACTTATCTAGTAGTAGTAGTAGTAGTAGTAGTAGTAGTAGTAGTAGCAACAACAGCAGTAGTAGAAGTAGTGGAGGAAAGAGCCTTGAATTTGGATCTTGAGTATCCAAATCCTTCCCTGCCTTTTACTACCTATGTGACTGAGAAAATAATTTAATTTCTCTAAGCTTCTATAAAAAGAAGGGTTTAGGCTATATTCAAATGATTTCTAAGGTCTTTTCTAGTTCAAAAATCCCATAAACCCAGTATTCTTTCCTTTGCTTTGTGTTTTTCATTTATTTAGGATACATGATTTATCTATAGAATACACTTCTTTTCTCTTCTCAATCCTTTTTAACAGCTGAGCCCTACTCATTGGAAAGGCATGAAGTTCAGGCCTTAACCTAGCAATCAACCTCTGTTACAACAGCTTTCCTCCCTTCCCTATACCCACCCATCCTCCTTCTTCAACCATTCAATTTAGTTAGGCTGGCTGAACAGGTTTACAAACCATATTAAAATACATACATACGCATATACATAGACACACACATGAAAACATTTGCTAAAGGCTGCTAAAATCAAATATAAACCTTATAGTTATGACTGGCTGCAACCTTAATGATTTAGTCTCCTGAATGTCTGGCATGATAACAATTTTAAATAATAATAACAATGATAATGATAATGTTGTGAAACAATGCATGTATATCCCATACAGGGAACTAGTAATGTCTTTTACTGATACTACCAGCACTATCTCTTCCACTTTGCACAAATATTAGCATTCAGTGAAGTAGTTTTCAAATTTCTATCTCTTTATCCACTTCTAGACTCTGTAAGATGTATTGAGGGAAGGCATATTATAAATAGGATTTAGGCCCTAGACGATTAGGGAGTAGACAAATCCTACTAACTACCTATGTGACTTTCATTTCTCTCCTTTAGGCCTCAGTGCCTTATCTGTAAAGTAAAGAGCCTGGCCTAGATGTTCCCTAAGGTCCTTTCCTGAGCTAAGCTAGAATTCCTGTCCATTTTGCCTCTTCAGACAAGAATACCAGCTTTAGCTCAGGAAAGTATAATCATTTTTTACATATTTCCATATAATCATGTTGGGGGAGAAAAATCAGGACAAAAGGGGAAAACTACAAGAAAAAAAAACAAAAGAGAAAAAAAGTGGTGAAAATAAGAACCAAATTCAGTCTCCATAGTTCTCTTTCTGGATTCAGATGGCATTTTCCATCTCAAGTTTATTGGAACTGCCTTGGATAACTGTATTGCTGAGGAGAGCTAACTATATCGTAGTTGATCATCATACATTGTTGCTATTGCTGTGTATAGCATTTTCCTGGTTCTGCTCACTTCACTCAGCATCAGTTCATGTAAGTCTTTTCAGGCTTTTCTGAAATCAGCCTAGTCATCATTTCTTATGAGCTATAATATTCTATCACTTTCATATACCATCATTTATTCAGCCATTCCCCACATGGTGGGCATTCACTAATTTTCCAATTCTTTGCCATCACAAAAAGAACTGCTACAAACATTTTTGTACATGTGGGCTTCTCCCCCCCGCCCCTTTTATGATCTCTGGGATACAGACCCCGTAAAGACAATGCTGGATGAAAAGGTTTGCACAGTTTTATAGAAATTTGGGTATAGTTCCAAATTGCTCTTCAAAATATTTGGATCAGTTCATAATTTTACTAACAATGCCTTAGTGTCCCAGTTCAGAAACATTTCTTTATCTGTAGTTGTGGTACTATCTTCTACCTCTCCTTAGAATGGAGGTGAAAGAAGGCTAAAATCTCCCACTGCACTCAGGGCCATCTCCAATTGTCTTGATCTATATTTGGCCACTGAACCCAGATGATCCAGAGGATGTCAGGGCATCACCTCCCTGATGTCACGATCATCTTCTAGAAGGAAGGACAAACAACAGCCTTTGTGAGTAAAAGCTGAGGACCACTGAGGACCAGACAATAAGCTAACTTCTTCACTTCCTTCCTCCCTCCTTTCTTTCTTCCTTTATTTCCCCCTCTCTGCTTGTCTTCCTTCCTCCTTCTCTCCCTCTCTTCCTTCCTTCCTTTTCTTTCTTTTTAGAACCTTTCTTTTTTTCTTTCTCTCCTTTTTTGACTAGATAAAAAAGGCTGTTCTTTGCCTCATTTCTTTGTTACCTAGGCTCAAAGACTGAATGGACTTTGCCTAGGTCAAACCTATTGCTTAAACTTTTGCTTAAAAATGCCAAGGCGGAACTGCATTCAGGATCATATCTAGTCATCCTGTTTTGTATCTGGCTATTGGACCCAGATGACTTTGGAGGAGAATATGAAGCTAGTGACCTTGAAAGTTCTCTCTCACTCAAATCCAATTCACTTTCATATCATAGTATCACTTTCCTATGTCAGTCATCTTCAAGAAGGAAGGACAAACAAGAAGAAGAATGGAAGTATAAGAATGGCATGTTTGATTTAATCAACTCCACACCCATCAGAAGTGAATGGGATACTTCTTAACCAATCAATATCAATTATAGATTTTGGATTGTATGAAAAGTTTTTGAATGTTTGATGTTTGATGACTTGAAATGACTCCAGAAAAGGGGTCTCTTCTAATTGTCTGGGAGTGGTCATTATGCCCTGCTGGGTCCTGTATAACAGCAACTTGAATGAGATGATTCCAGAAATTGGAGCAGGTTTGGTTGAAGTAAGTAGATATTGGGATGGCTAAGGATACTATAGCTCTTACATGGATTATATAAGTAACTTCACTGAGGACAGGGACAGTTCTTTGTTTTGTCTTTATATTTTCATTGCTTAGCACAATTTCTTGTATATAGTAGATACTTAAAAAAAAATGTTTGTTGCTTGAATTGGAGAAGTATTCTACACATGAATGAAAAAGCATTGATTAAATCCTTTCTATGTCCCAAACATTGTTCTAAGAAATGGGGAAATGAGTACAGAAGCAAAGGTAGTCAGTCCCTGCCTTCAAGGAACTTCTATTCTAATGGGAGGGACACAACACAAGTAGGGATATGTGACCAGAGGTTTTGACCTACAAAGTTATAGGAATGATTAGTGGTGCTATAAGGGAATAAACTAGGTCATGCCTTCCAATAACAATGGTTTAATAAATTATCATGATTCTGGAAGTTGAGAGTGGGGAGTAATATGAAGCATGACTGGAGTTAGCCCAAAATATTGGGTCAGGTGAGACTACTACCAGTAAAGACAGTGGGCTTCAGAGAAGGAGCTTCAGAGATGGACAAGATTAATACATACAGGGCATGGTTTTTGGTCCAGCAGGAAACTTAATGAAGAGCCTAGGGATTAAGGAACAAAGTAAAGCATTGTCTAAGTCTTTTTTAAAAACATTGTCTCCAGCAATTCACCCCTTTACCCCCACGCCCACTCCACCTTCGTCTCTGTCTCTGTTTGTCTATCTGTCTCTCATAGAACTCTTTTGCAATGAGAAGTTTTTTGAAAGAAATTTCTTGTTCCTCATTCCACATTTTGGATCCATTGCATGTCCACTTTCTTAGTTGTTTTCTTGACTTCCAATTGTTCAAAATATTTTATATCTTCATGTCTATGCCTGATCCTTTATTCCCCACTATACATCACAATCCTAGATGGATTAGTTTTCATAAGCAACATCCTCCTCCACCCCTTTTCAAATCTATCTTTTCTTCCTCTATCTAGTCCCTCCACCCATATAAAAAATTTCTTTCTATCTTAGTTTTTTTTCTTTAGGGATTTTCTTCTGTAGTTTTCAAGGAAACAATATTTGGTTCCCATATTTAATGAGAATTAAATAAGGGACAAAGGTGAGAATAAATTGTTTTCCCAAATAATTTTATTTTAATAATATCATGGGATCATAGATTGAGGACTGAAGGAATCTTAAAGGTCATTTAGCCTAACCAAATCTATCATTTTAAAGGTGAGGACAGAGAGCCCCAGAGAACTGAAGTGATTTCCTGAAAGAGCTGGGATTTCTCCCTAAGTCAGATTCTGAGTGAAAATACTATGACTCTTCTCTTTCTTGCATGTTATGAAGTGGCCTAAGTAACAAATTAGTAGAGTCAGGATTTTAATCCCGGTCCTCCCACTCTAAAGGCAGGGCTCTTTCCATTCCATCTTGCTGACACAGTAATCCCCAATAGGATATTAATGACCTGAGTTTGAGATAACTAAATTTGGGACAGTGTAGAGAAGAAAATACTGAACTAAATTTGAGGTCAGGGGACTGTATATTTAAATTGGCTTACTACTTGTTTAACTGTAGCATATCATTGGCCCTCTCAGAGCCTTTATTTCCTTTTCTCTAAAATGGGGAATGATAATACTTGTACAATCTGACCCAAAAAGTTTCTGTGGGGAAAGCATTTGCAAATCTTTAAAATATGTTACTGATTTTGTCTTTTCAAGGATGCTACTTAAAAAAAAACAAAAACAAAAACAAAAACTTTGAAGTCAAAGGTATCTTAGAGATGAACTAGTCCAACTTTCTACCTAAATGCTGAATTGCTGATGTGATAATGGATTTTCTACCTCTCCTTGAATAACTCCAGTGGCAGAGGATTCACCACATCACAAAGCAGCTCTTGCCACTTTCAGACAGCTTTCATTGTTAGGGAGTTCTTCATTATAAGGAGCTGAAATTTTCTGGGGATTCCAAACACACTCCAATCCATCAAGAACTGTAATTTCATTGCTGTGGGAATATCTTCTATTGACAAGCAATTGGGTTAGGAGAGAAGGAAGCCATCCCTCAAATAGCATCCTTGTTGCAGGGACTAATTATGGTCCATCCTTGTGAGTGCCTTGAAACTAAATCTTAGTCCCTCCCTGTAATAATAGCTAGCATTTATATAGTACCTTAAGGTTTGCAAAGCATTTTACAAATCCATAACTAATTTTATCCTCACAATCCTGGAAGGTAGGCACTATTTTTATCTCCATTTTACAAATAAGGAAACTGATGCAGGCAGAAGTTAAATGACTTGCCTAGGATCACAAATAAAATAAATGTCTAATGTCATTCCTATCAGTCTTTTCTTATAAGACAGTATAATAGAAAAAAGAAACCCTATTATGGGAGGCAGCAGACTGAAAGCACTTCCTCTTTTTGCTTTTCCCTTTCCTTATCTATAAAATAAGTAGGGTGGACTAAATGGTTATCTAGGGTTGGTCTCTTCCAGCCCTAAAATTCTATGAAGACTTTTCTTCCATAATTGGTACCATTCCTCCCAAGTACAAAGTGTCCTCATGCCCTCTCTTCCCTATTCCTATCACAATCTATTGTTTGGATCAGAAATTTATATACATTAAAATTTAAATAACTGATAAATTTCAATGAAGGGATTTTCTCTCTCCAAAATAAAGTACAAAGCCTTAAGGCAAAATATCTCAGGGTAGAAGTAGAACATCAACCAGTTGCAGAAGGAAGATTAATGGCAAATTACTATAAGAGAAAGAAAGAATACTGGTCTTAACCTTAAAAGGTCTGGATTTGAATCCTTCTTAGCCATGTGACTAAGTCATTGCTCTAAGTTACCTTATTTGTGAATTGTGGATAATAATACTTGTTCTGTATACCTCATGGAGTTGTTGAGTAGATGGAATGAGATAAAAAGTGTTTTGTAGACACAAAATGTCATATTTATAAGCTTATTAATATGTCTTAATATAAGATGGTATAAGTGTATTTAGCTAATCTCTAAATAAACTATTCTTTGTAGAAAGCAACATATTATAGGGGGGAGAACATGAAACTTCAAGACAAGATTTATCTTCAAGTTCATTTTCTGCCACTTATGTGCAGTATAATGGTGAACAAATCATTTCTCCCTAAATTTCAGTTTTCTTATCTATAAAATGGGCATACACTTGCATGATCTAACCACAGTTGTCTGATTCTCTAACCCCATTTGGGGTTTTCTTGATAAAATACTGGAGTGGTTTTCCATTTCCTTTTCTGGCTCATTTTACAGATGAGGAACTGAGGCAAATAGGATTAAGTAATTTGCCTAAAGTCCCACAGCTGGTTAAGTATTTGAAGGCAGATTTGAATTCATCTTGAATTGAGCTCATCTGAGCCTTGCCTCAGAAATACAAAGGAGACTTTTGGAGCATGTCCCAAGTCCCCATTACATAAGGATCAAATGAGACTATATATTTTCTTTGTAACTGTAAAATACTAAGTAAAATGTCAGTTATTTCAGCCAAGAGTCTTCTCAAAAGGCCACATAAGCTACACAGAAATAAACATTGGCCTGAGTTATCTATCTGCTCCTGAGGCTAGCCCTGTCTGTACATTTTAGCCTTTAGGTCTTTATTGTTTTGAAATTCTGTTTAAAAAAAAAATAAAAAGCCCAAGAAAATCATTAAACCCCACATGATTCGGAAAGGCTATATAGTGTGCTGGAGACAGTACATGAATATAAGATATTGTTAAGCCAAGTAAAAAGATGTGCTTCTGAGCAGTTCTATAGGAATTGTCTGCAATGTTCCACAATGTTGAGTCCATAATATCCCAGGGAGCACTGGAGGTAAAGAACAAGGTTCCTTCTGGGAACTACTTGACTTTTTTTTTTCCTGATAGAAAAAAGTCCTCCAGAATACTTCCACATATATATAGAATAGATATAGAATATATCATGTGAAAGTCTTCTGGAGAACTTTTTTCTATCAGGAAATATACTTTATATATCATTATATATAGATATATGCATACATATAGGTATATGTGTATATAAACACACATATGTTGTTGCTCCTGTTGGAATATAAGTTTCTCAGAAAGTTTATATTTTTGTAGAAGGAATTTCCATGGGAATTTCTGGCAGTTGCTTTTAGAAATAGGCAATCAATTAAAAACACAGCCTCATAAATGAAATGTTCAATATCAGATATGATGACTTGATAATCATAAGGAAAACAATAAATCTGATATTTCTATTACTTTGCTTTCATTTTTTATTTTTATCTTTCCAACAATTCTGTGAGGTGGGTATTCTAAGAATGGTTTTGTGAAATAGTTATCTGACTTGATTTCATCAATACCTGTGGATTCTTAGAGAAGACCCTTCTCCTCAGTAGAACTCAGTATCCTTTTCTGTGAAATTGAAGAAATAGACTAGAGGATTAGGTAATTTATCTGTGACCCTAAATCCAAGATTTAAGGATATTTCATATTCTTCTACAAAAATATGAACTTTCTGAGAAACTTACATTCCAACAGGAACAACAACATATGTGTGTATATATATACATACACCTATATGTATGCATATATCTATATATAATGTTATATACTTTATATATCATATAATATGTAAATACTACATAATACATAAAAAAATAGTTACTCGGGATCCAGCTTCTTAAAGTAAGGGTCACAACCCTACATATGAGGTTTCGTAACTGAATGTAGGGGTCACAAAATTGTGATTTATTATCAGTAAATGTTTGATTTATATACAGATATACCCAGGGTCATATGGAAATTTCTTGAGTAAAAAGGGATCACAAGTAGTTTAAGAAGCCCTGACTTAAGAAATGATTATAATGGTCCAGGCAGAGTTGATGAGGATATGAACCAGAAAAGACAGCTAAATCCATTTAGTTTTGTTATCTATCTTCCTTGGTATAGGAGGCACATAATGCTAAAGCAAATAAGTCGATTACTAGGAAAGTAGGGTACTTTCCAATTTTTTGAACTGATGCCAGATGTACAGGGAGTTATCAACACCATACTCATGTCCTAGAAAAGGGTGGTTCTACATTAGTCTAGGGAGTGGTTTTGAACCTACCCCCAAAATAGGTTGTGAATTTGTCCCCAGGTGATTAAGGAGCTGAATATCTCTTTGCTTCCTTCTTCCCTTTCCCTCCAGAGGCATGGTTCACACTTGGGAGGTGTAGCCAGGTATATGATCATTAAAAATGTTGAAATTGCCTCAGACTTAGAGTCTATTGATTTTAGGTATAAATCCTGGCTCTGACACTGGATATGTGTCCTGAGATTTGGGGTTTTTCACTTTAAATAACTAACTTTTATATAGCACTTTAAAGTTAACATGTAAAATACTTTCCAAAGTTTAAAGTGCTATATGAAAGCTAGTTATTATTATTTACTTGTTGCTATTGAATCACTTCAATTGTATCCAACTTTTCATGATCCCATTTGGAGTTATATTGGCAAAGATACTGAAGTGGTTTGCAATTTCCTTCTCCAGCTAATTTTGCAGAAGAGAAGACTAAGGCAAACAGGTTAAGTGACTTGCTCAGTCATATATTATTTTACTTTCTTCTCCTCCTCCTCCTTCTTCTTCTCCTTCTTCTCCTTCTCCTTCTTTTTGTCCTCCTCCTCCTCCTCCTCTTTCTACTTCTTCTTCTCATTTTCTTCTTTTTTCTTTTTCTTTTCTTCTTCTCTTTTTTTCCTCCCTCTCCTTTTCCTTTTCCTCCTCATCCTCCTTTTCTTTCTCCTCTTTCTCCTCCTCCTCCTATTATTACTTCTTCTCTTCCTCCTCTTCCTCCTACTTCTTTTCATCATCATCCTCCTTTTCCTTCTCTTCCTCCTCCTCCTTTTCCTTCTCTTCCTCCTCCTCCTTTTCCTTCTTTCTCTCATCCTTTTCCTTCTTTTTCTCCTCCTCTTATTCCTATTACTACTTCTTCTTCTTGTCCTTTTTCTCCTCCTCTTACTTTTCCTCCTCCTCCTACTATTCTTCCTCCTCCTTCTCCTCTTCCTACTACTACTACTACTATTACTGCTACTGCTGCTGCTGCTGCTACTACTACTACTTCTTCTCTTCTTCCTCCTTCTCCTTCTCCTTCATCTACTAACTACTACTTCTACTATTATTACAATGGACTCAGAATCTCATCTGTGTGGGTTCTCCCTCTACCAAGGTGAGTCAGTCAACAAGCATTTATTAAACACCTATTCCATTCCAGACATTGTGCTAAGCACTAGGGATACAAAGGCAAAAATTGTCTCTGTTTTCCAGAAGTTCGCGTTTAAATGGAATAATAATCACCATTTGCATATCACCTTAATTGCAAAGTATTTTCCAATACATTTTATCCTCATCAGCTCTGGGAGGTAAACACTATTATTATCCTTATTTTAGAAAATTGAAGGCAAGCACAGATAAAGTGAATGATTCAGTGTCTGAGACCAAATTTGAGCCCTGCTATCCACTACATCAGCTCATTGCTTCTAAAGTGCCTTCTTATTCATATCTACATGATCCCCATCAATCTTCCATACAGATTTAGGTGGTGGTGTAATGGATAGAAGACTGAGTGTCAAGTCAGGAAGACCTTTGATGAATTACTAGCTGTGTAACCCCTGAGCAAGTCACTTAATTTCTGTCTGCCTCAGTTTCCTCATCTATAAAATGAGAGGGTTGGACTACATTACCTCTAAGGTAATTTCCAGATCCAAATCTCATATTGGGATGATGACTTATGTATTAGGAAGATTATTTGGGCAGCTATATGTGAAGGATGGATTAAAGGACTCTTGTAATATATTTTTTGGTTGATGCCAGAAAAGTACTTGGAATGTTCATCTGATTAATGCTGCATGACTCACCCATCTCTTTTGCTGGTCATCCCTGTCATGGACTTATAGATTCAGAGATTTTCGAAATCATGTGGCCCAATGAGGCCACAAATAAGGAAACTGAAACCAGAGTAGGAAAGAAGATTGCTAAAGTCACATCTGAAGTGAGTAGCAGAGCTGGGATTGAATGTGGGTTATCTACAGCAACTCCTAGACAATTTTGACTATGAGATACTATTTATCGCCATCTCATATTACTATTTAAAAAGTTATTTCTGGCTATCATCTCATTCAAAATATTACATGGATTATTTTGGTTGCACCTGCAAACTGTTCTCCATTCCTCAAGGAGATCATATTCTATTAGGGGAATGATCCTATAAGTATAGTACAGGGAAAATTGAAAGGAGAAAGAGCAGCAACAAATTAAGGATTAAATTAAGCTTCTTGGAGAAGATGGCATCTGAAATGAGTTTTGAAGTATTCTGAGATGATCATATAAAGGCAGGGTAAATGCCAGATAGGGAAATGGGAGGTCAATTGTCTGGAGTAAGTGAAAGTGAGCAGGCAGATGAAGCTGGAGGGGAAGTGGGAGCTAGAGCAAGGACCTCATGTGCTAGGTTAAGGGTTTCATATTTTAGCCTATTGACCAAAGGTTTCCAAATTGGGACATTGGAAGGGAGTATGTATGTCTGTGTGGGGAGGAGGTGACTAAATAGCTATAATTTGAAGTCAAAGGGTATGTGATAAGCCAATCTGAGGATTGGAAGATGGGTTCCAAGTCACACTTTCTTTACTCCCCTGCCCTACATATACGTGTAACCAATTCTGGACTTGTCTCTTTCTTCAATACTTGTCAACCTTCTTCAATACTCTCCTACTCTGCCCCCTTCCATTATTGGGACTTCTATATGGTTTCCCTAGCTATGAGCCCTTCAAGAAAGATAATAAATTTACCTATCCAGGAACCCACAACAGCTGTATAGGCAAAATTCCACATCTTGCTTTAGCTCTATTCCCAGAGTTAACTACACATTGTCTTCAACCACCAGAATCACTGGATCTGTGCTCTAGGAAAGCACGTGATAAATGACACAATATCCTTTTCATTTTTGGTGAGAAAACAAGTACCACAGCATGAATAGGCAAGGGTTGGGTTGTGATTTTATTATTTCCTCCCCCCCCAAAAAAATCCACTCCTCTTTCAAACCTTCTAATTTGACATCGAGATTTCCATCTAGAAAACCATACTCTTTCTGATCTCTCAGATCCTCAGGCTTATAATTATTCTTTACCCTTCACTCATCTCAACATTATCAATGATTTTTTTTTCCCTGAGGCAATTGGGGTTAAGTGGCTTGCCCAGGGTCACACAGCTAGGAAATGTTAAGTGTCTGAGACCAGATCTGAACTCAGGTCCTTCTGACTTCAGGGCTGGTGCTCTATCCCTAGCCCCAAGCTGCCCTGCAATGACGTCTTAATTGCCAAATTTGATGGAATTTCCACCATCCCCATTTCATTTTTCTTTATCTCTTAGTAATATTTGACACTACTTTGGGGAGAAGCATAGGCCCAAAAGGGTGAAAAATGGCAGGGTGAAGATGAAGAAGAATCATATGCCACAATAAGCTATTGTTGATATAATCTATAAAGTCATATCCTTGAAGTTCGTGCTCTGAGAGTCGGCCAGAAAAAGTAAAACCTCTCCCAAGCTACACGTAAAGGTTAGGCAGATTTTTGTTCTGCTGTCAGCTGCAATAAATCCAGCTAAATTATCACAGCCCAAGGGTTCATTGACTTTCCTTCTAGCCCAACTTTTGATCTGCAGTGTAAAGCAGAAGATGATGACCAGACATCCCAGTTTGGCTAGAAGGGTTCTCCATGACCTGGTGATAAAGTAGTCTAGGAAACATCTTAAGTAGGAATTAAGGACTTAAGAGACAAACTAGGGAATATTATAAGTAGGCTGTTTTAGTAGCAAAGCTAACTTGTCCACAAGGTAGTTTGTAGAATAATTTTAATTATTAACAATTTTTCAACAGAAAAGATGGGATTTCCCCCCCCCCCCTTTTCAGGATTACTTTCCATAGGGGAAAAATGAAAGACAGCTTAATTTCCTTTGTGCTATTATTATTATTATTTTGTGATAGACTAAAAAGTGAAATTCAACTCTAAGATTGAATTTGAACTTCTTGACTCCCACACCTAGCTCTCTGATCATCTGGTTTAACACCTTTGTTATGTAGATAAGGAAATTGAGGTACAAAAAGGTGAAATGGCTTGAGATGAAACATCCCTAACTAAGACAACTGAGTCAGAAATCAGCATCTTCTGTCTTCTGATTCAATACTTTTTCTATTTTTCCTTTTAGAAGAGACAGAAAGAGATAGACAATTATAGAAAGAAACAAAGGGACAAAGACAGAGAGACACAGAGGCAGAGAAACAGAGAGACAGAGACAAACAGTGAAATAATGACAGAGAAGGCAGGAAGAGCGGGAGCAAGGAAAGGAGAGATGAAAAGAAAGAAGAAAGAAGGGAGAGAGAAAAGGAAGGAGAAAGTAAGGTAGGAATGAAAGGAAGAAGGAAAGGAAAGGAGGAAGGGAGAAATGGAGAGATGCAGGCAGGGAGGAAAGGAGGGATAAAGGGAAGAAAGAAGGAAGGAAGAGAGGAAGGAAAGGAAAAAAGGGAGGGAGGGAGGAAAAGAAAATGGAAAAGAATGAAGGTGAAAAGAGGGAGAGGTATAACGAATAAAAATAAAGACAGTAAAGGGGAAACTGAGATAAAGAAAGGAGTGAAGAGAGAAAAAAAGAGAGGGAAAGATGCACACTGGAGAAAAAATACAGAGAAAGAGAGAGAGAGGAAGAAAGAAAAAGGACACTCAGAAAGACTCAATAGATTTTGAAGTTCTGGTATACTATTTTAGGATCAGTGGGTGGAAGTTAAAGGGAAGCAGAGTTCAGCTCAGTATAAAGAACTTCTTAACAATTAATTAGACTGTCCAACAATGGAATAAACTATCTTGAGGAGTGACTTGACTTGGTGAATAGCACACTGTACTTAAATGGGGGAAACCAGGGTTGAATCTTGCTTCTGGCCCTTATTTTTTAAATCTCTAATTTGAGTGATAATTAATACTACCCCTCAAGGTTGTAAGAAAGCGCTTTGTAAAATTTTTATATAAATATGTGTTATTTTTATAGGGCTGCTCAGGATCACAGCAAAAAACAGGTCTAGCAGGAATGTCCACAAGAAATTGAGAAAGTTTTTCTACGTCCTAAACGTGATTTGAGGTCTTAGGGACCAGGTGAATTCTCTTACAAGATATTAAAACTCAGTTTGTTTTGGTTTCTCATCATGCCACTGATGGCCCTCTGTTCTAGCCTTGACTCAACTTTAGAATGGTGGTGTAGCATTTGGAGATGCTGGCAATTAACATCATCTTGATTGAGATGAAATTCATATTTTTGAACTGGGGTCTGATCTTTAAATGGAAAGGAGAGCATTTAGCAGAAGAAAGAAATTCCTTGGATCAAGGGTTCTTATATACATCTTTTTATTTACAAGACATATGCATGGGTAATTTTTCAACACTGACCCTTGCAAAACCTTCTGTTCCAACTTTTCCCCTCCTTCCCCCTACTCCCTTCCCTAGATGGCAGGTAGTCCAATACATGTTAAATATGTTAAAGTATATGTTAATCCAATATGTGTATACATATTTATACAGCTGTCTTGCTGCACAAGAAAAATCAGATCTAGAAAGAAAGAAAGAAATCTGGGAAGGAAAACAAGAATGTAAGCAAACAATAATAGAAAGAGTGGAAATGCTATGTTGTGGTTCACACTTATTTACCATAGTTCTCTCTCTGGGTGTAGTTGATTCTCTTCATTACTGAACAATTAGAACTGGTTTGAATCATCTCAATGTTGAAGAGGGCCACGTCCATCAGAATTGATCCTCATATAATCTTGTTGTTTCTGTGTACAATGATCTCCTGGTTCTACTTATTACACTTAGCATCAGTTCATGTAAGTCTTTCCAGGCCTCTCTATATTCATCCTACTAGGCATTTCTTACAGAACAATAATATACCATAATTTATTCAGCCAATCTCCAATTGATGGGCATCCACTCAGTTTCCAGTTTCTTGCCACTACAAAGAGGGCTGCCACAAACATTTTTGCACATGTGGATCCTTTTGTTTTCTTTAAGATCTCTTTGGGATCTAAGCCCAGTAGTAACAGTGCTGGCTCAAAGGGTATGTGCAGTTTGATAATTTTTTGGGCATAGTTTCAAATTGCTCTCTAGAATGGCTGGATGTATTCACAATTCCACCAACAATGTATCAGTGTCCCAGTTTCCCCACATCCTCTCCAACATTCCTCATTATCTTTTCCTGTCATCTTAGTCAATCTGACAGGTGTGTAGTGGTATCTCAGAATTGTCTTAATTTGCATTTCTCTGATCAATACTGATTTGGGGCACCTTTTCATATGACTAGAAATAGTTTCAATTTCTTCATCTGAAAATTGTCTGTTCATATCCTTTGACCATTTTATCAATTGGAGAATGGCTTGATTTCTTATAAATTTGAGTCAATTCTCTATATATTTTGGATATGAGGCCTTTATCAGAACCTTGGAGCAAGGGTTCTTAAGTCTTTTATATCATTGACTTCATTGACAGGTAGTGCTCTTAAATACATTATATAAAATATACAGGATTACAAATGCCAATTATATTAAACTACAGTTATTGGACTATTAAAAAGGAAAACAATTTCATGAACTCTAGTGCCTTAAGGGGTGAACAGCAGAGAAATCAGAGATACTAAAGAGTAACTCCAGATTTAGACAAACTCCTTTTCATTCAACAGATAAAGACCTATACAGTAGGACTGGAAGAACAAAGCCAGAATGAGATGTTGGGAGGCTCAGGTCCAAGACAGATTGATTTTCCTAAAGAGGGTTTTATTCATTGATATGGCCCTCCAAGGGAGAAGGAGCCAAGGCTTGAGTCAGTTCTCTGAGATGTAGATAGAGTTTAGACTCCCTAAAGAAATAAGGTTTTCCTTGACTATTGCTGTTTTCCAGTCCTGCTTCAGTCACATACTACCTGTGTGACCTTGAACAAAACATTTAACATTCCTTGACCTCAGTTTCTTCAACTGTAAAATGAGGAGGTTGAATTAGTTAACCTCTAAGGTCCTTTTCCACAACAAATCTAGGATCCTATCAATAAACCTTTCCTTTTTTCATTGTTTTGTAATATCCAATAAAATCATTCTTGCATTCAATTCATTGTTAGTCTGAATGCTTGCAAGTGAGCCAACATTTTTTGACTTTGTGAAGACCTAGAAGTGATGAAAGTTTTTTTTTGTTTTGTTTTGTTTTTTTATTTAATAGCCTTTTATTTACAGGATATATGCATGGGTAACTTTACAGCATTAACAATTGCCAAACCTCTTGTTCCAATTTTTCACCTCTTACCCCCCACCCCCTCCCCCAGATGGCAGGATGACCAGTAGATGTTAAGTACATTAAAATATAAATTAGATACACAATAAGTATACATGACCAAAACGTTATTTTGCTGTACAAAAAGAATCAGACTTTGAAATATTGTACAATTAGCTTGTGAAGGAAATAAAAAATGCAGGTGGGCATAAATATAGGGATTGGGAATTCAATGTAATGGTTTTTAGTCATCTCCCAGAGTTCTTTTTCTGGGTGTAGCTGGTTCAGTTCATTACTGCTCCATTGGAAATGATTTGGTTGATCTCGTTGCTGAGGATGGCCAGGTCCATCAGAACTGGTCATCATATAGTATTGTTGTTGAAGTATATAATGATCTCCTGGTCCTGCTCATTTCACTCAGCATCAGTTCGTGTAAGTCTCTCCAGGCCTTTTTGAAATCATCCTGTTGGTCATTTCTTACAGAACAGTAATATTCCATAATATTCAGTGATGAAAGTTTTGATGCTCCTAGGGTAGCCCTAGGTAAGACACAAGCTACTAAATCATTGTTGAGAAGCTTTCAAGATTGAGGTTGGTTGTTTGAGCCCAAAACTGTGACTCTGAGTCATAAGATACACTGGATTCAAAGCCAGAAAACTTGGGTTGAATTACTAAAATTCCAACATTTAATGTTTGTGTGACCATGCAGAAGCCACTTAACCTTGCTTGAGCCTTGATTCCTCATCTATAATACAAGGATGATAATGTTTACTTTGCAAACCCACAGGTCTCTTTATGTGCCTTGAAGCTTATCTTCTCCAGGCTGATTTTCCTTAATTCCTTCAAGCAATTACAGTATGGAATAGTCTCCAGCCCTCTCACTATCCTATTTTCTGTACCTGGATATTTTCCAGTTCTCCAGGAGGACATTGTGACAGGACCTATGATTTTATTTGTGGAAGGAACTCCAGGAGGAAGAAATTTCCTCTACTAAAACAAATTGACATCTTTTTTGAAAATTAAATTTTTAAGATTTGCCTAGCAACTGAGGAGGTAAGTGCTTTGCCCAGGATCACAAAGCTAGTAAGTGTCTGAGGCTGGATTTCAACTCAGGTTCTCCTGGCTCTGGGCTGGTGTTCTATTCACTGTGCCACCTAGCTGTTCTTGTCAACATTCTTCTTAAGATGGGCCTTTCAGAACCCAACACAATGTTCCAACATAGTGTGACTAAGGTAGAGTATAATAAGATAATCTGTCACTACCTTGGTGTTGACATTTATCTCTTTAAATAAAAATCTAACACTCCATTTACCTTTTCAGCTGCCATTGAGAAACTGAGAAAATTAAACTGATTCTATTGACTTTATTTTGTGATTGATTTCATTCTGTATCTCTCCGATATTTTGTGTAACTGCCTGTCATGTTCCTTTGTTTCTGAGTTAAGTTTAGAAGTTCAATCTTCCTTTCTGAGTTAAGTTTAAAAGTTGTTTCCCTTTCATTAAAATGTTATCTCTGTACCACTAGCTATCCTTGTATAATTAGTGGAAATCTGTTATCTATATACCATTAGTAATTCTTGCATTTGTTCTAAATCAATCAGAATTTCCTAGTGATAAGATGAAAGGAGGGAAAGTTGCTAGTCCCCCACATTCCCCATTTCAAGTCAATCATATTGTCTCCCATTTCTATGATGCTTCTGACTTTGTAACCAATTATATAGTTTTCTCCATCTATGAAACTTCTTTCCATTTTTGGATGTGCCTCCTTTTTGTTTATAAAAATGATTTGTGAACCCTCATTCAGAGTTTTAGCTTGCTGAGGAGAACCTATTTATTGGTAAATTTATGCTTTGCTAATAAACTGATTGTGTTTGGAGCTTGTATCTCAGTTTACCTTAATTTCAACTGTATTATACTGTTGACTAGTGTGGATTTTAAATGCTGACAATGCTCTATTTTTTTTTTTCAAATAATCAGAGGTTTGTTGTTATGTTATACTTCTCCCATTCTGATCTTATACAGTTGATTTGTAATGCAAGTGTAGAACCTTATATATATTTCTATTAAATTAATCTCTTTAGTTTTGGCCTATCATTCTAGCCAAACTACAAAAACTGAGAGCAAAGGGTAAGACAACAGGGTGAATTGGAAAGGAGAACTCACTCCATAGTAACATTTGATTACTTTCTATTTTAACTTATTGTTGCTGATTAGGTACAAAGTTTAATTGTTTCTGTATTCCTATAAAACTGATAGTACTGCTTGCACCCTCCAGACTTAGCTCTCTGAAGTGAAGTTCTGATTACCCAGCCCTAGTTATACCTCTGTGGTTAGTTTTCATAATTTTCCTCAAAGACTGGAAAATTTAGCCAAATCTGTGACTGGTAAGACATGGAAAGAGTAACTGTGGTTGACAGAAGTGACAGAAGTGAAGGTAGTCACTTCTGGTGACTTGGCCAGGGGTTGGAGTTTCAAGGTCTGTCAAAACTCCCCTTTTTCTGGTTTTAAAAGTTTTTAAATGTATAAAATAAAAGTGTTTAAAAAGGGAAATAATTATTTTGAAGTATAGTTATCAAAATTAAATAAAATAGTTCTTAGAACTCAGGTTAAGAAGTTAGAATAATTTAATATCAACCCAGGCCATTTCTCATAAATTTCAATGAATAGACAGGTCAGGAGTCATAGAAGTAGTGTATGGCATTAGATATAAAGACCTTTGACGCAGGTAGGGGGTGCAGTGGATTGAGTGATGGGTCTGGAATTAGGAATCTCTGAGTTCAAAGCCAGTCTTAAGACATTTCCTAGCTGAGTAATCCTATACAAATCACAACTTCTATTTTGTCCTCATTTTTCTTATCTGGAATAAAGGAATAGGGTCAGTTAAATGGAATAATAGGTGGTAAAATGGATAAAGCCCTGGAGTAGGGAGGATCTGAAGGCAGATATAGTCTCAGATACTTACTAGTTGTGTGACCTTGGGCAAGTCACTTAACCCTGTTTGCTTCAGTTGCCTTATCTGTAAAATGAGCTGGAGAAGTAAATGGCAAACCCACTCCTGTATCTTTGCTAAGAAAATCCCAAGAGTCAGACTTGACTGAAAGATGACCAAATAATAATAAAGAAAGGGATAATAATAGCTTCTACTTTCTGGGGTTGTTTTGAAGATCAAATGAAATAACAAATAAAATATTTAGCGCAGTGACTGGTACACAGTAAAAACTATAGAACTGCTACTATTGCTGCTGCGCTGCTGCTACTACTACTATTACTACTTCCCTCCCTTGGCCCGTTCTTGATACTTGAATGGATTGAACTAAATAATTGCTAAAGCCGATTTTCCACTTCAAAATCTGGTAAACTATATCACCTTATCGATACTAATATAACCCTGGCCGTTCTGGGTATTATGTAGGATGCAATTGGCTGACCTTGATGCTGCTTTGTGTTCCGATGAAGGTTAAGTATTATCTTCCCAGCAGATTGTAACAGTAGTTACAAATTAAGCTGCTGAGTTTTGTTAAAGTTTGGTGAGGTTTTTATTGTTACTGAAATGTGAGCGTGTGAGTATTTATTGTTTAATGTATTTTGTGTGGAGGAATTCATTACCTGTGCCATATATATGATTGTACATTGACTTTTTAAAATTTCCTCCTTTTGGGGAGCCTTGGGGTGGAGGTTTAATAAGCCAATAAATGTGAGAATAAGAAGCTTGGCCCACTATAATTAGAGGCTGGTTCCCTCAGGATTGAATCTGGACTGACTGCATGCCTGAGTATAGGACAGGGAATTGTCACAGGCCCTGTAGTGACCCTGCAGATGACCACTTATCTAGATTAGTTTTTTTATATTAGATCAGTAAGTCCCACTTTTTATAACTGCATAGATATTGATTAAGAGGGAGAAGAAGCCTTTTTACTTCTTCATATCTCAGTTTTCTCAACTACAAAATGAGAATAATACTACTTGTATTACATGGCTAATAAGTTTGTTATGAGGAGAATACTATGTAACTCTCAAAATGCTATAGAAATCAGAACTATTGTTATTAGGGCCAATATTGGAATCCTATATGTTCAACAAATATATAGCCATCCCAATTTTTTGGAAAGAAGTGGAATAGCTAGTCATCTGGGATAGCATGAGTTTCCTAATCTCTTTATGACTCAGGGTATTTAAATGCTAAATATAATTATTGAAAGGAAAGGAAAAAAAAAAACACTGGAGTTGAAGTCAGAGGATCTGGCTTCAAATTCTGGTTTTATTACTTACTATTTTTGTGGATTTGGGAAAATCCTTTAAGCTACTTGAACCTCAGATTCTTCATCTGTAAAATGACGGGGTTAGAGTAGGAGGTCTCTCACGAGTCAGGTGGACCTGAATTAAAATATGGCCTCAAATACTCACTTGGCTGTGTGATTCTGGGCAAGTCACTTAATCCCATTTGCCTCAGTTTCCTCATCTATAAAATGAGCCAGAAAGAAAATGGCAAACCATTCCAGTATCTTTGCCAAGGAAACCCCAAATGGGGTTACAAAGAGTCGACATGATTGAAATGACTGAACAACAACAAAGTTTCTTCAAGCTCTGATATTTTATGATCTATGTTCTAAGATCCCTTTTGTTTCTGAAATTCTATGACATCTATTTGAGGTTGAAGTTTAAAGTAAATCACCAAAAATCAAGCCCGTAGGAACACACATTGAACAGCTGTGCAAAGGCTGGATACATATCCAAGAAACACTGAAAATCAGCAGAATGGAAACTTTGTACAACTTAATGAAAACAATACAACAAAAGAAAAGCCTCCCTCTGAACGACAGAGACCTGGCACATAATGCTCCATGAAACAGCCTTTCAGCATTAATATGGTATGAAGGGGATATGAATCTTAAGGTTAGCAAAACAATTCCAATGTAGTGAGATTGAAACCAATTAAAGCAGTACACACTCAATTGTAGCTTTTATCCTGCAGTGGAAGATTTTATTCAATCTCTCACACTGAATGGAAGCTTAGTCTAGATAATGATTTTTTCCAGTTTCCCTATAAGAGGGCTTCTTTTTTTTTTTTTTTCTTTTTAAATTTTTCAATAGTATTTTATTTTCCAAATACACGTAAAGATAGTTTTCAACATTGATTTTTATAAGACTTTAAGTTCTAGATTTTTCTCCCTCCCTTCCTTACCCTCCATTTCCCCAAGACAGCAAGTAATTTGATATAGATTAAATGTGTGATCCTTTTAAACATATTTCTCTTTTTGTCATGTTGTGAAAGAAAAATCAAATTAAAAAAAAAAAAAACCACGAGAAAGAAAACAAAAACAAACAGACAAACAAAAAGATGAAAATAGTATGTCTCAATCCACATTGGGTCTCCATCGTTCTCTATATGGATGCAGATAGCATTTTCCATCCCAAGTCTATTGGAATTGCCTTGAATCGCTACATTGTTGGGAATAGCCAAGTCCATCACAGTTGATCATCACATAATTTTGTTATGACATAATTTTTCCACTCATGAGTGGAAATTTCAAATACAGTAGCACCTAGTTTTTCTTTCACAGTCAAGGTAGTCTCAGCTGCTCGCATGGTCTATGTTCTAGGATCCCTTTTGTTTCTGGAATTTTATGACATCTATGTTTTGCTCTTTATGCCCACTTGGAATCATATTATTTTAGAGTTGAAAATATCCTTAGACATCTAGTCCTACAACTTAAGAGGAGCATTAGAGCTTATCAATTCTGATCCCCCCTTTTTTTTAACAGAGGAAGAAATGGAAGCCAGATGAAGTGACTTGCCTACTATCATCTAGCTTGTTAGCAGAGCCAGGATTCAGACACAACTCTTTTTATCCCCAAACCGATGTTCTTTTTGCTATTCTTCTCCCTTTATATATTACAATATATCTGAAATTTCACCACTGGAAAAGTATTCCTTTGGGTTCTTCAGCCCTCATATAAAAGTTAAATACTTCTGGGAGGAATAAGATTAATTAAACTCATGTACATTAAAGTAGTAGTAACTCAACAGTCATTTATTTGCTAACAATAAGAATACTTGGAAACTGGACGCAGAACTAATGGAAAGGAAAGGGTTCTAGCATCTTCTGAGACATCAAGGAGAGGGAATCTTGGGGAGGAAAAAATACAGTGGTATTTTCTCAAGCACGAACTGAAGGTATGTGCCCACAGCTCATGCAAGCAGTCAACATTGCTGGTATGGATTTTTAGATTGGTCCTTAAAATTTATTGGCTACTGAGAGAGATGGGGAAAGGTGTGAGAGCTGAATCAGGTGAGATTTACTGGCAAGGGAATCAGCATGACTACAGTGGTGTGGGATCCTCAAAAATCTTTGGTCCTCTATGTGTGTGCTTTTGTTCTAATGTAGGAATTTTGTTTTTATCCAGAGTTCCTTTGATGTTTTTGGTGTCTTCAGCTGCATTTGTAGGCAGTCAGTGAACTACCAGTATGGATGAATTGAGCGTACTAGACTTACCCTTGCTTTGTGACTGAGCTGGCATCTTCTCCCTTAGGTTATATCTGCATCAGTTTTGGGGAATCTGACGCAAGAATGACCAACACAATCAAGGGAATAACTTTGTCTTCTTCACATTTTGGCTTGGGAGCAGTTTTGTATTAAAGTGCACAAGTGATGTTATTTTCTCATAATTCTAATGGAAAATCATTTTCTCTTCATCTGGACCTGGAGGGTCAGCTTGGTATGTAAAAAATACACTGACTTGTAGTAGTAATAGAGTCCAGTTCTGCCACTTACTACGTATGTGGCTTTGGGCAATTTATTTAATATCTTGTCCCTATTTTAGTCTCTTCATCTGTAAATTATCTATGTAATACTGGCTTCCCCTCCCCATGACTCCAGCCCCACAAACTCACAAGTGGATTCTCCAGACAAACTTGTTCCACATTCAAGATACTCTGTCAGTTTATATTTCTCCTTAGCCAGATGACACAATTAATGCACATCAATGGCATTTAATGAAATAACCTAATAAACCACATTCCCAATAAACCTGGGTCCTACACAAATATATTCACCATTAAAAGTAAGAATGGGAGTAAATATAGAGAGGGGTACATGTAAGGTGTTAAACCTGAAGAGAACACAGGTGGCCAAGGCATGTGTGCAGAGGAGAACACCCACAGAGACCGTGTGTAGCCAAGTCACACATGCAAAAAGGAACTGGCAGGACTGTGGATTTCCTAGGGTATGTTCATTGTTCTCTGCTGGTCTTGCATGGCTGCTAATGGTTGTTGCTTCACTTCCATGGTTGTGGCTAAGTAAAGCTTCACTAGGCACAAAGTTATAGAATTTTTCTCCCACCTCACCTTTTGGCTTCACATCTACTCTTTCTCATTTCCCTACCTCTATTCTTTGGCAAAGCAATTCAATTGTATACTCTCCTCTACTTTTAAATCTCTTGCCCACCCTCTAATTCTGGATTATTCCCACCATCCATCATCTCCTGTGTTCCTGTTCATGTGATGCTGAATGGAGCAGAAGAAGATCAAAAAAGTATGTTGCATATACTATCTAATTTCTTTTGGGCCCTCACCATAACAAGGCAATCCTTCTACTTCTTCCTAATTTAGTTACTCTTTCCCTCTCCAGAGAGCAGGGATAGGGAATCTTTTTTCTGTCAAGGACCTTTTGGGTATTTGTAATATCATTCATGGGCCATATAAAATTATCAACTTATAGAACTCAAGCAGTGAGAGGTTGTTGTATCTAGCTTTCAGCTCATCATCCACCTATGGTTGCCTTAGGAAATGATTTTGTGGGCCTCATACAGCCGTGGGCTGGATGTTGCCCATCCCTGCCATAGAAGCACTTCCAAACTTTTCCTCCTCCTCCTCAAACTTCCTACATCCTTCCCCTCCTCACATCCTCTCTCAACTGAAGGTCTTACTTTACACATGACAAAAAAAAAAGGTCATTCACCAAAAACTCCCTCTTCTCCCTTTCATTCTCATCTCACATCACTCAGACATCTTTTCCCATTTTCATTTCTGTCTTAGATGAAGAGGTAGTCTTTCTCCTTGCCATGGGCAATCCCCATGGGCAGTCATCCTTTCCTAATTTTCCAGCAGATTGCTGTCACTATCACCCTTAATTTCTGTCTTATCTTCCGATTCCTATCTCATCTACTGATTACTCTGCTGTCTATAAACATACTCATCTCTCCCCTCCAAAAAACTATTCTTTCTTGATCCCTGCTAGCTATTACCCTATATCTCCTCCCCTTTTGCTAAACTTTGAGAGTCTTTGTGCTAGGTGCTTCCTTTTGTTCTCCTCCCACTCTCTCAACTCTCTAAAACTTTGATTCTGATTTCATTATTCAGTTGATTCCCCACCACCACCATCAAGGCTACCTATTTCCCAAATCCAAATGGATTTTCTCAATCTGACCATTCCTTCTGGATACATTCTCTTCTCTAGTTTAGTTTAGTTTAGTTCATGGGGTTTTTTGTTGTTGATGATGTTCTGTGATTGTGTGCTATTGTTTTTTTGATGGTGCTGATCTCTTTGGGTCTTTTCCTACCACTTTGGTGACTCCTTTGCTACATCTTCACTAAATCAGCCCCTTACTTCTCAGTGTCTCCTAAAACCCTCGGACCATTTTTGTTTCTATATTTTCTCAGTTGTTGAGCTCTTCATTTTCAGTTATCATCTCTGTGAAGATTATGTGTTTACCTGTGCATATATGCACATATACATATATGTGCTGTGTGTGTATGCTTTTCTGGATTTCTTGCTGTTTCTCACTTAAACTCTCCATCTTCTATCTTTATACCTTTGCATTGCTCTTCCACCAAGTGTTACTTCCTTCCTCTTCATTTCTTCTAAGATGCAGCTGAAACCTGATCTTCTGCAGGAGGACTTTCCTGGCCCCCCAGCTGGTTGTGCCTTTTCTTTGGATATTACTGTCCACCTTCTTTATGTTTATCTTATATGTAACTGTTTGTATGCTATTTTTCCCACTTGGATATGAACTCCATGAAGTTTTTGTTGTTGTTTGTTTGGGTTTTTTTGTTTTTGTTTTTTTTTTTTTTTGCCTTGGACTATTTTTGCTTTACTTTGTATCCCCAGCACTTAGCAAGTAGTTGCTGACTGGCTGCTCCCAACCACTGTCTCTTAGAAGAGAGCATTGTTTTTGTTTTTTGCATAAAGCCCAGAGGCTTTCTGAAATAGATCTTTTAGAAAGACAAAGGTCCTAATACACCCACTCGCCGGAATAAGGGGAAAAAAACTTTTTAGTGATTTTTTCTTCCAATGAAGACTGTTAGTTTTTTCTGAGCCTTGGCTAAAATAGATGCTTTCTCTTTAGGAGATTCCTTATTTCCGGCATTAAGTTCTATGGAACTCAGAGCTAGAACTGTTCAGCTAACTATGTCCTCAGTTTAAATCTGTTTTTCGCCTCTTTTTCCTGGTCAAGAAGCAGAATGAAGTAGTAGGGATAGTGCCAGATTCAAAGTCAAGAAGCTTTGGATTCAAGTCCGACATCTTTGTGATCTTGGATAATTAACATAACCCCTCAGGGCTTCAGGCAAGTAAAACTAACAGTCTTAGACCTGAAGTGGTAGTCTGCCCTTTAGGATTTTGTTTTACCGATGCAATCATTGGTCTGGTCCAAAATAAAAATAATTTCCTAGTCCCTAATGGCCACCTGATACCGGATACCTGAACCTGACTTAAAGCTGGGCATTCCTTGTGAAATCCTGATTTATATTCATTTGTTAGACTATATACTCAGTTAGCTCCCATTTTGAGGTTACCCTTCTAAAAATTTCTAAGCGTTGTAAGGGTTTGCAGGTCCATAATTCTATCACATACTCCCCAAACTTTTGCTCTCCCATGCACATAGGTAGGGACAGAAAGGACATAGGAACACATAGTAAGCCAGAAGATTAGGTCATTGTCTTCTCTTGCCTCAGTGCTGATTATTATAGCTATTTACAAGTCGTATTGTGCTACATAAATATAAACTACCATTGTACCTTGTTTGATGGGAGTTTAGATAGAGGTGGTCCTGGGACAAATTGTGATCCTATTATTACTCTTTTATGTTTTTGTTTATCATTCTGTATGAACTATTGCATACTAGCATAAAACATTGCTACTTTTTATACTTGAATTAAAATATTAAGAAGTAAGTTCATCTTCTGTAAGCTCATGGAAGTCATCTTCAGTATAATTCTAGTAGCAGACAGGATAATGGGGATGGTTTGTTCTGCACCCCACAATTCTGATTGATTTTTTTTTGCTTGTTTCTAGATTTTGAAAGCTTCTTGTTCCATGTAGCTTGGAGAGTCTGAGTATTTAGAATAGTGACATCTTATTAGAAGCATTGTTCTCAAGTTTTTATGTATCAGTGTTCTATCTGAGCAGTTGTGGGCAACAGGCCCCAGTATAATTTATTGGTTGAGTTCTCTCATCTTTTTCAGTGGAATTCTAATAGAAACAGTTTGGGGACAAGTCATTATTCTTCTTATATTTTTAATGCCTTCCTGGATACCACGCCAATTCCCTATCCATGATACAATACTGCCTCCAAATTCAAATGTGACATAACTTATTTTTTTAAAAATACCTATAAAGTGTTATTCCTAGTTTGTCATATTTATAGCAGCACAATTCTCTGCTCTTGATTATTTAAAGTTTAATGATGACATTTGTCTTTGCTTCCAGAGTGTTCTTGTTAGGCATTTTCTACTGCAGATGGTAACATTTAAGAGATCTCCAGATGATGGCTCATAGCATATTGCCATTGTGACTTGGCTAGTCTTGAGTACGGGGTTCTTGGGGTGACAGACAGAATCAAAAAAAAAAGCCTAGTAGATATTTTAATAATAATAATATGTATTTTTGAAAGCAAACAGAGAATTATTAAAAAATGAATATGGTAAAGAGAGCAGGCAGAAAAAGGAAAACAAGTTTTTTTGTTATTGTTGTTGAGTCATTTCAGATTCTCTGTGACCTCTTTTGAAATTAAAAACAATGGGAATCATTTGCCATTTCCCTCTCCAGCGGATTTTACAGTTGAGGAACTGAGGCAAATAGGTTTAAGTGACTTGCCCAGGGTCACACAACTAATAAGTGTCTAAAGCTGGATTTGAACTCAGGAAAATGAGTCTGCCTGATTCTAAGTCCAGTACTCTATCCTTAATTACACCTAGCTGCCTTAAAGCAAGTATAACTATCATGAAATACAGGAACAACAAAGCCTGATATAGATTCATGGCCCTTTAAAGACGGAAGAGATCTTATCAGATCTAATCCTTTTACTTTAAAGGGAAGAGAATTATGGACTAGAGAAAGTACTCATGCAGCATCACAAAGATAGTCTTTGACAGACTGATAACAAGAACATCTCCTTCCTATCCTGTGAGGTTTCTTTCTACTATATGAAATACAAGTAAATGCTTTGAAAAGAGTATGGGAAGAATAGTGAAAAGAGTGTTGGAATTGAAGTTATGATCAACTCTGATACTTTTTAGCAGAAAGAACACTAGATTTTGAGACAGAAGACCTGGGAGCAAACTGAGGCTCTGACACTTATGGTTTATGTAATTTAGACTATTCCCTTTAAAATAAGGAAGCCAAACCTGTTTTGTAAGTGTAAAGTGGGCTGGTGAGCATGCACAATTTTGCATTAGATTGTAATCGGATTGCAAACTCCTTGAGGGCAGGAATTATCTTTTGTCTTTGTTATTTCTGGAATTTAGTCCAGTTCCTGGCATAATGGAAGCACTTAATAAATGTTGATTGATTGATTGATTGGTTGTCCATGGAACTTCAATATGGAAGAGGCTGGGGAGAGTTTTTATTTTTTCCAAAAAGGTATGATTTAGAGTATGCTCAGATATTCTGTTCCAATCTACTAAACCAATTCTGGTTCTAATACCTAATTCACAGGATGAAGAAATGAACTTTTGATTGTGTAGCTTAAACTATGATGACTGATGTGTACAAGTGAGGAAGCTAAGACTAAATTCTTAATACACAGACACTAGTCACTGACCAGAAAGCAACCAGTGCCCTAAGAGAGAAACTTAAAGGCAAAATAGAAAGTTTGATCACTACTTAATGAGCAATATTTATGAAAGGTTTAGGATAAAATTGGATCAAAGTATTGATTTTTTAAAAAAGATATCCAAGTCACATTGAAGGGAACCCTGAAACTCTAAAACTCCTTGAAGGACAGATTCTCCTTGAATCCTGGCCTCTGTACAAGATCCTGAGAGACAGGGACCACCCCTATTGATAACACTCACTACTGATTAAGCTTCCCATTGAATTAAAGAGACTCATTCAATTCTATTCAAATTCAGCTCAAGTTGTACCCAGCCCCATCAAGAGCAACCTCCAGCTTGTAGCCAAGGCTTATAAAAAGAGCCAATCTTAAACCCTCTCTTTGCAGAGGAGCTAACATGCTATCTTTGGCATAGCAAGCCTGCCCGCTGGGATGATATTCTCTTCCAGTGCTACCCTCTCTTTATCCTCACATATTTTTTTCTAATGAGACTTTATATCTCTCTATCGGGATTTCTCTACTAGAAACTTTACTTCTCTACCAAGCCTCCACTACTTTACTTCCCTGTCAGGACCTTGCTACTAAGGAAGTCAGCCTTTCTATTCATGCATAGCAAAGGCTGACTTCCCAATGCCTATAATAAGCCTCTTTTACCAATCTGGGTTTTCAGGTTCGAAAATCCCTTTACAAAGGATGTCTGAGCTGCCAGAAGGAGGGTTCCCAAACTCCCTACCCATGCCCCGAATCCCAAGGGGGTGTAGGGGAGCCAAACCTTTCCATTTAATTCCCAGAACCCCAAACTTGCCACTAGACCTTATCATTTAACTCCCTGACCACCAGGAACCCTAACCTCATCATTTGGTTCCCCGAATCTAACTTCATCATTTGATTCCCTGACCACCCTAAATCTAGACCTCATCAACACCAATATCTCTGTCCTCCACAAATTGCCAGTTATTCAAGCTGCATTATTATAGATGCCCGAAATCCACTTCCATTCTCACACTGGTCTTCTGGATTTTTCTGACCCCCTTTGGATGTTTCTTTTTCCTTGGTGAAAAGCCCTGAAACTTCAGAGCACATAATGTTATTCAGATGAACCTCTTTCAAGGCTCTCACTTCATTCCCTTGTTGTTATCTCAACTAATCTTCCTGAGTTCAAATTCAGCCTCCTATACTTACTTACTAGCTATGTGATTCTGGGCAAGTCTTTTAACTCTGTTTGCCTCAGTTTCTTCACCTGGAAAATGAGCTGGAGAAGGAAATGGCAAAACACTCCAGTATCTTGGCCAAGAAAACATTTAATGTGATTACAGAGTTGGGACATGATAGAATGTCAACAATAAAGTTTTGTTCAAATGATTAAACTGATATAGAGAGCAGTAGTATGCCAGAATGAAGGAGAAAATATATTACAGTGAAAAAGGGAGGCATGTTTCTTAACTGATGGATCCTGGGCAGTTTATGGGAATGTTAGAAGGTTGGGGAACTCCTAGTGTGAACCTTGAGTTAAGAAATACCACATGGGAGTAAGAAAGACTATCTTTATATATTGGATCATTTGCTTACTATGGGGTAGAGGGAGAAGGGAGGGGAAAAGCTAAAACACAGGGTTTTATAGGGATAAATATCAAAATATTTCCATGTATATATTTTGAAAATAAAAAGCTATAATGAAGGAAGGAAGGAAGGAAGGAAGGAAGGAAGGAAGGAAGGAAGGAAGGAAGGAAGGAAAGAAGGAAGGAAAGAAGACTATGTTTAAGATAGAATATGGAGGTATATAATCCCAGTCTGTACCTCTGTCTATCTAGAATTGAATATACCAGGGCTGCTACCACCTTTCCCAAGAAGAGACTCCAATTCTGAAGAGTGGGGTGATAGATTTGAATTCAGGAAAACTCATCTTCCTGATGTCAGGTCCATCACTCTGCTGCATCTAATGCCCTCAAACTAAAATACTAACTCACCATTCACTGTTTGCTTTGTAATCCACACTCAATATATTCCATTTTAAATCTCCAGGGGCTATTTTCATAGTCACACCTATTCCCCCCATTATTAGCATCAAGAGATTCTCCAGATTGTTCCTTCATAGCCTAAAGGGTAATTAACAACTCTGAACAGCTGCATGCCCTCTTCAATTTGCATGAACAGTTGTCTTCTCTTTGGGTCTATCAATTATCATTTACTCTTATAATTCTGGAGCATGCTGTGTATAAAATCTGGAGCAGCATGAGTCATGACTCCTGGAGTAACACAGATATTTGTGAATAGCCCCACGCACTGTAATAATGGCTCAAGACTAGATATCATAAGGCACTATGTCTGCTGCCTCTTGTTTCCCAGTTTTAGCTCTTTCTCCTCCACTGATTCTTTATGACAAGATTTACTTACCACCACACTCTGCAACCAATACAAGCTGGTCTCTGCATATAGCAACCCCCTTCCAATTATCTAACTGCTCTAAATAGTGCCATGGAAGTACCTATAATAGATAGCAGATGTGAAGAGAAAAAAACATTGGACCTCAAGTCAGGAGACTTGCCCCCAAGTGTTACTTATCTGTGTTCACAGGCAATTCTCAAAGATTCAGTTTGCTCACCTGGTACCTGCCTATGTGGTATAAACACCCACCTCTGGAAATATGTTTAGAGGAACTGTACTTGTTTAACCTATATTGAATAGCTTGCTGTCTTGGGGAAGAGAAAGGGAGGGAGAAAGGGAGAAAAATTTGGAACACAAGATTTTGCAATTGTGATTACTGAAAACTATCTTTTCGTGTATTTAGGGGGGAAATTTCTACTAAAAACAAAGTAGAAATAAAGATGATAAAAAAAAAAAACAACCTCTAAATTTTTGATAATAAGTAAACAAGAACCACAGATCATCCCCCAGTTCTCAGGAACTCCTGATTTAATTAAAATACCTGTTGTTCTGGCCAATTATAAGCAAACCACAGTCCAACATTCTTGATGTAGGCAGATTACCGATTCCTTATTGAAGTTTCTTGTTTTCCTATAAAATCTTCTGACTTGAGGCTGTGCCTTGAGTTGTGTTATTGGGATTCTTACTAATTAGATAGTGTAACAATTTGTAGCACATCACTCAGTCTTTCTTGCAATTACAGATGGTTCTCTGCTGCATAACTGTAAAAGCTTTCGAAGAACTTTGGGTTTCTCCTGAATGAAAATATAACATACTACATAAATTTAAATTATTGTCTTGACTTTTAATATCCTGCTTTGACCTAGAAAATGTTTAAAATGAGTGGCTTAGTTGAAAGACCATTGGAATGGGAGAGGAGAAAACCTGGTTTCTAGTCCTGGCTCTGATTCTCCTTATTTTTAAAATGGCAGGGGGGAGCGGGGAGTGTTCATTCTGGACAGCAATTTGGAACTATGTCTATAGGGCTATAAAACTGAATATTCTTCAGTACAGCTATACCACTACTAGATTTATATCCTAATGACATCACAAAAAAAGAAAATGGCCCACAAAATATTTATTTATTTATTGGTTGACTAAAGCTTTTTATTTTCAAAACATAAGCATAGATTATTGTCAACATTCACCTTTGCAAAATCTTATGTTCCAGAATTTTTTCCTTCCCTTCCCCCTACCTCCTCTCCTATATGGCAAGAAATCCAAGATGTTAAAAATGTGCAATTCTTCTATACACATTTCCACAATTATCACACTGCACCAAAAAAAAAAAAAAATCAGATAAAAAAAAACAAAATGCAAGCAAACAACAATAAAAACAACAATAAAAAAAGGTGAAAATACTGTCTTGTGATTCATACTCTGTCCCCACGGCTCTCTCTTGCTGCAGATGGCTTTCTCCATCACAAGTTCATTAGAATTGGCCTGAATTATCTTGCAGATGAAAAGAGCCATGCCCATCAGACCTGATCATCATATAATCTTGTTGATGGGTACAATGTTCTCCTGGTTCTACTCACTTCACTTAGCATCAGTTCATGTAAGTCTCTCCATGATTCTCTGAAGTCATCCTCCTGATAGTTTCTTATAGAATAATAATATTTCATAACATTCATATACCATAACTTATTTAGCCATTCTCCAATTGATGGGCATCCACTCAGTTTCCATTTCCTTGCTACTACAAAAAGGGCTGCCATATACAGGTATTTTTCCCTTTTTTATGACCTCTTTGGGATACAAGCCCAATAGAAACGCTGCTGAATCAAAAGGTATACACAGTATGATAGCCCTTTGGGCATAGTTCCACATTGTTCTCTAGAATAGTTGGATCAGTTCACAACTCTACCAACAACGTATCAGTGTCCCAGTTTTCCCACATCCCCTCTAACATTCATCATTATCTTTTCCTGTCATCTTAGCCAATCTGAAAGGTGTTTAGTGGTACCTCAGAGTTGTCTTGATTTGCATTTCTCTGATCAATAGTGATTTAGAGCACCTTTTCATATGACTATAAATGGTTTTAATTTCTCCATCTGAAAATCATTGTTCATATCCTTTGACCATTTATCAATTGGTGAATGGCTTGAATTTCTTATGTTTGAACCAATTCTCTAAATATTTTAGAAATGAGGCCTTTATCAGAACCCTTGAATGTAAATTTTCCCCCCAGTTTATTGCTTCCCTTCTAATTTTGTCTTAATTAGTTTTGTTTGTACAAAAACTTTTTAACTCAATATAAGCAAAATTATCTATTTTATATCTCATAATGTACTTTAGTTCTTTTTTGGCCACAGATTCCTTTTTTCTCCACAGATCTGAGAGGTAGATTATCCTTTGTTCTAATTTGCTTATAGTATCACTCTTTATATCTAAATCATGAGCTCATTTAGATCTTATTTTGGTATAGAGTGTTAGGTGTGGGTCAATGCCTAGTTTCTACCATACTAATTTCCAATTTTCCCAACAATTTTTGTCAAAGGGTAAGTTCTTATCCCAGAACTGGAGTCTTTGGGTTTAACAAACACTAGATTACTAAAGTCATTGACTATTGTATCTTGTGAACTTCACCTATTCCATTGACTGACTACTCTATTTCTTAGTACCAAATGGTTTTGATGACTGTTGCTCTGTAATATAATTTTAGGTCTGGTTCAGCTAGGTCACCTTCATTTGAATTTTTTTTTCATTAATTCTCTTGATAGTCTTGATCTTTTATTCTTCCAGATGAACTTTGTTATTATTTTTTCTAGCTCTGTAAAATAATTTCTTGGGAGTTTGATTGGTATGGCACTGAATAAATAGATTAATTTAGGTAGTATTGTCATTTTTATTATATTAGCTTGGCCTACCCATGAACACTTGATATTTTCCCAGTTGATTAGGTCTGACTTTATTTGTGTGGGAAGTGTTTTGTATCTGTGTTCATATAGTTCTTGACTTTGTCTTGGCAGACAAACTCCCAAGTATTTTTTATTATGTATCCTATCTACAGAAAGGAATTTCTCTTTGCATCATTTGCTGCTGGACTTTGTTGATAACATAAAAATGCTGATGATTTATGTGGATTTATTTTGTATTCTGCAACTTTGCTAAAGTTGTGATTTATTTCTGGTAGTTTTTTCATCAATTCTCTAGGATTCCCTAAGTATACCATCATATCACCTGCAAAGAGTGATAATTTGGTTCCCAATTACCTACTTTAATTCCTTTAAGCTCTTTTTCTTATCTTATTGCTAATGCTAACATTTCTAATATAATATTGAATAGTAATGGTGATAGAGGGCAACCTTGGTTCATGCCAATCTTTTTGGGAATATTTCATTACAGTCTTTTTGGCAATGGTTCTAGCTTATCCCCATTACTTATGACTTACTAAAATTGTGAATTGTTTCTAATAGCTTTTTAGTTAATTCTCTAGGATTCTGTAAGTATATCATCTGCAAAGATTTGGTTTCCTCATTAAAATATTATAATTCCTCACAAAAATATTTATAACAGCCCTTTTTTGTGGTGGCAAAAAATTGGAACTTAAAGAGATACTCATCAGTTGAGAAATAGCTGAATAAGTTGTGGTATATGAGTAGAATGAAATACCGTTGTGCTATAAGAAATTCTGATGAGCAGACAGATTTCAGAAAAGCCTGGAAAGACTTACTAGGAGAATATTGTACACAGTAACACCAACATTGTGTGATGATCAACTATGCCATCATAGTTGTCCTACACTAAGTCCATAGCTAAGTCCATACTTAGCTCTTCTTAGCAATACAATGATCCAAGACAATTCCAATAGATTTAATGAAAAATGCTATCCACATAAAGAGAAAGAAATATGGAGTGTGAATGCAGATCAAAGTATACTATTTTTACTTTTTTTCCATTCTCATGGTTTTTCCTTTTTGTTCTGTTTCTTCTTTTACAACATGACTAATGTGGAAATGTGTTTGATATGATTGCCCATATACAACCTATATTAGATTGCTTATTGTCTTGGAGAGGTGTCAGGAGAGGAAGGGAGAGAAAAAAATTGGAATTCAAATTCTTATAAAAGTGAAGGTTTAAAACTATCTTTATGTGTAATTGGAAAAAAAATACTATTAAGTGGGGGAAAGGATTCAATTATTTGTGTTAGGAGAAAAAAAGAAAGAAATGAGAGGATTTGGACAGGTTAGACTTTAGCCCAATTTAAGTACATCTACCACAATATTCCAAGTGACTATTCATATGTATTAATTTGATCTTAAGAAGTGAAAGTAGAGGTTCGGTTTCTTTCTTTGGGATATGACAACATTCCAGAGTGCTATTCTGGAGAAATCTTCAAAATATGACAGAAGTACCTCATAAACAGGCTTCCCCCAAAATGAATAACAGGGTCTTCAGTTACCAGACAGATACTCTACACACTATGAGAATCAGCAGTGGGACAGCTCCAGAAAATTCCCAACACACAAAGGATTCACAGGAACCTATGAACAAACACAGAAATAGAAAGCGCTTAAATAGCCCATGAGACTCTCCTGCAAAGGTAGAGACTATTTTAAAGATTGCTGAATGAATGCTTTTCTTTCACAGCAGACATGAATCCTTGGAGCCACTTTCAGTAATGGTGAGGATGGCAAGTCACACTCTCACCCTCTAATCATTCAGCTATAGGGCCTTACTATTTTGAGGATATTTTCATCTTTCAAGATACAAGATGTGGAGGATTCTTCTCCTGGGAAGCAGAATTGATTTGTTGTGTTGTTAAAAGATTTCTAGCCCTAACAATTTAATTTAGGAAATCATGAACTCTTGGGAACCTTCAAACTTGCATAGAAAGTCCATTCTTAGGAACTCTACTCTCTGAACAGTGTTCAGAAAAGGAAACAGAAAAGCAGAAGCTCACTGGGAACCAGAGGTTCAGGGACTTCCCTCTCAGGTTTACCAAGCAGGACTATTATGGGTTGTGATCACTACTTCTGAGTGGGGTGGGAGGGGAGGAAAGGAGGGTTTCTTTCAATATTACTCTGTTTTAAAAGGCCACAGGAGAGAAAACACAGGAAAAGAAAAGCTGAACTATTTCCCAGCTTCATTGTAATGTCTATGGGGAAAGAGAGGTTTCTTTGATTGTCCCTGCCCCCTTCCAGTAGGAACTAAGGTGAAGGAGGACCAGTCAGAGGATTTTCTACTGGTACTGTGGAGTTGTTTGATTCTTCATGACTCTTTTTGAGGTTTTCTTGGCAGAAATAATGGACTGGTTTGCCATTTCTTTCTCCGGCTCACTTTATAGGTGAGGAAACTGAGCCAAAAGAGGTTAATTGGCTTGCCTGAGATCATACAGCTAGTATTCAAACTCAGCAAAATGACTCTTTTTGATTCTAAGCCCAGTGCTCTATCTACTGAACCACCCAGAGAAGTTTCACACATTTCTTAAGTAAGGTGCTAAAAGTGCAAATCCACCTTCATCATTGTCCAAGAACTATAATTTCTTCTGGTTGACTGAGAAAAACTCATTAAATTTATCAAAGGCTTTCCCAATCACCCCTCTTATAGAGGGAAGATACTCCCTACTGATAGAACTGTGTAGAAATGGACTGTCTTTTTTGAAATAGTGAGTTAATTGTTTGTTACAGGTCAAATGATTATTGGTCAAAGAGATAGCTTTGTATGTTATATGAAACATTGAATATGGCATCTGAGCATCTTGAGCTCAGATCCCACCCTGAAACTACCTGAATGACCTTGGAGAAATAACTTTATCTCAGTGGCCTCACAAATACAATAAGAGTATTAGATTAAATGACCTCTAAATTCCCTTCTAGGTCTAAATCTATTATCCTACATTGAAGCTGGTATTCCACTTCTAAGCAGGGGAAGGTTGAACTAGTGGATAGAATATGAGGCTCAAAGTTAGGAAGACTCCTCTTCCTCAGTTCAAATATGGCCCTAGACACTAACTAGTCTCAGTTCCTCAGCTATAAAATGAGCTGGGGAAGGAAAATATCAAATTCCAATATCTTTGCCAAGAAAACACCAAATGGAATCAAGAGTCAGATTTGACTTACTGAACAAGAACAGTTTCTTCCAATTTCTGTGAATGGACAATATCTTCTAAATTCTTTTGAAGTTTTAATATTCTTTGTTCCCCTGATTCCTTCTATTGCTGACATTTCATGTTCTGGGTTTATCCTGGTCTATTCTGGATCTGAGTTCAATGTTCTGTTTTCTTAGATTTCTTCTATTTCTTACATTCTCTATTCCATTCTATAAGGTCCCTTTTAATTCTAATGTTTAATTCTTTGTTGTAATGATCCTTCTAGCTCTAATGGTCTATTCTGGGGTTCCTTCCAACTGCTAGAATACATTCAATCTTCTAAAGTTACTTTCCACTTGACATTCTTTGTTCCAAGGTTTGAATGCTGATAATCTATGTCTTTAAGAAAATCTCCAACTAAATTCAAGGCGGGTTGAATGTAGCACAAAACTATTGTTATTTGTCTTTTGTTTTTGAAGAGGACCAATGAAATGAAGTGCAAAACCATCAGCCTCAGCTCTCTTCTAGAGCCATCAAAGTCCCATAGCAAGACAAAGGTTAGGACAACTGGCAATGGCCCCCAGCTGCAGTAGATGATCTCAGCATCTTTGCACCAAGCCCTGAGTGTTCCACACCCCATACTTCAGCCATCTTCATGGCCATTGGAACAACTGCTCTTATTCACCTATTCCACCAGGAGAAGTTTTCATGTATTGGGGATAGACATCCCCACAACTCACTGACAGTCCTAAGACCTGCTGGTTACTCTCAAGCTGGTTTAGCCCATCTTCAGAGATGATTTTACTGGGAAGTGGCTGCTGCACATGCTACAGCTTCTTTGAACCACAGGTAAAAATTGGGTGACGCTTGGATATCAAACATGGATGAATAGTCCTGAAAACGGCTCAACAACCCTCACACCCCACCAGATCTTAAAGAGCCTAGCATAGTGTTTTACATACAAAAGGTATTTAAAAATAATTATCAAATTCAATTTATTTTAAAGCACAAGATCATTCTAATTAATACTTAACTATATAACTTTGGGAATATTATTTACCTACTTGGACCTTAGTTTCTTTATATGTAAAATTAGGGGGTTAAATTCATTGATCCCTAAGAGTCCTACCATCTCTAAATCCTTTGTTCTGATGATAAAATAAAATAGATGATGCCATACTTCTTTCCCTAGTGCTTCAGGTTGCCCAGTCAGTTCAGGATTCTGGAAAATAACTCCTCTCTCTCTTAGCCCTTAATGTTTTTTCCTGGGAATCACTGAGCATACTGGACAGCCTCCATCCTCCACCCTGGTGGATCAAGGAGGCCTCTTTTATTATTTCCTGGTGTGCAAAAAAAAAAAAGACTGCAGAGTGACTCAGCAAAAGAGGATTACAGCAGAACTACCCCCAGCTGTCGCAAACCAGCCCCATCACTACAGATGCAACATATGCTGCTGCAAGAATCTTGGTAAGGTGTTCAGAAAATTCTTAAAGATCTAGGCAAAAGAGAGAGAAAGAAGGCATATACCAGCGAAGGATGATTAAATTGTTCTGGACAGTTATGGAATGAATAACAGAGATATTGATTTGGAGAGAGAGGAAAAGCTTTAGGAGTCAGGCAGGCATGGCACAGAGCACTGAAAATCCTGGCTGAATCCGATCAGCTTCAGAAAGGGGGAGCAAGTCCATTTAAGAATCTGTGGGTGAGCAGGTGACAGAACCAAGAGTTCATACCCTGGGGAGTCAAATCCCAGTCTGCGAACCCTGATGGAATCACAGTGGGTGTGCATGAAAAAAACCAATAATCCTTGGCTGAAAATCCTGGGTCAGTCCCTTGTGGTAGGAGGGTGACAAAGGGGTGGAGTAGGAGGTGGGGCAGTTCTGCTCAGTGAATTGAACTGGTGGCACAGCACCATTGATTTATAAAAGGTGGCCTAGCAAAAAATAATAAACAGAGATCTCCATCTGTGACTAACTCTGTATTTGCGCAAGCAGATGGAGAAGAAAGTCAGGCTGACATCTGCTGTGAACTGGGGATATTCTCTGTAATTTTGAGGTAGATGAGTAAAGACTAGAAATCCTATGCTAAAATCATTCTCAAGAAGCATAAGTGTATAGTATAATGTATAGAATAAGTGTATAGTATAATGGAAAAGATCACTGGCTTTGGAGCCTCAGGAACTGAGTTCAAATATTATCTCTGCAGCAACTGGGCAATTCATTTAAATTCACTGGTCCTGAGATCTTAGAAGATCTCTAATATCCTATGTAACTCTCTATGATTCCATGAAGATATTTGAAATGCCTTTGGATTTTTTTTTTTTTTTTTTTTGCTTTTAAAACAGCTTTTATTGCCATATTTTGCTTTTACATCACATACATTTCCCATTCTCTTCTCCATTCCCCCTCCTAGAGCCACTCCTACAAGAATAAGAGAAAAAAGTAGTTTAGCAAAGGTAACCAACATAACAAAAAAGCCTGACATTCTAAGCAGTGTTCTACGATATATCTTACCCTCTTTCCCTATATTCATTTTTTTAACCTAATAATAATATTCTATTACTTACATATTATTATTTGCCTTTGGCTTTTCAAAACCAAATGAATACAAAATGCCTATGAATTTTTAAAATAAGTTTTTGTTATTATTTTTATATCATGATGGTTTCCTCCAACATCCTTCCCTCTTTCCTTCTAGAGAACCATCTCATATAACAATAGTATTTTTAAGGACCAAAAAAGTAAAAAAAAGAGGAAAAAAATCATCATAACTGGTTAATTCAACAAAAGTCTGAAAATATATGTAATGTGCAATAATTGTGAACTTGCAAAGGAGTGGCATGGGAGTGTCTTTTCATATCCCTTCTTTCAATTTTGCAACATTCACTTTTAATTTATATATGTGTTGGCATACATATGTGGTCATTCTTTCCATTTATTTTTTAAATCATTGTGTATATTGTTTTCTTGGCTCTGCTTACTCTACCATGCATCAGTTCATGCAGATCTTTCCATGCTTCATTATATTCATTATTTCTTGTAGTACAATAATGTTAAATTACAGTCTTGTACCACAGTTTGTTTAGTCCTTTCCCAATCATTGGGCATTTTTTGTTTCCAATTCTTTGTGATCATAAAAAAAAAAAAAAGTGCTACTATAAATACTTTCATGTATATAGGTACTTAACAGGAAACCTGTGTCTGTGGAATAAAAATTGGAAAGATTTTGAAGGCAGTCCTACCCTTAGACTACAACTAACTCCATGATACTTACCAATTCTGTTTAGTTATAAGATCATAGATTCTGAGCTGGAGGGGACCTTGGAGGTCATTAAGTTCAACTCCACCCCCACCTCCAACTGCCCCAACACTGCCTCTTTTTTTAAGATAATGGAACTAAGACACAAAGAGTGACAAAGAAGCCACACAACTAGTAAGTGAATGAGGTGTCATTTGAGCTCAGATTTTTCTGACTCCAGTTTCCTGTCCACTACAATGTTGCCTGTTAGTTCATCAGTTTTAGTTCAATTGAATTAAATTGATAATTATTTTTAAAACACCTACCTACTCTATGCAAAACACTATTTTAGGCTCTATGGGAGATGCAAAACTTAGATAAGATGCAGTCCTTGCTATTTGAGAAATTTGTAACCCAGACAGATATGATATAACAACTTTTCAAAAAAAACAAAACTAATTTGAGAAGTTAAAAACTTTTTTCAATTCATGGTTGGTGAGCTCAGGGCAGAGTAACCTGAAAGATCATTAGAGACTTTGAATTTAATTAAATTCAATTGAACAATCGCTTGCTAAATATTTACTATTTCAGAGCACCCTACTTGGCACTGGGAAAAACACTGAGTCTAAAAGTATAACCTTCTCCTGCTTATCCTCCCTTCCACCCCCTTTGGAGCTCATAGCATAATAGGTGAATGAGACAAATACCAACAACTCTAATAAATGATGAGTGGTCCAGAGAAACAAGAGTAAAGATTATGGGATGCTTTTTGGCTAGAAGCATTTATTTATAGGTAGTTATGGAGCTCAGTGGATAGAATACTAGACCTGCAGTCAGAAAGAGTTAAAATCAGCCTCATTATTAGTTTGTGACTCGGAGAACATCATTTAATCTCTGTTTGATGTAATCCACTGGAGAAGGGAATGACAAAACACTCCAGTATCTCTATCAATAAAACCCCATATGGGGCCATAAAGACTGGGACATGACTGAACAGCAACAACAGTATTCATTTATCTATTAATTCATTAATATATTAACTATGTTATTAAAAACTTAATATTGGATATCTATCCAACCTAATAAAATTGATTAGTAACTGTGTACATTTAAATTAATTAAACACAGAAAGTATTGCAATCGTTTTTCAGTCATTCCTTCTAAAATCGCTATCTGGATTCTTCCTTAGTTTATTCTCTTTCACTTTTATGCTTATGTGTTTGTGTTTTCATTCCCTTCTGTTTTTGTTGTTATTATTGTTTATTTTTTTACATTTGCATTATTTCCTAAAGGTCTTTCCTGAGTGTTTTGTATTCCTAATAGGAATACAAAATGTCTTATGGGTATTGCTTGACATTAATGTAACACAGTTTCTTTACTCTTTCCCCTAAAGCAAATAAGTTTGCATTCAAGATTTCTGAGATTAGTCAGTATTGGTCTAAGGAGAATGTGGAAGGCACGAGAGAAGAGGGGAAGCAGGTCTCTGAGATCCTGACTAATTTTATTGAATAAGGTTACAGACAGACATAAAAGAAAAAAGGAGAAAGTGGGTTGGATGTTTTCCTATCAAAACGCTTGCTCTAAATATGGAAAAATACTGAGCAGAAGGTAAATGACACTATGCACCCCCAAATGTTGATATCTCAGGAAAGGGGAAGAAGTGTGCTTCCATGTTTTCTTCCTCTGGCTCCATCCTGGTACCTTGTTTGTTATTTTCTGGAAGCATTGGGGTGAGGAGGTGCTCTAGGGGATGGAATACCTCCTTCTGACAGGATTCTTCCTAAAACTGGACTGTCATTTGTCCTTTGATGTTGCTTCATCTCAACTGAAGTTGCCCTTAGAGATAGCACCTCATTTTGCATGATCATGAGGTCAAAGGATTAGATGAAAAGTAGATACTCCTTTGGAAAGATTGGAGAGAGCTTCCTATGACAACAGAGAAAAGTAAGTAATAAAGATCAATTCATATTTCTATAGTGCTTTAGAATTACTCAAGGAATTTTCAATTATTATATAATTTAATCTTCATAATGGTCCTTTCCAAGTATTAGTGTTTCTGTTTTTCAGATGAAGAAGCTAAGGCTCAGAGAGGTAACAGTGACTTCTACAAAGTCACAAAACTCATAAATGGCAAGGATAAGACTTGAGTCTTATCAGCTTCAAGTTTTTCAGCTTCAAATCTGGTGATTTTCTTTCTTTCTTTCTTTCTTTCTTTCTTTCTTTCTTTCTTTCTTTCTTTCTTTCTTTCTTTCTTTCTTTCTTTCTTTCTTTCTTTCTTCTTTCTCTCTCTCTCTCTCTCTCTCTCTCTCTCTCTCTCTCTCTCTCTCTCTTTACTATATCACAGTGCTTCCACAAACAAAATCTTTTTTGTGTTATTTATTTTCAGTATGATACTTATCTGAGATGAACAAAGTTGTCTCTGTGATTGTATCTATCATGAACCAATATGCAGAGGGCAGGATATTGTTGGGGGAAAAGTGTGTTTTGCTCTGCTGAGCCAAATGCTTATTTGTAATCAGCAAATACTAAACAGAGAACTGTATCCTTTATTTTCCATAAATTTTAGACATTTATGCTACTAAAGCTATTGTCTATAGTCTACAAAAGCCTGTCTATTTCCTTTTCGTGTTTTCTTCAAAGATAGTCTTGACATGTGAATAAATCATTCCTATAGTGATTTTATAAAAATAAAAAAAAAATAGATTTATGAGTCTATAGTTGTTAATGATTTGGGTTTTTGTTTTGTTTTTACATAGAATGATTTGTAATTTTCATCACTTTATCAACTGCTACTCTATTTAAGGCATTTTGAAAATATATCCATTGGTTCTTTCAATTTTTTATCAATTCTAGCATAGATTTCTTCTTAAACTATATGATTTGTTCTAGCTCTAAAAGGGAACATCCAAAGAATTATCACCCATTACTAACTATATACTTATTTTTATCTCTATAAGGTAATTATAAGAATGGTCTACACATACATATAAATGTATAATTATTGAAAACATAAGAAGGGAATTGATCAGCTTTTATGGATTTCCTTGATAGCAGACTCAAAGCTTTGTAGTCACCAAGTAACTAAGAGATGTGAGACTATAAGAACTCTTCTGTATCTATTGTTTGATGATTTCAAAACATTTCACTTCATAGAATGAAACATCTTTAAAGACTGTTTTCTAAAAAGACTTCTCTTACGTTAACAACATAATGGAGATAACAACATTATAGAGATAACTTTGCTCAATAATTTGCTGAGGATCATCACCAAACAAGGTATAAAATAAGAATAGATTGTCTTATCTGAGTTGTTTGCAAAGGCTAAATTACAGAATTTGAGACTTAGAAGGGAACTCAGCAGTTATCTAGTCTAGCCCATACATGAACAGAATCTCTGCTCCAATATGCCTGACAAATGATCATCTAGCATTTACTTGAGGGCCTTCAGAGAGAGGAAACCTACTACTCTCAAGGCAGCCCATTTATTTTTGGGACTGTTCTAACTGTTAGCAAGTTTTTCCAAATTTTTCTGCTTTGCAACTTCCATTGCTTCTGGTGCTGTCTTCTGCATAGAACAAGCCTATTTGACAACTCTTAAGTACTTGAAGACAGTTGCCATGAATCCTTTCCAGTGTCCTTTGTTCTTTAGGCTTAACCTTCCCATTTCCTTCGACTGACTTGTGTTATGAACTTGAGGCCCTTCTTGATTGTGCTCCAGTTTATCAATGTATTTAAAAATAGGTGACCATACACTGCAGATGAGTTTTGATAAGAGCAGAGTACAACTGGGACAATTATCTCCCCATTCCTAGAAGCTTTGCCTTTCTTACAGCCAAGAATTCATTAGCTTGTTTGGCTACCACATCACATTGCTGAATATAAATGTTTGACGGAGAGTTCAAACTGAAAAACTATACATCACTGAAGTCAAGATTCTCCAAGTGTTATTTTCAGATGACATGGTGCTAATTACATTTCTCCCTGGAGCTCTATCAAACCTCCTCAAAGGAAATCCATACTGTGTTGAGAGAGAAAAATCTAACTATCTACTCTTTTTTTTTAAAGTGCATGAAAACCTTTATTGTTTAGATGATGACATGCAGTTTGATGAGCAATATATAATCTATCAGTATATATGTTTTGGAATGGTATTTCACATGGACAGTGGTATGGGCATAGGGCTGAATAGTAAGAGGTGTTTTGACTATATTGCATTTGAGATAACATGAGCTTCTTTCAATAATCCCAAATGGCCTGCTGCCACAAAAGCCCATATGTTTAAAATCAGTGTTCTCCTGGTGATGCTATGTAGCAGTGATATGGTACAACATGAGTTTAGAAGAATCAAAATGGAAGGTAACTTAAAGAGCAATGGCAGGAGTCCTATTAGATTCAAGTTGACTGTTGCCTCTCATCAATGACAGTTACAGCAATAGGTAAAATATAATCAAGGATATGAATAATTGGAAAAGGAGATAGTCTGGTCATGTGTAAGAACTGAGAATAGCAGATGGACAGCCCAAATACTTCACTGATACCACTAAGACACTTAAAGAATCAGAGAAAGACCTTTGATACATTGGATGGCCTTTCCATGCAAGATTCATGAATAAATATGGATAATAATCATATAAGATAATAGGAATGGAAGGATTGATGTCTATACTATTGCAGGGCTTCTTAAACTTTTCTACTGCTGACCACTTTTTGTTTGAGAAATTTGTACATGATCCTGGGAAATATAGTTACATAAAATAAATATACAAATCAAACTGATGATGAATCATAATTTTATGACTTCCACATTCAGTTATGACACTCCATATGGGATCACAAACCATAGTTTAAGAAAGTAGATACTGAAATGGAATACCTAGATTTGGGTAGACGCAAACACATGTCTGAATGGAAGTGATTATCTTTCCCCAACTCAATTCTCTTCTAAAAGTTTCCATTTAGAGAATTTTCATATCTTAGTCATGTTTGAATCTTCCTTCTCCCTTTCTTACTTCCCATTCAACCAGTTATTAATTTTTGTTCATTTTACCTCCAGTCTTTCTTGCATCTGCCCCTCTCCTTTTTTTTTTTTTTTGATGCATACAACTTTTCCCTAATCAGTACCCTCATCACTTCTTATCAGCAGTATTATAATGGCCTCCTAATTTTATTTCCAATCTTCACCTTTTCCCATTCTCACCAGTGCCAAGGGATCTCCCAAAGATATAGATCTTATCACGGCACTCAACTTTATTGGTACCTTCTTCAATTCCTTATGTGCTTTTAGGATAAAATACAAATTTAAGACCTTCTAAACTTTAGCTTCAACCTATCTTTCTACATTTCATATGACGTCCCTTCATGAACTATCTGTACTGACTCCAGTATTCATTTCCTGATTCTGCCCATTTGCAGAAGTTGTCCTCTCTGGCTAAAATGCCCTCCCTTCTCATCTCTGACTCTCAGAATTCTTGTGTGCCTTCAGTGTTTATCTCAGGTGTCACTTTCTCCATGAAGAATTTTTTGATTCTTCTCAACTGTTAATGCTTTCTCCCCTTTCAAATTGCCGTATACATACATACATATATATATATATATATATATATATATATATATATATATATTTACTTTGTGCCCTTTCTTCTCAGTTAAACATAAGCTCCTTGAGGAAAGGAAGTACTCCATTTTTCATTTTTGCATATCCAGCATCTATCTTACTATCTTACAAAATATTCCTTCATTTGAATTGAAGTTAACATTCTCATCTCTTCTACTAAAGTGTAAGTTTCTTGAAATTGGGGACTGTGTTCTTTTTTTTTTTTTTTTTTTAATTTAATAGCCTTTTATTTACAGGATATATACATGGGTAACTTTACAGCATTAACAATTGCCAAACCTCTTGTTCCAATTTTTCACCTCTTACCCCCCCCCCCCCTAAATGGCAGGATGACCAGTAGATGTTAAATATATTAAAATATAACTTAGATACACAATAAGTATACATGACCAAAACATTATTTTGCTGTACAAAAAGAATCAGACTCTGAATTATTGTACAATTAGCTTGTGAAGGAAATCAAAGATGCAGGTGTGCATAAATATAGGGATTGGGAATTCAATGTAATGGTTTTTTAGTCATCTCCCAGAGTTCTTTTCTGGGTATACCTAGTTCAGTTCATTACTGCTCCATTAGAAATGATTTGGTTGATCTCGTTGCTGAGGATGGCCTGATCCATCAGAACTGGTCATCATCTAGTATTGTTGTTGAAGTATATAATGATCTCCTGGTCCTGCTCATTTCACTCAGCATCAGTTCGTGTAAGTCTCTCCAGGCCTTTCTGAAATCATCCTGTTGGTCATTTCTTACAGAACAGTAATATTCCATAATTTTCATATACCACAATTTATTCAGCCATTCTCCAACTGATGGACATCCATTCAGTTTCCAGTTTCTAGCCACTACAAAAAGGGCTGCCACAAACATTCGTGCACATACAGGGGGACTGTGTTCTTATTCACATCTATTGCCTTCTTAGCATTTTGCTTAGGATCTTTGCATATAATAGTAGTTTAATAAATGTTCACTGATAAAATTGAGTTCTATTCTGACTGAGTCTGACCTTTCTTTTGACCAGACAAAATAACTTGGTATGAAGACTAAACCCATAGAAAAGACTCCCTAAGAATCAAACTGAAGCCAAAGCAAGCCTAGCCTTGGCCAGATGCATTGCCTTGGCTTCAGATTTAGCCTTGAGGCAAGGGAGCAGAAGGATGAGTGATTTATAGAAATGGACTAATTGCAAATGACAGATGAGTAATCTTTCTCTCCCAGGAGTATGGGGGGTGGGGAGGGAGAGTGTAGGAGAGAGGTGGGAAATGACATTTCCACTCTTGGTATCTTTCTATAGATGAATAGTAAAGATGTAATATGAGCTGTGTCACTAGTTGGCCTAGTTTATGGGGAAAAGTGGTAGCCTGTTGGAGCAGAATTCCTATTACAAGACCTACAGAACTGCTCTGATCTGTGTAGAGATAAGCTCATTGCACCATTGAAAATTACTGATACCATTGCCCCTAGTCACTTGGAAACAGGTTCCTCATGAGCTCCAGAGGGAAAGATATTATCCTTTGGGATCAAGTTTGACAAGCATATATACTAGTTATAATTCTTCATATTAGTATTTAACTGGAAATTCCTGGAGGGCAATGACTATGCTTTTTTTGTTTCTATAAATCCACAGAATATTGTGTCTAGTGTGTACTTTAAATTTTAAATTCAGCTGAATAATCAGAGTTTTTCAGCATGAAGAAAAAACAAACACATAAAAATATTCAAAGGTAGCAAATATTGATTCCATTTCAAGTGTTTAAATGTAAAAAAATTTTTTTAGAAGTTACCTATACAAATAATCTTTTGTATCTACATATTGAGTTCAATTCAGTCTAACAAATTTTAAACTATTTGTGGGGGAAATATGAAAAAATAACATTCTTACTCTCAAGCCGCTTAAAATTTAATGTATGCTTGTGTCTGTGCAATGGAAAATTCAGAAATATGTATAATATGAAGTGTTTAGTGACAAAGGCAGAAGAAATATTTAGACAATTTATTGTCTATTTAGATTAGACGTATTTAGATTAATTATGGGAAAATTTGAAGAAGGAGAGTTATTTTGAACTAAAACATGGGACTGATGGAGAAAGTGGTACCTGCACTAAATATTGAAGAAATAGAAGAAAATCAAAGACTTCTGAGCTAGAAAGGATCTCAGAGAGTCACCACGTAAAAATTCCTGAAGTATAAATCTTTTCTAGAATGTATTTCAGGAGAAGTCATAGACTTAACTACATAGGCCACTACATGGCTAATTCCAATTGGGAGACAGCTCTAACTTGGAAGAAGTTCTTCCTTGTATTATTCTGCTTCTCTCTAACTTCCCACCATTGGTTCTACTGATCCTTTGGGTCCAAGCAGAATAAGTCAATTCTTTTTCCTATGACATTCCTTTTAATATTAAAGATTATTTTCATATTCCCTCAGTCTTTTTCATTCTTAATAATCCCAATTCTTTCAATAATCTTCATAAAGCTTTTCTCCATTCTGGTTGTCATTTGAAATTAAAACTAAACTAACTCAAACTAGATAGTTACCTGCTGTGGTCTGCCTTTTCCCAAAACTTTAAAAACTCTCTTTAACTTCTAAAGGACACTGAAATTGGGGCCGGACAGCCTTGGATTCAAATCCTGTCTCTGATAAACCTTGGACAAATCATTTAATCCAAGCCTTAATTTCCTTATCTGTAAAATACTGTTAATATCTCCTCTATGCACCTCACAGGGTTGTTGGGAAGAAAAGTCTTTTAGAACTTTAGGGTGTAAATTATTGTTTCACACATGAAAAATTTTAGCTAAATCTAAATGTGTTTTGCTTAGCACATCTTTCATTTTCATTGATTAAGAAGAGGAAGCCTTGTATAATGAAAAGAACTGACATTGGTTTGAGACTTAGGAAAGCTGCCTTCAAATATTTATCCTATCACTTACTAACTGTATGCTTGTTGTTCATTTTGTCTTTTTTTTTTTTTATTAATTAATTAATTAATTTATTTAATATAGTAACTTTTTATTGACAGAATCCATGCCTGGGTAATTTTTTTTTTTACAACATTATCCCTTCCACTCACTTCTGTTCTGATTTTTCCCTCACACCCTCCACCCCCTCCCCTAGATGGCAAGCAGTCCTATATATGTTGAATATGTCCTAGTATATCCTAGATACAATGTATGTGTGCAGATCCAAACAGTTTTCTTGTTGCACAGGGAGAATTGAATTCAGAAGGTAGAAGTAACCCAGGAAGAAAAACAAAAATGCAAACAGTTTACATTCATTTCCCAGTGTTTTTTTTTCTTTGGGTGTAGCTGCTTCTGTCCATCATTGATCAATTGAAATGTTCATTTTGTCTTGATGAGCCTCACTTTCTGTAAAAAGGGGATAATGACATTGGTACTATCTGTCTTAAATATTGTTTTGGGAAAGTAAAATATGGAAGCTACTATATAAATATAAAGTTAATAAAGAAAAAGATGAATAGCCAGTGTATCATGAGTTATTTTAATTCAATCCATAAGTATCCAATATACAATTAATCATCCTGTTTCTACAGCTCAGAAGGAGAATGTATGAGTTGAGAGAGTAAATCGATGAGTTTCAATTTCTTCTTCATTCCAGTTTCTTTGGTGGCTTAGAGGAAGTCACATCATTGGGGTGAGCTAGAGGCAGGGAAGGAATATTTTCATGGTACATATTAAAGTTCAGGGTCCCCAGGGAAAAGTTTCAGATGGGGCCACTTTATTCCAGGATAAGAAAAAAGCAAACAAATTTCCAGTAGAGTGTGGTGAAAAGCTTACTGGGTAGGAGTTGAAAAAACATGGGTTAGAATGTGATCTCTGTCACTCATCACTTGGAACTCAGTTTCCCCATCTGTAAGACTAGACATATTACTTCTAAGAAGTCTTTCAGCTCTCATTCTGTGGTTCTATGACTTCTCAATCTGTCTCTTTCTTTGTAAAATGGTCATCAGAGGGTCCTAGGATCTGAAGCTGGAAGAGATGATGGACATAATCTAGTACAGGAATTCTTAATTTTCTTTGTGTCATGAACCCCTTTGATAATGTGGTGAAATCCAGGGATCCCTTCTCAGAATAATGTTTTTAGATACACAAAATAAAATATCAAGGATCACAAAGGAAATAAATTATATTCAAATATTAAAAAATAAATTTGCCATCCTCAGGTTAAATATCTCTGATCTAGCTCATCAGGAGAGTAAGACATTCACTTGCTACTTAATAGAATTATTGGGGGAAAGCAAGTGGGGAAAAGCATTTTGTAAATTATAAAAAACTACATAAAGGTGATCTAGGATTTTTTTTATTATGAATCCCAGCACCTAGGTAAGGGGTTTGTCCATTAAGCACCATTGCTGGTGCTTAATCACTGTCTGTATATTGATTGATTGTTGGGAATAGGTATCTTGTCGTCTCAATTTTAAATATAGACCTGGCAGCACTCCATCAATACTCAGCAGGAGCAACACTACTAACAACAGGAAGTCGTCTGTGAGCTTTGGCTGGGGACAAGCTCTGAATGCTAAAGAGAAATGGGAAGCTTGTCTTGCCAAGAGTTAATAAGCTTGAACTTCAAAAGCTGTTTTCCATTCTTACTACATGTTTCAAGAAAGGGAGAGCTTTTCTCCACCTCTCTCCCCCCATTTCTCTCTCTTTTCTCTCAGCTTCATCTTTTCTTCTTTCTTTTTTTATTCTTCCTTTGCTCTTCCTTCACTTTCCCTCTCTCTCATCTCATCTCTTTTTCCTTTTATTATCTCCTCTCTTTTCTTCTCTCATTTTTTCCTTGACATTCCTTTTTTTCTCTATTTACCCCTCTTTCCCCCTTTTCTTCTCTCTCTCTCTCTCTCTCTCACTATATCTGTGTCTCTGTCTCTCAAATGAGGTTATATATGTCAATCAAACAGCCAGCATTTACAGGAAAAGCCAGATCTACTTGCAGTTGGGTGACAATGGGTGACACACTTCCACACTCCCACCCAACCCCACCTGCTAAGGAATGGCACCTCCATGATTCACTCTTCAAAAATCATGGCTCCCTGACTAGTGAAGGGAGAAACCAGTCTTAATTATCTTTTTAAAAAAACTTCCTGACAAACAGCAAGTGTTTTCTTTCATTCTGTCCTCCTGGCTTAGCTAATAGATGGAAAAGTTTACAAGGGGCAAAGCAATTTTATTGCACTGTGGGCATGAGTTGCTGTCCCATGGTGATCCTGTCTTTCTGAATCTATAAAATGGGTCTATTATTTCTTGGCTTTACATGAGCCTTAATTAAAGTGTTTAGGAAGACAAGGTGCTTGGATATGCCCTTATGAGAAGGTGCTGCACACAGGAAATAGAGACATAAATGATAATTACTATGTCTCATTAGCTTGGAATGATGATTGGCATCATGAGGACGCCAGAAAGGGGAACGAACAGGGAGACATCTGATGTTAGGTTCTGAGGCTGCCCTGGTTATTTGTCTCTGGTGCTAGACATGTCCCAGACATCTTGTAACTCTTCAGGGTTCCAGGATCTTCCCTCCAGCATTTCTGATTTGCAGGATAGCTTCTAAACCCTTTTGGTCCCCTAAGAATCATTTTCTGATGTGTTTTAATTTCTTCATTTAATCAATAAGTGGGTGCTTGAAGTAGATGACTTCTAAGGTCCCTTTCACATGTAACATTCTGCGTTCCAAGGTTTCTTCAAATTCTAAAGTCCTATATTTATGAGCTAATGTCCTTTCTAGCTCTCACAATCCCATATTTCGTGTTTTGACAGCATTAATATTACATTCTAAAATCCCTTTCCGTGGCAACTTTTTTTTTTTTTTTACTCTGCTCTAAGGTTCCTTCCAGTTCTAAAATTCTGTGTCTGAAATTCTTTTAGTGCTCATATATTTTATACATCTCAATCTCAAGAATGCCTAGGGGTAAGTGAAATTTTAATCAGTAGAGCTGTGTACAAATTTTGTTATTTAGTCATTTTTCAGTCATGTTCAACTCTTCATGACCCCATTTGTTTTTTTTGTTTGTTTGTTTTTGGGTTTTTTTTTTTGTTTGTTTTTTGGTCAAAGATATTGGAATAGTTTGCCATTTTCTTTTCCAGCTCATTTTACACACGAGGAAACTGAGGCAAATAGAATGAAGTGACTTATCCAGGGTCATATAGCTGATAAGTGTCTGAGGCTGAATTTGAACTCAGGAAGATGAGTCTATAGGATTCCAGGTTTGGTGCTCTATCCACTGCATAGCCCTTGAGTTATTGGGAGACGTTTGGCTGGGACCTGAGAATGTTTAAATGAGTCAATGTGCCAAATACTTCAATATGGTTTTGACCCTTTCTGTGGGTCATTCAAAAAACATACATATCCCCTTGACCTGTTCTATCATAAACTCTTAACTCAATGCCTCCCCATGAAAGAGACATTTTTAACTTGATAGTGAATATTGCCAAGTTGCCAGTTTATGGCAACAGTTTAAAATTGTTAGTTTATGTTTCTTTGGAAGTTCCTAAGGGTAGTGCATGACTTAGAGAAAGAATAAAATTTAGTTTAGTTTTCAGAGTGAATATTATGTTAACAGAATAAGACCTTTTGTAGAATTATAACTAGTTTTCTCAAGCCCTGCTTCCCAGGGCAAACTCTCAGTGATATCACACATGGCTTACTTCCTTCATTATCAGAGGCAAATCACTTGGGTTCTAGAAGCCTCAACTTCCCCTTTTATAATTTGAAGGGATTAACTCAACATGATTTCTAAGGATACAAGCAACTCTAAAATGTGGATTTGGGCATTGTATTAATCTGTGCTATCATGTTCCTGCTGGATTCTACTCTCCATGAAGGAAAGGGACCACATCTTAACTAACCTTAATATTTTCTCTAGGGGCTAGCATAGAGTTCTAATAAATGTAACTGTACATAATATAGATATATGTAAATAAATGAAAATGTAAAAAGAGATACAAATAGATATAAATAAAAAGAAGTGTTTATTGACACGAACTGATTTCTAGTTCTGGCTTTGACACTGGCTAAGTTGGGCAAGTCACTCTACTGAGCCTCAGCTTCCTCATCTGGAAAATGGGGTTAATAAGACTTACGCAATGAGGGTGTGATCTCTATATTTTAGAGTGACTCCAGATGATCTCTACAATTTTTTCCAGTTCTTAAATGGGTATGATGCTATAATAGGATGCCTCCCCCAGAGTGTAGGTGCCACAATCCTTACATAAATGATCAACCCATTGACAAAAAATCAGAACTAATTCTATGTTCTGTACAGCGTGCTAGGAAGGCTTAATGAAGACTAAAAATAATACAAAAGTTAAGAAAGATGTAGTTAACGTGCTCATAGTTGAACCTAATCAGATTTTTGTAATTTCAATTATTCAGCATCATAATTCAATCACCCTTTTCTTCCTGTTTCCATAGAGCATTGAATCTTGACATCGCAATTCATTTCATTGACGTGTCAGGGCAATATTAAAGAGAAATATACTGAATGATAAGGCAGGAAAACCAGATGCCAAAATCAGTTGGGCTAATAAATCATTATGTGACTAAGTTTAGGTAAATCATATCACTTCTCTAAAACTCAGTTTCCCGATCTATGAAATGGGTAATGGGAATAATAATGCTATATACCCAGAAAGCAACCACAATATTGTGTGAAGTTCAAAGAACAGGAGAGTCTGAAAATTAAGGTTGAATCCAAATTCTATTACTTATGAAAATCATAGAATTTAAAGCAAGAATTAAAATAAGGGGGTTATACTAGATTATCTCTAAAGTAATCTAGTTTAACCTCCTTGTTTTACAGAGAAGGAAACTGTGGCCCAGAGTGGTTAAATGACTTATCTAAAGATATACAAGTAATAAATAGTAGAGGTAGGATTGAACCCTAGTCACAGATCTAAATCCAGTACCCTTTGCACTATACATCATATTATTCCTTAGTGTGACCTTAAGCAAATTACTTCTCTGACTTCCACCTTCTCCATTTGCAAAATGAAAGGATTTGACTTAGATGATCTTTGAAGTCTCTTTATGCTCTAGCAATTTATATTTTATGTTAGGTATTCTAAGATAACCATATTAGATTATGTATTCTAAGAGGATAATTCTTTGTAAGTCTTATATCAGTGGGAACTACAATATCAATAATAGTGATAATGCTATAATAGTTATTATTACTCATGATAAGGAAGTGCTTTCCTTCCACCTCTGGCATTCTGTAGTCCAAAGTCCCTTCCCTCTATGGTATTCTATGATTCTAAGAGAGATTTTGTGAGGATCAACCAATGATTTTCTTATGGTTCTGAAAGTGATTGGAAAGGGCTACTATGTTAATCAAGTAAATTTATCTATCTATCTAAATCCTTATATGTTTCTTTCTATCTATCCATTCATCTATCTATCTATCTATCCATCTATCGGCATATACAGAGGATTAATACATAATGTTTTATACATTTTCCCCTTTATTTCACTCTATTGTCTAACCAGATTGAGCCACGTACTACCTTTCTTCACTTCTGATGCTTCATGACCTCAATCTGTGTCTTTTCATTGGCCATCCCTCATATCTGGGATACATTTCCCTTTTAGCGCTTTCTCTCAGAATCCCTTACTCCTTCAAGACTCAGAGGAAGCACAGGTTAACTGTATCCTTTCCAGATTCCCCTGAATTTTAGTGCCTTTATTTCCCAAACTGCTTTGCATTTATTTTGCATATTTTCAATATATGCTGTTATCATAGCATTACTGCCTAAAGATCAGGTAAGTGATATTTTCATTTCATTCTATCCTCCAGGAGTCTTTACTAATCTTAGAATGTTAGAAGGTTTCTCTTCTCTGTCACTGACTTGTGTCCCCAGTGTTTATATTCTCCCCATTTTAGGGGTTCAAGCATCCATTTAACCACTTCATATTTGGATTAGTTTTTACACAGGAATATATACTTCAAAAGTATAACAAGAGCAAATTTACAAACATTTCCACCTAACACCATAATCCTCTCTGTGTCCCCTCAATCCTTAAAGAGGGGAAGGGGATTAGATTCACAGCTTGGGTCAGGTCTACTAGCACCAGTTCCACAAGGTTCCAAATCCAAAGCTCTCATGGATTTGCATCAAAGAACTCTGATTCTCCAGGGCTTTTCTCTTGGGCCAGAAGCAAGATTCAGTCTGAAATCCTGAGTCTAGTATTCCCATAGCTTGAGCTCCCAGATTTGAGATTTCACTCCCTACACCTAGAATTGAAAAAGACAAATGAAAGACGAAAATACCACTAACAAGAAGTTAACAGCAATTATTTTTTTAAATTATAGCTTTTTATTGACAAAACATATGCATGGGTAATTTTGCATTGACCCTTGCAAAACCTTCTCTTCCAACTTTTCTCCTCTTTCCCCCCATCCCCTTCCCTAGATGGCAGGTAGACCCATAACATGTCAAATATGTTAAAGTATATGTTAAATGCAATATATGTATACATATTTATACAATTGTCTTGCTGCACGGATTTAGAAAGAAGATAAAAATAACCTGGGAAGAAAAACAAAAATGCAAGCAAACAATAATAGAAAGAGTATAAATGCTATATTGTAGTCCACACTCATTTCCCAGTGTTCTTTTGCCGAGTATAGCTGATTCTGTTCATTAGTGATCAATTGGAACTGACTTGGGTCCTCTCATTGTTGAAGAAGGTCACATCCATCAGAATTGATCTTCATACAGTATTGTTGGTGAAGTATATAATGATTTCCTGGTTCTGCTCATTTCACTCAGCATCAGTTCATGTAAGTCTCTCCAATCCTCTCTGTATTCATCGTGCTGGTCATTCTTACAGAACAAAAATATTCCATAACATTTGTATACCATAACTTATTCAGCAATTGAGGGACATCCACTCAGTTTCCAGTTTCTGGCCACTACAAAGAGGGCTGCCACAAACATTTTTGCACATATGTGTCCTTTCCCTTCTTTAAGATCTCTTTGGGAAATAAGCCCAGTAGAGGCACTGCTGGATCAAAGGGTATAAAATTTGATAACTTTTTGAGCATAGTTCCAAATCAGCAATTAATTTTTACAGCAAGAACCAAAGGACAAAAATATCTCCCTGAAGTAGGGCATATTTTCCATTTTATACCTCAATCCTAAGCATTCTTCCCACTACTAGATTCATGTCCTGGACCAATGGACAAGCCATTCCTTTTGCTTTCAGGATGCTGGGTCAATCAGTTGTTAGACTGGGTCAGGCAGATCACACCTCAGGGCTGACTCCTGCTCCAGCCATTGGACTTCTGATGCTTATTTGAAGATCACAGGCTTATTTTGTCTCATTCACCTGATTGGGAAAGAATAACTCAAGGAGGTAGAAAAAACAGAAGAGCTATGTATTCATGGTCATGTGTCATCCCTCAGTGGGGAGAAGAAGGAATCAGTCACTTTTCTTCTTACATAGAGGTTTACAATTCTTCCTCCTATCAAGAAAAAGCCAGGGAAACTTAAGCGGTAGAGGATGGGGTGAAAACATTTCAGTTGTGGTAAAGAATAGGTACAAAGCTATGGGAAAAGGAGATGAAATCTTGTATATGAAGATTAATTTCCTCAATATTATGTTTTGGCTCTGAGTCTGCTCCTCATTCCATTTTGGGTATTCTTTCTTACATATAGACTAATGAGTCTCCAAGAACTAGACCAGTCAGATATTCTGCAGCTCCCAGAAATTTGTCCTCATAAATACAGGAATAGTTCAGGGACCCAGCACCCATTAATCTCTTGGTTTCAAGCATTGGAAGCATCTGACAGTTTATATATTGCCTTAGTGTCTACATATTCCACATCTTCAGACCCTCTAAGGGTTTTCACTGAGACTCCTCCTCCCTCCAAGTTGATCCTCTAAGAATCCTCTAAACTTCTTTTTTGGGGGGGAGGCAATCAGGGTTAAGTAACTTGCCCAGAGCCATACTGCCTAAGTAGTACAGCTCTTGTGTCTGAGGCCAGATTTGAATTTGGATCCTCCTGATTCCAGGGCCAGTGCTGTATCTACAGCATCGCTAAGCTGCCCTTATCCTTTAAGCTTTTTGGACCAAAAATCAACACCTTCATGAATTCATATCTGGGCATCCAATAATATACATTTAGATTCATCCTCTCAGCTTCCATATAAGTTGTGTTATTAATGAATGATTCATTGTCTTTCACTAATCATATCCGTAATTACACTAAGTCCAAGGATTTTTATATCCACATTCTGTTCTTCACAATCTGTGCTCCAGAGCTCTCAGACCCCCCCTTATTATAATACTCAGGGATGGTTTTCCATCCATACCCACTTACTGAATAACAGCATTTAGAGAGTATTTTGCTGCTATCTTATAGAGTTGGGTCATCAGTTACTGGCTTCTAGACCTCTTCCATTTCCAGGGTATACAGCTGCTATTTCCTCAGAATCCATCAGCACGTTTAGATCAAGAAACAATCAGTAGCCTTGTCATACCCTGACAAGTGGTCATCCTGTCTTTGAAGATACTAACGAGGAGCTCACTACCTCACAAAGTTATCTATTCCACTTCTGGGTTGCTTGAATTGTTAGAAGGTCTTCCTCTCTGCACTGGACTGAAATCTATCTCTCCACAGTAACAACAGTAGACTTCGGAAAGGACTTTCTCATAGGTTTATTGTATTTAGCTTTTGGAACTACAGGTTGGAAAATAGGAAAGAGAAACAGTAACAAATGAGGAGATACAGAAATAATTCTTGATACCTTGGCTTGGATCAGAATCCCCAGCTCTACGCCGGCCCTGCTTTCTTTCTCTCTTGGCATCTGGACATGTTCCAAGAAGGGCCAAATAGGGCTTATGGAGAGTAAAAATCCATCCAAATATGCCTCTTGTTTTCTGCTGAGTCACTAAGGAGCCGGGAAAACAACATGCCTGATGTGTAACCAGAGAAGCTCATGTAGTCTCTATAACTCAGGGGAAATATTGAAGCATTTCCTTTGAGCTGAAAGCAGGACATCAAGTTTAATTTCAGAGTTTTTGCCACCACCCCCACCTCCTGAAGACCACTAGTAGAGTCCATTTATAAATAGAAAAGAAGGGGGGGGGGGAGGGAAACAGCTATGGGGCAGTAGAAAAAGCACCATCTTCAGAATTAGAAAGGTCTGAAGTTTAATTTTGGCTTTGCCACTTATAAATTGTGAAACGGGACTCTCACTACTCCTCTTTAGGAATGTTTCTTCGTTGGTTAAAATGAGACAGGTATTCTAGATGATCTCTAATGTCATTTGTAGTTTTAGATCTTTAAGTTTTTTTTTTTCCTTTGCTCTCATTAGCTACTTGGACATCCTGTGTCCAAAATAATTGGTTCCTAAGAGATGATGAATGGATCTTCCAAGGGAAGATGAAACTGCTGATAGCCTAATGATTATTTTAAACTTGGGTGTTGAGATTTGTCATCTGAGCCATCCTCTACAGCTTAGAGGAGTCAGCTTGGTATACAAAAAAGAATACTATATAACAAGAGAATTGGGGTTCAAATTGCCTCTCTTCTATGCAAGGGGGTGTTTGACCTTGGATAAGTGATTTCCTTTCCTTAGACTTCATATAATGAGAGAGCTAGATCAGCTTTTAGTCTTCAAATCATCTTCTTAGCATGGGGCATGGTGACTTTTGAAGAAAACATTTTTTAAAAGTCTTATGAGCTGACCTGGATCTGCAGTTCTCCCTAATCTTGAGTGTGCAATTTTAAATACACACATCAAACAATTTCTAAACCTTTGCACTTTCCCCAAAGCATAAAAAAGGCTGCTTTTTTTGGAAGGCGAATTCAAAAGCAAATTCCATGTTGAAGAGTTATCTGTAGTCTAGTTATCTGACTTCAACAGAAGTGCTCAAAGCAACTTTTAAACACCACAGAGGGAGGCTTCATGATGTCTTCCCAAAGATAAGTGTCAGTACTCAACATAATGCAGCCAAACTTGAAAACTATGCTCTTCCAAATGCCAAGTGATTTTGTGCTATAGAGGAAACAGCCTTGGATGTGAAGTTAGAATTCAATTTAATTTGATAACCATTTATTAAGTGCCAATTAAATATGAAGTGATTTTCAGTATTAAATTTTTGAAGACAAAAAAAAAAAAAAGAAAGAAAAGAAAAGAACAAATCAAAAAGACCTCAGAAGCCAGCTAGTTCGTGGGTTTTGTTTTTTTTTTAATAGATGAGAAAAATTGTTCTGCCTTTAATGATTTTTCATTCTGCTGGAGCCAGGATACACAAATTAAAAATCTACCTCTTCTTTTAATTTGAGTAACCATGTATCCCGAATCATTATTCTTTACAAAGTCTCAGTTTCCTTGGCTATAAAGTCTAGTTAATATTTGTACTCCCTAACTCACAGTGTTTAATTGAAGGTAAAATGAGAACACATTTTTATTTAAAACTTAAATAGAAAAAGAAAGAAGTCAGAAAAAGAAAAAAAAAAAAAAACATTGTCATGTGCCCAACAGAACCTATGGGAGAATTCAAAATATAGAATAATAAATTTCCCTTTCAAGAAAACATAGAGGGGCAGCTAGATGGTGCAATGGATAGAGCACTAGCCCTGAATTCAGGAGGACCTGAGTTCAAATTTGACCTTAGACACTTAACACTTCCTATTTATGTGACCCTGGGCAAGTCACTTAACCCCAATTGCCTCAGGGGGAAAAAAAGAAAGAAAGAAAAAGAAAAAAGAAAACATATAGAACAATGGAAGACATTGCATTCCTAATTATCCATCAATGAGAACATATTTAAATCATTTATTGCTATGTAGGATGTTACTTTTGGAAGGAACTTTACAGAGGATGAGATACAATGAAAAATTATTGGTTTTAAAGTCAAAGGACCTGAGATCAGTTTATGATTCTGAAATTAATTACCTGTGCAACCTTGGGCAAGTTATTTAATCTCTTAGAGAATGTTTCCACATCTATGTATACTGTGACCTCACTCTCTTAGGGACAGACCAGTTCTATCTGCCCTCAGAGTTTCCAGGGATGCTGGGAGTTGTGTTCTCTAATACCATTGGCTTGAGTCCCCATTGGCCATGTTCCTTCTATTGGTTGGGAGCCAGCAACTAGCAGTTCAGTTCTATTTAGCTACTTAATACTGAGTAACTTTTAGAAAATGATATTCACCCTAATGGAATATTATTGTTCTATAAGAAATGATGAGCTGGCTGATTTCAAAAAAGCCCAAAAAGACTTATATGAACAGATGCTAAGGGAAGTGGGCAGAACGAAGGGAACATTGTACAGAGTAACAACATAAAATTGTGATGATCAACTGTGATGGACTAGGCTCTTTTCCACAATGAAGCTATTCAAGGCAATCCTAGTAGACTTGTGAAGGAAAGAGCCATCTATATTCAGAGAGAAAATTAAGGATTCTGAATGTGGATCAAAGCATAGTATTTCATCTTTGTTGTTGTTGTTATTGTTCTTTGCTTGTATTTTTTTCCTTTTTCATCTTTTTTTCCCTTTTCATCTGATTTTTCTTGTGCAGCACGATGAATATGGAAATATGTTTTGAAGAATTGTACATGTTTAACCTATATTGGATTGCTTGCTGTCTTGGGGGTGGGGAGAGGAGAGGAAGAAAAATTTGGAATAAAGGTTTTGCAAAGATAAGTGTTGAAAACTATTTTTTGCATGTATTTGGAAAAATAAAATACTATTAAAAACTACTTTGTTGTTGTTGTTGTTGTTGTTGAGGCAATTGAAGTTAAGTGACTTGCCCAGGGTCACACAGCTAGGAAGTGTTAAATGTTGGAGACCAAATTTGAACTCAGGTCCTCCAGACTTCAGGGCTGGTGTTCTATCCACTGCACCACTTAGCTGTCCCCAAAACTTTTTTTTTAAGCCAAAAAAAACCCCTCCTCAAAACAAAAAAAAAAACAAAATGATGTTCACTTCAAAGATGTAGCAAGAACAAATTTCCCTGAATCCCTCCAAGATATTCTCTTCATAACACTTTAATCTCTAGGAGACTTAGCTTAGGTCCTACATTATTGGCCCTAATATTTTCTTCCATAATTAGAATGTTTATACTTTTAAGGATGGTATATTGGCAGGAGATTGAATAAAAGACTTCTTAGATCCTTTGCATTTGATTCCTTGAGGTAAGTTTGCCAAAGGGCAAATTAGGACTTGAACTAGGAAATGTCAATATAAATAGCAAGTTTATTTGGTTATTTTGATACTCAATATTAAGATTTTAATAAAATGTTTATTTTTAAAATAATGAATTACTTTTCAGCTGAATATAAATAATAAGAAATTCCCTACACATGTCATAAAAGTCCTCTAGCATATGGAACCTTGCACAGACCAAATGCAGCTCTGTTTCATAGGGTCATACATAAGAAGAATCTTTCAATTTATAGTTTAAACAGAATGTAAACAAATCTACTTTCCACAATTTATCTGTAAAGTGGGTGGGCTAGAGAGGAGAAGAGAAAAAAGACCAGAAGGAATCTTAGGCAGACAGGACAGCTTCCAGGGTCACATATGTAACTGTGAACTTGAAAGGAAAAGAGTCAAGGTTTCAAGATCACTCCTTTCTCAGTTTTTCTATGTTTTGCAAATATTTATTTTCTCTGTTGTCACCAGTCATTAGAATGAGATCTCCTTGAGAGTAGAAATTATGTGGTTGGTGTTTCTAATACAGGTGTTTAGCACAATGACTGGCAGGTAGTATATATTTCATACAAGCTTGTTACTGATAATTGTGTTTATTAATTTCAGAATTCAAAAGTAAAGAAAAAAAAAGAATTAAAAAAACAAGATCTTGCTCCTGAAACAAACTTGGAATATTCATTCTCTGGAAATTAATGGCTTTATCCTAGGTTTTAAAGTAAACATTTCCATTGAAAAAAAGAATTATTAGAAATTAGTGAATTGGTAGAATTATGAAAAATTCCTTAAAATAGAATGTCTGAACTTGAAGGAATCTTGGGATATAGAATGTTATGTCTGCCCCTCATTTTGCAGATAAGGAAAATAAAACTGAAAGAGGAATGGTAACTTTAGCAAACTAGCACGGTGTGGTAGATATGAGCTCTACGCCTGCCTCTGATGCTGATTAGTTGTGTGACCTTAGGAGTTACAACTTCTGAATTTCTGTTTCCACAGTTGTAAAGGGAGGATATTGGTTTTAATTTTCAATAGAAGTAGGTATAGCATAATTTTACATATCTATCTATGTATCTATCTATGTGCATGTATGTGATATATAAATGTGTGTGTGTATATCTATATATTCACATATATGTGTTTGTATAAATATTTGTATTTAATGGTAGCCATCTTTAGGGCAAGGAGGAGGGAGGGAAGAAAAAAAAGAAATCTATGTGGTACTTTTATTATATATTTAAAATAAATAGCAAGTTGTACATAACAGATTTGTAGTTTCATGTGCATGTAGTTTCATTTTTTTTTTTATTATAATATATTGCGGAAATTCCTGCTTTATTCCATAAAATAATTTAAAAAAAAGTTTTAAAAAAGGAAATAATTGGACTAGCAAGTCTTTAAGGTTTTCTTCAACCCCAGATCTATGATTCTGTGATTTTTATGTGTTACATTAGATCTTGAACTGGAATTTGAGTCTCCTGGCCCCAATGATGATGATAATGGCTAATATACCCTAATGTTTATAAAACATGTTTCTTTTTTTAATTAAGGTTTTTTATTTTCAAAATATATACATGAATAATTTTCAACATTCACCCTTACAAAATCTTGCATTCTAAAAATTTTCCCCTCCTTTACCCCCATCCCCTCCCCTAGATGGCAAATAATCCAAAATATGTTAAATATGTGTAATTCTTCTAATACAATTTTCCATAATTATCTTGTTGCACAAGAAAAATCAGATCAAAATGGGGGGAAATGAAAAAGAAAACAAAATGCAACAACAACAAAAAGGGTGAATGTTGTGATCCACCCTCACTTCCCACAGTCCGCTCTCTGGATGCAGATGGCCCTCTCCATCACAAGATCATTGCAACTGGCCAGAATCATCTCATTGTAAAACATATTTCTTACAATGACCTTGTGAAAGAGGTAAAACAAGTATGATTATGCAGATGAGGAAACTGAAGGTCAGAGGAAAAGTGACTTGCCTGTTCCATCTTCCTTCGGCTGCCTTGTGACCCTCCAGCTATTCATAATATTGGTGCCTCCTGATGAACTTTGGCCCTACTGCAGATCACAACTACCAGGCTCAAGCTGTCCATCAACTTCAGCCCCCTAGAAATGTGTGAGGCACAAAGCTAATAATATTATTCCCATGATGCTCTATGGCTTTAAATCATGGAAAAATGAGAATTATGGGAAAATGCATAATGGGTAGAAGTAGGCTGGAGTATAGCAGAAGAAGACAACTGCCAGAAAGAAGTGTAGACTATGCCATACAAGGATGAGTTGTACGACTGACAATGTTTAGGCTGGGAAAGAGAAAACTTTGGGATGATAACTTCTATTTTAGGGAAAAGAAAACTTAGAGCAGATATCTTGCAGTATTTGAAGTATGAAAAAAGGGATTAAATGTATTCTGCTTGGTCTCAGAGGGTAAAAATAGGGGCAACATGTAGATATGGCAGAAAAGTAGATTTCAACTTTGCAAAAGGAAAAATTTCCTAACAACTAGAGCCATACAAAAATAAAAAGGGATGCCTCTGGAGATGTGGAATTTTTCCATCTTTCAAGGACTTTAAAGTGGAGGCTAAACAGCTGATCAGCAGGGATACTATAGAGAGGATTCTGATTCCCATAGATTAAATGTCCTCCTGAGGTTTCTTCAAAGGCTGAGCTTCTATCAAGTAGAGAAAAGAACATGGTGTACTTGGACTGAATTTTCCACTCAGCCCCTAATTCATTTGGAATCCATACAAGTCATTTACCCTTTGAAGGCCTCATTTGCACAAAGGGTGAAATCAGATGACCTTTTAGGTCATATGATCATCAATATGGAGGAACAGGGATGTCATTGAACCCAACTCCTTCAATGTAAAGATGAGAAAACCAGCCCTTTTTTTGCTGCATGACGATGAATGATTTTGCGGTTGTTGGTTACCACACTTATCTTTCTAGTCTTCTTCCTCCTGCTACTACCTACTTCCTCCATGCCCTGGCTCCAACTGGTTTACTCCTTATCACCCCGGACCTTCTTGTATTTCCCTCCATACTCTTGCTCAAACTGTTCTGTATGTGTTAAATGTCCAGCTGAAACCTCTTCACATGTTGAATTATCTATCCTTTAAAGCTAAATTCAAATGTCACCTTTTCCAGGAAACTTTCCATCATCCTCCAGTCAGGAATGACCTTTTCCTTTCAGACTTAACATAGCATCTCTCTTACACAAATACGGCATTTTGTTCTACTACAGTCTGAGCTCTGTGAAGGCAAGGATAGTGTTATCTATTATGATACTCTGATTTTACAGCTGAGGAAATTGAGGCCAGAGAAGTTGAGATATTTGCTTAAGGTCCCCCAGATAGTAAGGGTCAGAGTCAGAATTCAAAGCCAAGTACTTTGATGTCAATTGTAATAAACTACTTCTTCAAGTTAGGAATCCCAACTTTATTTTGAATATTTGAAATGTAAAAACCATTCTTATCTGTGGCTGTACAAAAACAAGCAGCAGGCTGAATTTGTCCTCCATGAGACCCTGGCTCTAATACTAACTCATAGGTAATATTTCTGTAGTCTTTACTACAGTAAGCTCTTTAGAATTATTATCTCATTTGATCCTCACAACAACCCTAAGAGGTGTATGCTATTATTATCCCCTTTTACAGGTGAGGAAAAGTAGTTAAGTGACTTATGCAGAGTCACATATCTAGTAAGAATCTAATTTAAATTGACTCCAGGCCCTGGACTCCCTCCATGGTATCACCCAGTTGTCCATATTGCCTCGTAGAGTAGTCTTCATACAATGGTTATTTAAGGTTTGTTGAATCAAATCACATGCAGTGGTATTTATAGGATATATTTCGTCAAATTTCCAGGAGTACCCAGGTCTTAAATCAGAGGGGACTTTGATGGTTTTAAGAAGCAAAGAAGCAGAGCAGACTGACATAATTTGTTATGTGCCCAATGCCCATTACTGGCCATTCTTCCTCTTTCTTTTGTCCTAGTTCTGAAATTTCACTTATGGAGGGACTTCCCAAGAGAAAATTCCCTCCACCAGTACAGAGCTCTAAAGATTTGAAGTTGATGATTTTAGAGTTGCCTGGAGATACTGAAATGTTGAGAGACTTTCCTGGGTTTTCCCCACTCATTATTTATCAGAGGCAGAATGTGAACCAAGTTTTCCTGACCCTAAAGCCTCCTTTCTATCCAATAGGCAAATGGTATTTAGAAACAGGCTGCATATTTATTTAGAAAAACACATAATATTATCCATGTTGTATTATATTTTTATGGATTTTGTTACACATTTCACAATTACATGTTAATCTGGTTCATCTGAGGGCCTGTGGGTTATGAGTTTGCTATCTTGGCAATACATCAAGCTGCCTTTCCAACTTTCTACAGGGATGGGAAATTAGAGTCATTCTAACAAGGACTATTTAGAATAGCCACTCTAGCTTTCATTTTCTCTTTCTCTGCTTCTGACACATACTATATGTTGGCTCCCCAGCAGGATGAACAGTGACCTTGGATCAGCTTGGCCATCTGCAAACACTCCCACAAAACCCCAATGTTGACACAAGGGGAGGAGATCCATGTCCCAACACTTTATTCACTGCCCCTGTACCCTCCTCCTAGGCTAAGCCAGTAATTTCCTTTCCCTTAGCATACCCACTTTTACCAAACTCTTTCTTCCCACCATGTACAGGGTCGTTCAATCCAAGAGATGCCTTTCCTACCATCTTTCTCAGAAATTTTCAAGGTAATAGAGACATTTCAATCAGCTACCAGTAGAATAAGATATTCCTTGAAATCCTGGAATCAAAGAAATGTCCCAGGGAATTTTTGTCCATAATTGCTCTATTCTCCTTACAAAATGATGCCTTTGGACTCCCCAGCCAGCTGTCTAACTTATGTGTCCCTTCTTACTTTAGGACTCTAAAGGACTTTTTGTTTGTTCTTGTCTTCTTTCTATCCTAATGTACTCTGAAGATGACCTCCACTGAGTAATGTGCCTCTAGTAACAGAGGAATGAGCTCAGTTGTGAAAGATCAGATATGCAGCTCTGAGGATGAATCAATAGGACATTTCATCACCTCTTGAAACATCACTTGGATATATACTATGTCCTAGCTCTACAGAAACATAGAGCCAAACATGGACCAAATGTGACACCCAAGGAAGCAAAGACATGCACATGCACCTAAGTTTCTAATTATTCTTTTCACAGACATGCTAGTCAGGGTGACATGCAATAGCATCAAGAAAGACTGGCTGAGAAATAACTAAACCATCATAACCGAACTGCTGGTATAGGAAACAAATGAGTATGTTAGCATTAAAATATTTAAACTATTCACTGTTGGGGCAGCTAGTTGGTGTAGTGGATAGAGCACCAGCCCTGAAGTCAGGAGGACCTGAGTTCAAATCTGGCTTCAGACACTTAACAAACACTTTCTAGTTGTGTGATCCTGGGCAAGTGACTTAACTCCAATTGCCTCAGCAAACAAAACAAAACTTCGCTGTTTAAAATCAAATCTCAAAGGTCCACAGGGATTTTATTCTTCTTGCAAAAAGAAGGGCCCAGGAACTACATAGTATTGTCCTTGATATTATGGGAGAAATATCTTTTCTTTTAATTCATGTGATATGTAACTGCTGCCAGAATATATTTACCACATGCAGAAATTATAATAGTACTTTTATTATTTTTATTATTATATTATTATTTATTATTATTATAATAGTAACTTTTATTATAATGCTCAAGCATAAGTTCAGGCTTTGGTGAAAACCTGAATGCCCATTAGAAATCTAACAAGCCTTCTTATAGGCAGAATTACATCGAAATGACAGTGAAATAATTATTTTATATATTGTAATCTTGTATATTCCTCAAATCTCAAAAGTTAAGGAAAAATAAATTCATAATCCCAATGCTTCCTTCAATGTCATAAAATGTCTAGCATACTTAATTAGTCAGAAATTCATACATCCCCTGAGGAAAACCTTTATAGATAAAATGTCAGGTTACAGATAAAAGTACATTTAGAGGATTCACAAATAGGCTGATTAAGGCGAAAATTTATATGCTGCCAATGGGTCAGGGACAATTGAAAGTCTTCCTTTAGCTTCTTCTCAAAGGGCTAATTAAGATGAAATAAATTTTCACCTTCTATGGGACAGACTTTGGTCAACTTCACAACTTCTTAATTAGGAGAAATATCTCTCCATCTTTTCTTAACATTATTATTCTATCAGTAAGATTTTGATCAGTGAGGTTAATACATCAAAAAAATATATATTCCCATTACATGGCCTCTTACTATATTCTGAAGATTGCTTCTCAGACTGATCTGCCACCTACTTCTCAACTCTTCTAACCACCCGCAAGAGTTGGATGAGCATACACTAGCTCCGAAGGCGTTCAAGATGTTCCTAGGCTTGTTTAAATCCCTTTACCTCTTGTACCATACATTCCTGTTGTATGGTTACAAGCCATGATGCTCATCTGACAGTTCCATTTGAACCCTTCTGCTTCATACTATTTTGTTAGCATACTTTTTGTTTATTATTATTATTAACACCAGCATGTCTCCTTTTCCTCATTTCTTGGCTTTGTATAGGTCAATAAGTGAGACAAGAAGCATTTAATAAGTATCTACTTTGTTAACTATTGGCAATAAAACTAAGAGAAGAAAAAGATAAAAGAGGAGAGAAGGAAGAAAAAGAAAAGAGCAAATACAAAGAGTAGAGAGGAAAGGAGAAGACAGAAGAGAAGAAAGGAAAAAGGAAAAAATAGAGGGAGAAAGAAAAGGAAGGAAGAAGCAGGAGAAGAAAGAGTACAAAGGGAAGGGATGAAAGAGTAGAAAAGGAGGAAGAGGGGAAGAAGAGGAGGATGTTTCCTTAGCAAATCTCTAATATGTGTTCCTAGGAGCTGAGAATTGTTAACTCTTCTTGGTTCCTAGCTCTGGATTTTCTGCTACCCTTAAGTTCATGCAGGGAAAAGAGAAATTAAATTGGATTAGAAAGATAGGAATTTTGAGACTTGACCTTATGATTTATTGCTTATTTGAGTCGAGCAAATTATTTGACTTCTCTGGGCTTTCTTTTTGTTGCTCTCTCTTAATATCTTGGATGACAGTCACCCTTTGGAATAAAATATAAATAAAACAAGGACCATCCTAGCATCCAATTGGAGCAGTTGAATTTAGCTCAGGTATAGTCCTTCAGTTGCTCATCATGCCAACAGACCTGGGTCTAGAACCCCATTGAAATAATTAACATTTAGTTTGGGGCAGCCTTTTTTGTAGTGACAAGAAATTGAAAACTGAGTGGATACTCATCAGCTGGAGAATGGCTGAACAAGTTATGGTATATGAATGTTATGGAATATTATTGTTCTGTAAGAAATGATCAGCAGGAAGATTTCACAGAGGTCTGGAGAGACTTGTATGAACTGATGCTGAGTGACAAGAGCAGAATCAGTAGATCATTGTATACAACAACAAGATTATATGATGATCAATTCTGATGAAAGTGGCTCTTTTTAACATTGAGATGATTCAGGTCAGTTCCAATGATTTTGTGATGAAGAGAGCCATTTATACCCAGAGAGAGGACTGTGGGAACTGAGTGTGAATCACAACATAGCATTTTCACTTTTTGTTTCAATGGCTGGGGAAGAGGGGGAGATAAGGGGGAGATAAGGAGGGAGGAAGGCAGAGAATTTGGAACTCAAAAGTTTTAAAAACAAATGTTAAAAATTGTTTTTACATGTAACTGGGCGAAAATAAAGTACTAAATTAGAAAGTGAAAAAATAAATATTTTGATGATTTTATTTTCTTTCTCACTTATTTTCTTTTTGATATGATTTTTCTTGTGCAGCAAGATAATTGTTTAACTATATATGCCTATATTGGATTTAACATATATTTTTACCATTTTTGGCATATATTAGATTGCTTGCTGTCTAGGGGAGGAGGTGGGGAGAAGAGAGGGAAAATTGTAACACAAGGTTTTGCAAGGATTAATATTAAAAAATTATCCATGCATATGTTTTGAAAATAAAGCTTTAATTAAAAAAAAAAATAATAAACATTTAATCAAGACAAATGAGTATTAAACTATCATGTTGGATGCTCTTCTTCCTCATCTCTGTCTTGTGGTTTCCTTGGCTGCCTTCAAGTGTCAACTAAAATCCCATTTTCTATAGGAAGTCTCTTCTGAACCCCCTTAATACTAGTGCTTACTTGCTATTTTTCTTATATATAACTTGTTTATAGTTGTTTCACATTGTCTTGTCCAATTAGCTGAGCTGCTTGAGAGCAGGGACTATCTTTTTGTCTTTATTTCCCCAGTGCTTAGGATAGTGCCTGAAATTGTGAGGGCTTAATAAATCCTTATTGACTAAATGACTATCAAAAGCTATCAGCCACATCCTGAAATGAATGCAACAGCTTTCCTCTTTTACCTCTAGAACATTATGGGGCTCAAGTGCTTTCAAATTCACAACTTCAGCAGTATAAGCATCAAAAAAGAAAATTTTTGATATTTTATTTCCCTTTATTAATTTTTTTATTATTTGAAGTTCAAGATGATTCTTTCTGCAACTTTTGGTTAACTGAAAGCCTGTCTTCTGTTAATATTCACCTCACCTGGCCAAACTTGCAGAATGTAAAAATTTACTTAAGTCCTTAAACATTCCTTAGATAAGAAGCCAGAGGAAGAATTCAGACTGTGTCTGACTCCTTGGGGACATGTAAATTCCACACTCCATCAGTCTATTTGTGAATCTCTAAATGTAATTTACCCTGTAACCTGACTTAGTTTATCTATAGAGTCTATATAACTAGGTTTGTTATTTATGAAATTATGATTCTGTTTAATTAAGCTTATTCAACTTTTATAACATTGAAGGAATCATGGGATTATAAATCTATCTTAAAAAAAAAAAAAAAAAAAACTTTTATGGCCTAAGAGGAATGTATAGAATTGCAACATATAAAAGAATTATTTCCCTGTCGCTCTGATGTAATTTTTCCCACAAAAAGACTTGTTAAAATCCTAATGATGATTCAGATTTATTTTTTATCCAAAATTTGAACCTATTTTTAGGCATAATAGTAAGACCTAAGTTTTTCTTACCTCTGTGTTGTCAAGTAAAGTTTTTGTGAGGACAATATTTTGTAACTCTAAAAGCACTACAGAAATCAGTTATATTATTTAATATGACTATACACATATAGCCTATATGGAATTGCTTGACTTTTCAGTTGGGGGGGAGTAAGGAAGGAGGAAGGCAGAGAATTTGGAACTCAAAAGTTTTAAAAACAAATGTTAAAAACTGTTTTTACATGTAACTGGGGGAAAATAAAGTACTAAATTAGAAAGTGAAAAAATAAATATTTTGATAATTGTCTCACCAAAAGTCAATTATTATTATTGCTACTTAATTTTTATAATGTATAGAATGTACCCTCCTGTTACAACCAGAGCTGGTCTTAGATGAAATTATGAAAGCAGACAAGTTTGTATTTTTATTTCATGTTACCCTTTTCTGTCCTTTCTTTTCAGCTCCCCATCTACAACTAAATACTTAGTGCTCTCATTGCCTCAGATTTATCTTATCAGTGGGGAAGGGATCTCATACACTTATTCACTTAAGTTTATGTGAAAATTGAGTCTTAGTGACTCAATGCATTGCCCCCTTCCCCTCCCATTCATGGAAAAGTCCTTTAAAAAAAAAAAAAGGTGTCTAGAGAAAGCAATGTTCAACCCAAAGGAATGAATTTTTACTGGTAGAATTTCATCCATTTAGATGGGGGAGATAGACAAGCATATCTATAGGAAGAAAGTATTTTGTAGTAGAAAGAATGTTGAATTTGGAGTCAAACGACATATCATCTTAAAGATGCTTTCAGAAAAGAGAATTATTATTACACGTAAAAATTACATGCTTAATTAGAAATATTGAAAATTAGATATCAGTTATGCTCTGGAACAATTTGAAATTTCTTCTATCCAAGTCTTTTTTTCCTAACAGTCGTTTCCCAATATTCCCTTGATTCAGATCCCTGACTCTGGCAACCTCCTTCCACCCTCCCTTGAAACATATCAAAAATAGCAAAATACAACCAAACAACCTAGCTAACCTGTCTGGGAGCATATTCACCATTCAGTATCAGTAGTCACCCATCTTCTTATCAAAAGGAAGAACAAGTGTATCATCATCTATTTTCCAGGGCCATGACTGGGCATTATAAGTTATTTGAGTTGGACTACCTTTTAGTATTGTTTTTATTTACATTATCTACACATTGTATGTATCATTCTCCTGGTGGTACATGTATGAGAACCACACATAATAACAAAGTACAAAGAAGTTGTGATCTTTATGAGTGAAATGAGTGCAATAATCAGTTGGGGAGATTGAAAGGGACTTAAGAGAACATTTATTCCATGCTTCTCATCACATGGATAAATAAACTGAGTCCCAGAGAGGTTAAATTATTTGCCTAAGCTCTCTCAAGTACTAAAGAGCAGTATCAGGTCTTAAATCCCAGGCTTCTGACTCCAGATCCTCTCCTGTTTCCACTATATCTCATTCGTCACATTAGTGTGTGCACAGTCCTTCCAAGGATGAATACATCAGTTGAGCCAAAAGGTTCTGATCTTTCTCTCTCTTTCTCTCTCTCTGTCTGTCTGTCTCTGTGTGTGTGTGTTTCTCTCTCTCTCTCTCTCTCTCTCTCATATTTGGAAATAGTCAAAGAATAAAAACCATTGATGGGTAATGTTTCTATCCAAACAACAGCATAAAGACCCTCCAAGCTCTGTGTAGATTGAAAAACAGAAGCTAGATTATGGTCCTTTCAGTAGTTGGCCATTTACAAAGAGAATCAGAGTGTGTGCTCTGAGCTGTGGTAGTTCTGAATCTAATAATAGTGCTTTGAGCTGGGGGATGCACAACCCAAGAGCATGAAAGGAAAGAAACAGATCTTTCTTTAAGTTGAGGGATGGTTCTGTCCGATATTTACACACCCAGCCTTTCACTTGGGAAAATAAACTGTAACAAGATTTAGATTGGGAGGAGAGTCAATGCATAGCATAGTATTCTGTTTTGAAAAACCACCCCCTTCGATATAAAAAGCCATCCCTAAATTTATAGAACATAGGAAGAGCTTTCCTTAGCTCATGAATAAATTTTCCCCCCACCCATGACACATGACTTCTTCATTTAGATGTGCTAACTGAAAAGAAATGAATTGCATATATGCACTAGTAGAAAAAATATGTATCATGCAACAGACTAGAACAACTCAGTCCATTGTAAAGTCCTGGAATTTAGTCCTGCCCAGTTCAACAAATGTTTATTGAGATCTACTGTGTACAAAGAACCAAAGCACTAGAGATACAAAGATAAATAGATAAATACCAAACATGTAAATCCCTGATTCCTGGAGCTTATGTTCTTCTGAGAGAAAGAAGAGAAATGTATACAAACATTAGTGATATAAATAAATCAAAAGGATAGGTAAGGTGGAATGTTAGGAGAAATTTGAAGGGGAAGAGATCTCACTCATTGGGATAGTCATGATCAGGGAAAACATCATGGAGGAGGTGGTACCTGAATTAGACCTGGACAGAAAGAAAGGACTTTAATACACATTAGTGCATTCAGGAGTTTTACTTAAGCATTTTCTTAAACATTCTTAAGCATTTATATATAAATATATAAAGATAATAGAGGGCAGGTTGACAATGGGATATGAGTAGAGGGCAGAGAATAGTACAAATTGTCTAGAACACAGAAATAGAAAATAAAGAGGAATGCTACGGTCAGAAAGGTAGATTAAAGGTAGATTTTAAGGAGATTTGAATATCAAGATAAAAATTTCTATTTTACTCAGTCAATAAAGAAGTGGCAAATGTTTTTGAATGGAGACTTTTGCCTTAGGAAGATAATTTGGGCTATGTATGAAGGATAGACTGAAGAGAGGAGAAATTAGAGGCAAGAAGACCATTTAGAAGGAATTATTATAAAAATTATATATAATATATTATATATTATAAAATTCAAACCAGAAGTAAAGAGCTGAACTAAAATGGGAACTAAGAAAAAGAGATTGTGGATTAGAGAGATATTGCCAAAGTAGATTCCATATGTTTTCAAGCAAAGAATGGACAACCAATTTCTGGGTATATAATAATGATATTTTTCTCTTTGTATAGATTGGAGTAGACAGCTTCTGAGAGTCCTTCTACCTCTCAAATTCTATGATTGTTTAAAAAGGAAGAATCATTAAAAAATTTCAAAGACTAATCCTAAACTCAAGAGATGACAGCAACAAGTAAAAGAAGCCTTCAAAAGAGGAAGAAGGCTCGTTGATAAATAAAAGCAGGAATGACTTTGAAGTGGGATTGGGAAGCCAAGGACTCTGCTTAAGCAATCTTAAATCTAGAATGCAAGCTGGAAGAAACTCTAAAGTCAAAACTCAGAATATAGTGCGAGTGCCCACACACACACACACACACACAGCACACATCTGGAATGGACCTTGAGGATGATCTAGGCCAATCTTTTCATTTGATAGACTATTGAGGTCCTGAAATGTGACGTGATTTGAACAAGGTGATGAGAGAAATGAAACAAACACAAAGGAGAGAGAAAGGATCGATCACACTGAGGAGAGAACAAAGAGAGAATTACAGGGAGGATTAGTCCCAACTTAAACCAGCTGTCTGGGTTCCTACATCATGCTGATGACTTCCATGAGACTTAATGATATGACTTTTCATTGTAAGTGAAGGAGTTCTTTTCAGTGGCAGAAAGAACTCTAAAGTGGTTCCGATGAATTCTTGGCTCTCATTTCAAATATTTCATATTTCATTACAAGGTCTCTTGTAAGTTTGCAAGTATTTCTCCATCTGTAATTATCATTTTGCAGATTATACAATTAAGGACGGATTATGGCAAGAGTCAAGAATAATGACTGAACTGATAACAATGATTGTAAGGGAAGTCCAGACTTCAAAGCATGTCCTTAGTGGTGGGTAGTTTGGAACATGCAAAAATGTTTGTTATCTGGTTCTAATCCAACACCTAAAACTTTGAGAAGCTGGCTTTGGAGTGCAGGCTATGGTGACTCAGGATAAGTACTATGTGATGTTGAAAAAGCTTCTAATTGGTTTTGGAACCAGAAGGATTGAGGAATCAGAAAAAGCTGAACTGGAACAGAGTGTGTGTACAAAAGGTTATAAAGGAAAGTTCTCTCACTTATTTCCCTGCTGCCTTTGGAATCAGGAGGAACACTGTGAACTACCAGATGAGGGGAGGGGCAGTGTCTCTTCATCTCTCCACCCTCCTGCCATATGTCTGTGAATACATGGCACCTCTGTGTCTTTTTGTCTCTGCTTATTTTTTTTTTTTCTGATCTCAAATGAATGAATATCTTTGGGTAGAACTGACCTGGTTAGGATCTTGTGAGCTTCAAAAGATTGGGAGAGCCATTAGCCCTCTCCCATTGCTGACACTTCACTCTTAAGTAAACTTAGTAAAGACTACACAAACAAATCAAGAAAAAAACTTCGATGGCCAGGAATAACAATGTACTCCCCTCAGCCCCAAGTATTCTTTACAAAAGTACCTTAGCTTCTTTGTGATTCAAGTTGAGCTCACTCTCCCAGAGATCCCTTGTATGTAGGAGAGAATGTGAGCCCTGATTACAAGAGATTTGTGTTGTACCAATTACTTTAAGGTTAAGCTTACTATTCCCAGAAAGTCCTTTTCCTGTTGGGAAGCTGTTTTATACTGTGGTTCTTATTCTATCTTCTTGGTAAAAACCTTCATAAAAGCTAATTGATATTGATTGGTTGTTCAATATGGGGAAAAAAAGTGGATTATGACAGATAGGGGCTCATTTGTGATTGTATTGTATTAGAGGTTGAAGGTTCTTAAGTATTTGTGTATTTATCTTATATTCTATTGTACAATAAGGTTGTTGAGGATATTTTCACCTGGAGATCATGCCTGGAGATCTACTTTATTCTTATATAAGCACTCAAGACCTGAGGCTCTGCCTGCCCCAAGATGTATGTGGCCACCCAATATAGGGATGCCTCTGAGGTGGCCATTTTGGAAATAAGCCTTGGGGTGGGAGAATAAGAGAAACTAAGGAAGAGAGAAAGAAGAGGAATGAAATAATAACTTCTGGGCTGGGGGGAGGGCTGCCTATCCACCCCTCATACCAGTGTTTGGAGGTCACCTTTCCAGTGATGTCAGCCTTTTGATCATTAAAATAGCAGTTTGGGGGCAATGATTGAGTATTTCTCCCATGCTTGCTGCTGCCAGACTTAGGGATTCAGGGCAGGTAATTCCTGCGAATCCTTAGAGACTGGCCATCTGCATTGGAAGTGGCCACAGGGACAGATTCTTGAGGGCTCATCTTCCCTATGGAAAGCAGGCATCAGGACCTGGCAAAGTGTACCTTACACAGCCAGCTGAGGGCTAAATGATTAATTACTCTGCGTATCTTGTTCATTTAGAGTGGGTATCTGACTGGTAAATGTGGTCTGAGACTAAGACTAGGACTAAACTAAAAGTCTTCCATCATTGATGAGTTGGCAGGGAGTTAGCTTTGGGTATTTAAAATTTTAACCACTAGCTCATGTCCCCTCCAAGGTTCTGGGCTTACCTGGTCTCACCAGTTTTAGGATTTTAACTTCAAAAAGGTAGAGTTTTTTGCTAAGTGCATTGGCTCCACAAACAGCGGTTCACTTGACACATACTTGTGATACCTACTGATCAATTCAATAAACAACTTTTTTTTTTTTAATTTAATAGCCTTTTATTTACAGGTTATATGCATGGGTAACTTTACAGCATTAACAATTGCCAAACCTCTTGTTCCAATTTTTCACCTCTTACTCCCTACCCCCTCCCCCAGATGGCAGAATGAACAGTAGATGTTAAATATATTAAAATATAAATTTGATACACAATAAGTATACATGACCAAACCGTTATTTTGCTGTACGAAAAGAATCAGACTCTGAAATATTGTACAATTAGCTTGTGAAGGAAATCAAAAATGCAGGTGGGCAAAAATATAGGGATTGGGAGTTCAATGTAATGGTTTTTAGTCATCACTCAGAGTTCTTTCTCTGGGCGTAGCTGGTTCAGTTCCTTACTGCTCCATTGGAAATGATTTGGTTGATCTCCTTGCTGAGGATGGCCAGGTCCATCAGAACTGGTCATCATATAGTATTGTTGTTGAAGTATATAATGATCTCCTAATCCTGCTCATTTCACTCAGCATCAGTTCATGTAAGTCTCTCCAGGCCTATCTGAAATCATCCTGTTGGTCATTTCTTACAGAATAATAACAATAAACAACTTCTAATTAATCAATGTTGGGAACAGCCTACTTACCTCCTGACAATGGCCTCAAATACAGAATGAGATATACATTTTTTGGACATGCAAGTGTATAGATTCATTTTGTTTAAATATGATTATTTGTTATAAGGATACTATGTTTTTTCATGGGAGTCAGGATTGGAGAGAGAAGGAAGTTAGCAGTAGTGTTATTAAAAAGAAAGAGAGAGAGAGAGAGAGAGAGAGAGAGAGAGAGAGAGAGAGAGAGACAAAGAGAGAAAGAAAAGAAAAGAAGTTCATTGAAGCTTTTTATTTTTTAATTGCATTGACTAGACATAAGGAACTCCAGAAGGAAACACAGATAAACAGGACAGCTTTGAAAATAATATATGGCAGGGCAGCTAGGTGGTGAAGGGGATAGAGCATCATCCCTGAAGTCAGGAGGACCTGAATTCAAAGGCTGACCTCTCAGACACTTAACACTTTCTAGCTGGGTGACCTTGGGCAAGTCACTTAACCCCAACTGCCTCAGCAAAAAAAGAAAAAGAAAAAAGAGAAAATAACATGTGGAATTTATTAACTACTTTAAAAAAAAAAACTGATGTAATAAAGATCTGCAGTTTTGTATATCATCTATTCTTTTGTACTTTTATTTAGTGTTTGGGAAGTTCAGAATAAAGAATGATTTAAAAAATAGAAAAAAAAATTATTATGGTATAGCTTGTGTCTAGATTTTCCCATGTAGCCATCTGAGTAAACTTACTTGGGAACAAGGGCACTACCTATGTGAACAAACACAACATTATAGACACCATATTCCTTAGAGCTAAATATAGGTTTCACCCACCTCTGACACAGGTAGTCAAAATCCTAAATGAATATTAGATATTGTATAATTTTAATTTCACTCCACAAAAAAATTCACAAGATGCAAATGACTCATAATAGCTCATGAACAGACATAAAAATACACAAATTTCCCTTCACCCCAATCTGGTATATGTACTATACCAGAACTTTCCTTCACATCAGTTCTACACTTTCTTTTTTTGGTGTTTGTTTGTTTGTATTTGGTGAGACAATCATCAGCTAGTAAAGTGTCAAGTGCCTAAGGCTGGATCTAAGCTCAGATTCTCCTGATTCCAGGGAGTCTGTGTAGTATAGTGTAGTCTTACACTTTCTAAGCAGTCACAGAAGATTGACAATGTAAGGTCCAGATACCCTGTTCTCCACTTCTGTGCCATAGTTCCCACCCTTCACTTGCTAGGGTCATGTTGGGGATGCTCTTCCTTTTTCAGGAAATGCTCTTATGGAGAAACCTCCTTTAGGAGGTGAGTTTCCAAACATTTGAACTTGGGAGGGTTGGTCACAAAATAAGAACAGGAATTTTCAGTGTGGTTTGTAGAATAAATCTCTCTCTTTTATTGGAATTAAAATCTCAACTTGCCAAAAAGTGACTTCTTTAACTTGTCCCTTAGTAAATAACAAAGAGAAATACCAAAGAGAAAAAGTATCCAAAACCCTAAGAAATTTCAAAATCATAAAAATGGGGAATGAATTAAACAAGACAAAATACCAATACAATTAAAAAATACTGAGTACCAAAAATAGTTAAAATACTAGAAGCCATGTAAATGGAAAAAGAAAAAAATGCATAATATCCTCAGAGATATCTTCAAATGGATCACTGACACATTTAAATAAATTAAGAATTAGCATTGGCAAAGTAAAATTCATTGGACCAAGTAAAAGAAGAACTTATAGAAAGTAAACAACAAAATAGGAGGGAAAAAAGCTAGAATTAAAAGGTGCTTTAAAAAAAAAAAACAGGAGAACCTGTTTTGAAAAATCACCTAAATATGGAGACTATAATAGCACCCCCCCAAAAAAATCAGTAAAAGTCACCAACCACATGTTTAATGTAACAGAAAGTAGAATTACAACAATATGAATTTTACAAAAATCATGTTTAGAAAAATCACAGAATCATGGTAAGAATTGGGAATCACACAGATTTAAGTGGTGAATATTTATTTATTTTTGACTAACTATCACGCTGTCTTGTACTGTTCCCTTCACCCACTCCTGTTTGGAGTTGCCCCTCCTCCCTCACCCATGGCCACCTCAGGATTACTAACCTTCAAAGAACTCGAACCAGAGACTCCAGAATATTGCCAAAGAAAACCTCTCAGAAATAACAAAGTCAAATGAAAATATACAAATAGGAAGATTCCACAGGATCATAATAGCAAGTACGCAAGATTCAACTATTTTGGACAGATTATAAAAAACATTTTCATGCTATGCTAATAAGCAAAAAGTATCCCAAGCTACAAGAAGAAAGAATGAATATCCTAAAGAACATTCATAAACATCACAATAGACTTTTTGAGGAACACAATAGATGAAAAGAAAAATAGGAATAAATTATATACTAAATTAACAAGTATGGGGTCTTGGACCTGGAATTATCTGTTCAGCAAAGCTTTATAGGTAACAAGAAAGGAGGGATGAACATTTGAAAAATATTTAGATTTTGAAAAGTTTTCAGAGAGAAAATAGGTACATATAGAAATCTACTGACAGAGAAGCAAGCCTCCAGGCCCTCAAAACCACTATTTCTAATAAACCGCACTACTCCTCAAATTCAGAGAAAGTTTTGAAATATAGACTCTATTGGGTAATAATGCAAGACCAATGGAAACTTCTCAGTGGAGCAAAGATCAAAGCATGCAGTGAGATAATTTTTTAAAGGAAGAAGTACAAATCTTTAATTACCACATGAGATGGTTCAAATTCCCTAATAATCAGAATAATGCAAATAAATAAAGGTAGCCTTAACATAATACCTTATATTTAGCAGAAAAGCAAAAATGGAAAACAATTGAATTCATCACTGGTGGGAAATTGACATGCCAGTTAGTTATAAATTGTAGGATTTTGCAAAGTTTTTGGAAAGTAACATACAATAAGGGTCAAGAAATAGGAACATACCTTGTGACTCAGTGTTTCTAATTTTAGGACTTTATCCTAAAATATCATTAAAAAAAAAAAAAAAGAATGGCCCAGCTGCACAAAAAATATTCATAGCTGCCCTATTTTTAGTGGGAAAAATTAAATAGAATCAGATTATATGTTTCACAATTGGAGAAAATTTGAATACTTATGGAAATTTAACAGAATATTATGGTTCAAAAATGATAAACAGAGAGAATTCAATGGTATATGAAAAACCAATAGGAAATGATGCAAAGTAAAACCAGCAAAACCAGAACAGAATACACAGTGATTACAACTATATATTTTATTTTTTAAAAAAGCTTTTTATTTTCAAAACATATGCTCAGATAATTTTTCAACATCGATTCTTGCATAGCCTTGTTTCAGATTTTCCTCTTCTTCCCCCCATCCCCTCTCCTAGATGACAAGAAATCCAGTATATGTTATGCATGTTAAAATATATGTTAAATCCAATATGTGTAAATATATTTATACAATTCTCTTGTGCACAAGAAAAATCAGATCCAAAAGGAAAGAAAATGAGTCAGAAAACAAAATGCAAGCGAACAACAACAAAAAGAGTGAAAATGCTATTTTGTGATCCACACTTAGTTCCCACAGTCCTCTCTCTGGATATAGATGACTCTCTTCAATACAAGATCATTAGGACTGGCATGAATCATCTCATTGTTGGAAAGAGTCATCTTTGTCAGAATTAATCGTTGACAACTATATATTTTAGAAGTCAAAGGCAGTTAGATTGTATAGTGGATAAAGCACCAATCCTGAAATTAAGAGGATCTAAGTTCAAATTTGACCTCAGATACTTAACACTTGACACTTTCTAGTTGAATGACCCTGGGCAAGTTACTGAACTCCAATTGCTTATCTCCCCTCCCACCTCCTAACCCCCCCCCCCAAAAAAAAAAAGTTAAAGATAAATAGACTTTGGAGGACATATCAGAGGAATCAGAGCAAATCTGCTTTTTGTTTTATTTATTTATTTTAACATGGTTGACTCTATTTTGTTAAATGCTGAGTTTTACATAAGAATTTCTTGCTTACTTTTTATGTTTATTTCTTCATCTGTTTTTGATGGTTATTAAGTTTATAAGTTTTCATTTATACATGCAATTCATTTCAGTTTGCTTCAAATCAATTCCACAAACATCTATTAAGCAACCTTGGGGGAGATACAAGTTTTGGAAAGATTTAGAAAAGAAGAATATTTCCTTTTTTCTAAAACATTCTTTCTAATAGCTACTTATCCTCATATGTTTAAAATAACTCACTTTTCAAAAAAATGTATTGCTCTCTTATGGAATGAGTTTATGTATTTTGAAATAAATCTTTGATGTCTTTTTTAAAACAAAACCAAATTTTTTCTTAGTATCTTTCCCTCTGACTCTCAGAGAGCCATAATATATTATAGATTATATTTTTAAAAGAAAAAAAAATAAAAAACCCCAGGAAAACTGATCTAAACATTGGTGGGGAGGGGAAATCTGAAACTATATATAATGTACTGCATCTGTGGACCTCCCACCTCTACAAAGGAGTGGACTATAAGTATATTCTCTCTTTTTTTTTTTTTTTTTGTCATTGATATGCAAATTTTATGGCCTAGAGGGGGAACCAAGTATTTGGCAGCAAGAATTTGCTTACCACTAACCAACAGACAGTAATGTTTGTAGGACTTTTTTTTTTTTTTTTTTTTTTTTTATTTAATAGCCTTTTATTTACAGGATATATACATGGGTAACTTTACAGCATTAACAATTGCCAAACCTCTTGTTCCAATTTTTCACCTCTTAGCCCCCCCCCACCCCCTCCCCTAAATGGCAGGATGACCAGTAGATGTTAAATATATTAAAATATAACTTAGATACATAATAAGTATACATGACCAAAACATTATTTTGCTGTACAAAAAGAATCAGACTCTGAAATATTGTACAATTAGCTTGTGAAGGAAATCAAAAATGCAGGTGTGCATAAATATAGGGATTGGGAATTCAATGTAATGGTTTTTAGTCATCTCCCAGAGTTCTTTTTCTGGGCATAGCTAGTTCAGTTCATTACTGCTCCATTAGAAATGATTTGGTTGATCTCGTTGCTGAGGATGGCCTGGTCCATCAGAACTGGTCATCATATAGTATTGTTGTTGAAGTATATAATGATCTCCTGGTCCTGCTCATTTCACTCAGCATCAGTTCGTGTAAGTCTCTCCAGGCCTTTCTGAAATCATCCTGTTGGTCATTTCTTACAGAACAGTAATATTCCATAATTTTCATATACCACAATTTATTCAGCCATTCTCCAACTGATGGACATCCATTCAGTTTCCAGTTTCTAGCCACTACAAAAAGGGCTGCCACAAACATTCGTGCACATACAGGTCCCTTTCCCTTCTTTATAATCTCTTTGGGATATAATCCCAGTAGTAACACTGCTGGATCAAAGGGTATGCACAGTTTGATAACTTTTTGAGCATAGTTCCAAACTACTCTCCAAAATGGTTGGATTCGTTCACAACTCCACCAACAATGAATCAATGTCCCAGTTTTCCCACATCCCCTCCAACAATCATCATTATTTTTTCCTGTCATCTTAGCCAATCTGACAGGTGTGTAGTGGTATCTTAGAGTTGTCTTAATTTGCATTTCTCTGATTAATAATGACTTGGAGCATCTTTTCATATGACTAGAAATAGTTTCAATTTCTTCATCTGAGAATTGTCTGTTCATATCCTTTGACCATTTTTCAATTGGAGAATGGCTTGATTTTTTATAAATTAGAGTTAATTCTCTATATATTTTGGAAATGAGGCCTTTATCAGAACCTTTGACTGTAAAAATATTTTCCCAGTTTATTGCTTCCCTTCTAATCTTGTCTGCATTAGTTTTGTTTGTACAAAAACTTTTCAGTTTGGTATAATCGAAATTTTCTATTTTGTGATATAAGTATATTCTCGAAATGAAATAATACAATAAAGTATTTCACAAAACTTAAATCACTATATAAATGTTATTGTTTATATTATTTCTACTTTCTTTTATTTTTGTTATCATCCTTCTACTACTGAGAGGCAGTAGATTATATTGGGAAAATGTTGGAAAAATAATTAGTTTCAGAGAATCTAGGTTTGTATCCTGCTGTGTGGGACAATGATGATCACAAAAACAATCACAGAATCTCAGAGTAAGAAAAGCAAAAAGGGATTTATTATGATCTCCCCAAGAAAGGGCATCTCCCATCTGACAAGGTGTTTGTCAATAAAAAAGGAGTGCAAAGCATAAACTGCAAAATACAAGATTAAATACCCTGACTGCAGAAGCTCCCATCCCTGCCTGGCCTTTTCTTCCATTGTTTGGGGGAGTCCTGGTTTACAATCCAATCTCAGATATTTAATCCAGAAATAAAATAATAAATTGCCTTTAAAAGAAGTACTTAAATGTTAATTAAGAGGTGGTGGGAAACAGGAGGAGACAAACACCAGCAAATTTTTAGCTTTAACTCTATCTATTATTATAAAGTTTCAAGTTAAAATTGAGGTATAGTTTAAGGCTATATTCCCACCAGAATGTCTTCACCCAGTTAATTCCACACACTGCCTTAGATTTTTATTACTTATGAGGCTATAAGAAAATCTCTGAGACTCAATTTCTTCATTTATAAATTGAGTATAATGCTACTCACATAATTACTTCACAAGGTTGTTGGGAAAATCATAGAATCAAAGCTAGAAGAGACTTTAGGAATTATTCATTCTAACCCCCTCATTTTACAAATGAAGAGTTAATACCTAAAGAGATTTACAATTAAGTGATTTGCCCAAAGTCACATAAATAGTAAAAAACTAAAACTAAAACTAAAACAAAAAACCCAAACGGGATTCGAATTCAAGTTCTAAGATTCCAATCCTGTATCACCTGACAAAGTAATTCACTATAGAAATCTTAAAGCTCCAGAAATTTCTGTTATACTATATACAATCATGAGATCAGAGATCCAAAACTCAGCCTTAGGTTATACAGTTTACCTTATTCATTCTATTTTACAGAGCAGGAACCTGAATTCCCACAACATTAAGTTAAACTCCCAAAGTCATCCACTTGGTCCCAGATCAAGAATTTGAACCCTATCCTCATACTAGGTAGCAAGCTTCATAAAGGGAGGTACTATCTCTCCCCAGGGTCTAAAATAGTGAGTGTTTTCCACAGTCAGGATGTAATAAATATGTAAAAATATGATTATGACTGTAAGGAAAATGCTTTGTAATTAAAATTATTTTATGATAGTTGTTCAATCATCCCTTTGTGACCCCTTGTGGGGTTTTCTTGGCAAAGAAAGTGAAATGGTTTGCCATTTCCTTCTCCAGTTCATTTGACAGATGAGGAAACTGAGGCAGACAGAGTTAAGTGACTTGCCCAGTGTCACACAGCTATTAAGTGTCTGAGGCCAGATTTAAATTCAGGGCTTCTTGTCTTCTAGTCTAGTGCTCTCTGCCACCTAGCTACTCTATTATTTTAGTGAAATAATTGGGAGTTGTTGTTGTTATAATTTTAGTAAGAACTAGCTTGGTATAGTGAACAAAGAATTATGACAAAGCCAAGAAAGCTTAATTTCAATTCTTGTCTTTGTTACCATAAAATTAAAGATTTATAACTGAAAAGGAACTTTAAAGATTACTGCATTTAACCCTCTCATTTTATAGATGAGGGGTCTGAGACCTAGAAAACTTAAAAACGACTTGTTAAGAATCACTCAATTAGTAAGTGTCTAGGGTAGGATTTGGACACAGGACTTCTGGAATCCAAATCTAGCATTCTATTCATTCACTATCCCTTGCTGTTCCTCAATACTGGAAGCTACATAATATTGGCTGGGTGACACTGGGCAAGTTACTTAAACCTCCAATTAGCTTTTTCTAAGATAGTACAATGCTTGACAGTTGTTGATGTGGATTGATTAAAGAACTTTCCTGATTGGAAGAGTCTTACACCAATGAAATAACCAGTTTGGGTGCACAAGTATGTACAACACAGAAACACACACACACACACACACACACACACACACGAACTGAGTTAGATTCAATAATTCCTTCCTTCCTTCCTTCCTTCCTTCCTTCCTTCCTTTTTTTCTCCTCTGGGTCATTTTCTCCATAATTGGATCATCAGAATTCTAAAGTTTGTTACATCTATGATAACTAAGAGTACCAGATCTATTTAGAATTCAAATGACAAGAAGGACATAGGGTTGGATATATATATATATATAAATTTAATGGGCCATGTTTCTGAAAGAGAAAAGATTTTTCTCTCTACTGGCTGCCTCAAGGTCTGTGAGCCAATTTTGCTCTGGCTATATAACCTCTGGGAAGCCATTCTGATTTCTGAAGAATAGCCTCCCTCCTGCTAAGGAACACAGTAAAAACCTTAACACAGGTAATTATCTCTTCTTGTCTATTAAGCAGTCTTATAAAAACCTATCTAGCTTTGCTTGGGGCTTGGAAGAGCTTTTTCTCCTCTATGTATTATGAGTTTTATACTCTCCAGGTTTCTCTATTATCACTAAATGTGGAAATTCCATGGAACCATAGAACTATAGTTGGAAGAAGCCTGGGGGTTTCCTTACTTAATATGAGATCTAGAGGGGACCTTTGATATCACAAAGTATAACACAGGAAAAAGAGCTCTGGATATGGGCTCAGGCAACAGGAGTTTGAATCCAGGCCTCAGTAATCCTGGTGAAATCACCTAACCTATTCTGCGCCTCTGCAAAATATAAAACTCCAAATCTAATGTTCTAAACATTATTTTAGCAAATTTCAAAATATGTTCCAGGAACCTCAAGACCTTTCCAGGGAGTCTGTGTAGTCAAAACTATTTTCATAATAATATGTTTTAACTTCTCATGTGGTAAATATCATAGGTGTATTCACAAAAACAGAAGTTATGGATCGGGGGCTCAATAATTTTTAAGAATTTAAAATAGATCTTAAGACCAAAAAGTTTAAGAACTACATCATTGATTGTTGGAGGGGATGCGGGAAAACTGGGACATTGATGCATTGTTGGTGGAGTTGTGAACGGGTCCAACCATTTTGGAGAGTAGTTTGGAACTATGCTCAAAAAGTTATCAAACTGTGCATACCCTTTGATCCTGCAGTGTTACTACTGGGATTATATCCCAAAGAGATTATAAAGAAGGGAAAGGGACCTGTATGTGCACGAATGTTTGTGGCAGCCCTTTTTGTAGTGGCTAGAAACTGGAAACTGAAGGGATGTCCATCAGTTGGAGAATGGCTGAAATAAATTGTGGTATATGAAAATTATGGAATATTACTGTTCTGTAAGAAATGACCAACAGGATGATTTCAGAAAGGCCTGGAGAGACTTACACGAACTGATGCTGAGTGAAATGAGCAGGACCAGGAGATCATTATATACTTCAACAACAATACTAGATGATGACCAGTTCTGATGGATCAGGCCATCCTCAGCAACGAGATCAACCAAATCATTTCTAATGGAGCAGTAATGAACTGAACTAGCTATACCCAGAAAAAGAACTCTGGGAGATGACTAAAAACCATTACATTGAATTCCCAATCCCTATATTTATGCACACCTGCATTTTTGATTTCCTTCACAAGCTAATTGTACAATATTTCAGAGTCTGATTCTTTTTGTACAGCAAAATAACGTTTTGGTCATGTATACTTATTGTGTATCTAATTTATATTTTAATATATTTAACATCTACTGGTCATCCTGCCATCTAGGGGAGGGGGTGGGGGGGGTAAGAGGTGAAAAATTGGAACAAGAGGTTTGGCAATTGTTAATGCTGTAAAGTTACCCACGTATATATCCTGTAAATAAAAGGCTATTAAAAATAAATAAATAAATAAATAAATTCTTGTTAAAAAAAAATTAAATAAAAAAATAAAAAAATAAAAAATAAAAAATAAAAAAAAATAAAAAAAAAAAGAACTACATCATTACCCCAGGCTGCTATACTAGAGACCCTCTAAGGTCATTTCTAACCCAAAATGATGTAATCCTAGCCCAATATCCTTATTTTCCTGATGAGGAAATTAAGTTTCAGAGAGATGAAATCATCTGTCTCAAAGTCACATAGATAGTAAGAGTTAATCCCAATCCTTAGTCTCAAATCTTTGGGATGCAACTCCATTACTCTTTCTACCAGATCAGTCCAATTTTCTCCCTGGTGCAGTAACCTCTTTTTACAACATCTCTGGTAGGAGGTCAGCTAGTTTCTGCTATAAACACTTCTTGTCCTAGTTGAGATCTTCACTAGAAATCACTGGTGCTTTGAAATCATGGGAAGTTAGAATTCAGAGATCATTTAGCCCGATGTATTCATTTTACAGTTGAGAAAATTGAAATGAATAGAGAGGAGGTGACTGCCCAGTTCTGCATAATAATTTATGAGCAGAATTAAAGCTAAAAACAGGTCCTGCCCAGTGTTCTTACTTCATCATGACCCGATTAGTCCTTCACACAAGCTGCAATGAACAAGAAATGAGCAAACTGAAGGCAGGTGACTTGACTCCACACACAAGGTCTCCCACAGCCTGAGCCAGGATTGGAATCCAGCCAATGGTTGGAGCTGGAGTAAGCTCCTCTATTTCCCAGGCCATCTGATCTTCTCCCACCAATGGGATCTTGAGGTGAAAGGGGTTGGAGAACCCATTTAGCCCAACACTTTATTTTATAAAGAAGAAAACTGAGGCTAGATCAGAAAAGTGATTTATTTAAGGTGACTTAGTTGGTAAATAGGGTGTCCTTACTCCAAATCTTTCTACTCAATCAATATGGAAGGATGGATGGATAGATGGATAGACTCCCATTTTGAAAGTGTCACAGTTCCAGAGTTATACGATCCCACGGGCTATAAATGAGCTACTGGGGCATTTAGGGACATTACCCTATTTGGGGACACTGGGCATTAGCAAAATCCCTCCCTCTTATTATTGGCAACTAAGAAAGTGAGACAGTAGCAAGCTGTGTGAAGTGTCAGGTTGTTCCTGAACTGTATACTTTGTATCTTCTGACTGTCACCTTATGTCCTGGATCCTTCTCAGTGATTGCTTGATTTGTCACTGTATCTCTCCAACCATTCACCTACAACTGCGAATCTTTAGCAGAACAGAGATGTCAGTGATGTGGGCATGTGTGTGTTCCTTCCATCGTGCAGATCAAAGCCCGCCCCTGCCTTTTCAGGAAGGTGCCAAGAATCAATTTATAGTAACCCATTAAAGGCGTCATTAGCTGGGCTGATGATTTATGTCATAGGGTCATAGGCTTAGCTGGAAAGGACTCAGAGATCATCTGATTCAGCCTCCTCATTTTACAAATAAAGAAACCAAGGCACAGAGAAGTGAAGTTTCTTTCTAAAAATCACAGAGCTGGTAAGTAGCAGATTCAAGATTTGCATTTCGGTTCTCTGGCTGCAAAACCAGCAGACTATATACAGGTCATAGGATACAACTAAAAAGAACCTTAAAGATAACTCAGCTCAAAAATCTTCATTTTATAGATAAGAAAGCTGAGGCAATTGGTTGAAGTTCCTTGAAGTATTTAAGAAGTAAGCAGACATCATTGTGATTGTCATTAGTAACAAAAGCTTCCTTCCTGCCTTCCTTGCTTCCTGCCTTCCTTCCCTGCTTCCTTCCTTCCTTTCTTCCTTCCTGCCTTTTTTCCTTCCTTCCTTCCTGCCTTCCTTCTTTCCTGCCTTCCTTCCTGCCTGCCTTCTTTCCTGCCTTTCTTTTTCCTTCCTTCCTGCCTTCCTTCCTTCCTTCCTTCCTTCCTTCCTTCCTGCCTGTCTTCCTGCCTTCCTGCCTTCCTGCCTTTCTTCTTTCCTTCCTTCCTGCCTGCTTGCCTTCCTCACTCCATTTCAGACATCAGCACTAGGAACAATGAAAGAAAGGAAGTTGCCAAGAAGTAAATCTATATAGGGGAAAGCCTTCTAATTTTAGTGCTGTCTGTGTGCATGGGTTCTCCCTTATTGTAAGTTTTCAAAAAATGGCAAGACCACCTCTTGGTGGGGAGACGAGAGGAGATTTTTATTAGATAAATATTATACTACAAGGCCTTTGAGGTCCTTTTAGCTCTAAGATTCTGTGATCTTTCCTATACAAGACCATTCCTTAAAAGACTCACCACAAAATAACAGTCTGCTGTGTTCATTTTTGGTTCCTCTCTTAATAATTTTGGAAACGCCTTAGTAACAGATGTTTCACAAGAGGAATCAGTTTAATCCGCCCCTTCAGGGTAAATAGCTTTGCTCAGTCTTCCCAGGGGCCCAGAGAGCTAAGTAGAAATAATAGTGAAATCCCAGCTGATCACTAATCTCTTTGTATATTAGATCTCAAGCAGGGCTAGAGTAATTGAGAGATCACCTAATTTGGCTTATTACATCAACTGGGAGTGTGTGCCAAAAAAGAACAAAAAGAAAAAAAAGGAAGAAAAAAGAGAGAATAAAAAGATTGTGCACTGGTTCAGGTTAACAAAATAAAGGCATTTGGCAACTGGATAGGAGATGAAATCACCTAAGATAGGTTTCCAGTTAACTAATAGGATGGAAGTGATTGACATCTTTCATCAAAATGGCATTTGGCTGAAGGAGACTGCTCCACACATTAGCTATCTGACCTAAGGCTAGGGTTGGAGGGTAGAAAGCACAGCAGATGGTGATCTACCATGTCCCAGCTTACAAGTGGTGTTTGATTTTGTACAAACCTGGGCAAGTTGCTTTTCTTCCTCCTAGTGCCTCAATTTCTATACCAGTAAAAAGAAGAAGATGGATAGGGTGGTCTTAAAGGGGCTTTCCAACTATAAATAAGAAACAGATATCAATTTTAAAATGAAACACTTCATTTGATTTTCAACATTTTCATGCTCTTTTCTGATAGCTTCAGTTTGTGTTATTTAAAATCATAGAATTATAGACTTATAATTATAAGAAAGCTCAGAGGTCATATGCTCAACTCTCTCTTTATAAAAAAGATGAGGACCCAGGAAAGTAATTCTTCTAAGATCATAAACTTAGTAAATTTCAGGTCCTCCAAAATTTGAATCTAGGTCCTCTGACTTAATAGCCGGTTGTTTTCCCACCATTGTGTACTAGTTCTTGCAGATGCCTCTTTTTTTTTTTTTTTTTTTTTTTTTAAATTTAATAGCCTTTTATTTACAGGATATATACATGGGTAACTTTACAGCATTAACAATTGCCAAACCTCTTGTTCCAATTTTTCACCTCTTACCCCCCCCACCCCCTCCCCTAAATGGCAGGATGACCAGTAGATGTTAAATATATTAAAATATAACTTAGATACATAATAAGTATACATGACTAAAACATTATTTTGCTGTACAAAAAGAATCAGACTCTGAATTATTGTACAATTAGCTTGTGAAGGAAATCAAAAATGCAGGTGTGTGATGCCTCTTTTATAAGAGATAATCACCTTAGAGAATAAAGAGAGGATGTGAAAATCACTGCACTTTTCAGTTCAAATCTAGAGGTATTTGTTTGGTCATGTGTATGATATGATAATGTGTCATAAGATAATGTCTGTGGACACTGATATACAGGAGAAGTTCCAGAAAAAGGCAAACAAGATGAAGAGAAGACTGGAAGTCCAGTCAAATTGGCATCAGGTGAAGAAATTAGGAGTGGAATATAGAGCACTTAGGGGAGTAACAGGAGTTTTCTTCAGTATCTGAAAGGGTACCGTGAAGGAGAGGGATTTGATTTGTACTCCTAGTCTTGGGTTCAAGTCCTGCCTCTGACACTAGCTGTAAGATTATTTAATTTCCCAGGCCTCTTGCTTCCTCAGGTAGAAAATGCTAATAATACTACTAGTGTTTATCTTACTACTAAATTGCTGTAAGGATCAACTGAAATAATCTATGGATAGCATTTTGCAAACCTTAAACTACTATATTTTGATTTATTTCCTGAGTTTCACAGTAAATGATTTTTATGGCTTTGGCATCTAATAATCACAAAGAACTTTATTTAATACCACTCTGCTTCTCCTTTTAGCCATCTTTCTGACTCTTTTGTTTTTCACTCTCTCCCTTACATATCCCTCCTTTCATGAAACTCTTTGGGGAATTTGGCCTTTTACCTTCAAGGGAAGTCTGCATTAAAGGAGAGGGGATTGGCCAAATATTTACTTTGTTCTTCTTTGCTGTGTGTTTACCTGGCAAGAAACAGACTTGAGAAGTGCCACGAATCAGCAAATTCAGAATACTGAATAACCGAGTTCAACACTCCTAGAATCATACAATCATAAAATGTGAGAGCTGGAAGGGACCTCAGGGACCAAATCATCTGATCTAACTCCTACCTATCTGATCCAATCCATACCTAAACAATAATTGCCTCTATAACATACCCTAAGAAGGGGTCCTGCAGCCTTTGCTTGAAGACTTGTTGTAAGAGAGGATCCCTCTTATGTGTCTGGGTAATCTTTCCATTTTTGGTGATCTGTAATAGTTAAAAAGACTTTACTAAAGTGGATGGGACTAGAGGATGGCTTTGGAGAAACCTGGGAAGCCTTATAAGAACCGAAGCAGAGTGAAAAAAAAGAGAATCAGGAGAACAATTTACACAGTTACAACAATAATGTAAAGAAAAAAAAGCCTTGAAAAATATAAGAACTCTAATCAATGTTGGACTTAAGAATCAAGAAAACAAGGGTTCAAATCCAGACTCAGACACTTATTGGTTGTGTTATTCAGGCAAATTACTTGATCTCTTGGTATCAGCTTCCTCATCTTTAAAAGGAAGATAATACTAATACCAATCTCACAAGCTTGTTGTGAAGATTAAATCAGTTACTTTATGTGAAGTGTTTTGCAAACCTTAAAATTTGATATAAATGCCAACTAATCATTGATCAACTAATTAATTAACTAATGTAATGACCATTGATGAGTCCAGAGGACCAATGATTAATCATACTATCCATTGCTTGATATAGGGGTGATGGACTCAGATGAAGAATGAAACATTCATTTTTTTGCATAGCTAGTGCAGAAATTTATTTGGCTTAACCCTATCCTATGATTGGGGGGTAGGAATAAGTGTTCACCTTCTTCCTGTGAAAAGAAAATAGAAGTAATGCCAAAGTAAATCACAGATAAGTAGGAAAGCTTTGAAAGTTTTATGCTGGGTTCATTATACTTATTATGTTACAACATAATATTTAAACATATTTGATATATTTAAAAAGCAATGTAAGCATTACATCCGAGAGATTCAGATTTTAAAATGAGATTTTACTTTTATTCTATAATACATATGGAAATGTCTGTTTTAATTGATGTTTGTGAATTTCAGAATTTTTTTTTAAATCCAAAAAGAAAGTTTTTCATTAAATCAAATTCAAATCAATTTTTGTACATTTCTACTAATTCCACCAATTCTACCTGTTGGAGCCACGAAGTACTAACTAAATTACCTTCTACCTTAAACCCCTTCAAATAGTTGATGACAGAAGTCATGGTCTCCCCCAGTCTTCTCTTCTCAGGACAAAACATCCTCAGTTCCTTCAGTCAATCTGCATATGCTACCATATTGAATACTCACCACAACTGGTATTTCCCCACCATAGAATCTCCCAGTTCAATCACCAGGATGGAGCCCTGTACTTTGGACATGGTCTGATCAGGATAGGATGCAGTCAGGGTACCTTCCCCCTAGTCTAAGTGCCACTTTCTCTCAGTACAATTTAAAATTCTGTTAGTTTGATGTATTGGATTTTAGATAACAGACCAAGAAGCAGTAAATTAATTCTGAGCTTTCAAGAACTGCTCCTTTATCTTGTAATTGAGAACTTGATTTGTAGAACTAAAAATAAGGTTTTACAAGATCATTCACTGCTTCTCCAGAAACAACCAAACAACCTTAAAGTATCTGCAAATAACTGCTGAGGATCAGATTGTGACCTTAGTCATGAAGCTGGGGGATGTGACTGTCTCCTCTTTTAAGGTCAGATGACCCCCAATAGTAAATAACTTTCCACGTAACACTCATGCTCTGAACCTGAGTTCAGGACATAAATTGTGAGGTGAGACGTTGACTTCGTTCTCATCCTACAGCTGCCTAAATTGCTTCTGGAGAATTGTATGACATTAGCATGGTGACTAGAGTTCACTGGAGCGCATGGAGTCTACTAGAATTCTGAGTCCTTCATTCTTCCCTTCTCTCACATGATCCAGATGGACTCTGTCCCAGGAGGATCAGCAACCTCTCCCTTTCCAACCCCCTGCTTTTATGATTAACTTACTGAAGGCTTAGAAAAAATTTTTCTAGGCAGCTTTAAGCCTTTTTTTCTCCCCTGTACTTGGGCAGATCATATTTGCTAAATTGCAGATGGCCTAATCCATTTCCAAATAGACTAGGAGCAAGCAGTAAAATAGTTTTCATAAATTACTGGATTGGCTTAATAAGATTGTTTCTATTGCTTGATCTAAATACTTCAATTTAAAAGGATAAATAGGTTCTTAGATATGAGAAGCAGGATAATGTGGTAGCTGGGCCTGAAAGCAGAAAGACCTGGATTCAAATTCTAAGCCAGAGACTAACTAGTTTACTGATCCTGGATCAATCACTTAATCTCTCCTGGCCTCAGTTTCCCCACCTATAAAATGAAGGACTAGATTTGATAAAGTCTTAAATCCCTTCAGCTCTAAATCCTTGAGAATAGGCTCCTAGAACACCAAAACAATAGTGAATAATCCTGAGATTCTCATTGTAATTATCTTCTTTGTGGTTAAGTAAACTGGGAAAGTGGATTCTCTTTCCTTCAGGGGTTAGATGGCATCTGAGGTCATTTTTAGCCCTAAATCTCTGAGTCTGTGTTAAAATTCGAGTTTGGAAGGGACCTCAGAGGTTATGAGTCCAATCCCTCCATTTTACAGACAAGGACAGCAGACTGAGCTGTGAACAGCCCTGCCGTCATAAGCTGATGTGGCAAAAAGAACATTTCATTAGTTAGCTCCAGTTTTCTGTTGCAAACGTTTTCTGATCTGACTTAGGATGGCTTACAGATGTATAAAAAAACCACATGTATCGGTGGTTGCTAAGCCTGTACTTAAAGCCTTTCCATCTTGGAGAAAGTTGGAAGAATTTTTAAGGAACATAGGATCACTTTTCCCTCACATCATGATGAAGCTTTGGAGTACATTAATGGCGCCTAATAGAATTGTTGTAATTATTTGTATGTAGACACTGACGATAGTCAAGGAGCTGGAAGACGCCTTAGAAATTACATTGAGAATGTGTCTGTGCTGCTATGTTTATATGGCTATAATTGGAAGGAAGTGTGAGATGGCAGATAGAATACCAATTTTGGAATCAGGAGGCTGATCTAAGGCCACCAATCTTGCCTTTGATAGCTACTGAATGCTCACAGGCAAGTTACTTCACCTCTCTGAGACAAAGACTGACCCTCTACATTACAGATGGGTTGCAATCTGTTTTGGTGGAGAGGATGCTTCAGTCACCTCTAGCTCCAGATTCAGTCATCCCTCATTTTCATTCTGCCAGGGCCTTCCTTGCTCAACAATACTTGTCTGTTTGAAGCAAGGAGAGAGCTCATCTTTATTTTCAGTTTTCTCCTAGGAATGCAATGTGCTCCAGATAATCAGTGTCTTTGTGTGTCCTGTTTCGAGCTCAGCTGGCAGGCAGGTCAGGGAGCTGCGCTGAAGGGAAGGACAGGGTTCAGTAGTCAGAGAAGAACAGAACGTTCAATTGCCCTCCACACAGACAAGTTTAGAGATGGACAGTGCCTTAGAACCTAGATTGTCAGAAGTAGACAGAACCTTAGAATAGAGAACTTCAGAGCTAGAAGAGAGCTGGGAGATTATCGAATAGGACCCTTTTCTTTTTAGAGGAAGAACCTGAGGTGAGATGATATGACTAAAGCTAGATCCTAGATCGTGTCCATGGATTCTGCCAAGAACAGAAAATGGATACTTAGTGGAGAAGCACATGGTGAATGGCCTGTGCTTGCCAATGTAAGCCTGAGTAATGAGTTCTTGGACCTCAAATTATTGGTGGCCTTCTTCTGCCTTTCTGTTTCATTTCCTCTAAAAATATTGATTTATTTTGCTTTTATATAACCTACATTTCCCAATATAACCTCCGTTCTATTTCTCCGGCTCCTAAAATGCCTTTGTAACAAATTAAAAAGAAAGAAAAAGCAGTTCAGCAAAAGTAACAAGATTTAAAAAAAAAAAAAAAAAGCTGACATAATAGGCAGTATTCCATATTCATACCTGTTCAAAGAAGAGGTGGAGCCTCCTAATAATATATATTGGCAAGGCAACTTGCGGGGAGGGGGCGGGGTGTCAAGTTCCCCTCCCCAAGATTAAACCCTGTCTATGTGAGTCCAGAGTCCAGCAGAGTGGGGAGTAGTGGGTGGCAAACAGAAAAAGTAGGACTAGAAACCAGCTTGAAGTCTAATGCCTTTTATATTCAATTTTTGCTACTTTCCCTTTTAGCTTGGAGGGCTACTGGGAGCTTGGGAAAGGCAGAGAAAGAAGCTCATTTTGTAGCATCCCCTTTGAAAATGTTGGACTGATGAGGGAAGAAAGGGGGATTCTGGTGGCTTGGGAATCCTTTCTTCAGGATAAGCAAGCTCCCAATGGAGCACGGGTCTCTCCTCTTTCCCTTGTGTAGCAAGATCCCAAAGGGCTTGAGAGGTCAGAGCCCTTGACCTCAGAGTGGAAGGATGATCTTGGTCTTGTTGAAAAGTGATGCTTCCCTTTCTTGCTACCAGATATTCCTTACAGATTGACAGCTGCACATTTATTGGGCTGATCCCTCGGCTCCCACACCTTTACCTTTCTTTAACCTAGCCAGGGAATCAGAAGCACTGAACATATGAAAACACATTTTCTTTTTTTTTTTTTTTCCTGAGGCAATTGAGGTTAAGTGACTTGCCCAGGGTCACACAGCAAGAAGTGTTAAGTGTCTGAAGTCACATTTGAATTCAGGTCCTCCTGACTTCAAGGCTGGTGCTGAAAACCCATTTTGCAAGCCAATTTTGATTCCATCATTTATAGGATTTAGAAGTAGAATGAACCTGAGAGACTTCCTAATTTAAATCGCTTTTTACAGAGAACTGACCACATGACTGGTAAGATACTGAGTCAAAATTCAAACTCTAATTCTCTGAATGCTAGATCGTACAGTAGATAGAACCCTGGGCTTGGAGTTAGGAAGACCTGACTTTGAATTCAACCTTGGACATTTACTAAATGTCTCATCCTCAGGAAGCTACTTAATCTCCTTCTGCCTCAGTTCCTTTGACTGTAAAATGGGGATAATAATCTCTACTATCTTCCAGAACTAGTGTGAAGCTCAAAATGATAATATTTGTAAAGTGCTAAGCAAAATCAATACTTATTTCTTCTTTCCTTTGAATTCAGATTCTGTTTCCTTGTTATTTCACGCAGTAAATTCAATGATTTTCAAAGGATTCCCACCAATTTATAAGATGGAGTAGAATTAACTAATCCCAGTTAGAAAGGATTTCTGCAAATGGTATCTGAAAAGCAATTCTCTCTATGATGCTGCCGCTTCCAAAATGCTACTTCAGCTTTAGCTTGAGGAACTTCAGGAGTGAGAATTCATTACTTCCCATCTACTTGTGGCCAGCTCTCAATATTAGGAAGTTTTACTTTTACTGAGTTGACATCTATCTACTTTTCTGAAATTCCTCCTCTTTGATCCTAATTCAGTCCTCTAGGGCCAAGCCAAAAAGAAAAAAAAATTATTTTGCTCCCATAGAACAATCACTTAAATACTTGAAGACAGTTACTCCGCCCTTCCTCAGTCTTTGCTTCTTCAAAATAAACTGCCACAGCTCTTTCCTGAGTACCCTCCTGTGGGTCAAAGATCATCCCAAAATGTTGACGTTCAGAACTTAATACAATATCTCACATTTGGTCTAACCAGATTAGTGAAATTCTAATGGACCCATTAATAAGCAATAAATAAATCATTATTAATTAATAACCCTATTATGTGCCAGGGGTCTTTTGTGATCATGATGCCATTTTTGTAATTGCTACTATTGTCACATTTCAATTTTCTCTCCCTCCAGAACTCTAGGAACTTGGGCCTGACCTATAAACTGAGAGGCAGAATGGCATAATAGATAGAGAGCTGGGCTTAGAGTCAGAAACCCTGGGTTCAAGTTTTTCCTCTGACAAAAACTGGGTGTGTGACTCTGGGAAAGTTACTTAACCTTTCACTGCAGAGAGGTTATATTGGTAGATGGAGTTTTCTCTTTGGGAAATCTGATTTAAAAAAAAAAAGTGCTATGCTAGGTACTGAGATTTTACAAATGATGCCATGGATTCATGTAGTTGATCCCCAGATGTACATATCAATTTCCTGAGCTCCAGTCCTAATCATTAAAAAAATTAAATTTATAATTACCATCAAATAACACAAGAACTTGCATATACAGAGAACAGAAAAGATCACATCCAAAACTTTGTCTATTAGTTACAGTTTGCTTTATCTTTTAAAATTTATAACAAATTTCACATGTACTTTTCAAAGCTGTTGTGGTTGTCTGTATTTCCTTCTGTTCTCTTCTGTATATTTTTAAAAATACTTAAATTTTTTTTTCTTTTTTTTTTTTTTTTTTGAGGAGGAGAGACTGTCTCATTATACTCTCCTCTCAACTTCATTCCCTCATTTGAAAAAGAAAAAGAAAAAACTTTCCTGAAACACACACACACACATACACATACATAGTCAAGGAAAACAAATTTCCACTCTGTGGAATATCTGGAGTTTATCACCTCTTCCTTAAGAAGAGGGGGCAGCATGCTTCACCATCAGTATCCTGGCATTGTAGTTGATCATTGCATTTGATCCCGTATTCTTAGATCCTTCAAAGTTGCTTGTCTTGATATTGTTGTGGCTTAAATCATTCTCTTGGTTCTGCTCACTTCACCATGCATGAGTTCATAGAAGATATCTCAGATTTCACCTCGAATCTCTTATTTCTTATGGTGCAGTAATATTTATTCCATGATATTTATATGATATAATTTATTCATCTGTTCTCCAACTGACAGGAAACAACAACTGTTATTTTCTAGGGTTTTTTTGCCATTATACAAAAAAGTACCATTATAATATATGTATTATATAACATATTATATATATATGTATATATATAATTATGTATTATTATATATGTGATATTATACATAATATGATCATATTATATATAACTTTGTATAACATATTATATAATAAATTATAATAATTTACAATATTATAATATAATAATGCAATATATAATATTATATTATATGATAATATATATTACATACATACGTATTTGAGTCCTTTTCTTCTCTTGGTTCTCTTTGAAGTACAGGCCTAGATTTTTTTCTCCAGTTATAGATTTCTCTGATGACATCCCTTATACCACTTCTATTGTGTAATTCTTCATTTGTTAAATGCATTGAAGCTTACTCATGCTCACTGTGCACCTCTCTCATTGTCTTTTGGGTGATTCTCAATATCAATTTGTTACTTTTAACAGAAATTAGTGCTCCTCCTCTGAAATAATTTCTTATTTACTTGGGATACATTTTGGTTTTGCTTCTCTATCTACATGTTGTTCCCCTCTCCTTCTTTAGTAAGTTCCTTAAGAGTATTAACAGTTTCTTTATTATATACTCAGCCCTCAGACTAGGGCCTCACCTGAATTCCTGTCCTACCTCAAATAATTACTAGCTGTGTGAGGCTGAGAAAGTCATGTTACTTACCTCTAAGGCTCAATTTCTTTTTTTGTAAAATGGGGATAAACCTATTTTGCTTAATGTGTGCTTAATAGCCAGTTTTTTTTTGTTTACTTAAATTGAATCAAATGCAATAATACTTAAAGGTTATTGTCATAAAAACAAAAAAATAGGTGAGCTTTTGTCAGAGGGAGATGCTTGGAATAATTAGAAGAATTGTTTAATTTCCAAAAGACACTCCAGTAAGCTCTCCTTCTTTTTGGTTCTTACCCCTCTTTTTTAATGTCTTTTTAAGCAAGATTTTTTCCTCAGGATTGGGGATGCAAGGATTAAAAAAAAATATAATGCTGATAAATGTGGGAATATATATGGAAGAATTGCACGTGTTTAACATATATTGGATTACTTTCTATCCTGGGGAGGAAATGGGGGGAAGGGAGGAACACAAGATGTTTGCAAGGATGAATATTGAAAACTATCTTTGTGTGTATTTTGAAAACAAAAAGCTATTATAAAAAATATAATTTTGTGGTGGTGGTGGGAGAAATGATGCAAAGATCCCCTTACTTCTCCATTCAATACTTCAGATGTTGCAGGGCTTTGCATTTTAATGGGGAGATAGGACATGTACCAAAGTAGGTACAATACAAAGTAGAATGTGATGGGAAAATAATTACAAAATTCTTTAAAGATTATAAAGAGCTATTATAATTATTATCTCATTTGATACCCTCCCTACAATCCTGAGAGATAGGTGCCATTATTGACCCCATTTTATAGAAGAAGAAACTGTGACTCAGAGGCAAGTCACTTGTGACTTGTCCAGGGTCACACAATTAGTAATTATATTGGAACTCAGATTTTTCTGATTCCAAGGCCAGTGCTCTATTCATTACTTCTAACACTTAGAGCAGGGTTTCTTCACTTTGTGTGTGTGTGTCACAGATGCTTTCAGCAATCCTGATGAAGCCCCTGAACACCAATCTCAGAATTATGCTTTTAAATGCATGATAAGATAGATGAGATTAAAAAAGAAGCCAATCATGTTGAAATAAAGTTATCAAAATATTTTCTAAAGAACAAGCTCATTCTGATGATTAAAACCAATTTCAATTGTTCAGTGATGAAGAGAGCCATCTTCACGCAAAGAAAGGACCATGGGAGCTGAGGGTGCACCACAACATAGCATTCTCACTCTTTCTATTATTATTTGCTTGCATTTGGTTTTTTTCCCCTTATTGATCCAATTTTTCTTGTGCAGCAAGATAACTGTACAAATATGTACACATATATTGGATTTAACATATATTTTTTTTTTTTTTTTTAATTTAATAGCCTTTAATTTACAGGATATATACATGGGTAACTTTACAGCATTAACAATTGCCAAACCTCTTGTTCCAATTTTTCACCTCTTACCCCCCCCACCCCCTCCCCTAAATGGCAGGATGACCAGTAGATTTAACATATATTTTAACACATTTAACATGTATTGGACTACCTGCCATCTAGGGGAGGGAGTGGGGGGGGAAGGAGGAGATAATTTAGAACAGAAGGCTTTGCAAGGGTCCATGTTGAAAAATTTCCCATGCATATGTTTTGCAAATAAAAAGTTTTAATTAAAAAAGAAAAGAAAAAGAACAAGCTCATTCCTAAGTTAAAAACCCTTAGGAAAGAGCTAGCCAAACAAGGAATAGATTATCTCAAAAAGCGGTGGGTTCTCCTTTAACAGAAGCCTTTGGAGAGGGCAGATGACCACTGCTCAGAGATCTCATAGCAGGGATTCCTTTCAGACATGGGTATGCTGATGGGGAGAGGAGGGCCTTCAAGCGTATATGATGACGCTTAATCTTGGAGTTTTTTTGGCTTCACTACTCAGACTGTAGTAAGCAGAGGGGTTGATGTGGAACTTGACTGTATCAGCACTTTTGACAGATTGCAATTGGCCAGGAAACTTCAAGGGAGCAAACCAAGGGAACAGAGCTGGTATATATATATTTTTTTTTTTTAATTTTTAAAATAATTTTTAAATTTTTTATTTAGTTATTTATCTTTTTTTTTTTTTTTTTTTTTTTTTTTTTTTTTTTAGGAGCTGGTTTATCTTTGATTAGACCAGCCTATATGTAGCAATGAACCCAGAATGTACAAATTTTGTGTGCTTTTGCTTTCCTCATGGGACAATTTCCAGGGGAATGGCTTGTGAAGTTTGGTACCCTCTGAAACTTAGATGCATCATACTCTTGAATGAGAGGAGCCGCGTGAAAATGAAATTGTGTTCCCAATCTAGACTCAAAAAAATAATTTGATTGTCAAATGTAGTTTGCTCACCCCTCTCCCAGACCAAAGGATTCTTCTTTTTGCCCAGTGGCAAGCACCAGCCAAGATGATTGACATTATGTTCGTCTCAGGACTATTTCTGCTTGCCCAGCCTGCCACAGAATTGGCTCTGTTATCCATTAGCATGCTGGGCTTTGGTGCATTTCTGAGGTCACTCTCTGTGCCTGATATTTCTCAAGCACCGGAGGCAGGTTCAGGAAAGTAATGAAGCCTAAGCAAATGTTTATTGTTGATGATGATTCTAATCACAATCAACCTTTGCTCCTGTCGTGCCTGCCCACATCCCCCTCCTTTTTTTTGTCTTTCCAATTGAAAGGATCAGAGACCTTAATCTTGGATGGAACTTCAAAAACCTCTGGATTTTACAAAAGAGACGTTGAAACCCAGAGAGTTTTATGGCTTGCCCAAAGTCCTGGGATCTTAGATTTAGATAAGCAAATCAAATTCAATCTAAATTCATTTTACAGATGAAGAAATTGAAGTTAAATGACTTATCCAAGATCATATGATAGGAAATACCTGAGTAAAATTTGAACTTGGGTCTTCCTGATTCCAGGTCTGGTGATTATCCCTTTGCACCTCACATGGCCTTTACTAACAATTACCAATTCTATTATGTTTTAAGGCTTATAAAACATCAGCCCCAATTTGCTTCTTTTGGCTCTCTTGCCCAATTCAACTCCAGAAGAGGGAAGTTCAGAAGTTAACTCTGGCTCAAATATTATTTTGTTCACCATGCTCACAGACCCAGCCAAAAAATAGTGTGGAAACAGTGAGGCATAATCAGGACCAAAATGATCGGCAAAGCAACAGGAAGGATTATTGGCCATATTCTTTAATGAATAGAATTTAATTCCCATTCCTTTTACAGTAGTTTGGGAGGGAAAAATTCCTCCAAAAAATTCACAGTTATTACAAGGGTAGGTATATATCGTCTCTTTGTAAGTGGAGACACAGAGATGGAGGAAAAGAGACAAACAGATGGGGTGGAGAGAGAGAGAGAGAGAGAGAGAGAGAGAGAGAGAGAGGAGAAACAAGCTGAGAAAAAGAAAAAGAGGCAGAGACAGAGATGGAGAGAAATATAGGGAGAGAGACAGAGACAGAGATGCAGAGAGAGACACTAAGCGAGATTCAGAGACACAGAAAGCGCCAGAGAAATAGAGACAGACAGACAGACAGATAGATAAGGAAAGGGAAAAGGGAAGAAAAGGATGGAAAGCTTCATTGTTGAGCCTGGTACCACTCCTCCCAGGATCTGCTATTCCCTTCTGGTCTCCAGCTGGGCCCTCTGGGATTCCAATGCGGCTGGCAGCTTGGCTCACCTCAGGCAATACTCATCATTTCCAGGCTCCAGGCTTCAGAATCAGCTAATCTCTCCTTTTCCTCACTGAGTTTAAAAACCCTAACAGAGGCTGGCATGGAATCTCCATTTTCTTGTCGGAGGAAGGAAAATGAGATAAAACTACTTCTCCCCACCTTGCTCCCCTACAAGTGCATCTCTGTCAAAGACAAGGGAGAGGGAATGGCTCACTTACATCTAATCTGAAATCACTTCTCTTAACTTCCTTCCTTCCTCCTTATTGCTCCTGGTATGGCAGAAAAAGGCAAATAAAATCCTTTTCTCTGAAACCATCCTACAAAGAGTTGAAGATAATTATAAAATAATCTCTATGTCAGCAGTTTGTAACATGGGATGTATGAAGTTGTTTTTTTAAAATCATTTTGACAATTTTTCTATTTTCCCAATATAATTGGTTTCCTTTATTATCCTTAATATCTTATTTTGTGCTGCATTTTTCTGAGATATCTATGGCTTTACCAGTCATGGGACTCCAGACACACAAAAAGGTTAAGAATGTTCTTTTCTCCTGGCTAAACATCTTTAGTTACTATTGTTCCCCCATCAGAATTTGTTTATACTCTAGGTCAAATGTTGTTTCCTGTGCCTAGCACACAGTAGGTACTTAATAAGATTGCTTAAGTTCTTTCAATAGATCTTGAAGTGAGGGCAGAATACTGAAATTGTTCTCTATCCTATCTTACTTTCTCTGTGACTTCCAGCTACATAAATTCCCTAAACTGAAAAGGAGGGGTTGGGATCTGCTCCTCTCTGTGGGACCTCTTAAGGAGCCTTTCAGGAGGCAATCAGATAGTTGCAAAATCATTAGAGCATTGTACCAGGAGTTAGGAAGATGAGTTTAAATGTGATTTCAGACTTAGCTGTGGGATCATGGGAAAGTCATTTAATGCCTGGTTGCCTCAATTTCCTTATGTAGATAATAAAATGTAGGTCATAATAGAACCAACCTTCCAGGATCAAATGAGATATTTGTAAAATGTTTAACATAGTGTGAGACACACAGTAGGTGCTATATAAATGTTTATCCCTTCTCTTTCCTAGAAGATTTTCAAGGGACACAATTAAGTAGCAATAATACACTTAATCCATTCTCCTTTGTCTTGCCCTGAAGCTCTCTGAGGTCAGGAAGGGGTCCCACTCATCTAGACTTTGTATATCTTGAACACTTAGTTCAGGATTCTTCTTCATATAAAAGAAGCTTAACTGATATTTATTGCAGTGAATTAAAAGAAAAAAAAATCCTGGTACAAACCAGAAACAGCTGAGAACAAACACACTTTTTTAAAAAAAAAAAGACTTTTGGGAAGCAATTCCACAATTGTCTTTGGTGATCTCTTCCAGCCTTGAATCATAAAGAACCTGGAGTGCAGGAAGTCCTCCCTCCCTCTTCTCTGAATCTCTCTAGCTCTGTAGCACTCTAGAGATGGACAGATACTTAAGAATAAGCAAAACAACTCAGATCTTTTGGCTCCAATGTCCCTAAGGCTCTTAAGTGTGTGTTCTTAATCACCAGACCTTTGAGAAGATAGGATGTTAGCAGCTTTTTCTAGGAGCAGGTAAGAGACCAGAAAGCACAATCTCTCAGTTTATTAACTTTGGTGATTGATGGAGAGTTTTTAAGAACAGACTTTCTTAAGTGGTGCTGAAATTGGATTGATCAACAGCATTATCTTCAATCCAATTGTTGTTCAGATACTACTGACGTCTTGCGATTCCATTGGTACAGCATAGTAATACTGCCCATGGAGGCTTCTTGACAAAGATACTGGAATGATTTGCCATTTTCTTCTCCAGTGGATTAAAATTAACATTGTCCTAGAGTAAGATACAAAGTTGACATGAATTTTCTGCTCTCATGGAGCTTATAGTTGGGATGAAGGAAAGCAAGATTTACCAATAAGTAGTTGTTATAAACAAAATAACAATAAATACATTAAAGATAGGAAAACCAAGTGCTTTGAGAGATCTGAAGGATCTGATGATGGGGGGAGGAGATTAGAGAAGGAGGTGGAATTTAAAATGAGCTTTAAATGTTCTTCAGCAATAATCCACTCTTGGATTTTCTTATTTGGGATTTTCTGGAAGAGATACTAGATAGGTTTTCAAAAGAAGGAAAAATCTTTCTTCAGCTCATTTGACCGATGAGGAAACAAATAAACAGGGTTAAGTAATTGCCCAGCATGACACAACTAAGATGGGATTTGAATTCAAGACTCCAGGTCTGGAGCTCTATCCAATGTGTCACCTAGTTGCCTTGAAACAATAAAATAGAGTTTGATTGGTCAAACATCCAAGGAGACCAAACCTGAGAATCCTGAGTAAAAGAAGGGACTCATAAAAATGGGGTTGATATATTTCAGGATGGAGCATAGTGAGAGGAGGAGAAATCTGTTGAGATGTAGAGGAAATGTTGATTTGACTTGAATGCCAGAACACAGAGCCTAATCAGGTTAGGTTTTGTCAAATATCTTGTTGGAACCTAGATAAATGTGTTTAATATTTCCTTGATCCATCAGTGTAGTAGCCTTGATCAAGGTGGACAAAGGGCATAGAGTGGAAGTTGATCCAGCTGATAAAATAATTGGCCAATTTGAACTTGGCAAATCACTTCAGGAATTTCTAAAGGCCTTTCTAAAAGAAAGGCTACTGGATTCATAGACTAGAAGACCTAGTTTGAAATCCTGTCACTTATAACTTGGGTATCTTCTAGAAAAGTTATTGTACCTATCTGAACTTTTCCTTCCTTTGCAAAAAGAAGGCATTGAGAGATTTGCTAGTTTTAACATTCAATGTTTCTTTGATCAGTGTATACAAAAGATAATGTAAGACCATAGATTTAGAGTAAGAAGATTATCTCAGAGACCAAAGCATTCAATCCTTTCGTTTTTACAAATGAGAAAACTGAGGTCCAGAGAAGATAATTTGATTGCTCAAGGTCACATTGTATCACTGGTTTATTCTGATGGAGGGGCTTATATAATTCAAAGAAACTATGAGTTATATCATGCAGTATCACTCAAAATGGACAGTTCATAATGGAGAATTCTGATAAAAGGTAATCCACTGGAGAAGGAAATAGTAAACCACCTCATTATCTTTGCCAAGAAAACTACATGGACAGTGGGCTTGGCATATTATGGCCATGAAGAGACACACTAGATTGAATGACACAACAACAACACAACAACAAATATCATACAAATCATAATCATAATTATCAGAAGTAGGTTGTGAACGTCTAAGCCCAGTCAAGGCTCTTGTCATTGTATAATGTTGAAAGTTCAATGTGGGAGGGATTATTTTGGGTTGGGTTCAGGGAAGATTTACTAGAAGAGGTGGGACTTCAAAGAATGGTAGAAACTAAATGGAGGGAGTGACATTAAAAAATGAGATGCTCTGATTCAGTTCCATGGTACCTTTTCAAATTTGAAGGTTGGGATTGCTTGCCAGTCAACATCCTAATTCATTCAATCATTCCCAATGTGCCTGGTTCCTGGATCCTTTGGCTAACCCATAGCACTTTGCAGCTCTTTCATATATTTATCACAGTTTAGGTGATTATTAATTATATTTAACATAAATAAATAATTTATTAGTTAAAATAATTACATAAATATATTCCATACATTTACCACATTTTATTTTAAGCAGGAGCAGTGTAAAATTCATGTTAGAAAAGGAGTCAGGAGAATTAAGAGTACAGTTAGCTAGTTTATTTTTATGACTCTCAATTTCCTCATCTATAAAATGGAAATTATATTTGTACTGGGAAGAAAGTCTTTATAAATGTTAAAGTGCTATATTGTTGTAGTTTTTTTTCCCCAGGTTGTTTCCTAGCCATATTTCTCAACTTGTTTTATTTTGTCTATTTTTGTTGAACCAGATCTGTGATCTCATTAGAACAAAGCTTCTTAAACTGTCGATCACAACTTCATCTTGGGTCTCTTATCCGTGGAGGTCATGAAATTATGCTTTATGATCAGTAAATATTTGATTTCTATATTGATTTTATATATTTATATATTTGGGGTCATGTAAAAATTTTCCTGGGCAAAAAGGGGTCACAAGTAGAAAAAATTTAAGAAGCCCTACTTTAGAGCATAGACTTCAGGTAAGGAACTCTTTCTGACAATATGGATGGACTCCTACCAACTTATCACACAGATCTGCCTGAAATACTGAGAGGTAAAGTAATTTACAAGTCACCAAGCTAGTATGTGCCAAAGATAGAACTTGAATCAAGCTCTTTCTGACCTCAACTCTAGCTTTTCATCCATTGTGCCACATTGTTGTTTGTCCATGTCTTTCCATAAATTCTCCAAAGAGATCAACTCAATGCACTGGACATCTTGCTCCAGTTATTTAATTTTTACAAATAGCTGTGTTGCCTTTAGGCTGTAATTTAGCCAAATGGAAAGTAAACTCTTTGAAGGGAGGTACTACTTTTCACTTTTTTTTCATCCCCAGGGCTTAGCATAATGTTTTTATACATAATAGGTACTTAATAAATGCCTGTTGAATGAGGCCATTTTTCTCTATAATCATAAAACACATAATTTAGAACATTATTAATTTCAATTATTATTATTTAATATTATATTAACAATTGAATTAATATATATCAAGTTCTTTGTGAAACAAAGTGCTACATGAAAAGCTAGATAATAATCGCTATTATTTATACAATACCTACTATGTACCAGGTTGCAGCTAGATGGCACATTGGGTAGAGTGCTGGGTTTGGAGTTGGGAAGAAAACTGAGTTCAAATCCAGCTTCATATATTCAGTAGCTCTGTGACCCTGAGCAAGCCATATAATCCTGTTTATTTCAGTTTCCTTATCTGTCATATGAGCTAGAGAAGAAAAAGGCAAACTATTCCAGTAATGTTACCAAGAAAATCACAAACGGGGTCACAAAGAATCAGACACAACTGAAATAACTCAGCAGCAGCATGTGCAAGTACTATGCTAAGTACTTTATAAATATTATCTCATTTGATCCTTGTGATAACCCTGGAAGATAAGTGCTATTACTCTCATTTTACAGATGAGGAAACTGAGGAAGACAAAGGTTAAATGACTTGTTCAGCATAACACAACTAGTAAGTTGTCTAAGACTAGATTCAAACTCAATGTCTTCTTGACTCCAAATCCAATGCTCTGTGCCCTATAGTACAACCTAGCTGCCTAACTAATTTTCTTTTCTTTTCTTTTTTTTTTTATTATTATAGCTTTTTATTTACAAGATATTTGCATGGGTAATTTTTCAGCATTGACAACTGCAAAATCTTTTGTTCCAATTTTTCCCCTTCTTCCCCCCCCCCCCAAGATGGCAATACATGTTAAATATGTTAAAGTATGTGTTAAATATAATATAGTATACATGTCCATATAGTTATTTTGCTGTGCAAAAAGAATCAGACTCTGAAATAGTGTACAATTAACCTGTGAAGGAAATAAAAAATGCAGGCGGGCAAAAATAGAGGGATTGGGAATTCTATGTAGTGGTTCATAGTCATCTCCCAGAGTTCTTTCACTAGGTATAGCTAATTTTCTTATTCTTATTATTGTTATTAACTTATATATGTCTTATCTCAGCCACTAAATTATAAATTGTTCCCAAATAAGAACATGTATCTTTGTCAGTCTAGGACACTGTGCTGAAATGAGACTGACCACTCAAACTACTATTTCTGAAAGAGGTACAGACAAGGTACATGAAGCCCTGAATTAGAGCATGGAATCCAGGTAAGGAACTCTTTCTGCCAATAAGGATGGGCTCCTTCTTAACAGTTTATCACACAGCTGTGCCTGAAATACCAAGAGGTAAAGTAATCTGCACAGTCACCACGCAGTATGTGCCAAAGGCTGAACTGCTGAAATATCTTTGTTGCAGGGAATTACTGTACCTTGAAGTCTGTCAACAGCCCTTTTTAATAGAGTTTTTAGAAAGAATACAGTTTTCCAGATGTGGTCAGACCCAGGCCTAAGATAGTAAGGCCAGGAAGTCTCTTTTTTCCCTAGAGTCCAGACTTCTATTATTGTAGCCCAAGAATACCTTAGCTCTTCTGGCTGCAGCATCACCCTTTGCTGACTCATACAGAGCCTGCAATTCACCAAAAAAACTGCAGAGATTCTCTCTCCCCTCTACATTAACTCATAGATCTCCCCACTTTTTTTTTTTTTTTTTTTTTTTTTTGGGCAATTGCAACTGATTTTTGAATGTCAGTCTAGGACATCCATGCTAGATGGAATCCTATTCAATCCAGTCCATTGCTCTACCCTGTTTATGTCTTGATTCTGACATCTACCATAGATTCACAGACTGAACCCAGGAAGAGACTGTAGAGACTGCTTAGTCAATAAAGGGATGCTTGACTTTATTTGTTTTCTGGACAACTCTGGGGAAGTCTATGGACCCCTTCATACAATTATGTTTTTAAAAGAATGAAAAAATAAATATAAAGGATTACAAAGGAAATCAATTATATTGAAATATGATTATTCTTTCTTTTCTCCTTAGAAAAGAAGCTCAAAAATCCCAGGTTAAGAATCTGTTGTATGGAATAGAGAAAGATAAGGTGAAGAACTTACAGAGATATATAAATTCTTTTTCTGTATTTTATTTTCATTATTTCTGTGTTTCCCCTATGACCTGTATAATATGTGCAGGCTCATATCTATTTGAGTCTTGGCCAGCTAGAAACATATTTACTTAACCTGAGCTGATGACATTTATTGGTATTTGACATTTATCGATATTTAGTCTATTAGCTGGACCACTATCTGCTTGATTAAGCCTGAAGGCCTGACTTTCTGTTTCCTTGAACTCAGGAGATTTCTGGGAAACAGAAACCTTCCATTCCAACCTCCCCAAACAGCAACAACCAATTAGATGCCTCCCCCACCCCTTCTCAATGCTCTCTTACTTGTGATGTAATTTCTTGTATAAAAGCTATGTATCTTTACTACTTCTTTAGCCCTCCTACCGCGAGCTTTCTCTTTCTTATCTCGCGATGGGTCGGCTCATCCTCCGGAGGTTTTCAATAAATAATTTTTCTGCCTTCTACTGGGTGATCTCTGAGTAGTCATTTTGGGTAAGGGTCTTCTACATCCCTCACACTGTGGTCTTGCTTAAAAAACTCCTAAATGGATCTACGGCCAACCTACCTCTCCAGTCTGATTTCAGATGTAATTCCTGGCCCAGATCTTACTGGTGGAGGACTTTCTCCTTTTTGGTGGAGATGGATGTGCTGCCCTGTGTAAGGGCCAGTGTGGAGCTCAGTCTTCTCTGGGATTCTTCAAGGATTGAATTGCTTTAGCAGTTTCCAGTTTTAGGAGGAAGCTAAAAGGGGCCAACCTCACTTCAAATGGCTAAAGGAAAACATTTTGGAAAGATATTAGAGGAGCTGGCAATTTCTATGTTGTCCCTAACCCCAGCTTGTTATCTAGACCCTTTGGGGAGTTTCCCCTTGAGTGAGACCTGGGACTATCTCAGTTTAGCTGAACTTCCTGAAGATCCCAATGTAAACTTTCTCTGACTTCTATGTATACTTTCTCTGACTTGTATTTTGCTACTGATTTGAGATTTTTTCTTTGCTTATTTACTATTTGTCTTCATTATGAAATTGGTATTTGCTAAGAAGGGAGCCAAGCCTTGAATATAAACCTTGGAGTCTTCTTATCTCCTCCATAATTACACAGAAATCAAAAGTTAGCTTGAACCTGATCGTATCTAACATACCTAAGGAAGCAGGTAGATATAATGCTAACCTGATGCCCTTCTCTTGGCAGAGGACAGGATGACCTTTGGTCTCAACCTCCTGCTTCCCTTCCTGGCAAGAATTAAAGCCTCCCATGGATCAGGGTAGGGGGACAAAAGGCTAGGAATGATTATTCTAGCTCTGTTGGAGCTATATAGCAACACCCCCATAATATATATGGCTCACTACATGTGAGCCTTGCAACACATGGGGCCATACTGTCCACATACTACTGTCTATAATTTGTTTTCACTTTGTGTTTCATTTTCAACCAACCCTCAGTCTTATAGCCACAACATCATAGATTTAGCCTTTGAAAAGAATTGGAGATAATCCAGTGCAATCATCTCACTTACAGATGAAGAAACTGAAGCCCAGAAAAATAGTCACTTACCTGCATATCTATTAGGAGGAAGAGCCAGAATTTGATCTAAGGTCTTTTGGTTGCAAATCCAGCACTCTTTCTACCCTGCTCCCAATTTGTTCAGAGTATTTTCCTGGAACCCATTCTCTTCACAGCTTTGCCTACTGAAATCCTTCTCTTTCTTCAAGATTCAGGTCATTTACTCTTCCTCCATGTAGCCATCCCTGATCCCTCTTAGTTCCTTTGCCCTTATCACAATCACCCATTAACATATTTATTTGTTCTGTTAGACTACAAGCTCCTTATAGATGGGATGGAGTTTTTCCATCTTCATATCCATAACCCCTAGCCTAGTGCATTGTCCCTAATAGGCATTTTAAAACTATTTCTTGAATCAAAATGAAGTCTAATCTTCTTATTTTATAAATGGGGAAACTTTTGGATCATCTGTAAATTTGACAAGTCTACTATCAATGTCTTCATTTAATCAGAAGTATTTTGATTTAGGACCCATTTGTATTCTTAAAAATGATCAAGGATCCCTTGAAAAGCTTTTCTTTGTGTAAAATTTACCGCATTAGAAATGAAAACTTTTTAGTATTGTTATGAAAGTAATTTTTATTTTGTGGACCTTCTGAAACCCCCAGTGATTGACAAATCTTACTTTAAGAGCCATTGATCCAAATTATTACTAAGAATGTTGAACTAAATAAAGTTAGACAAAACCATAGTGGGACAGTACCATATAAATATCATTGATTATTATGATTTAAAAATAAATTTGATACTTAACTAGGCATGGAGTATGATCACAAGTAAACAGGATGCAGGCCCTTTTATAATTCCCTTCTTTCTTCTTTATGGCTTCTTTATGGCCTGAGAGTAGGTCTAATGATCATTGCTTAACCCTTTAGATAACTCTTGTGGTAAAGGATGTGACAAGAAACTATGTATTTATGCGTGTATGTGGGAAGTGTTAGATATAATAAAGCTAGAAAGATTGGGTGGTGCTAGGTTATAAAATTCCTATCATGCAAAGAAGAACCTGACCTTTATTCTGGGAGGCAATAAAGAGTCATTAAAAATTTTGGAGTGGAAGAATGACAAGTTTTTTGTTGTGGCAATAGGATGGAGGTCAGAAAAAGGTTGGGGAATAAAAGTGAAGAGAGTAGGAGAGGGAAGACCTGTTTAGAAGCTAATGCAGTAGCTTAGGTAGGGGGCAAAGAAAGCCTATGTTAGGGTAATGGCAATAGAGAGAAAGATATTTCTGAGATATTTTGAAGATCGAATTAATAGAAGATGATATTTGATAACATATGAGAGGTAAAGGAGTAGGAATGGAAAAAGAAAAACTCAGAGTAATTTATATGGTTGATTGGGTGAATGATGGTACAAAAAGAATAGCAAAGTTCGAAGGAAATGTAGGTTTAAAGGAAATAGAATGACCTCAGTTTTGTACATGAAGTGCCAGTGACTTATTCAGGAGGAAAAGTTCTGTAGGAATTGCAATTGTTGGTCTAGAGCTCAGAAGAAAAGTCACGACTAAAGATATAAATATGGAAATCACCTGCATGGAGGTGAGAGCTGAAATCCTAGAAATAATTAAATTGTCAGTGGGAAGAGGATAGAAAGAAAAGAGAAGAAAGTCAAGGACAGATGATCAGAGGACAATCTTGTTAAGAGGAAAGGTAGAGAAAGGAGTCAATGTGGATAGAGTACTAGGCCTGGAGTCAGAAGACCTGAGTTCAAATTCGGATTCAGACATTTACTTACTGTGTGATCTTGGACAAATCACTTACCCTCTGTTTGCTTTAATTCACTGGAGAAGGAAATGGCAAACCATTCAAGCATATTTGCCAAGAAAATCCTATGGACAGTATAGTTCATGAGGTCAAGAAGAGTTGGACATGACGGAATGACCAAAGGACGAAGAATTAATGAAACAGAGGAGTGATTAGTAGGTTAGGAGAACCAACAGAATGTGCTGAAGAGAGGAGAGGGTATGGAAGAGATAGGAGGAAATAGTTTACAATGTCATAGGTAGAAGGTCAAAGAAGATGAGGATGAGAAATGAAGAAAATCATTGGATTTGGTGATTAAGAAGTCAATGGTGATTTTTAACAAAGGGTTTTCTATAAAGTAGAGACAAGAGTACCCATTGCTGGCAAATGGTGATGAATTAGAGAAATTGGTATGGACAATTTTTCAAGCTTAGTAGCGAAGAGCAGAAGGGAAATGAATAGAATGACATAGAAAGGTCAAAGGAAGGCTTTTAAAACTTTTTAGAGACCTCTTCAGGTTTATAGGCAGACGAAATGAGCTAATGGTGAGGGAGACAATATGGCTCATGACTTATAGTCAGTATTTCCTAAAGTGTTCCAGGATGTCCAGTTTCTGACTCTTTAAGTATGATTCTCAATCTGAATGCTTGCTTGTCTTTCATTTGAAAACCACAACACACCCAGCAGTTCCTAGATTTCATGGAGACTGTCCAAGGCAAAGCTTCCTGAAAAAGTCTGTCAACTGCACCTTACAGTATTTTGCAGATTGTGTGTAGCTGGCTTTCTGCCAATCAGGTGATTGCAAAGAGAAACTAGGATTGACTTGAATTTCCTGCCCCTCAGGAAATTATGAAGGGTGGATCTCTCACTCAGGTTTTGCCATTGGTTTCTCTTTCTTAAGTGCCAAATCCCATGGGCTCAATTGTTTCTCTGCAGCATTTGGCCCAGTGACCTCCTCCCTCATTATAAATATTCCACTCCCTCGTTATGAATGTCCTCGACTTCCCAGTTTTCATAGCAATGTATGGGATGGGTGCTAGACCCCCTTTCCCAAATTAACTAATCAGAGACATCTTCAGGTACAAAGAGAAAGTATTTATTTAGTCCGTGCAGGGAGAGAGGCAGCAAACCCAGGAGGCATCCCAGCTCCTGCCATGTGTTCAACGTGACCAGCAGGAAGTAGAACACCTGGTTAAATAGGAAAAGACCCAAGTCTTTTCATTGGATAGACTAAAAGGACATAACCGTCCTTGACCAATGTTGCTGCTTCCCTGTGGGTCACAAAGTCACCTCCTATAACTTCATGTGGCTTTTTCTGCATCCCAGGGTTCAAAGGCTGATCTGGCTCTGGTAATAGGGATCATGTGGCTTAGGCCCAGTCTCATAAATTGAGAAAATTTCATCCAATCAGTCCCATTCAGTAATACTCTATTAGTTTTCTTTCTACTTGTTTAACTACTGCCCCTTCATAGTCTCCTTTGCTCAATCATCCTTTCCTTCTCACTCTCTGAATGTAGCATTGTGTCCTCCCAAATTCTGCCCTAGGTTCTCTATATATACTCTCATTTTAGCAATCTCATCTGCTTCTATGGGTTCAAATTATGCTCCTGATGCAGTTGATTCCTGGATTTACTTAACAGCTGGCTTCCATTCCATATCACCAAGAGGCATCTTCCACTCTTCGCCCTCTCCTATCACCTGTCATTTACTCACTTCTACCTTCACGAAATTCTTTTCCTTTCTCTCTGTCTCTATTCTCATGGCCACCATACTAGATAATTATATCTAGAACAATATTCTAATTAGATGACCAGCTTCTAGTTTCTACTCTGTAATAGATACTCCACATATCTGTCAACATTTCCTAGGTTCAGTGGATACTGTTTGGGGCCTGGATTCAACAATTACCCGAGGTCAAATACCACTACAGACACTTACTAGCTGGGTGGCGCTGGACCTCAGTGAGACCCCATCAGTTCTTCTTTCTTAGATTACAAAATAGGAATAATAATAACTACCAAGCAGGATTATTGTGAGAATCAAATGAGATAATATTTGTAAAGAAGTATTTAGCACAGTGGCACATAGTAAGTATTATATAAATTAGTGCTTAAAGAACAAGTCAAACCATATCAAAGTACTGCTCAAGAACCATCAGTGGCTTTCTTTTATCTCTAAGACAAAACATAAATTTTTCATGCTGTCATCTAAAATCCTTTATTGCCTATCTCAAGTCCATCTTTCTAGTCTTAGTGTATATTCCTTTCCCTCACATACTTTGTATTCCATCAACACTGTTTTACTACTCCTCAAATGCAGAATTTTAATTTTGATTCTGTGTCTTCATTTAGGCTATCCCCCATACTTGGAACATTTTCTCTCCTCATCGCTACCTCTTAGAATCTCTAGCTTCCTTTGAGATGGCTTGTGTGTGCTCCTATCTCATGGGCAGCTTTTCCTAATTACTCTAGTTGTTGGCTCTTGCCTTTCCTCAAATTGCCATGTGTGTAGTTATCTGTTTATATACTATATACCCCACTTATCTCCCTCATAGAATGTAAGTTCCTTGAGGGCAAGGTCTTTTGGCAACCTGAATATATTACCTTGAACATTTTAGTTACTTAGTAAAATTTTGTTGGATTGCATTATCTCTTCCCCTCTCTCCCAACCATCTCTTGCCTTTAATCTTGACAAAATTTCATAAAATTCTAGAACTAGAAGAAATCTTGGACTAGAGAACAGAGAATCTTAGAGCTGAAGAGAACTTAAACATTCTAAATTTACCACATCACTTCCAATTAGTTCACTTCAACATTTATTTAGTACTTCTCCATGAAGGACACTGTCCAAGGTACTATACAAAGACCAAAAAAAAAAAAAAATTCTTTACCTTCAAGATGCTTATATTCTACTGGGGGTTATAAGATATGTACCAAAAATTAAATAAAAAGTAATTCAAGGAGGGAAAGAGCACTAAAAGCAAGGGAATCAGGAAATACTTCCTATAAGAGATGCCTTATAACCTGAACCTTGAAGAAAGTTAAACAATCTAAAAATTGAAAATGAAGAGAAAATGTTTTTTGTTTTTTGGTAAAGAGGGGGGAAAATTGGAACACAAAATTTTACAAGGGTAGTGTTGAAAAATTATCCATGCATATCTTTTGAAAATTAAAAAGTCTTAAAAAAAGGCAGGAGGTAGAATAAGTTCAGGATAGCCCCTATTTTGAATGGCTCAGATTCCCAAAATGGACAGCAAGAGATTTTGGGAGAAAAACTCTGGAGACTGTGCCCATGTTTAGTGATCGGCTCACAGACATTTCTGAGGAGAAAAAAAGGAGATGAGGAGGAGAGAAGCATAGAGTTTCACTGTCAGGTGGACTTTCATCTTGATATGTGGGCTGAATCACTACTGTTGAAGTGTCTTCCCCATGGCTGCATCAAGTATTCATAATAACAGAGATGATACCAGTGGTGTGAATGTTTTATTTCAATGTATAACCAACTGAGGGAGATAGCTCTTCACAGACCCTATCCTTTCCCTAGTCATGGTTGCCACAGGGGAAAAAGGTACTAATTATTAACAACACCATCCCTTACTGATCTAGCACTGGAACAGGAGCCTCTCCTGCTTCTTGTAGTCAGAAAGCTTCTGGTTCTTGTGTTTAGATGTCAGTGCTGAGCAATTCTTTCCCCCGGGTGATTTTTCTTCTTTATCCTTTCTCTTTAAGAATGCAGAATGAAAATTTTTTTTTAACATACTTACCATTTAGTGAAGTGTTTGTTTTGCAAAATAAGCAATAATAAAGAACTGTGGTTCTGGAAGTCTTTGCAGGACATACTTCCTGGGGCAGAAGCAAGTTGGGGGAAGGAGGAAGCACTGAATAATCCAGGAGAACCAGTCCCAAGCTGCGTAACAGGGCTCTCTCTGGCACTCACTCTTTCTCTCTCTGTCTCTGTCTCTCTTTGTCTCTCTCTCTCTCTGTCTCTCTCTTGCTCTTTCTCTCTCTTTCCCCACTCCCCCCCTCTCTTCTCTCTCTCTGTCTCTGTCTTCTCTCTATCTTAAATAATAGCTTTTTACTTTCAAAATATATGCAAAGATAGTTTTCAGGATTCATCCTTACAAAACCTTGTGTTCCAAATTTTTTCTCCCTTTCTTCCCCTAGACAGCAAGTAATCCAATATATGTTAAACATGTATAGTTCTTCTATACATATTTCCACAATTATTATTCTGCACAAGAAAAATCATATCAAAAAGAGAAAAATGAGAATGAAAACAAAAAGTAAGTAAACAACAATAAAAAAAGCTGAAAATTCAATGTTGTGGTCCACTTTCAGTCCCCCATAGTTCTCTTTCTGGCTGCAAATGGCTCTCTTTATCACAAGTTTATTGGAATTGAAGGCCCTCTTTAAAATGAAAAAGTTTTCCCTTGGCAAGAGAAAAATAAAGACCAAAGAGAGTGACTGACTTAGTATTCAGCTTAGTTATAAATCCCATGAACCTTATATTAAAAGCACAGGAGGATCACAACAAGAGGAATCATGAGCTCATGGCATGCCCCTGGTTTCCTTGCTCCCCTCCTCCCTATGCACAACCACACAAACTGTGCTGCTTGATCTAAAGTTTTATAGGGTAGATTCCCTTGTCTTTGATCCCTCTAGGGGTAAAGGCAGGGCTGAGCAATCTACTATCCTATACACATGAAGACACCCAAACCATAAGCTATGGGAAGTAAACCTAGTCCTTCTATTCTTCATTACTAATGAAATCTCATTGCATTAGAGAGCAGCAGGCCAACCAATTTGACTAAAACATAAGATGTATAAAAGAAAAAACTGTAGCGACAGCTAGATGGCTCAGTGGATAGCTCACTGCCTCGGAAGTCAGAAGGACCTGAATTCAAATCCAGAGACTGGCTGTGTGATCTGGGCAAGTCACTTAACAGAGAGCGATGGGAGGTGGGGGTGGAGAGAACGAGAGGGTGTGTATGTGTGTGTGTGTGTGTGTGTGTGTGTGTGTAGGAGAGAGAGACAGACAGAGAGAGAGAGAGAGAGAGAGAGAGAGAGAGAGAGAGAGAAGAGAGAGATTGTGCAGAGATTTAAATATCTAGTTGAGTTTGGTATTGTATCCTAGAACCAATAGGAAACTACCAAAGATTTTTGAGCAGGGTCAGATCTATGTTTTAGGAAGATTATTTTGGTTACTTGTATAGAGGATTGATTGGAGTTGGGGGAAGAGAGAAGTTAAGAGATCAAATAAGACAGTATTACAATTGTAAGAACAAATGATGAAGACCCAAAAACTAGGGTAGTGGCCTTGAGAGTAGTGAAAGGCACAGTTTTGAGAGCTATTCTGGAAGTAGAATTGAAGAGTCTTGACAAGTCTGTGTGTGTGTGTGTGTGTGTGTGTGTGTGTGTGTGTGTGTTAAAGTAGAGAGAAAAGTAGATGATAATTCAGAGATTGAGAATTTAAGTGTCTAGAAGGGACAGTGGTGTCCTCCACAGACTAGGAAAAGTTGTGGGAAGGTTGAAGCAGGGGCAGAGGGAGCTGGGAGAAAGATAATAAAGTTAATAAACTTCTTTTAAAATAAATATAGGCTTAAATAGTAGTTTTTAAAAATAAATATAGGTTTAAATAAAATACCATGAATCTCTAATACTGAACTTTTTGCCTTTGCTCATTTAACTTTTTCTTTTCCTTCTTACTCTAAGAAAATGAGTTTCCCTTATAACTATTTTGCTCATCAAAAATTCAATGAATTTTCTGAAAATTAAAAACATATATATAGACTTGAGGTGCCTATAGAACAATTGAATGGAGATGTCCCACAGGCAATTAATAATAATGAGTATCTAGAGCTTTAAAGTTTGTACAGCACTTTACAAATATCTCATTTGATCTTCACAACAATCCTGGGGGAGAGATGCTATTATTATCCCAATTTTAAATATGAGGAAAGTGAGGCAGGCTCCAGTGATTTGTCCAGCATCACACAGTTTGTAAATGCTCTAGCCTGAATTTGGATGAAGGTCTAATATTTTATTCCCTGTGCCACCTAGCTGTCCCAAAGATGAGGCACTAGAAGGAAAAAAGATTAAGTTTTGGAGTCATCCCCATAAAAAAAATGATCATTGAACTTTAAGAACTGATGAAATATTCAAGGGAAATAATGTAGGCAAGAGAATGGAAGAGGAACCAGGGCAGGAGTCTGGGGGATATTCACTTTTAGTGAATGAGAGGAAGATGATGATCCAGTATAGGAATACACTGGGGCAACTAGATGGTGCACTGGATAGAGTCAGGAAGACTCATTTTCCTGAGTTCAAATCTGGCCTTTGATACTTACTTAGCTATGTAACCCTGGGCAAATCATTTAACTATGTTTGCCTCGGTTTCCTTATCTGTCAAATGAGCTGAAGAAGGAAATGGCAAACCACTCCAGTATCTTTGCCAAGAAAACCCCAAATGGGGTCACAAGGAGTCAGACACAACTAGAAAAAGTGAACAAAGAAGCAGTAAAACCTGTGCTATAAGAACCAAAGAAAAGTTGTCATGAAAGCTGAAGGAGAGAATCTTCTGAGGATCCTCAAAACATCCTCAAAAGCTCCAAAGAAGGATGAGAATTAAATCACAAATCATTGGTTTTAGCAATGAAGAGATTACTGGAGAAAGTCATTTCAGTAGAATGTTGGGGTTGGAAGCCAGATTGTAAGGAATTTAGAAGTGAGTGGGAGGTGAGGAAATAGAGCCCATAAATATAGATGGCTTTTTCTAGGGTTTGGCTGTAAAAAGGAGAGCAATAAGATGATAGCATGATGGGATGGCATGTCCAAGTGAAAGCTTTTAATAAAGTATGGAACCATGCTGGTGATCAAGTGACCTCTCTTGAATATTACCAATGTTGGGAAATTCACTACTCATGGAGATAGCCCATTCAAATTTTGAACAGTTTTAATTATTAAAGAGTTCTTTTCTCTACTGAGCTGGAATGAACTTTTGAAACTTTTACAAATTGGTCTTAATTCTGTATTTTGGGGCCAAGCAAAATATACTTAATACCTACCTTCTCAGTGAAGAAAAAACATGCCCAGAATGATGGTTAGTGTCTAAGTATCCAGTAGAGTAGTTGACCTGAAACAAATAGAATGCTGGATTTACCGCCTCAATAGAGAAAAGGCCCTAGAATTAAGAAGGATTAAAGAAGGTTTCCTGTAAAAGATGGGAGTTATTTGTGATTTAAAGGAAGCTAAGGAGGTTGGTAGGTGGAGTGAAGGAGGGAGCTCATGCCAGGTATGATAGCCAAAGAAAATGCCAATGGCAGTAAAGGGCAACTGCCAATTTCTATTAAGTTGGAAAACCATAGAAGCTGTTTTTATTGCCTTTACTTCCTCATCTCCTACTCACTTCTTTATAAAGTTACTTTTGAAGTTATTAAACATTTTTTCTCTTCTTCCTTTCTTCCTCCTTCCCCCCCGGAAAAAAAATTAAAAATTGAAAAAAAAAAAAAAAGAAAGCCATTGTAATAAAAATGCAAAGTCAAGCAAAATGAATTTCCATTAGCAGCCAAGTCCAAAACAATGTGACTCCTATAAAGGTAGTCCATTACATCTTTATGGAGAGGAAGATACTGATGAGGTCTTCAATATTAGGTATGGTTAGCAGAGGAATTGATAAAATTTAATCCCTGAGGCAGTCAGGGTGAAGGCACTGATAGAGATCAGTTTAGCTCCATGGTCCCACCCTCAAAAGAAGTTGTCCAATCTGAAATACAAGTTAAGTCAAACCTCTGAGACACACTCTTTGTAGGAATCTCAAACAGTCTCATCTTGCCATGTCCTGTCAGGAATCCCAATCATGTCCCTGCGGGTTAAATTTTCTCTATAAAATCTATTTATGGGCCATCCTATGACTGCTACCCTCCTTTGGGTCTGTCTGCCATGGCACTCTGCCTCATGGTGTTTTTCTCCTTATCCTTTCTCTCTCATACCTCCTCTAACTTCACTATGCTTTCTCAACTCCATTTCTCTACCTTATAGCTAACTAACTCTTTTAAGGACATGCCCCAATTTCATGGGGTGCTCCCTTTGTGTTGGGTAACTGTGAGTTCCACTGAAGAATTTGTCTTTCATAAACTCTCCCAACTCTATTTCATATTTGCCATTCCTGGTGTTTATTGTATCCCTTCCTTTTGCTGTAATCTCTTCCCTAAATAAATCTACTTTTTGCCAAAGAGAATGGCCATTGTGAATTCTTCACATGACTGAACCACAACTTCATCTGATATCTACATCACCTATATCCATCAGATACAATACTTCATCTTCCATCCTCTGAAATTGTGGTGGATCACTACATGGAACAAAGTTCTTCAGTCTTCAAATATGTTTTATTTTCACAATGTAAATGTTATATTATAAATTTTTATAATCCTACTCACTTCATTTTGTATCAGTTCACATAAATCTTCCCAGGTTTCTCTGAGACTATTCTTTTCCTTGTTTCTTACAAGTTAACAATATTCCATTATTATTAATATCAATGAGTAATTTTTCGTCTGGCTTCCAACCTCATCACTCTGACTGAAATTTTTTTCTCCAAAGTTACTAACCATTCCATAACTTTTTGTCTTCATCCTTCTTGACCTCTCAACATCTTTTGACCTTGTTTGATAATACCTTTCTCTTGAACACTCTCCACCCTTGATTTCTGTGACTCTGCCATTTTCTTGTTCTTCTATTTCCTGACTTAAGCAAATTCCCTTTACCATATGGTCATTCAGATTGACAATTTCTGAATAATATTTGACACATGACACATTTGTAACTTATCAGACCATTTTAACTTGTGAATCCCAAATGTTTTGTGAATTGAATTACATTTTTTGCCTCTAGTGATATCTATTTTCTAATGACCAGTTTGCTGATGATGAATCTCTCCATCCCTAGCTAAGTAGGTTCTGCCTGAACAAATAGATGATCTGTCATCAAGGCCATATAATTTCTCATTATTTATAATAAGAACAATTTCTCTATCCCTCAAAGAGCTATGATTTGATTTATGTGGCTACACCTTCCACAATATTGATCTCAAACCCTAGTATCTAAGTAGGAGTTTCTCATGAGTTGTCATGACTAAAATAATCACTACTTGGTGGCAGCTCTCTGTGTGAAAAGCCTCTTTGCACTTAAAGTGATCTTCAGAAAATAGTTTAAAATCTATTAATGGGTCCTTACTTAAAACTTTCCCATACCATTGCTATGAATGCTATTACTATTGTTGGTTTTGCTGCTGCGGCTGCTGCTACCAGCAATTACCACCACCACCACCACTACTATTATTTGCTCTACTACTACAACAAAAACAGTTGGAAGCCACATGAGAGAAATGCCAGGAAGCTAGTATTGAAGCCTTCTAACTTCGGGTAAATTGAAGGAAATTGTTTGTTCCAAAAAATAGCCATTACTGTTCTCAATACACTGCCTGTCCAGAAGAATAACAGGGAAAATCTTTCTTGGAGAGTTTAATCTTGACTCTAATCAATGAATCCTTCACAGAATAGTTCTGTTGGCCTGAAACTTTACCAGCCTAAAAAAGGACTCTAATCGGATCAGAACATCTGTGACATAAAAAAAAAAAAAGCCATCATATCTCACTTAGAGCTAATCCCCTTTCTCTCCTTTAAGACCTTTTTCCACTTTGAGCTCCGTGGGAAACAGAACAAAGCAGACAGGTATGTTCCCAGAGTTGAGGAGAACCTTCAGTTAAATGAGAATTTAAAAACAAAAACATCTCATGTTTCTGAAATTCTTTAAGGTACAGAGCACTAGACTAAGAATCCAGGAGACCTTGGATTCAAATCCTCCCACAGAAAAGCTAAATGACACTGGATTTTTTCACTTAATCTCTCTCATCCCCAATTTCCTCTACTTATGTGATAGGATCAAGGGAGATAATATGGGTAAACATTGCATTAACCTTAAAATGCTATATGAATATGAACTATTTTATTATCATTATTATTTAAAGTTTATTTTTCTTATAATAACTGAAATAGATGGTGTGCATAGTAAATACTTAACTGTTTCCTAAATTTGCATGTATTATGGAAGTTACTCCACCCCTAGACAACTCCCCCTCTTCCTCCTCTCTCTCCTCCTCCTTTTCTGCAATTGGGATTAACTAATTTATCAAGGGTCACATTAAGTGTTTGAGGTTGGATTTGAACTCAATAGGTGCTCTATCCGTTGCACCATCTAGCTGCCCCTAGACTACTTTTCATATTGGAAATATCTTCCTTTTTACAATGTCTCCCTCCAATTGGCTGGTTCCTGCCAGAACCTACCTTTTTTTTTTTTTTTTTTTTTCTTTTTTTACTAGTATTTCATTTTTCCAAATACATGCAAAGCTAGTTTTCAACATTCACCTTCATAAAACCTTGCATTCCAAGTTGTTTTCCTTCTTCTACCCTTCCCACCTAGACAGCAAACAATCCAATATAGGCAAAATCTTCACTTTAAGGAGGATGTCCAGGTCAACTATACCTCATTCCCCTCCTGGCTATAGTGCTGACTCTCTAGATTTTCTCTGCCACATCCCACATTCCCTGCTTCATCCCCCTACCTTTTCCCCCTTTCCAGTTTCATTTTATCTGTGGTATTATTATTATCTGTGTTTATCTGTGGTATTATTATTATTATCTGTGGTATTTTTTCATTAGAGCATCAGCTCCTTGAGCTGCCTTTCTTTCCCCTTATATTTGTATTCTCAGCACCCAACACAATCCCTTTAACATAGTAAGACTTAATAACTGATTATTGAAAAAAGGAGCAAATTGTAGCTCAAAGAAATGTCATCTCCAGCCTAGGAAGTGTCAGAGCTGCCCCCAAGTCCAAAGTTCTATTCATTGGTCAAACTTCCTTCTCCAACACACATGCTTTGGTTCTTGATTACCTCCAACTTCTACTACACATTTCCATCTTAATAATAGCTGGCATTTGAAGGTTTACAAAGCATTTCAGAAATAGTCTCATATTATCCTCACAATTATCAACCTCATTTTATAGATATGAAAACTAAGGCTGAGGGCAGTTAAGTTGCTTGCCCAGGGTTTTGCAGCTAGTAAGTGAATCCATATTTGAATTCTGGTTTTTCTGACACCAGGTCTAGCTGTCTGTCAATTGCACCACGTAGTAGTATGAATTAGGTGATTTTGGACCGTCCAGATCACTGGGAACTACTTGAGGATGAGAATGGTGTTCGAAGATATATTACTTTTATCAGTTTCACCTTTGCAGCTTCTCTTGAGTATGGTTCCTTCTTTCCTCTGACACTGTTACCAGTCTGATGATACAAGCTCCCATCATCCTGCACTTGCAATATTGTAACAGGTTCCTGATGGATCTGTTTGCCTCAAGTCTACCTCTACTCCAGGTCGGACTCCATTCATTCACTAAAATAACTTCCTGAAACATAGGTCCCACTATGCCACCCCCATATCAATAAACTCCAGTGGCTCCCAGTAGTCTCTAGGATCAAATACAAAATCCTCTGAGGTTCAGAGCATTTCGTCACTTAGACTCCTCTACGTTTCCAGTCTTCTTATGCTTTATTACTCATCACACACTCTTCAATCCAGTAATTCCAAATATTCTGTTAACAAGACACTGTATCTCTTAGCACCGAGCATTTTCTCTGATTGTCTCCCATGCCTGGGACATCTCTACCCACTGTCTTCCCAGGCTTCCTTTATATCCCAACTAAAATCCCATCTTCAGTTAGAAAGCTTTTCCCAACCCTTCAATTCAAATACTTCCTCTTCATAATTATTTCATATTTACCCTGCATATAGATTTTTTATACATTTGTTTGCTTATTGTTTTCCAAATTAGATCATGAACTCCCTGAACTCAGGGACAATCTTTTGCCTCTTTTTGTACCCCTGGCTCTTAGCACAATACCTCTTTATTAACTGATTGATTGAATGACTGATGAATTGATTGATTCACCGCACTCCAGCCCTAGGACTTTGCACAGTATATTTTATACATGTATTCTCTATGTTACATTACATATATACACATTTCATATGTCATATACACCTACCAATATATATGATATTTCTCAATATATGTGACATGGGGGAAGAGGAAAGCACTGGACTCAGGACTTAAGAGATCTGGGTTCAAGTCCTGACTCTGCCACTGTGTGACTTTCGACAGATCACTTCACATTTCCAGATCTTAGTTTGCTCTTCTGTAAAATGAGATGGTTGGTTCACATAATTTCCCAAATCTCTCTGACCTGAGTCTAACATCTTCTATTCCAAGTTTTAAAGTTTCTCTCAGCTTAACTACTCTGTGTTTGCTTCTGTACTTCAAAAGATTTATGGTTTCTTCAGTCCCTGTGTTTCCTCTAAAGAAGCAGGTCACAATGCCTCCAAGCCTTATCTGACCATCTGGACTCATGAATTTCAAAGGCCTATCAATTGAATTAAACTGAGTGTTTCTAGAGATAGCTATTCTCTAGTGACGCAAATCATAGGATCTATGATGATAAAACAATAGGAGGTACATTATGTACCTATGGTTATACACTTCTAGATCAAATCCTAACCTTCTCAAACCCTGTCCCTTTGTCTCCCAGAACATTGCCCAATATGGCAGCCTTTGAAGTGTTTACGATAGCACAAACTGTACAATTTCTTTTTCTTTTTTTTCTTTTTGCTTAGGCAATTGGGGTTAAGTGACTTGCCCAGGGTCACACAGCTAGTACAGTTTCTTTTAGAAAAGCATTTCTTGATTGTGGGTAGACTAAAGTAAGCAGTGGAGATCATCTTTATCCTAGAATTTTCCATGGTGTGGCATAATTTCCTATATTTGGTGTACAAATCACTACTCACATTATGTCCATTGGAGTGCCTGAGAGGAATGGTGGAAAATGGTGGACATAGTGAAAGGAAGGGACTTACTTGCCTCTGGAGTTTTTGAAGAGAATTTTCTCATTGGTTCATAGAAACCCAGAGTTTAGAGATTATTTAGGTCCAATCTATTGGAAAAATTCCCTTTTTAACATCCTTGAAAAGGAGGCAATCTTTAAGTAAAGACACTCAGTATCTCTACTGAGATTACTTCTCAAATGGGAGTGGTTGACCATTCCATTTTCAGTTCATCATAGTCGCTTGCATATATATATATATATATATACCTATCCCTAATCATGACTCTCTATGTCTCCTGGTTACTTCCCAGAATTCTAAGAGCCCTTTTTAAAGGCTCACAGCACCTATTCAATGAATAATTTGAACTAAGTAAATATGTTTTCTTATTTATTTAAATGAAGGCTATTTTTAATGTGTGGTGGATCTAATTAAATTCTCCTGGAAGACTGAAAACCAAACCTTCTTGATCCTTGAGGGTCCTGATATACAAAATATACTGATTATGGTCATAATGCAACTCTTCCATGAAGTCTTCCTAAATCATCTGAATCAACAGAATTCATCACTGTATCTCCCAGTTGGCACTTACCACATACATATCTTCTCATGTATGTATATGTAAGCAATCTGGCCACATTATAAGCCACTTGAGGCAGAAATCATGCCATAAATATCCCAACCAAAATCTTGCCTTCTATATGAAGCCCTTCCTGATCTCTTTAGTTCTAATATGTTCCTTCTTTCCATTATTTCCAATTTATCTTATATATATATATATCTATATCTATATATCTTGTTCATATATAGTTGTGGTTCATCTCTCCATTAGACTGTGAACTCCTTGAAAACAGGGACTGCTTTTGGCCTTTTTTTGTATATCCAGGGCTTAGCACAGTGCCCGGCCTAGATATTGACTGATATATAACTTTATATTCCTTACAATGCCTGGTACATCATAGCTGTTTAATAACAATCTGAGAAAAGACTAATTTGATACAAATAAATGAATAAACATGATGGATAATGTCTAAGGGGAGATCTTTTGGGCTGGAGACCACTATAGTAGGTGAAAGAGATAAGTGTTAAAGGATGGCTTGATAATACAAGCTCTTGGCCTGAAGATACAGGGCAAGTTACCCCAGCATCTCCACTTAGTGATGTTATTTTCTGTTTTCTTTCCATTGGGCTTTCTTGTATTCCCTAGCAACTAAGCTACCTGAATGATAAATATACAGGATTTCTTTTCTTCTATTTCCCTTTACTTTGTTTCCCAATAACAAGCCGAGTTGATGCAGAAGAAAGAGAGCTATATTTTGAGCCACTCTCTGATCTTCCACTGTGTGATCATGGGCTGACATTCTCCTGGCTTCAGTTTTTCTTTGGATTTTTTCTCTTTCAGTTTTCTCATCTACAAAGTGAGGGAATTGGGCCAAATCATCTCCTTCTAGCTCTGGGAGTCCATGTTTTTATGGCTGTAAAGATAGGTGGGCTTAGCAAGGAAGAAAAATGGGGAGGTTCTTTTCTTTTATTTTTTTTAATAGCCTTTTATTTACAGGTTATATGTATGGGTAATATTACAGCACTGACAATTGCCAAACCTTTTGTTCCAATTTTCCCCCTCCTTCCCCCCATCCCCTCCCCAGATGGCAGGATGACCAATGTATGTTAAATATATTAAAGTATAAATTAAATATCTAATAAGTATACATGTCCAAACCGTTGTTTTGCTGTACAAAAAGAATTGGACTCTGAAATAGTGTACAATTAGCCTGTGAAGGAAGTCAAAAATGCAGGCAGACAAAAATATTGGGATTGGGAATTCTATGTAATGGTTCTTACTCATCTCCCAGAGTTCTTTCTCCAGGTGTAGCTGGTTCAGTTCATTACTGCTCCATTAGAACTGATTTGGTTCATCTCATTGCTGAGGATGGCCAGGTCCATCAGAATTGGTCATCATACAGTATTGTTGTTGAAGTATATAATGGTCTCCTGGTTCTGCTCGTTTCACTCAGCATCAGTTCGTGTAAGTCTCTCCAGGCCTTTCTGAAATCATCCTGTTGGTCGTTTCTTACCGAACAATAATATTTCATAATATTCATATGCTACAATTTATTCAAGCCATTCTCCAATTGATGGGCATCCACTCAGTTTCCAGTTTCTGGCCACTGCAAAAAGAGCTGCCACAAACATTTTTGCACATCCCTTTCCCTTCTTTAAGATGGGAGGTTCTTTTATAAAGGGATCCTTGAAGAATGAGATGGATTTGATTAAGTAGAGAGTAGGACCTCCCTGGTGGGAAAGAATCTCTCCTACCTTTTCTATATTGCAATGCTTTATTTTAGAAGAGCTAAGAACTTTCCTGTATTAATAATTCTGGCCCTGCCCAGGGAATATGGCCAAGGACAGACCCATCGTGGACTCAGACCGAGTGTCTCCCATGAACATGGGAGCCAAGAAGACGATAACTCAAAGGCTCCTTCTTATGACAGACCCCTCCCCATCTTTATTTCATAAAACTGATGCTGTATTTTTGCAGAACTCAAGTCTTCTGTCCTGGGACACACTTGTTATTCGCTGAAAGGATCTATTCATGAAAATGCTAGGAATGTGTGCCAGCCAGTGCCTGACTCCTTCCTTACACTAATTATTTACATGAGCCACTTCAAAAATAAGTTCCTTGCCAAATAGCCTCTAGATGCATTTATGGACTTTAGGAAAACAAAGCCACCATCCAAATCAACTGGAATGGCTAAGGAACAGGTGAAACAGGCTAACTCACTTCCCTCCTAGGGAACTGAGAAGTTCAATCCAAAAGGATGAGTTTTGCATGATATTCCTAAAGGTCACAAAAAAGACCAGGGGAAGAAATATGTAAAAGGGCCAGCTCTTGTGGGATCAACCCAAATCTCAACTTTCTTAGAAATGCAGCTCTCAAGATCAAATGATGTCTTGCTTGAGATTCTTGAATCCATTTTCAGGAAAGCATTTCACATTTGATTTCACATGCCTGAAGATTTCAGAGTCACATTAGCCATGTGACCAGGGGCAAGTTCCTTTATTTCTCCAACCCTGTTTCCTTGCTTGTAAGATGAGCTACCTTTCTCACGGGATAGTTGAGAGATAAGACCTTTGTAAACCTGAATATACCATAAAAAGTGAATGATTAGGGGCAGCTAGGTGGCTCAGTGGATAGAACACTATCCCTGAAGTCAGAAAGACCTGCATTCAAATCTGTCTCAGGCATTTAACACTTCTTAGCCGTGCGAACCTGGGCGAGTCACTTAACCCCAATTGCTTCAGAAAAAAAAAAAGTGAATGATTGCTATCATTGTTATTGTTATATTTCTCTAATTTAGAACCAGGGTAGTATAAATGCTTATTATAAATGCTAATTTAGAATCAGGGTAGTATAAATTAGCTATATAAACGCTAAGCTCTTAGGAGATTGTATTATAGAAGAAGCATGAATTCAATGGAGCTAACATTCCCTCAAGGAGCTAATATTTTATTTTGGAAGGCAATATAGAGAAACATGTAATCAATATTAACATTTATTGTTGTGTCACTTTTCAATCATGTTCAACTTTTTGTGATTCCATTTGAGATTTTCTTGGCAAAGAAACTGGAGTGATTTACCATTTCCTTCTCTAGCTCATGTTACAGATGAGGAAACTGAGACAAACAGGGTTAAATGACTTGCTCCGGGTCACACAGCCAATAAGTGTCAGGGGTCAAATTTGAACTCAAGATCAGTTTTCTTGATTCCAAGTTCTATTCACAGGGCTTTATCCACAGTGCCATCTAGCTGCCCCAATATTAATATTAATAGTCCTATAATATTTGTACAGAAAGTACTATTTTTTTCCAGAGTTCTTTTATTGCCATTATCTCATTTGACTGATATATTAAGTAGGCCTCATTTCAAGATACTTGATAGGAAGAGTCGAGATTCTCATGATTAACTTGGGGTTAATCAGAGAAACTTTTCTGAGGGAAGATTTATTGAAGGTAAGCAGTAAGAAAGGGGTTGACTTGTAACATGGCTAGCTTGAAAACTTGGTAGAGCAAGAATCTGTGAGCTTTTTCTTTAGTATGTAGACACCTGTATTTTAACATAATTGATTTCTTTTGTAGTAATATGCATTTTAATGCCTTTAACAGTCATATTCTGAGAAAGGATCCCTCGGCTTCATTAGCCTGCTAAAGACATCTGTGACACAAAACAGGTTAAGAGCCTAGGACTAGAAATAGAAGGGGAAAATGCAAGAATCTCATGGGAAAATAAACTCATCTCTAGGAGAAGAGATCAGGTTATATACTGTGGGTAATTAAAAGAAAAAAAAAGAATGAAATTTAAAATAAGGCTAACAGGTGAACAGCTTTGAAATAAATACAAGCAGAGGCACATGGGGAGGGGGACCTAGAAATTTGTTTCAGGAATATCAGAGAATAATATTATATTATTTCAGTACTTTGAAACTCTATGATTTCATATACATTGATATAAATCTCCCCCTCTTCTCTAGAGAAAATTTCTGTGGCATCAAAAAATTTAATAAATAGCCTAGTAGCCAAAGAGATGATAAGCCTCTCCACAGTTAGCTTCTGAAAGATCATAGATTTTAAAAAGACCCCAAGGATCAGTCCCTTGTTTTAACATGTGGAGAAACAAAAGATGAGGAAGATTATGACTTATCTATAGAAACACAAATAATAAGTATCATGTCTCCCTCAAATAAACTCTTCACTTGAAATCTCATCATCAAGTAGATTACTACAGCTTTGATACCCTACACCTTCTCAGCATGCTCAGTCCTCTCCTGTCTGATTGGAGGGCTGTAAATGATTCCATTTACAGGAAGCTAATAATATTCTGATTGAGTAGAGTACTCAAAGCCTTCCTTTAAAGGGTTCAGAATTTCCCAGCTAAATTCTTCATTTTCTATTAGTTGCACTGCTTGGTTGCAACTTATAGATTCTGCAAACATGACTGCCCTTGCTGTATATCTTGGACCCTTCCTCCCTCTTTCTTCTTTGTTTATGCTTTATTTTCCTCTAATTAGCTTCTTGAAGCTTCTAGTAAGCTTCTTGAAGATATATTTCTAATGCTAAGCACACAAATTCTCTTTTTTAAATAATGTTTTATTTGTTTACCCAATTACATGTTAAAACAATTTTTAACATTTGGGTTGTTTTTTTAAAAAATTTGAGTTCCAAATTCTATCCTTTCCTCCTAGTCTCCCCTATCCCCTCCATGAGAGCACATAAATTCTTTTTTTTTCTTTTTGGTATTCTTTTGTTTTATTATTATTATGGCTTTTTATTTACATATTTACATATGCATGGGTAATTTTTCAACACTGACTCTTGCAAAACTTTCTATTCCAAAATTTCTCTTCATTCCCCCTACCCTCTCCTCTAGCTGGCAGGTAGTCCAATACATGTTAATTATGCTAAAATGCGTGTTAAATCCAGTAACATAAATTCTTAATAAACTGTTTTATTGATTAATTAATGAACCCAGAGCAATTATTCTACTTTCACCCTCCCCCATAGCAAACTCCACTTCTCTCTTTCACTCCTTACCCCTCTGAGCAAAAGTTGGCAAATCACAGTGAATAAACTCTGGTGCAGTGACACATTTCTTTATGAAACACAAAGGTGTCACAGATATTCTTTGGGAAACTATGAACTCTAAACAATGAAATCAAAGTGTAGTTCTCTCTCTCTCTCCCTCTCTCTCTATTTCTGTTTCTCTCTCTCTCTGTCTGTTTCTCGTCTCTGTCTCTGTCTCTCTGCTTATCTGTACCTCCTTTCTTCCCTCTTTTAAATATATCAGATTCATATCTCACTAACCCCATTTTACAGGAAGCTAATAATATGTCCTTCTCTAGGTGTTTCTCTCTGTCTTTATCTCTCTGTCTATCTTTCTGTCTCCCTTTCTTTCTCTCTCTCATTCTATTTCTTTCTTTCTCTCGTTCTGTCTCTCTCATTCTGTCTCTTTCTCTTTCTCTTGCTCTCATTCTCTCTTATTTTGTCTCTGTCTTCTTTCTCTGTCACCATTTCTCTTCTCTCTGTCTCTGTCTGTCTGTCTCTACCTCCCTTCCTCCCTCTCTCTTTTAAATAAACCAGATTCAAATCTCACTAACCCCATTTTACAGGGAAATATGTCTTTCCCTGGTGTTTATCCCAGGTGAAATAGTCCCAGTTTTTTTTAAGGAATTTCCATACACCAAAAACTTGGGGTCTTGTTTTTTTTCTCTCTGTCTCCATTTCTCTCTGTTTGTCCGTCTGTCTCTACCTCCCTTCCTCCCTCTCTCTTTTAAATAAACCAGATTCAAATCTCACTAACCCCATTTTTCAGGGAAATATGTCTTTCCCTGGTGTTTATCTCAGCTGAAATAGTCCCAGTTTTTTTCAAGGAATTTCCATACACCAAAAACTTGGGGTCTTGTTTTTTTTTGGTTTGTTTGTTTTGTTTTTTACCATCTTGACCTTCCTCCTTTGCACACTCTCCAATTCATCAGTCTTCTTCCAGAATTTGGTGCTCAAGACTCAGCATGATACTCTCCATGTGATCTGATCAGGGCAGAATACAGGAGGATTATCATCTCCCTAATCCTGGTCCCTCTTAAAGCAATTGAAGCTGTCACTGTCAACAGTCACTGAGCATTTATTAAGCACCTGCTATGTGCCAGGCATGGTGCCAAGGTCTGTAAACACAAAGAGACAAAAGACAGTTCTTGACTTTGAGAAGCTTATAGATCAATGGAGGGAAACAGACAGTAAACATTGGTGTACAGACAATATACAGAACAAATAGGAAATAATTAACAGAGGGAAGGCTCTAGGCTTTAAGAAAAATCGGGAAAAGGCTTTCTGTAGAAGGTGGGATTTAGCTGGGCCTTGGAAGAAGCCAGGACAACCAAGAGGCAGAGATGAAGACAGTATTCTAGGTTTGAGAAACAGCCAGAGAAAATGCCAGAGCCCAAGAGAGAGCGAATCTTATTTGTGTAAAAGCAAGGAGACACTGAAGGGGATGGGAGGGAATAAGGTTAAAAAAAAAAACTGAAAAAGTTTGGGGGAGGGGAACAGGGAAAGGCATATTATGAAGGGCTTTGAATGCCAAAAGAGCATTTTTTTAATGTAACCCGAACTTGTCTGGGCACGCTGAACTCAGCAAACATGGAGGTGCCCTGGGGAGGAGGCATCTGAGTCCCCAACCACATGAGAGAGTGGGGCCCGTGCCTTTGAAACGGATGAGACTGAGCAGGTCCCTTTTTTCTGCTGCCATTTCCTGCTTTGAACAGAAGGAGAAGACACGGACTGCATGGACACGGGAACAGAGCCAGCAGAGCCGTTTCCTGATCCTTCTCCTTTTTAGCCGATGGCTCTGAGAAACGAGCCTGGGGGTATTTGTCCCGTTTTGTGTCCTGTGTCATTTGTCCACCTGTTTTCAAGTGTCAGCTTGATCTCTATCAGACCCGGGAGTTAGAGCCATGGTAAACGTGGAACTAGTATTTTGGGTGGGATGGTGCAGCCAGTCTATGTGACATGGCTCCCCAGAAGAAAGAAAGAGAAGAGGGGGGAGAGAGAGAAAGAGACCAAGAGAAAAAGAGAGAGAGAGAGAGAGAGAGAGACAGAGACAGAGACAGAGACAGAGACAGAGACAGAGACAGAGACAGAAAGACACAAAGAGAGACAGAGGTAGAGACAGAAAGACACAAAGAGAGACAGAGACAGAGAAATAAAGAGACAGAGACAGAGAAAAACAGAGAGACAGAGACAAAGAGATAGAAACAGAGACACAGGAAAAGACAGACAGAGAAAAGAGATAGAGACAGAGACAAAAATAGACACACACACAAAGAGACAGAGACAAAGACAGAAACATATAGAGAGACAGAAAGAAAGGGAGAAATAATGATACACAGACACATACACAGAGAGACAGACATACAGACAGAGGAGGTATAAGGAGATGAGAAAAATTACTCTCCTCCAAGTTGAGGGGCGTGTGTTTGTACATTTGTGATCATATCTTTTGAAGTTAGTACTCATTTGTAAAGCCACTGTTAGTGGCTAAACAAAATGGAGACATAGCAGACCCTTCACTAACAACTGAGGGAACAATGTTAATGAGAGACATTTGCAGAGAGCCTAGATACTACCCAATCTCCAGAAGACCAGAGAACCCTTGGGGCTGGGAAATCTTATACACTTGGCCTTCAGGCAGGGGCACCAGAGTGATCAGTGTGTTACTTGTACTTGATCCTGAAGATGATAGAGAGTCACTAGATTTTATTGACATGGAGGTGATGTGGTCAGAACTGCACTATAGAAAACTCACTTTGGCAGCTGAATGGTAGATAGATTAGATTATGGAGAGACTTGTGGGAAGCAGACCCATCAGCATCTGCTAGTTTACTAACAAACTTGCTCAAGATCACAGAATTGGCAAAGGTCCAGACTGGTATGTCATCCTCTCGGGCTCCAGGTCCTATACTTTTTATGTACATCATGCTGCCTCCTCTTATTAAATCTGAAAATATGATAAGCATGTGATCTATGTCTTTATTTTAATTCCCATTTATGTCTTGATTTAGGTCATCGATAAAACATTAAAGACACAGGGCCAAGAACAAATCCCTGGGGCACATCACAAGAGATCTTTGGTTCTCTTTCATTACACTCTAAGCCCCCAGCCAGTCTGACTCCTCTCTACAGTGTTCTAATCACAATCTCATAAATCAGATCAGCAACATGCCTGGAATGCATTCTCTCCTTATCTCCACTCCCTCCACTCCACAAATTCTTCTCTTCCTTCATGTTTTCATCTTGGGTACCATAAAGTCTTTCTTTCAATCTCCAATATCTCTGGGCTCAGTTTCCTTTCTTCCGTCTTAACCATATTGTCAATCACTTCATTTATATTCTCTTCTCTCCCGGAATATCTCAACCTTTTGTGTAGCCACCATTCATTCCCTGGCAATCAACCTTGGGTCACTACCACAATCTACCCTCTCTTTTTCTGATAACCACTAAATGCTACTGGAGGTCATGCTAGAGTGCCAACTGAATCCATTACAAATCCCTGCTCTCATTATAGAACAGCAACCTTCTTATTCTTCCTTGATAGACTCTATTCCATTGCCTTTAGACTTTTCTTTTTGTCATGCCATCTGCTATTTTCAAGCCCTTAAGAACTAGATTGGGTTTGGATTACTCAAATTAATGCTCCCAAACTCCTAGTAATCCTCCTATGTTATAGGCTCCTGGTTACCTTCTCTGAACACTCTCCAACTTAACAATATCCTTTAACCACTGGGCATGAAACATGGAACACAATACTCTAGATGAGACCTTATGAGGGTGGAATATATTGGGTCTCTCACCTCCTAATTCCTGGAATATTCGCTTCTCTTAATGCTGCTGCCTTAGGTCACATTAGATTTTTTGGTTGCCATATCACAGACTACCTAATGTTGATTCCTCTAGACTTTACTGTCTATTAAAATCTCCATATCATCTTCAGAATAACTGCTGACTTTCCATGCCTCCCTGAGCTTAGACTAATGAAGTTGTTTTGTTTGTTTGTTTGCTGTTGTTCATTCATTTTAGTTGTATACAACTTTCCATGACCCCATTTGGAGTTTTCTTGGCAAAGATGCTGCAGTAGTTTGCCATTTCCTTCTCTAATTCATTTCTACAGATGAGGAAACTGAGATAAGCAGGCTTTAGTGACTTGCCTAGTAAGTGCCTAGTAAGTCAGATTTGAACTGAATCTTGACTCCAGGAAAAATGCTTTATCCATTGTTCCATTTAGTTGCCTAAATCACTATTAATAATATCTGAAAAATCATGGAAAACAGGAAGGGCAACATAAGACTGAAGAAGGGTAAATGTCCTGATTTTAAAAATAAAAATAAAAAGGAAGTTATGGGAGTCTACAATTACGGGTATGTGAGCTTGACATTGGGGAGAATTCCAGGTTGTATAATGAGAAAAATGGTTGGCAATACCTAGAAAGGTCACTATGACTTCATTAGGAACTTATTACCAGACTAACCTTACTTCCTTTTTTTTTGACAGGATTACTAAACTAATGGATAAGGGGAATACTATTAATTTGAGCATTTCCTAGTTTTTGGCAAAGGTTGATCAAATATTTCATGTGCTTGTGGAAAGGATGGAGAGATATGGATTACAGTAATAAAATCAGAATTGACTGGACATCCAGTGTCAAAAAGTTAATGATTCAATATCAACATGGTAGGAGGTCTCTGGGAGAGTATCCTAGGGATCAATCTGGACTTGGCCCTCTGCTCTTCAGCATTTTTATGAATAACTTAGATAAATTCATAGATTTCCTATTCATCAAGTTTATAAATGAGACAGAATATAGAAAGAATAGCTAATAGTTTATGACAGAATCATAGAGAAGAAGCAGGAGGAAGAGGAGGAAGACAAGGACGAGGAGAAGGGGGAGGAGGAAGAGGAGGTGGAGGAAGAAGAGGAGGAGAAAGAGGAAGAGGAAGAAAAGGAGAAGGAGAAGGAGGAGAAGAAAGAGGAGGAGGAGGAAAAGGAGAAGGAGGAGGAGGAAGAGGAAAAAAGAGAAGAAGGAGGAGAAAAAGGAGAAGGAAGAGAAGGAAGGCTAGATACTCTCTTACCATCTCCTCATTCATCTTGTGTGTCAGCTCCCTGCTGATAATTTTTGTTCAGTTTTCAGTATAAAAGCATTCTCTTTTATTTATTTTTTTGAATGTTTCACTTTTAAAAAAAATTATTTATTTATTTATTTATTTTTTGGTTTAATTTTCATTTATTTATTTATTTATTTTTATTATAGTACAGTTACTCAGTAAATGTTTGCTGATTTAAATTGAATGGAACTGAACATAAATGAAATGAGAGACTGAAATGAGCTAAAGTAAATTTATCTATATGTGGATACAATCCTGGTCACCTTAAAACAATAATAGGAATAGCGATCTTTAGACATCATCAGAAATGCATAAAATAAAATACATAGAATTATAAAGAAAACCAATCAATACATTGAAGAAAAAAGTTCACAGACCCTGTGAACCCATGAAGAACCTATTATTGAACAGAAAAGTCAAGCCCCAAAGGCTTACTAAATGTTCCACCATTTCTCCAAGGAGAATAAATCAATTCCTTAAATAAAACACACAGTATTGAGTACAATATTCCAAATGTGGCCTGTCCAGGCATAGGACGATGACATTCCTTGGAACTTTGAGCTGCATTATCTTTGGTTCCCCTCATCCTCTCTTACTCTGCTCTCTTCCTCCATTCCTTGAGATTGTTTGAAGTGAACACAACCTAGAAGAGTTCAGCTCCAGGATTAACACTTGAAAACAAATCCTAGTGGCTTCTGGATCTCCCTCTTCTGGCCAAGTATTACACATTCTGCAGTCACCTATCACCTTGCTCAACTGGCTCTCCAGGACACAATGTGCTTAAGGCATGTTGTCAAAAATGAGTCAAGTCACAGATACAAAGCCCAAGTACATCATTCTTTCTAAAACTGAAAGGATGTCCTTCCCTTTTCTTTTTTTTAAACCCTCCCCAATTCTGATGCTGTTTTTATTTTCTCTTCCACTGTTTTCCATTTCTTGACTTTATTAACACTTCTAGAAATTTAAATACATAGTAGTTTCCCCCTAGAGAAAACTTGCTCTTCCTGATTGAGATCCTCATGGTCCAGGCTATGCGTGAAAGAACAATTTATTCTTATTTTGAAAGATATGGTGGGAAGTACTTGGGACAGGGAAAGAGATGTCTGTTAAGTCCCATTTCTACCCTTTACTAATTAGGTGACTATCATTTTATTTATCTGGGTCTTGGGTTCTTCATCTGAGCTATTATGAAGATCAAATGAGTCAGTGTATATGAAAGCATTTTGTGTGGTGAACAAGGCAAACAGGTGTGAGGCAGCTAGGTGGTGAAAGTCCTCTTGGTTGCAGTCAGGAAGACCCAAGTGCAAATCCAACCTCATGTACCCTTACTAGTTGTGCGACTCTGGGCCAAGTCATTTAGCTTTTCTATCTGTATTCCCATTTGTAAAATGGTGATATAATAGCACCTGCCCCCTAGGGTTGTTGTAGGAATCAAATGAAATAATATTTATAAAGTACTTAGCACATAGTAATCAACTATTAAAACATTTATTAAGTGCCTACTATGTGCCAAATGCTATGGGGATACAAGAAGGGGCAAAAGACAGTCCCTACCCTCAAAAAGCTTACAATGTTTGTTTGGTTTTTTTTTTTTTTTTTTTTTTTTTTTTTTGCAATTCTTCTATACATACTTCCACATTTATCATGATGCACAAGAAAAATCAAATTAAAAAGGTAAAAAATGAGAAAGAAAAAAAATGCAAGCATACAACAATTTTTTTAAAAAGTGAAAATACTATGGTGTGATCCAGACTCAGTCCCCACAATCCTCTCTCTGGGTGCAGATGGCTCTCTCCATCACAAGTCCATTGGAATTGGCCTGAATCACCTTGCAGTTGAAAAGAACCATGATCATCAGAATTGATCATATAATCTTGTAGTTGCCGTATATAATGTTCTCCTGGTTCTGCTCACTTCCTTTAGCATCAGTTCAGGTAAGTATCTCCAGGTCTCTCTGAAATCATCCTGCTGGTCTTTTCTTATAGAATAATTATATTCCATAATTCATGTACTATAGTTTATTCAGCCATTCTCCAACTGATGGGCATCCACTCAACTTCCAATTCCTTGCTGCAACAAAAAAGGCCACTACAAATATTTTTGCATAAATAGGTCTTTTTCCCTTTTTTATTATTTCTTTGGGATACAGACCCAGAAAAACTGCTGGATCAAAAGGTATGTACAGTTTGATAGTCCTTTGGGCATAGTTCCAAATTACTCTCCAGAATGGTTGGATCATTTCACAACTCCACTAACAATGCATCAGTAGCCAGTTTTCCCACATCCCCTCCAACATTCATCATTATCTTTTCCTGTCATCTGTGGTACCTCAGAGTTGTCTTGTTTTGCATTTCTCTGATCAAAAATGATTTAGAGCACCTTTTTATATGATTAGAAATGGTTTTAATTTCTCCATCTGAAAATTGTCTGGTCATATTCTTTGACCATTTATCAGTTGGAGAATGGTTTGAATTCTTATAAGTTTGAGTCAATACTCTATACATTTTAGAAATGAGGCCTTCATCAGAAAATTCCCCCCCCCCCCCCCCCCCCCCCAGTTTATTGTTTCCCTTCTAATCTTGTCTGCATTGGTTTTGCTTGTACAAAAACTTTTTAACTTAATATAATCAAAATTATCCATTTTGCATTTCATAATGTACTCTACTTTGTTTTTTGTTTTTGGCCACAAATTTCTTCCTTCTCCACAGATCTGAGAGGTAGATTATCTTCTAATTTGCTTGCGTGTCATTCAAAAAGCTTACACTATAACAGGAAAAGATGACATATAAATAAATATATACAAAGCAAATTAATTATTATTATTATTATGAGAGAAGAAGGATTCTGGGAGTAGTTGAAACCTTGAATATATGGTTAAATAAAGTTATTTCTTGAGCAACATGCCTTAAGCACATTGTGTCCTGGAGAGCCAGTTGAGCAAGGTGATAGGTGACTGCAGAATGTGTAATACTTGGCCAGAAGAGGGAGATCCAGAAGCCACTAGGATTTGTTTTCAAGTGTTAATCCTGGAGCTGAACTCTTCTAGGTTGTGTTCACTTCAAACAATCTCAAGGAATGGAGGAAGAGAGCAGAGTAAGAGAGGATGAGGGGAACCAAAGATAATGCAGCTCAAAGTTCCAAGGAATGTCATTGTCCTATGCCTGGACAGGCCACATTTGGAATATTGCACTCAATACTGTGTGTTTTATTTAAGGAATTGATTTATTCTCCTTGGAGAAATGGTGGAACATTTAGTAAGCCTTTGGGGCTTGACTTTTCTGTTCAATAATAGGTTCTTCATGGGTTCACAGGGTCTGTGAACTTTTTTCTTCAATGTATTGATTGGTTTTCTTTATAATTCTATGTATTTTATTTTATGCATTTCTGATGATGTCTAAAGATCGCTATTCCTATTATTTTTTAAGGTGACCAGGATTGTATCCACATATAGATAAATTTATTTTAGCTCATTTCAGTCTCTCATTTCATTTATGTTCAGTTCCATTCAATTTAAATCAGCAAACATTTATTGAGTACTAGTGGCCAAGTGGATAGAACCCCAGCCTAGAGTCAAGAAGACTCATCAGACCCCTGCCAGGGCAGAGTACAGCAGGCTTCTCACCTGCCATGTTCTTCTCAGGACGTCTCATCTTCCTGAGTTAAATCTGGCCTAAGAAACTAGCTGTGTGACCCTGAGCAACTCACTTAACTTTGCCTCAGTTTCCTCATATGTAAAATGAGCTGGAGAAGGAAATGGCAAACTAATCTTTGTCACAAAAAAATGTTAAATGAGGTCACACAGGAGGACTTAAACAATTGAAGAACAACAATAAGCAATCCTGTGTTTTGAGCCCTCTGCTAGACCTTGGGAGAGATAATAGTTTTTAGCTTAAACAAAGAGTCCCGATTTTCTGGAATGAAGTCTATTCTGAGGCAATCTGAGACATTTAACCTGGAAAGGGGAAGATTTAGGGAAGCCATAATTCTTGTCTTTAGATATCTGAAAGGGCAGGAATTATGGAAAAAGAAACGTCCTCTTTGGCCCCAGGGGGTAGAGCAATGGGCAGATTTTATTTTAGGGGAAGTAGAATCTTCCTGATGAGGAGGGATGTAAAAAAACAGAGCAGGTGGTGAATACCCTGACTGGAACTATTGAAGCAGAGAGTGGACAACCAATTTTCAGGGAGAGTGGATGCTTACTTAGGAGGGTGATTGGAATGGTTGACCTCTTAGGGGTAAAAAGACTGCAGCAAAAGACCATGTCCCTATAGCAAATGGTCTCAGTATCTAAATGGGCCCCAGCTAGGAGCAAGATGACCCTGTAGAATTATCTTGTACAGACAGAGGTGTCCTGTACTAACACCCACTGTTACCTTATACAATTTGGAAGTTAAGCTATAGAAGTCACCTTCTGAGGCTATTGTACAATCTGGACAGCCACGATCACCAGTTGATTTAAAGTGCACAGTTAGCATAGCTTTGTCTGGGTTGCTTCTCATAAAAGGTCCCACCTCTATCCTTGTTAATTGCCATTTCATTAGGAACTTTGCCTGCTTGCTAACCATTACAAAGTTTTAATCCCTTGACCTGAAAGTAGTTTAAACCTGTGAATTCATTCTGGATGACATCCCCGCTTCTGGACTTAGACTTCACCAGTATCCATGGTCCTTTGCGCTTCACAGATGACCTGATTTCGTTAAACACAAAGACTCCATAACTCTTGAGCATTTTAGCCAATAATAATACTTAGCTATTATTAGCAGCCCATCTATGAGATTGAAGGACTTGTAAACTTAATTAAGCTAGAGGAAGAAACAAATGTGGAAAAAGGAAGTGATGTATTAGAGTTACAAAGGGGGTTGTGACAGAATTGAGTTTGTAACCCATGGCTCTTAGTCACAAAATCACATAGTCCTAATAAAACCTGTGAATCTATAGGCTGGCAAAAAAGACAAATTCTAACATTAACATAATCCTGGTTAAGAGTTATTTAAATAAATTAGACAATATATAATTATTTAATATTCAACTTGAAAGAGACCTTTAAAGATCATCTAAGCAAACTGCTCATTTTACATATGTGGAAACTGAAACCCAGAAAATCAAAGTTTGTTGCTAATGGATCATGGATGAGAGCCTTGGTCTCTTGATGCCCATCCATTTCACTTACCATAGACCCTCTCTGTAAAATAGCAATAGTTTTTTTTAAACTGCTAAAATTAATATTGCATGGTAATAATGAACATGTGTAATTTTAAAAATAAATTACTATAATACACACATATTCCTTGTGTCCATGATCCCCATGGAGTGAGGGACCCAAATGAACTCTTCTTTTTTTGAGCCATCCCATCCCACCCCTACCTAAGAGAAATTTCTTAATTTAGCAGCCATGTCTATATAGTAAATATTCCTGAATTCTATGGCTCTGGCTATTTCACATTGTTTCTAAATATTGTCTACTTACAGGATCATTGAATCTGAGAGCTGGAGTAGACCTCAGAAGCCATTCAGTCCAACTTCTACGTTAGCAGAAATCTTCTCTATAATGTGGTTTTGTTTTTGTTTTTGTTTTTGTCCTTTTGTCTTGAAGAAGACCATAATATTCAGGTGAATTGAATTTAAGTGATGGAGGGCTGTGCGAGGTCTCCAGAGGAGAAATGCTCTCTATAATATATCCTTCAAATGACCATCCAGACACTGCCTGAAGCCCTCCAGTGAGGTGGGGAACTAATTTTTTCCTAAGGAAACAAACACATTAATCATTAGGGAAGTAAGGGATTCTTCTATTAATCTGAAATTTGTCTTTTTTTGGCTTCCTATTTATACTCTCAGCTTTGCCCTCTGGGCTTAACAAAACAAATCTCATTCTTCTTCCCAGTGACAGCCTTTCAGATACTTGAAGATAGCTATCGTGTCCTTCCTCAATCTTCTTTTCTCCAGGCTGAACATACACAATTACTTTAATCAATCTTCACAAGGCATGATTCTGGTTCCTTTCAACTTTCTGGTTTCCCCTGTCTCCTAAAATTGAACACAATACTCTGGAGATAGCCTGGCCAGGGCAGAATACAGCAGAATTTTCACCTGTCATATTCTATTCAATATTTCAGTATTTCAAGAGATCTCCTATCTTGTCAATGTGTTTCCTCCAAAATATAAATTATATCCAGACACACCTACCTCTCTTGTGTAACTTTCCTCTATTTCCTTCTATAAATTTGTCACAAAGGGGTCACCCGTGTTTCACTTTCTTTATACTGATTGTGCTGATGTCAATGGCTAACCTTTAATCAGTTCTCAGTTTCACAACTTGCTCAGCCTGTCTTGTTTTCCATTCACCTGTCTTTAAAATGCTCTCCTTTACTCTCCTTTACTTTTCTTTTCCCATGTAATTTCTTTTTTTATTGAAGTTTTTTATTTTCAAAACATATGTAATGATAATTTTTCAACATTGATCCTTGAAAAATCTAGCCACTACAAAAAGGGCTGCCACAAACATTTTTGTATATGTGGGTCCTTTTCCCTCCTTTAAGATCTCTTTCCCATATAATGTACACACACACACACACACACACACACACACAGAGAATAAGATGACATTAGAATTTTCCCCACTATATTCCCTATTGATTCATACTGTATTTTGAGTCTGCTAAACTCTTGAATCTTTTTATACAAGATTTGCTGTCTCATAGAGTAACTCCAATTTTATCCCAGTGTAGGTGATTCTGTTAAGCCAAATGTTTAAAACTTTACTTAGTAGTTTTAGTCATGTCAAAGTCTTTTTAGACTCCTGCCTTTTAAGAATACCATCTAGTTTTGTCTTATTTACATATTTGGTAAGCATCCCAAGTCAACACACTAGGTATATGATTAAGGAGTCACTTAACATACCTCTGCCTCAATTTCCTCAACTGAAAAATGAAAATGATAGTAGAATTTACATCATGAGGGTCAAATTAGATAATTGTAAGGCACTTAGTATACTGCTTGGCTCATAGTAGGTATTTTTTAAAAACTTGGTTTTTTCCCACTCTTCCTCTCCCTGCCCTCTCATGGCATCTAAATCCATTGCTAACAATAGAATTTGAATAGGACAAAATAGAGTTTGAATAGAACAAAATTAAAGACTGAATCCTTGGAAAGTCTATTAAAAAGATACCTCATCTCAGTGTTTTACTACTTTTTTCGATACAATCATTTAACCACTCCCAATTCCACTTAAATTTGCTATTATCCAGTTTCTTCATTTTATACAACAAAGATGTCGTGAGGAATTTTCTCAAGTATTTTGCTAAAATCCATGTTACAATGTCTATTTGTATTTATCATTCCAATGATTGTCAAAAAAGGAATTGAAGTTAGTTTAGAACAACTTTTTCCTTAATGTTGTTGAGTCATTTCAGTCCTGATCCTATTTGGTTTTCCTTGGCAAAGATAGTGGAGTGGTTTGCCATTTCCTTCTCTTACTCCTTTTATAGAGGAGGAACTGAGTCATGGTCACACAGCTATTAAGTCTTTGAGGCCAGATTTGAACTCATGAAGCTGAGATTTCCTGACTTCAGGCCTGGCATTCTATCCATTGCACCACCTAGTCTCTTTTTTCTTAATGAAGCCATACTAATTTTTACTGATGACTTCCTTCTTTTTCTACGTGTTCACAAACTTCACTTTAATAATATATTCTAGAATTTTATCAGAAATCAAAACAAAATTTAACAATTATCTATAGATTGAAAAGTACAATTTCTTCTTTTTTTGAAAAATCAGAACCAGGAGTTCATGCTTCTAACAATGGGACATCGTTCCTGTTCTTTACAGTTTTCCAAATAAGAGTAATAGGAAAAAAAATCTTTGTCACAAACATTTCTGTTAAAAGTCTACAATCCACAATTAACACAAATTTCAAGAGTAAGATTCAATTCCTTATAGGGAAGTGATGAAAAAAAATTGTATGTGTGTGTGTGTGTGTGTGTGTGTGTGTGTGTGGTGTATCAGCAGTTCTTATAAGTAGAAACATAAAAATCACCCACTGAATTAGCAAAGATCATTAAAAAAAACTCTCCTAAAATTCAATGCTAATGAATTTGAGGATTAATAAGTTGTATATTATAGCAATCAATTATAGCAATAGAAGTAAATATAAACAAAAGCTATCCATCCATGACTCAGTGATCTTACTTATAGGACTATACTGGAAAGATAGTATTTAAAAGGGGGAAAAGTTCTATCTGTGTGGAAAATATTCCTAGCAGCATTGCTTATAATGACAAAATACTAAAAATAAATGGGACATACCTAATGTATGGAGAATGGCTGAACAGTTTGCCTCCTATAAATATAAGAATACTAATACATTGTAAGAAATGACAAAGACAAAGAATCCAAAAGAATATGGGAAGACATTTAAATGATGCTGAGTAGGAAAAACCAAAACTAGAGCAGTGTACACACCAATTTTAACTAAGCAAGAAATCCTAATAAACTCAGAAAAATACATACAATCAAAAATGCATTTATCAAGGCTATGTTACAGAAATTATGTTAAGTGTTGGAAATATAAAGCAAAAATATATACTATCTCTTCCTCACATGTTACCTTGTAATGGAGGAGATAATTGGATCAATATTTATCAACTCCCCATTATGAGTTAAGCTAATTTCCCCCCTAAAAGGCAATGAAGCTGCCTCCAATACTTGATTATTCACTCTGCTATCCATGAGGTTTCTTGAGGCTTTAGGCCCCATTATTATGTCTTTTTGTTCACCTAAAGGTATAAAAGAAGACTGCCTACATAGAGTTGGGGTTCTTCAGACTACATCTCATCCCGTTGACCAGATGCATTTCAGCAGGGCAACGAGGGAATAGGGTTTATCTACTTGAGATAAGTGTTACATTTTTGTTCCATATCCTTTCTCCTTTTTTAATTGTTGAATCACTCATTTGGTTGAATTCAGATTTGGCTCATTTGATTCTATATTGAACATGAGCTGATTCTGGTCAGTCCCAGACTGACGTAGTAACTTTAGGGGAAGAAAAGTAGAAGCTAAGGGAACTGGGAAAGGTTTCTTGTGGTACTTGATCTACTCTCAAAGGAAGCCAACGATTGATTCTGTGAGGTGGAGGAGAGTAGGGAAAGAATTACAAACATGGGAACCAAGCAGGAAAAGGGTAATCAGATAGGAGATATATCAGGTATCATATATGAGGAATATACCATATAATATATATGAGGAATAGCAAGGAGATCAGTATGACTGGATTATTGAGTGCTTAGAGAAGAATAATGTGTAAAAAGACTGGAAAGAGAGGAAGGAATCGTGTGAAAAATTCAAAATGTCCAGCAGAGTTTATAATTGTAGTAGTAATAGGGAACCAATAGAGTTTATTGAGTAGGCGCAGTAGTTCTCAAAGTATGGTGTAGAGAATCCTGGGGATCTCTGAAACCTTTTTAGAGAGTCTACAAATTCAAAAAATAGTTTTTATTTCCAATATGGTAAATGTCTATAAATATAACCCAGATAAACAAAAACGCTTTGGAGAGATCCTCAATAATTTTTAATAGGATAAAGATAGTGAAAACAAAAGTTTGAGAACCACTGGAGTAGGGCATGACATGGCTACATCTAAGCTTTAGGAAAATCACTACATAGATCACTATCTATGTAGGAGTTTGGAGAGATTGAAGGCCAGAAAGGCCAAGTAGGGGGCTTTTGAAATAATCTCTAATAAAGACCTCAATGAGGACAGGGGCTGTAAACAAGGATAGTCATGGAGTAAAGAGCAGGGGGCACTTACAAGGGGCAAAAAAAATACAACAGTATAAAAATGACAAGACTTGGTGCCTAAGGTTGTGAACTTGGTTGACTGCACTCTACAATAATAGGGAATTTGGGAACAGAGTTAGATTTCAGGGAAAAGATAGATGCTGAGTTTGAAATGCCTATGGGATATCTAGTTTGAAATGATGAATAGGCAGTTTGTAATATTAAACTGGAAGAAGAACAAAAAATTTTCATAAGGAGGACACAGAAATAGGATAATATTTTTTATTAATTTTATTATTAATTTTAAATTAGTTTATTACTTTTTAATTAAATATATATAAAACCAAGCAAATGATGGAAATTTACAGTTTCATGTACATTATTTTTTATTACTCCTTTTTATGTACTCTGTGCTTCAGCTAATCTGATTTATGAGCTGTTCCCAGTACTATATATTTTACCCTTTGATTCTCCACACCTTTGCATTACCTATTCCTCAGGCTCATAAAGCACTCCTGCCTTATCTCTGTCTCTTAGCATTTCTGCTTTCTTGGAAGACTTATTTCCACATATTTTTTTTGATTGGAAGACTCTCCTGATTCCCCATGAGTTATTAGTGATCTTTCCCTCTTTGAATTGTCAATTATTTATTTATCTATGCACAAGCTATATCCAATCAGTAGAATGTAAGTTCCCTTAGACCAACGCTTCTTAAATTTTCCCCCTTCAATACCCCATTTTGCCAGATAAATTTTTACATAACCCTGGATATATATGTACATAAAATAGATATACAAATCAAACATTTATTGATAATCAATCATAATTTAATGACCCCCCCCCCCACATAAATATGGGATCAAGAACCAGTTCAAGAAGTTGGACCTTAGAAGAGGTACTCTAGTTTTTGTCTTTGATTGTTCTTCTTCCTCTCTATCCCTACCCAGTGTCTTACATACAATTTAAAAGCTATTTCTTGAATTTAATGAATTCTTATTTGTGTATTAGAATGTTTGTAATCGCTGATAGTTTTTAAGATTATAATTTTAATTGAGTGTAATGGTTAACACAGAAAATAAGATCACTATATTCACCAGTTCCACTCATCCCTTTTTGTTCCAGACATGATATTTATATGGCACCCGAGGAATGATTGGTTTTGAAAGCATCTTCTTAATCCAACTACACCAAAATCCTCACTAGTATAGCTAAATGCAATTCTTCTAAACTGGGTCCCCTCCCTTTCATCTTGAAGGATATTCCTGCTTAGTTTAAAGTGGGCTCAGCCATTAGGCTGAGTTATTATGAGTTCAAATTTTTTTCAGACTTCACATAAAGTTAACATGGCGAAAATTTGAGTGGAAAGTAGGGGGAAAAGCAATTCAAAAACACAGACTTAAAACAAGTAAATGTCTTACTTTACTTAGAAAAAGAATTAATATCATATAAAAAGATAAAGAACTGGAAGACTCTTCCTTGTAGAGAGAAAAGCCCATGGCATAGTGACTAGAACACCGAATCTGGAGTCAGGAAGTCTTGAGTTAAAATCCAACCTCAGATACTTAATAGTTGTGTGACCCTGAGTAAGCCATTTAACTCCTGTTTGTCTCAGAACCTTCAACTGTAAAATGGGGATAATAACACCTTTCTCAGAGTTGTTGTAAGGTTCAGATGAGATATTTGTAAACATAATGCCTGTAGCCATGCAGTAAGCACTATATAAATGTTAGTTATTATTAACTATTAAAATTAGTAGCTTAGCAAAGAAGCTGTATTGCCTACTTATTAATATACTGACTATAGAAGCAGGTAGCAACAGCAGCTTAGGTGAGATGCTAGATATACAGAAAGGTAGGCAGAAAGAAGCAGAGAGCAGTATAACATCACAAATGACATCCGCTGGCTCTGTAATACTAATGGCATAAGTTATCTTTCTATATGTGTTCCCTGGCTATGCTCCTTGACATATAATCTCTGGTCATGTATTCCTTATATATGTACTCCTCCATGAGAGTTCTTTAGTGGCTCAGTTACTATAAGTAACTGCAGTATTAATACCTGCACAGAGTAGGTACAATAAATATCTGTTAATTTATTTTGCTATGCTGATAGGTTTAACATCTTTGCTTTGACCTGGTTCTCTGGTTAGTCTAGTACAAGAAACATATCAGTGGGGGTTCATGAGAAATGTTTTTTTAAGTGGATACTGACTTATAAAATGCTTCAGATCTGAGGAATCTGAGGGCTCATTTATTAGGGGTCCCCCAAGTTCTAATAAACGAATGAATGAGTGAGTGAATGAATTAGTGACTAAATAATAGTAGCTTAGCAATCACATTCACCAGGTTTTTCAGGATTCTGGTATACACTTTATCTGGACCTATTTAACCCAAGAAGTCAAAAATTACTTTCTTACAATCTGTATTTATCTTAGGTTTTATCTCTCCTGATAAATATTTCTTATGTATTTCCAAGTGTGAAGCTCTTTCTCCTTTCTAAGAAACACAATAGCAAACTTGAAGTTAAATAATTCTGCCTATTTTCCATTATCCTTTCCTCAGCAGAATTTTTTGAACTCCCTTTATTATCCTCCTAACTTAGCCTTCATCAGAATTCCCAGTCCTTTTTGTTTTACTGCTCCAGAAATTATTTTCACAAAATCATGATACTCTATTCTATCTGTAGTAAATTATGCGCCCTTGTTTCCATCTCCTGTACTCATTTTTTAAAAATCCAAATTGATTAATATAATCCGTACATTCAATTCAGCAAATATTTCTTAAATGCTTCATATGGCTGAAAGTCTTTGCTCTCAAGAACCTTCCATTCTATTAGGGGAAAACAACATGTTTAATAAACTGAGTTAAATAGATAATATATATATAGCTTATTTGTGATAGGAAGGATGCTATGAAGTGGGGGAATCAAGAGAAATTTCCTAGAAGAAATAGCTATTGAACTGAAGTTTGAAGGAAGATGGGGATTCATTGAGACATGGGACAGCTGCAAAGGCACAGAGATGAAGAAAAAAGAATAGTGGATGGTAAAAAGTCATTAAGCTGGAAATAATGTGTGAAAAAGAGTAATATGCAACAAACTTAGAAATGTAGGCTGGAAGCTGGTTTGAAAAGACCTTGAAAAACCCAACAAACAAAGCCACATTGCTCTTTAGATAGAGCCTCCTTTTATTTACTCATAGGAACCATTTGTATTATATGTCCTCAGAATTTCAGCGTTGAAGGTGCCTTATTCTTCTCTGGCCAATTTCTGCTATAGAGTTTTAGGCCATGGGGTCCTACTGAATTTTTTTCTTTGAACTTTTAAAAACTGATTTATTCCAACTTTAAGATGTATATCAGTCTACACTCAACTTCCATCTATGGAGGAGTTTGGAGTTTTTTTTTTTTTTAATAAAAAACTTGAAAACAATAAAAAAATTTTAAAAAGTGAATATGAAATTTCATGGTCACTTTCAAGTTTTCTCTTTATTGTTTTGCTGCCCAGAAAATTAGCCTTGACATTTAACCTCTTCTACCTTTTGAAAAATAAAAGGAGCATTAAATTGAATCCAGAATTGATAAACTGCTGGTTTGCTTGTAAACAACATGATCCAGCCTATGGTCAGATCACTGAAATCATCCTGTGCTGCTACACAATGCCTCCATATAAGATTTATGAAGGATTTCTCAAACTCATTGTTCATTTCCCCATAATCAAACATAGAACTACTTTATATTTTATTGTAGATAATCATCTTCCCAAGTTGAAGATAAACAATGTCTAATGAATTTGTAGTTGTTTTTTATTCTTCCTTTGTTCTTGAAGAGAACCAATGACATCAGGAAGATGATGTCTTGACTTGCAAATGAATTAGATTTAAGTGAAATTGGGCTGTGCATAGGTCAGGAAGATTGACAATGACCCAGAATGTAGTGGAAGAATTAAGGTCATGTGAGTCCATTGGCAAGACATAGGTCAGGATGACTAGCAATGACCCAGGTTATAGGAGACTTTGGCATTTATAAACTAAGTTCTTTCTCAGTTTGTCTGAGGCAACATCCATTCATTGATTTAAGGCTAGATAAGAATTGAGACAAAAGATGACCTAATTTGCCTACTCAAAAGAATCAAGTTGGAAGGGGTTAATTTGTTAATTTAACACTGGATCTCCAAAAAAATAAAATAAACAAAAAAATACCCATGGTACACTTTTTACTTTAATCCATCATTTTTTTCCATTACTTCCTTAAGTTTAGAGAAAAAACAATAAAAGAAGGATTGATTTGTAACATTTGCTGATTTAGGAGGTGTAAATGCCCATTGAAAATTTAACAATCAGCCATCCAGACATATAAGCTGGCTCCAGCACATCCTGGGGGTACAAATTGTAATAGACTGGGAATCAGGAGACCAAGTTTCCTTAAACCATGAGATCACAGATCTGGAGCTGAAAGGACCTACCTTCTTGTTTTAGTTCTGCCATTGTATAATTGTGTGACCTCACTTTCTATAAAATAAGATTATTGATGCAGGTTATCTTTAAAGATCCCTTTCAATTTTAATTCCATAGAGACCAGGGGATCAACAATAACAACAATCCCCCAGAGAACAATAATGAGAGAGTGAGTTGAGCTAGATGAGGAAGAAAGAAAATCAGAAGAAGAGAAAATGTCTTCTTCAATGAAACATTTGTTGTGTTTCTAAGTTGAGCAACAGGTTAAAAACTGTGCTCAATTAAGAGGTCAGGGACAGCAGCAATTCACCCAGTGTCAGAGAGAAAGCCTCCTCATCCCACAGCCATATCACCCCCTGGTGGAAAAAGATTTTATCATCATTAAATCTATGTACTACAGTTGGGGGTTTTATTATTGAATTTTAGAGCTGGAGAACATCTAGTTCTGAGGTATGCTGGAGGCAGCTTGAACTGGCCCCAGAGCTCTAGTTGTTAAACTTTCAGTGTGAGCATTCATACTTCTGAAATCGGCAAACTACACATCAGGATTTGATTTATTTTGTAAATGGTGGAGATTTAAGAAAGTGAGAATTTTTTTTAATGATTTGATTTAAATTTAAAAGTGTGTTATGGTACATTTTTTCTTGGAGAGCTACTTGTTAAACATTTACACGTATGTGACCTAGATTCACCAGTATATGGCCAAGGGTTCATAACTTGTTTGTGTCATGGACCTCTGGAAGTTCAGTGAAGCCTATGGAACCCTTGTTAGAATAATGTTCTTAAATACATAAAATGAAACACATACTAATACCAAGGAAGTCAATTATAATAAAATACTGTTACCACAATAATTTTTAAAAACAGGGTAACAGACCTCAGATTAAGAATCCTGGATCTACAATTTGCTTACTATTTTAGGGAGGGGATGGTGAGAGAGGGAGGAAAGGAAAAAATTTGGAGCTCAAAAATTTGTTTTAAATGAATGTTAAAAATTGTCTTTACATTCAATTGGGAAAAATATTATTAAATATATAAAGGATATATAAAATAAATATAAGGGAAATATACATTTTATATATGTATTTGTGCATATGTATGTGTGTATATACATATATGTATATACAAAAACACATATATATACACATATTCTTGGATTTAATTGTGCACAGTAACAACAAGGTTGCAATGATGATCAATTGTGAACAACTTGGCTATTCTGCCCAATACAATAATCCAAAATAATTCCAAAGGAGAAAATCTGAGTACAAATGGAAGTATAACTTTCCCTTTCTTTCTTTTTTTTTTTTGTTGCTTTCTAAAAAACAATGTGAATAATCTGAAAATGTGTTTTAAATGATTTCTTTTATATGCATAATTGATATCCTATTGTTTACTTTCACAATGAGTGATAGAGGTGGTGGAATGGAAAAAGAGAATTTGGAACTCGAAATTTCTTTTGAAAAGAAAAGAATGGTAATAACTAAAAGTAAAGTTTTTTAACCTCAAAAAAAGAAAAGAATTCTATATCTAGTTCAATCTTTGTTTTTTTACATAGATGAAAACCATCTTAAGCAAGAACATTTTATGTTAACTTTACAGAGATAAAAAAAGCCACTTTCTATATTCTTTAGGTTATCATCACTAATATTATTGTTTTTCCCACATTATAAAAAACTCTCCAATGGCTTTTTAGTTTTTTAGCAATTCTCAAGTCCCTTCCTGAGGAAAAATTGCATTAAATGACATTTTTAAAACCTAGTTTGAGGCTGAATTAATATGAACATGCTATTAATAAAACTAAAAGCATTGAACTGTCTGTCATCCAGCAGAATGGAAATACAGAAAACAAGGAAAATGGGGACTTGTCAAACAAAGCCTTTTAATTCTAAATAGCACAATATTTCTATCAGAAAGATTCTGTCATCTGTGGTTGGCTGATGTAAAATCATTTAGGTCCTTTTTTGTGACAGCCCTGATGACAGGCAGAAGTCAGGGCAGCCACGAAGATGATGAATTCATTGAAGTCCACTTGAGAATCCCCATTGTCATCCAGGTTCTTGAACAGTTTCTCAACTGCATCATTATTCTGCCCAGTCTGAAAGAGAGAAAGAAGTGGATATAAGACTAACAGGGAAAGGGTAACCAAGGGCAGACTTGTCCCTCTGGACATTCTATATCATTCCCTAATGTCTTCAACTGCAAAAAGGAGAGAAAACTGTTCCTTTGAGCCACCTACTTAACCGAGATTTTGTGAGAAGAATTAGATCAATTTTGGAAAATTGTATACATTTGAGTAATTATGATTGTTATTTCCATTTTTTCCCCCAATTTACAAAGTACTTCTCCCTTAACAATCCTGTGAGGCAGGTAATGTACTATTATTGTTTTCATCTTATAGATGAAGAAACCATCAATGGAAATGATTGTCTATTGTCAATCAGCCAGAATTCCCGAGTCCCATTTTTCTTACTGTGAGGAAAGAAGAAAAAACAAGATGAAGGGACAGTAGAGATAAAAGCATTAAAGACTGCATTGTCTCACTCCCTAACTTTTTGGAGAAAAAATCAAGGAGGAGAGGTAAGATGACTTCTTCCAGATCATAAGGCTTCAACCTAGTTAAGGAGACAAGATGAGCACTTTAAAAGATTGTAAATAATAATGTAATAAAGAACCGAGTACATGTCAACAGATGGTAAAAGTCCTACAGGGATTTACAAATTTAGAGCTCATTCATACCTGGTATCTACCTTTGCAAATCTCTGCTGATATTGAAACATATGCACTGTTGGATAATAGCTCATCCCACAGAGCTACAGAAAAAAAGTTTTCCCTGGAGCCATAGGCTGAATGAAGCTCAGTAACAATGAGAAAAAGAATATACCAGTTACTAAGCATAAATATTTGATTCTTACATTTTTTTATTCCTTTCAGGGATTTGAATCTTGATATAAATTTATCTGTACCTCAGGTTCTCCAAGAGGACTATGGGATATCTAAGGTATCTTTAAGCTCTATGTTCGAAAGTCTCTTCGGGCTCTCATTTCTCATGTGTTATGTTCTAAAGTTAAGAACTTAAGGTCCTTGAGGTCAGGGATTGCCTGAGTATGAATGTGTATCCGTATATCTTGGCTGATATCTTGGCACACAGTGGGGACTTAATAAATGCTTGATTTATTGATTGATAAGACCCTAGCCAGCCCTAAGATTCTTTGTTCTAAGGCCCCTTCCAGTTCTAACATTTCCCTTTCAATTCTGTTATCTTATGTCCTAAGGTCCCTTTCAAGACTAGTATTCCAAACCTGAATCTGTGAGAACACTGCAATACGGCAATAGACATGTGATCCCCACCCCACTACAGGCAATTCACAGAGGCTATTTTGCAAATCACCAGCAGATGGCACAAATGACATGTAACAAATGTACTGATTATGGCAGTGGTATGGGAGCTACCTGAGGGGAAAATGGATGGAAATATTTGATAATTTTTAATGAAGTAAATTAAAAGACACATTTTTGCCCAAAGGTGAAAACTGAGAAATGCTTGTTTGTTCTATGTATATTTATTTATGTATATTTAAAAAATATCATCTTATCTACATTTTATTTTTTTTAATTAAAGCTTTTTATTTTCAAAACATATGCATAATTTTCAACATTCACCTTTGTAAAACTTTGTGTTCCAAATTTTTTCTCCCTCTTTTCCCCCAATCCCCTCCCCTAGACAGCCAGTAATCCAATATATGATAAACATGTTCAGCTGCATTTTAGAAGAAAAAAATAGAATACCCTGAAATAAGAAGCTTGAACTCCATTGAGGCAGGACCTGGATCCATCAGAACTTTAAAATTTCAAAGATCTGTAATTTTATCTATGTGGAGTCTACTTCTATATTGCATGAGCCACAATCTGTACCAGGCTTAGCAGATGTTATTCCAGGATTAAAGATGAAAAAAACAAACAAAAATTCATTTTCCTATAGCCAATCTAGTGATGAGTCCCTGCATTTGCTAAAGTCTGGTCCTTGAAGACAGAGAAAGGCAGAGACTGAGGGAGAGGGAGAGAGGGAGAAAAGAAGGGGAAGGGGAAGAGGGAGGGAGGGAAAGGAAGAGAGGGAAAGGGAAAGAGAAAAAGAGAGGGAGAGAGAAGAGAGGGGGAGAAAGAAATAGGGAGGAGGAAAAAGGGAGAAGGAGGGAGAGGGAAGAAAAGGGAGAGAGGGAAAGAGGTCTTGCACTAAGCTCATTACCAAAGGTTTTCCAGCTTTGTAGGAACTCCCAAAATGAATTTCTCTCCATGCACTAGGAACATGGGGTCTCCCCCACCCCAAGTTGAGACATGAAAAGTTAAGTCAAGTCAGTAAGCATTTATTTAGCATTAACTATGTGCCTGGCACTTAACCCATGGCTTGGCACTGTGTTAAGTGCTTGTTATACAAATAAAAGTAGAAAGACAGTTTCTATCATCACAGAGCTTACCTTCTAATGGGGGAAGACAACACATAAAAAGAAGTTGGAGAGGGTGAAGGAACAGAGGGGCCCCAGAGAGGGTTACTGTAAACATAGTTCAGGAAAAGAGTTAAGAGTGCAGTCTGAAGAGGAATGAAGACAGACAGGTGACTTTGGTCACCAGAAAGACTTTGATGGGAAAGTTCCATTGATATAGAACAATGAAAAGAAGGCTTAAATGGGGAAGCAGAGTTAGATACAGACAAGGAAGACAAAGGACAAGAGAAAAAGTCAAAGATTTCTTTTATCCTATCTTTGATACAATGTTTCTTTCAATTGTAATCCTTTAATACTCTATTTTATAGGTACCCTGTGGGGAAAACCTGCAAAGGAACCTAGAGGCAAGACATCTGATCATCCCTGCTCTGCTTGGAGCTGGAGATGGCTCTCTCAAAAACTACACAAAAATCCCAGCAACTCGTAGCGCTAGGACTTCATCAGGAAATATAACCCTTGGTCTACTCAACTTTAAGCCTTGGCTCTGCCGTTTATCAACTGGTCAAGTAACTTTGGCTTTTGGTATCTCTCCTTATATGCAAGATAAGATATGAACCTATAGGATATACCTCTCAGAGTTGTTGTAAAGTTCAAGTGATCTATCACACAGTCTCTCTCTCTGTGTGTGTCTGTCTTTCCATCTATCCATCCATCCATCCATCCAGCTAGCTAGCTATCCTTATCCTTATATCTGTCTCTTGGCAAACTTTAAAACCTGGCAGCTAAAGCTCCAGCATGGCACTCAAAATTCTCCAATTTATCCATTTAGTCTTCTTTCATATTTCTTCTCTTCACACTCTCAACATTCTAGTCCAATTAACGTGCCAGCTATTCTCTATAAATGGTATTTCATCACCTGTTTACCCACCTTTGAACTGGCAGTGCCCATGTCTAGAATGTACTCCCTCTTCATCATCTCTTAAAGTCCCTAAATCCCTTTAAGGACAGTTCAGACTCTACTTCCTAAATAAGCAGCTCTTCTGGATTTCCCTATGATCTTAGTGTCCCGTCTTCCCTTTCTCCCCTTCCTCTTCTCTTATCAATAGTTATAACTAAACTTTGGGTTTGTTTGTGTACATGTTGTTCCTTGTGGCAGAATGTAAGCTCTGTAAGGTCAAAACTGTTTCTTTTTTCTTTTTTTTTTTTTGTCTCCTCATTGCCTTCACAGTGACTAGCACATGGTAGGTTCTCAATAAAGATTTATTATATTGAAAATGGTATACAAATGTCAAGAGAAGGCATGATATAGAGAGAAGTCTCCAAGAGGTCTTAGAATCAGGAAGGTGTGGGTTCAAGTCTTTTTCTTTGACTCATGCCAGAGTAGCACAGTGCCTGGCACGTAGTAGGTGTTTAATAAATATTTATTGGATTGTCTATGCACAAGTTAACCTCTCAGTGCTCTTGGCAATTCTTTAAAACTACAAGTTGCAAGAAAGTTGTAGATCTATCTTTAGATTCTTATAAATATAGGAGATTCCTATAGCAATGAAATTACAGGTCTGTCTCTATCCCTGTTTTTAAAAAATAGTTATTATTATCTATTGAGAGATTTGAGCTTTAGTTTTGGCTCTGTGATGTCAGGTAAATCATTTCCATTTCTGATTTAACTCATTAAATTGAAAGAGTAGAACTAGATGATCTCTAAAAATTTATTCTATAATTCTGTGAGCTCTAAATAGCCTTTTGGCTTTAAAATGTAAAGATAACTGCTTAATATGGCATAGTGGGGAAAGCACTGCACTTGGAGTTGGGAAATAGGTTGAAATGATAGTTCTGTCCTTACTAGCTATGTGAATTTTGACAAAATAATTCACCAATCTGAAGCTCAGTTTCCCCAGCCATAAAATAAAGATAATACTTGTACTGAATGTGTCTCCAGGTCTCAGTTTCCTTATCTATAAATCAAGGAGATTGCATTAGATGATCAGTAAGGCTCTTTCGAGCTCCAAATTTATGATCAGATAAACTTGGTCACTTATGGGACTATGGTAAGGAATGTGTACAAAACAGAATTAAAATGCCAAAGTAGGTGAAAATCATTCAAAAGCCAGGAGTCTGGAAACAATAAAGTAAATGTAAATGGGTACTGGGGTAGAACAGCGGCATTTAATAAGGCTATTTAGCATGGTGTAGATGTGAATACACATGTCTCTCCCAGGGCATAGAGATAATATTATATTATGTTGTTACTTCTCGATATTATCCCAGAGACACATGAATGAAATCTAGCTAGTCCATGGCAATAATCAAATCGAGCTGGCCAGTCAGGATAACTAATAGTTTCTAGGGCTAAAGGAGCCCAGCCTGAAGATAAGAAAGCTAGAATACTGTCAGAATTCTCAAATATATTACCAGTGAAAAAAAGACTGTTTCAAGGCATTGTGAGGTCGGAGCAACTATTCCCATAGGGAACAAAGGTATGGCAGATTGGGGCAGACCATGCTGGGGACTCCTTTTCTTTCAAAATATTTATATCCAGAAAAGATGAAGTTTAAATGGACATGCTAGGTAGTTTTTAAATTGAAAAGAAGTTTTTAAAAAGGAATTATTGTAAAAGATTTAGTGATATCTTCTGATGACAGTCTTCTGACTGATGTTCAAGGCTCAGCTCTGCCAACTAGCTTGCTTGGGCAAAGGTCACTTCCCATTTGGGGGCCTCAGTTTCCTCATCAGTAAATTGAGGAACTCAATCTAGAATCATCTAGATTCGTCTAAAGTTCCTTTGAATTCTGACATTTTATGTTGTAGGATCTCTTCAGCTCTGACATTCTGTGTAAGATTTCCCAGATTATAGAATGAAATTCTATTCTAGGAACTAAATCAGGCCATTTTTACCATAGCTATTTTAACAAATTTCTTTGGCTGTGACATTAATCATCTTAAGGTCCCTTCTGCTCTGATTTTGTGGCTTCCAAGATCCCTTTAATCTCTAACATTCTTTTATTCTGTGTATTATTATTGTTAAAAACAAGAGCTTACATTTCTATTGTATTTGAAAGTCTACAGTATACTTCTTAATTTCTTTTTAGAAAGAATAGTTTAGTGTAAAGTTAGAGTCAGAATAAGATGATTTGGGTTATCTACCCATCCCAACACTTTCTGTATAACCTTGAAAAAAAGTGACTTAATCACTTTGGGTCTCAATTTCCTGCTCTGTAAAATGAGCAGGTGGATTAGACAATCTCTAAATATAGTTATTTAATCCCAACTCTTTAAAAGTAATATTTTATTTTTTTTATTCCCAACTACATGTAAAACATGTAATTTTGACATTTTTTTTTTAATTTTTAATTTCAAATTCCTCTCCCTCCCCCCTCCCCCGGTCTATCCTTCCTGAGATCTATGCAATTTCATATAGGTTATTCATGTAAAATCATGCAAAATATTTCCATATTACTGACTATATTTCAATAGGATATACAGAGTTCGTTAAACCAGGTTGGTTTGGGGGTTATCTTGATTATCTGTTTTGGCAATATTGATCAATCAGTTCAACTTTCTTTTATTTAGATGGCTAGGTATACTACATGGGTCATTTCCATCCCTCCTCCCAGCTCTCAATGTATTTTTTTTCCTATCCTATTCAAAACAGTCAACATTTTGTTTAAATCTGAAAATGCCTGTGAGGCCTAGACTTGTAATCAGAAAGATGTGATACTGCTACTTATTAGCAATGAAATCTTTAAAAAAATCTCAACTTTATTGATCTTAAGTTTTCTCATCTGTAAAATGGGGATAATAAAACAAGTAATTACAACAGTAACAATAGGAACCTTCCATTTAAAAAGCACTTTTAAACTTATCCAAAGTGAAACTAGTATCTTATTTTTACAGAGAAGAGACTTTATAAATCATTAAACATTTTTTAAACATGAGCGATGTAAACTAACAATAGTTACCTCTAGAAGCACATCCTTCCATAGTCAAGAACTGTCAATTTTATAGAATTTCTTTGAATCATAGATATAGAGATGGAAAGGAAGTTAAAAACTTATTTCTCATCCTCCAGCAATCTTTACCTCAAACTTCCTTCCCCATCTCATTTTACTGATGAAGAAGCTGAACCCAGAGAAGTTAAATGATATTATACAAATAATTAATGACAAACCTGGGATTAGAAACCAGCTGTCCTGACTTTGTGGCTGCTCAGTAATAAACTCTTACCTTAACAAAGTTTGGGAACTCTTTTTCTATCAGGGTCTTTAGTTCCCCTTTAGTCAGAGTCTCCTTGTTGCCTTCAGATCCTGCATACCGGTCAAAGACATCAATGAGCATTGCCATGGCTGTTTCCAGTTCTGACATATTCTCTATACTCTTGACTTCCCTTCTTTCCAGAAACAGGTTTGGTTGATAATGTGTGCAAGCTGGGAGACTGATGTCTTTTATAGAGCAAGACTCACTATTGACAAAATGGGTGGTGATTAGTTAGCTTAGTAATTTCTTTTTTTTTTAAGTTCCAAATTCTCTTCCTCCTTTCACCTACTCTCATACCCACTGAAAATGCAAGAATTATAATATCCATTATACATATGAAGCCATGCAAAACACATTTCCACATTTAGCTTAGTAATTTCAAAAGTTCTTTTTCCTTTTGGATATCCAAAATAGATTGCAGGTTCTATTTAAATCAGTTCATTTCTATTGTTGCCATTTTTACAAATTTATACAGTCCATGCTTCCTACATGTTTCAGTACCATTTTTAGTGACACACAAAGTAAGCCTTTTACTCCAGAGAATCATCAAAATTCATACGATTAAATGTTTAATGATTTACAAATTAGAAGGATAGAAAATAAATTTACAAACATCACTAATATTTCATTTGTTACTAACAAAAATCAAGAAGAAAAGATAGAAAAAGAAATTCCATCTCAAAATAACTACAAAAGTGGCAAGGAACTGGAAACTGAATAGATGCCCATCAGTTGGAGAATGGCTGAATAAGTTATGGTATATGAATGTTATGGAATATTATTGTTCTATCAGAAATGATCAGCACAATGATTTCAGAGAGGACTGGAGAGACTTACATGTACTGCTGCTGAGTGAAATGAGCAGGATCAGGAGAACATTATATACTTCAACAACAATACTATATGATGATCAATTCGACAGACATGGCTCTTTTCAACAATAAGGTGATGCAGGTCAATTCTCATAGATTTGTGATGGAGAGAGCCATCTGCACCCAGAGAGAGGACTGCATTCAGAAAGAGAACTGTTGAGGACTGAATGTGATTTACAACATAGTATTTTTACCATTTTTGTAGTTGTTTGCTTGCTTTTTGTTTTCTTTCTCATTTTTTCCTTTTTGATCTGACTTTTCTTGTGCAGCATGACAATTGTGGAAATATGTATAGAAGAATTACACATTTTTAATATATATTGAATTACTTGCTGACTAGGGGAAGGGGTGAGGGGAAGAAAGGGAGAAAAAATGGAACACAAGATTGAATGTTGAAAACTATCTGCATATATTTTGAAAATAAAAAGCTATTATTAAAAAAAATAAAAATAACTACAAAATCTATACCTATGCAGAAAATAGTCTACCAAGATACACTTGAGACTTATGAAAAAAAACTTCAAAATGATCTCTGCACAAGTAAAGGAAGACTTTAAAAAGGAGATTTTCAATGTTCATGAGAGAAAAAGAAAGAAAGCAGCACTTTTGTGATAGCAAATAATTGCAGACAAAATAGGGGCTCGTTGATTGTGGAAGTACTAAACAAAACATAATGTATTCATGAAATGAAATATATATGTATATATTTTAAAATAATATTTCTCCCCAATTATATATAAGAATAATTTTTACCATTCATTATTTTTTTAAGTTTTGAGTTCCAAATTCCACTCTCCCTTCTTCCCTTCAATTCCTCCCTGAGACGGGGAGCAATCTATATACATATACAATCATGTGAGATGGAATATAGCTTAATTTTTTGGCCTGAGCCTTGATTTTTTCAAGTTAGAGAAATTCTGGTGAGGAAATTTCCTCTACGAATTCAAAGAGGCGATGTTCTGTATCTTATGGTCTTAGAGTTTCCTAGAACACTAGAGATTAAGTCATTTGACAAGACTTATACCATATGTATGTCAGTGAGGACTCAGTCTCTGGTTCTGAAAGTAAACTTTCTAACATGTAGGCCATGATGACTGTCTATTAGAATATTATTATGTATTAAGAAATGATCACTATGAGGAACTCAGAGAAACATGAAAAGAGTGATTCAGAGTGAAACAAGTAAAACCAGTTGACTTCTAAATTCTAATTCTATTGAATTCTAAAGGAAATTAACTCTGACTAATTATGTTGACCAAAGAGGCAAGCAAATAGATAACGAAAAAGATGCCCCTCCTCTCAACAGAAAGTCATATATACTGCTAGAGTAAAGGTTGGGTTTTGCCTCTGTTTTTGTTAGAGAAGTCTTTTTTTTTAATTATAGTTTTTTATTGACAGAACATATGCATGGGTAATTTTTACAACAATGTCCCTTGCACTCATTTCTGTTCTAATTTTTCCCTTCCCTCCCTCCATCCCCTCCCCAAATGGCAGGCAGACTTATACATGTTAAATATGTTATAGTATATCCTAGAAACAATATATGTGTGCAGATTGTACAGTTCTCTTGTTGCACAATAAAAATTGCATTCAGAAGGTAAAAATAACCTGGTAAAAAATGCAAGTAGTCCACATTCATTTCCCAATGTTCCTTCTCTGGGTGTAGTTGATTCTGTCCATCATTGATCAATTGGAACTGAATTGGATCTTCTAAAGAGAAGTCTTAATGTTGTATACATGTGTGTACATGTACTTCATACCTTTAACTGACAGCGAATATTTTAAAAAGAAAACCATGAATAAAACATTCTTTAATTTAAAAAAAGTTTTGAATGAGAGATTGAATTAACAAGCATTTATTAAATACCTTTATATGTTACTTCAGTTTATACATAATGACACCCTGGGTCTCTTAATCACCTTAAAAGACCCTAATCTAGTGTTCACTTCCATAGACCTCAGAAATATGGGGGAAGTGTTTGGGAAGCAAAGGTTTTCCTGACCTGGACTTTTCTTCACAATTTCATTTTATTTCAATAGTTAATTGGAGTCAGAAGATCTGTCTTTTGGATCTAGGTACTGTTACTGATTATCCATCTGTGTGATCTTAGAAAAATTAATTCCCTTTCCTGGGGTAGATACCATATGCTTATCTATAAAATTAGGAGACTGGAACAGATGATCCCTAAGGATCCTTCCAGTTCTAATATCCTAAGATCCTGGTTTGTATGCTATAGTGGAAAGAACAATGCAGTAATGAGACTTTAGGTCTAATCTTCACTATGCCATTAACTTGCAGGGTGACCTTGAAATTACTTCCATTTTCTGATATTGAGACAACCCATATTGTTTGGGTTAAAGACAATATGAAATAGTATCTATTATGTATATATATATATATATATACATATATATACATATACACACATACATATATGTAATATATATACATACATATATATGATATGGGATATAAAAAGAGTTTCCACAATTGTAATTAGGGTCAATAAGATATGTATAAAGTCCTTTTTGCTTTATAGACATCTTACTATCTATCTTACTATCTTATTACTATCATTAGTAATAGTCATAAAAATGACAGGTTATTAGGTTAGTTTTAAAGCTTATGGTTCTTTTCTATTTAGAGGCAGAATTGGGAAGATATGAGAAAAGAGAGCAAGAAATGGTAAAACTGGAAAAGGCTTAAGAAGCCTTCTACTAACCCTTTCACTTCATTTCATTTCTTTTCTTTTCTTTCTTTCTTTTTTCTTTCTTCCTTTCTTCTTTTCTTCCTTCCTTTCTTTCTTTTTTGAGACAACTAGAATTCAGTGACTTGTCCCAGGGTCACACAGCTAATCATTTCATTTTCTTATTTCCCACTGAATTCATTGGTTTAACTAGTACTCAAATACTCTTAAAGTCTTTCTTCAAAAATTTCTAAATTTCAGAATTTCAAAAAATTTCAGGAGTCTATTACCAAGTCTTGTGTCTACCTTCCCAACATTTCTGATATGTGAAGGGCTCCATATACAATAAAATGTTTAAAGCAGTACTTTTTGTGATAAGCAAAAATGTGTTCAAAGCAGCACCTTTTCTGTTTTCAAAGAATTGGAAATAAAACAAATGCTTATCAATTGAGGAATGGTTAAACTAATTGTGGCACATGAATGTAAGGAATATTACTGTGTTGTATGAAATGGTGGGTGGGATGAATAAAGAGAAGCACGGAAAGATCTCTGTGAACTGATGCTGAGTGAAACAAGCCGAACCAGGAATACATTGTACACAGTAACAGCAAGAATGTACAATGATCAGCTATGAAAGACTTGGTTCTTCTCAGTGGTTCAGTGATCCAAAGCAATCCCAATAGACTTTGGACAGAAAATGCCATCTGCACCTAGAAAAAGAGCTAACACATGCTATGTTCACTTCTTTTTTCTGTTTTTTTCCCTCTCCCATGATTTTTCTTTTTTTGCTTTGATTTTTCTCTTCCAACATGATTCATAAAGCAATGCATATTTAAAATAAACTAAGTGGAAAAAAGAAAAAAAAAGAAAATCTTAAAAATTGAGTGTTGCAAATTACAAAAAACAATCATGATTCTAAAGATTAGATATGAGAGAACTCCATTCCTCACTCTTTAACTAAAGCAGGATGGGATGTCCAAAAATATGGAAAATTGCATATAGCATTAGATTTTTTCAATACAGTATATTGGTTTCAATTAATCAGTCTTATTAAATTCTTATTTTCTTCCTCTTTTTTTCTTTGTTTATAGTTTTTAAAAAATTATTAAAAGGAGTTGCTCTTTGGGATGGAAGATGACTAAAAGGAGCAATTTATCCTTTGTAAAAACAAAAGATGTCAATAAAATTTATTTGTTTCTTTTTTTTTAAGTGTGAAATTTAGATCAGAGGACTCCAGTTCAAATCCTGGATCTATTACCTATTTAAACTTGGAAAATTCAACTTCTTTGGGCTTCATTTTCCTCCTCAGGCTTAGAAGGAAGTTAGTTGAGATGATATCTTCAATCTTTTCTAAACTTAAATTTATGGTCAATCTCTTGTTTATTAGAAGGAGAACAAAGTTTAGCTTAACCTTTGAGAATGTTATAAGTGCTTTAATGAACTTCTTGAGTGACAGGAAAGAAAGGATCCACACCTTCATTTTATAGATAACTGATGTTCAGGGAGAGCCATACTTGGCCCAAGGTCATAAAGCTAGTTACTTGCTGAACTAGACCTCCTCTGTGACCATTGCTCTTTCCACTGTACTATATTGTTCTGGATGTCAGAGCATACAAAATAAGTGGCATGGAGCCATTTTCTTTGGGCACGTCTCATGGGATTTATCAGTCCCATAGTCTGATCTGCCAGGCTATGCTTGTGACTTAGCAATGTTACACCTTCCCTGACTGACCTATGTAGGTCCACTGGAGTAGTTTTCTACTTCCATTGTAGTAGTTTTCTTTTAGGAGAACTTCATTTCCACAGAGTCAGGTGAAAGGGCAATTGTATATTTACTCATTATCTTCTTGTACATTGCTAGATTACTATGATGAAGCAACTCTCCCTTGCACTCTCTGGTACGAAATGGACTCAAGGAAGCCACTGAAACAAAGGTGGAACGAAAGCTAATAATTTCTGCACTTGGAACAATTGGGGAGACTTGCCCAGAGGACAGCATGTGGGTATAGAGGGAATGCCCCAAAATTAACAGGGAGAAAAGAATAGAAAGGCATCTGCTTCTTGGTTATTTCTACAGCATTGTCCCATGCACCATTCCTATTCTGGCTCCCTTTCAGTGTTGCCTTTACCCATTAGAATGTAAATTCCTTGAGAGAATAGATGGTCTCCCTTGCCTGAAATTGTATCCAATGCTTAGTACACTGTTGGGCAGAGAGTTAAGAGCTTAACAAATGTTTTCTCTGTCTATCTAACTCTCTATCTCACTATCATCCATCCATTTATCCATCTATCTGCTTCTATCTACTGAAAACCTTAAAGGAATCAGGAAAAATTAGGAGCTTCTGGTGTTGTTACTTCTTGATTTTCAGAAATCTAATAGATCTCTAAGCTTCTGAAGGGAGGAAGCATCTTCAGAACTAGGCTGCAGTCTCTGTTTCTGTGGGAATAGGCAGAAGTCCCTTCAAGTAAGTGCTTTTGATATTCCCTAAATTTTCTGTCCTAGGACAAAGACCCAGATGCTCCACCCTTATTTTATTTCTCACTAAAAGGACCATGAAAATTATTATCTCTAGTGGGATACAGAAATTGTAGCTAGATTTGTAGGATTAGAATCACAGTCCTAGAATGCTCTTGGTGGAAAGGACCTCAGAAATCATCTAGGTCCATTTAGTCTAACACCCTCATTTTACAGAGAAGGAAAGTGAGATTCAGAGAGGGAAAATGAATTGGTCAGAGACATATGACTGGCTAATGGCAGAACCAGGAATGGAATAGAAAATGGTATTGCTAGAAGAAATCCAAGAGACCCTCTACAACTTGTCATTTTTATGACTATTACTAATGATAGTTAAATGTGTAATATATAAAATGTAAAGGACTTTATATATGTCATTTGACCTTCATTACAACCATGGGAACTATTTTTATATCCCATATTATTATATATGTATGGATATACAGAGATATAATAGGTGCTATTATCTTCACATAAAGTATATATCTATATCTATATATCCACCCATATATATATGAAATAAATGCTATTGTCCTTTTTACCTATTTATCCAACAAAATGGTCTTCCTAAAGTTCAGGTCTGACTGTGTTACTCTCTTGTCCTCTCAGCTTGGACTCTGTTAGATATCCTATTAGTGGAATGATTGAACAACTTGTAGTGTAGAATTGTGATACCCAATGCTGACTAACTATGCCATCAGGAGGCTTCTTGATTAGCTGAGATCTTGGTAGTGGAAGAATGAATCAATCACAGAGACCGGTGCTGAAGAATTCCAAAACTTGCTCTAAAAGAAAAGATGTTATTTTCCTTCAGGCTGTGAGGAAAGCTGGACACTATGACTCTATCCTCTTAGAACAGGAAGCATCATAGGAATCAGAGATTAGAAGTACCTCAAAGATTATCTAGTCCAATAATTAATTTTACAGATAAGAAAACTGAGGCTCAAATTTATAAGAAATCAAGCCATTCTCCAATTGATAAATGGTCAAAGGATACCAACAGACAATTTTCAGATGAAAAAATTAAAGTGATTTCTAGTCATATGAAAAGGTGCTCTAAATCACTATTGATCAGACAAAACACAAATAAAGACAACTGTGAAATATCACTACGCACCTTTCAGATTGGCTAAGATGACAGGAAAAGATAATGATGAATGTTGGAGGGGATGTGGGAAAACTGGGATACTGATGCATTGTTGGTGGAGTTGTGAATGGATCCAGCCATTATGGAGAGTAATTTGGAACTATGCTCAAAAAGTTATCAAACCTTTTGATCCAGCTTATATTGACTGGGCTTATATACCAGAGAGAGCTTAAAGGAGAGAAAAGGACTCACATGTACAAAAATTTTTGTGGCAGCCCTCTTTGTAGTGGCAAGAAACTGGAAACTGAGTGGATACCTGAATGCCTGAATAAGTTATGGATATTATTATTCTAAAAGAAATGATTAGCAGGATGATTTTAGAGAGGCCTGGGGAGACTTACATGAATTGATGCTAAGTGAAGGGAGTAGAACCGGGAGATCATTGTATACAGCAACAACAAGACTATGTGATGATCAATTTTGATGGATGTGGCTCTTTCCAACAATAAGATGATTTAGATGAGTTCCAATAATCTTGTGACTAAGAGCCATCTACACTCAGAGAGAAGACTGTGGGAACTGAGTGTGATTCACAACATAGCATTTTCACTCTTTCTGTTGTTATTTGCTTGCATTTTGTTTTCTTTCTCAGTTTTTTTTCCTTCTTGATCCAATTTTTCTTGTGCAGCAAGATAACTGTATAAATATGTAAACATATATTGGATTTAACATATATTTTAACATATTTAATATGTATTGGATTACCTGCCATCTAAGGGAGGGGGTCGGGAGGAGGGGAAAATATGGAACACAAGGTTTTATAAGGCTTGATGTTGAAAAGGTATCCATGCATATGTTTTGTAAATAAAAAGCTTTAATTTTTAAAAAGAGTCTATCATAAAAAATAAAAATAAATAATACTTCAAAAAATAAAAATTAAAAAAAAAAAAAGAAAACTGAGCTAGTCCAGGGAGGGTCTAAGAATCCTCAGACTCAACCTGGAATCCACAAACTTGCCCAGTAAGCAACAGAATTAGGATTCAGTGCCAGGTCTTCTGACTTCAAAGCCAAGATTTTGTTACTATATTCTGTTGGATCCATGGAAATTTAGAAAATAGTTAAGAGTGAACTCTCTGGCAATCTCAGGTGGAAAAGCTGATCTCCAGGGAAGCTGCTTTGGTTCCATTAGGCATCGTACTCAGGGCTGCATTCTTCACAGGCTTATGGGATAGAGTGGAGAAGGCGATCACTAGCAGCTGGGGGGGGAGGGGGGAAGGAAAGGCTTCATACAGTAAGTAAAAAACAAACAAACAAACAAAAAAAAAAAAACAAAAGAAACTTGGACACATTGAAGGACAGAAATGCAAAAGATGAGCTAAGGAAGTTTCATAGGAACTGAGGCTATTCCCACTAAGGATTGGAGGTGAGGATGGCGGTGAGGGAAGGCACTTAAATAGCAGAATGATTCATCCCACTGGCTACTGGCTGATGAAGATTTTTGACTAAACCAGTTTATGTGATTGAGTACTAACACAAATGAAATCATGGACTTTTTGAAATATTGAAGCATTTTAAATATGGCACTTTAGACCTTTTCACTTCCCTTCAGGATTCTCCAATACTGGAAGTCCTCCAACAAAACCTTGATTGACCACTGATTTCAGATGTCATAGAGGGATTGCCAGTTCAGATATAGGTAGATCTTGATGATCTCTAAGGATTTCTCTGGTTCTGTGAGTTTGGTGTCAGTTCTATGAATCCTGGTGATTCTTCCCACACTGTACTAACTGTACTAATTAAATATATTAATTGGAGATGAGAAGTAACAAGAGACCTTACGAGATTAGTGAGTGTATCAGACCTCTGGTTAATCAGCAGTCTGCAAGTGAACAATAGAGGGTGGAAGATCTTCTTAGGGTGGATACCAAAAATGGAGACCTGCCCTGGAGGGAGAGCACCTAGGAGGCCATAGCAAAATCCAAAAACTGGCCAATGTCCAAGGACAGAAATATTAAACCAGGTAAAGGTATAGACTAAGGACCAAGCAGGAGTGCACTGGTAAGCTTTAAAAGCTTTGGCTCAAAAGTCAGAGAGAACAAAACTAAAAGAATAATCAGAAATCAAACAAGGAGGCACATGTCCAAGCAGCATCATTTGTAGAAGGCTGAAACTTCAAAAAGGTATGCTTAAATCAGACAACTGAGCACATAAGGCTAATAATTACTTATTTGATGTGAGACAATGACTCTGTTAGCATATATTTGGATAAATGGCTCTTCTCACCGCTGGTGCTTGCTTAATGCTTGGTGTTAAGATAATCATAGGCAAGGATTTGAGTGCCAGGAAAGAGGGGCCAGAGTCACTTGGCAGCAGGACAAGGAGGAGAGAAATTGGTGACTCCAGAATCAAGGATTCTGCTTGCCTGCCTCCTTCACTTCTCCCCCTAAAGACCAGGACTTTAATTCATCCTGACTCTAGCTGACACAAGTAATTTACAATCATTTAATGGGGAATATCCATAACATAGTGAATAGAAAGCCAGAAAGATCTAAGTTCAAATTCTGCCTCTCACACATAATAGTTTGTGACTCTGGGCAAGTCTCATTGCCCTAAGCAACTCAATGAGATGAGATTTCAGAGCAGATTCCCACCTGCATGAGTAAAGAGAGCTTCTTCACCTGGGATTCTCTGTAGAATGAATCACAGGTTTAATCTTTATCCATGGCTTTATTTAACCTCCAGCTCAGCTGAGGTGAAGTACCTGTCAGCTCTTCCCATTCCTGAAGGGTACTTTCCATTCAAAGGATTTCCTCAGATGCTCTAGTCCATCAGGAGAAAGACAGATCTAGTGTCTATTGAAGTCCAAATTAATAGCTCTGGAAAGGGGACTTGAGTCCTGATCTTGACTCACTAGACCTGAAAGAAGTCATTTTCTTTCCATTCTAAGCCTCAGTTTTCTTCTTTGCAAATGGAGAGGTTGGATTAATTAGATGATATTCTAGGACTTCGTATTCTTTGTTTTCTTGGACACCGGTCTCTTGCTTTTTTTGGATCGTGGATGAGGTCAAGTTGGTACTAGCTGAAGAGAATGAACTCTATTTATAACTGACATTTAGGCTTCTTTCCTTCCCTTGTACCTCTCTGGGTGCTTCTGGAGCACAAGTGCTGGTGGTGAGTTCAACGGCTGATGGCTCTGTATTCGGTGCTTTTAATGAATTTGAATAGATTAAAGTGTAGATGTCATTATCCTTCAATTCAACTGGCTTCTTAGCAAAAGAGTGCATGGGTTCATAAAGGACAGAAACAGCCTGGAAAACAAAATTATATCCTGTTTAGATCTGAAGACACACTTCAAGGCAGATAGCTATGGTGAAGCAGCAGAACACTGAACTTGGGGTTCAAATCTGTCTGATATTCACCCTTAGGAAAGGTGACAAGGGTGACCTGTTTTCTGTTTTCAATTTACTACTTTACAAAACAAGAGGACTGAAGTAAGGTTCCTTTCAGATCTAAATCTCTGACCCTATTGCAATTTAATTCCATTTTCAGAGGGTTTCTAGAAGTGATTGAATCTCCATTCTTCCCCATAAGTTTCCATTAACATTTTTAAAAAACAGTTTAAATATGCTGCCAGAGTTGACATTAGAACATCAGTGTTAGGGCAGCCAGGTGGTGCAGTGGATAGAGCACCAGACCTGAAGTCAGAAGGACCGGAGTTCAAATCTGACCTCAGACACTTAATACCTCCTGGCTGTGTGACCCTGGGCAAGTCACTTAACCCCAATTGCCTCAGCCAAAAAAAAAAAATCTGCATTCAAATCAGTTCCATTACTTACTTTGTGGACTTTGAACAAGATGCTTATACTTGATGAATCTCAATTTCTTTTGAGAAATGGGGGAATAATAATATTTGCCCAGGCTTCCACACAGAGTTGTTTTTGAGGATTAAACTAAATAACGTAAAGTATTTTGTAGCCAAGAAGCCCTATATCAGTGTGAGTTAACCTTCAAAAATCTCTGATTTCATAGATGTGGATACATCCTAAACAGATGCAGAACATAGCCTATCTGAGACTTAGAAGTTGTTTTTTTTTGAAATTATCACCTGGCAGCTGGCCTGGCCCATACTGTATGGATATGGCTAGACTGGACCTTATAGCTATAGGACATATACATGGAGCATTGCCAGATTGGATAACCTCTGAAAACTCATAGGGCACTAATGGGAGATGCTAGTTATTGTATTTTTACAAATAACTATAATTAATGAGCTACAGCATTTGATGTGAATTATTGACAGAAAAAAAAACAAAACCTTTCCCTCATTTCTGGTTTTAACTTTTCTAGTCATAGCTGATTAATCTTAACAATTAGCCAGGAGCTCCAAAAGCTCCCCCCAAAATAAAAGGTTTTTTCTTTCATCTTATTTGTACCATTAAGTTTATTATTTGACCATACTATGCCTCCAGGAAACATTTAATAAATGTATTTGTAATAAATTCTATGGAAACACTCACATGGCTTAAGTAGTCATTGAGAAACCACTGGGAAAGAAAGTAAGGGCTGAGAAAACAACTTAAGCTAGTATTTTCCATCCCTATCCAAAATCCTAATGAGCCTTTGAAGGAAGTTTCAATAAGTTAGACCATTCAAAGCTCTCTCATAAGGTAGTGTGTTCTTTATTAATTAGAGCATCATCCAGTCTTTGTTTGAACACATCTGTTAAGGATGCTGTAGAGGAATTTCTGCCATAGGTGAGAGATGAAAGTTCTAAGATCCTTCCAAATCAAAGATTTGTATGATTCAAATCTTATATCTTTCAGGGAGTTCTGTGTAATCATCCTGGATGACAATGAAATCTTTTATTCTCCTGGGCTGCAAAAGCACTTATTATCAAAATGTTGATACACATGACTATCCAGGACTATACATATCTATTTACTCCTTAAAATCATAATCTTACAAACTGAAAGGATGTCAGAGGTTACCCAGCCATCCTGACTCCAAGCTCAACACTCTAGCCATTACACCACATCAGTAAATATAATCATTCAGCCTGTGCTTGAAGATAGGGTATTTATTCCCTCTACCCAGTGGAGCTTCTTCCATTTTTAGCCTGGTCCAGGATTTTTTCCCTATCTTGAGCCAATTGTTACTTGAAATTTATTAATTCTGGTTAGTTTGAGGCTAAACAGAAAAAAAAATCACCTTTTCCCCCCATAATGCAGTTCTTTATATACAAGATGACTAACCATAGTGGGTTCATGTCAGGTCTCCAAAATACAAGCAAGGATTCTTTTTAATGGGAGCAAAATAATTGGTCAAGAGGCAGTAGTAAGATAGGACATAGTGAGGCAAAATGAAGACTGGCTATGGGTAGAGTCATTTTGGAAAAGAGAGCGGCCAAAAAGCAATTAAAACAATTGGAATTATGCCCCCAAATCTAAATCTATAACAACACCACAAAGATGAACATTTTTGAAAGAGTTTAAGAACTCTGATCAGCACAGTGCCCAACCATAATTGCAGCAGATTAATGATGAAGAATGCTATCCACTTCCTGGCAAGAGGCAAGGGATCCAAGATTCGGAATGAGGCACATATGCTTGGATATGGCCAATGTGGGAATTTGTTTTGCTTGATTATACATTTTTGTAACATGGATTTTCTTTGTCTTCCTGCCCTCTCCCCCCAGTAGGTGGTGAAAGCATCAAGGAATGAAAATCTTGTTAACTGAAAAAAAATCAATTATAAAAAATGGGGGTGGTCCATTCTAGAGAATCTAATTGGTTCTTTCACAAGGGTTAGGATAAGGAAAGGCAGGTTTCAGGGGAGGGAATCACATAGTGATAGGAGTGGGAGGAGGTTGGTCCAACAGTCATTTTGAAAAGTACGGAGATGATGGTAACCCCCAGACCAGCTGAGGGAAAAGGCAAAAGGCAGATGACTATAAGACACAGGAAATTGGGCAAATGTCTCCAAGCAAGTGGTAGAGAAGCACCCAACCTCAGCTATGCTAGTGTCCCAGCACAAAGACCCTGTCATTTATTTACCCCAGTTAAGATCACTGTATCCACGTGTCTCTTCCAACATTAAGATTCTATAATTTCCCTTAAACTATATTGTAATAGTTTCTTAGAAATAGGAAGAGTGGGAACATTTTATAAAGGAGCAAGAACCAGGCAGGATTCTTCTAGGCATAATTAGGAAGGAAAGGCAAAGCTGAGGTGTGAGGGATTTATTTAATGGCTTTCCTTATCTGAAAAGTTTATTGGCTCACCACACCTCATGAATGATTCATGGAAGTCAGTTCCTGAAGCTCAGCCTTAACTCCCTCAAATCCCTGGGAAAATGGTCAATAAGAGCAGACAGAAAAAAGAAGCTGTCACTTTCTTGATTATAGGCTACTGTGAGTAATAGCTTTCTAATTACAATATTGCAGAGACTAGATTCCTTCCATTCAGATCTGGGTAATTACTGGGTCACAAATTTACAATCCAAAGGAATCCTACTTAGAGATCATTTAATCTAATTGCCTCATTTTAAAGAATAACCAATAAGAAAAAAGTGACTTGCTCAGGATCATATGGTTAGGAAGTAGCAGAGCTGGAGTTCAAACTCTGGTCCATCTTCTTTCACTTTGCCACAGTCCTTGGAATATTTAGTCAAATCTAAATGTTTAGAATGAAGGCCTAGATGCTGACTCATCTATTCAAATCAGGCCCTATCTATTTCTGCTCATTTTCAAGACAATTTCTTGTGTTCTAGTCAAAGATTGATCAACACTTGAGCTATTAAGTCTTTTAAAAACTCTAATCTGATTAGTAAAATTTTATTATCTCAGTCCACTCCCCTCCTCCCACCTCCACTCAATCCTTCCTTGAAAGCCTTTCATTACAGAAAGGAGACCTTTAAATGTATTTGAAATTATTCCCTCTAAAGCCAAGGAATACTGTAATTGCTATCAGACTTCTGGTTAGTCAGAACACGTAATAATAACTGCGATTATAATAAAACAGTTCACATTTCTTTAGTGTGGGAATAAATGAATGAATGAAAAGGCACTTTTAATAGTACTTAATCTGTGCCAGCACAATGTTGAGTGCTGAGGATCCAAAAATGAGACATTTTTTAACCCTTAAAGTACATGGAACAACTGCCATTTCTCTCTGGGTCTCATTTTTCTCACTGTAATATGAAGGGATGATGGATTACCTCCTATGGGATTTCATAACTGAATTGTGAGAAATACTGAAAAGTTGGGTTTCCACAGAGTGTTGTAAAGTAGGATAGCCGGTACCATTGACCAGTAGGTTTTCAGAATGTGAGAGGTTAAGGAAGGTTAAGATTCCACAGAACAATTAAGTGATCAATAGAAGCCTTCAGCAAACAAGGAATTGGGGAGGGAGGGCTAGGAAGGCACAAGTGAATTTAGCCAATCAGAAAGTCTTGAGATTTTGAGAAAATCACAAATTTAAGATAATAGTTTATCCAGCCCAAACTAGTTGGGGTCAATGACCTGACTTGACCAGATCACTATTGTGCCCCCTTACTAGTTTAATCGAATATGAAACAACACACCCTAGAGGAGGAGTTTTCCACCATTTTTAAACATGGGATGTATGATGAGGGAGGGGAAACATGCTAATACATATTTATGGGGAACCATATAGTGGCCTATCAGAAAGATTGTAACCCAGAAGGGAACAGACCCATCTGTTCTCAAAAAGGAGGGACTGTGCCAAGCTAACAAGTTAAAGCTTCTCTTACTTCTGTGCTCAGGGTAAGCTTCCATAGCTGTGAGCAGCAGATTCTAAGTTCACTTGCTTAGTGACAGGAAGTTAACTAAAGGCCCCCCACCCTTGTTTTGCCTTGTAATGATGACCAAACCCAGCTTGGCAGAGGTGACAACTACATGGAAAATCCCCCCAAATTTTTTGTACCTCTGGACCAATCACTTGTTTAATAGGAGCAGATGACCATTTTAATGACCTTTTAGATTATTGACTATGATAATTTGTACCATTTCCTCCTGTTCAAATTAAAGAGAAGCCTGTCCATCTTATTTGGAGATATTTCTTAATTCACCCAACTTGTGACCCTGCTGATATATTATTTTGCTTATTCAATAGAATTATTCTGTATTTGGTATAGCTATCCTGGAATGGCTGGACATCTAGCCTATAAAAATACAGCCTTTTCCCAAAGGCTCTTTCCAAGCCCAAAGAGGAGTCGAGCTTGCTTCTGGTCAGAAATGCTAAGATGATTCCTTAAGATTCTTCTTTAATAAATTTTCTTCAAAATTTGATTTTCAATTTCAAAAATGTGTTTCTAATAGCATGAAATTATGTACTATTATAAGTAAATGTTTGATTTGTATACCTATTTTATATTCTGATATACTTACCGTCACATAAAAATTTCTTGGGCAGAAAGGGGTTGTGAGTAGAAAAAGTTTAAGAAGTCCTAGTCACTGACTCTCCTTTTTTTTTTTTTTTTTTTTTTAAATAAGGAAACTGGGTTTCAGAGAAGCTAAGTGACTTGGCCAGAGTCACACAGCTGGAAAAACCTTCCATCCTTGTCCAATCTCATTAGAACTCAGAACCTGTGAGTTACGCTTTCTCACCAGAGTTAGAAGGAAAATGGAACTGAATGATTTTGAGGTAAATCAAACACCAAATCCTGTGGCTTACAGAAGGCTCATCTTTTTAGATTTTCTCAGAACTATCTACAATAGCTCAGATTTTGGTAATCCAACACCTGAGACAATTCAAGATCCATTTAGATCTATGCTGAGTAGAATAACTTCTAGCACAATGTAAATGAAAGAATAATCACCACAAAATAATAGCAACTGAATGATACCGAAGTTGGACCCTTTTTTTTCTCCCTAAGTAGTTGTTAGAGTGTAGAGATTAAAATTATTCCACCTACAATAAGAGAGATTAAGGAAGAGGTCTGAGCCAATGACACTTTGTTAGAGGGTCCATAGTCCCCTCTAATGAGTTGGACCTCTGATCTTCCTCATGATCTGTGTGTTTCCGGGGCTCTATTTTTATAGGCTAGATGTCCAGCCATTCCAGGATAGCTATACCAAATACAGAATAATTCTATTGAATAAGCAAAATAATATATCAGCAGGGTCACAAGTTGGGTGAATTAAGAAATATCTCCAAATAAGATGGACAGGCTTCTCTTTAATTTGAACAGGAGGAAATGGTACAAATTATCATAGTCAATAATCTAAAAGGTCATTAAAATGGTCATCTGCTCCTATTAAACAAGTGATTGGTCCAGAGGTACAAAAAAATTTGGGGGACTTTCCATGTAGTTGTCACCTCTGCCAAGCTGGGTTTGGTCATCATTACAAGGCAAAACAAGGGTGGGGGGCCTTTAGTTAACTTCCTGTCACTAAGCAAGTGAACTTAGAATCTGCTGCTCACAGCTCTGGAAGCTTATATACAGAGCTTTGACATGATTCTATCAAATTGATTAATACTTATTGGAATAGAATCGGGGTCCAAAATGAAGTACTTCTCTCAGGGACATGATAAGGCTTAGAATATGAAGGGGCCTGGAATTTGGGAGATGCTATATTGAATCATCTAGAGGAGAAGGTGGTAGCATTGTTTAATGTTTAAAATGTTTAAAAAACATACAATAAACCCTAAATATCTCAGCATCAATCTTCTGAATTTCCTTATCTTCTTTCCAGCCTCTATGACTTGTTTGTAGAAACAACTTTGTTCAGTAGGCCAAGGGTGGTGATTTGGTTCTCTAGATATCAAGATATATCCCATCTCTCCTTTCTGTTTTACCCATGGGAACATAGCCCTTTACCTGCTCCTCTCTTCTGCACTTACCCCTGTAATATTGTGTATTATAGATATTCAATTATGTTTTATATACCTCTGCTGAACTCTAAATCCCATGAGGACACAATGTGGATAGAATCCAAATTTCTAGGACCCCTGAAACTTTCATAGTATCATGAACATCAAAGCCCATAATAAATGAATGGTATTGTGATGGTCTTAATGAATATCTTCTGAAATCTCAGTTCTAATGCTAAAGCAGAGATTCTGCATCTTTGAATATTCTGCTAAATCTAATTATCCTATTCCTCGTGAAAGGGTCACAGATCACCCATGCGTGGAAGCCAAGTAGTATGCTAAGGATTCATGTGGCAATCAAAACTCCTGTCATAATACAGACTCTAAAAGCTTATGGATTTCCTTTCAACATGTCATTCATCTGACATGTCCCCATTTACAGGGACTTACTCTTTTGATCAGAATTGTTCTTGTGCTTTGGCAAGTAGGTGGCACAGTGGATACAGCACCAGATCTGGAATCAGGAAGAGCTGAGTTCAACCCAGCCTTGGTCACTTTCTAGCTGTGGAACCCCAGGCAAGTTATTAAAGCGCTGCCTAAGTTTCTTTAAATATAAAATAAGGGTAAGTATATTGTGTTTATTGTGAGCCCTTTGTATATATATGCTATGTAAACGTCAGAAATAATAATAATAATAATCTAACATAGGAATTGACTACCATGGTATTATAATAATATATAATATTATATATGTAATGTATGATATATAATATTATATATTATAATAATATATAATAGTTTTTAACTATATCCTACTCCCCCATAACACATTTTGTACACTCAGCTCAGATGGTATTTATATGACTTTTGTCAGTGACAAATTTTACAATCTAACTGATTAAGATAACAATATATTAGGATTATTGAATTTTATACTCTTATTGGGTTTAAAAAAACAACTTTTTTCCATTTGGCTATATTTTTCTTTACTACATATATAAACATAGACACTACATGCTACAAAATTAAAAAAAAAAGATTTTAACTGTCAAGGAAGTGTATAATGTTATAATACAATGCCACATGTTTACATTTTGTTTCAAATTGGTTTATCACTCTTTCCAAACCATTAATACTGAAATGTTACTTAAGGATAATTAAAAGTTATCTATTTAGTATCTTCTTATTAATAAGAAGAATTCCAACAAAATAATCAGAATTAATCATGTCAAACATTAGTATTGAAAGAATGGGCTTTGGTGAAAGGAATTATATAAAACATAGCTGCCAATTTCTGTTTGCTCTTGATCTGTGATATAACGCACATTTGCAATTAAATAGTATAGTAATATTTTGCATCCAGAGAGTATTTATATAAGGCATTTGATTTCTTAAGGTCCAGCAAGTTCCTGTGCACAATAAAATCTTAATGCTCCAAGAGGAGAAACCTACTTTTATCATCACAGATAATCAACCAAATGCTCATGATTTGGGCAAAAATGTGGGTTCTGATCATTTTACTTATGACAAAATTATATTACCATTACAACCCAATTTGAAAATCAAATGAAAAGCAAAAGCTCTACCAGATGCCTTTTCTTGGTTTGAAATAGCTGTCACTTGTATCTGGACAGTTCCATGATCTCATTGACATTCACATTTCTTCCAGTGGTGTAGATTGCAACCCTTCCATTCTTATGCATCTTGTGCAATTCTTCTGTATGTTCTACAATAAATCTTCATGTTGGGGGCCTTGCTCTAGATCTCTAGACATTGCAAGGGTCTCAGTGGAGTATGTGTATAGTTAACAGTCAATCTTTACTCTAGATACATGACTGGACCCCATATTTTTCCAACGTCATATGGGATGATAGTATCATAGAATCAGCTGCCCCTGATTCCCTAATTCTTTTATTGAACAGACCTTGTACATAATCAATAATAATACTGGCTCTGATAAAAGTGATATGTTTTCTCTCCTGAACAACTTTAGTAATGTGCTGTATCCTACTTGCACCTATCGTAAACATTTCTATTGATCATTTTGCTCATTCTCTATAAACTGGCCCCTATATGATGAATACTTTGGTTATGACAATTCATAAATCAAAGAAAAATACAGAATGATCCACATTTCTCTGAGGACCCTCATCCAATTCTATAGTGACAGTGGTAAAAAAAAAATGGACAGAGGATTTTAAAAAGCACATTTTAAAAACATATATTAATTTAACTATTGATTGCAACCCTGAAATTAACCCACTGTTGCTCTGGGAGTTGATGATACCAAAGATGGCTGAACCCAGTTTTAATATATCTATACTTTGCTAGGTCTTTTTTCCCCTGGAAAGTGCCCTTTACAGTGACACTGAAATGGGTGTGAGGGAAAAGAAATCCTTATGACTTCTATGATTTCTCATACTGAGTCAGAAGACTGACCATCCCCTCCCTTTATCAAGTCAATATTTGCTCTGCATATTAACCTCTCCATATCAGGTTCTGTTGACTTAGGCTCCAGTTAATCTGTTTGAGGAGCCAGGAAAATTAATATGAATAATTCAGAAGAATGAAGTTACTGTTAATCATTTTACAGAATTCTAGAGAATTATGAATAGAATCAAAAGGATTGTAAGATGAATAGTTGAATCTATCATGAAAATTGTGGCCTACAAGATAGTTTTTTAAACATGGAAATGTTTAAGGAAAGCTTAATTGGCCACCATCTATTAGAGAGACTACAACTAAGACTGAATTGTCTGGTAGAGGTTAAAACTCTAAAGTCAGCTCCGTGATTCTCTAATTCTTGATTTTTAATTAATTAATTGCAATTTTTGCTTTTTTGAGAGGCAATTGGAGTTAAGTGACTTGCTTAGGATCACACAGCTAGGAAGTGTTAAGTGTCTAAGATCAGATTTGAATTCAGGTCCTCCCAACTATACAGCTGGTGCTCTAAGCCATCTAGCTGACCCTAATTCCCTAATTCTTTCATTGAAAACAGGATTGGCTTAGGTAACTGAAATCTTAGGAAAGATTATTAATACTTTTTTGTTATCAAGATTATGATAATTTCAATTACTAACAAAAAACAACCAGTTACAATATCTTTCCCAACAACCCGTGTATCAAGGAGGCTAATGAGCAGTCAGAATTGATAGCCCTGAGTTTCCTTCATCCCTTTTTGGGCTCTCAACAGCAATGGGCACCATGGAGTGTTCTCTCCCTAAGCTTTCTTATCCTGTCTGCCTCCTAGAGCTATGGAGTATTAGAGAGCCTCGTGGAGCATTTAGGGGGAATACTTCTCCCCAACTTTCTTGCCAATACCCCTTCCTTTTTTCCCCTTCTGTCTGGATACTAATGCTTCCATTTGCCCCCTGCTAGAAGAACACAGAACCTTTCCTCTACTTCGATGCTTGGTCCTATGACTCGCTTCCCAACAATCTGGGTTGAATCTATCTGCCTCTCTGTCTCTCTGTCTCTGTCTCTATCTCTTTCTATCTCTCTGTCTCTCTCCTTCCTTCCATTCTTCTGTCTCTCCCTCCCTTTCTTCCTCTCTTTTTCTCTCCCTCTCTTCTTTCCTCCTTCTCTTTGTCTTTCTCTCTCTCTTTCCCTCCCTCCCTGCCTCCCTCTCTTTATCTCTGTATCTCTGTTTCCTGTCTGTCTCTCTCTCTATCTTTCTGTGTCTCTGTCTCTGTCTCTCTGTCTGTCTATCTTTATCTCCATCTGTCTCTCTCTCTTTTTCTTCCTCCCTTCCTCTTTCTCTTTTTCTCTCTCTTCCCCTTTTCTCTTTTTCTTTCCTTTTCCCTCTCTCTCCTTCCCTCTCTTCTTCCCATTCTCTACCATAGCCCAAGTCTCCATAAGCTTAGATAGTCCATGTTCTAAGATCTTTTCTAGCACTAATTTCTGTTTGCTAAGGCTCTTCCATTTCTGGCATTCTATGTTCCATAATTTTCTATGGCATTAATATTCTGCATTCTATAGTCCCTTCCATCTCTAACATTCTATGTTCTGAGGTTTTTTAAAGTACTAATGTTCTATGTCCTAAGGCTCCTTTCAGCTCTGTTATTTAAGATTATCTGTTATTTCAGCTCTGTCCTTTAAGATCTTCTGGAGTTCTAACACCTTATGTTCTTTGTTCTAAGGTCTTTTTCAGCTCTGATGTTTCAATAGTCTATAATGGCAAAGGGAATCTGCTCCCATATTTGAGCTTTGTCTATATACTCTGGGAATTTTTGGTTAATCTTTCTTCATTCATCTCCATTTAACTTCAATGACTGAAATGGCAGTGAAGCAAATAATTTCCTAATGTTGAGTCAGAAGACCAAATCCATAGTTTATCAAACAAATATTTGCCCTAGGTCTCAAGCCCTGAAAACTCATAAGGCTGCCTGATGTGAGAAAGATGTAAAAAGCTCTGGAGGTGTGGTAGAGTCACACAGGGCTAAACACAAGGCTGGGTACACAGGATACACTTAACAAATGCTTGTTGGGAGTCAGATTTAAGCTCTGCCACCAATGAGTCGGGTGATTTTTAAAGTCACTGCTCCTTCCACCTCAGTTTCCCCATTTATAAAACAAAGGGATTAAACTAGCTCATTTTGAACTTTCTTCTGTCATATAGATATTATATTTGAAGGAAGTACCCAAGACCAGCAACAGGAGTGAATTTCACTTATTTGTCATTGAGAGTTGCTGTATAAAAAACCCAGTTATTAGTTTTTACTAGTTGTTTATATTTGCTAGTAAAGAACAACTTCAAGAATCATTACAAACAATCACTAATTGCCACTGAAAGGATGACTGAACTTAAATCTAGGAGTCTTGGATTCAAGTCCTGCTTCTGATAAACTGCATGACCTTGAGAAAGTAATTTTAATTTCTCAGTGCTCTAGTCCAAAGCTTCTTAATTTTTTTATATGACCCCAGATCTAAAGATATATAAAATAGGCATACAAATCAAACATTTGCTGATAATAAATCATAATTTCATGACCCCCATATATGGGTTGTGTCTCATAGTTTAAGAAACTGGGCTTTAGGCAGTTTTATAGGGCCATAAATTTCAGAGAAAATACTAGCCTTCACTGGTAGAAGGAATTTATTTATCAGAGGGTTCCCTATATCTATTCAATCATAGATTCTGTTCCAACTTCCTATCAAAGACTTGGACAACAAAATGGAGAGCATACTCATCAAAGCTGGGAGAAATAATTACCACAAACAGCCAGCTCAAAAGACTTCAACATGCTAAATAAAGCATTGAGTTTAGACTAGCCTGAAGAATAGCATCTAGGTCTAAAGGCTACATTGTAAATGACTTTAATAAACTGAAAAGCAGCCATGGAAGAGCAACTAAGTTAGTGAAGAGTCTTGAGATAAAATCATATGAAGGATAAGGGAAGGAAATGGAGATGCCAGGACTTTCAGGGAAACATGATCTCTGTCTTCAATTATTTGAAGTAAAGTTATATAGAATAAGGCTCAGTCTTGTTCTGTGGGGTCCTCAAGGACAGAATTAGGACAAATAAAGAAAAATTTTAGAAAGACAAATTTAAGTTGATATGAAGAAAAACTTCTAACTAGAGCTATCCAAAGGTGTAATAGATTGGCTTGAAAATTTATAGGCTATCGCTAGCTTGTTGATGATGATGATGATGATGATGATGATGGTAATTTGCCTTCAGGAGAAAGCTCTATGATCATTTGTTTGAGCAAGTTAAAGCAGGACAGTTTGTTTAATTTTGGATTAGATTAGAAGGTCTTGGAGAAAGAACTCTTTTAACTCTGAGAACCTAAGGAAAACCTGGATTTTCAAGTAAAATTTGAAATGGGGATAAGTGTGGAGGGATTTTGTCTTATTTTTGTATAAATGCAGTCTTTCAATTCAGTTCAACAAGTAAGCAAATGTGGTCTTAGGCTGCATTAAGAGCAGCAGAGTATCTGAAAAGGAGGAAATTAAAGTCTTTTTCTTCCCTACTCTCTGGAGTAGCATGTTCAATTCTAAGTACCATATTTTAGGAAGAAGAAACAGAGAGCTGGAATATGCCCAGAGGATGGTAAGACAAATGGAGATTTTGACTTGATAAAATCTGTTGGAGGGAGTAGCCCAAAGAAGGGAAAGCTTGAGGATCTGGAGAAGGACTTTATCATTATTTTCAAATAGTCAAAGGACTTGTGAGTGGAAAAATCAGAGCATTTTCTCTGCTTGGTTTCAGAGGGCACAATTAAGAGTAATAGATAACAGGTACAGAGAGACAGATTTTTACCTTAACATAAGGAAAAACTTCTTAACAATTAGAGCTAGTAAGAAATTCAATGGGACTATTTGGGAGTGGAGAAGGAATGTTTCCCATCTTTCAAGGTCTTCAAATGGAATTCTAAATGAATAGTTGTTGAAGATGTTGGAGATTCCTGTTTCAGTATTTCTAAATCCCTCAGTAGGGACTTCTGGGATCCCATAATTCCTTTTGAGATTTATTATTCTATATAGCTGTCACTGAGTTAATAGTTGTTCAAAACTGAATAATGAATCAATGAATCCCATGGATATCCTAGCACAGTTGCAGTGATTAAACTTACCCATTCTGTTGTATTAGATAGGGTTCTTTCTACTTTCTTATGTTTTTTTTCCATGATAATATATTCATCTTCTTCTCTTTCCTCCTGGTCAGTTCTGTTGGCCTCTAGGGGTTGAATGAAGAGTAATCAGTTTTCAAACTTGCAGGTCAGTGTTTCCCACAGTGAGGCTACCCCATGCTACTACAACTCATAATCTCTCAAGCTCTTAGAGCTAACCTTGTTGTAGAGTGATAAACATTCCCACTACTCATCACTGTAGCTCATGGGCCTTCGGGGGTGTATTAGCCAATTACATAAAATTGGTCAACATGATGCCATTGGCTCAAACATAAAAACATTCATTAAATAAAAATACAAAAGCAATAATAATTTTAACATCAAGATTACTCAATGGAAAATAAATATAGGAATAATCCAAATAGCACAGTCTATTCATATATCCAGATCATGCCTTCCCATCAGTGCACTGTCTTGGGAGGAAGTGTAGTCACATATTCATAAAAACCTAGTAGATTACTATGGGATAACCCACATGCTTGGAGCAGTTTAGAACTTTAGACTATAGGCCTTTTTGTCCTTGGCCACTTAAAGAACAGTTTATATCATATGAAACTGTTCCTCCCTTACCTCCTCACCTTCTGGTTCTCATCATTCTCCTAGAAGCAAATCTACTCCTTCTTGCTTTAAAGCTAAAGAAGCAATGACAAGCTTTTAATGAATTTTAATGAATTTACAATCAAACGGTGCTGAGAAGCGTTACACTCTTCTAAGGACAAGGAGTTCCTTTTAAGTCAGAGAACTAAAAAACTTCTCAGGGTGATTTTCCAGGCAATGCACACAAGTCCAGCCAGCCTTTCAATTCAACAGGATTGTGAAATCTTCGTATCAGGTCTAGTTTCTTCTCACAGCAAAACAGATGCTAAATCTCTTTTTCTCCCTTTCAAATCAGAAAGGGCAGTAAAGGCACCAAGTATCTCTGAGAGATTTCCCTCTCTTAAATTGTATGGTGTTTAAATAGAATTTAATATGAACATGGAGCTTAAATAGAAACAGAATTCATCTCTTTTTCAATGTGGTTTCCAAAAAATACTGAAACTTTCTCCCTAGTCAATCAGTCAAAAAATGCCCCATTTTAAATCAAGAAGTTTCTAAGAAGTTTTCTAATCAGTTTAAGATCCTGCTATGAGCCTGGTTCAGAGCATATACTTGCTATTTCAAGTGTTCTTTGGCTTCCTGTTAAGTGGTTGTGAGTTTAAAAAGTTTGTCATCCAACTCCATCAGTTCTATAGCAGGAGATGAGCAGACTTGACTATAGAAAAGTGGTCAGGAATAGTTGAGACTACTTAGCAGAGGGAAAGCTTAATATAGGGCAGATTGTTTCTAAAGGGACCAAGAACAAGAAGCACTTAAAGTTAATTGATTGATCTATTAATCTTGATTGACTAATTGGTGAAGGTATTCTGTGTCCCAATATACCAAGAGCTTGTTGACTAAAATCATAGAATCTCAGAGGTGGAAGAGACCTTCAAGGCCAATTTATACAACCCATACCTGAAGCCTGAATCTTTTCTACAACAACCTGAAAATTAGTTAACCATTATCAAAGGGAAGATTTCCAGAGTCAGGGGATTGGAGTCTTTTCCATTTTTAGATATCTCCAATGGTTATAAAAGACCTTCTTATGCAGCCCAGTCTCGTAAACAGTTCATGACCCCATATAGGGTTCAGTAACTGAATATGGGGGTTGTGAAATTATAATTTATTATCACAAAAGGTTCGATTTGTATGCCTATCTAATATACCTATATACCAGAATCACATAAAAATTTTTTGGGTGAAAAAGGGTTGCTGGCAGAAAAAAAATTTTTTAATAAGTTCTGTTATAAAACTGATAGATGCCTCCTGATAAGTTCTCCCCATAATTTTTAGTTCTGACTTCTAGAATCTAGTAGGAAAAAAAATTAATACCTTGACTTAATGATACCCTGCAGATATGAACATAATGTTCTTATCCCCATTTTTAGGCACTCAAATCCTCACAGGTCCTTAGACAATCTGGATGGGCCCTTTGAGGTAATGTAGTCCAGATTGTCCCAAAATGTAGACCCTTTTCTGTTGTGGGTCCCAAGATCATTTCAGGAAGAATGTGAGGTCATAACTACTTTCATAATAAGACTAAAGCTTGGACTATTAAAATACTCTTCTTTCTTCCAACTACATATATGTGTGAGATCATATTTTTTTCATATGCTTCAACCAAAACCACATATTGCAACAGTTTGAATGCAAAAACACTATGGTAACCCAATTTTCTTCCATTAACCTAGATATTAAAGAGATTTGTAAAAATATGTAAAACAATGCTATTTTTCTATTTTTTTTTTTGTTTTGGAAACTATAGTTTTCATTGAAATACTTATATTTTATATATAATGGATTTACTGTTGTTTTTATAAATGAATTAATAACTATTTCAAAATTAATCAATTTTAATGCTAAAAAAAGGTAAATATTAATAGATATAAGCAGGTATTAGCTGATAAATGTTAACAACTGGTTCTCTGCAAAGGTATGATACGCTTTTAAGTTTAATTTGAAATATAAACATTTTTTTCATCTCTTCCGTAAGTTTAAGCAATCAGCAAAAACATTTTAGCATTTTCATAATTTTGAAGTGTAAATGCTTATACTGAAAATTTAACAATCAGCTCTTCCATGCCAGTGCAGGCTAGTTCCAGCACACCCTTGGATAGAATCTATATAAAGAAAAGATCTCTAGGTTTGTCAATAATATTTAAGAATGTAAAGGTATCCTGAGACTAGAATATTTAAGAACTTCTGATTTAATCTATGATACTACTCTCAATAAACTCTCCCACCCAGTATACACATTATTGCCACATCTTTAAGAGGCAATTGTTCTTGCCTTCTCAATGGGTAAGAGAAGAGAAAGAATCTGGAATGCCAAAAAAAAAAAAAAAATCCAAAAGTAAATGAATAATAAATTATTTTTAAAAGAAAAAAAAAAGAGGCAATGGAATAGTAAATTTACAGGACAAGTTATTAAGGAGTCTGTGAGATGGAGAATTTAATTGTCCTTTGGGGAGTAACAACTATGATGGGAAAAGGATTGAGAGCTTATTTCTTTAAAAAAAAAACTAAGCTTAACACATTTTGTAAAGAAACATAAACTGAATTCTTAAAAAGAAACTTCTTGATATATTAAGAAAAGTAAATGATGAGTTTTTTTCTAAAATGAAGAAGTAGGTATAGTGATATGCCTTTATTTGTGATCTTGCTCAAAGCAAAAATGTTGAGGAGGAAAAAAAAGGTTTATGACATTGAAAATAAATACTATAACCAGAAGCCTTAACATTTATTTAAGGCAGGAATATTTAGGACTTTGATATATGAGAGATAAACCAAAGCCATCAGAAGAATAGTTTTCTCATATTTACTAAATAAATAATATTCAATAAACTGGAATGGAAACTTAGAAAATTGAAGTCATAATTCTAGTTGAGATATTGCAACTATTAATTAGTAGTGGGATATCCTTTGATTGTCTTAGAACTTGGGATAAAAATAAATAAGGAAAATAAATTAGTAGTAGATAGAATGAGAGGTAATCATACCACCCAGGCTACAGCTACATGTGAGATACACAATTCTAAATCCCACAAGCTTCACAGAAGAGGACACTGAGATCCAGAGTAACCAGGTGACTTATCCAAGGTCATATGGGTAGTAAATTGCTGAGCTGAGCCTTAATCCAAAGTCTGTTGACTTCCCATCCATTATTCCTGCCTCATTAAATATCAGTTTTATTTTGTCATGTGCTACTTTTTTAAGGTTGTACAAACTCAGGTGTTGGATTAAGGGCCAGAACAAAGTGTCAGAATCTCAAGACCTCATATATAGGCCTACCCTAAAGAGCAAGGAAAGAGCAAGATTCTGTCAGGGATGCATTATCATAATTGCCTCAACCCCTCAAGATTCTCCACACCCAAGCCTTTGGACAGGGCCCGGAACAGCTAACACATGACAATGCAAATATGGACACATAAAGAAGTCTACCTAGAAAACCAGACCTTCACAGCCACACCAGTTCATCAGGAAGAAATTTCATGTAATTCTCTTGCCCTTTCCCATGGCATGGATCAACTATAAACACCAACTAAAAGGCTTTCTTAGAGGCAGAAGCAAGATAGCAGACAGAAGCCAGGAAATTGCCTATGCTCTCACCAGTTTCCTTCAGAAACAACGTTACATCAAGGATCTAAATGGATTTTGGGGTGATAGAGTCCACAATAAGATGGAGTGAAATGATTTTCCAACTTAACATAGCTTACAAGGACTTCAGAAAAGGTCTGTCTCATTTAGGTAAAAGTGGAACACAGCCTAGCACAGATGGTATTTTGGCAAATCAGAGGAAGGCTCTTAGCCACAGCACAAATCACCAACAGAAACCCCTTTATCTTGCCTTAGGAGATCAGTGACACTGCAGGCCAGTTGTGAGGCCTCCTAGAACCCCAATACAACAGAACCCCAATATAACGAAGCCAAATTAACCCACTGCCCAGGGCAGTGGGCAAGCTGCCAGCACTCTGCCATAAAAAGCCAATTACCAGGCCCTCAGCTCAAGAAGCTTGGGAAAGTGACCTCTCTACCCTAGGAGTAGAGCTCAACTTTAAAAAATGAGCAAAAAAAGTGAAAAGAGCCCTAACCACAGAAAGCTATCATGGTGGCAGGGAAAATCAAAACACACACTCAAAAGAGGACAACAATGTCAAAATGCCTACATGTGAAGCATCAAAGAGGAATGTGAATTGTTCTCAAGCTCAAAAACTCCTCTTGAAAGAGCTCAAAAATATTTTTAAAAGCAATTAAAAGAGATAGAAAATTAGATAAAGAAATGAGAGTTATACAGGAGAATTATGAAAAAAAGAGTCAACAGCTTGGGGGAAAAAAAGCACACACAAAAAATGAAGAAAACATTTCCTTAAAAAAATAGAATTGATCAAATTGGAAAAAAAAATTCGCTGAAGAAAACAATTCCTTTAAAAGTAGAATTGTCCAAATAAAAAAGAAGGTAGAAAAGCTAATTGAAGAAAATAATTCCTTAAAAATTAGAATTAGGCAAGTTGAAGTTAATGACTCTGAGACATTAAGAATCAGTCAAACAAAATTAAAAGAATGAAAAAATAGAAGAAAATATAAAATACTTCACTGGAAAAACAACTGGCCTAAGCCATGTTTGGGGGCGGGGGGAAGGAGGAAAGAAGAGAGGAAAGGGAAAGAGAGAACCTGGACAGCATCTTTCAAGAAATTATTGAGGAACATTACCCTGATAGCCTAGAATCAGAGGATAAAACAGTAATTAAAAGAATCCACCAATAACCTTCTGAAAGAGATCCCCAAATGACAAGAAAGATTGTAGCCAAATTTGAGAATTATTAGATCAAGGAGAAAATACTGTAAGCAGCCAAAAAGAAACAATTTAAAAATCAAGGCAATACAATAAGGACTACCCAGGACCTAGCAACTTCTACATTAAAGGATCAAAGGGCTTGGAATATAATATTCCAGAAGGCAAAGAATCTTGGAATACAACTAAGAATTAGCTACCCAGAAAATTGAGCATATTTTTCCCCCAGGGAAAAAGATGGACATTCAGTGAAATAGGGGACTTTCAAATTTTCCTGAAGAAAAGACAGAAAATTTAATCTTCAAAGGCAAGACTCAAGAGAAGCATAAAATGGTAAACAGGAAAGAAGAAAAAAAAATTAGACTAAACTATTTACATCTCTACACAGGAAGCTGATATTTATTATTTTTGAGAACTATATCTCTATTGGACAGGAATATATTCATGGGCAGAGGATGTGGTATAAGTTGACATTGATGTGAGAATATAAAAAAATTTAAGGGATAAAAAAAGGATTGTAGTAGGAGAAGAGGAAAGGGGAAGATAGAATAAGGTAAAGTACATGACATGAAGTGGTACAAAAGACATATTACATTAGAGGTAAAGAAGGGAAGGGATGAGTGTTGTTTGAACCTTACTCTCATTGGATTTAACTCAAAGAGGGAATAACAGACACTCAGTTGGGCATGGAAATTTATTTTACTCTATAGAGAAGTAAAAGAGGAAAGGGGAAAGGAATGGGGGGGGAGTATTGATAAAAGAACAGAAGGGAAGGGAGAAGTAGGAGGGGAAAGAGGGAAAAAGAGATGGGATGGATAGAAGGGAGGGTAGATAGAAGGAGGTGTTTGTCAGAACAAAACACTGGTGGACATGGTGAAAGGAGAGAAAAAAAAGCATAAACAGGAAGAAAATAGGATGGAAGAAAATATATGATTAATCAAATCATGACTGTGAATGTGAATGGGATAAAGTTTCCCATAAAATGGAACTGGATAGCAAAGTAGATTAAAAATCAGAATACTACAACATGTTGTTTACAAGAAACACATATGAAGCAGAGAAATATACACAGAGTCAAGGTAAAAGACTGGAGCAGACTCTATTATGCTTCAGATGAAGGGGGGAAAAAACCACAGGTATCAATTCTGATCTCAGACAAAGCAAAAGCAAAACTAGACCTAATTAAAAGGAAAGAAAGTGCATCTTGCTAAAAAAAAAAAGTATCATAGACAATGGAGAAATATCAATATTAAATACAAATGTACTAAATGGTATAACATTCAAATTCTTAGAAGGAAAGTAGAGTCATTTACAGAAAAAAAAATAGCAAAACTATACAAGTGAGGGACCTCAACCTCTTCCTCTCAGAATTAATTAAATCTAACCACAAAATAAACAACAAAGCAGTTAAGTTGAACAAAACTTTAGAAAAGTTAGATATGACAGACCTCTGGAGAAAATGGAATGGGGATAGAAAGGAATATATCTCAGTAGTATATACACAAAAACTCACCATATTAAAGTATAAAAATCTCACAATCAAATCAGGAAGGCAGAAACAGTAAATGCATTCTTTTCAGATAATGATGCAATATAAATTATGAGTAATAAAAGGGACATGGAAAGATGGACTAAAAATTAATTTAAAACTAAATAATCTAATTCTAAAGGATGAATAGGTCAAACAACATATCATAGAGGAAAAAATCAGTAAATTCATCAAAAAGAATGCCAATAATGGGAGAACATACCAAACTTATGGAATGCGACCAAAGCAATTCTTAAGAGAAATTATATATCTCTAAATTCTGACATGCCTACATGAATAAAACAGGGAGAGAAGAGATTATTGAATACAACTTTAAAAATCTGTAAAAGAACAAATTAAAAATCTCCAATTAATGGGGCAGCTAGGTGGTACAGTAGGTTGAGCACCAGACCTGAAGTCAGGAGTACCTGACTTCAAATCCAGTCTCAGACATGTAACACTTTTTAGCTATATGACCCTGGGCAAGTCACTTAACCCCAATTGCCTCAGGAAAAAAAAAATTCCAATTAAATGCCAAGTTAGAAATTCTAAAAATCAAAAGAAAGATTAACAACATTGAAAGAAAAAAAAAAAAACTATTGAACTAATTTGAGTTGGTTTGATGGGGGGAAAGGGCACAATATAATAGATAAATTTTTGGTTAATTTGATTAGAAAAAAAGAAGCAAGAAAATCAAATTACCAGTATCAAAAATGAAAAGAGTAAGTTCATCACTAAGAAAGAGGAAATTAAAGTAATAATTAGGTGCTACTTTGCCCAATTATATGCCAATAAATCTGACAATCTAAGTGAACTGGATGAATATTTATAAAAAAATATAAATTTCCCAGATGAACAAAAGGGGAAATAAAATACATAAATAACCCCATTTTAGAAAAAGAAATTGAATAAGCCATCAATTAATTCCTTAAGAAAAAAATTTCTGGGATCAGATGGATTTAGAAGTTAATTCTACCAAACATTTTAAAAACAATTACTTCAAATATTATGTAAACTATTTGGAAAAATAGGCAAAGAAGGAATCCTACCAAATTCCTTTTATGATACAAATATGGTACTGATACTTAAATCAAGAAGAGCCAAAAACAGAGAAAGAAAATTATAAACCAATTTCTCTAATGAATATTGATGCGAAAACTTTAAATAAAATAATAACAAATTATAGCAATTTATCTTGAGGATATTTTATTATGACCAGTTGGGATTTATACCAGGAATTCAGGACTGGTTCAATATTAGAAAAACTATGAGAATAATTGACCATATCAATAATGACTCTAGCAGAAATCATATGATCATCTCAATGGTTGCAGAAAAAGCTTTTGGCAAAAGAGAGCATCCATTTAAAAAACACTAGAGTGCATAGGAATAAAGGGAGTGTTTCTTAAATAAGCAGCATCTATCAAAAAACATCACCAAGCATTACATGAAATAAGGATAAATCAGAAGAATTCCCAGTAACATCAAGAATGAAACAAGGATGCCCTTGTCAACTCTATTATTCAATATTGTACTAGAAATACTCACATTAGCAATAAGAGCAGAAAAAGCAATTGAAAAAATTAGAAAAGGCAATAAGGAAACAAAACTATCATTCTTAGTACAAAGCTATACTTAGAGAATCCTAGAGAATCAACTAAAAACTAGTTGAAATAATAAACAACTTTAGCAAACTTGCAGGATATAAATTAAATTCACATAAATCATAAGTGTTTCTATATATTACCAAAAAAGTCCAGCAGATAAAAAGAGAAATTCCATTTGAAATAACTGTAGACAATATAAAATATTTGGGAGTCTCCCTGTCAAGAGTAACCCAGGCACTATATGAACACAATTACAAAACACTTTTCACACAAATAAAGTCAGATTTAAACTGGAAACATCAGTTGCTCATGGGTAGGTATGTGTAACTGTCTTTCTGATTACAATGACACAAAGACGGGGGACTAAAAATAAACTTTTGTGTTTTGATGACTCTGGTTCCATTTAATTGAGACTTAACACATTTAACTCATAGAAGAATTGTTTGGAGGATGAACTAACAATAATTTTCAAAACCCTGACTACTTGTTAATCAGAGTGAAAACTGTTCTACATTACAACTAGTCTAAAAGTTCCTTGAAAGCAGAGTCTTTTCCCCCCCACTCATCAGCTAGCATCCCTAACAGCACACAATAGGAGCTTAACAAACATTTCTTGAGTTAATGATGATAGAAAAAGTAGCATGGTATTCTCCATATTAACTGATATTGGAGGCAAGAATCCTAACTTAAAGTCTAGCTTTTGATATATATATAAGATATGTAACTCTAGACAACCCACTTAAAAGACCAGTGCTCTTGGCAGTTTTTCTTTTTTCTTTTTTCTTTTCCCATTTTAAATATTTAATTAACAGGAACCTGGCTTCTCTCCCTCCCATTTTTTTTTATTAAAGCTTTTTTATTTTCTAAACATATGCATAGATAATTTTTTCAACATTAACCCCTCGAAAAATCTTGTGTTCCAATTTTCCCCGCCTTCCCCCGACCCTTTCCCCTACATGGCAAGTAATCCAATATATGTTAAACATGGCAAAAATATATGTTAAATGCAATATCTACATATATATTTATACAATTATCTTGCTTCTTGGCAGTTTTTTAAGGCAGAGATAACCCTGACCTGTACTGGTAAGGCTTTCCTTCTCTAGGCATTGTCTATGTCAATGAAATCGCAGGTCTAGTCCTTATCCCTAATTGATGCAGGTGAACTTTGTAAAAAAACAAAAAAAAAACAACAAAAAACTGTGTCCCCTTTTGATCTGTAAAATTAACATTCTGAAATTGTATCCCCTTTGATTCTGGCCTCCAAGACTCCAGAGAATTTAGGAAAAGGCATATTTTTCCAGACCAGTATCATTCAATTAGAAATCATCCCTCATTGAAACTGGATCTCCCATTCAGACTGAAAAAGCCTTCAAAGTGATTTTCATTCAATTGGGAGGTTCTGGTCTGATAATCAGCTCAAACTACCCCCAAGATGTGCTCATAAAATAGGTTTCTGTTTGCTCATTCTTTGCAAACCTCTTCAAGAGATTTATCCACTAAGAGAGAGCCTCTTAGTGAAAAATAAACCTTCCCTTTTGCCATTAATATTTTGGGTTCATGAATTCTTTCATGTTTAACCTATGTGCCGATCAAAAGGGGATTCCCACCTCAACTCTCTGCACTGCCACTAGAACAGCATTATAATGATAATTCAAAAAAAGGAAATTCTTACATGACAAATTTAGGTTATATTAGGAAAAATGTATTTAAAGAAAGAGTTATTAATATTATTATTACTAGCTGTTAGCCATAATTATTAGTTATAAGCAATAACAACAATAACAATAATAATATTTAGAAAATGGCTTAGTAAATAGAGAGCTAGTTGTGGGTTCAGGAAGACCTGAGTTCAAATCCAGTTTCAGACATTTTGTAGCTATGTGAATCTGGACAAGTCATTTCCCTTCTGCCTGCCTCAATTTCCTCAGCTACAAAATAGATATAATAATAGCACCTACTTCTCAGGATAGTTGTGAGAGTCTTAGCCTACCTGGCACACAGCAGGCACTTAATAAATGTACATTCCTGTCTTCCCCCAAAAAATTTTTAGAACATTTGAAACAACTCTTACCAACTCTGGTTGAATTCCTTTGCTTCTTGCAGTAATAGCTCAAGCAGATACATATTAGCAAAAGAAAGATGGCCAAAGCCCACCAGAGCCATTTTTCTTTTGATTTTTCATCCTTTTCTACAAAGAAAATAGACAAATGTCATCTATTTTTATTACTTTAAAGCACTAGAAATATAAAAATTAATTCCCAAAATAGTTTAGTGATACCACTATGAAAATTTAACTCTTCTGATTCTGGGGTGGGGGGGGGGGTTAGGAGTATGGCCATAGAATCAATAAAAAAGTTTATAATAATAAATGTTATTATACAGTTATATAGTATTTTACATACATCTGTATCCCACAAAAACTCTAAGATGCAGGCAGGGCAACAATTATCATTTGTATTTTCAATGTGAGAAAACTAAGCCTCAGAAAGATTAAGTTGTCACATAACTAATAAGTGGTAGCAATTACATATTACCACTTATTATAATATATGTACATATATATATTATGAGTTAATATTACTAGGAAAACATTTCAAAGCTGGAAAGAGCCAGCTCTGTGTTTGTATTTTCAAAATATATGTATGCAAAGATAGTTTTTAACATGTACCCTTGCAAAACTTCATATTCTAAATTTTTTTCTCCCTTGGTTCCTTCTACTCCTCCCCTAAACAGCAAGTAATCCAATATAGATTAAACATGTACAATTACTCTACCCATATTTCTACATTTATCATGCTGCACAAGAAAAATCAGATCATGATTGGAGGAATCCTATTGGGGAAGACAACACACAAAAGGTGGAGGGCCATGGAGGACGAGAACTGGCATGGGAGGAAGAGTGATGGCAGGAGTGCTTTAAAATATATAAGTTCCTGGAAGGCAGGGATTTGTTGTTGTTATTTTTTGCTTTTCTTTATATCCTTAGACCATAGTACAGTTAATAAATGCTTACTGCCTGACAAAAAGAAAAGAAAAGAAAAATCAGATCAAAAAGGAAAAAAAAAGAAAGAAAAAAGCAAGCAAACAACAAGAAAAAGCACTTCGTTTTATTTATGAGAAAACTTGGGTACAAAAAAGTGAGGTTGGAAAGGACCACTAATAAAAAAGGCACCCATTATGTCCGAAAGCAGTTCATTCTGCTTTGGGATAATTCTAATGGTTAGGAAGGTTTCCTTCTATCAAGCTTAAATATGCCTCTTTGCAACTTCCTCCATTGAGCCTGGCTCTTCCCACTGGGGCCAAGCAGAGTAAATCAAATCCTTTCCCCCCAGAATATCCTCCAAATTCTTGAAGACAGTCATCATTTCCATTGACTTCCCTGCCAAATCTTGTCATCTCCAGGCTAACTTCTTCAATCAATTCTCACATAGGATATACTAAAGCCCCTTGACTATCTTGGTAGACCTGATCTGGACATTATAAAGTTTATCAATTTACTTTGAAAATGTGGTGCCTAGCACTTAAAATCAATATTGCAAATACAGTTTGACCAGAGCAGAATATAGTGAACACATCCCTTCCCTAATTTTAGATCCTGTGTTTCTCTTAATGCAAACTAAGATGGAGCGCACTTTCTTTGGTGGCCATGTCACACTGAATAAATGGTTATGGAATTGAATTAAGGTTAAAGTCTAATGTGCAGCCCAAGTGGATGCTTAGGCAGTACTGGTGATAATGATCCATCATGAAAAATTGCTGCTGTTGGATCTGTATATTTCATTTGGTCCTTTCTTTTCCCTTCCTTGCTGAAGAAACTCTACAGTTGAAAGAACTCTGGTCTGTAAACCAAATGCCTTGTGTAAAAGGCTTGGATCTGCCATTTATTGATGACCCATGTGAACCTGAGCAAGTTGCTTCTTCTCTAAGCCTCAATTTACAAGAACATTGGGCAGATCCCACTAGAATGTTTATTAGATATTTCTAAAAATCATTAATTTCTTATTTATTAGCTATTTTAAATAATTAATATTCATTAATTAATGCTTATTAATGTTTATGCTATTTATTTGGCTGTTGGCTATTTTTACTAGTTACTAATTATTTATTTAATAATTAATGTTTATTATTTATACTATTTATTTACCTACTAGCTATTTTTATTAGTTGTATATTTAACTCTTCTGTTAGTTTAATTTTAGTATATCTATGACTTAGTTTCCTGACAAGACTGTATGCTCCTAGGAGGTAGGGAACATATCTTTGCATTTTTCCCAGTTGTGAGCATAGTACACTAGCTTAATACAGTCACTTAATACATATTTATTGAACAAATTAAAAACTTGTTTTTGATCAGATGAACACTGGTTAATGCCCATAATCTGAGGAGGATAAATGGCAGCTTCAAAGATCAGGCACTGGATGTAGGAAAAAACATCAACTGTTGTCTGCCTCCAGGTATGGCTCATTTCTGAGTGTTTTCTATCAGTGGATGCTTTCATTCCATAAAAGGAACAGGAAGAAGGAAAGAAGATAGAAATGGGCAGATGGTACTGAATTGATCTACATCTAACAACTCAGCTGGAATATTAATAATTAATCATTTTTTAATCACTCACTCAATAAGGTATTTTATTGAGTATCTTTTCAATGCTATGCTGATAATTATGGTGGGCTGTGTGTGTGTGAATGTACACACAGAAGAGTTCAAGGAGGGGACTCAAGCACAAGAGAAATTTAATACATGGTCCCTGCCAAGAGATATCACTATATATTGCATAGAAGGCCATCCTTCAAGTAAAGAAGCCCTTTACTTGTCTCTGAAAGCAGCTGCATAACCATGAACGAGGCACCCTCCCCCCAGCCTCAATTTTCTCCTCTGTAAAATGGGCTTTCTATAAAATTGGTCTCACAAGGTTGTGGTAGAGATCAAATGAGAGAATATATATATATATATATATATATACATAGATAAATAGATAGATAGATAGATATGTAATGAGTGTACTGGAGCCAACTCAAATTGGTTCTTCAGAGCTGTCTTAAATTTTCGGTATATTTACACCTCAAAAGTCAGCAAAGCAACAAATCAGGACCTGATTTATTGTTTCATTGATTTCTAGATTTAAGAAAATGTTGGAAAAATGTAGAATAAACTTAAAAGTATGTCATGGATATATTCCAATGCACTCCTCCCTCCTCCCCCTCTCCCTCCCACTACCCTGGTTGTTAAATATCTACCAGTGAACTCCTGCATAAAGCCCTATAGTTCTGTCTGTTATTTACTACCTGTGCAACTGGCCAAATTATGGACCCTCTCTGAACCTTTGTTTTTTTCAGTCTGTAAATTAGTGGGTTGGACTAAAGGATCTTAAAAGTTTCATATCCTATGATCACCAATGTTTCTACTTTTTGAAAAAAAAAATTTGGATTTCTATTTTGGTATCTACAGTGAGGTGGACATAGTGGATACTGTCGGCATAGGGAGGTACGATGGAGAAAGAATTGCTACTACAGAAGAGGACCAAAGTTTAAATCCTATTCTTGATGCCTACTGTATGAACTTGGGGAAGTAATTGAACTCCTCAGCCCTACTGTCTTCATAAAAATGAAATGAGGGTTAAGAAAGAGAGTTATCGCTAGTGCCTTACCTTTCACAGTCAGAAAAGTTCCATTTCCTTTTCCTTGCCCAAATATAGGTATTTCAATTGTTATTTCACAGATATAAAGTCCAGAGTCATTTATGTTCACGTTTTCCAGTCTTAGACATTCCTTCCTGAGCCCTGAACTGAATTGTAGACTGACAGTGGAATTGTACAAATGCTTCTGAATGAGAATTTCCTGGCCTCGAACCCTTGGACTGGTTACACTGTCTTTGAGATGGTTCAGTTTTTTCCATTCAACTCGAAACTGTTCCACTTCAGAAGAGACATTCCAAGAGCAGGTTATTTCAACAGATTGTCTTACTTGGACCTCCTGGTCTTCTGCAGGACTCTGAGTGATTATCAAGTTTTTCCTTGATGTTAGCGCTTTTAGCAAAAAAGAATTATCATCATATTAACTACTCAAGAGAAAACCAAAATATCCCCAAAACGGACATCCCAATCCCTTTTTAGGGTCTCACAAAAATCTATGGACTTGGCTTTTTTTTTATCTGAAAAATAAAGAAGGTAGAGCAGATTACCTATAATTTTGAATTTAAAGTTGATGAGGATCTTATCTCAACTCCCCATTTTATAGATGAGCAAAACGCATGAGACCCAGAGAGGCTGTGTAACATTCAAAATCACATAGCTAATAAGAAATAAGCAAAGCAAAAAAAATTCCCTGCTTTCAGAGAGTTCAGAGTCTAATGGGGTAGATGATATATAAAAAATACTATATAAATAAGATTTTATACACATACACATTGTGTATGTACACATATAAATGCGTGTACAGTTGTATATACATGTACACATATACACATACATATACACACATGTATGATAATCAACAGAGGGAAGGAAGGGATTAACCATTGAAGTTTGTTTTTTTTTTGCAGAAAGCAGGATTGTAGTTGACTTGAAAAACCCTGGGAAATAAGATGGTGGACTTGAGGAGGAAGAAAACTGAAGGCTTCAGAGACAGCCAGTGATAATTCTCTGAGTTAGGAAACAGTTAATTCTCTGCTGTCAGAGAAAGGAGGCCCATGTCACTGGGTTATGAGTACACAGAAAGGAGTAATGTGTGAGAAGACAAGAAAGGTAGAAAGGGGCTAGTTTAGGAAGGGCTTGGAAATTGGATATGGATGATGAGAGAAAATGAGGAGTCAAAGATGACAATTAGATTTTGAGCCTGAGTACCTGCAAGGATTACTCAACAGTCAGAGGGATGTGGGGAAGAAGGAAAGGACCTGGATTCAAATCCCAACCTTGCTATCCATCTGCCATCTGTATGACCAAGAGTGAATTATTTAGTCTTTCTGAAGTTGTTTGCCCATGTGTAAAATGAGGGGGTTAATCTTCCATAATAAGTAAGTTCTGTTTATAGTTATAAAGATGTTCCATCTTGCATTCTTCAGTCATAGCCTTAAAGAATCCCAGGTCACGTTCACCTGAGACTTCATATAATCCAAGCTTCTTATTTTATGGATGAGGTATTGAGGGAAGAGAAAATTTACCTCACTGAAAACAAAACAAAACAAAAACATGTTTAAATTGACTCTGTTCAGTGTCACAGGCCTAAAAGTCTAAGATTGGTTCTGCCCCAAGCAAAGGTACTCTTTGTGTGACTGTGGGCAAGCTACCTGACTTTTGTAAGGCTTAATTTCCTTATCTGTAAAAAGAAGAGGCTGATTTTGTGGCTGCTGAGTTCTCTACAAATTCTCAAGACCTAGACTTTTTATGGATAACTGGCGATGCAGCTGATAACCTATTCATTGTCAGCATTTTTGTTTTTGTATGATCAGTCTAAATCTAATCAGATAAGAGATCAAGATAAGCTGGGTTGTATTTGAGAAATGTAATGCTTTTAATGATCCCAAGCTATTCCTTGCAATTAAAAATCCGTTTTAAAAAAATGTTAAAAAAGAGAAATAGTCTTAGAATTTTAGACTTGGTTGTTACATAATTTCTCTGGTTCTCACTTTCCTCAACTGTAAAAGGAAGGGGTTAAATTAGACAATATCTAGGTTCCCTTCCAGTTCTACAATAGTGTTTCCAAGGGCTGGTCCAGCCCTTTCATCATGTAGAGAGGGAAAGTGAGACCCAGAGAAATTTACTGAAGGTCATATAGCAGGTTAGGGTTAGAGTCAATTAGCCCTGAGGTCTAAACAAATATGACTGACTGAATACTAGGCTGCCAGATGGCTGCCAGAGCTTGATCATAGAGCCTGATCACAAAGCCTAATCATTCCAGGCAATGGAGACAAAGGGGAAAGAGAAAAAAAAAATTGTTTTGTTAAAGAATGAGCACACAAAAGAAAAGCAGCTAATGTAGAACAAGTTCAGACTAGGAGCCAGGTAGCACTGCTGAGTTTGTTTGTTAAGGGTTTTTTTTTGTTTGTTTGTTTGTTTTTTCAACCAAAAGGGTAAAGGCTTAACTAGACTCAGAGAATCTAGTCTGGGTGACTTAATGACTTAAAAGGATAGCATCAGGGGAATCTGCTAGAAGTTGTCTCACAAGTTCTACTTGAAAGCTCTTCATTCATTTGTTCACCAAACATTAAATGTTTATTTATTACCTGAAGGGCATTAAGCTTGGTATTAAGAGGAATTTTTTTGTTCCAGACTATCTCAATCACCCCAAGTAGGGAACTCCTAGTATGCAAACTTCCTTCATTAATGTAGATTAGCAATTTATATGTAATTTAAAGGTTTTAAAGAGTTGCCTGAGGCTCAGAGAGATTAAGTTACTTGAGCAGGATCACACAGCCAGAATGTGTCACACATTATACTTGAAACTGGGATTTTCTCATTCATCTGCCCATAACACTGTGGCTTCATCTTCCCACTCATCTATGGATTCAGAAATATTCAATCTAGTTTCAGAGGTAGCTAAAATCTGAACTTGGATCAGGAAGACTTCAAAAAGCTCATAATACAATTAGGACCATTTTATTTGGAGTCAAAATCAAGGAAGGAAATAAGCCCTTTTAAGCACCTACTAGGCACCAGATGCTAGGCTAAGTGTTTACAGATATGAACTCATTTACACTGGGAAGACCAGGTCAAATCCATCTCAAATAGTTACTAGCCACATGACTCTGGACAAGGTACTTAATCTCTGTCTGCTTTAGTTTCTTTCACTATTTAATGAAGATAATAATAGCGCCTACCTCCCAGAGATGTAATAAAGATCAAATGAGATGATATTTATAAAGATCTGGGCAAATAATAGGGCTTAATAAATGCCTGTTTCCTTCTTTTCCTACCTGTCCAATTATGGGCCTGTGATTGCTCAACTTAGTAGTAGTTTGTTCCCCATTTCTATACTCACAAAGTTGTTCTTGTGAAAATATTTTATATTAAAAACCAGTTCTGAAAATGAAATGAAACTCAAGGGCTCAGTAGAATTTGCTGACCATTTTAGAAATCAGTTTATAGTCAACCCTTTTAGCAGTCAATAAAGTATAACATGGTCATTGCCTAGAGAAAAATATGGGCCTAGAAAAGTTCCAAGAACCCACCTTCCAATTATTTTTATTATCTTCATTCAAGATGCAACAATCAGGCTTTCTAGATTTTATCATGGGTGGTAATGGAAAGAGCTGAGGATAGGGCATCATAATGATGGGGGTGAACCCTGACACTGTGTCTCCTTTAATCTGTAAAAGAAGGGTGACTGGGGTCTCAATTGTACCAAATTGGGGTCTCATTTTGTACCATAAAACAGAGTCAATTTAAACATGTTTTTGTTTTGTTTTGTTTTCAGTGAGGTAAATTTTCCTTCACTAACACTTCCCTCAATACCTCATCCATAAAATAAGAAGCTTGGATTATATGAAGTCTCAGGTGAACGTGACCTGGGATTCTTTAATTTTTCCTAAGAAAAGCATACCTCTCCCAGATAATGCCCTCTTCAGTGGTCTCATTCAGTTGGAGATCCCGGCTTGATATTCCTACTGAGTGACTTGAAACTCCAAGATAAACATTCCCTTTTCAACTGGAAATCTAGGTAGGTCTGGGGGCATTGACAACATTGAGGGATTCTCATTCAATTTTGAATGGAAGCCCAAGCCTCAGACTGCTAATAAAAGACAGTTCTGAACTCCAAATCTCTGCAGAAGTCCAAAACAGGAATTAGCCTTGCCAAGGAAGCTCTCTTCTCAGTAGGGTTGCCTGTTGGGACTCTTGACCACTGTGAAGATGTTCTCTTCTCAATGTTAACCTTTGCCATTTTCCCTGACAGGACCTCATCCACTGAGAAGTCTGTCTTCCTAGCAAGGCTGGTTTCTCAGTGCCAATAAAAATCTCTTTTGCTATTCAGATTTCAGGTTTGCGAATTTTTTCACATTGAACTTCGCTCTCCAACCAGAGGGGATTCCCCACCTCAGTTCTCTACTGGGACTCTCACTTACTTGGGCAAATTATTTTACCTTTTTGGTCCTCAGTGTCCTTATCTGTAAAATGAATGGCTTGGACTAGATGGCCTCTAAGTCTAAAAATAATACATTGGGATAGATTTTAAAAAAAATTTTAATTTATGGAATAAAACAAGCATTTCCATAACATATTATAATTTAAAAGATTATTATACATTTAATTGCAAGTTGTTATTCCTTTTAAATATATAATAAATTTATCATGTAAATTTCCTTTTTTCTTCTCTTCCCACACCCCCTTAGAGATGGCTACTAAGAGATGTAGATTTTTTAAAAATTCTATATATGTGCAACTTTAGCTTTTTTTGTTTTTGAGAGGCAATATGTCTTGCCCAGGATACACAACTCTGACCAGTAAGTGGTAAGTATCTAAAGTTGGATTTGAGTTCAGGTCCTCCTGACTCTAGGACTCTAGGATTTGTTCTCTAACCACTGTACCATCTAGCTGCCCCCTAATTTAGAAAGCTACAAAATTGTAGGATGGGATTTAGATATTCTGGATATTCAGTATGCACATAAAAAGAGGGAAGGATCTAACATGGTCTAACAGTGAGGATTCTAGACTTGGGAGTTAGAAAGCTTAGGTTTAAGTCCTGGTTTTTACCATGTACTACCTTTGTGATCTCAGACGAATAACCTCTCTAGGTCTCAGTTCCTCATCTGTAATGACAGATTAAGGCTGGATCATTTATCAGGTCCCTTCCTATTTTCCAGTCTTGTTATAAGGTGCAAATGAGATCATATTTGTAAAGAACTTAACCTTGCACATTAGTAGGTACTTAGTAAGGGCTTGTGTCCTTCTTTCTTCCCACTCTAAATCAGATTATCCTGGTTGTATTACCAGCTCATTCTATGATTTTAGTGCTATCTCTGAGCCTCAGTTTCCTTTACCTCGGAAATGGAACTTGTATTCTCTATCTCACAGAATTTATGAAGAAAGAATTATATAAATACAGTCTTTTAAAATTAATTCATTCTCTTAAGGTATAATTTAAGGTAAGTCATAGATTCTGAGGATAATATTTTAAATTCATGTATTTATATGGTAGGGAGATTAAAATGAGATCATGAGGGAGAGGGGGAGAAAACAAAGTGGAAGAAAGAAAAGGAGGGAAGGATAGTGAAAGGGAAAAAGGAAAAGAGGAAGCAAGGGAAGAAATGAAGGGAAGAAGAGAACGAGAAGAAGAAAATGAGAGGGAGAGAGGAAAAGAGGGGAAAAGAAAGAGAGGTAGAGAGAGGGAGAAAGAAATGAAGTATGAAGAGGAGGAAAGAGGGAAGAAAGAGAAAAAGAGAGAGGAAAAAACAGGAGGAAGGAGGAAAAGAAGGAGTAGTATGAAAGGAAGAGGTAGAGGAGGGAGGGAAATAAAGGGAGAGGGAGAAGAGGAAGGAGAAAGATGGGGAAGAGACAGAGAAAGAGAGAGAGAGAGAGAGAGGACAGAGACAAAGAACCTGAGAGAAAGAGAGAGAGAGAGAGAGAGAGAGAGAGAGAGAGAGAGAGAAGGAGGGAGAGGGGCTCTTACCCAGGTAACAGAGAGCCAACAGAAGAATCAGGCGCAACAACCAGGCCATGTCAAGCAGGTCCCACAATCAGGCCCAGCTTCAACAACTTCCTCAATGGGCTGCTACATTTTTCTCTGAACAGAAATGGATAAAAATTTGGTTTATTTCAGATGATCCTCTTGTGAAGTTCTTTCAGTAACTGCTGTGGGAGGAAGAAGACCTTGAGCCCACATCACAGAGACAGGAACTCAAAACCCCAGTAACCATAAAGCTACTGACAACACATTCATGCTAAGGTACTAGGGGCCCGCCTCCCTCATCTCATGGATGAGTGGGCCTATCACCTTTAAGAGCCAGGCAGACCCAAGTCCAGGGAACAAACTGAATATTGCACTGTAAAAATAACAAGAACAATAACTTATATTTCCTTTGCATCTTAAGGTCTACAAAGTTCTTTTTTCAGACTTTTGAGTGTGTAGATCATGCAGTCTCTGTTTCAGATAAGGAAACTGAGGGTCAGTAAGGAAAACTGACTTAATTTGAGTTCATGCAGCAAGTTCAGGATTGAAAACCCTGGTCATTAGCCTTCCACATTGTTTCCACCATCTGACACAACCTCAGGTTACTGCTGGCTGCTTTCCATCCAAATATAAATGCTTTTCAAGCCTATTTGAGCCAAGGATAGACTTCAAGGAAATCCTAGGTAGAGTTGTTGTACTCCTCAAAATGTCTTTATCACCCAGCATTTTGGTGTTCAAGCTGCTGTCTATCTCTAAAATTCTGTGACTGATAAATTAGTAAAAACAAAACAAAAAACAAAACAAAAAACTGCCATGGTTCTCACTTCAGTGCTTGCATGGGTGCTAGCAATCTGGAGGATAATACAACCAACTGCCCTTTTTACCACAATTTACCACATTTCTACTGTTCTCTCTGTCTCTCGTGCATCTCTCTCCTTTCTCTCTCTCCATTTTTCTCTTTCTCTTTTCCTCTTCTTCTCTTCGTCTCTCCCTTTCCTCCTCTTTCTCTCTCCTTCCTGTTATCCATCCCTTCTTCTCCTCCTTTTTCTTTGCTTTCTTCTCCTACCCCCATGCTTTCAATTTAACACCTCCCATAAATACATGAATTTAAGACCTTATCCTTAGAATCCATGCTTACCCTTCTTTCTCCCTCTCTCTTCCTTTCCAAAAAGATAGAGATATGGGTAAAACAGTTTATCTGAAGAAGATTTGGGGGTTTTAGTGATCTGCAAGGTCAATGTCACTCAAAAGTCAATGGATAAAAAAAAAGCTACACTAAGAAAGGTTCAGCTCTTGGGTATACTGATAGCTTCATTGGTTTCTATGCCTTTTATCTATAAAATGAAGAAGCTGCAGAGCTTGTAGCTCTAAATCTATGATACTTGTGATTCTTTGTCTTATATGAGATTGTCCAGAAGTGTCATAATACCTGTGATATTATGTCCTGGAGAGAAGTGAGGAAAGAATTTATTAAATACTAGATTTGTTAAGCCAGATATTGAGCTAAGCACTTTACAAATATTATTTCATTTGATTCCTGTTATTATATTATATATATATACATATTTATTTTTTATTATAGCTTTTTATTTACAAAATATATGCATGGGTAGTTTTTCAACAATGACCCTTGCAAAACCTTTTGTTCCAACTTTTCCCCTTCTTCCCCTCCCCCCCCCCCACCTCCTCCCCTAGATGGCAGGTATTCCAATACATGTTAAATATGTTAAAGTATGCTATTATATACTTTGTCACATATTATATCACATGGCACATTATATTATGTCACATATATAATATAATATGTATATTATATACTATATATATATAACTACTATAACCCCATTTTACAGTTGAGGAAACTGAGGCATTAGTCAAGTGATTTTTTTTCCAAGGACACATACCTACTAAGCATCTGAGGCTGGATTGGAACTCAGGCTTCCTAACTCCAGTTCTAGAGTTCTATCCACTGTGCACTTTAGCTGTCTGCATCTACTCTGTGGGAATAAAATGATATAAAATTTGTAAAGAGTTTTGAAAATCATAGTGTTACATAAACCCTAGTTATTATTCATTTTAATCATCTTCATCCTCCCAGTTTTCAAAGCACTAGATACACACACCATCTTGTTTCACTTCACAATAACCTTTCTGAATATGTACTGCTAACATAAGCAATCTTGATTCACTTTGAAGGTAAGTATGCCCAAGATTGCAAAGCATGTAGGTACTCAAACTGAAGCTTGAAGGCAAATTCTTCTATGCCAAATCTGGGGCCCTTCGTCTAAAACCCCCTTGTTCACTGGCAGCCCTTCTTCCCACTGCTGGAATTACTAAGGCTTATTTTAATGGGTTTTTAGCAATAGTGAAATCTATATTTTTTTTATCCACATGAGCTGAGCACAGGGAGTAGAAAAGATAAACCTTAGAATTCAATTCTTCCTATTGAATAATTTGGTAAGGTCTTCTTTTTAAAGGAGGGTCATTCTGACATATATACAGGTTGGTATTTATTTTTCAGTAACAATCTACTTACATCACTTAAGAAAAGGAAAAGACCAACCAGCCCACACATAGCTGACCTTTTCAGTCACAGAACATTAGAATGATTCAGTTTTCTACAAAAGGAAAAAGAATAGAACTGACGTTATAAAGTAGGATGTTCTGACCTCAAGTTTCCAAATTGATGAGGCACTACATTTGTTCCTTCTTTAAAAGATAGTCTTAGCTCATAAACTTAAAAAAAAAAAAACTACAAATTTGTTGATGTCTTTTAATATCATCTATATTTCTCCTGTATGTCTTCCTCCTAGAGAGCCATCTTTTATAAGGGAGACCTTTTTTTTTTTTTTTTTTAAGAGAATAGAAAAAGTGAAAAAATCAATAAAACTAATCAATACATCGAAAAAAAAAATCTTACATGTTCCAGATTCTTTGAATCTGGAGATTCACCCCTGAGGAGAACTATGGGGAGAAGGTTATACTTGTACTTTGTAACTTTAAAACAATCACTTTCAATTATTTTGTGATGGTTGTTATTTTCAGTTACATTGTAGCAATCATTGTATATATTATTTCTTTGGCCCTGCTCCCTTCACTTTGCATCAGTTCATAGAAGTCTTTCCGTGCTCCTATATATAATGTAGTTTATTACCACAGAGTAACATTTTATCATATTGATATGGCATTTTTTAAGCATCTCTTCATCTGATGACCATCTACTTTATTTCCAATTCTCTACCCTGACAGAAAGTGTTGCTGGAAATATTTTGTCATATATGGAGCCTTTTGTATTGCTTTCTTGGGATATATGTCTATTGATGGGATCTTGGAGTCCAAGGATTAAACATATTCTGGCTCAGAAATATTCTAGAACTCAAGGGGAAACTCCAACAATATTGAGAGCTTCATAGTATCACAGATTTAGAGCTAGAAAGGACCTTGGACATAATTGAGTCCAACCCAGTCATTTTATAAAGGAAGAAGTACCAGAAGTGATATAATAATAATAATAGCTAACATACTTATATACTGCTTGCCATGTACCAAGCACTGTATTCAGTGCTTTACAATCATTATCTCATTTAATCCTCAAAAAAAAAATCTTATGAAGTAAGTGCTATTATTATTTTCATTTTTTACAGATAAACTGGGGCAGACAAAGCAAAGTCATGCAGCTATTAGCTGCAAGCATCTCAGACCAGATTTGAACTCATATCTTCCTGACTCCAGACCTCTAGACCTGGTGTTTTATCTCCTGTATCACCAACCTGCCTCTCATTTAGCTAATGTAACATGGGTAGCAGAGGTGGGATCTGAACACGGATCCCTTGTTTCTAAAAGCAGTGCTCTTTCCTTGATACCACATGCAACTGAATTCAACAAATATTTATTAATGGCCTACTTTATGCAAAGTACTGAGGATAAGAAAATTGGAAATAAATATAGTTCCTGCTTTCAAAAAGCTTACATTCAATGGGGAGGTGGGCATGTGGTATTCACGCTGCTAAACATCGTGCAAGGCACTCTTGCACGATGGGAAGGGAAGGAGAAGAGAGATTCAGATAGAGAATGCTGTAAAAACTTGGAGGAAGGACAAAATGCTTTTGGGTGGGTGGGTGGGGGAATTCGGGAAAGTTTCATGGAGAAAGCAGCATCTGGCCTGGTTCTTGGCCAAGGATTCTGAAATGAGAAGATGAGGGAGTATATTGCTGGCAATGCTGGATGCCCGAAGGTGGCAGCTGAATTTGGGAAAGAGCCAGATGTCTATTTTGACCGGAACATAGAGTGTATAAAGGGAATATGAAAGAGGCCACCAGAAAAGGTAAGCTGGAATGGATGGCTTACTAGGTCAGGACAAAGAGCTTGGGTTTTGTCACATGGCAAGAGGAAGTTTCGTGGTTTTTAAGCAAGACCAGATAAGACCAGATATGCTTTAGCAAGATTATTTTGGTGGCTCTGAAAAAAAAAAAATAAATTAGAATGGAGAGAAAAAGGGAAGGGAAGTTAGAGGATCTTTGAGAGTAAGAATCACTTCATTTATTGTCTTTTATTCCCAGTGTCCAGCAGGGTGCTGGGAATAAAAGACACTTAATAAATGCCAGTCTATTGATAATTTACATAAGAAGTGATAAGGATCTGAATTAGGCTGGAGAAGGGAACAAGCATTAATTAATGCTCCAGTCCTTTACAATTATTATCTCATTTGATCTTTACAATAACTCTGGGAGGTAAGTGTAATTATTATCCCCATTTTAAGGAAATTGAGGCAGAAATTAAGTGATCTGTATGAACTCACTCAGTGTCTGACAGTAGTGGCTGTGAGAATGGAAAATTAGTGGCAAAGGAGGTTATGGAAATAAGATTGACAGAACTTGGCAAGAGGGTGAATGTGGAGAAGAGAACTACAAAACATTGATTTAGAGGTAGCTAGGTGGCACAATGGATAGTGGGAAGAATGCAAAATTATAAACACTAGATTCAGTCACTGATTAGATTTGGAAGTCAGGCATATTCTTGGTCTTAGTTTCTTCATTTGTAAAGTGGGACTGATAGTGGCTCCCATCTCTCAAAGTTGTTAAGATCAACTGAGTTAACATATGAAAATAACTCAATCCTTAAAGTACTATATAAATGAAAGGTACCATTGTTATTGGGAAAATGGTGGTCTCGTTAACAAAAATAGAGAAATGGAAGGGATCGGGTTGGTTTCAATAGAAAGATGATGAGGTCTGTTTTGGACATGGTGATTTTGAGACATGAGGAGACATTCAGATGAAGATATCCAATGGATAATTGCAAGACTGGAATTCAGGAGGAAAATAAAATATATAAATTTGGGAGTAATCTAGACAAATCTCATCCATAGGAATGGATAAAATCATCATCAGAGAGATTATAAAGAGAGGAGGGGATCCAGGATACAATTCTGGGTAGATAACTCAGAAAATGAAACCAAAAATGAAGAGTCATACTAGTAAAGGGAAAACCTGGAGAAACAGTGTCCCAGAAGCCAGGAAAGGAGAGATTATCCGAAACAGGGGTTCTTAATCTTTTCTGTGTCATGGGTCCATTTGGTAGTCTAGTGAAACCTATGCATCTGTTACTGGATTATTATCTTTATTATTTTTTTTTAAATTTACAAAATATATGCATGGGTAATTTTTCAGCATTGACCCTTGCAAAACCTTCTGTTCCAACTTGTCCTCTCCTTTCTCCTACCCCCTCCCCTAAGATGGCAGATAATCCAGTGCATGTTAAATATGTTAAAGTATATGTTAAATCCAATATATGTATATATATTTATACAATTATCTTGCTGCACAAGAAAAATTGGATCTAGAAATAAAGAAAAAAAACTGAGAAGGAAAAAAATGCAAGCAAACAGTAACTGAAAGAGTGGAAATGCTATGATGTGGTCCACACTCATTTTCCATAGTTCTTTCTCTGGGTGTAGCTGATTCTCTTCATTACTGAACAACTGGAACTGGTTTGAATCATCTCATTATTGAAGAGAGCCACAACTGGATTACTTTTAAATGGATAAAATATATAGGATTGCCAAGGTCAACATTAGTTTGAAATAATTACCAAAATATTCATTTAAAAAAAGATCCCATGCATTCTAGGTTAGGAACCTTTGAAGGAAGAAGGAATTCTCTTTTTTCTCTTATTACTAAAACTAACATTTCTAATATAATACTGAATAATAGTAGTGATAATGGGCAACCTTATTTCACCCCTGATCTTATTGGGAATGTTTCTAGCTTATCCTCATTACATATAATATCTGCCAATAGTTTTAAGTAGATGCTACTTATCATTTTTGATTTTAGGTAGATGCTACTTATCATTTTAAGGGAAACTCCATTTATTCCTATGCTCTCTAGTATTTTATTAGGAATGGGCGTTATATTTTGCCAAATGCTTTTTTCTGCATTTATTGAGATAACAATATGATTTCTATTAGTTTTGTTATTGATATGGTCAATTATGCTGATAGTGTTTCTGCTATTGAACCAACCTTGCAATCCTGCTATCACTTAGTCATTGTGTATTATCCTGGTGAAAAGCTGTTGAAAACTCTTTACTGATATTTTAAGATTTTTGTCTCAGTATTCATTAGGAAAATAGGTCTATAATTTTCTTTCTCTATTTTGGTCCTTCCTGGTTTTAGGTATCAGTAAAATATCTGTGTCATAAAAAGAATCTGTGTCATAAAAGAATTCCTGGAAGGAATTGTTTTTTAAAAAAATCTCTAAGGATGAGGATTGAGAAAAGGCCATCAGAATCACTGGAATATAGATTTAGAGTTAGAAGGATTGACAGAGGCCATTTAGTCCAATATCTTCATTTTATAGATGAAGAAACAGAGGATCAAGGAGGTTATTAAATTACTTGCTCAAGATCACATAAATAGTAAGCATCAGTCACTGGTGTTCTCTAAGAAACTTGCAGGTTCTGTGGAGTGGAGAGGTCTGAAGCCAGAATGTAAGGGAGTCAAGAGTGGGTACATAATAAAGAAAGAGAGTAGAGGAAACAGAGATATAGGGAAATAGCTTGAGGAAAATAGTAGAGTCAAAAGGATAGTGGTAAGCAAAGGATGTCTGTAGGCAAGGGAAAAAGTTCGGCCCACAAAAAGGGGGAGATTGAAGAGGAAAAAAGTAGGAATGATCTGCAGACCAAGCTTCTGAAGGATCCAGAAGGCTCTAGGACCAAGGACACAATGGAAGATATTAGTCTTGGAAAAGAGAAGGGATACATCACCGCTTGAGTGAGACTGAAACAAGAGGAAGGGTGAGGTGAATATGCAAAGAAGTCCTGAGATAAAATGAAGGGATGGGAGGGAATTTATAAGCAATGTCTTCAATCTATTTCATGAATTAGAAAGGAAGGTCCTCTTCTGAAAAAAAAAAAAATCACTTTTTGCTTCTTCCCTCTCAGGAGAGAATCTAGCTTTCTACTTTCCTTAAAAGATCAAAGCCAATTAACATGTAGCAAATGTGGAAACTGAGGTTCAGAGAAATGAATGAATTTTCCTAAGTCCCTAAACCAAGGTAATAATTTATAGTCCTTTAAGGTTGACAAATCAGTCCAGTGAGCCAGGTATTACACATATCATTATCCTTTACTTTAGAGATGAGGAAACATAAGCTTCAGAAAGGTTGTTATCTAAGGGGTGACAACTCAACAAGTATTTAACAGTGAGGGGAAGACAGATACAGGGAAATAGCCTGAGGAAATTGGTAGGGTCAAAAGTATAGTGGAGCCTAAAATATGTATATAGACGTATTATTAAGGGTTGGGGTTACAACTTGAATTTTGGACCCAATTCCAAGCCCAATCCTATTACATGAAAGTAGTGATACTTGGACCAGAGTCACATTTATTGATGAGAGAGACAGAGACAAAGAGAGAGAGAAAGAGAGAGAGAGACAGAGACAGAGACAGAGACGGAGACAGAAACAGAGAGACAGAGAAAGAAAGAAAGAGAGAATTAGAACTAGAATTGTAGAGTATGAGAATCAGATTTATAGGCTTTTGTGTTTAGAAAGTTCCTTAAAGCTTCCCTAGTCTGATTATTTAAACGTGAGGAAATGAGGGTTGAATTACTCAGGCTTAAAGAACTCTTAAATGGCAGAGTCAGGCCCAGGTCTCCTGACTGCCTCCTACTCAGCATTCAAATCCACATGCAGAAAAAAAATCATGTGTGATTATGCAAGAGACTAAAAACAGGCATCTTCTTAAAAGTTCCTGGATGCTGGTGTGTGCATAATTTTTATTCATCAACTCAAAGGTGAGGAATGTCTAATTGCTTTGTCACTCAGGGTTTGACATCTGGCATTCTCTAAGAGGGCAGATGTTTGGCAGAATGGCCATAGGTAAGCAAGGAAAGAAATCAAACAAAAAATAAGGCTACTGAATTGAACTCAATTGTTAAAAGCAGACACTGACAGGTGAAAACCTTTCACACTTTGGTGGGGGAGATGGTCAGTGCTGAATATAAAGGTCATCTTCAGTGTTTCTTCTGAAATGCCTCATCAAATATAAACCAGCATTGTCACAATGAACACAGAAAAGCCCTCACTTACTGTTTCTTTGGCCAAGTTTCCCTCTCCCCTTTCTGGTACTAGGATCTCTACTATATAGTCACAGAACATGAATGGTGAGAGGGGTTTTAAAATGTAAAATGTCAAAACCGAAAGAAACATCAGAACACAGAATAGTGAAGCTGGAAGGTATAGAATGTCAGAGAGGGAAGGAACCTTATAATGAAGAGCAGAGAGTGTCAGACATGCAGCCCTTAGCTTACAATAGTCTCAATTATGGCTTAAACCCGATTAAAATGAGAAATATTGAACAAAATAAATAAAACTACAATTAAAATGTAGATAATATCATTGCGTGCTATTCTAAGCCAATAGCTGGTCTGGAAAGATCATTCTGTAGGGTTTGGTGCGTCTGTTTCTTCTACTTGAATTCAACACCACTAATATCAAATGTCAAAACTCGAAAGGTCGTAAGAATGTAAAATATTAGATTCGGGAAGGACCTTAGAATGAGGAATATTAAAGGATGGAATGGATTTTGAATCACAAAATGTTAAGAGCACAAGAAATCCTAGATTATTAGTTAATCTAATCCCTATTTTTTTATTTTTATTTTTTTGCTGAGGCAACTGGGGTTAAGTGACTTGCCTAGGTTCACACAGCTAGTCCTTTAAGGTTGACTTTTCTCAAACCAGTCCAGTGAGACAGGTATTACACATTATCTTTATTTTAGAGGTCCTCTTGATTTCAAGACTGGCGCTCTATCCACTGTGCCATCTAGCTGCCCCCCCCCCCCTACTTTTTTTTTTTTGGTTTTTAAAAAATTATTTATTTAATATTTCCCCAGTTACATTTTAAAAAAATTTTTAATAGCTTTTTTATTTACAAGTTACATGCATGGGTAATTTTACAGCATTGACAATTGCCAAACCTTTTGTTCCAATTTTTCCCCTCCTTCCCCCCACCCCCTCCCCTAGATGGCAGGATGACCAATACATGTTAAATATATTAGAGGATAAATTAAATACAAAATAAGTATACATGTCCAAACTGTTATTTTGCTGTACAAAAAGAATCGGACTCCAAAATATTGTACAGTTAGCCTGTGAAGGAAATCAAAAATGCAGGTGGACAAAAATATAGGCTTTGGGAATTCAATGTAATGGTTCTTAGTCATCTCCCAGAGTTCTTTCGCTGCCCCCCTACTTTTTTTAACTGGATCATAGAGTGATTTGCTAAGGTCACCCCAGCACATTTTGGGGGGCAACATTCCACATTGACAAAAAGAGACCCTTTAGGCAATGGAATCATTTGTGTGTACCCAGATCAGTCACACCCCCCAACAGGGGGGGCTAATGCTGTCATAGGTAGCCTTCACTGCCCTCAAAACCCACAATGCAGGCAGTGGTTATTTTTTCCAGAGCTAATACTAGAGGCAGACAAAATCGGCAGCTTCAAATAGAGCACAATGAATTTAGAAGAGGTAGCAGTAATAATAATAACTGATATTTTAATAAGTTTTAAGATTTGTAGATCAAACCTAAATATATATGATGATATACAAATATGATTATATATTAAAATATATGTGTATATTTATGTATGATTACACACACATTGCTATATCTGTATATATATCTATATTTAGATATCTATCTATATCACTGGATGAGTCATTTTGACATGATTTTATATAGAGATGCATATTTTTAAAGCCAGAGAAGACTACTCTCCCTGACCCACAAGGATGTATTTGTTACATCTCCAGCACAAATGCCTCATACCAGTTCCATCACTCCACTTCCCACTTTCAGTGGCTTTCCTTTTCCCAACATATTGCTCGTGGTAGAGACTTCCTAAATGTGTGTTGAATGATTAGTAGGGATTACTATGCAAGGATAAAGAGATACTTTAAAAGATCACCTCCTGTCTCACAAGTACAGTTTCAATTCCATTTGATGCTTATGAAGGGCCTACCATGTTCAAGGCCCTTTTCTTGGCAATGTAGATACAACACCGGTCTGGCTCTCCAGGAGCTAACACTCTAATTTAGGAGTCTACAATGAAAAGGGGAAAGGGTATGTACATAAAAAAAAAAAATACACAAAGAAATGATAGAAGGTAAAATCAAATCAATTCAAAAATGTCCAGGGGAAGTGCCATAAGAAACTGGAGGAAGATGAGGGAGATCCCATGGAAGGAGTATCTGAACTGGGCCTTGAAGGGAAGGAGAGATGACGCCGGGTGGTCATCTTTCCATTTCTCTACCAGAAGGGTTCTATCTCCTCAACTTTGTCAGATTACTTATAATTTAATTATTATATTATTACAATTATATTTATTAATTATAATAATAATACAAATAACTGAGCAGCCACTTTAGAATTGACCTGAATACTCTGGGGAACAAGCATGAACTCCTGCTCTGCTCCCCTTCAAGGAATTCGGCTGGGGAGAAATGAGATGTGTACAAAATGATCCATGCAGAATGAGTCTATGTTAAATTACAAGATCCAGTGGAGGTGATACTGGGCCTTTTGTTTTAGACCCAGGGGAACAGCATGGGCAAAGGAGATAAGATAGATTACTAAATTGGAGATGCTGAAGTTTCCCTGACTCTTGATTTCAAATACCACCATAGATACCAACTCACACTATGTCTCTGGGTCTGCTTTCTCTTTTATTAAAAATAATAAGAAGAAAAAAAGGGGAGGGGGTGCAGGAGAGATGTAGGTGATCTCTGAGATTCCGTCCAGTTCTAGCTCTATGATTCCAGGAAGTCCTTCCTTTCTGAGAATTCCAGGAGAATTTGCAATTTATTGCAGAACTTTGAAAACTAAGGGTTAGGTACTTTAATGAAGCCCTCTTTCCTCATTAAGCCCATTTCTGAGTTTCAACTCCCACTTCTTTCTTCAGGGATCAGAGTGTGGCAAAAGTTACTAAACTCTGGACAAAACTCCAGAGTGCCCCCAACCAGATTAAAATGTAATTGGGAAATGTTTAACATAATAAATAAAAATGTGATATAACACAGATAATGTTAATTTGTAGCTTGAATTTAATTCATTTCTATTTGATTTTGACACCGTTGCTGTAGCTGACAAAGAATTGCTTTGGAGCTGGAAGACTCAGATTGGAACTGGGAGGAACGTAAGCTCTTGGAGGATGGGAAATGTTTCCTTTTAGTTTTTATAGAGGCAGTTAGGTGACTCAGTGGATAGAGCAATGGATTCATAATCAGGAAGGATTAAGTTCCAACCTGGACTCAAAAAGTTATTGCCTGTGATCCTGAGCAAGTTATGTTGTCTGCCTCAGTTTCTTCACCTGTAAAATGGGGATAATAATAGTAGCTACCTCTCAGTCCTGCCCTGATACTTACTAGCTTGGTAACCTAGGACAGGTCACTTTTCTCTGAGTCTCATTTACATAATGGAGAAAAACAGGGCCTACCTCATGGTGTCATAAAGAGGAAAGTCTTAGAAACAGGAACTTTTTCTTCTCTCTCTTGGTTTTCCCCTAGTTCTCCTATGTTTCATGTTTATAATATTCATGTAGAAGGGACAGAGGCAGCTCAGAGCAAATAAAGACCAAACTTTTTATGTCTGTGAGAAGAAAAAGTCACTGATAGTTGCATAATTTACAGTTTATTACAAAATATACATCTTTCTTCCTCTATAAATTCCCACTAGCCTTTATTATCCCTTTGGCAGTCCACATGCAAGGCTTCAAAGACATTCGGGACAGCAGCAGGGATAGTTTCTAAACATTTCATTGCTTTTGAAAGTGGATAAAAAAGGTCTTTATTTCCTTTGGGTGCAGAATGAAGGTGGAGTTTCCCAGCGATGCCCTGCAACACCTATGGGAGTCTGGAAAGGACAGAAGGGTTAGTTTTGACCTCAGCTCGAACAGTCTAGTCACTAGTTTTCCTGAGCCAGACTTGGTAATCCCTCTTAAATGCCTGGGCCCACTCCCCAACCCCCCCACTCAATCTAATTCGTCATCCTAGACCAGAAAATGTGAGGGCTAATGGGAAACGGAACGTCCCAGCTGACAGGAGCCTTAGCACAGTGCTCAGAGCTGGAAGGGAAGTTGGGGGACTTAGTCCTGCTTCCTCAGTCTGTGCAGGAAGGTCCCAAACTGAGACAGCAGCACCTGCCAGCCCGGGCTCACAGTCATGTGTGGCAGCTACGCCACGGGCAGCCTTGTCTCTTTCTGCTCTATCGCATGACTCTGGATTCTGGACTGATGACGCCGGGCGGTCACTTTCCAGCCGCCACCTGCTGGAAGCAGCTCAATAATACACGATGCTCTAGAGTAGCCGCTGAATGGAAAATGCAGGTGGGCCTTTAACAATGTCCTCCTTCCTCTTTGCCTTCTACCCTTCGATGGGAAGCCAAAAGGCAGAGCTGAGAGGGAGGAAGCAGGCTGGAAGGAAAGGGAACTAACCCACACCCAAACACACACCAAATAAATGCGTGTAATCTGCTAAGCCATGCAAAGCCTCATTCTTGTGGGGATCCTTAGAAAAAGGATCAGACTCTGAGGGAGATGGCCTTCACCCGTTAGTTAGCTGAGTGAATTGGGGCAAGGCACTTCCCTTCCCCAGGACTCTAATCCCTCCCTTCTAAAATGAAGGTTTGGACTCGGTCTTCTCTAAGGTCCCTTCCAGCTGACAACCCATCGACCAGTCCACAAGCATTTGTCAAGCACCTACAGGTGACGGGCACTGGGGAGACAAGGAATGACACGGTCCTTTGGGCCCTTCCAGTTCTAACATTCCTAAGTTCCTGTTTTCAGTGAAAGGCTCTGGCAAGTTGCTTCTGGTGTATCCTGAATGGCAGAATATTCTGGTCCCAAAAGTGTAAATGCTACTGAAAGGCACCATGACCAGGGACAAAAAGATTTCAGGAAAAGGATTCAATACTCCTCAAAGCTCTCCCACCCCTGGCTATAGCCTGATGTTTCATCCTCAGAAACCAAAGCTTTTTTCCTTAAAAGTATCGATCATTATTAAGATGAAAAGGGCTTTGGGACCTGAGGGGAACGGGATGTTTCTTCAGAAGGGAGAAGCAAAAAACATAGAAGGAAAAAGCTGAGAGGCTAAGAAAATGAGTCTGCTTCAAACTACACTGAGGGCCAGTCCAAAAACAGAAGGTAAATGGTCCAGGTTATCAAGGAGGTCACAGCCTAGAGGACATGAGACCCAGTGGAGAGTAATGGGGCTAGCTGGAAGCAAAGTAGCTGCCCAAAGTCTCAAAAGACCTGAGGGGGACAGATAGGAAGGGGAGGAACCTATGATTTCTCAAACCTTGGCCTTCAAATTTGGCTGTTTTCCACTTCCAGCGATTCAGGTCTTTCACATCCCAGGTCCCTGTGAGGGAACGCTCCTCCACCAAAGCTACTGTCCCCATATTCTGGAGCAGAGACTGTTAAGAAACAAAGATTTCAGGTACTGAGTTATTTCCAAGACCTGCATGAAACCACTTTTTTGAAAAGTCTGCTTAAAATAAAATGGTCTCCAACAAGAAAACAATAATGGCTAGAACATTGTAAATGGAAAGAACCACCACTACCAAACATCTGAAAATGAATGTTGTGAAATCACATAGAACAAGCCTCCTTCCAAAAAAAGAAAAGAGAAGATATCCCCATCCACTCACTATCTTGTGGAAGTAGGAGGTCCATAGGTGTGGTACATTGCATACATTTTCACAATTTTTAAACTATATTGGTTGATTTTGCTGATTACTTTTTTCTTGTTCTTTTTCCTAAAAAATGTTGTTGTTATATAGGGTGGTTCAGTGGGCAGGAGAGGAATATACAGAGGGAAATTTCAACCACAAAAAATCAATAGGCATCAATAAAATTCATAGTGATGCAAATAGATGTGGGTCATAAACTTTAAGCCCATAATTTGAGCCACAGACTCATGCTCTGACTTGGTCATCGTTTGGGATGATCAGGATTATGCTCCCAAATTGACAATACCTGAGACAGATCATTGAGCTTGTGGGGACCTACAAGGATAGTCCTCATAAAGTATAGCTTCTCCTGATAAATATGGATAATTCAAAGTCAACTATGGTCCCAATGAAGAACATTCATAAGAAAAGAAATGAATGTAAACAGTCTCAGTTTTTTCCTATCTGGGACAATTATAAAGATAGCAATGATTTAAAATTTTAGAATCACGCTAGCTGCTGCAAGGGATGTCACGATGGGGAAGATACAGTCCTTGCCGTCATAATCTGGATGGGAAAAAAAGATGTGGAAAGATGGAGCTAAAAACAAGGATCATAGAATTTCATGGAGGAGAAAAGGGATCTTAAAACAGAGGATATTAGAACCAGAAGCTTAAGGTCAATGAATTCCATCTCCTTGATTTAAGTTGGAGGAAACTAACACCTAACAAGAGCCAGTGTTGGAGACAAATGGAACCTTGGAGGGCTTCCCACCCCCTCAAGTTTCACAGACGGGAAAACTGACAAATAAAAAAGTTAAATGGCCGTTCAAGGTCACACAGATAGTATCTAAGGCCGAATTTGAATCTGATCTTTCTGAGCCCAGGCCCAGAACTCTATCTGGTGCACCACCTGTTTATGTTGCCAAAAAACATGACTCACCCCAGGTGTTTAATGCTAGGAATGACTGAATTGTCTCATTAATTAACTTGAATATTTATAATGACGAGAGACATGGAACTGGAGTAGGAAGACAAATCTTGGCTCTTTTTTATGTTTTCTGTGCTGGGGAATTCAGCATCCTCATGTAAAAAATGAGGGAGTTGGACCAGAACACCTTTAAGTTCCTCTAACCTTATAATTTCGAATAATTTGAAAACAAAGAAATCACAAAAATGTATGCGAAGTGATACAAAATGATACTAGGAGAATTAGAAGAGCAGCACATGCACTGGCCAAAAACTCCATAAAGAAACAGATTGAAAAAAAAAAGGCAGGAGATAAAGCAAATGAATTGTCTTAAAAAAAATTTATATTATGTTCCTATTTTTCTCTCTTTATACCTATCAATCGCTCTAATTTTACAGGATTATTAGAGTTCAGTTTTATAGTTTGTTTACTTGAGTTTTTCAAAAGTTTCAAGCTTAGAATCAAAGCCTTATTAAAAATAAAGGTATAATCCCAAAGAGATCTTAAAAAAGGGAAAAGGATCCACATGTGCAACAATGTTTGTGGCAGGTCTCTTTGTAGTGGGTAGAAACTGGAAACTGAGTGGATGCCCATCAATTGGAGAATGGCTGAATAAATTGTGGTATATGAATATTATGGAATATTATTGTTCTGTAAGAAACGACCAGCTGGATGTTTTCAGAGAGGTCTGGAGAGACTTACATGAACTGATAATAAGTGAAATGAGCAGGACCAAGAGATCATGATACATGGCAATAACAAGACTATATGATGATCAATTCTAATGGATATGGCTCTCTTCAACAATGAGATGATTCAAACCAGTTCCATTTGTTTAGTGATGAAGAGAGTCAGCTACACCCAGAGAGAGAACTGTAGGAATTGAGTGTGGATCATAACATAGTAGTTTCACTCTTTTTTCTGTTGTTTGCTTGCATTTTGTTTTGCTTCTCTCTCTTTTTTTAAACTGGTTTGATTTGATTTTTCTTGTGCGGCACAATAATTGCATAAATATGTATGCATATATGGGATTTAAAATATATTTCAATCATGTTTAACATATATTGGACTATTTGCCATCTAGGGGAGGGTGTAGGGGAAGGGGGGAAAATTGGGACACAAGGTTTTGCAAGGGTTAATGTTGAAGAATGGTCCTCACTTATGTTTTGAAAAATAAAAAGCTTTAATAAAGAAAAAAAATAAATAAAAAAAAGAATAATGGGCAAACCATCGTTGTCCTGGTGAAATATTCTTTGCCTTTGGTCCACCCTGCAGATCCAGATATCTACCTCAGTGAGGCTGGAACACCAGTTTTGACATTCACTACCTACACGACACTGGGCAAATCAGTTACCTGTCCAGGAATCAGCTGCCTAATCTATAAAATGCAGGTGAGGATAGGTAAGGGCTGCTGAGAGAAAACCAGTCCATCCCCTGAAAGTTGTTGTAAAAACAAGAACTGCTCCATGTTATGGATAGAAAAGACCTCAGGTAGTGAATGAGCAGAAGCCGCAGCTCGCTTTCCCCTTGCCCCTCCATCAGGCCCCCCTGCTGAGAGGACGTTCAGCTGTACCTCTAAGTCTCCGGCAGACACAGGCTGAGAAGGGGAGCCTGGGAGGGCACAGACCACACCAAACTGAAGCGAGCACAGCTGCCTCTGGGCGAGGGCTGGTTCGACCCCTTCTCACTGTCTGACCTCAAAAGGAGCCATTTCCTTATCTAAGCCTCAGTTTCTTTATCTAGAAAAATCCCTCTGTACCTCAACATGACAAGTCTAGGAGCCTCCCTCAGCTAACCGTGAAAAATAGCACTTTGCAATGGTCCTCTTGCCTAGTTTCCTGTAATGATCACATTTACAAGTGATAATAAATATTTCCTATACTAGACATTGGTAAACATTTCCTGTTTGGGGGTTCTTGCTTTACTGCTACTTCCCCTTTTCTCTCAGATACTGGATAACTAAATCATTCTTTCCCACTTATAATTCAATCCACCCAACAACCCATATGGAATCACCTTCACAAATCTTTCTAGGATACACAGCTCTTTATCTTTGCCTGCTCAATATCTACTCAACCTTAAATCTGAACATCCTAAATTCTAACTCAACTGTCAACTCCTCCATGAAGCCCTCCCTGATCCCTTGGCCTATAACAACCTCAGGCAGTGTCCTAAAACTCCAGGTTGCTAATCAGGTGTCAATCTGCATTGATAGAAGCATTTTCATATTAAAAATTCCCTATTATGAAGTTATAAATCTGATTTTTTAAAAAAAGGTCATATCCCTCTTCTAGACAGTAAGCTCCCTGAAAATCAGAACCATTTCTTGCCTACTCTTTGTTTCTCCTTGAGTACTTAATTGTATTGAGTGCTGTGTACAAATTAGATGATTAATAAATGTTTATGGAAGTGAATTAATAACATCCCTGACAGATGGCAGCTGCCTAATCTATAAAATGCAGATGAGGATAGGTAAGGGCTGCTGAGAGAAAATCAGTCCATCACCTGAAAGTTGTTATAAAAACATGATCCACATTATGGATGAGGAAAGGCCCACAGTTAGTGAATGAGTGGAAGCAGCAGCTCTTTCCCCTTTAGAGAAGGAAGGAAATCTCTAGATGAGAAGACTCTACCATTGTAGGTCAGTACATTTTATGTATGTCAGAATCTTATAGATGTACCATGAAGTGACCTGTTCAGAGTCACACAGCCAGAAAAATGTCAGAGCCAGGCCTTTCTGGCTTTTTGGCCAGCTATCTATCCACTAGGCCATGTTGCCTCTCTAATGAAGAGAGGCAATTTGTAAATAATTACATACATACATATTTTAAAAATAAAGGAAATGGATGGTAACCCCAGAGAGAAAGACACTGATAATTAAGGAAGATTGGGGGGGGGGAGGGAACAGGAAAAGTCTGCAAAAGAGGTGTTTAAAGCTGAGTATTGAAAGAAACCAGAGATAAAAGATGAGGAGGGAGAACATCTTGGGCATGAAAATAGGGAAGAATGAGGAATGGTAAAATATATTTATCTACCTGAATTGCAGAGTTAACAAGAAACCACTGGAGTTTACTAAATATGGTGGGAAGGGAGGAGATAACCTACATTTTAAGAAACTCACTTTGGCATCTGAGATGGGGACAGAGATTCAAGGAGGGAAATTAATTAGGAAGCAATTGCAACAGTCAAGATGAAAGGTGAATAAGGGTCTGAATTAAGGTGCAAGTAGAGATAAGTGGACAGCATTTTCCCACTGGTCAATAAGGGTCAGAGCTGAGGCCTTGTTCTGAGAACAAGAACCTAATCTGTTTTTTTTTTTCCCTCACACTGCTAGAAATATGGGCAAGAATCCTGAATTTGGAGCCAGAAAACCTGGCTTTGCTATTTCCTACTTCGTGTGACTTTGGACAAGCCACTTTTTCTCTAGGCCTCAGTTTTTCATATCTACAAAATGAGCTGGACCAAGATGATCCTTCCTGCTTTAGGACTTAACTGAATCTAGCAGCTTTTGGCATCCTGACCTGAAATGAGATTTTGCAGTGAAAGATGGGGTCTTGGTGCTTTTTTCTCAGGGCTGTCTGCAGAGAGGGAATACAGCCATGATCTCAAAATAACAGGAGACCTAAAGAAACCCTCTGTTAGCAGGAAAGGAAGTGTGTGCTCTGATCTCAGAGAAAGTAGAGAAAAAGGTATCCATAGAGAAGAAAGCTAAGTCCTGCCAGGCCCGGCTCTCACGACTCAAGGAAAGGAAGTGGTGTAGCACTCAACCAAAAGAATTTTGCCACCAGAACCCATACCACCCATGGAGGACACTTGAAGAGGACTGTGTGCTTCCTGTTGGGGCCTCTCAAAGATGGGGGAAGGAAAAAAAATAACTAAGACTTGTAACTAAGAAGCTTGTAAGAAGTATTTCAGAGTCAAGAAAGCAGCAACCAAAGAACAGCGTACAAGAGGATCTCATTCCGCAGGACAGAAAGGAAACAAGGCTGAAAACAGCAGCCCTCAGACCCATGCAAGGGCAGTCTGGACCCCACAGGACTGAAAGAACAGAGGAGAAAGATGAAGAATATGTGGAACAGGCCTGGGCTATGGGGAGGCACGAGGCCCCTGGACTCAGATGGGCTGAGGGGTTAAGTCGGTTTCCCTTGGCTGTGCTACTTCTTCATTATAAGAGAGAGGGTTTGGGAAGAGGGGAAATGGGAAGAAAATGGAAAACGATCATATTCCATTATTAGAGTGCAAGCTCCTTGAGAGTAAGGGCTGTCTCTCTTTTCCCTTGTGTGTGCTTCCTGGGGTCGAGCACAATGCCTTGCTCTACATGCTTAGTAGCTGATGACTGAGTATCTGTCTCGTAATATGGCTTTGATGGGGGGAACCCTGAAACCGCCCTGACTTTGGGGGGCAGAAACTCCCCTCTGGGAGAGGTCACCTCAGGGAATCAAGATAAAGTGGTTTCCTTCTGTTATCTTGGGGGGACTAGCTGTACCCTCTATAGAGCTAAAATTGGCTCAGGACCACTCCCAGTAAGGGGTCTGGAAATCTAGGCCTGGGGGCAGTGACAACATTGAAGGAATCTCATTCAATTGAAACCTCAGTCTCTGATTCCTTATAAAAACATGCAAACTTAAACTCATAATTTACAGAGGCTTGAAGTAGGAATCATGCCATGTCAAGGGACCTCTCTGCCCTCGGCACAGCTGCCTACCAGGACCCCTGCCTGCTGTGAAGAGACAGTCTCTTCTCAGTGATAAACCTTTTGTTATCTCTCTGCCAGGATTTCTCTGCTAGGACCTTTATCTCTCTGCCAGGACTCTGTCACTCGGAAGTCAGTCTTCCTAGTAAAAGCTGGCTTCTGCAGAGCCAACAATAAACTTCCTTTTTTCTAAGTCTAATATTTTAGGTTCTGGACCTGCGCCGACCAAAGCGGGGTTCCCACTCTCTGCACGGCCACTAACCGCATCATTTGGTTCCCTGACCTCAGCAAGAGGAGAAGCACGATGATGAGTATTTGGATGAAAGTTGAGAGAAAAAAGTGATTGGTCATTGGAGTACATTATAGACCCCAACTTCTTAAATTGTGGTTTGTATCCCAATGTGGGATACATGGGGCTGCAGAATTGACTGTGGGGATCATGAAATTGTGATTTATATCAATAAATGTTTGATTTGTATACTACTTTATATGCTTATATATCCGAGGCTACATGAGAATTTTTTGGATGAAATAAGATCACAAGTGGAAAAAGTTTAGCCCTGCTCCAGATGGACCACCTGACTGGAAGGAGGATATAGATGAGGAAAGATACAAGTGGGCTGAGGTAGTCAGGCACGGGGGTGAATTCCAGATTTGACTCCAAATCTCTGAAGCTTTTTGCCCAGGCCTGTGGTTTCTGAGAGTGACTCCTGGTGAGGCAAGACCCACCTCCAAGGTGCAGCTTTGGAATGTGAGGAATTACGTGTGATGCTGACCAATTAAACGAGCAGAGGGAGGACTTGAACCCATCTTCCAGGCTTCAAGGCAGCTCCTCTGCCCAAGGGCTTCCTCTAACTTCTCAGTTTTTGTGAGGCTGGGTCTCTTATGGGTGATGGTTGCTTCCCGTAGTTCCTTTGACCCCCTGCTCACTGCAACATGGTGAAAGGAGGAGAAGGAGATGGGTGTTACCTTTAGGTCCACAGTTACTGGCTGGGAAAGGTCTGGGTCTTCTCCCACCTCGTATAAATGACAGATGCGGAGTAAGACCCGGCTGAGGTCAGGCCCACTTTCCTTTCTGTGACCTTGAGATACAGAACAAAGCAGGGAGATGAGCAATGATTCAATCAAACAAGGCTTTATTAAGCATTTCCTATATGATAGGTACAAGGCTCAATGGGAGGGATACAAAGAAGGGCAAAAATATAATCCCTGCCCTCGAGGAGCTTCTATTCAGATGAACCATCACAGTCAGAGCTGGGAGGGACTTAATCCAACCCTTTCATTTCACAGAAGCAACTGAGGCCCAGAAGCTAAGTGACTGGTCAAGAAGTAAATGGCGGAGGCAGAATTTTAATCCAGTCCTTGGATTTCAAATCTAGCAAATATTCCCTCTGCTACCACATCTTGCCTCTTGTGTCAGAGGAAGAATCCAGGAGTCTTTTGCACAGAATGTCTATCAACACAAAAGGGATCTACAATGACCTAATTCTTTCTTCAGGACACACCAAGGCACAATCCACATGCTCCCTCTTCCAAGAGCCCCTACTGAGTACACTAGCCCACAAGGACCCTCGTTTTCCTTCTCTCTTGTTGGTACTCGACAATCTGTCACGTCATTTAATGTTTAATTGTTCTCTAATTGTTCTATTTGCTTTAATTGCCTCTAGTGGACTGAAAGTGGGTGGGGTGGGGAGGTATCCTAAGAATAGAGACTACAGCTCTTGCTATAGGAAAGACCCCTGTCCTGAGCAGTTGATGTCAAATAGCAGCTATGGCTTGTTCCATGTGTGACCCTGTGTAAAACCCTTTTCTCTCAGAGCCTCTTTTTCCTTATCTTTAAAATGGCGCTAATAAAGCCTATACTACCAACTCAGACCTCTGAGAACCTTCAAGCATTACAGAAATGGGAACTGTTATTGGAATGAACACAATCACACATCTTTTATGTCTCATTAACCAGCACCATGTTGGGTATACAACATTTAGAAATACTTAGGTACTAATGTCACAAATTATATTGTTTGGTTTTCTAGGAAAAAAATAACATTAATGATAATATTAAAAGCAGCTAATGATTATATAGTACTTTAAGGTTATAAAAAGCAGGTTATTTAGACCGTGCCATTTGATCCTCATAATAATTCTGTGGGGTACATTTTTTGTTCTTTATAACAGTTAAAACATTATTTATCATTTGTAACAACAAACAAGCAAATCACTCTTCGCTTTAGAAATATCAACTATTAATATGCCACAGAAAGAAGTTTAACAAGACTTCAGAGAGTATACAAGATTTCTAAAGGAGTTTAGAGAATATAAGGATCTCTTTAAGCTGGAGTTGTAGTAATGGGAGAGTTTTTCTGGAAGAGGGAGTTCTTAAGCTAGGTTTTGAAGTATTACAGAGATTTGGACTGGGAACTAGAGTTAACCACGGGAATAGATTTGAAGTTAAAGTCCTTATGGGATTGGGGAAGTCATTCAGCTAGCACATTCATGAGTAATCTCTTGGGGAACTATGGTAGGTAGGATATTAATCTAAAAGGAACCGTTAACACTATCACCATCCCATCCTCCCAGGAAAGCATGTCTCACCTTTCTGCAGATTCTGCAGATGCTCTGTGTGGTTCAAGCTGTACTGCCAACCAGGAATACTGAGAATCTGGAGGTGAAGATTGGGAGGGAGGGCTGGAGCATCTTTCTGGAGGTATCCTAGTGGCATCTGGCTATGAACTGCAAGAGGAACCAAAGACAAGGTATTTTTCATGATTTGCAAAGAACACTGAAGGAAAGTCAAGACTTAGTAATAATGTCAGCATTCTACAAAATTGTGCACCAGTAATTTTTTGTCTTCCCGTGTATCTTTTTCAGTGCTTTTCTCACACTACTTCTGATATGGGCTCCTACTGCCCACTGTGTCAGGGTCGACTCTAAACTTTCCAGACTAGTAATTTCCATATTGGCTGTCTGAGCAATTATGCTATCAATTCCTTAGGGCAAAGATTAAACTCAATATTAAACTAGGAGAAAGACTAGAAATTAGATGATATACTATGGTTGAGGTAACCCCACCTGTCCAATTTAAGCTAATTGCTAAAGCCAAGGAGAAAAAAAAAAGGCAACCCTTACCCAAAACTAAAAATATATCAAAAGACGGATATCAATAGATTATTAGCACTTCCTCACAAAAGCTAAACAGATATAAATTAACTACCATTAAAGAAAATCAAAAAATTCTTGAAAATATCCTACTGCTCTTAATTTTTAGAAAGCTCAGAGACCCAACTAATCAAAATCATCCCGAGGATATTTAAGGATAAAATCAGGACAGCAAGAGATGAAACATTGAAGATCCACAAAAATTTTTATACTAATTCTTCTCTACAAAAATTTAGTTAACAGAAAGCTATAATTCAGAAGAGTAGGGCCAAAATAATCAATATTTCATAGATATCTGATAAAGATATCAAATTGTAACTAGCTAAATTTTTTACATTGCTTTGTAATAACAGATTTAAATATAATATTTGGAAGAGCTAACCCTAGAGAATATTAAATATCTATATTTTAATAGTAATAAGAATAGGAATATCTAGCATTTATATTAAAAGGTACTTTACATATGTTATCTCATATAGTAATAATGATGATGATGATGATGGCACTGATAATGGTGATGATGATAGCAGCTAACATTTATAGTGTTTACTATGTGTTAGGTAATGAGCTAAGTACTTTGCCATTATTATCTCCTTTGATTCTCACAGCCACCCTAGGAGGTAGGTAGGTGCTACTACTATCCCTATTTTATGGATGAGGAAACAGGCATGCAGAGGTTAAGTGACTTGGTCACACAACTAGTGAATATCTGAGGCTGGATTTGAAGTCAGATTTTCCTGAGTCCAGGTTCAATGTTCTATTCATAGTGCCACTGGCTGCCTATTTAAAAAAAAAATGTGAAAACATTCGTGGTTAATAGTTTAAGGAAGCTTAAGTGGAGAGTCCCACTTGAATTTCAGGCAAAATATTACCCTTGTAGTTCAGACCCGAGAAAAGAAGCACTATGAATTACCTAGTGAAGGAGCTATTATACTTGTACCAGTGTTTTGAACCTGAGTCTAAGTGATAGCTTAAATACTGGACCTTTAGCCTTAGATAAAGTATTTAATCTGGTTGAGCCTCAGTTTCCTCATCTGTAAAATGATCATAATAATGCTTGTAATACTTGTTTGTCTGGGTCGTTTTGAAGAAATGCTACTTAAATGTGAACAATTTTTACTTATTTCTTAATTGACCTAATAGGCTAACAGGAGGATCCATTTAGAGAATCTGTCTAACCACATGATTTATTATGACAAAAAAACTTTGAAATAATTTATAGTTCAGCTCCCTGATTTTAAAGAGAGGGAAATTGAGAACCAGAGATAATAACATGTTTGCTCAATCACACAATGAGTGAGGAACAGAGCCAAGATCTGAATTCACATCTTGTGTCTAAATGTTATACTTTCTCCTATATCACATTAGAAATAACTTGCCAGTGAGTGTATATCTATTTCTCAAACATAGCTCACTAGGCGTTTTGAAACTGGATGCTGACTTACTAGGTAATTCTTCAAGTATAACAACTGGTCTGTGCTCCAAAGCCATTCTACTCATCTGATACAGAGCAGTAGTGACGGGCTTGGGTCCTACAAGGAGCCAGAAAATTGGCTGAACCACTGATGTGTCGTTCAAAGTGAGGTTATAATTGAGGTCCCATTCAAAGTTGTTCCACAGTCTCCTATGTAGCATCACCTGTAAAAAAAAAAATAAAGTCACATGGGTGGTCATTTCTTCCTCTATTTCTCTTAATAAGCAGGAAAATAAAAGGAAAAAGATCTTTCTTTCTTTTACCTCTATCTGCCCATTTCCTTGACTAGAGACACCATGTGATCTTTCAGACAGCAAGACAAGGTTGCTTCTGTTATCCTCAATGAAAGCAGTCTGCACCATGGGATAGTAATTCTGTAGAAATGAAGTGAGTGACTTTGAGCAGAGAACAGCAATCCTATATGAAACCTATATGAAAGTCTGCTCGATCTCCAACAGCCTCAATTACCCCAAGGTGGCACAAATCCAGAAGTAAATTGTTAAAAACCAAATGGAACAAAAAACCAAGAGGTGAATGAGCTTTTACAAAACTCATGTGTTAATTTATGGAAGCTATCCTTGGGTCTTTTTTTAGAGTCAATTTACTCATCATACTTTTACAAGTTTGGATATGTGGATAGAATCAGCAAATTAGGAAGAAGGCCAGGGAACACTACAAGATGCAGGAACACTGACATGCAGTGTTCATTGAGAGTTGACAGTGATAGAGGAAAGAGAAAAACTGTAAGAATCAGACAAACCTGGCGTCTTGGACCATTAGGTATTAAGGCCATCAAGCCCTTAAGCATAAATTTGGTCACATCATTCTTCTGCTCAAAAAATCTTCAATGAGTCCCTATTACCTCCAGGATAAATAACTCTTTAGCTTGATTTCCAAAACCCTCCATAATATGGCATGAGGCTATTCTACAGCCTTATTTTCTAATTCTCCCTCCACAGCTTCTACATTCCCTGCCTACTGAACACAAACCTTAGCTCACACACATCCCTATACCTGGAATGTTCTTCTTTCCCTATTGCCTTCAAAGTCCAATTCCATGCTATCTACTCCATGAAATGGCTGCTGATGCCATGGGTCACCCCAACACCTTCCCCCTCAGACCTCATATGTAAGTTTGTTTCACACCTTTCCATTGCATTAATGTATTTTTGAGGAGTACAGTTCTCCTTATGTGTCATATCCACTTAAGACTATAGAGTTCCATGTTGGCAGAGACTCTAGATATTATTTAAACTTTTTATCTGACTTTAGAATGTGGAACTGTCCTCTGCATACAGCAGGTGACTTGTAAATGTTTGTTGACTGAAAAAAAAGCCCTAAGCAAATTAACAGAGCTTAGGGCCATCACTTTCTTTTAAATATATAATTTATATATAATAACTGAAGCTCTGATTATAATGCTAAGTTATTAAGGACAGAATCAATTCTGTTCAGATGAGCTTAGGTGCTGGCAAAGATGGCAAATTTGCAAAAATGATATATTTGTTCTGGAAAATAATTGGGTATTATGAGAAAAATCAAAAACTGTTCATATTCTCTGACTTAAGGATCCAAATAGGTAACAAAGAGGGGTGTATATGTATGTATGTGTGTGTCTGTGTGTATGTATACAGAGATAAATATTGTACATAAGCACATATATATTTAGATGTTTAACTATAATGATATTGTTACATAATCATAGAAACACTTTTCATAAATGAAAGATTGAAGAACTGCTGAACAAACCGTAACACATGAATATAATGGAACATGATTCAACTATGAAAAACAATGATTATAAAGAATTTGGAGAAGCATGAGAAAATTTGGATGAACTGATACAAAAGTATACAGAACAAAAATAACACTAAAAGGCAGTTAAATTCATATAATGATTAATCTTGGTCCCAGAGAACTGGTAATAAAAATCAACAATCTGTGGAGAAATGGGAGATGCTGAACAGTGTATACCCTGTCAGATACGTCCACAGTGTGTCCACTGTGTCCCCTAATTTTATGGATTCTTCCTGTTACAAAGAGAATTCGGTTGTGTGGCTGAGATCTAGAAATGTTAGTGGTATAAAATCAAAATACATCCTGATAGGAAATATAAAATATATCAATAAAATTTTACTTTTTTGAAAAGTGGGTAAATACAATTTGGAAAACTTTCCATGTAAAAGGAATATATTAACTGTGTTCAATGCAGTAACCTAAAGTGATTTCAGAGGACTGATCCCTTTCAGCTAAAATTCCACCTTTTACAAAAAGCTTTAATCACCATCCCCACCCCACTTAATACTAATACCTTCCCTCTAAGCTTATCTCCGATGAATCTGGTCTCTATCTAGTTGGTACCTAGCCATCAGTATGTGTTCTCTTCCATTAGATTGTGTATTTCATGAAGGCAGGGACTTTTTATACCCAGGTCTTAGCACAGTGCAAGGACCTTATCAATATTTGTTGACTGTTAATTGACTGATAGTGGAGCATGTCTTCCCCTTTTTTCCCTGAAAGGTGGAGGAATCCCAGGATGGAAAGAGGCTCACATCAGCCAAAGAAGGTCATGGTGTTGATTGTTTTGCTCAACAATACTTTTGGAGGAAAGAGACAAAAACACAATACTGTTTTTGAAGAGGGGAAAGGAAAATGGGGGGGGGGGGAGAGAAGGAGTATCTGAGAAGGGACAGTAATTTGTTAAAATTATTAAAAAGTAAAAAATTAAATGTTCACACTAAGACAAAGATCTACTGCCTACAGCTGAGAATTTGATTATAAATGCTCACATATAGGGATTCCTCAATTCATTCCTCACTAGAGTTGGCTGAATGAGAAGCCTCTGTCGAGAGTGGGAGACCTGAAGGTTCTTGACATTTTTGATTTTTCAGAAAGCCCAGTGATGCTTACCCGAGCCACAGTGTTATTCACATATGTTTTGTAAGTCCTTTTCTGTATCTGATAGCCATTATTATCTGTATAAAGGACTTGGCGATTGTTTAAATCTGTGCTTGTCCTCAGGATCGCTTCACGGTTCAGCTCCAAAGGACCCACTCTGTATACTTGCTCTATCCTGTGGCAGAGAAGTTTCCCATCGTAACCCTGGGGGGTATTGTAGATCCGAGAATAGACAGCGTAGGCATAATCCTTTTCTGTGAAATTTCTATTAAGAAAAAAATATTTGGTACTGCAGGATGAATAAATGAGAAATAGGTGAAAAAATGAGGTTAGGGATTGTGGGGAACTACCGGGATTGGATGTGGAAGTGAATTTTTGGTTCTTTTGTGGGAAAATGTAGTAATAAAGTAAATTAGGCTCCTGACTCTCTTCTGAATAACACTGGTGATTTTCTGCTTACACTGGGTCGCCACTACATCCATCCCCTGGCCTTGTAATGTTTCCCAAAATTCTCATTTAGTTTCAATTCCAGAGTTTTTTTTTTTTTTTTTTTCTATTTCTACTACTGTATATCATGCTGTCACTTATATTCCAAGGCACTAATATTACAGAACAATTTTCCTGGTTCATCTTAGTTCTAGTTAGTTACTAGTTTAATTCAGCTTGTATGGCCTAAATATTTATGATGCTTAACACTAGCTGACCTCAGCAGGGTAATTTAGCAGTCATATGATTCCTCCTCATGCTCCATGTTACAGTCCAAATGTCAGTCATAGGGTCAGACCCAAGGGGATAGTTGTAATGGTCCCCAAGTATAGACTTATTTAGACAGTGCTTGTTGAATAAATGATTGATTAATTGCTTTTTTGTTATAAGCGATTTACATATATCCTTGTTGTTGATTATTCTGATAACCCTAAGGGGTTTATAGTGCATCCATCTTTGTATTTCCCCCACTGCCTAGCACAGTGCCTCTAGCAAGGGATTACTAAATGTTGTTGAACTTATTGAATTATGGAAAACCAAATTCAGAATGATGAGATGATTCATGCAAATGTCATGGCCAGAAAGTGGTAGACCTTGAACCAGAGCTCCTCTTCTGATTCCAAATCCAGTGTTTTCTCTGATGAAAAGTCTCACATGGACAGAGGCCTGACTTAAAAAGTTAGACACACCTGAATTCAATCTGACTACTAGCATTTATTAGTTGTGTAATCCTGAACAAGCCAATCAGTCAATCAAGAAACATTTGTTAAGTGCTCAATATGTGTGAGGCTTTGTTCTTAACCTCTTTGAGCCTCAGTTTCCTTACTTACCAAATGGGAATAGTACTGGTACCTACCTCACAGTGTTGTTGAATGAAATAATGTATGTAAAATAATCTCCAAATCTTAAAACAATATATAAATGTAAGTTCTTATCACTAATATTACCTAGAAATGAACATTTTATATCAAGCAATACAATTATACCCTGGAAAAGTGACTTCAAGTTTTGTACTTTTTTCTTCTAGGAAATTTAAGTTTTTTGATATAGATGAATTTGAGAAATTTCATGGGTACAGGGGAGGGGGAATTGGCCAATAGAGGCTTGTCTCCCAAGCACTGCCCTAGTCACCACCATCCCACATGGAAAGGTATTCCAGAAGGGGCCTCCTCTCTGATTCAGAGCACAGACAGGTATACTGACTGCTTCTGGTGCTCTTATCTGATAATGAAGATGGGCCTTCTCAGTGGACTGCTGAACCAGAACTGGGAGACAGAGCAACCTACCCCTCTTTCCTGCCTGAATGACTTGAAGGAAGAAGACATTCTAAAGACCTTTAAGTTTATAGACTTCAGGCCTAAGGCCCTTTTTACCTATTTTGTCAAAATGTGGACAAGATGAGTCTCTTTCCATTTGTCCTTTCCTGGTTTTAGGTGAAGAAGTATATGATTAAGCTACCATCTCACAAATTTCAAAAGGTTGGGAGAGTGAGCTGCTGAAGGATGGGGAGTAGGCGTCCATGTCAGAGACAGCCGAGTCTGATGAGAAGCAACTCTTTGACCTTGCAGAAGTGGACTTAAGTGTGTGACCCCAGGCAAGTCACTTAAACCCCAATGCCTCAGCAAAAAAAAAAAAAAAAAAAAAAAAAAAAAAAAAAAAAAAAAAAAAAAAGAAAAGAAAAGAAAAGAAAAGAAAAGAAAAGAAAAGAAAAGAAAGAAAGAAAGAAAGAAAGAAAAAAAAGTGGCCTGAAGGCATCTGGGAGAGATGGCAACTCACAAAGTGGTTTCTGATTTCAATTTCATAAATATAAACTCATTAAAGAGAAAAGACGGCTTGAATACTCAGATAAAAAAGCTAAGCTGCTTCCTCAGTTAAAGAAGCCTTTTAGACTGAAAAGACTACTCATAAGCAGGAAGTTAAAATGGTTAATACCTTACCTGTAAAAATATTGCCGGATCTCTGTCACAAGTTTTCCAGCCACAATTTCCAACCCCACCACATCTGATGCTTGAACTGCTGATCCATCTGGGGTAAACAAATAGTTGTCCGAAATCGGCCCATGTTCCAAATCAGCATTAACTTTATACTCCAGGAACTGTTGGGTAACTTGTATAGTCTGGTTACTCTCTCTGTAAAGATATAAGAGAGAAAACATTCCTTACTCATCCAATTATTTTCACAGAAAGCTATGTACCTGTTTAACCTATATTGGGTTACTTACTGTTTAGGAGAAGAGGGTTAAGGGAAGGGAGGGAGAAAAATTTGCAACACAAGGTTTTGTAAGAGTGAAAGCTGAAAACTATCTTGGTATATATTTTGAAAGCTATTAAATAATTTTTTTTAATGTTCAGATACCAATTCAATTAAAAAGAAAAAAGAAAGACGTATGTAGCAACCTGAGCAGTCCTCTACTATTGAAATACCACTGGATTTAGAAGCAGAGCAAATATTTGTTAGATGATGACTTATGCCAAGTGTGGCATTAGGTGCTGGAGATAAAAGGTAAAAATGAAATGATTTCTTGCCTTAAGAAGCTTTATTAAGGAAATTAAATATGCAAGTCTAATCTATGCAAATTATAAAAAAATAAATGCAACGGGGTGGGAGAAGTACACAGGGAATCATGTGTAAAGATACTGCAGGAATTGACACCAAGGGTTCTCAGGGGCATTTTAGGGGTAGGAGCCCTGAAGATGCATGGAAAAGCATGTGTGAAGAAGAGCAAGAAAATCACTCAATCAATAAGTTGTTCAATAAATGAAGGCAGGCAGAAAACACAACCGAGAGCAGGGAGGTCTGGTGTTTTAGTTCAGAGATTGGAAAGGGTCATTCTGCCCAGACTATGAACCAATAGGAGCTGGCTAGCTCATCGGGATAATCCCTGCCCTGCCAACCTCAAGGATTGTGGCTGGGATGGGACCACTCCCTGGGCCCACAGACAGTCCAGTTTTCATCATAAATTCACTACATGTATCTGTAAGATTCTAGGGAGTCACAAGAGACCTGAGAATGTGAGAGCTGCTGAAGAACATTCGAAGCTGTTAGGGTGCTCCAAAGTTTGCAGTTTCTAATGCTCATTTGAACCCCACAACAACTCAGGGAGGTATTGGGATAGAGGTTCATATTTTACAAAGGAAGAAATGGAGTCTCCCAGAGTAAATGATTCTCCCAGGGATTATGTATAGCTAATGAGCTAGAATCAGGATCCCAAGCCAGATCATCCGGATTCCAATTCTGCTACTTTTCTTTGTACCAGGAAGCCTCCCATAGAACACAATGTTAGTGCTTGTGGATGATTTCATCCAACAGGCTCATTTTACTGATGAATGAATGGCCCAGTGGGTCACACACCTCCTGGGGCAAGCACCTGATTTTCTTACTCCCGATGTGATATTCTTTCTCTAAATCAATCCACATTAATTGAATAACTACTGCAGGCCAGGCCCTGAGGATACACTATACCAAACTGTGAACAGGGAGGATACCATCTTGTACCTTGGCCACAGCAAGTACTTAATCTATAATCGGTCACAAGCATCTTCTTCCTGTTCACATCCTAGCCCAGTAGTTCCCACAGGCTCTCAAGATGTGAAATGTATAATTCAGAAGTTGGATGATGTTTTTGACCTCAGTAGAACCAAATGTGTGAGTACGTGTGAACTGAAAGCGAGCTTATTGGAAAATTAATGAAATCAGATTGCTCTGATACCATCTGCACAGGCAGATGCTGCAAGATTTCTCAGCAAGTCTCTCTTACTCCTCCCCAACATCTCTCCCCCAGAATACACTGGGTGGTCAGGGGCCATTAGCAAATTGAACTGAGGATGCTGTTAGCAAAAGGCCTGGTACCTACCTTCAGGGTGAATAGCTCAATGCTCTGGGCACTGCTTGGTCAAAGCAGACGAGTGTCCGTACCCTAATAACAACAGCTCAAGTATTTGAAGTTTTATTAAAAATGGAATTAGATGTCTGGTTTTTAGTCTTAACTGCTATTGGATTTTATAAGATGAATGATCCTGGGAAAAACATTCCTCCCTCTGAGCCTTGGGATTCTCACCTTCTACAGGTATCAAACTCAAGTAGAAATGTAGTTTAGTCATTTTTGTCTTTGTGACCTTTTCGGGAGTTTTCTTGGAAAAAATACTGGATTCCCTCCCTCTCCAGCTCATTCTCTAGATAAAAAAACTGAGGCAGATTCACAAAGTATTAAGTTACTGGGGCCAAACCTGATTGAACTCAGGAAGATGGTCTTCCTGACTCTAAGCCTAGCACTCTATCCACATCCCTACCTAGGTGCCCCTCAAATAGAAATAGAAGACACTAAATTATCTGTGGGCTGCATACTAACTTTAAAAAAACCCACACCCAATCCCTCTATTTTTGTCCGCCTGCATTTTTGATTTCCTTCACAGGCTAACAGTATACTATTTCAAAATCTGATTCTTTTTACAGCAAAATATAGGTTTGGACATGTATAGTTATATTGTATTTAATTTATACTTTAACATATTTAACATGTATTGGTCAATCTGCCATGGGGGGTGGGGGAAGAGGAGGGGAGAAGGAGGAGAAAAATTGGAACAAAAGGTTTGGCAATTGTCAATGCTGTAAAATTACCCACGCATATAACTTGTACATAAAAAAAAACTATAATAAAATAAATAAATAAATAAAATGAAAAACCCTACATATTAACATTTTTTTTTGCTTTATTATTATTTTAGTTTGTTAAATACTTTCCAAATGACACTTAATCTATCTAGTTCAGGAGTATCTGCAATCAGAAGTATCCTTTGGCACACATTTTTTGACACTTTAGTCTAAACGACTCTCTTGGTTCAATCTATGTTAGCATTATTGAACAGAATTGTTTTATATATTTATATATGTTTAATTTCTTTTGTTAGACTCAGAATTTTTGGAGGAAAGAGATGGCTTTATTTATCCTTATAATTCTCAAATACTACAAACAAAGCAAGTCTTAATAAATGGTGGCTGAATGAATAAGTGGATCTCTGAGGTCCTGTCTAGGTCTGACATTTTATGTTTCTATTTTTCTAAAGAGTTCTAATTAAGAACTAGCTAATATTGGCAATTATCTTTTAAAAACCTCTCTGCCCCCAAATGTTTCTCCCTGTAATCTTCTCAAGGATACTTGAAATTCCACCTTTGCATTAAAGAATGCTAATACACAATTACAATCAAAAGGTTTATTGCATTAAATCTGAGTTCATTAAATCCTTAATGAAGAGTTCATCAGATACTTTCCTTCAGGATAGGGGAAGAATAAATCCCACAAGGACTAAGGTTTTCGTTTTTTTGTTTTGTTTTGGGGGGAAAGGGATATCAAAAATCTAGGTATTATCTGGATTGGGCAGGACTGAGTAGAGCAGGACTGAGGACAGACTAGTCCAGTTATAAATGCTAGGTTTTAAAGATTTTAATTCAAAACTTTTTTGGCATCCACTAGTTTATGAGACCTCAGATAGTTCATTTTTCTTCTTAAAACTTCTTTGTATATTATGTTTCCTTACCAAACAAAAAAGGCCATAAGCCCCATGAAGGCCAAGTCAGGACTGTATTTAAATTTTTATTTTCCCCAATGCCTAGCAAAAGAGAAAGAATTTTTGGCAGAGGAAATTTTTGGATTCTTTTTGCCTCTTAGTTTTGGTAATGATTTTACAGTAATTAAAGGTCTCTTAAAAAAAAAAAAGTCAGAACCTATTAAGAAATTGGTTATAGAGCATTAAAAAGCAGGAAGGAAGATTTTTACCTTGGAGATGGAAACAATACTTGTAGCAGTGATAGAATAAAATGAGCCCTTCTTGAGGGCTAAATCAGTTTTATTTTGTTTTTGAATCAACAAAGTTTAGCACAGTGCTGGGCACATGACAGGCACTTACTAAATTTTGTTAGATGAACAAGCTTTTAATAAATGCCGGATGAGTAGAATAGTCTGGTTTGTTTATTGTACTTAATGTACTTAGGTCTTTTCTAGAGATTACACAGTTAGTGTGGGTCACAGGTGGGAATTGAACCCATGGCTTTCTGACTATAGGCCCAAGCCTCTATCCACTACATTCCCTTCTACATACTTCACATCTCACTGTGCCCTGGTAACTCTCTAAGACTAAGATGCAAAACAGGCACCAGTCTGCATCGGTAAAGAGAGTTTCTCTACTGGGCATTTCCTAGTATGCTGAAAACACAAGTCCATTAAAAGACAGTATTTATGGTGATACTATGTAGTAGAAAGACTATGATTGGTACTTACTGTCAGCATAACTGTTTTTAAATTATGGTTCTGATATTATTGATAAAGGCGAATTACCCAGCTACCTTTCATACCTTGAGTTTCTTAACTGTAATACATACTAACACTTTTACCACTTCCCTCAAGGATGCATTGTAAATAAACCTTGTAAAATTTAAAGGCACTATCAAAATGTAAGTTGTGATTATGATAAAAGTTTGTGTTCCTTCTTAAATTAAAAAGCCTGTGACTTATATATTTCTCCAAGAAATAAAAACCAAATGAAGCTTCTTTTTGCCGGAGGACCAGTGATCTCTAAGGGGAAAACCATCTCCTCACCATTTAAGGGCAAGACATACCAGCAAGAAACCCAGACAAGCCAGGTGGATTACCTCTCCGTGATGCTATGCATTAAATTGGTGGCTTGGTCCATAAGTATAGAATAACAGTCGTTTATCACAGGAAATAGTTGCTTGCAAGAGACCTGTGAAGAAGACTTCTTTGATTTCCTACCAAAATGGAAGACTCTTGCAATGGAGGCTGACTTCTGGTGAGCCTCTTCAAATTTGTCAGCTGCCTTAATGTAGTAACGCCGGTAACTGAGACCCTTTATGGTGGCCAGGATGTACAAGTCATAAGTGAACTGAGAGTCAGTTGAGTTCTGGATCTGTAAATAAAGTTAGATCAATCAGATAATTTAGTCTTAGTCCGTCCAATATTGCTGAACTTTTAATAAGATTTTATAAAAGTCTTGTTGAGTGGGATAGGTGCTACAAGTCAAGCAACAAGTATTTATTAAATGTCTGCTGTGTGTTTTAGGCATAGTGCTCAACACTGGAGAAAAAACATAAAGGCAAAAACAATTCCCACTTCAAAGGAGTTCATGATCTAATGGGGGAGAAACACACCAACAGCTATATAAAGACAAGCTATGTACAGAATAATTTTCCCAGGAAACTCACTGGCCTCTGGTTTGAAGACTCCCTCTATCCTCTTCATTTTCTGAAAAATCAAGGCCATACTAGTCCAACTCTAACACTGTTTCTCTTTGTTGGTTGTCTCCAATTTACACTTTATTTTGTTTTCCTTATTTTACATGTTCTTTTTTCCCATATATCTACAAGAGCAGTGACTGTCTTTTGCCTCTCTTTGTATACCCAGCACTTAGCACAATGACTATATAATATGCAGAATAAATGCCTGTTGACTTAAGAATACATTACTTGAGTTGGACAAATGGGATTTTGACCTTCCAAAAATTGAAGGCTGCGTTTTCAGACTAAACAAAAGTGAGCTCAACTGCTAACTGAGTTCTAGAATGTTGAAAGGAATGTTTTGAGACTATTTAGAAGGTTTTTATGATTTTGAGAGTGAGAGGGGGCCTATTAGTAACAGAGTACATATACTGGGAAAACTTAGATGAACTGATATAAAGTGAAGTGACCAGAACCAGGAGAATACTGTACACAGTAAGAGCAATATTGTAAGGATGATCAAATGTGAAAGACATAGCTATGCTGGTCAGTAAAATGATTCAAGACAATTCCAAAGGACCCATGATAAAAACTGCTATCCACCTCGAGAGAGAGAACTAATGAACTCTGAGTGCAAACTGAGGCAAACTTTACTTTTCTTGAAGCTTTTTGTATTTTCTTTTGCAACCTGGCTAATAAGGAAATTATTTCACACGCATAATTGATATCATATTGCTTGCCTTTTCAATGGGCAAAGGAGGGAAGAGAATCTGGAACTCAAAATATTCAAAAATGAATGTTAATTTTTTTTTTTACATCATTGGGAAATATTTAACAAAATAAATAAAAAGGACAAGTTGCACTAAACTTCATTTTTTTTCTTGAATGGGGCACAAGATTTGTAGATTGGAGTGATAACAGACATAAATTATCTATATCTTGATGAGGTGCTTAATAAAGTCTCTCATGAGCTCTTTCCAGGCTAAGATGGAGAGATATGGAGTAGATGATGTATAAATAGTTGCATTTAAGAACTGTCTGAAGACCAGCCCCAAAGAACAGTGATTCACACACTATAGACCTCAAGCTAAAACTTAGTCTTTTCTAGTTTGTAAAGAGCTTTCTATAATCATCTCCTTTGAGCCACATTAAGAGCCCTACAAGATAGAGGCCATTATTATCCTTGTTGCAGGTTATATATTGCCCAAGGTTGTACATTAGAGCAGAATTTGAACCTAAATCTCCCTGCACTCTACCATACCACACCAAGCCTCTGCTGCAGCTATGTCTGGGAGTTCCAAACACAAGAGAGTAGCTTCTATGTGAATTCTATCTTCAATCCTAGGGCTCTTTCAGCTCCCTCTTAGATTCCTTAAGGACAAAATACAGGGCACTTTAGGTCAGGGCTTAAGGTCTGCTGGCACAGTGGTTAGTGCTAGACCTCTGAAGGCATTTGAAGACATTTACTAGATATGTAAGCTTGGGAAAGTCACTATTTGCCTTAGTTTCCTCATCTGGAAGATGGAAATAACAGTAGTATCTACCTGGCAGGGTTGCTGTGAAAATCAAAGAAGATAAGCGTAAAGTGCTTAGTTAACACAGTGCCTGGGACATAGTAGGAACTGAACATCCGAGATGCTTGTTCCCTTCCCCTTCTACTCTCCTCCCTCTTCCCCCCCCCCACATCCTGGGGTACCTGGTCTAATCCAGGGCCCATTGCAGTCAGGTTTTACCTGGTATTCTTAATTGCCTTTTGGCGTTTTTAAGCTCCATTTTCCAAATGGTTTTTAAGGTTTTAGAATAGCAAGAAGGACAGCGTCTTTTTCTCTGGAACCCTTAAAAGTGAATGTTTTTCTAATTGATCTGGGGGAGTTGAACCCAATTCCAATCATTTCACCATGATTGCTTAATTTTTTGAAGCTTGAAGACTTTCCACCCTCACAGGTTCCCTACTAGAATACAATAACTGACAACAAATTTCCTCTTAAGTGGAGTTGTAAATGGACATAATGAGCCAAAGACAGAATTTAAGGAAGCTGAAGGACTAAGGAAGGAAGATGGGAGACTAAGACTGTTACTCTATGATGTCCCTAAGGCCATCTCTCTTAGGGACTGAATCTTTGAATGGGCTGAGTCTGGGGGAAAGCCTTTCCTCACATCAGCATCATGTAAATTTAATGAGCTTTTTCCTTATGGGATCACAGGATTAGTTTTCATGTGGAAGAGACCTCCGAAGTACTTCAGTCCAACACTGCATTTACAGGTGAAGCAGCTGAGGCAGGGAGGCGAGTGATGTGCCCAAAGAGACCAAGCCATTAAATGTCAGAGGCAGAACTGGAACCCAGGTCCCTTAACTCTTATTGGATGCCTTCTACTTCGTCACATGGCCTAGAATGGACCCTTCCTCTCCAAACCCCCACAAAATACACAATGGCATGGGGGAGGAGACTCGGGCCTCAGGCCTAGGGTCATGCAGTCAGGAAGAGCCAGAACAAAACTCCTTCTCAGCCCCTCTATTACTCCCAGGGAGATCCACTATCAAAGCACAAAGTACAGCTGGGCTGACTCAGGGCCATCAGACTTGGGTCTCAACAAGGAGTTTGCTACTAACTGTGAATTTGGGCAGGTCATTTTATAAGTTTGGGCTGTAAAATGGGACTAATTCTTCCCATATTCTTCTGGGGCGACTACGGGTTTTTCAGACAGTAAAGGCAGTGGGGGGCAGGGCCCTCGGCTCTGAATCCTGTGGTCCATGGCCTGGGACTCCAGGTCTCCATCAGCACTGGGTGCAGCAAGTTTGGGGCAAACCGCAGCATGGAGGAGAGGGAACAAATGCACTACCTGGGCAGGCACAGGACGTCCTAGTTCATCAAAGACCGTCACGTGTGGAGAACCGACGGTCACGGTGACAAAGGTGGTGATGGTCCAGGCCAGGGGGTTATAGACAACAGCACAGGGTCCCTCCTCGGAGCCTTTCCAGGGAAGACAAAATTAAACACATCAGTCAATAACAAAGCCACGCAAAAGAGCAGAAGCCTTGGAAGTCTGCTGTCTGTGCAAGCTAAAGGCACAAAGGCAAAATGTTCACAGACACACCTGTGTGCGTGTGTGCTGGTATAATACATACAATGCTACTGTACAAAGCAGATAGGGAACACACACATAGACTGAGCTCGCTGGGCAGCATGGGGCACAGAGTGCTGGACCTGACAGCAAGGAAACCTGTGTTCCAATCCTCCCTCAGACTCTTACTAGCTGCGCGACCTTCAATAAGCAGTTTAATCTCTCTCAGACTCGGTTTCCTCTGTGTGGAATAACAGCATCTATCTCACGAGGTAGCACACCATGAGAGAACATGTGTAATGTGCTTTATAAACCTATTATTATTATTATTATATAGGATACCATATGTTTGTATCACTGTTGTTGTTTGTTCTTCATTCTCCAAGAGGACCATGACATGAAAGTGAATCAGATTTAAATGAGGGAGGGCTATGCAAAGCCCCTTACCTCACTTTCCCCTGCAGTGTATTTAAAGTACAAGTTTTGTTTAAAGAAGCAGGACCAGCCTTTCTTCTACAGGCTCACTCCCATGCCTGGGTCTCTGTCTGTGGCATTTGGGTTGCTATAACACTTCAATACCTCAGCCCCTGCTCTCTAATGAGAAGAATACGAGGTGCGGGATTCTAAAACCAGCCTTGGAAGACTGCACCTGCACGATTAGCTGTGGGAGCTTGGGCAATCAGATCTATATGTCTGAACTTCAGTTTCCTAAAATGTAAGTGAGATAGAATACCGTGTCTCCTGACAAGGTCACAGTTTGCTGTGTAAATCAAATGTGGAAGTAGATAGGCAGGACAGGCCACAGTCTTATATCTTCCTGAAGACCCACTTATTGGATCTTATTCCTATAGGTAGAAGAAAGTAGAGTTTTAAAGGCCATTTGACCCAATCCATTTATTTTGCCATCTTCTCAGGCCATTGCCTTTCTCTTCCCTTTCTCAGTTTTTAATTGTGACTTTTCACTTTATCATTCATTTTTCATCATTCACTCTCAATCCTTTGCAATGTGGCTTCTGATCGCATTGCTCAGCTAAAACTGCTCTCTATCAAGTTATCAATGGTCTTTTAATTTTAAAAACCTGGGCTTTTTTCCCCTCAATCTTCCTCTTTCTAGAGTTCTCTGCAGCCTTTGATGCTGTCAATCACCAACTTCTCTTGGACACCCTTCCTCCCTGGGATGGTGAGACATAGCTCTCTTGCTTCTCCTCTTACCCATCTGATGAATCTTCCCCAGTCTCCTCTACTAGGCCACCATGCATAGCTAATCCTTTAGTGTGGATCTACCTAAAGATTTAGTTCTGGGAACACTTTGCTTCTCTTTCTAACTACTCTCACTTAGTGACTTCATCAGATTTCATTCATAAATTTAATTATCTCCTTGCAAATGGTTTCCAGATCAACTGATCTATCTATTGATCAATTCATCTATTTATAGGTAGAAAAAGGAATAGATAGAATCAACAGATTGATGGATCAATCAATAGACAGATATCCCTAATCTCTGTCATAAGCTCCAGGCCCACAGTACCAACTGCCTATTAGACAGAGCAGGCCTGACTATGTCACTCCCCTTACTAATCTCAATGTTGCTTATTACCATGACTGTCAAATATAAAACTCTTCTACCACTTAAAGTCCTTCCAGACTGGGCCTAACCTGCCTTTTCAGCCTTACTGTAGATTTTTCCTCTTCACAGACTCTCTGTTCTAGTTAAACTGGCCTTCTTCTAATTCCCTATTGCTCTTTCTGCACCTCTGCACTGGCTGGTCCACACGTCTGGAATGCAGTCCCCCTTTCTTTTACCTCTTAGATCTCCTCATCTTCTTCAAGATTCAGCTCAAGTGTTACCTCCTATGGGGAATCTTGCTCGATCTCCCCTGGCTACTACTAACCTCTTGTTCCTTCAATCTCCCTCCCTGTGTCTCTTTGATATCTATATAGTTACTTATTATCTTCCCTGATAGACTGCAAGCTCTAGAAGGCAAAAATTTTTCACTTGTTTTTATATTCCCAGGGCCTAAGCCACATGGGAGACACCTGATAAATATCTGTTGGCTGAACTGAGGAAACAGTGGCCCAGAGAAGGAAAGCTACTTGCCCAATGCCATAGAAATGCCCAAGTGGGACCTGAACCCAAATCCAAAGTGGGAGGAGGGCAGATATTTTTTATCTTCATTTTATAAGCAAGAAAAATGGAGCTGCAAAAAGTGAAATAACCACTCAGAGATGGAACTTAAAAAGCCTAGTCTTCTGGTTTCATATCCAGCACTATATCGTTCCTCCCCTCTAAGCCTGTGGTCTCTGATAAACACCTGGCTTGGCTGGCTCTTCTTTCTTCTCTGCCCGGAATATGTCAGAAATGATGGAGACCATTAGCTTCTTCACAGCAAACATTCCTTCTATGAGGTTGTGCAGGTACATATCGTTCACCTTGGGGGACTCTGTCCCTGTTATGCCATCGTGATGTTGAACCTTTAAAAAATATATATACAGCTTATAAACGATGAGTTTAAGTAAACATAGCAGCTGATTTTTTCCCCCCGAACTAGCAAATATTAAATTCTGGCATGCAAATGTTCAGTGGCTGCTTGCTTTGTGAATTATAGATGTTGCTGAGAAGTTGACCCACAACTTTATTTTGATGCTATAGACAGCTATGGTGTGTGGAAAGCTCACCATGAGGGGAGGAAGCAAACCTGGGATCTAGAGGGTTCTGACCTGACTTTGAGAACGTCATTCAATTTCCTCAAATGCAAAAAAGAGGACAATGGACTTGATAGCATCCCAATCACATAAAGCTCAAACATTCTATATTTTAGTATTCTTCCAGTTTGAAAATTCTAAGTAACCTACAGGACACAAAATAGGATTTAAATTCAGAAGGGGGAGCTCACCATCCGAAATAAAAGCTGGTTAATCCTTTTCCTAAAGTAAAATATTATCCTAATTTGTTTTTTAACATTTTAATAAAAAAAAATTTTTTTTTTAAACATGATGCTCTCCAGTTCCAAACTTTCTGCCTCCAAGCACACAACACAAAAAATCCCTATTTAAATTCAGGAATCAACAATGTTAAGGCTTGAAGGAACCTTAGAGACCATTAACTTCAATTCTTTCATTGTCACTGAGGTCCAGAGAGTAGAAGGGCTTGGGTCTCCTACATGGAGATGAAGATTATACCATCTCCTCTAGCGGCAGTACGCTCATCAGCAGCTATAAAAATACCTTATGTCAAATAGAGAATCCAAGTCTTAAATAACCATAATAAAAATTAATAACCACAAACAACCTCATTTTAGAGTGAAACTGAAGGAAAGTTTGAGAAGTGAAGCAATTTGCCCAAGATCAGAAGCTGGCTCTTCCTTGAGTTTTCCCCTGTTTAATGGTGGGTGCCACAGGGGAGCTCAAAGACACAGCTCTGTGCTTCTCTTTGTAGTCTCAGCACTTAGCACAATGCCTGATACAAAGTAGGTGCTGCATAAATGTCTGATGATGACTTGCTAAAGAAGCTCTGGGGTGAGGTTTGTGGTCCCTACCAGAAGTGGCTGTGAAGCAGTTACACAAGTTGGCTCCTCTGTAAAACAGCTGGACTGCCCAGCTGGTTCCTAAGGCCCCTGCAGCTCAAGCATTCAGTGAATCTTTAGAGATTCTGGATCTATTAAAAAAGAGCATTATTATGGAAAGATTATAGAGTAGAAAGTCCCTGCCCATTTCATGTTAACCATGAACTTTCAAAATAACAATTACAACAACATAACAATATAACACCCTAGACCAGTGTTTCCCAAACCCAAAGAAGAATAATGTGGATCTGTAAGGCATTTCCCTTCTTCCCCGCTCACCATTCTGTCCTTGGTGGATAGAAGTCAGGAACAAGGGAGAAGAAAGAACAGGAGAGGATTTACACGGGAGGAATAATGTATAGAGATGGAGTCAGGTTTAAGGTTTTTTAATTTAGAACCTATGATTTCCTTCCTGTAGGGAATTCCCCAAGAAGAAAAATACCCATATGGTGGGTTGCTTGGGACATTGAGAGATTAGACATTTGTCCAGGATCCCATGGCCAATATGCATGAGAGTCAGCACTTAAATTCAGACTGTCATGACTGTGAGGTCAGCTCTCTAAGCCATGATATCACTTCTTGGATTTAGAAGTTATAAGAAGTGTAATGGAAATAAAGGTTTCAAAGCTAATCATCAAAATATTTGGTGTGTACTGATGGTTGGGAAATGCTTATTTACACTATTCCTCAAATAGGGCAATTCTTCCAGATAGTGACTACAACCGAGGTGCCCTTGGAGATTCACTTTGATTTATCTGAATGATATCATGCAGCTGCATTTTAGGGATTATGCTTGTCACCCCTGCTCTGTGGGAGGCTGGGGCTGGTTCTCTGCTTGAGCTGGGAGTTCTTAGCTAAAAGCCGATTAGGCCACAATATAGTGATCCCCTGGGGATAGGGGAATCCATTCACTTGGTTTTGTAATATTTTGTCAACTGTACTTCAAAAATATTGGTTACCTTTTTAATTCTATACATTTTATTTTATGTATTTAAAAATATTCTTCTGTGAAGAAGTCCATAAGCATCAATAGATTTCTAAAAGTACTTATGATATTTAAAAAATGGGTTATGAATTCCAATCTAGAATCCTAATTAACCATACAAACATGCCGCAAAGGAACTGTGAAATATCCACTACACTTGTGGAACTTGAACTAGGAATCTACTATATGAAACCACAGGAGTATTTGGAGTTATGGTTTAGGAAGCTACTCTTCCTCAAAACCATCTGTCCAAATATCTGGAAGTGGAACAAATTGGGCCATTATTGACCTATTACTCAGCTCTAATTGGATATCATAGAGCTAGGAGGGACCTTGAGAGTTTATCCTGGCCGTTCTGACACACTACCTTCAGACAGGTTGAAAACGCTATTTTTCCACTTTGCAGATACTATTTCTCCAAGTTGGCTACTAGATGAGAAAGTGTTGAGGTAGGAGATAGCTTGATGTTCAGTAGCAGATGGGGAAAATCTGGATTCAAATTCTCTCTGACATATACTGTGTGATTGTGAGCAAATCACTTAACTTCCCTCGTTTCACCATCCACATATCGTGGAGAATAATTCTGTCTCCTACCTCAGAGGCTGCTGGGAGGCTCAAGTGAAAGACAGCATGGAGAGGGTTTTGCAAATTTTGAGGGGTTAAAAATATGTTGGCTACTAGTCTTAGTAGAAGACTAAGTAGGGAGAAGAAAGAGTCACCCTATGAAACCACGATGACACCTGCTAGTGATGTTACAGATGACCCTAACCGGAGTCCCACTCTTAGCTGAAGTAGTGAACATCATATTTGTACGAAGAAGAGATTTTACCTCCGCAACGGCCCACCGAAGCTGCCGCAGCTGCTCCAAGGACTCAGCTGTAGACAGACCACCTTGGGGCTTCTTCCGAACATACTGGGTGAACATGGACTCTCCAGCATAAAGCAGGGAGCTCGCTCTCCGGGCAATCCCTTTCAGTGAGCTACGGGAAGTATAAAATCCAGTCCAGCTCTGGAATGGCTCTAAGAAAGAAGGTTAGAGAAACAATTTAGAACTAAAGGCAAGAATGGCCCTCTAATATTGCTAATGACCCACACACTCTAAGGGGCAGGCCTTAGAGCTGACTTCATGGTCTCATTTGATCCTTGGGAATCCAGGAGAATTTGATCCAGAGAAGCACCGTCATGAACCAGGTACATGTGAATTCTCCTCCTCTCCCACTGGAAGGGTACCCCAAGGCTTCCACACCCCCAAGGACAAAGGATGCAAGGTCAGACACCAACCCAACTCTCCCAACTTTATCAGGCTCCTCCCTGCTGTGACTGGATGCTCCCTCCATATCAGATTTTTTCATCCCAAAATAATGGCAAATCTCAGCATTTACACCCTCACCTTATTAGCACTTTTTCTATCATGATATTCCCAAAAACGCCAATGGAAAAACTAGGTCAGTGAACTGCTTATTGGACTGGGGGCCAGTGATGGAGGGAGCTTCCCCCTAAGGCTGCCCTGGAAGGGGGTTCCTCAAGCTCTTGATATGCTACACCGTAGTGACTGGGTATGGGCAACACGACATCGACTACCACCTGGCAGGAGCTGCTACAGTTTAAGGACAGAGAAAAGTTGGAATATGAAGAGGAGAACCACCAGGATGGAGGAGGGCCAAGCATCCACGTCTAGGAGGATCAAAAGAACTTGGCATGATTAGCCAGAAATGCCTATCTTCAAGCACCCAAAGAGTTGTCATAGAGAGAAAAGGCCTGACTTACTGCATGTGGCCCCAGAGGACAAAAGCAAGGAGGAATGGGTATAAGTTGTGAAAAGGCAGTTAGGCTCAAAGTCAGGAACCGCCCCCCCCCCCAATGGGGCTGTCTAAAGGCTTCTGGAGGTGGGGAGGGCTTCCCTTCCTGGAGGTCTTCCAGCAGAGGCCGGTGTGTCCCATTGGGGATTCCTTTAGTGTACAAGCTGGACTAAATAGCCACTAGGCCCCTTCTAACTGTCCAATAGGGTGATTTCCAGAAGTAGCATGGTGTTGGGGACAGAGCACTGAACCTGGAGTCCAGAGAACCTGCACCCAGCTCCAACTCTATTCTCTACAGCTGTGGAACGCCGGGAAAGTAACTTCAGTTCTCCCATCTTCAAACTTCCATCTTTTTTTTTTTTTTTTTTTTATTTAATAGCCTTTTATTTACAGGATTTATACATGGGTAACTTTACAGCATTAACAATTGCCAAACCTCTTGTTCCAATTTTTCACCTCTTACCCCCCCCACCCCCTCCCCTAAATGGCAGGATGACCAGTAGATGTTAAATATATTAAAATATAACTTAGATACACAATAAGTATACATGACCAAAACATTATTTTGCTGTACAAAAAGAATCAGACTCTGAATTATTGTACAATTAGCTTGTGAAGGAAATCAAAGATGCAGGTGTGCATAAATATAGGGACTGGGAATTCAATGTAATGGTTTTTAGTCATCTCCCAGAGTTCTTTTTCTGGGTATAGCTACAAACTTCCATCTTTAAGATAAAGGGCTTGGTCCTTGGGGAGGTGTGTGTGTGTGGGGGGGGTTCTTTACTACTCCAAATGTACAACTCTAAGTGGATAGAAGCCCATGGGGCCAGCACATCTTAATGTTTACTTGGGCAGCTGGTGGACCAGCTCACAGAGAGCTGGGCTGGAATCAGGAAGCTTCATCTTCCCGGGTTCAAATCTGACTTGAGACTCTTACTAGCTGGGTGACTCTGGTCATGCCATTGATCCTGTCTGCCTCAGGTTCAGCTGGAGAAGGAAAGACCCCCTCCAGTGTCTTTGCCAAGAAACTCACAAATGGAATTATAAAGAGCTGGACATAACTGAAAAATAACTCAGCAACTACAACTAAGTAACACAATAACCCAGAAGACTAGGCAATGCATGTATGCATTTTATGCCCTTTACATAGATGAGAAAATGGAGTTCAGTGAGCTTCCCCTGGTAATATAGCAGAAAATGTCAAGAAGAACGGAGTTTGAATCTATACTCAGAGACTTACTAGCTATATAAGCCCCCTCCCAGGAATTGCTTACTAATATGGAAATGGGGACAAATAATGGCACTTACTTTTAAAAGTTATTGTGAGGAGTGAATGAGACAACATATATAAAGTGCTTTGCAAACCATAAGGCACTATTGAAACATCAGATATAATTATTATTATTATTACTACTATGAGGACTCGACTTGGTCATTCGTTTTTTTGCTCTGAAGAATCTTATTAAAATTCTTAACCTAGGCACATGACAATGTTTTGTTTTGTTTTTCTGTTTTTGTATTTTTTTAATAATTTAAAAAAAAAAAAAAGAAGTACCCTGGCCAAAAAAAAAAAAAGATTCTTAACCTAAGTTGTGACCCAAGAATGATATTATAGAAGGGAAGGGAACAAAATAAGTGTTTCTGTAGTGCTTATTAGATGTAAAGTACTGTACTTTTATAATTATCATCTTATTTGATTTTTTCACAAAATTCTGGGAAGTAGGTATTATTATTATCCCCATTTACGACTGAGGGAAACTGAAACAAATGGAGGTTAAGTAACTTCTGGATCATTGTCCTGGGAGTCAGGAACACGGAGGTCCTACCACCAACTTTGTCACGATCACTTTAGGTCTTAGTCTCCTCTTGGGCAAATTAAAGGAAGTTTGATAAATCAAACTCTTTGAGTAAATAAAATCAATAAATAGTTATTGAATGCTTATTATGAATAAAAATAGAACTTAAAAAGACAGTCTCTGTTCTCAAAGAAGCTTAGACTAATAGAAAAACAGACAAATACAACTAGCATTAATAATAACACTAATAACATAAACAATAATAACTAAGATTTATGTAGTGCTTTAAAATTTACAAAGCAGTTTATGAAAATATCTTGTTTGACCCTCCCAACCATCCTGTGAGTAGTTAGTACGTGAACTATCATCTCTGCTTTAGAAAAGGGCACAAACAGAAAAGTCAATTTCCATAGGGGCAATCCTGGAACTTCCAACGGGAGGTAGCATTTGAACTGGGTTTTAACAGATGGGAAAGACTTCAAGAGGAAGGAAGGGCAAGGTTAAGTCATTCTCAGAAAAGGTAGCAGCTTGTACAAAGATGCAGAGGAGGGGATAACTATGATTCTGGAAAAAGGAAAAAAAGCTGAAGAGGTCTGGCAAGGGATAGCAAGGGTTTTACTAAACAGAGAGTAAATTGATTAAGAGAACTATGGTTTTCAACAGCGAGGTAATTCAGGCCAGTTCTAATGGTCTTGTGATGGAGAGAGCCATATGCACCCAGAGTGAGGACTGTGGGAACTGAGAGTGGATCACAACATAACATTCTCACTTTTTTGTGGTTGTTTACTTATATTTTGTTTTCTTTCTCATTTTCTTTCCTTTTTGATCTCATTTTTCTTGTGCAACATGATAAATGTGGAAATATATATATATATATATATATAAGAATTATACATGTTTATCATATATTGGATTACTTGCTGTCTGGGGAGGGAAGGAGAAGAGAGGGAGAAAAAAATTTGTAACACAATGTTTTGCAAGGATGAATGTTGAAAACTATGAATATGTTTTGAAATAAAAAGCTTTATTTTGAGAGAGAGAGAGACAGAGAGAGAGAACTTACTCTGGAAGCTTACTGCCAAAAGAGGCTTTGGACAATCAGAGAATATCAAAACCATAAGAAATCTTACTAAAGAACACAGAATAAAGACTATAAGAGGTAGAAGGGAGCCAAAAGCCTAGAACAGAATGGGACTCTGAATTTTAAAAAAGCTTTAGAACACAGGGAGCTCAGCATTTACTTAAGTCTCAAAAGTTCTTCTGACAGAGTAGGAAACTGAGGACTAGACAAATGAAATGAAATTACTTATAGACAGTGACAGAATTGGAGCTGGCGCCAAGGTTTCTGAGAAGAGCTATTTCAGTTTTGTCCTCAGGGAGGTAAATAGGAAGCAGTCTGTCCCAGAGCCACAATTAATCTGAACTCTTCCATTTCATCTTTAAGTGGGGAAGCAGGAGGGCCATGATCTCTGAGGAGGCCTCTAAGAGGGGTCATCGTGCATCCTGGGCTGTTCTGGAAATCTGGGACAAAGCGAGGAATGTGTGACCTCTTGTGGCTACAGGGGCAGCCCCTGCCATGGGGACTCTCTGGGTCAGGGTTGGGAGGGTAACTCTCCCCTCCATTTGGGCAGGAGAGAACCTAACACTTTTCATCAGCCATTTACAATGAAGGCTTGTTGTTCAAACTTTTCTAAGTTTAAGAGAAGACCAGAATGAGTGAGGTTCCTTTTTTCTTGAGCTCTCACACACCCGTCAGCAGGGCTACAAAAAAGCACCTGTCTTGAAGTTGGATCATGAATCAGCTTGTAAATTAGCCTCACTTGATGCTATGGAATTACAATGCCCTCCATCAGGAGGCCAACCTCTGGGGAAAATGTACTTCCCTCCGCTCTTTGCAGAGGCAGAGAAGTGATTATGGGAATAGAATATTTCATATACTGTCAGCCTCCGTTGATGTGTTGGTTAGTTTTGCTTATTTACTTTGAAAACAAAAATCTTTTGTAATGGATGGTTTGCTGGAAAGAGGCTTTTGTTTGTATTTCAAAAACAAAAGATAATAAAAATTTTAGGAAATTAGCTTCAGTTTTTTGAGTTTCCCTCACAGGCAAATTAAATCTGCTAGTGGGGCTCCCAGAAACAATCAATTAACAAACAAGCATTTATTAACCACCTACTATGTGTCAGTCCCTGTGTTAGTTAATGAGAATACAAAGGTAAATGTGATACAGTTCCCACCCTCAAGGAGCTTCTAGTCTACCACAGAAGCCAACAAGTTCATGTTAAAAGATAGACGCTATGCTGTGTTTCCTCTTCTTTTTTCTGTTTTTTTTCTCTCTCCCATGTTTTTTCCTATTTGCTCTGCTTTTTCCTCTACTAACATAATTCATAAAACAATGCGTATTAAAAATAAACTAAAAAATTTTTTTAAAAGGATAGACATGGCATATAGAAAGTAAACACCAGACCACTTGAGATGAGAAGACGTTAGGTGAGAAGAAGGGATCAGAGAGGGTCTCTTGCAGAAGGTGGTCCTTAAATTGAGTCTCCCTCCCCAAAAAGGGAAGCAGCAAACACTGGACTTCTTTTGTTCACTTATGTGACAACACAGTGTGGTCCAAAGAACTAGGCTAAGAAAAAAGAGAGCAGAGTTCTAAACTACCAAGTTATTTCCCTTTTTGGTCCTTAGTTTTTCTATTTGTAGAATGGGGAGGGGACATGAAATCAAAGGGCTGGAAAGGCTCTAAAGAGGGCAGTCAGGATGGTGAGAGGTCTTGAGTTCATGATGGCTAAGGATAAATAAGGGACAAGGATTTAGGATATTCAACCTCGAGAAGTTTTAGTAAGGATATGATACACATCCTGAAAGTCACAAAAGACCATCACCAGAAGGAATGAGACTGGTCCCAAAGAACAATGAGTAAAAATTGCAAAAAGGCAAATTCAGGCTTGATTTAAGGGAAAACTTTTTAACAATGAAAGTTGCCCCAAAATGGAATGGACTTGGGGTGCAGTAGTTCCTTCCTCACTAGAGGCCTCCAAGCAAAGGCTAAATGACTGTTTGGCAGAAATAACATAGAAGGGAGTCCTACACAGGCCCAGGTGGCCCCTTATAACTCAGATTATGTGATTCTGACTGTGTGATCTCCAAAGTCTTTCTCTGCCCAGGTGATTAAAGATCTCTTTTGGACCATTCTGAATGTTCTCTGAGGGAGAAAAAAAAATCAGAATTTAATCCCGGATCTGAACTTTTTTGTCTTATATAAATGTTATAGGGGAAGTATCTTAAGGATGGGTCATTGTTGTTTGCACCCAGAGGATCCTGCTTAGAGTAAGCAATTGATGAAAGCTTACTTTTTTGAGATCTGGTAAAGTCTGAGGACCCTAAATGGAAGTCATAGATAAGACGCACATAAACCCCCAAGTATTCTAGATTAACTCAAAGTGAGGAGGAAAGCAGGTGATGTACGTACCTGATGAATAGGGAAGAAAGTCCTGCTGGTTCCGTGTGCTCCAGGTGACATCTCGATCATGAAGGGCACGGAAGTAATCACCCAGGGTGGCATATTCCACAGTGACACCGAACTCCTCAGAGTGATTATTAATATAGGCTAGCAGCGGGTCCATGTTGGCAAACTGGACAGATGAGTTAAAGAACTGCTTGTCACAACCCTGCAAAAGAAGAATAACATAGCACCAGGAGCAAGGAGACCTGGTTCCCCGTCAGAACTCCAAGCTCACACTTTCCCCTCCCTCATCTGTCCAATGGCACCTCCCCTAAAGGTTGTGAAGATCTATGAAGGATCTGTTTGTGATCACATCATCTTTACAGACCACTGGAAGGCCCTCAAACCCACCCCAATGTGGTTGTGATCCCAGAACAAAGTGGAAGCGTAGTCTAAACGAAGCAGGTATCCAAGTGCTGTAGAAAGGGCCTAGGTCTGGAAAATGAACCAAATGAGCTGGAGCCTAGTCCTTTCTGGGCTATTAACTAGTCCTATGACCTCACCTCTCTGGGCCTCCATCTCCACTTTTATAAAAAAAGGTTAAATAAAATAATTTCTTAGGTTTGTTCCAGCTTTAACATTCTGTTTTCTATTCTAGAATTCATGTTAGTTCTAGTAATCTGTGAATTTGTGAAGCTTAACCAGTTTCACAAGAAGAAGAGATGACATGGAATTAGGTTTCTACCTTTTTGCCCTTTAGTATTTTTTTTTCATCCAACAATTACTTCTAAAGCATATAAGTTAATATAAGTTATTTGGGTAACTGTATTAGGGAATGGATAGATAAAAACAAAGCAAAATAAAACAGTCCTGGCAACTTCTCCTTGAAGGCAAGGATTGTTGTGTAGGGTGATGGTAAACCAAAATGATGGTAGTTAGGAAGACCTGTGTTCATAACTGGCCGTCAATAATTATTAGTTATATGGCCATGGACAAATCAGTGTCCATAAGCTTCAATTCCCTCATCTGTAAAATGGGGATATTATTTAATGCATCTATCTTCCAGAATTGTTATGCAGCTCAAATAAGATAATGTGTGTATATACTTTGTACATTTTAAAGGAGCATATAAATGTCAGTCATTATTATCAATGTTTTTAACTTGGCCTGAAGTATAATATACACACAAACAGGTAAGTCAACTTAAGATAATCTGGAAAAGAAGAAAGCCCTTATCACCTTAGCGGAAGGGAGAGATGAGTTAGGAAAGATCTATCCTCTGGTAAGAGAAAGCTTTTGAGCTGAGCCCTTGAAGGACACTATGAATTCTAAGAGATGGAGATAAGGGAGCATATTCCAGACACAGGAAAAGGACATGAGATGGAGTGACAAATACTCTGAACATCCGGCAGGTCATCTTGGCTGAAATGTACTGTATATAAAAACATGGGCTGATCTGCTTGTCTTGTGTGGAGCATGGTATCCACAGGTGATAGAGACACCATGTTTAGCTTGAATGGCTGTACAGACTTCCCATAGTACTGTAGGTAAGTCAAGTGCAGCCAGTTACAGTTTGTCATCATTTACTACAAGCCCATAGCAGGTAAGTCAAGTGCATCCAATCACAGCTGGCCATCATTTCCCACAAGCCCATGGCAAGTCAAGTGCATCAGATCACAGCTGGCCATCATTTACTACAACCCACGGCAGGTAAGTCAGGTGCACCCAGTTAAAGCTGGCCATCATTTACTATAACCCATAGCAGATAAGTCAAATGCATTTCCCACAAGCCCATGGCAGGTAAGTCAAGTGCATCCAATCACAGCTGGCCATCATTTACTATAAGCCCATAGCAGGTAAGTCAAGTGCACCCAGTTACAGCTGGCCATCATCTTCCACAAGCCCATGGCAATTAAGTCAAGTTCATCTAATCACAGCTGGCCATCATTTACCACAAATGATGTAGCATGAATGACAATATTGATGATATTAAGGAAGCAATGTATTTAGAGTGGAAAGATCTCTGAATTTAGGGGCTCTGACAAGCTGGATCCTAATTCTGATTCTGCTCCTAATTAGCTGTGTACACCTTGGGCTTCCCCTTCTTTTCATCTCAATCCTCCTTCAAGGCAAATGGGGATAATAATACCTGATTTACTTACTTTCAAGGTTGTTGTGAGGTCTGAAGGAGATTGTGTATATGAAGGCACTTTGTAACCAGCAAAGTACTATGTTCACACTTGTGAAATGTTAATGTTAATGCCATTTTATATGAGGATAACAAAGTGAAAGAGGAAGCAAGTTGCTTAAGAGCACTGAAAATGAATTATTGGACTGGACCCTTTAGTGCCGAGATCAGTGTTTGTTAATAAAGTATTTTGCTGATGTAGTCCTACAGGAGACTTTTTTTTCTCCTTTTCCTTAACTCATTTTGAATTGTTTGAAAAGAAAAGAACTTCAAAACCCCAAATATATAATTTTAGAGCTGAAGGGGAGCTAAGAATAGAGAAAACAGCTCACTAGAATTGGAAGTGACCTTAGAATATAAAACACAAAACGTTAGAGCTAAAAGGGACTTCAGAACACAAAAGAAAGACTGGTGGAACTAGAGAGGGTCTTATAAGAGCCAAGTTCCATGGAGATGTAGCATGTCTGGGCTGAAGGGTCACTTCGACTGTGTCATACTAGGTTTAATCAATAGAATGAGGCCAAAAGAGCCTGGTCTGGGAGAGGTGGGTTCTAGCCCAAGCTCCACCGCTCTTTAGCTGAGCAATTATGGGCGATGCATTTGTTTCACCTGCTTCCTCTCATCTGTGAATTGCAGACAATACCACCAGCCCCACGACCTCCCCCCTACGTTTGCCAGGTATCATTTTCCCAGATAGACAACCCTCAAACCAGACTCCACCAGTACTAAGGAGATGACTCCATTTTCCTTCAAGAGGAATAAGGAAGCTGCCAATGGGTGATCAGACCACTCAGAATACATCCTTTAGGAGCATCCTAGTTAATGAATTTCTAAGCTCCCAAAGATAAGTGCCTACCGGCTGCCTGTGCCCTTCAGTGATTGTGATTTTCCCCTTTTTAAAGTCAAACTGCCTTCTCCTTCTCAGGTACTTTCTATCCAGTGCCTCTGCTATTTCTGTGCCTGAATGGGAAAAGCACCAGACCTAGATTCAAACCCTAGCTCTCTAAACTTTGTCATTTTATCTTTTTAGGTCTGAGAGCTCTCACTGATGAAGTGGGGAATAATAATCCTAGCAATTGAAAACTCAGCTTTTGTGAGGCAAGCGCTCTGTAAAGCTTAATTTTTTTCTTTAAAAAGTGAATACTCAGGCTGCTAGCTGGTGCAGTGGGGAGAGTACCATCTCTGAAGTCAGGAAGAACTGAGTCAAATCTAGCCTCAGACACTTAACACTTTCTGGCTGTGTGATCCTAGGTAAGTGACAACCCCAATTGCTTCAAAAAAAAAAAAAAAAGTAAATATGAAGTCTAATAAGATAATATATGTATAGAGTTGTGTAATCATAAAACCCAAAAGAAAGCTACTGTTATCATCAACAAACTCCGTACCTCCATCACCAAATACAAACTCCTCTGTGTTGGTGTTCACAGATCCGCCCAACTACAGGGGCCTTCCTGCTGTTCTCACACTTGACATCATATCTCCCACCTCTAGATTTCTTCACAGCTCATTTCAAACACCAACTGCTGCATACGGCCTTCCCTGATTCCCCCAGCTCCCAGGATTCCTTCCCCTCACCCCACCTTGTATTTATTTTGTACATATATATATTTTTATACACCTACTGCTGCATATATATATATATATATATATATATATATATATATATGCTTATGTTACATAGTAATATCTTCAACAGAATGGAAATTTCTTGAGGGCAGTGATGGCTTTATTTTTGTCCCCAGAGCCTAGCAAAGCGACTAGAACATAGTAGGCACTTAATAAGTGTTTGATTAATGAAGGAAGGGAAAGGGGTGGGAAGGAAGGAGAGAAGGAACAAGAGAAGGAAGGAAGGAGAAAATGGAAGAGGGATGGAAGAAGAAAAAGAAGGGAAGGAAGGGAGGGGGAGGGAGAAAAGGAAGGAAGGAAGGAAGGAAGAAGGGGGAGGGAGAGAAGGAAGGAAAGAAGAAAGGAAGGAAGAAGGGAGGGAGGGAGAGAAGGGAGGGAGGGAGAGAAGGAAGGAAGGATACTCTTTCCAGTCATTCAGTCCTCTCATTCAGTCCATACAACAATCCTACAAAGTAGGTAGTACAAAGAGTTCAAGCAATTTGCTCAAGATCAACCAGCTAACAAAAGCTTGAAGACAGGTGGATTTCTCTATTTTAAGTCCAGAGATGTTTTCCTCCACATCAAATTGTTTCTGTAATTAAGAGAATTGGCCTCCCATGATTGAGACTCTGACTCCTTACCCATGGCCAAAGCACATCCTGGGTCCTGAACCAGGCTGCCCTCTCCTTGATGTTGGCCACCATGGTTTGGGCATAGAGCCTGAGGCTGGCATCTGTCACTGGCACACTCATGTTGGGGTAAATACCATCTTCTGGAGGGTTGGGGAAAACTGCAATTCCATTCCAATAAAAGCCTGACCTGAGGAGAAAACAGACAGTGGTGGTTCCTCAGCATTAAGAAAAACAACTCATGTCTCCATAACAACTGGTCTCCCCTCACAAGAGACCTCTGAGGGAAGGAGGGAGGATTTCCAAGAAGGTAAAAGTCACTGCCCTGTGACTAGGTAGAGCTGCCGTTTAAACCTGGCTCTTCTGTCTCTTACATTCGGCTTTCTTTCCATTCAGCCGCACTGCCTCTCATTGCCCACAATAATACCTCATATTTGTTAGCACAGAGCCCAGCACATGATGATGATGATATTGAAATAGTTTGATGTTTCAGAATACTAACACTTCATGTAATTTATTTGCTCTGTAATTCTGTGTGTTTTGTGTTTGTAGCAGTAGGGGCAGGGACCTAGAATTGAGTGGATGCTCTCAGTTGAGAAGTGGCTGAATAAGTAATGATATGGGAAAGCAATGGGATATTATCGTTCTACAAGAGATAATAAGCAGACTGATTTCAGAATCAGCACGTTAAGGTTTGCAAAGGGTCTTTACATATATCATATAAATAAGCTACCAAGCATGAAAGAGAGCCTGGGGTCAGGCTGAGGCTGAACCTTATTCTGTTGCTAACAGGGAGGGAGCTGCTGAATGCTGACAGCTCACCAGCCCCAGGAGCCTTTTTTATTTGTTGGTATTTTCTGTTTCTTACATCAGCATAGCTATCCTATGTATCCCTTTCATTCCCTCTGTCAGAGAGCCATCTTATATGAGTAGTATTTTTTAAAAAGGAAAAAAATGTCAGCACTACTGATCAATATATTGAAAAAGTCCAAAAACATGTGTGATGTAAAATAGCTGTGGAGTTCCCACCCCCAGGAAGACATAGATGGGGGATGCCTTTTCATATCTCTTCATCTGTTCAATCTTTGTAATTGTATTTAATTTTCTTTGAACTTTTTTGTTGTGTCATTATTCTTTTCATTTACATGGGGGAAGGAAGAAGAAGGAAGAAGAGGGAAAAGAGGGAGGGGGAGAGAGATACAGGTCCAAATAAAAGTCCCAAGTTCTCCTTTCAACTCTGACACACTATCTGAATGACCTTGCATTATTGGCTTAATTTCTCTAATTTTCTTTCTTTCTTTTTTTTTTCCTTCCTTCCTTTCTTTCTTTCTTTTTTTTTGCTGAGGCAATTGGGGTTGAGTGACTTGCCCAGGGTCACACAGCCAGGAAGTGTTAAGTGTCTGAGACCAGATTTGAACTCAGGTCCTCCTAACTTCAGGGCTGGTGCTCTATCCACTGTACCATCTAGCTGCCCCCAATTTCTCTAATTTTCAATGTTTCAATATGTCAAATGGAGAGAATATAACTTAAACTCAGCCTGTGCTGCTCCTGATCCTTTCCCTGTATAAAGGCAGCTCGGATTATTGAGCTCAAATGAGGCTGGAATGAGACATAATGGCCAGGAAAATGTTTTGAGAAGCACTAATCTTTTTATAAACATAAATGGTTATTATTTTAAAAATCAGGATATGGAAATAGATGCTCATGATCTTTATCAGCTCTTAAGCATAGCAGTAGTGCTAGAATGCCCAGGGTTATTTTCCCATAATGCTTCTACAGGACATTAAGCTGGTCCATTAGCTTTTATTCAAGGGGAACACTGGTAGGTATTGAGACTAATATTTCTCTTCAAATGAGCAAGTTTCATTCGCTGGAGAGCAAGTTATCCCTTGCTTTCTGCTATCTTTTAAGACTTACAAAGGAGCCAGTAGAGATTGGAGGAAAAGTAGGAGGGATTCAGGAAGAGTGGGTTTTTGTCTTAAATAAACATTTTGGAAAGTAGTTGGATTATGTAACTTCTAAGGTCACTTTTAACTCTAAGAAATTTTCTGTCATCAACATCATGCTCATCAGTGTTACTGTTCCCACACCTCTCTCTGCAACTTTGATCAGTCTTCTACTTACCATCCTCTCCATCCCACCCCACCCACCCCCTAACAATACACCTTTTCTCTTTTGGGCCTTAAGTGTTTTTCCAACTACAAAATGAGATAATATATGAGCCAACTCTAACAATCTCTGTTGCAGACTCTAAGGCTTCTAATTATATATCTATATTCTATAGTCCCTATTAGCTCTATGAATCTATCTACTATGTCCTAGAACAGGAGTCCATGAACTTGGCCTTTTGATCTGATTTTCTTACACAGCATGACAAATATGGAAATATGTTTAGAAGAATTGCACATGTTTAACTTAGATTGCTTGCTGTCTTGGGGAGGAGGGAGGGTCAGAGAGAGGATAAAAATTTTGGAATATAAGGTTTTGCAAAGGTGAAAACTTTTTATATGTATTTTTAAAAATAAAAATTATTTAAAATATTATGTATTTTGTATTATACATTTAAAAACACTATTCTGAGAAGGAGTTTGTAGATTTCACTAGACTGCCAAGAGAAAAGAAAGGGAATAAGCATTTATCTAGCACCAAATACATGCCAGGCACTGGGCTAAGTACTTTATAAACATTAACCCACTTGATCAAGAAATTGATTCTAGAAAGAAGATGCATCTGGAGTCAGAAGAACTCTGGCCCACTAGCAATGTGCCCGTTAACAAGTTACTTCCTCAATCTAACAAAAAATAAGGGGAGGGTGTTAGAGAAAAGGTCAGCTCCAACTCTGTGATTCTGTTTTCTGGTGCTAATTCTGAAAGAAAAAGCTTTGGTCCTGGAGCTAGAGTACCTGAGATGGAGCTCTGATTCTGACACTTATACACTGTGACCTTAAGTAGATCAATCTCCCTCTAAAGGACTTAGTATTCTTATCAAGTAAAGTGGATAAACTTCTGGACCTGGAGTCAGGAAGGCCTAAGTTCAAATTCAGCTTCAGATATTTGCAGGCTATATCACTGAGCAAGTCACTTAATGAATGTCTACTTCAATTCACTTATAATTCAATTCATTCACTTATAAAATGAGGATTATAATAGCACCTCCTAGGGTTGTTGTAAGAATCAAGAGAGATATCTGTGAAGTGATTTGTAAACCTTAAAGCACTATTTTTCATCATCATCATCATCATCATTATTATTAGAAAATCTCAGAGACCCCTTTCATCAATGATAGCTGTCATTTCTCACTGTACCTCAAAGCCTCCCGCTGTAAAATTAGTAAGTTGGATTGGATGATGTTTAAGCTCTAAATTCAATGTTCCAAAGTCCTATAGTAACAGATCCTGAATAGATTCCACTCAAAGCCAAATGAAGTCACTAGTCAAAATAGAATTCATCAATGAAAGCAAAATATCACTTGGGACCACAACTCAGCTGACAGCAAAGCTGTCTTTCTTGCCAAACTTAATCTATTTTACCTAAAAAAGCCTCCAAACTCACTTCCTGAGATGCTGACCAGCAGAAAGATAACCTTCATTTATGAGAGAGCTGCTCTGCCTCCTGGTAAGGCAGCAGTAACACAGCAGAGAACAGTCCTCAGGGGGAGCGGAATAAAAGTGAGAAAACTGCTGGATGTGCAATGGTGAAAAGTGTGTGTGTGTGGATTTCCTTTTCATGAAAAATAGCAGTATTTGCTTTCAGCTCAGAGACAATGAAAAGTAGCCTGTAGCTACTGAGATTTCTTCCGTAGAAGAAAAACACACACATACACAGAGAGAGCACAAGCACAAATACATGTGCATGTACATACATAAACACGTGCAGGTATATAGAGATGCATATAGATACCCACGTATTCAGAATTGGCATTTGAGAGGTGGGAAGCCTTCTCCCTCCAAAGAGTACCACTCGTGGGCCAGATTATATCCCAGGAGACAACACCTCAGCCCCCAGTGTTGGTAATGGCTTCTCTCGTTTCTTTAGTGCTGTCCCACAAACATGGGGGACTTGTTAGGGAAAGGAGTAGGCTGGGGCTGCAGCCAGAAGCTGTGGGCCTGCAGCTCACCGGCTCTGGGCCCAATGTCAAATTTTCACCAGACCCTTTCAGAATTAGCCAGAGAACAGAATCACAGAATTGGAGCTGGCCTTTTCTCTAACTCAGTAAAACAGGACTAATAACATTTTAATCTACCTCCCTCACTGAGCTGTTAGGAGAAGAATATTTCATCCATTTTAAAGTGCTACATAAATGTGAGCTATTTTTAAGAGAGTAATGTAAAACCGTGAGAGAGAGAAAACATGGTATAGTCGCAGGGGTCCTCAAACTTTTTAAATAGGGGGCCAATTCACTGTCCCTCAGACTGTTGGAGGGCTGTACTATATTAAAAATAAAAACTTTGTTTTGTGGCCTTTAAATAAAGAAACTTCATAGCCCTGGGTGAGGGAGGATAATTGTCCTCAGATACCGCATCTGGCCCGTGGGCATAGTTTGAGGACCCCTGATAGTGGATGGAATCGACCTTGGATCCAGGAAGCCTGGATCTGGATATATGGCAGTGCCATCCAGAGCAAGATATTTAACATCCTGAACCTCCCAGGGCTCTCAGCACTCTCTAATACCAGAAGATGCTGATCTGCACTGGTAGAGAGTGTTTCCTCTGAAGATTTTACCAATGAAATCCCAGGTCCAGAGCATCTTCTTCCCCCCTGCCATCACCCATCGGAGCACCACGGATACACTGGGAAGTCTGACACAAGCCTTTCCTTTCAACAGTCCTGGGACATGAGTAACGCAGGGCTGGCTCGGCTTATAGGTGGTGTGTCTTTAAGAGCAGGGACTGTTTCCCCAGCCCCTAGCACATGTTTGGCACACAGTCAATGCTCCATGAAGGCCTGGCTCACTGGAAGGAGGGAGGAAGGGTTTATTTAGAAAACAAGAAATCAGATAAAACAGAAGTTCCAGAGTAGGGGAGCAGACAGTGAGGGGCAGTAAACTGAGGCTGGCGGTGGAGTTAGGGGAGCAATCCCAGCTCAACTACTGACCACTTATGTGACTCTGCGTAAGTCTCTTCACTTACTAGTTTCGTAAGATGTAAAATGAAGACACTGGAGTAGAACAGACGTGTCGGCCGCTGCAGACATGTGAGCCCCACCATTCCACAGGGCCATGGGATTCAGATGTAATGATAGATTAAAACAGATGAGTCGCCTGTTTCCCTTTGAGACCAACTTCTGAGGTCACTTCCAGCCCTGGGTTCATGCCATCCAGCGCAGTATTTTGAAAGAGCCGACCCTGGGAAGACTGTGGTGTCCCTTTGCAAGGCTGGATGTGACCACAGCTGCCCTTTCCCTTGGCAGTGAGGGGTGAGGTGGGGGATAATATACAAGAGCTGTGCTTTGCATGGGGTTGGAATTACACAGTGGGCACTGAAGGAACAAATGCATGATCTCCCGGCTTTGTTTCTTTTGTTCTGAGCTGCTTTTTTGAAGGAAGAAAGCTGAGGGAAAACTAGAAAAAAATTTGGATATGGAATCAGAAAGCCTGAGTCTGAATTTTCTTTCTAGCATTTACTAGCTGAATGCTTCAGATAAGTTACTTAAATTACTTATCTAAGTGTTTGGAAGTTTATAAATGGGAATAATAACAATAAATACCATTTATTGCTTTAAGGTTTACAAAATACATCCTAACAACCCTGTGAAGCAGGTAGCCCTAAGTATTATTATTCTCATTTTACAGAAAAGAAAACTGAGGCTCAGAGACACTGTGACTTGGCCATGCTTTCACACCCAATTAAGTGCAGGATTTGAATCCAGCCCTCCAGACTTTTATCCTATCTGTCCCATAAAGCTGCTGTGATAAAAGTGCTTTATAAATTCTCCAACGCATTGGAAATATGAATTATATTGCAGGCACATTTCCTTGGTATTGTTGAAAGTTAAAAAAAAAAAAAAGTTTCCCTTGTGTTCTATAATCTCTGTAAAAATCCATAGAGGCAGACTTTGGACAGAAAATGCCATCTGCATCCAGAAAAAGAACTAAGAAGACTGAATATAAATCAACACATGCTATGTTAACTTCTTTTTTCTGTGTGTTTTTTTTTAATCTCTCCCATGGTTTTTCTCTTTTGCTCTGATTTTTCTCTCCCAACATGATTCATAAAGCAATGTGAATTAAAAATAAATTTGGGGTTTTTTAAACCCCAAAACTCCATGGAGGTCACATGCACTCCAAAGTCCTGTGTGAAGGCAAGATGTTCTTGGAATAGTGCTAATTATGTGCAGTTATATACGTACACATACATACAGTCTTTATGTATGTTTCCAAATATACGGGACATTAAAAAATGAAAAAATGTGTGTATACATATATGTGTATGTATATGTACATATATACACATATATGCATAGTGCAAACCCATATATGTATATGTGTAGTGTCTCCCTCTATTGACTGTAAGCTTCTTGAGGGGAGGAAGGGAGTGTTTCATTTTTGTATTTCCAGCAATTTCATGGCATCACTTACTGGCACACAAATGCAATATTGATATTATTTAACAATACATCTGACTTGATTTCAGAGAGGCCTGAAGAGACTTACATGAACTGATGCTAAGTGAAATGAGCAGAACCAGGAGGTAACTGTACATGGCAACAAGAAGACTATAAGATGATCAATTCTGCTGGACGTGGCTCTCTTCAACAATGAGATGATTCAGACCAATTCTAGTGATCTTGTGACGAAGAGAGCCATCTGCACCCAGAGAGAGAACTGTGGGAACTGAATATGGACCACAACATAGCATTTTTACTCTTTTTGTTGTTGTTCATTTGTATTTTGTTTTCTTATTCATTTTCTTTCCTTTTTGATCTGATCTTTCTTGTGCAACAAGATAATTGTACAAATATGTTTACATATATTGGAACTAACATTTTAACATGTATAACATATACTGGATTACTTGCCATCTAGGAGAGGGAGTTTGGGGGAAGGAAGGGAAAATTTGGAACAAAAGGCTATGCAAGGATCAATGTTGACAAATTATCCATGCATATGTTTTGAAAATAAAAAGCTTTAATAATTAAAAACAAAGTAACTCTGACTACATCACTCCCTTGTCCAATAAATTCCAGTTTATGCCCCTAGCATTTAATAAAGTGCCTGGTAAATATCTGCAGACTGACTGAAAAAGATGGGGGGCGGGGGGGGGAATCTTAATGGACTATAAACTCACCAAAAATCAACATTGTGAAATGAAAGCCAAAAATGACCTTAGGCTACATTAAGAGAGATATAGCTTCCAGCAATATGCTCAGTCTCTTTTGAAAGTATGGTGTTCAATTCCAGAAGCCAGTCTAGGAAGGGCTAATGAACTGGAGAACATCAAGAAGAGGACAATCAAGTTAGACTAGATGGCTCTGGATGTGAGAACCAACCCAACATTCTGTGATTCTAACACAGCTGGCAGACGGCCATGTCAGACACTAAAAGTAACCAACACCCAGTTACCAAGGGGAAGAAACGCACCTACCTGTTAGAAAAAGGGAGGTAGGAAGGGGTGCAGTAGCTGTACTGGTCCATAACATGAGTGAAGATTTCCTGACTTTCAGCCAGAGAGGGAGACCCTCGCCACACAAACTGCAGCTTCTGCAACACAGAATAAGGGCACCGATTAGGGAGCGACCAGAAGCCTAACAAGAGAACAGAAGCCAAAGAATAACAATAATACAAACTGTGTCTTGGTAGGAAGAGCACCATAGATACACTGGGGGGCAAAGTACAGAAGGAAGAGATCGAGCTTTGGGGTTTCCAGTCTTAAAGGAGAATCCAGAAAGTAGAAGCTGCAATCAGAGCATCTGTTTTCTGCCCAAGCACAAAGTGTTATACAAGATTAGGTAACATGCCAAGGATGCTCTTGAAAAAGTTGGTATTTCTGCAAGCTCTATGCCAAGGGCTATACATACACTATGTTATTTGGGACTAAGAATAACTTCATGAGAAGTTGCAGATTAGGGAGCTGATGGCCAGAGAAATAAAACGATCTCCCAAAGTCATACAACTGAATCATAATAGAGTTGTTGCCAATGATTCCTAGAGAAGCACCTGGGTCTCCACTTGGCCACTGACTGTAGACTGTATGGAGACAGAGTACTGTAGACAGAGTCTGCAGCCTGAATTCTGCATCTGATTCCATGCCATAGAAAAAAAGCTGTTTTTTCAAGCTGGATGACCCCCAATACTGACAATAACAAGGACACTAGTTAACATTTCTATAGGACTTCAGAGATACAAAATGCTTTATGTCCTTTATGTGTGTGTGTGTGTGTGTGTGTGTGTATATACATACATGCATAAACATATACATATAATTAAGCCTCACAGTACTATAGAGTAGATAGTACGGGCATTATTATACCCATTGTACAGATGAGGAAATGGAGATTCAGAGAGATAATGGGACCTTTTAATGGTTACATCATTCATTCAACAAACATTTATTAAGTGCCTGCTAGATGCCATGCATTATGTTAAATGCTAGAGCTACAAAAAGAGACAAAAGATAGTCCCCTGCCCTCAAGCAGTTTACAATCATATTTATATAGTATTTAAAAATATGTAATCACTCCATCAGTCAGCAAGCATTTGTAAGTACCTACCATGTGCCAGGCAGTGGTCTAAGTGAAGGGCAGGCAAAAATAAAAATGAAATATTCTCTGTCCTGAAGAAGCGTATAGTCTATTCTTTATAGTCTAAATATAAAAAATAAAACTAAAGTAATTGTGGTGCGAAAGGCACTAGGAGATAGGAGTAAGCAAAGATCTCAAAGAGAGTCACTTGGGTGAAATTTGAAAGAAACTAAGGATTGTAAGAGGTGGAGATAAGGCATGATGGGATAAGCAATGCTAAGGCTCAGAGATGGGCATGGAGCATGGTGTGTGAGGAACACCAGGAAGGCCAACGTGGATGAACTGCAGAACGCAAGAATAATGTGTAAGTGCACAGTAAACTTGGAAACTGGAGTTGGAACCAGGGTCTGGAATGCCAGATAGTCGTGCTCGGCCTAGAGGTAAAGGTTAAGTGTGGCCAAGGTCATAGAAGAGAAGAAAACCAGAGCCCAAGGCTTGTCCAGAGTGCGGCAGCAGCTTTGCGAGGGGAGCCAGGACTCAGCCTTCACTCCTACAACATCACGTCTGGGGCTCTTTCCAGCAGCTTTCAATCCCCTGGGGTTTATATTCCAGGAACACCAGGTAGGACAGAAGCAGCAAAATGAACCCTGGACTCTGCGATGTTACCTTGGCTTTCTGCATGTCCTCTTTTAGGTCGTAGTCAATCCGGGAAATGAGGTGGGCATTGAAGCCGGCCAAGGAGAACAAGGTTGGCGTGGCGGCAGAGGCTCCAAAGGGATCGACGTGCCAGGAGAACTGAGGTCTCACCCCAAAAGTTTCATATAAGAAGCCGTGTCCCTCTGCAATGGCAAGGCAGATGGTACAACGTAAGTGTGCTGGCCCCGTTATTCTGACTGCTCAGTGTCAGAAGTGGGCCAGAGAAGCAGGTCCGGGATGGATTCTGGTTTCCTCCATCAGCTAGCCACACATCAGTAAAAAGCACTTAAGGAAGGGTTAGCACTAGGGATAGTAAGACAGCTTCAGCTTCTGAGCATGAACAGGGATTTTTTTTCCTTGATTATTTCTGACTAACTAACTAAAACAATCAACAACCCAGTGGTTTAAAGCAGAAATGGGATCTTCAGATTTTTAAGCCAGAATCTCACAAGCTCAGACTTGGATGAAAGAACACAGAGCAAGCACTCTCCTATTTTCAGATGAAAGGATGCTAGTTAAGAGAAGTAACAGAGGAGATGAAAGAATCACAATCTTAAATAAAGAACCATTCCCACCTAACCAGGCAGACAGATCAACAGATTGTAATTAAATGGCACTTAATAAGGATTTGCACTTGGCTTCGGAAAACCAGATGCACACATCAGACTCCTGCCAATTCTTCAATGCTTCCCTCAGATCCCTTCCAGCAAGCCCTCCTTCCCACACCCCATGAAGAGAATCTCTCCCTCCTCAGAGCTCCTAAAGCCCTTTGTTCACTGTGCTTACAGAAGAGGAAGCATTTTGTGGTGGACAGAAAGCTGGCTTCAGATCCAAGAACTGGATTCGATTCAATTCTACTGGAATTCTAATTCCAACACATTCCCTGTGTAAGCCTGGGAAAGATACTTTTTCACTCTTCTGGATGCCTTCTGAAGGCTTTATATTTCAGAAAAGGTATTGACTCATGTTTGGAAGAGGTTTCTTACTGGGAGCTCTCTATACCAAGTAATCTCTTGTATTTTCCCTCTCCTTATTCTAACACACAACACTCAGACACTTTCCTTATAGGCCTTAATCCACAATATTTATTTTTATTAGACTTTACAGGGACTTTGAGGACATGGCATGGACCGGGTTTCATAATATTCCCAGAATCTCAGAGTGGGAATGGACTTTAGGTGGCACACCATCCAATCTATATCTGGAAGATTTCTCTCCCAAACTTGACAGGGACACTAGCCATTCCATTCATCTCTAACTGCCCCACAGGGCCCTCCATAGAAGGTATATTCAGTATTCATTTGTTTCATAAATAAATAATTATTTAAAAAGTTAAGCAGGGATGGTTTCACCTTTGTCTTTGTATTTCCAGCATCTTGGCCCCACATAATAGTTTTTAGTTTATGTTTGATTTTTAGTAAATTTAAGTTTTAGTAAAAGTTTTAGCTGATTGATGGATAAATTCAGATAGAAAGTGGCAGCCTTAGCACCTAACAATTCTCTCCTTGTTATCTTTCCTAGGGTTGTTTCACATATATTTTGTGCAAGAATACTGGATTCTTGGATCTTGGATTACAGGTCCCTCAATTGGATTTTCTCAGAGAAGAAAGACAGTGAACTTTCAGGAAAAAATAATATTTCATCCCTCCCTCCCTCACAATTTTCAGTCTGGCCTTTAAAGACTAGTGAGAAACCTGTGCTGAATAATTTAATGTCCGTGGGGAGACATACTTCAACACTCCATGGCTCTGTAAATTGAGGGATAGGAGGAATCTCCCTTCACCTACACAGATCACAGCTTATCCATGTCTTAGAAAAGAGTTTCCTGAATGGCTATGGTCAAAAAAGACACCCCTAGTAGTCACACCATTGGTGAGGAGCCTCTCTTGACTTGAGCTAGGGTGTTTCTGGAACCAAAATCACATTTGGAAGCCAAGCAAGTTCACACTTTGACACCTTTACGGTCTGGCAGCATTGCCATGGTTTGTGACTACTGGGTAACCTTTAAGAACTGAGATTCAGGGCAGTTGGATGGGGCAGTGGATAGAGCATCAGCCCTGAAGTCAGAACAACCTGAATTCAAATCTGGCCTCAGACACTTAACGCTTCCTGGCTGTGTGATCCTGGGCAAATCACGTAACCCCAATTGTCTCAGCAAAACAAATAAATAAAAACAACTATAAAATGAGAATCATAATATCTGCCTACTAGAGTTGTTGTGAAGATCAAAGGTATAACACTTTAGAAACCTTAAGATAATGATGAATGATAGTTATCATTATTATATTGTTGTAGAACTAGAAAGTGACACAGCTGGAATATGAACACCGGTCTACTAATGTTAAACTTGAATCACTGACTGTCAGAACTAAGGAAGAAAAAACAAACAAAAAACAGCTGATTTAGCGAAAGGAAACAGAATTAAAGGAAAGAGAACTGCTTAAGAGCACAGTGCAAGCTTTAGGCAGAGGCCAGACACAAATTAGGCCTTCTGAGTCCTCCCTTGGAATACTTTGTTTCTTCCCATTGGTTAATTTTTTTAATTGATTTTTTTTTCTTTATGTCACCTCATTTCTAAGTATACTCTATTCCTTCCCACCCCTTAAAAGAAAGATTTAAAAAGAGAAATATAGAAGTTTGACAAAACTAATCAACATATCTACTGCACCTGTGAGTATGTGAAATGCCCCACACCCATAGTCCCCTAACTCTGGAATGAAAGATAAGAGGTACCTCTCCTTAATTCTTCAGCAGACAAAACTGAACATTATTAATAATTATAAGCCCATATGTCCAAAGGGCTATAAAAGAGTGCAAACTCTTTGATCTAGCAGTCTCACTGCTGGATCTGTATCCCAAAGAAATCATAAAAGAGGGAAAAGGACCCACATGTGCAAAAATGTTTGTAAGCAGCACTCTTTGTAGTGGCAAGGAATTGGATATTGATTGACTGCCCATCAATTGGGGAATGGATGAATAAATTGTGGCATATGAAGATAATGAAATACTATTGTTCTATAAGAAATGACAAGGCTGATTTCAGAAAAGCCTGGAAAGACTTACATGAACTGATGCTAGGTAAAGTGAACCAAGAGAACATTGTACATAGCCACAACAAGATTGTGTGGCCATTTGTGATGGACATGGCTCTTTTCAACAATGAGGTGATTCAAGGCAATTCCAATAAACTTGGGATGGAAAGTGCTATTGGCATCCAGAGAGAGAACTATGAAGACTGAATATGGATCAAAGCACAGTAGTTTTCACCTTTTGTTGTTGTTTGTTTGTCTGCTTGTTTTTTTCCTCTTTTCATTTGATTTTTTTTTTTTTTTTGGTTCACCATGAAGAATATAGAAATACCTTTAGAAGAATTTTACACATTTAACTTATATGAGATTGCTTGCTATCTTGGGGAGAAATGTGAGGGAAGGTGAGGGAGAAAAATTTGAGACAAAAGGTTTTGCAAAAGGTGAATGTTGAAAACTATCTTTGTACGTTTTTGGAAAAATAAAATACCATTAAATTGAAAGAGAAGAAAAGAAAGAAAAAAACATTAAAAAACATAAAATTTTTTTAGTTGTGTTCATTTTTCCTTATAGTCAATGTCTAAATTGTTTTACTAATCTTTCTTACTTCACTCTCCCTCAGTTAATATAAGTTAATTCTTCATATTCATTGTTCTTAGAAAAAAAATCACCATAGTCACTATTCTTCACAATGTGATGATAATCACAAACACAATTTGTTTAGCCATTTCCCATTAGATAGGCATCTACTTTATTTCCAATTCTTAGCTATCACAAAAAGTGCTGCTCTAAATCTTTTGAGGTACGAGGACACTTTCTTATCAATAGTTTCCTTGTAGGTGTTATATTATCTTTCTATTACAAATGAGGGAACTAAGAGAGAAGTTCAGTGACTTATCTAGCATCAAACATCTTATCTCAGGCTGGATTTGAACTCAAGCCCTTCTGACACCCAAATCTAGTGTTAACATACCACCTAATCCCTGTCTTCTTGAGCAATCTTTCATTTTTCTTTTTCTGAATTGGCAATTACTATTTGCTTTTCTCCTCTTATACCTGTCCTCACCTTCCATTCATGCTTAAGATTTCCAGATAGATTTTAATTCTTCATCATTTGAGGTCAGTCTGGATGGCACCAATTGGGCCCAGTGCATAAGGCCTCGATTCCAATGAGATCAGCACAAGTATTTCTGAAAAGTTCATCACCTGCCTGATACCTTATCTATGTCCTCTGGGGCCCTCACTGAGCAGGGCTGAAATGTCCTGATGATAAAGATTGCCTCAGATACTGTAAATTCCTTGAGATTACTCAATGCTACTGGCTTTTTTCTCTTCTCTCTCTTTTTTTTAAACTACTGCCATGTTACTACTGGGCTTATATCCCAAAGAAATATTAAAGAAGGGAAAGGGACCTGTATGTGCAAAAAGTTTGTGGCAGCCCTTTTCATAGTGGCTAAAAACTGGAAATTGAATGGATGCCCATCAATTGGAGAATGTTTGGGTAAATTGTGGTATATGAATGTTATGGAATATTATTGTTCTGTAAGAAATGACCAGCAGGATGAATACAGAGAGGCTTGGAGAGACTTACAGGAACTGATGCTGAGTGAAATGCGCAGAACCAGGAGATCATTATACATGGCAACAATACTATATGAGGATCAATTCTGATGGATGTGGCTCTCTTCAACAATGAGAGGATCCAAATCATTTCTAATTGATCAGTAATGAACAGAATCAGCTACACTCAACAAAAGAACACTGGGAAATGAGTGTGGACCACAATATAGCATTTACATTCTGTTATTGTTTGCTTGCATTTTTGTTTTTCTTCCCAGGTTGTTTTTATCTTTTTTCTAAATCTGTGCAGCAAGACAATTGTATAAATATGTATACATATTACATATTTAACATGTATGGGACTACCTGCCATCTAGGGGAGGGGGTGGCGGCAAGGAGGGGAAAAGTTGGAATAGAAGTTTTTGCAAGGGTCAATGTTGAAAAATTACCCATGCATATGTTTTGTCAATAAAAAGCTATTAAAAAAAAAAAGCCTACTGCCAGCAACACAGAGTTAACAATTAATTGGAGTTTAGTCTAAAATCCCTGAGAAACTTCTGAAGGTAGCAAGAGAAAAAAAGTTAATGAATTATGTCTTGGATGCTATCCACCAGGCCAAGCCATCAACATTTATTTAATCCCAGAAAATTCAGCTACAGAAGTAAAAAGCAGCATGAGTGTTTGAAGAATGGAAAAGTAATGTGGAAACCACATTTACAGTTGAAGAAACCTGAGACCCAAAGAGGAAGTCAGCCCAGCCTAATGTCCTTCCGCCAGGACTGTGTTGTTTCTTCCTTCTAGGGAATCCCCAAGATACCATTTATAAAATCACAGACTTTAAGGAGAAAAACATCCTAGAATGTAAACTGCCAGAGCTGGAAAAAAATCTTGGAATTCTAAGACGTTAGCAGTAGAACAGGTCTTGGGACATAAAACAAAGACTATTAAGATGGGAAGGTACCTCAGAACAGCGTTCAAACTGCAAGAGACCTGAAGGACATATCATCCTAGCCCCCCATATTGTAGATCAGGCAGCTGATGCTCAGAGACACCTGATCTAGAGTTACACAGCTAGTTTGTTGGAGAGCCCAGTATTAAGCCAAAGTCTCCAACTTTCAGTTCAAGGCTCTTTTCATGGCCTTGCCCAGCTGAAGCAGCAAAGCATCCTGAGGAAGAGCTAGGACATTGAGTGCCAGAAAAATCAAACCACCTCCATTCCCTCAGACCCTAATAAAGATGGCCAAAGAGCTTGAGCCCAAGAGGCCGGGCCCAGACCAACACACCTGTTTCCAGCTCCGCTCCCACAGTTACCACTGTGGAGAAGGAGCCCACCTTCCTCATCATAACCAGCAACAACTGTCCCCAACAGGCAGATAGGATTATCCTGGGACGCAGAGGGGTCACTGCGCCTGCTGGTGCTACACCACTGGTCAATGACCCAGAATAAAAGTTTTTGCCACCCTCTGCTGACATTGTTCTATGTTGTAACATGGAGAACTGAGAGGATTTTATTAGTGGATATGACATTTAAAAAGAGGTATCACTGTCTGCTGTACTTTAAGGATAGGGGGGAGGCTTTCCATCTAAATTGCAGCTGATCCCTCTCATCCATATTATTTTCCCCATTAGAATGTGAGCTCCTGGTGGGGCAGAGACTTTCTTACTTTTCCCTTTGTATCCCCAGTGCACAGTGCTTTGCACAGAGAAAGTACTTTAAAGGTGCTTTATTCATTCATTCAATGAGTCATTACTAAATAGGTAAAAGAAACAAACCTGTTAATTGTAAAATCTGATCATCAATGTGGGTCACTGCTTCATCATGCATCACCTGGCCTCCGATAATAAATTCCAGCCGTCCTTCTTTCACTAACTGATGGACCTTTGATAATGAGAAACAAATAATTCCATTAACAATCCAGTCAATAATCAGATTAGAAAACATTTACTCAGCAAGTATAAGTTTTAAGGGTTTGGTTTCAATCTCTGGAGCCACATGACCAGGGTGTAGCAGACTGGATGCAAGCCTGCAGCCCCAGGCTCTCTCATTTAGCAACCACATGCCATGGGCACCACACTGGTCAAAGGGCACCTCTCTACTTCAGCCAGTGCTGCCCTGAGCGATAAGTACCTCCCCCACTTGGGGTCTCAGTTTATTCTCATCTACAAAATGCCTACCTTGGCCCAGAGGATAGCTAAGGTCTCCTATAAATTAAAGCTTAAGTCTCCTTACCTAGTATATGTAGCTTATACTCTTGAACCTCAGTTTCCTAATATTTATTTAATTTATTTATTTATTAATCACATACTATGTGCTAGGCACTGTACAAATATTTCATCATTAGATCCTCACAAAGGCCCTCTGGGGCAGATGTTATTAATCTCCTATGCTTGGGAAACTTGAAGAAGATAGTGGTAAGTGACTTGCCCAAGTTCAAACAACCAGCAAATATCTGAGGCAATTCCTGCCCTCCATTAGACTGTAAGTTCCTAGAGGGCAGGGATTATCTTTGTCCTTGTCTCTCCAGTGTTCAGCATAGTTCCTGACACATAGTAGGTACTTAATAAATGCTTATTGACTGTCTGACTTCTAGGCAGTACTTTTCTTTTTTGTTTTTTTGCTTTTCCTTTAAAAATGTTATTTTGTTACTTTTTTCCAATTAACATTCATTTTCTCTCCTTTCCATTGAAGAGACAGAGACAGAGAGAGAGAGAGACAGGAGAGACACAAAAAGAGACAGAGAGAGAGAGAGAGAGAGAGAGAGAGAGAGAGAGAGAGAGAGAGAAGAAGAAGAGACAGAAGACAGACAAATTCAAAGAGAGTCAGAGAGAGAGACAGAAAAAGAGAGACAGAGACAAAGAGAAAGAGAGAAAGTGACAGAGACAGAGAAAAACAGAAACAGAGAGATAGAGGCACAGAGAGAGAGAAAGAGAGAAGGAGAGGGAAAGGGAGGGAAGGAGAAGAGTGAAGAATTAAGGGAGGGAGGGAAAGAGAAAGAGAAACAAAAAGAGCTAGACAGAGAGACAAAGAAAGGCAGAGACAAACAGAGAAAGAGAGCCAGATACAGAGTGAGTGCACAAATCTGCATTGTTCATGTTCAATAATGAATGTCTTTACCTCGAGTGTCTCTGTTCTCAGGAAGGAGGCTGATATACTTTTATCTTTAGTCCTCTGTTATTATGGTTGGTCACTGCATTGATGAAAGTTCCCAAGTCCTTTAAAGTTGTTTTTCTTTATAAGGTCATTGCATATTCATTGTCCTGGTTCTGCTCACTTCTCTCTTCTTCAGTTGATTTTAGTCTTTCTAGTTTTCTCTGGTCCTGTCTAGTTATTTTTCGCAGCACAATGATGTTCCAATACATCAGCATACCATAATCTGCCTAGTCATTCCTTACTGGAGGGCATGCTCCTTAGTTTCCAGTTCTTTGCCAACACAAAAGTTGCAATGAATCAGTGCTTTTCAAAATATAAAGCAGATAATCTCTCAGCAGGTTGGGAGGATTCTCCCCACCTTCCAGAAGAGGAAACTGAGGCTCCTGGAGGAGAATTGCTTTGCCAAAGCCAATCAGAAGCACAGCCTCCTGTCTCCTGTCTCCCAGCCACTTGCTAAAAAATTAATTTTAAGATGACATGGTATTCCTGCTCTGGAGTGGCACAGATACCATTTTAGCTGCCAGGACAAAAGTGCCACAAGCAAGGCTGTACAGGAATCTACCCTATCCCGCAATGACAATGGTCAGCTCAATGGAGGAGGCAAAAAAGCTGATCTGAGAGTCTGGAGAAAGCTAAGGAGGGCACCAGTCTCTCTCTTAATTAGAGGGGACCTGAAGGAAGGGCCCAGACCTATGGCTCATTAGAGAGTACTTTCTTAAAGAACCTTTTTCTGCTCTACCTCCAGACATTTCCTGAGATTTTTACAAAATAGAAAGAAGTGACGATTATCCCCATGATTTTACATATGAGGAGCTGAGGTACAGAGAGGTTAAGTGACATGCCCCGGATCACATAACTCTCTGGGGTGGGATGTGACTTTAGCAACACTTGTCCTCATGGCATGTAGTTTCTCCCCAGGCAAGTCACTCAGCCAAGCTTCAGCATAACTCTTGCAACAGGATAAGAATCCTTGCATTGCCCACCTTGCGTGGCTTTTAGGTGGCAAGCACCCTGCAAGTCATTGAGCAATGCAGAAATATGAGCTGCTATTATTTTGTTATTTAAAATACAGAGGGTGGAAACCATGTCTTATTGATCCTTTCATTTCCCCCAGCACCTACCCCAATGCTCTGCACAGATCAGCACTCAAGAAAAGTCCAGATTAGTATATATAAATGGTAGCAGTGAAACAGTTTGGCCTTCCCACCCATTTGCTGAGCCCTCTGCTTCACCCAGAACCCAAATGCTGGGGCTCAAAAGGTCTCTGGGGATCATTTCTTCGACCCTTCCATCAGGCAGAGTAGAAACTTGATACTCCAGAAAGGGAAATGACCAGGCCAAGCTCGCATAGCCAGGAAGTGTCAGAGCTGAGATTTGTCCAAGGTCCCACACAGAGAAGTAGTCTACCTAGGAAGAATCCCCTCTAAAGTTCTCAGCCTTGTTTCTTCATCCCTTAAATCAGGGGTCCTCAAACTACGGCCCGCAGGTCAGATGAGGCAGCTGAGAACGTTTATCTCCCTCACCCAGGGCTAGTTTCTTTATTTAAAGGCCCCAAAGCAAAGTTTTTGTTTTTACTATAGTCCGGCTCTTCAACAGTCTGAGGGACAGTGAACTGGCCCCCTATTTAAAAAAGTTTGAGGACCCCTGCCTTAAATTAATGGGTTGAACTCAATGTCATTTACTTAGAATGCTATAAGGAAAAAGAATAGGGCCTAGGCCTGGAATTTCATTAGCATCTAGGTCTCCTGATTGGAGAGACTGTCAACTAGTGCAGATGAGCACCTTCTCTGTAACTTGTAGTGTTAGAGAAATATCTAGATTTCCAATTTGTGAAAGAAACTGGACTTGAAACTAGGTCCTCCAAGCTTTATCTTTATTTACTAACTCCTTGGGACCTCTCAAGTTCTCTTAAGAAATACTGACCTGATCTCATCTACGAACAAACAAACAATAAAAAAAGCCATAATGTTATTTAGCTTCACCCTACAGATAAGGACCAGGAGACACAATTGTTTCACAATGTTAGTGCAAATATCACAGTAAAATTTCCTAGTGGGGCTATTAGCCTGAATTAGAATTCTAAACACTTCCGAGAAAATGCAAACCACATTTATCAAAAGAAGAAATAGCAGATTAGATTTAACAGCAGATCAGTGGCCCTTTGAGTACTTTTACAATGTTCTTTGATTGAATGTGGTTTCCTTTTCCTCTGAATGTTGCAGTATCCATTCAGAAAGATTTTTTTAGCTCCCACCACAGTAATTAATAAATCAGACACAATCACCTGCTGTTTCTGGATGTCTGTGGCCACTCTGCTCCACCAGAGCCGGAAGAATTCTTGTTCAACAGCAATAAATTTGCGCTGCTTCCCTCTGCTTAGTTCCTCCGTCACAGAAGTGTAGACATTGGCTGCATAGGCTTGCATGCTCTCCTGCAGAATGAGAGGGAAGTGGAGAGTGAAGGGGGAATGGGGAATGACCGTCTATGAATTACACAAACATGATTTAAAACAGGGCACACTGGCTTGATGGCAGAGCAAGGAGATGACCCCTTTCCCAAACTGGACAATTAGCCATATCAGGTACTGGAGGTCTATAAGTTCTAATACAAGTATACCCAAAGAACTAGGCAAAAACTAAGATGGGACTTGCTATTAAGGCCAAAAACATCACTGGTTTGATGGCACAAAAGTGTCATTACCTGGCCCTGTGGTTTTCTCTATGCCCAAGGCAAACAATTTGTACACCACAGGGCTATCTCAGGTAAACACAAAAATTGACAGCTACTTAGGGAATGGGCTCGCTCTGTACCACTGAAATTTCCCAGAGCTGTTTTCCCTACTTCCAATGCAATCAGCTTTACAGCTTTCATACAGCAACATCAGCCCAAAGGCTAATCCCAGGCAATGCCAGCTCACTGTCCAGGCTATCCCTGTTTTTATCTGCAGCCAGACTCAGGATAATAGAAGGCTGGTGCCCTCATTAGGACTATTTTCAGTAGTGATTTCCTTTCCGTGTTCAGGGCAGTTCAGCTGTGGTTTCACAGGAAAAGGAATGTAAAAAAGAATTATCATCAGAGGGGCAGCTAAGTGGAGAAATGCATCTTGGAGTCAGAAGGATCTGAATTCAAATTAACACATATCTGCTATATGACTTTGGGCCACATTCACACAGAGGAAAAAAATAAGGAAAAAAAAAAAAAAAGAATTATCATTAGAGGGAGGCAACTGAAAAAAAGCTGGGTGAAATCCAGAGCAAGAAAAAGGGGCAACAATGAAAATTTGTATGTTCCAAAAGACGATATTAAATATGTCCAAGAGATGAAGAAGGCTTCCAGAAAATTGTATGAATTCTTTATGGCAGATTTACTAGAGGCCCAAAAGGACAGTTATAGAAGATCTGAGAGTAAGGTTTCAATCTGCATTGTTGAAGGAAGTTTCCATATCAGTGAGAAGGTGATTGATTCAACAAAGCATGGGAGCAAGTATATTTCAGAGATACAAAGCAAAGCAATATGTGAGCAAAGAGGACAGAGGTTGTTGTCAGTTAGAGTGAGATTTCTGAAGAGAGTATTTAAGGAGAGTTTAAAATAAGAACTAAGTTTAGCAGTACATTCCAGGTTCCAGGTTAGTGGGATTTTGAAAGCAAGATCTTGGATGTCAAATCCTGAATTGTTCTGAGTAGACCATGCAGCCTCCAAATGCCAGCTGGGAGCCCAGAGGAGAGGAGTAGAGATGCAGATCTGGGAGTTACTAGCATAAAGGGTAATAACTAAAACCAAGAGAGTGGACACAATTAACAAGAAAGGGAGTGCAGACAGAAGTGAAAGGGCCTATGGAAAGTTACAAGGGGAACATCTGAATTAAGAGTTGAGAAGAAGATGAGAAAGTAGTGGTAGTTTGTTTTTTTTGTTTTTTGTTTTTGTTTTTTTTTTTTGAAATGTTGAAGGAATGATTAGGGAAGAAAACAGTGAAGTTGTAATATCTCTGAAGCTGAGAGGGTAGAGAAAATCCAGTATGAAAATGTAATCACAAGTCAGAAGCAGAAGAGAAAAAGGACTGCCCCTGATTCTGTTGATTAGAAGAATCGAACTGTAAAAGGTCATGGTTCAATATACAATAATAATAATAAAGGTCGGTTTCTTGTAAAAGCACTTTTAAGGTTTGCAAAGTACTTTCTATGTTATCTTATTTGAGGTGTTATTCTCATTTTATAGATGAAGAAACTGTGACTGATAGTTTAAGACTCTTGTCCAAGCCCACACAGCTACAAAGTATTTGAGGGAAGATTCTTCCTGACTCTATGACCAGCTGCAGGAACTATTCTGGAACTATCAAGATATTAAAAGTACTTACAAGATAGTCTTTGGATGCATTTTTTTTTTTTTTGCAGACAGGGACTGGAGAGGGGGATAGTTGTGAAAAGCTACACAAGAACTGCACAGGATTAATAGGCTGAAAGAGTTGGGTTAGGCAGTGGTGGAAGGAGTATTCATCCCAAGGAAGTCAAGAGATCTTTTCATACTTCACTTTAGTGTAGACATGGCCTTGAATTCTCAAAGGCTATGCCAGCAGAACACAAACCATGGACAGTTCTACCAAAATGAAGATTTCACGTAAATAGTTCTTCTATAAGAATTAGTTTGTCTGTTATCTAAGGGCCAGCCTAGCTAAAAGTAACCAGGTTTATCACCAAAGGTCTAGCCACTGGGTAATGACTTCTCAGCTGCAGAAATATATCATGTCCATCAAACAACTAGCACTTATTAAACACCCATCAAGGACCAGGCAAGGAAAGGCTGTAATCTGCAATGAACCAAATGGAATTATCAATCCTTAGAAATGATACCAAATATGTATATGTATATGGCATAGCTACTTTAAGAAGTAGAGGGTACAAGTATGGTTAGCCTCATTTGGTAGATGAAGAAACTCAGGTCCAGTGGATGAAGTGATTTGCCCAAGATGATATGAATAATAAGTGATTAAATTGAATCCATAGAATTTAGAGCTGAAGAATATCTTAAATACGGGATGTTAGAGCTGGAAAGGACCTTCGCTTACAGAATGTTAGAGCTTAAAGGGATATCATATAGATACCATATATCATATAGATATCCAGTTGACTGCTTTCTTTAGAGATAAACCCCAGCATCTTAATTTACCCAGGTTCATGTAGACAATAAGTGGCAAAGAAGGGACTCCAATCAAGTCTTTAAATCCATATCTAGTACTCATTCCATGCTGTCTCCCATCCTACAAGTCAGGAATAGAAACAGGGCATATCTAGTACAAATGAACTGGTTAAGGAAAGTAAGTTTATATACATGAAACAAGTAGAAAACAAATCAAATATAATATAATCCAGTGTTAGATTGTATAGGAAACAAAGAGGAAATGTCAGTGTGGTATGATGACAAGAATAATGGAAACCACAGGACCTGAGTTTGAATCCTGGGATCTAGAAGAACTTAAGAGTAGTTTAAACTCAATATGCTTATTTTTCGATTGTAAAATGAAGTCCTCTGGACCAGAATAAAAGGCTTTGAATGACTTCCAACATGTCTTCCAGCTATAAATCTATGACCAGTTAAGGACGACTTCTTGGAAGAGATAAGCTCAAAGTAAGACAGACTAATGTGGTGGGAAAGACCCCACTTGGAATTCAGGAGACCAATTTTTCCGTAACTCACTGTATGACCTTGGACAATTGAATTCACAACTCTGAGCCTCAGTTTTTCTCATCTGTCTATCAAATGTTTTGTACTTGAAGGCCTCTAAGGTCTCTTTCTACCTCTAGGATTGATTCTAAGGGACTCATCAATCTTCTCTGACAAATCTGTAAGTACCAGAAATCTTTCGGGTGACTCTAGGCAAAGATGCTAAGCAAGCCCAGAATACAACCAAAAGGGCTACCTGCAATCAGGTTAGGGCCAACCTCTTAATTCCGACTAGGTCACTTTTGAATGTGTGTTAAATGTTGGAAAATTCACTCTATTTAATGGTCTGTCAGTGACCTTCTAACTTTCTGACCTTTTGGCTAAAGACTGGGTATCCTCAGGGAAGCAATCATGTACTCCAAACTGCCAGATGGAGTACATTCTGTTTTAGCCATAGGAGATTCTACAACCATCTTGTCTCAGTACTAGAAGGAACCTAAAAAAACATCTTTATTTTACATAGATGGAAAATGAATCCAGAAAGCATTAGAGGATTTTCATAAGATCATACAGTAGAGAAGTGACTATGAGTCAGAGTCCAGGGCTCTGTCCGTTCCACCCCGACTATATTTTGACAAGTTCTTGATTCCTCATTTTGACTTTCTGGAGGATGGGAGGGGTTGGTACAGCAAATCAAGTACTCTGGATCAGAATTAGAAAAAACTCCAAAAGGGGATTCAGCCCAGAATGGTTCTGGCAGTGGGGTGGGCTCCAAAATTCCTCATACAGGCAAAGGAGAAGGAACTGTAGATATCCTTGTCCTCCAATTCTGAGATTCAAGGAAGCACATAATCCTACTTTCTTGGGAGCTATGAGGGCAGTATGATCTGCTCCTCTTGAAGCATCCAGATGCCCTCTTGCAACATTGAGGAATTGCCTTTGGAATATTGAGCTGTCCCCTTTGCAACCTCTGGCTGTGATCTTGGAACGCTGAGCTGTCCCCTTTGCAACCTCTGGTTGTCCCCCTGAAGGCTGAGCTGTCTCCCTTGCAACCTCTAATTGTGATCTTGGAACGCTGAGCTGTCCCCTTTGCAACCTCTGGTTGTCCTCTTCTAACAGTGAATTAACTTCTTTGCAACCTCTGGTTGTCCCTCTGAAGACTGAGCTGTCCCCCTTGCAACCTCTGGTTGTCCCCCTGAAGGCTGAGCTGCTCCCCTTGCACCAGCTGGCTGTGATCTTGGAACGCTGAGCTCTCCCCTTTGCAACCTCTGGCTGTGATCTTGGAACGCTGAGCTCTCCCCTTTGCAACCTCTGGCTGTGATCTTGGAACGCTGAGCTCTCCCCTTTGCAACCTCTGGCTGTGATCTTGGAACGCTGAGCTCTCCCCTTTGGAACCTTTGGCTGTGATCTTGGAACGCTGAGCTGTCCCCTTTGCAACCTCTGGTTGTCCCCCTGAAGACTGAGCTGTCCCCCTTGCAACCTCTGGTTGTCCCCCTGAAGGCTGAGCTGCTCCCCTGGCACCAGCTGGCTGTGATCTTGGAACGCTGAGCTCTCCCCTTTGCAACCTCTGGCTGTGATCTTGGAACGCTGAGCTCTCCCCTTTGCAACCTCTGGCTGTGATCTTGGAACGCTGTGCTCTCCCCTTTGCAATCCCTGGTTCTCCCCCTGAAGGCTGAGCTGTCCCCCTTGCACGAGCTGGTTGCACCCGCGGAACGTCAGACCCTGCAGCCTTTAACACTGGCAAACCAGGAACGCGCTTCTACCTACCTGGACGGTGTAGACCCAGCCCACGTCCATGTGACTGTGAGGCACCACGAAGGCCCTCAGACGGCCGGGCTCTCGGCCTCGGAGGCCTTTCGCTCGCGGCGACAATAGCAGCCATAGGGATAGGAGCCATAGCAGCGGCAGCCAGGCCGGGAGTCTCATCCTTCCCGGACCAGAGAACCGAGGCCGATCCCTGGTGCTGGGACTTCCGCCCCTTCACTCTCCCCTCCTCCTGAGGCGGGGCAACTACGGCGAGCCAGAGGGGGCTGGCCTCTCCGAGGAGGCCGCAGGCGCGCGCTTGCTTCCCTCAGGCTGGAGTAAGAGGGAAGAAAGGGGAGGGAGGAAGGTGAGACCATTCATTGTGTAATTAATAGTGTATACAGTGTGTAATGTGCTCATGCAGATAATTACAATTAATAGTGTTCCAGTGTGTGGCTGGTGGAGGAGGAATGTCTTTGAAAACCAGAGGGGGCGGGAGCCTGACACAGCGCTACCATGGAGAGTTCCTGATGCTGCGGGGGGACTCGGGACCTGCTGGGAGCCGGGTCCTATGGAAGCTCTCCCGAGCCGGATGCATCCCCGCCGCTCCTTCGAGGCCCGAGGGCACGCACTGCAATTCACAAGAGAGGAAATTGAGGCTGCCCAACGATGGCCGCAGAGTCGAGTGCGAAAGGGGCGCTGCATAAATGCTTTGTGTTTTAAGTTGGAAGAGGTCCAGCATCTGGCTGCCTTAGCTAGAATAAAAACAAGGCGCTCTAATTATTATTGTTGTTATTATCACCACCACCACCACCACCATCGTCAATAACAACGACCACAAAAGTAATAATAAACACTGGCTTTATATAGGGTTTCAAGTTTGCAAAGCTATTTCCATATATCCTCTCATTTGTTCTTTACAGAGGAGAAACCTGAGGCTGAAACACGAGGTAGCTTGACCATGGACAGACTGCTAGTAAGTGGTGGAGGCAGTATTTCAATGCAAGTCTTCCTGAATTCAAGTCTAATGCTAGCCTAGCTAGCTCCCTCCTTCCTTCCCCCCCCCCCCCCCCCCCCCCATGACAAGGATTCCTGTTTCTGTTTCCATTATAATATATATAATAATATAATAATGTTCTGGAGGACAAACATCACAGACACAGGCCCTGAGACTTGACCCCTGCAGAACAAACCTCACTTCCTAAGCTGGAAAATGGCCAGTCAAAAATGATACAAACTAAACACATTCTATCACCTACAGTATATGAAGTACATTATCTGAACACATCCCAAGTTAATAAGAAACTGGGACAGCAAACCACATCTATGGATTCTGTGAAATGAGAACACATTGTTGTGTCTCTGAACAACAGCCCGTTGTCATTTCTTGTGTTTTTATTCAAATTGGGAACATTAGTGTTGTATTTAATTTGGAAAGAAAGCCAATTTGGCCACAAGTCTCCCTTTGGCAGCAACTGGGTATTAGTAACCTAAGTAATATTGCTTTTTTTTAAAAGTCTAATATAATATCTTAGTAAAGAAAATGCCAAAACATGGTCCTGACAAAAAATTTACTTCTCTCTATTGTAGTTTCCCCTTTGTTGTTGTTTTGTTTTTCATTCCCAGAGGACGATAACATCAAGGAGGTGATGCCATGACATGCAAATGAATTGGATTTAAGTGAAGGAGGGATAGGCAAGGTCAGAGTTCGGATCCAGTGGAAGATATAGATCAGGATGACTGGAGAAGGTCCTGGATGCAGTGGGAGACCTTGGCCTTTTTAAGTCTTTTCCCACAAAAAGATTTAGTCCCATTAAAAGCTTTCACCCATAAATCCTAGTTCTGTTCCAGACTTTATTCATCCTCTCTTCCCATTACAGTAGAAAACACCTAGGATGTTTTCTTTGTTTCCTACCTGGCTCAGATAATTCAGAGAACCAATTTATTTTATACCTTTAGGTTCCCCTTCTTCCTTCTTTCTGTGTTTACTTTCTACTGCCTTGAAAATGAGACCAATTACTACCTGCCAGAGGGGAGGGGGTGGGGAGATGAAGAGGAAATTTTTTTTTTATTTTTTTTTTTATTTAATAGCCTTTTATTTACAGGATATATACATGGGTAACTTTACAGCATTAACAATTGCCAAACCTCTTGTTCCAATTTTTCACCTTTTACCCCCCCACCCCCTCCCCTAGATGGCAGGATGAACAGTAGATGTTAAATATATTAAAATATAAATTAGATACACAATAAGTATACATGACCAAAATGTTATTTTGCTGTACAAAAAGAATCAGACTCTGAAATATTGTACAATTAGCTTGTGAAGGAAATCAAAAATGCAGGTGTGCATAAATATAGGGATTGGGAATTCAATGTAATGGTTTTTAGTCATCTCCCAGAGTTCTTTTTCTGGGCATAGCTAGTTCAGTTCATTACTGCTCCATTAGAAATGATTTGGTTGATCTCGTTGCTGAGTATGGCCTGATCCATCAGAACTGGTCATCATATAGTATTGTTGTTGAAGTATATAATGATCTCCTGGTCCTGCTCATTTCACTCAGCATCAGTTCGTGTAAGTCTCTCCAGGCCTTTCTGAAATTATCCTGTTGGTCATTTCTTACAGAACAGTAATATTCCATAATTTTCATATACCACAATTTATTCAGCCATTCTCCAACTGATGGACATCCATTCAGTTTCCAGTTTCTAGCCACTACAAAAAGGGCTGCCACAAACATTCGTGCACATACAGGTCCCTTTCCCTTCTTTATAATCTCTTTGGGATATAATCCCAGTAGTAACACTGCTGGATCAAAGGGTATGCACAGTTTGATAACTTTTTGAGCATAGTTCCAAACTACTCTCCAAAATGGTTGGATTCGTTCACAACTCCACCAACAATGCATCAATGTCCCAGTTTTCCCGCATCCCCTCCAACAATCATCATTATTTTTTCCTGTCATCTTAGCCAATCTGACAGGTGTGTAGTGGTATCTTAGAGTTGTCTTAATTTGCATTTCTCTGATTAATAATGACTTGGAGCATCTTTTCATATGAAGAAATAGTTTCAATTTCTTCATCTGAGAATTGTCTGTTCATATCCTTTGACCATTTTTCAATTGGAGAATGGCTTGATTTTTTATAAATTAGAGTTAATTCGCTATATATTTTGGAAATGAGGCCTTTATCAGAACCTTTGGCTGTAAAAATATTTTCCCAGTTTATTGCTTCCCTTCTAATCTTGTCTGCATTAGTTTTGTTTGTACAAAAACTTTTCAGTTTGGTATAATCAAAATTTTCTATTTTGTGATCAGTAATGATCTCTAGTTCTGCTTTGGTCATAAAGACCTTCCGAAGGGGAAAATTTGTAACAAAAGGTTATGCAAAGGTCAATGTTGGAAAAATTACCCATGCATTTGCTTTGTAAAAGAAAAGAAAAGAAAAAAGAAAAGCTTTAATTTAAAAAATAAAGAAAATGAGACCAATTTAAGAAAACTTTTTTTGGAAGTAAGATTATTAGTAATAGGGACAGCGAGGTGGTGCAGGGGAGAGAGCACCAGCTCTGAAGTCAGGAGGACCTGAGTTCAAATCTAACCTCAGACACTTAACACTTCCTAGCTGTGTGACTTTGAGCAAGTTACTTAACCCCAATTCCTCAACAACAAAAAGAGAAAGAAAGAAAGATTATTAGTAATAATAAATCCCATTTCTGGATCACCTTAAAGTGACAAAATGCTTCCCTAACAACAGTTCCTCATGATAGAGAGTGCACACATTATTATCTCTAATTTATAGATGAGAAAACTGAGGTCTAAAAAGTAATGTAATTTGGCCAAGGTCAAGCAATGTCAGTAGGAGTTAAGATATGAACTCAACGCCACTGTCTCTATATCTACCAATTTTTCCACTATACCAGATTACTTAAAGACTCATCCACTCAATAAAGCCTTGATATACAAAGACCAGGTATCATGCTATATATGGAATGCAAAGATAAATAATATACATTTTCTGAGTCATTTTTTTCTTGTTGAAACCTGTGATTTTACTTATTAGAGGCATCTGGCTGGAACTATTTAGTGAATAGCACAGAAGATCTGGAGTCAGAAAATGTGAATTTCAAATCTGGCTTCTGAACTAGCTGTATGACTTTGGGCAAATCATCTAACCGCTGTCTGCCTTGATTTCTTTATCTGTAAAATGGGGATAATAATAGTGCCTACCTTCCAGGGCAGTTTGAGGATCAAATGTTAAGATTATTATTATTTTGACGACATCATATAGGATAGATTGAAGGGGAAGAGGAAGAAAAAGAAAAAGAGTAAACAAATTGAGAATTTTCTTTTAGAGTCTGGAAGGAGACCAATGGTCAAAGAAGTTAAAAGAACCAGGAAAGCAAAAGCCATCCCAAGTCTATTGGAATTGTCTTGAATCACTGTATTGCTGAGAAGAGCTAAGTCTATCATAGTTGATCATGACATAATCTTGTTGTTGCCATGCACAATGATCTCCTGGTTCTGCTCACTTCACTCAGTATCAGTTCATGTAAGTCTCTCCAGGACTTTCTGAAATCAGTCTGTTCATCATCCTTATAATATTCCATTTGATGTGGTTTATGATGTAAGGCACCAAATGATATGGTTCAAGGACCAAAATGATGTGGGTTATGTAGTTCAGATGATGGTAGGCATAAAAAGTTGGGATTTGGTTGTATGAAGAATTCACAATGGCCATTCTCTTTGGCAAAAGGTAGATTTATTTAGGGAAGAAGTTACAGAAAAAATGAAGGGATATAATAGACACCAGGAATGGTAAATATGAAATAGAGTGGAAGAGCATATGAAAGACAAGTTCCTCAGTGGAAGTCAATTGCCCAATAGAAAGGGAGCATCCTATAAGTTTGGGGCATGCCATTAGTTAGCAAGCTAAATCTTGAAAGGGACTTAGCATCCTAAAAAAGTTAGCTGTAAGGTGTGGAGTTAAGGGAGATACATGTGGCATGGGGGAAGGGAAGGGGAATGGGAAAGACACCACAAGGCAGGGTGCCTTGGTGGACTGGCCCAAAGGGAGGCAGCAGCCATGGGATGACCTATACCTAGATTTTATGGAAAAAATTTAACCTTAGGGATATGACTGGGATTCCTGAGAGGGCATAGCAAGATGAGATTGCTGAGAACTCTGCAAAGAGTGGGTCTCTGGAATTTTGACATAACTTGGATTTCAGACTGGAAACCTACCCAAAGGGTGGGACCATGGAGCTAAACTGATCTTTATCAGAGCTTTCTACCTGCTTGCCTCAGGGATCAATTCTTTAGTTTCTCTCAGTTCAACACACCATTCAAGACCTCATCACATTCAAAAATCATAAATTATTCAGCCATTCCCCAATTGATGGGCATCCACTAGATTTTCAATTTCTTGCCACCATAAAAAAGAAGGTATTTTCATTTAAAAAGAAGATAAATGCTATGCTTCATTTCAAAGGAAAAAAATTCTGATGAAATAACAATTCTGGTCTTTCAGAAGATGGAGGTCCTTACTAGTATTTAGGCTACCAAGTCTAAGGAGTTAGCTTGGAGTTAATGTCTAAAGGAAATTAGACTTGTATCCTGATTCTGGAGTTTGCTGTATGTTTTGCTTTGGATGTTTCTCGGTTTAGGTTTCCTTATCTGAAAATGTATTTGGACTTGGTGATCTCTTTCAGCTCAAAATTCTGTATTCCTAATAAATAAATCTGGTCAAAGGTCTTTCCCTTTTTTCTCCCCAAAGCCATAATGGATTCTTTTCCTTTTGACTCTTAGTCTTTCTTTCCCGTGCCTGACCCTCTTCCAGCCACTGCGGCTATTGGAAAAACTTGGTGTAGAACACACCTGCTTTCCTCAGCGAGAAGCTGAACAAGGATATGAGACAATTTGATTTATCTCTAGATCATTCCTGCTATTCTCTTTGGCTTGCCTCCATTTCTATCCCGTCTGCCTCCTCTCCCTACCCCTAACCCCAACCCCGAACTCTTTGAGCCAGCCCTATAAGCAAAGCCAGGAGAGGCAGGAAAAGGCACCCTTTATTCCACAGCCTTAGATAGCAGACGGGAGGTAATGTCCTCCCTCCGTGAAGCAAGAAGAAAGATCCCTCGGTCTCTCTCCTTAGGGCCAGAGAAGTCAATCATAAAAACAAACACGTGGGCCAGAGGAGCATAGGGTACCTTCTTCTGAGGAAGCTGCCAACTAGATGAAGGAGATTTTTTTTTAACCCTAAGCAATCTCCCCAGAACTTCTCTCGTCCAAACACACAAGAAAACAAGAAAAGGGCTCTCACGGACTTGAGAGATAGAAAGGTTCACGGTTTACCAAAGAACAACCTCTGACTCCTCAAGATGGGGATTCGAACTCAGGTTCTCTGGTTTTAAAGCTAGGGTTTGATCAATATTATATGACGATCAATTCATGACTCTTTCCAATAATGAAATGATTGATGCCAGTTCCAATGATCTTGTGATGAAGAGAGCCATCTCCACCCAGAGAGAGGACTGTGGGAACTGAATGGGGATCACATTCTCGCTCTTTTTGTTGTTGTTAGCTTGCATTTTGTTTTCTTACTCACTTTCTTTCCTTTTTGATCTATTTTTTCTCGTGCAACAAGGGAATTGTAGAAATATTTACACATTAAAAAAGTAAAAATAAAAATTCCACCCCCCCCCCTCAATAAAGCTAGGGTTTGTTTTCCTTCCTCCTGCTGTTTTCTTGACCACAGGTGCCCGGCTTGCCTTCTGTTACTTATCACTCCTGTCCCACACTCGTAATTGGCAGGCAAGGGGAGCAGGTCTGCAGGGCGCCTAGTTTTATTTTTACCTTCCCAAGAGGGTCCCCGGTCTCCTCCCCCGCCCTGCTTTCCCGAGGTTGGCATCGGTACAGCCACATATCCACCTGTTGGCTTGGCCCGAGATAAGAGTGAGCGGAATGTCTGAGACCCCAGGTAGCCTGGTGGGCGTGCCCGAGCTGGAGTGGAGCCTCCTTCCTTCCTCCAGCTTTCCCTGCCCTCCTCGACTTCTTCCCTCCCGCAGCTGCTTAGTTCCGCGCTGCCCGCCTGTACCACTCAGTTCTGCCGGGAGTTGGGGGTGGGGGGGAGGAAGAGAACGCGGAGGAGAGAGGGAGAGCTAGGAGGAGGAAGAAGATCAAAGTCGAGAGAAGCTAGTGGAGGAAGAAGAGGGATGCCAGAAGGAGGAAGGCTGGGGGCAAGAGCAGCGCCCGGAGTCCTGCGCGCTTATGGGCTGGAGCCCTTGGCTCTGACGCCGAAACAACCTCGGAGCGCACTCCGTGGCCGACCGTCCTATCTGGAGTCCTGGTCAGATCCCAGGCGCAGAAGCCAGGTTAGCTGCTTCTTTTTCCTCCTTTTTGCCTCTTCTATCCCGCCCTTACCCCATCCCCTCTTCCCAAGTGATGCTTCCCGTTCCACCCTTCCCTAGACACCCCATTTGCCAGTCTCCCCCGACAGTTAGGGGCCAGAGACGAGGGCTTCTAGCCGAGATCTACAGTTACCGACAGCTTTCCCTTCGCTCTTTGCTAGTTGGCAGCCTCCTAGGCCAAGAGCAAGTTGGCTGGTACTCGTATCAACTCAATGGGACTGAGGAATTAGAAATCTCTGAAAGTAAAATACAGCAAACCCACGCAGTGACAAGTGAAGGTGATTTCCCCTCCACCTGGGGCTGGGCTGTTGTCCCCCAGAATCCTGTCCGGGTTGGGGAGTGGGTACTTGGATGGGAAGGCCGGGAGGCTGCGCCTACATGGACCAGGACAATCCTGGTATTCCTGGTAACCTTGAAAGGTTTCTGGTCATGTTCTGATCTGGTCAAAGTGGCTCAGATGGAAATGTGTGTAATGGGAGGGTAGAGTGAGGAGGTATGGAAGAAAGGGGGGTGACTGGGAAAGATGTTAATTCTGAATTAGTGGCTGAAGAGAAGTACTCTGCTCTAGGACAGTATTAGAGACTGGCAACAGGAATTCAGATGTGTTTGCTCTTCTTTCTGAGTTGGAACCAGAGAGAGCTGGGTGAATGATTTTTTCTAGTCACTGCGGACCATACTTCCAAAGCCCTTTGCGCAATCTAGAGAACTTGTCAATCAGAACTAGAATTTGGGGTACTTTTATTGGGAGAACTGCTTTTCTGTGTATTACACATGTCACTTTCCTTTTTCCTTGCCTCAATTTGCTTCTCTGCAAAATGGGGAGGTTGAACAAGGTGAAAAATCCCTTTTAACCCTAAATCCTAAGAAGGCCAAGCAATTGTGTTTGGAACCAGAGAATCATAGAGATTAAAGGAATTTGAAATCATTTTATCCACCTTGCTCAGCCCCCTCACTTTACTGAAAGGGAAACCGAGGCTCAGAGAGAAATAGTGTCTTAGCCAAAGCCAAAGAGGCAATTCCTGAAAGAAGAACAGTTAAAAGAGATATATAGGCAAAAATAACAGGACCCCCCCTAAAAAAAAACCCAACAATCTGTTTTCAGCTGAGATTTGGAAGAGAATGTAGGATCAGTAGGCAGAGGTGCTAAAAAGGTTCTCCACATGGCAGGAACTGCTGAGAAATTTCTTACACCAATAGGGACAAGATTGTGTGGTTGGAAAAGAGAACAGTCCTTAGAAAAGGAAGTATGATTCCAGACTTTTAAATGCTGAAAACTCTTAAAAGGAAACTCCATCTGTATGCAACTGTGTTTCCAGGAACAGAAAATCTTTTTTCTTTTTGCATTGCCATGGAAAACAGGGAGCAAGAGAGATTACTGTAGGAAATTAAAACTACTTCTTTATGCCTATGTATAGGTATGTATATATGTATATAATTATCCAACCTGGTTTCATGTACTTTGAAAGATATGAAGTTCTCCCTCTCCCTCTTCCCCTCCTCCTTGAAGTGAACTTTTATTTGCAAAGCTATGTGATCCATTTAAAATTTTATTTCTGGAAATAGTTTACTTCTATGCACTTCATTCACATTTAAAAGTCCTGCTCTTTTATTTGTGAATCTGCATAGAAAATGCCTATTCCCTTTCCCAACCCTTACGCAGTACATAATAGACATTATAGAATTATGTAGGGATTCATGATAGAAAGCTTCAACATTACATTTTTGAACAAAACTTAGGAACCTCTGGTGATCCTTATATTTAGCTGGTTTCCCTCCCTGAAATTTTAATCAATTGGTATGAATCCTGTCCTTCAGTCCTGAGCACAAACTTAATCCTTTCCCCATATGTAGTCATTAGGAGACTAAGGTACCTTTCAAGGCCCTTGCCCCAACTTTTTGTTTTTCTAGGCTAAGTATCCTCAGTGTTCCTTTTTTTTTTCCCCAAGGGAAAACCACAGTGGTTTTTTGCTAAGTAAAGCACACTGTACTTTAATCCCAAAGCTAACTTATACCTAAATCAGTGAGATGAATTGGGACTCTGGATCCTAAATAAGAGAAAACCAATTGGGAATATCATAGTGCTCTGCAAGTAGTTGAAGACTTGTTATCTGAAAGTGGGATTCAGCCTATTCCATTTGTCTCCAATTGGTAGAACTAAGAGCATGGATGGACCTAGCAGAGAAGCAGATTTCAGTTTGATTTAAAGGGGAAAAAGTCTTAAATTACAGGCATCCAGATTTGAATGGGCTACCTTGGGGAGCAGCAAATTTTTCCCTCATCTACTGTCACCATATGAAGGCTACACCAAAGCTTCTTAAACTGTGTGTCAAATCCCATATGGGGTCTTGTAATCTAATTTGGCAACAGTAAAAGGTATCAAATATTCCTCCAAGATTTAGTTCTTTATGTAACAATAAACAAACATATCCATCTCATTGGTGTGCAAATTTGTTTTCATCTTTAATAAATGGTAAAATTTTGTATATATCAAAGAATCATTTTAAATTAAATTTCTTTATGATTTAGTAGTAATAAATGTTGGATTTGTATACTTATTTTGAATATCTATATGCCCAGGATCACATATAAATTCCTGGGTAAAAACGGGTCTTGAGTGAAAAAGATTTAAGAAGCCCTGTAGTCCCAGTTCTGAGTATCTTTCTTCCTAAACTAATTGTCAATTCAAAGTTAAATTACAAACTCCTCACATGCCCCAAGAGGTAGAATTGCTCTCCTATTGCCATTGTAGATTCCCAAATGTTTACACAGACTTATTTTTCACAATGGGCCTTACTTAATGTTGATAACTCACAAACATTCTGCTGGTTGTTATCCAAGCACTATGGGATGCTGTATTTTAATGAACCTAATAGTGGTTTTCTTGTTTGTGTGCATGTATGTGTTGTGTATTTTCTCTTTAAAACAATGACTAGGACCTTAGAGAAAGTAACTGATTGCCTGGTGATTATATTTTTTAGAACTCATTTTATTTATTTATTTTAAAGCATGATTTTTCTGAAATTTTAATTTTTTTCTAGCTACTTACATCTCTGACATCTATGACTCTACGGTAATATAAGCAATGGACAGCTAATAACTAGCAGACTAGTCATGAATATAATATTTTGAAAATTTATAGCCGATGACAAATTTTCTACCTATTTTCTTTACTTAGGTGTTGGGAGAGATCTTTTGACTTTTGGCTAAAAAACTAATGCAGATTCACTTTTCATAAATAGTTTCTTGAATACAAGGGAATGTTTGTCACTTATAGGGTTTCTAAATTTGGTTTGATGTTGTAATTCCTTCCCAGGAGACTTATAGATAGCAATTGTTAAGACTATAAATGCTAGTGAGTGGAAGTCTGGATACACATACTGTGTCAGGTCTTGAAAGTCACCATTTTCTTCTGGAAGAAAAGAAGGATGTACAAGGGAGAAATAAAGAATTTATATATTTATACATCAGCAATTCATATTTATTTAGCATTGTGATACATTTTTACCATATCTGATGACCTTTACAATGCTCCAGGGAAGTAGGAAGTGCAAATATTAGTAATAATAAGAATAATACCCAACATTAATATAGCTCTTTAAGGTTTGCAGAACACTTTACAGAGGTTCTCTCAGTCCATCCTCCCAGTGGTCCTGGGAGGCAGGTGTTATTATTATCACCTCTTCACAAATGAATAAATCGAGATTGAGAGAGGTTAAATAACTTTCCCAGTCACATAGCTAGTAAATGTCTGAGACAGGATTTGAATTCAGGGCTTTCTAACTCCAAATCGAGTATTCTATCCATTAGTTCCATTTAGCTTATGGATGAAAAAACATAGTGTTTTCAAAAAGCATTGGCCTTGGATTCAGGAGACCTGAATCTGAAGTACCTTACTAGTGGGTAATACTACTTTCCTCATCTGCAAAGTGAAGAGATTGGAATTGGATGACCTATGAAGTAGCTTCTAACTTTAAATCCTATGATCCTTTCCCTTTTGGAATGATGCTCATGGTTATCCAGTTTTCTACCATGTAGTCTCTTACCTCTCAGACTTTTAGGTTTGTCCAGATTTGATAGGATTAATATTTTCAATGCAGATATTTCACGTAATATAGTTGAAAGAGCCCTGGATTTGACTGGAGAAAAAAAGCCTGAATTCATTCCAGTCCTGGCTCCATCACTATTTTTGTGATTGTAGACAAATTACTAACTCTAAGTTTCCTCTCCCATAAAAAGATTTCTAAATTTTCTCATCTGTAGAAAGAAAGAAATAATAATTGGTCTAACTGCCTTCCAAAGCTTGTTATGAAAAGAGCACTTTGTATCCTTAAAAGCAGAATGATTCTCATTGATTCTCATCATTTGGGTAACTCACCAAAAATCTGCTGATTGTCTCCACTGAATAGAAGGACCCCTTCCTATCAAAATCATTGCTTTTCTCCTGCTTTCTTAGATATGACAAATATATGTAGGAAAATGTTTATATTTTCCCCTAAGGCCAGATAACAGATTTAATTTGTCTCTATAAAGATTGAAAGTCACAGGCTTTACTGGAATGACTTAGATGAACTGATGTTGAATGAAGTGAGCAGAACCTGAACATTGCACACAGTAACAGCAAGAGTAGGTGATGATCAAGCATGGTAGATTTAGCATTCCTAAAAAGACAATTCCAATAGACTTGGGATAGAAAATGCCATCTGTATCCAGAGAGAGAACTATGGAGACCGAATATAGATAGAAGCATAATATTTTCATTCTTTTTGTTGTTTGCTTTTTCTTTCTCATAGTTTTTCCAACCTTTTGCTCTGATTTTTCCACAACAACATGGAAATATGTTTAAAACAATTGTACATGTATAACCTAGACTTGCAATCTTGGGGAAAGGAGAGGAAAGGGATGGAGGGAGAAAAAAATTGGAATTCAAAATCTTACAAAAATGAATGTTGAAAACTATCTTTACATGTAATTGGGAAAATAAAATACTATTGAAATAAAGAAAAGAAAGCCATAGGCTTTAGGGATAGAAAAGAGTTCAGAAGATGACTAGCCCAACCCAAAAGAAAGCAGGCACCAAAAGCTTGAGCCCAAGGCCAAAGGAATTACAGGTAGAAGTAGGATTCCAAATCAGCACCTCCAAGTCTAAACCTATTACTCTTGTCCAGAATCACCAAGGTGGGTAAAGAGCAGAGCTAGGCTTTAAAGCCAGGCCTTCTCATTAGAAATTCAGTGTTCTTTCTGTCCTGATACTATTTTATGTGTCATATATGGATCAATGATATAGAAATACAGCAGTGAGGTAAGGTAGCTTAGCATACTACCTATTTCAATTTTATTATGGAAGTTCCTTTTGTGAGGGAAGGGGCGGTCAGAAGTGGAAGGGAGATAAAAATTGGGTGATGGTCCCTAGAGTTACTAGTTTAGAATGTGGTTAAAACACACTGAGAAACTTATGGCTCACAATATTACATGACAAGTTTATTCTAAAGTCCCAGGTTAAGAACCAGAAGAGAGTCAGAGACATTTAATCTGACCCCTTATTTTATAGTTGAAGAAACTAAGGCCCAAGAAGTTGGTGACTTCCAGATATTACAGAAATAAGTAAATGTCAAAGACAGAATTCATACCCAGGTCCTCTGACTCCAAATGCTGTTTTGATTAGAGAAGCCACCAAATAGCAATAGGCTGTGGCTTAGTTACAATACACTTCATTAGGATTCAAGAAAACTGTTTTCATTCCTTAATTCTGCTGCTTACCAGTGTGTGTCCCTAGTCAAGATGCTTTTCCTTTCTGAGCCACAACATCCTTATCTATAAGATGAAAGAATATCTTTTAACAATTTAAATTAATTTACTTAGTTTAATGGGAAGATGGCAGAGTAGGCCAGTAAATGCTTGACTATGTGTAGTGCTACTTACCTTCAGAATAACTAGCTGAATGATGAATATGGAAATATGTTTAGAAGAACTGGACATGTTTAACCTATATCAGATTGCTTCCTATTTAGGATGGAGGGAGGGGAGAAGGAAGGGAGAAAAATTTGGAACACAAGGTTTTGCAAAAGTAAATGTTGAAAACTATCTTTGCTTTACTTGGAAAAAATAAAATGCTATTATTTTTTAAAATAATAAACTATATTATTCTATAGGAAAAAAAAAGAATAATTAGCTTATTCTTAGAATAAGGATTTGCTGGGGAGGGGAAATCAGTCTATATGAAGCAGTGTCAGGATAGGTTGACGGAAGCAAAAAGAGATCACAACATAAATAACTGTAGGAGGACTGGAGCTTCTTTCTTAAATGTGATTCCAATTTCAGATTCTGACTCAGATGCTGGGTGACTGCTGGGCAAATTACTTCTCTCTGGATTTCACTCAGGAAAATGGAGGGATTGGACTTGATGATCTTTGAAGTACTTTTCATTCCTACCATTCTGCAGAATCTCTAGCTGTGTTAAGGAGTGCCATATGTAATAAGTTTGGAAAGGTTGGGTGGATGCTAGATTATGGAGGGCTTTAAATGCCAGACTAGGATGGGGCTTGGCTCCTGGGATTAGAGAAGTTGGAAATGATAGGGGCATCTGCTTCTCTTGGTGTATCTTTGGTATCCTGTGCACCCTGAGACAGTCAGCTGTGTTTCAATTGAATTGCACAAGGTACAGAGGTGAAAAAATTATGAAAATGCTTCATGTGCTCACAATCTAATAATCAGGAATAGTCATCAGCACGGTTTTGACAGTCCTTAAAAATATCTAAGAACATCTTTCTATAAACTTGTAGTTAATATTCATCAGCATTTGTGTTCTTCATTATAGTGATTTGTTTATATTACATGTATGGGTCAATTAATTACATGAAAGCCTGAGGAATGGAAACCAAGAAACCCATAACAGAAATGGGTCATTGATTTCAAGATTATAGCTTGACTTAACTGTTACCATAACATTTTCACACTATTAATGGTTCAATCAATGATTAGCAAACATTCATTAAAGCTGCTTATAAACTAGGCAGTAGGGATTAGTCAGAGACAAAAGTGAAATTATTTCCTGCCCTTTTGGAAGAAATACATGTCCATATATGTGTGTAAATAAAATATATAAAGGAGAGATTTGTAGGGAGGGAGTGGGGGAGACACTAGCATGTGGGGGGAAATAAAGAAAGGCTTCATGTAGATGGTCAATTTGAGCTGAATTTTGAAGGAAACTGGAAACTGCTGATTTAGGAACCCAGAAGCACAGTAGATATGATGACATGTTCATATTGCTGTTTACTATCTCCCTCTTTGTTTTATAAGCAACTGGAGTTGAGAAGGAATAAAGAATCTGAACCTTAGCACTGGGGTTCCCCCTTCCAACTGGGGTAGTCCCCTTCCCCTATAACCTCTGATAAAATGTGCCTATCAGTCACAATTTTCTTCATCTTCATTACATTACAGCTCAAAACTTTCTCCTCTTCCAGGTATCCTTACTTGTATTAAAAGCTTCTAGTCAAAAAGTCTTGACACTTCAGATTTATCTTTAATATTTTCCTTTCACTTTCATACAAATTTGTTGTTTCCAAGTCTTTTCCTTTTCCCCTCCTCAGTCTCCCATTTAGCTCTTTTCTTCATTCACATGGTCACTGTTCTATTTCAGTGTTTCCTCATTTTCCCTTAGACTATTGTAATTGTTTCTTGATTATTCTCCCTCCCCATCAGTTTCCAATTTCTCCTTTCTTCCCAGTTGCCAAAATAATCTTCCTAAAGAATGGATCTAACCATCTCACTCATCTTTTCTAAAATCTCTATAGCTTTGTATAAATTACTCCTCTTCAACCACTTCTAAATTTTGACCAAACTGAATTGCCAGAAATGAATTATTGGTGTACTTGACATTCTGCTGTCAAGCCTTGTATTTGCATATATCTTTATCCATGAATGGATTGCACATCTTTTTCATCTCTTACATCTTAGAATCAATCAATCAACTAGCAATTTTTAAGCACCTACTATGTGTCGGGGATGAGGATGCACAGATGACAGTGTTCCTATCTTTCTTCGAGGCTCAGCTAAGATGTCTGTTTTCTGAAGCCTTTCCTGGTCCTTCTAATTACTGATTTTCCTTCTTCAAATATTTCTAGAATGCTCAGTTTGTTTTCTCCTTTCTCCTTTCATTCCTTAACTGGATGCCATAATACCCTGTTAGCTTCTTGAAGTCAGAGATTATTGTGTTTTGTTTTTTTTTTTTTTTTTTGCTGACTTGCCAAGGATCACACAACTAGAAAGTATTAAGTGTCTGAGGTCAAATTTGAACTCAGGTCCTCCTGACTTCAGGGCTGTTGCTCTATCCACTTCGCCACCTAGCTGTCCCTGACAATTATGTTTTGATCATTGCAGTTCCAGCTTCTTGAAGATGTCTTTCAGATAGACTTTAATAATGTTTCTGAATTCAATTGAAGTGCAATGAAATATCCCAATGTGATCATAGTTCAGGCAATTTTAGCAATCTCTTGATGCTTACGAGGAATAACCTCTCTTTTCTGGTGTTTGCCATGGTTGTATGTGTTTATATCTGTTGCACCCTCACTAAGTGTCAGATTGCTTGATTCACAGTACTGCATAACAAAGGAAATCATGATTTAGCTTCTAAATTGGGGAAAACTATGGTAACACTCTTGAGCTTCCTTTCTTGCTAAAGCATTCTGGCATTCACAGTTAATGATTTCTCTAAATCTGTAATGTTCCATAGTGACAGATGTTGAATTTGCTGAGTCTCAATGGCTGAATTATGTGGTTGTGAAAGTTTGCAAGACATGTATAATCATTTGTGCCAGCCATCACTTCTGGCACTTCCCTTGCATGGAAAAAACGAGATTTTCATTTCTTAAATGCAATGTGATAATTAGATCATTTCCCTTCCCTGGGGTTCTGTTTCTTTCTAGGTAAAACAAAAGTTTGTGATTAGATGATTTCTAAGAGTCTCCATATCTTTCTCTCTTAAATGAAGATTGTGAAACTGGTGATGTCTAAGGTCCCTCAGTTTTCTCTCTGTAAAATGTGGTTTTGGAATTAGGTCATTTGCTGATTGTCTTCCAGCTATATAAAATTCTATGATTCCATTGGTGGCAAAGCTGGTGGTGGTCGTAGGATATGTGTGTGTGTGTGTATGTGTGTGTGTGAGTGTGTGTGTGTGTGTGTGTGTGTGTGTGTGTGTGTTGCTCCCCATAGCATCTATTTGGAGAAAATTGTGAAATACACCAAGAATTATGTGCCAAGTATGGTACAATAGAAAGAATACTAGATTTGGAGAGAATCCAGCCAGACAGTCTGGATTCAAATCCCAGTCTTGCCAGTTAATACCTGTATGACTTTCAGCAAGTCCCTTAACCTTTAAGAATCTTTGTTTTCTCTTCTGTAAAATAGGAAATTGGATTAGAAGTTGGACTAGTTGGAGTTGAAAAATGACCCCCTGTTCTAAACCTGAGATTCTTTGATTTTCTCTGCTATTATCCCACTCCATCCTGATGAGAGTTAAGATTAGTATGGTATGTTAAAGGAGGAATTAGAAGAACTGACTTAGATGCCCACTATATCACAAATAATATGATTGTTGGTCAGCCATTCAACTAGCATTTATGACTTGGTTAGCCATTCAACTAGCATTTATTTATCAAACACATATTATGAGCCTGATACCGTGTGAAACATTGGAGATACAAAGAAAACACAAAAGACTATCCATACTTTCAGAGAGTTCACAATATAAAGAGAAGAAAGCATACAAACAACTATGTACAAACAAGCTATACAGGATAAATTGGAGATAATCAACAAAGGGAAGGCACCAGCATTAAGGGGGATGAGAAAAGGCTTCTTGTAGAAGTTGAATCTTTTATACTGTAACCTATTTAACATGTATAAAACTGCTGCCATCTAGGGGAGGGTGTGGAGGGAGGGAGGGGGAAAATCGGAACAGAAGTGAGTGCAAGGGATAATGTTGTAAAAACTTACCCTGGCATGGATTCTGTCAATAAAAAGTTATTTAAAAAAATTAAAAAAAAAAAAAAAAAGAAGAAGTTGAATCTTTATCTTGGACTTGAAGAAAGCCAGGGAAGCCAGAAGGCAGAAATGAGGAGGAAATACATTCGAGAAATGGAGAACAACCAGTTGGTTGCTCTGTTGTAACCAGTACTTTCAGTGGTTCTCAAAGTATGGTCTAGAGAATCCTGGGGATCTCTGAAACCCTTTTAGAAGAGCTACAAATTCAAAAATAGTTTTTATTTCCAATATGGTAAATGTCTATAAATATAATCCAGATAAACCAAAACGCTTTGGAGAGATCCTCAATAATTTTTAATAGGATAAAGATACTGAAAAGAAAAGTTTGAGAAGCATTGAAAAGGATTTAGTGCTAGGAATAAGTGTCACTGAATCAAAGAACACAAAAAGGTGGGATATAAGACTGGCAAAGTAGGAAGAGTTCATGTTTTGGAGGGAATATTACTTTACATTTCTTGAATTTGTATTTCCCCATTTATAAATACCTGTAAAATATCCATACTCTGAATTGCTTCCTTTCCAAAGTCATCTGGGGAAAGCACTTGAAAAAGTACATTATAGCAGCAGCGAGGTGGTGCAGTGGATAGAGTACCAGCCCTGAAATCAGAAGGACCTGAGTTCCAATTTGACTTCAGATACTTAAAACTTCCTAGCAGTGTGACTCTGGGCAAGTCACTTAACCCCAACTGCTTCAGGGGGGGAAAAGTACAATATAAAAAGGAGCTGTTGTTGTAATCATGAGTCTCCTCATAATAAAGTTATTAATTGATATTGATTTCTTCACAGAATTATAATGAGGAAAGTTTCATAGTCTGTAAAGGTTTATTTTTTTGGAGGCTGGGAGGACTGGATGTATAATTTCATTGGTATAAGGGATCCCCACTGAGGAAGCTTTTCTCTACCTATATAGAACATTTGCTGCTGTACCATATACAATTGGTATACAGTACCTGCAGATACACAGACAGTGTATCAGAAGCTAGACTTGAACCTTGTTCTCCCTGACTCTGGGGTGGGCCCTCTAATTACTGCTCCATGCTTTGTCATCTGAAAGGTTAATAGAAATTAGAATTCTTATAAAGACTTAAATATTAGCCCTTTCTGAAATTTTGTATTTAAATATGAAAACTCCTATACAAGAGTTTACTTGATTTAAAGGAATGATGGGCTCCCAGGGATTGTATCTGGTTGACAGTTGGGGACTTTCAGGGGACCTTCAGGACGACAAACTCACTGTAAAGACTTTCCTGGCTGGGCCCATTAGTAGAATGGATTGAAGCCTCGGGTAGAGAGGCCATTAAGTCGGGTGGAAGGATTGCCCCCTGGGAATCAAAAGTGGGGCTGGTAGGGATTGCTTTAAGATCTTTAAAGCACTTAAATTTTGGCCAAGTTCCTATTCGATTAGCCGCTCTTTGTCTTCCTTCTATTGCCCCCTTGTGGTGTGTAGAAATAAAACTTGTTAATTAAAACGGAACTGGAGCCTCATTCGCTCATTCATTCATTCGTTCCTTCAGCAAATATTGATCAAACATCTCCTGTGTTCAAGACCATTCGGGAGAATCATAAGAAACAAAATGTAGTCCCTCTCCCCTTCCCCCCAATATTATCTCTCTCATAACTAGAAGTCACAAATGAGGGGCAGCTAGGTGGCACAGTGGGTAGAGCATCAATCCTGAAGTCAGGAGGACCTGAGTTCAAAATCTGACCTCAGACACTTAACACTTCCTAGCTGTGTGACCCTGGGCAAGTCATTTAACCCCAATTCAGCAAAAAAAAAAAAATCCAAAATGAATGTGATTCGAAATAGAACACAAGTGCATAAGAGGAAGTGTTGTGAAGGAGAAAATGAAGAGGAGAAAGGGGAAGAGGAGCAAGAAAGGGAAAAGGAAAAGAAGGAGGAAAAAGAGAAGAAGAAAGAGGAAGAGAAAAAGGAGGAGGGGGAGAGACAAAATAGTAGGTAGTGTTGTTTCAGTGTAATAGAGGAGCCAGCCTCAAAGTCAGAATGATCTGAGATCAAGTTCTGTCTCTGAGATATATGGGAAAAGGGACTTGGGGTATGTGACTTATCCTTTCAGTGATTCAACTTTAAGTTATAGGACAATTACTAGCGTATTTTGGTAGAAAGAGCTCTCTTATTAGGTTGCTCCCCACAGAGATAAAATCCCTGAAATTATATTCATTAGTCATAGTCTGTCATCAAAATGATTTGTTCCCTTAAATCTTCTAATATGAAGTTCTCTCTATACTTTACTCAGTCTCTAAGACAAATGATTTTGATAATAAGACAAAAGTGTCATGTCTTGTAAAATGCTTTCAAATCCATTATCTCATTGGATCCCAAGAACTGCCTTGGAAGAGATGCAGGGATAATTTTATTATACCCAATTTATAGCAGAAGAAAACAAGGGAAAAAGATATTTTGTCAGTGTCAGGGCTGGAGCTAGAACCCACCTCTTTGGGTTGTGAAGGGTAATGTTATACAGTGGAAAGAGTCTAAGATTTGGAGAGGAAGGACCTTGGTGTATATCTTGTATATGTGTATATTACATGTTTTTATATATGTGATATCCCAGACAAGTAACTTAACCTTTCTGTTCCTCAGTTTCCTCCATTGTAGAAATAGGGAGTTGGGCTAGATGTTCCCTAAGGCTCTGTATCTATGATCAGCTGATTCTCAATCCAGGGTCTTTCCATGTGAATGATATATGTCAAGTCCCCTTCACAAGCCATTAGGTTAGATTGAGCTTTGGAAATGACTGTCTTGAAATGACAAGGGTCTGTGAAGTATTCCAAAGATAATCAGGAAGCTGGTGCTACTTGCTTTCCTGGAGCTCCTGAAAAACAAGGGTCATATTGCTCTTATTTATTAGATCAAGTATAATATTTTTATCTTGGAATTGAGGATCCTTCATTTTGGGGGTTTACCTTCTAATTACTCCATTGCAGATTGCCTAGATTTTATTTTTACCCCCTTTCCTTCAGGGCATTGAACTAACTGGAGGAAGCAAAAGAAGAATGAAAGAATAATCCAATTGGACCAAAGCTTCTAAATTAAGCTCTAGAAAAAAAAGTATTCACAGACTGAATTATTCAATTCTATTGTCTCTAACTCTTTTCCCTTCTTTAAGATTTCTCGTCAAGGAGTCAGCCCGAGAATACCTCCTTCATCTGCTAGCAGGATGAGATGAATGTGGAATTTAGGAAAATTAGGGGAACCTGAAGATGAGGAGGAAGAGAATCCCAGGTGTGGGAGAAAGTCGGTGAAAGTGCCAGGGTGTCTAATATTAGGAACAGTACGGAGGCCATTGTTATTGGAGCACAGAGTATGTAGGAAGAGATAAGGTATAAGAAGTCTAGAATGGTAGGAAAGAGTTAGGTTATGAAGGGCAATCAAGACTACACGGAGCATTTTTCTATTTGATCCAAAAGTTAATAGGGAGCCACTGGAGTTTATGAAAAAGGAGGATGACAATCACACTTGAGCTTTAGGAAATCATTTTAACAGCCAAATGGAGGGTGGCCAAAGTGGGGAGAGATCAAAAAGGCTATTATGAATTATAAATTATTAATAAATATTATAAATAATCCAGGTGTGAGGTGATAAGAGCCTGCCACGGGGTGACAGTGTCAAAGGAGAAAAGGGGATATATATACAAGAGAGGTTAGAAAGATGGAATCAACAGAACTCAGAAACAGCTTGGCTAGGAGGTGGGGATAGGGGAGAGAGAGGGATGAGCCCTCAGCTACTGTCCAAAGATTCTTTTGATGTTCTTTGTCTGTCTGCCCTTTTGAGTTCCGACAGTCTTTGTTTTGTGGTTCCTTTCATCTCTGACACACTTTCAATGTTTTTAAGTCCTTAGTCTCTTTTCTTTTGTCCTCTAGAAGAGGTAGTTAAAGAGGGATGGTATCCCTTAGAGGGCAGCCATAAGAACATACCCCACTATGCCCCTTCCCTGCACCCATTCCTTATTGGATGTAAAAAGTAGAACTTGTTCCTCAGTTCATAGAATCCAGAGCCCTTTCCTTTCGATTGGATTCCAATTTTTTCTGCATGAGTAGCAGCATAGTGGTATAATAGCAAGACCATCTCCAAATGACTTTTGATCACTTGGCCTTTGACTCCTGAGATAGTGTGCCATTTGTCTGTCTGTCCATCTGACATAGGAGCTACATCAGAAAAAGTTTCATTTCTATGGTGTTAAAACGGCTAGGGTGTTGATAATGAACTGCACACAGTTTTTAAGATATACAGCCAAAACATGTAACAGGTATGTTTCCCACTCTTTCCTATACTGGGATTATTTCAATTTGGTTCTATCCCATAGGCAAGGGGTGGGGGTGGGGCAGCAAATAAGTATGTTTCTCCCTGTTTCTGTTTTGTATATAAGTATCTGTGAATAGTCATTAGCTCATCTAAGAGGTGGTAGAAAAGCTTACTTGGCATTTCTGTTCATTCAACCATTTTTAAAGAGCATAACTAGGGCTTGCTGTAGGACATATTTTCTTCATATACATATTATTAGATGCAATGAGAGAGTATTCCCAAAGGGATGTTAGTACTGTGTCCTGGGACAGAGGTGTTCCAAGTGAGATGTAGGGAAGATATTTTCCCATTTTGCCTATATTGAAAATGCAATTTGCAGGTATGCTTGGTTTTATGGAACAAGGGACCTGTTTTTTCTTGCTTTATACGGTTCCTTCTCCTGGATTCTTTTCTTCTGACCAGTTGATCCCAATAATTTTTTTTTTTTTAATTTGTCCTCTATCACTGGATCATAAGTCATAGAAAAGAAAAAAATCAGCTCTGTTGTTATAACTTGTAGATCTTATATATGAGTCTCTAAGCCATAAGAGTAACTTTTTTTCTTTGTTGGTGTCTTACTGTTTATCTATTTTAAGGAAAACCTTATCTATGTTATTTCTGGTCATACCTTAAGAGATTCATAGGCGTCAATAGGACAATTAGAATGATGCAAAAATTTTGCTCCTCATCTCCAGAGGTAGCTAGTTTGGGTTACTGTAGCCTGGAAAGGACCACACGTTCTAATCAGCACTTTCTTTTGATCTGGTGGTGAAATAAAACAGTCCTAGTCATTTTCTGTCTTAATTCCTCCTCATTTTTTCTCTAAATTCTCTCCAGCTTATTTTTTTCAATTCTTATTTTTTAACTTAAACACAAGAAGACAAAAAAAAATGATTATATAAACAGCACAATATAAAGAGAATATTCAATATAAAACCATGAATTTCCATTTCAGAATGTTTATTTTTTTAAAAAAATGAAACAAATATTTCACATTGTTTTCCAAGTTACACTGCTTTTCTGTGCTTCCTCTAAGTTTTATGTTTTCCACACACTTTGTAATTTATTTTCTCCTTCTTCCCTGCCCTAGAGAATGCTAAAATTAAATACAGATATATGTGTGTATCCATTTAAATGTATAAAACTACAATATACATGATGTGGATGATGTAGACACCAGATGATGGTAAGCCACAAAAGCTGGGATTTGGCTATGTGAAGAATACACAATGGTCATTCTGGAGAAAGAAACCCACAAAGCAGAATGCTGCATCAGACTGATCCGAAAGAAGGCAGCAGCCATGGGATGACATTTAAAGATATTTTATAGGGAAAATTTAACCTCAGGGACATGATTGGGACTATTGACAGGAGTGGCAATGTGAGAGTGCTCAAGACCCCTACAAAGAATGGGTCTCAGGGATTTGATTTAACTTGGATTTCTGACTGAGTGACCTCTCCAGAGAAAGGGACCATAAAGCTAAACTGCTCTCTATCAATGCCTTCTCTCTTCTTGCCCTCAGGGATTAATTCTTTAGTTTCTCTTTAGTCCAACATACCATTCAGTACCTCATCCATACATATTTCTATTTATCAGATCTTTTTCTGGAGGTGGAAAGCATCTTCCTTCATAGGTCCTTTATAAGAGATTTGAATATTTGTGACAAATTAGTTAACATTGTTTTTAGAATAATATTTCTTTTAGTACTGCTCATTGAAATTTTCATTATTTCTTGCAAATTTTTTTATCCGCCCCCATCAACCATTTGAGCATTTCTTATAGAGCAATAATATTCCATCACAATCACACACCACAACTTGTTTAGTCATTCCCCAGCTGAAGGGCATCTATCATTGTTGCCAATCTGATAGATGTAAGATGATGTTTCAAAGCAATTTTAATTTGCGTTTTTCTAATCAATAATGGTTTAGAGCATTTTTTGTATACCTACATATAGTTTTGATTTCTTCATCAAAAAACTGTTCATATTCTTTGGCCATTTATCAGTTGGGAAATGAATAGCATTCTTATATCTTTGACAAAGTTCTTTATATATTTGAGAAATGAGACCTTTATCTGAGAGACTCTCTATAAAATAATTTCCCCCACTTTTCTGCTTTCCTTATAATCTTAGCTACATTTGTTTTAAATTTGTACAAAACCTTTTTAATTTGATGCAATCAAAAATTGTCCATTTTCTACTTCACAATGTTCTCTATCTCCTGTTTATATAAATTGTTCTCCTATTAATAAGTCTGATAAATAATGTATTATCCACTTCCAATTTCTGCCAAACTGCTTTTCAACATTCTGAACAATTTTTATCAAATGATGATAAGTGACAAGCATGGGAGTATACTAGGAGTCTGCTCTTGAGACAGGATTGGAATCCAGAACTTTTGGCTCTAGAGCCCTTACTCTTTCCACTGAAGTCAGTCATTCTTCTTGAGGAAAATTGTGAGGGCCTTTGACTTAATAGAAAGAGTAGTCATTGCCCAGAAAAGTCAGGGGACAGTGTATATGGATCAGAGAGAGGTTAGAAGTCAAGAGACTGTACAGAGTGGTTAGTGCCCACAGATTTGATAGGGGAGGGTCTCCTTGAGACCTAGAGAGCACTGGTTCATGGGTTACATTGATCTTCTTTTGATTGTCTTTCTTACTATTGCTAATACTAACTAGAGAGTGTCAGAATATTTTAGACATAACCCGCTAATGGGTAAGACTAAGAGCTAAGTCCCAGCAAGCAGGCTGTACCTTTAGCTTAGCATAACAACAATCCTTTGTTATCTTGTTGATCTCACCCTCAGGCAAAATGTATTGCTCTGGCCAGCACCAAGGGTTCACTAAGGTAATTCCCCCTGATTCTTGGGAACCTGAAAGCCTGAAGTAGGTGATCCCTCTCACCTCTTGACATGCTACAATCCCTGTTTCTTGAAACTGCTAAGTGAACTGAACCAGACATCCTGTTCGTGTCACACTAACTCTGCTTTTATACCCTGCTGACCTAGTAATGCTTGTTTTGTCCATGTTTCAACCTGCTGTGAGAAGTGCTTCTCAAGAATTAAGAATAATCATGTCATGGTCCAGCCCATATATATATATACACACACACACATATATATCATATCATATCAAATCATGTAATATAATATATAAAGCACTGTCTTTTCCCCAGCATGTTAAGCCCTCCTCCTTAGGAGGACTTCTACTTGCAAGCATTTTATTCACTTAGAAATTTACTAAATATCTGTTTAATTCCTGACTCTCCTATCTCTAGACTGTGCTCTCTGGCTCCTGCCACCCATAAGTTAGAGGCCAGTTCCAATCAGGCTGACAAGAATATGTTCCAGCTTACTCTCCAAAACAAGGCTAGCTATATCTATCCCTCTTGTTTCTAAGGTAGCCTGAAAGTTGCCATGGGTCTCTTCTCCTCTACTATCAGCTTGAGATCCAAGAACTGAGGCTATATGACCTTTAAGAGAAGGCTCCAAAGCTCCTTCCCTCATATTATGTGTCTAGAATTTATGAATCAAGGTCTCCAACTACAAATAGAACAGCTGAAGACCTGAGGGCAGGGAACCATGGCGGAAGCTGCTTAAGGGCTGCCTCTGTGGTCAGAGAGCCTTCCATTCACCACAAGGATATTAGCTGGGGATCAATTACTGGAACCAGTCCAGTCTCTCAGAAAGACTTCCATTCCATGTCATTGATACTGACCCAGAAGTAGGATCTCCAGCTTCTCCCCATGGAAGACACTGTCCAAGGGGAATCTGTGTGGGGATTAAACCCCCATTACAATGAGAATGTCAGAACTTTTATTCAAGCCTTTTTCAGATACTGTGGGAATCAGTTTCTTAATGCATGAGAAAGGTTTGCATTCCTATCTCTATTCAGAATCACAAGAATAGGAGGGAAAGATATTTTCTGCAGAAAGGATATACTTCCATCTATTGGAAAACTTTGGAATTGCTTGGTCATTGCTGCTGCTACTACTCCATCTGTCTCACTGCTGCCATCTTGTGAACTGTCTTTGGCTACTAATGCCTTTTCTTTTTCAGAATAGTATTCTATGAACCACTTCATAGAATTCCCAATCCCTCTATTTTTGTCCGCCTGAATTTTTGATTTCCTTCACAAGTTAATTGTACACTATTTCAAAGTCCGATTCTTTTTGTACAACAAAATAACTGTTTGGACATGTATACTTATATTGTATTTAATTTAACATATTTAACACGTATTGGTCAACCTGTCATCTGGGGGAAGGAGTGGTGAGAAGGAGGGAAAAAGTTGGAACAAAACGATTTGCAACTGTCAATGTTGAAAAATTACCTATGTGTATATCTTGTAAATAAAAAGCTATAATAATAATAAAAAAGAATAGTATCATTTATTTGTGTGTGTGTGTGTAAGATGGACCAGTAAGAAAATGTGTCCAATCTAATTAGCCAAAAACTATCTTTACTTGTCATTGTTATTGCTACACAGTAAAGAACTCATCTCTGATTTTGTTATTGTTGTTTGACTTACCCAACTCATTCACTTCTAGTCCCTTACTGGGAATTCCCTGAATTCTTGTTTGATATTTATGTTGGAGTAAAAAAAATTCCTTTCAGCTGCTATTGAAAAGATATCACCTAATACCTGGTTCATGGAAAGTTTTGAAAAAAAAATTTTGACACTTAACAGTGGCACATTTAGCAACAGAAGAGTATATGTGATGCAATTTGTGAGCTTTCTCTGCAACTATACCCAGAGTATTGTCCCAAACACATCACCTCAACCATATAGACAGGAAGCATTCAGTTACCGATGGAACACTCAGTTAAAAATTATCCATGTATTGTCATTATTACCTCCTTATTACCTCAAGAATCGCACTCACGACTGAAAACAGAAGTAACAAAATGGATAAGAAGAGAGGGCATATAACAGTCAATTCCAGCCTTACCTAGTTAAACAATTGTTGATATTGAACAATGAGAAATGGATAAAAGGACAGACTTTGACATTTTAACTTGAAGTTAAAATATCAATTAACCTAACAAGAAAAAAAAACTATAAAATACTTTATCCAGAAAAATTTTTTCTTTGCCAACTAGTTAAAAATTGAAGTAAAGGGCAATATCAATTGGATATATAAATTTTTAAATTTTAAAATGTCATATGGGAATATCAAGAGCATTGTAGCCTTAAAAATAATGCAAATCAATGAAGGGAACCAGTGACTATTTTGCTTGGTGATCTCATCAGTCTCATGATTTCAATTTTCTTCTCTCTGCAAAAGACCCTAGATCTACTACTTGTCAAACTCTAGATTCTCTCCTGATCTTCAGTCTTACATCACCAAATGCCTATTGGGCATTTTGAACAGGGTGTCCCATAAAAAAATTAAACTTAACATGTTCAAAATTGAATTTATTATTCTTTTCCTCAAATCTCCACTGTTCTCTCAGTTGCCCAGCTCCACACTCTTTCAGCCATAGCGAATCTGTTGCCAAGACCTGTCAATTTTACCTTCATAATATTTCTGGAATATGATCTCTTCTCTCCTCTGATACTGTCATCATCCTAGTGGAGACCCTTATCTCTTCATGCTTGGACTATTGTAATAATCAAACAGTTCTGCCTGCCGCAAATCTCTTCCCTGTCAGTCTATTCTCTCCTCAGCTGTCATGGGGATCTTCCTTAAAGCCCATGCTTGACCATGTCAGCTCTCCCCTACTCTGTACACTCCATTGGTTTCATACCACCTCAAGGACTGAATCCAAAATTCTCTGGCTTATAAAACCTTTCACAACTTGGCTCCTCTCTTGCCTTTCCAACTTTTTTTTTTTTTTTTTTTTTTTTTTAAATACGTTACCACCTTCTGCAAATCTGTGATTTATTAATCCCAGCTTCCTTGCTAAAGAACACAGCATCTCTGGACACCGAATTTTTGCTGACTGTTCTTCCTGCCTTAAATGCTCCCTCTCCTTGTCTCTGCTTGCTGATTTCCCTGACTTCCTTTAAGCCTCAGCTAAAGTCCCACCTTCGGCAAGAAGCCTCTCAGGTTTTCCTTAATGCTTGTGTGTCTATACACTGAAATTATGGCCAAATATATTCCTTAAATATACATACATACATATATATACATACATGCACACACACACACACACACACTCATCTTTTACACAATTGCTTGTATCTTATCTGCCCCGGAAGATTGTGAGTTCCTTGAGAGAATGGACTGTTTTCCCCCCAAAACCTTCAGTTCTATACCTAGCACTTAATGCAGCGCCCCCAACTCTCAGCGCCTCTTTCTAGTCCCCCCTACTGCTGCAGAGATTTGGCTGACGGGGTGTGTGTGTGTGTTGGTTGGGATGGGAGGAGGCCACAGGAGCTTTGGAGAAGGAACCTGGCAGGGAGTGGGCGAAATTGGGAAGGAGGGAGAAGAGAAGTGGTCTACTGGCAGGCGAAAGGCCGGAGAGGGGCCAAAGCTCGCTCCCTCATCCATCCGTGGCGCTCGGATTCACGCCGTAGCGGACCGACCCCAGCCCTTATTCCGAAGTCCCGGCTCAGGCTAGCCGATTTCCCTTGTCCACATTGTTGCACCTGCCAGAGGCCGGAAGCTGCTGCAGATCTGGGGACAGCTGGCCTCGAGATTTACACTCTCCCCCGAGAGAAGCTCACCCCTAACCGCGGCTCTGTAGGAGTTGGTGAGATTTGACGCTGTCCTTTGGCAAAGCATCCTCAGGAGCTGGGAGTTCTGCCTTCCAGACGGCAGGACAACAGCGGCTCCACTTCCAACCTCCCACCACGTTCCTGAAGGAAAATTGTCTGGATTTAAATCCGGTTTGAGGGCTCCTTGCACGCCCTATAATAAGCAGTCATCTTGACTGGGGGCGAGGAGGAGGAGGGAAAAGGAGAAAGGAGGGTGCGTGACAGGATGGAGGGGAAATTTGACTGATATGGAAACGGAACGCCCAAAAAACTGGTTGACTTTTTTATTTTTAAATAAAAGGAAAATGAAAGGAGAAATTGTCTTTTCCTTTTATATTCTTCTTCCTTCCTTCCTTTCCTGCCCTCCCTCTATCCCTTCCTTCCTTCCTTCCTTCCTTCCTTCCTTCCTTCCTTCCTTCCTTCCTTCCTTCCTTCCTTCCTTCCTTCCTCTCTCTGTCTCTGTGTATGTGTCTCCCTTTCTTTCCTTTTTCCTTCTTCCCTCCCTTTATTCTTTTTTCTTCATTGCTTTCTCTCTCACCTTCATTTCTTGAAAATTTAGTTTCTCACCATCTGACAAAAAGTGCTGGGAAAACTGGAAAGCAGTTTGGCCTATATCTATAACATCTCACACATCTTGATAGAAAATGAAGCAATATCAGTATTAAATATATTTGCAGCAAATGGTATAGCATTCAAATTTTTACATTCAACAAATGTCTATGGGAACATAGATTAAAGAAGTATTGGAAACTAAATAATCTATTCCTAAAGAATGAGTGGGTCAAAGAACAAATGGAATCTAAATGAAGATTGAAGCACACTGTTTTTTAAACTTCTTTATTGTTTTTCATGTTTTAAAATCTGTTTTCTTTCACAACATGGCTAATATGGAAATGTGTTGCATAGCTCATATATAACCTATATTAAATAATTTGCCTTTTCCATGAGGGGGGTAAGGCAGGAGAAAGGGAAAGAATCTGTCACTCAAAATTTTAATAAATGAATGTTAAAATTGTTTTTTTATGTATAATTAGCAAAAAACAAAATATTTTTTAAAGAGTGAGTGGATCAAAGAACAAATCATAGAAGTAATCAATAACTTCATTAAAGAGAATGACAACAATGAGAACAGATACCAAAATTTAAGGGAGCAAAGCGTTCTTAGAAGAAATTTTATATCAATAAAATAGAGGAAGAGCAGATCATACTCTTTGGGCATGCAACTAAAAAAGACTATATCAATATATCTCATACTATGACCAGGTAGGATTTATACCAAAAATTCTGGGCTGGTTCACTATTAAAAGAAATATAAGCATACTTTACCATATCAATAACAAAACCTATAAAGGCCATATGGTTATCTTAATAGGTACATAAAAAGCTTTTGACAAAGTAACACACTCATTCTCATTAAAAAAAAAAAAATACCAGAAAGCATAACAATAAGTGGAACTTCCCCCAAAGTTCAATATTCCTAAACTTTAGACTCAGAAAAACAGGAATTCAAGGAAATGTTAAAAAGAAAAATTCAGAAAACTGTATAGGGGAAATTAGACTCATTTAGATTAGAAATTAGATTAAACTCTTGTGAGCTGAAATAATTCTGCAATTCAGAATGTTAAAGGGAAACACATTTGCTAAGCCTGAAGAAGTTTTAGTTAGCCAATCTCTAAGTCTGAAGTTTTAGGGTATTAATCTGTAAAATTGGTTTACATTTTAATGTAGGATAAAGGTATACTGGAAAAACTTCATTTAAAGTTGGGATGGGTTTATTTATAGGAAGAAATTTTTATTATTAGAATGCAGAACATGGAAATCTTAGATCATCTTCAGAAAAGAATAAAACTGTGTAGAATTGGAGTTCATTTACCCTTCTGTAATTTACTTCCTTTAAACAATCAACCTGAGAACACCAAACAAGTTCTGATTGGGACTCCTGATTGAAAGTTAATCCTTAATACTTTCAGAAAAGGAAAACTTGATTGAAATCAGAAAGCAACTCAAAGTACGTGTAGTTTAATTATACTACTGCAATTTAAGTCAATTGCTTAGGTAAAGTAAAACACAGTAAAATTTGAGTTGAACTCAATTGGTTAGTGAAAATAAGTTCAAATTGTATAAATAAAGCTAAAGTGAGTTAGGAAAAGAATAATTGAAAATAGAATTAAATAAGAATATATATAAAATAGATAATAGAAATAAATTAAGTTCATGCACATCTAATGGAGAGTACTCAGATTATAAAAGATTAAATTAAAAGCAGTTTATAGTTTAAAATAGTAAAATTTCAGAGGGAAAAGTCAAACTTGCAAATTATTTTTAAAAACAAAATAAATTGATTTAATTTTGACTCTTAGAGAAATGAAATAGAAAAAAATCACAAAATGAGCCTTTCTAAAAAATACAATCTCTGTCAGATAATTTTCCAGTAGTGTAATTCTTTTTATGTTCCTGTCTCATAGTTGGGCTTTGGCCAGTCCCCTTGGGCATTATCATAATAGCTGGATGAATGCCTTTCCAGCATAAAAGAGATTTAACTTTGAGATCGATGATTTCTTCTCCAGTCGTTTTGTTTACTGAAATCTGTAACACTTGACAATAAGGAACTTGTGCTGAGTGAGTTGTTTTTGTAATCTATTTGCCTATTATTAACAAAAACTTTGTCATTGTAACAATTCTAATTTCCCAAAAGCCCTTAAAGAAATTGGTTTGAACTCTGTATTTGTAACCATTAAATAATCAAAAAGAAGTTCAATAGGAGAATTAAGTAAGTAGAAGAAAGAGTAGTGTAAAAGGAAATAAGAAGAGTTAACAGATGAATGGATGGGTTAAAGAAAGTTGAAGTCTTCACTGACACAATGTAAATTCAGGGTTTTAAAGTAAAGGAATTTTGGGATTTTGAAAAGATTTTAAAGAGGACCTTAATCCCATACAAATAGAAAAAAGTTAGGATTATTTTAAAAACAATTCTGCTTTGATTGATGTTGTATGACTTCCTTCCTCAATCAATGTAAGACTATAAGTTCTAATAAAATGCATGTTAATAAATTGATAGAGAAAGGTTTATTTCTTTATTCTGATTTAAATAGTCATGCTAAAGGATTAATAATTTTAAAAGTTTAAAGGAATTGGTTTGGCTCTTTGGGTAACTAAAAGAAACAAAGAAGCAGTAACAGGAAGTTGCAAGTATCAACATGAATTAAAAAAAAAATAAGCAGGGCAGCTAGGTGATGCAGTAGATAAGAGCACAAGCCCTGAAGTCAGGAGGACCTGAGTTCAAATTTGATCTCAGACACTTAACACTTCCTGACTGTGTGACCCTGGGCAAGTCACTTAACCCCAATTGCCTCAACAACAACAAAGCCACCTAAAATAACAAAACCTTTTGCAAAAATGAAATTTAGTTATTGTCACTAGTCATTATAAATCAAATTTTATTGGATTTAAAATATTGTAATGGTAATAAATTAGAGAATTTAATCAATCTTTGCATGTTCAAAGAGAATAATAAATATTTATACTTATCTCCTAGGATTGTTAAAAGAAATACACAGTTGGAAAGTGCTGAAAAAACAGTGCCAGGCTTGTATAAAGAATGAGCTCTGTAATGTTCAGATTTTGTAGGGATACAATTAAACAAAAGGCTATCTCAATCATAAATATTTTTCCTAAATGGCATGGAATGTTAACAAAATTGGGAAATTATAGATTAAACATTTTAAGGTATTACTAAAAACAGGCTTAAACAACTTTCAAGACATAAAAAAAAGCCTGAAATATGGGAGTTATGAAATGATCAAACCATTCTGGAGAGCAATTTGGAACTACACCCAAAGAGCTGTAAAACTGTGCATACTCTTTGACCTCAAAAGTGGCATTACTGAGTCTGTTTCCCAAGGAAATCATAAAGGGGGGAAAAGACTAAAATGTGCAAAAATGTTTGCAGCGACTCTTTTTGTAGTAGTAAGTTTTTGGAAAATTAGTAAATACCCATCAATTGGGGGATGGCTGAACAAGTTGTGGTATATGAAGATAATGGAATATTATTGTTCTATTAAAAAAATAATGAACAAGATGATTTTAGAAAGACCTGGAAAGATTTACATGAACTAATGCTGAGGGAAACAAGCAGAACCAGGAATACATTGTACACAATAACAGCAAGATTGTGCAGTGATCAACTGTGAAAGACTTGGTTCTTCTCAGTGGTTCAGTGATTCAAAGAAATCCCAATAAACTTTGGACAGAAAATGCCCTCTGCATCCAGAAAAAGAACTAAGGAGACTGAATATAAACCCACACATACTATGTTCACTTCTTTTTTCTGTTTTTTTTTTTTATTTTATTTTTCCCATAATTTTTCCCTTTTGCTCTGATTTTTCTTTCCTGACACGATTCAAATAACAATGTGTATTAAGAATATTTACAAGGGGAAAAAAGCTTGGAATGTGGTAGATACTACATAAACTACTATGATTAACATAAAAATGCCAGGGGTAAAAAGATATATGACTTTATAGAAATTGATATGTTTGAAAGATATTTAACTAAATTTTATCCCCTGTTTTGGTAATGTTTTTAAATACAAGAAGGCTAAGAGAAGCTGTTAAAACAAATTTCTTCCTCTTTTCAATCTGAATACTGTTATATTATAAATATATCTATGACATGATTATGATTATTAGAGTACATTTAAAAACAACTAGAAAATAATAATAATAATAATACTAAATTATTGTTGAGAGAAAAATATGGTAAAATTCTTTTACATTTCTGATTATGAGATTTTTTGCATGAGTCCTACTGACATGGTGTTTTCAAACTCTGCAATATTGGCATTTGAGAAACTAGGGCCTTTGCCACCCAAAGTGAAGAAATAAAACTTTTGATAGTAAAGTAGATGTCATTTAGAATCATTTGGAAACTCATGTAATTGTATTTTTTAATGCTATTATTTTGAACCAACTATTCATTGTGATGACTGTGGTAAAGAAGTGGAAATAGCAATACAAAGCTAGAGAGAGGTCTCTTAGGTCTGCATGAATGAGGAAGGTAAAGCACTCCTTCCCAGAGCTTCTATTATCAGGTCTACTTTTTCATTCATTAGGGTAATCATAAGGGTGGTACACAGATGGCAATAGATTTAATTAAGCATGAATGGGTTACTCCAGAAACCACCTCAGTGGCAAATTACATGACAGCCATTTGTCCTTGCCTTTCAAGTCACATTCACTGATGGCCAATCTGTTAATTTGCGCTCCTATTTGAACACTTACAGAAAAAGATTATTATTATGCCCACGTTAGTCTTTGACCAAGGTTAAACTATTCCCTGGTTCTAAAACCACAGCTCTCTCTGATACACAACTTTCACTAAAGAAATGATGTTCTAGTGTGACCTACTTGAGTATATGGACTCTGCTGGAAATCATCTTATTCTCTTCCCATTGTATTCTAGAAATGGCCTTTTAAGTGGTGAGTTGTTTAGTTTATAAGAGACTACTCTATAACATTCTTTAACTGTAACTATATGATTAGTGGGAGATATCACTTAGTGGAAAATGTGACACAATTTTCAAATTGGATTAAGAATTTTACATGTAAAAATTATTTGAAATATCTAATGATATTAAGGGAAACAAAGAATTATTCTCTAATTCAGTCATTGATGAAACAAAATCTCCAAAGTTTCAGGTGAACTATGTATTTTTAAAATAATAATTCTTTTTTAAATTCTATTTTATATTGAGTTCAATTTTATATTGAACAGATTTAGAAGAAAGAAGTTCCTTCAAAGCTCATCTGAGAATATGGCCTGTTTGGAAATATAAAATTATAGATCACTGAATTTTTTTCATCTATATCAAGGATATGTAATCCTTAATAATAGAATCTATCTAAAATTATAAAGCTGTGGTTGCTGTTAGATCTAATGGGACTGTAATTGATATCATTCTGAGTCTGATTCCAGATATTACCATCAAGGAATCCTAGTAGTCCAATGGTCCATGATGCCAGTAATCTTACATGAATTGCAGGTGGAGCTCTAACGGAGAAAGCTGAGAGAATGACTCTTGCGTAGGGACCGAGGTAGGCTGACTCTACTAGTATGATTTCCTCTTGAATGGAAAATATCCCATCTTTTAAGCATGGCTCAATAAATATGTGGCTAAATATGTGGCTCTAGTCTGTAATTGACATAAAATAAGAGAAGCATTTTTTCCTTAATGTTCTTATTTTCTTTCCATGGCAAATTTCTATAATCATTGCAGGTTATCAGTATAAATGTAATATTAAATCCATATTTCATAGGTTTGATACATAATTTAAGCTAAAATTTCAGTCCTTCCTAAAATTAGTGTGAGGATAATTGGGTATTGATAGAACAATTTATGTGACCAAATTGTTGTTTTATTAATTATTAAACCTAAAATAGAAGTATCTTCAGGTGTTTTTAAAAATAATAATTGAATATCTTAGGCTACCTAAATAGGAAAAGCCAATTTTATTTAGGGTTATAATTACTACCTTCATGTCTTGAAAGGCAAACTTATTTTCATATAAATAACTTATTTGATTTGCACTGCCCTGAAATCGACTGCTCCATTCCAGAACTTTTTCCAACAATTACAATTATTTTGGCAACTTTAAATGAATTCAGTTATGTATCAGATACATCATTGTAAAAAAAAAAAAGTGTTCTATTAATATTTCCCCAGCAAAATCTTATCCTCCTAAAAAGGGGATGAGTAGCTAAAAGAAAACAGCTAGAAAATAAAATAGTTAGTGATCATTTTAAGTTGATTTTAATAAATAAGTTGTAACAAGATTAGGTGATTACATATGTCAAATATAAAATTTAGATTCAGAATTTTAAAATTTTTTAGTTATTTGAATTTTCCAATCTAAAAATGTAAATTCTCTGATCTAGTGATGTTCATATTGGTGCAATTAAGGTTTGAGCTAGATCTCAATACCTGACCTGATTATTGTCATAGCAAATGAGAATATAAATGTATTAAGATGTCTTTTCTCAGAGATGTTTAATAAAGAAAGGGAACTCTGTAAGTGATCTGAACTAGAGCAGCAAATACACTAAGAAGCTGTTCTGAAGCTCCACTCATTCCAATATTTCCAAGCGCGATCTCCAGAGGACCACACTACTGCATTAGAAGATGAGACTGGACCACTATATGTGATGAGTAAACACAATAGCTCATCATCATCCTCCTCTCCACAAATGGTTCCTAATCTATCTATTTCTGAGCCTGCAGTAATTAGAACCTTTTCAGAAACTTGCTTTGGCCTTTACTCCATCATTGACAACAATGGCTAATAAATCATTTTGTTTGTGGAACTTAATCTATTACCTATTTTCCACCACTCCTTATACTACTGCCACCTAGATCTTTTTGTATTGTCTACAGAAATATACTGGGGTCCTTCTCAGTTTCCAAGGGGAGTAATGTGAGAAATAATTCCTTTGGACCTCTAGTCTATTACAATAAATACCAATCAACTTGATATGCTTCCATAAAGGTAGCAATTATGAATTCTGTATTTTAGGCCCCCGAACTATAAACTGCAGATTATAAACTCACTGGCTTGATCATAGAAAGTGAACTAAAGGCTCTCCATCTTTGTTTTTCCTTGTCATGGCAATCAAGCCCATTGAGGCAAAGGTGACTCAACACCATGGAAAGTCCTCCAATTTATTTTTGTACTCCTGGACTATTCTCTCTTATTCAACATGAGCAGGTGACCATCTTGTGTCCATCTTATGATCACTTGGGTCACTGGAAATGCTCCATACTCCACACTGATGACCCTCTTGTTGAGATGTCATTTTGGTCTATCAGCCAATTAGATTTTATATTTTCCATGCCTCTTTTGCATACTCAGGTATCAAACCCTGTAAAAACAAGATATTGGAAGAAGGGGGCATCTCAAATCATGAGGAAGATCTGAGGTCCACTTCATTAGAGGGGGCCATGGACTTTTAATAAAGTGCCATTGGCTCAGACTTCAGCCTCAGTCTCTATTATTGTAAATTGGACAATTTTAATCACCATATAACATGACTTCAACTCGTGGAAAATCATATTGACAGTTGTGTGGACAATTTCCTTTACTGGAAAGAAGGAAGGAGGAATCCATTAAAAGGTCTTCTGGATCATATGACCAACAAGATGTGTACCATGGTTGGATATGGGAGAAGTGATAAAGGTTTCTCTGGTTCTAGAAGTTAGAAGTGATCTCTCTTCTTCCTGAAACTTCCCAATTAGGTGCCTTCTTTAGCCCTTATTAAATGTGGCTTTGTATCATTTGAGTATGTGGCTCTTCATATCTTGACTTTACTTTTTACTCTCTAAATTTGGTCAGCTTGTCTCATCTGATTGCTTTCCCTGAAACTTTCTTCTTTGGAATCCTATGAACAAGAAAATGGCAGTAAGGCTCAGTAAGTTCAATAAGGAAAAGTTTTAAAATGTTTAAAAAAACAATCAGAACTGAAGAGATTTGCTTCTCAAACACTCCAAACAAGAGAAAGACAGCAGGCAAGGTTAGCAACAAAGTGACAAGAGAAAAATCAGTACATTTCTAAATGTTCACAAGAAAAGTAAAGGCAGAAATCTCATAGATGTAACAGTGAAAGTGTGGACTGAAGTTAGATGGACTGAACCTAGCAATATTCTGTCACAGATAAATCAATACATCTTTTGTGGGACTACTTTCCAACTTGGGAGGTTTTATAAAAGGGGATGAAGGGAACAGGAATGTGTAATGCACCAGGATCAAATCCAAGGTTAGCAATGAAGGGAAGGTGACCTCTGTGGTCTTGGAAAGAGAAGAGTCTATAGGGGAGGAGGAGAGAAGGTGAAAAGAATGAAAAGAGACCAGAAAAAGGCCGCCTTACTTTGGGTGGTAGTTCCTCTACCTACTTCTTCATCCTACCTCAACTACATGGTCATACTTTTGATCTTACCATCACCCTCAAATATACCACTTCATGTTTAAGACTTCTAAAATCACTTTGACTATAACTTATTGACTTTTCTCTTTTCCCTCTGCCTTCCCTTATAAAACCCTAGTCTTCATTCACACTGTGACTTCCAATCCATTGACCCCTCGATTCTTTCCCAGGCACTAGCCACTTTTCTCTTTTCCCTATCTAGACTTTTTGTGACTCAATTAAATTCCACACTATTCTCTTAAGTCCCTAGACTTAATGATAAGTCATTTCACTGATTAGGCCCTGCCAAGCCTCAGTCTTGGATCATTCCAATCATCCACCACCTTTACTCCTAATACATTTGATGATGAACAAAATTGGAGAAAGTCACTCAACCATTATGACTAGATCCACTACAGATTAATGTTACATAATGTCAACTAGGCTCTTGCTGCTGCAAGGGAATCCTTCTATACCTATCAACCCACTAACACTCTTCAAAAGTTTTCATTCCTCCTCAAGCCTCCAATAACTTTTTCTCTTCCCACTTTCCCAGATGATAACTTTGCCTTATATTTACAGAAAAAAACAAAATGTGGCTATTTACCATGAACTCCCTCTCCTCTCCTCTTCCCTCATCTTCTATCATTCAAATTCCCTCTGTAACTATTTCCTCCTTCATTCCTATTTCACATGATAAGGTGCCTTACTTTTTGCCAAGGCAAATCTTTAAGCTACTCAAGTGATCCCATTCTATCCCATCTCCTTCAATAGATTATCCCCTTTGTCAACAATCTTTCCTTGTTTCCTATGGCCTACAAACAAACTTGGGTCTCTCCCATCCTGAAAAAAAAAATGCTGATATGATCTTCTTATCCCTGATAAGCTATCATCCTAATCTCTTCTGCCCTTCGTGTCTAAACTCCTTGAAAAAGCCATCTACTGTAACTACCTCTACTTTCTCTCCTCTCATTCTCTTCTTTATCTCTTACAATTTGACTTCTGACATCATCATTTCATTAAAACTGTTCTTTTGGATATTAGGAATGATTTCTTAGTTTCCAAATCCAGTGACTTTTTCTCAATCCTTATTCTCCTCAGCCACTTTGCAGCCCTTGATACTATTAATCACCTTTTCTTTGTTGATATTCTCTTCCCTCTAGACTTTTGGGATAATATCCTCTCTGAGTTCTCTTACCTATTTGACCACTACTTTTTATTCTCCTTTACTGGATCCTCATCCAGACTATGTCCTCTAAATTTAGGTGTTCCACTAAGTTCTGTCCTGGGTCTTCTAGTCTTCTCCCTCTATACTACTTCTCTTGATCTGATCAGTTCCAATGGATTAAATTATCATACCAAATCAAACTCTCCTGCCCCCACCTCCCTGCTGACCACTAATCTCATATTTCCCACTGCCTTTTAGACATTTCCAATTGAACCTTTAATTCAATGTGTCCAGAACAAGATTCATTATCTTCACTCCTTAAACAATCTCCCGAATTTTATCTTCTCTGTTACTGCAAAGAGTAACAACATTCTCCTTTTCCTCTGGATTCTTAACCTGCATATTGTCTTTGACTCTTCACTGTCTCTTGCTCTGTTGCCAAAGCCTGTCGATTTTACTTTTGTTCTATCTCTTTAATTTTAGCTCAACTGACATTACCCATACCTTGGAATAGACTCTCATTACCTCATTCCTTGATTATTGCAATAATGTCCTGTGGATCGACCTGCCTCAATTCTCTCCCCACTCCAGTCCATCCTTCATTCAGCCACCAAAGTGATTTTCCTAAATCACAGGTCCTACCATGTCACTCCCATCTCAATAAATGCTAGGATCAAATACAAAATCTTACCTTTATCATTCAAAGCCCTCTATAACCTAGGCCCCTCCTACCTTTCCAGTTTTCTTACACTGCCACATACTCTCCCATTCAGGAACACTGATCTCCTCCTGCTCTTCCACTAATAAGATTCTCCATTTCTTGATTCTGAGAATTTTCTTGGCTATCCCATATATCTAGAATATTCTCCCTCCTCATCTCCAACTATGGGCTTTCCTGGCTTCTTTCAGGTACTACCTCCAACAAGAAGAAGCCTTTTCCAATCTTTCTTAATTTGAATCCCTTCCCTCTCTTAATTACATCTATTTATCCAGAATAATAGCTCCATTGTCTTTCATTAACTTCTGAGTTCCTTGATGACAAAAGTTGTCTCTCTCTTTTTTTTTTAAATCCTAAGTGTTTGGTTCAGTACTTAACATATAATAGGCCCTTCAGAAATGTTTGTTAGCTGACTAATCTATCCATAGATGGGAAAGATGTTTTCTTTTTTTCACCTCTAATTTGTTAATATGCTTATCTTTTATATCCAAGTCATATATCCATGTATAATGTGAAAAGCTGTCTAACCCTAACTTCTACCAGACTCCTTTCCAATTTTCTGAACACTTTTTGTCAAAAAAAATCTTTATCCCAGGAGTTGGGATTTTATCAAATATAGTACCAGGTTACTAGGTGCCTTCACTTCTATACACTGGATATGTGACTTCTCTATTTTCTTAAAATCTGTACTGAATTATTTTACTTAATATATGGCAGTATAGTTTGAGAACTGGAATTGATAGAATCTCTTTTTTCTTCCTCCCTCCCTCCCTCCCTCCCTTCCTTCCTTCCTTCCTTCCTTCCTTCCTTCCTTCCTTCCTTCCTTCCTTCCTATCTTACTTGGCAGTTGAGGTTAAATGACTTGCTCATGGTCACACAACTAATAAGTATTAAGTATCTGAGGTCACATTTGAACTTAGGTCCTCCTGCCTACAGGGCCAGTGCTGTATCTACTGTGCCATCTAACTGCTCCTCTTCCTTAAAAAAATAAAAAGTTTCCCTTAAGTCTCTTAACTTTTTGTTCTAACAGATAAATTTTTATTATTTATCCTGTAAAATCCTTTGGTACTTTTGTATAAAACTGAATGAGTAAATTGTTAACTTTGTCATCTTCATTATATTGACTCATCATATCATGAGCAATTAGTATTTCTCCCATTATTTAGGTCTGTATTTATTACTGTAAATAATGTTTTCAGTTGCATTCATATAAATCAAATGTTTTTCTTGGAAGGAGGACTCAAATGTTGCTTTTATATCTTGATTTTGTTGTCTTGAAATTTCTTGATGTTTTTGCTTAAACAAGACCCCAAAACATTTTTATCTTAAATATTTATGAAATGTTCATACATGGAAATTGCTCAATACTCAAATCTGGCAATAAAAATTTAATATTCAAATACTATTTTCAAAGTTAAACACATAGGGTGCAATGTCCATTTTGTCCACAAGATGGAGAAATTTTACAGGGAAAAATGTTCATCCTTTGTTTTCAGAAAGAACTAGTGACAAGGGATGGTCTTATGTGTGAATGAGATTTTTTTTTCCTTTTTTTAATGTTTAATTTTAAAAATATATGCATAGATAGTTTTCAACATTCACCCTTACAAAAAAAAAGTTAAACACATAGGATGCAATGTTCATTTTATCCACAAGATGGAGAAATTTTACATGAAAAAATGTTCATCCTTTGTTTTGAAAAAGTACTAGTGACCAGGGTGATCTATCTGATGTGTGAATGAGAGTTTTTCTTTTCTTTTCTTTTTTTTTAATGTTTAATTTTAAAAATACATGCTTAGATATTTTTCAACATTCACCCTTGCAAAATCTGCATTCCAAATTTTTTTCTCTCTCTCTTAGATGGCAAGAAATTCTATATATGTTAAAGCATGTGCAATGAATTGTACTTAAATGAGACAGAATTGCACAATAGTTACCAGCGTCTCTTTCTCCTATAGTCATCATAGTCCAGTGACAACAAAATGAGTGTGACTGTCAATGGCCAAGGATACGGTGGATGACCTTGGAGTCTTCAATGTCTGACCAGCTCCAACTGCTCCACAGCACCTGCTTCAGCTGCCTTCATGGCTGATGGCACAAATTGTTCTCATCCACTCATTCCACTTGAAGAATTCTTCACATGTTTAGGGCAGAAATCTCCATAAGTCACCAACTGGTTTGAGATCTATGGTTCTCCTTAAACTTCAAAATGGTTTCACTGGTGTGTGACTGCTACAGCTTCTTGGAGTCACAGGTGAGATTTAGGTAAAACGTGGACACTAACGGTGGGTGAGCAAGTCCTCAAAGAAGTTGGAAAGCCCTTATAGCAAAGGTGTTAGTCTTCTCTGAACATCCCATGTCCACCAGGAAAAATAATAAATATACATTCATGAACAGATGAAGTAAAGAATCCAAATATAACAGGCAAATCAGAGTTCAGGTCTATGAAGATAAACAGAAGATCCACCTGAATTTTTGGTAAACCTGTTTCCATAAGTGTTTGGTAAATGCACTATGAGATGTTGAATAGAGTTTTCCTCCAATTCCACCATCCCTCTAACTTCAGAGGATTTCCAAGCCAGTGACACTGGCCTTTTGGTTGTTACTCAAACAAGATAATGTGTCTCTTGGCTCCACACTGTTTCTTATGTCTGAAATGTTCTCCCTCTTCCTACTACAAATTTCCCTGGTTTCTTTTAAGTCCCAGATAAAATTATATCTTTCACTATAAGTCTTTCCCAATCCCTCTTAATTTTAATGCTTTCCAGATATGAAAAAATTGAAAACTAATATTGGTAGAACTAGGAACTGATATCAAGTTGGAGAGCAACTGGAATTACACCCAGAGTTAAAAAATGGCATATTAGGTCTGTTTCCCAAGGTGATCAGAGAAAAAGGGAAAGAATTCATATGTTCTAAAATATTTATAATAGCTCTCTTTATGATGGCAAAGAACTGGAAATTGAGGAGAGGCCCATAAACTGGGACTGACTAAACAAGTTGTGGTATATGATTGTTGTGGAATACTGTGACATAAGAAATAATGAGTTAATTGATTTTTAGAAAAGCATAAAGACTTATAGAAAATAATTCAGAGTGAAATGAGCAGAACCAATAGAAGTTGTGTATGGTAGTGTTGTTTGAGGAACAATTATGAATGATGAAACTATTTTGAATATTAAAATATTTCAATCAACTACAAAGAACCTACAAAAGAAGGTACTATCTACCTCCAGAGAAAGAACTGATAAATACAATTGTGCTTAGAATGGTTTTACATATATTGATTTATATATCTCTTTGTCAAATGATGACCTTCTCTAGTGTGGGGTGGGGCAGGAGGGACAGAGACAGTTCAGAATTTAAATGCAATAAAATGAAATTGTAAAAACTTCTAGTGCCTTCCAAATCAAAGAAAAAGAATGTGAAGGAGGTCTAGCCATACTAGATCTCAAACTGTAGCACAAAGTGGTAATCATCAAAAGAATCTGGTACTGGGGAAGATGGCAGAATAAGGATATTACCTGCCTAGCCCAAATCCCCCCATAAACAATTTAAAATTATGTTTCAAAGCAAAGCATTTCAGAGATAATTAAAAATCAACGTAAAGCAGTTTTCCAGCCTTAAACAACTTTGGAAGACACTGTCCCAGGGTGGTAGTCTGCTCTGATTGAAGAACAGATATTTACAGGCAGATACCACCAGATGAACAAACAATAAATTCTGGAGGCAACTGTGTCAGACATCAGCTTCAGGAACTTTTACTCCACAGACAACGTGGGCGTCAGATGACTGATTAAGGGGAAATTGCAGGGTACTCCATTGGGAATGCACTCAGGGCCCAAATGTACTAACCACATGCAGTCCAGATTGTGACTGTGGCTGAGAAGTGCAGCTAGTTGTGGATATTCATAGGAAAGCAGAATCCCTGGTTTTGGTTCCAGAGCAGAGGTATGAGCTTCAGCTTGCAGCCAGTAAAGAGGGATTATAAAAACATTTGAAGTGACAATCTTGTCAGGGTCTTGGCCATGGATCCGGGACAGAGAGGAATACCTGAAGTCAGGCTCCCCAGATAGAGCTCAGAAAACAACAGCCCAGAAAACCTGAAGCCCAAAATATTATCTCCCACACCTTGGAACTAGAGCCCAAGTTTGACACAAAGTTAACAGTCAAGAAATAAGCTTTAAAAAAGGAGCAAGCAAAAGAAAAAGAACCTTACCTTAAACACAGACAGCTACTCTGGTGATAAAGAAGATCTGTATTAAAACTCAGAAGATTTGAAGTTAAAACAGCTACTTTTACTTAAAAGAAAATTATCAAATGTTACAAGCCCCAAAAGACTTCTTGGAAAAGCTTTAAAAGGAATTTTAAAATCAAATGAGAAAAGTTGAGGAAAAATCAGGAAAAAAAAAAGTAATGTTAAAAATCAAGACAATTATGAAAAGAAAACTTACTAATTGGGGGAAAATATGAAAACATATGGAAGAAAATAACAACTTAAAAATTAGAATTGGAAAAGAGCAAATTAATGATGTCATAAAACACCAAGAAATAATCTTTAAAAATCAAAAGAATGAAAAAAAAAAAAAAAACAGAAAAGAATGTGAAATATCCCATTGGGGGAAAAAAAAGACCTGAAAAACAAATCAAGGAGAGACAATATGAGAATTTTCAACCACCTGAAAGTTACTATCAAAAAAAGAGTCTAGATTCTGTACTTCAAGAAATTTTTGAGGAAAATTCCTTGAAGCTTTAGAACTGGAGATTAAAATAGAAATTGAAAAAACCCATCCATTACCATCTAAAAGATCTCAAGATGAAAACTCACAGGAACAATTCAGCTAAGTTTCAAAGTTATTAGCTAAAGGAAAAAATCCTATAAAGAACTGGAGTAGGGGGGAGAAATACTTTAAATACTGTGGAGCTATAGTCAGAATAAAAAAAAAATCATCAATAGTTCTATATATCACACAAATAAACCAACCTTTAAGGAGAGATAGTAAGAGATAACTCATTTAATATAACTGAAAACAATATAAAATGCCTGGGAGTATATGTGATAAGATAAAAATAGAAATTACATGAGCATAATTTGCTAAAACATTTTTATACAAATAAAGTCACATTTAAATAATTGGAAAAATATTAATTGTTCATTGGTGGACAGAGCCAAAATGATAAAAATGACAATTCTACCTAAACTACTTACAATGCTATCTTAATTAAATTACCAAAAAATTATTTTATTGAGCTTGGAAAAAAAAATTCATTTGAAAGAACAAAAGATCAGACATATCAAAGAAATCAATTTTAAAAGCTTAAAGGAAAAAGATTTAGCATTACCAGATCTTAAACTGTATCATGAGATAGTAATTATCAAAAACTCTCTGGCACTGGATAGAAAAAATGGATCATAAAAACAGAGCAGGCAAGCAATAAACAGTAGTACATGATTATAATAACCTTTTGTTTGACAAAGATAAAGATTTAAGCTTTTAGGATAAAAATTCACTATTTGGTAAAAAAATTGTTGGGAAAACTGGAAAACAATCTGGCAGAAATTGGGTAGAGACTTTTATTTATACCATTTACCAAAATAAGGTCAAAAAGGATTTATGACCTAAATAAAATATAATAAAATTTTAAAAAAATGGAACATGATTCATATCAGATTTATGGATAAGAGAAAATTTTATGAACAAATAAGAGGTAGAAAGCATTTAGAGATATAAAATGGATGATTTTGACAAAACTTAAAAAGGTTTTGTACCTAAATTAATTAATTGAATAATTCAATATGGTCAAAATTAGGCAGAAAGCAGAAATTTGGGGAAATTTCTCAGATTAAAGTATCGTATCTCAAATATATTGAGAATTTTATCAAATTTATTATAATATGAGTCATTCCTCCATAGCTAAATGGTCAAAGGCTATGAACAGGCAGGTTTTTGATGACTAGACATAGTCGTATGAACAAATGCTCTAAAGCATTATTGATTTAAAAATGCAAATTAAAATAATTTTGAGATATTATGTCACACCTATCAAATTGATTCAGAGAGAGGCTGAGAAGTCAAGGACATTGGGGATTGGGTAGACAAGGAATACATTATATGCAGGGGAAGCCTGTTTACTAGGGGGAGAAGAGTTCCCAGATCCACACCAGGGTAACTATTACTAAGCTTTGGTACCTACTATGGGTATCCAAGTCATAAATATAAGGTGAATTGAGAAATGGATCTAAACTCGGAGAGTGGTATTCCAAGTTAGAAAAATCTGTGCAGTGTAGCAAGAAAAGAGCAAATTCAGGAGCAAATAGTACTGTTGTACCTCAGATCATAGGAACAGGGTGGGGTCATTATGAGGGTCTATCCAAGTCTGGATCCTAGAAAGGAATAATCATGGCAGTAATTCCACACTAAGTGGATGAAAACAGAGTATGGTAGAATTCTGCTGTTGCTTGGACCCTAAGATAAATCAGAAACATACAAATCAATTCTCTTTGGGAGCACTGAAAGCTTATATATTACATTAGCCTTTTCAAGATCTCCTGAACTGATACAGTATCAAATATTATCAAGGATATAAAAGCAGGACTAGACCAGATCTTCCCTCCACAAGTGTAGCAGAGCCCAGTCCAAACATCAAGTCTGAAATGAAAAAAAAAAAAATAAGCTGAAAAAATGAGCAAACATTAAGGGAAAATCTCACCATAAAGAGCTGTATTATGGCAGAAACATTGAAGACATAAAGACAGAAGGAAAGGATGACTAAAGATTACCAAGTAATGCCTCAGAAAAAAATAATGCAGTCTGGGTAAAAATTCAACTAGAATTCTTAAAAGAGATGAAACGACCTTTTAAAAAAATCTAACTGGTTTTTAATAAATAAAATGAGAGGGAATGGACTAAATAAAAGCCAATGTCCCTATGGAATACCAAGAAATATTAAAGTAGAGTTACAGAAATAGGATGTCAAGTATCTTGTTGCAAAAACAATGACCTAGAAAAATAGATTGAGGAGGAAAGATTAGACTCTCTGAATACTATACCTAAAAAAAAATAGAGGCTAGATATCCAAAAACTTTTTTAAAAAATTGTAATAGTATATTACTTTCCTAATCACATGTAAGGGTGGTTTTCAACATTCATTTTTTGTAAGATTTTGAGTTCCAGATTTTTTTCTTCTGTCTCCTTCCTGTTTCTTCCCTAAGAGAATAAGCAATCTATATGTTGATTTTAATGTATATTTTTACCATGTTTAAAATATATTGGATTGCTTGCCATCTAGGAGAGGGGTATGGGAGAAGGGGGGGATTGGAATATAAAGTTTTGCAAGAGTTAGTGCTGAAAAATTATTCATTCATATGTTTTGAAAATAAAAGGCTTTAATAAAAAAAGAGAATAAGCAATCTGATATATGTTATACATGTACAATCATTTTTTAACATATTTCCATATAAGCCATGTTGGGAAAGAAAAATCAGAAAGAAAGGGAAAAACCAAGCAAAAAAAAGATGAAAATAGTATGCTTTGATCTGCATTCAGTCTTCATAATTCTTTCTCTGGAAGTGGATGGCATTTTCTATCCAAAGTCTATTGGGATTGTCTGAGTTTGCTGTATTGCTGATAGGAGCTAAGTCTATCATAGTGGATCATCACACAATCTTCTGTGTACCATGTTTTCCTGGTTCTGCTCATTTCACTCAACATCAATTCATGTAAGTCTTTCTAGGCTTTTCAGTCTGTTCATCATTTCTTATAAAATAATAATATTCCATTACATTCATATACTATAATTTATTTAGCCACTCCCCACTTGAGGTGCATCCACTCAGTCTCCAATTCCTCACTACCACAAAAAGAGATGTGACAAACATTTTTGCACATGTGGGTTCTTTTCCTTCTTTTACAATCTCTTTGGGATACAAACCCAGTAGTGACACTGCTGGATCAAAGGGCATAGTTACAAATTGCTCTCCAGAATGGCTGGAACAGTTCACAACTGCATTGGTGTCCCAGTTTTCCCATATCTCCTCCAACATTTATCATTATTTTTTCCTATCATCTTAACCAATGTGATTGGTCATCAAAAAATTGTAAAAGGAACCTAATCTTGGGAGCAGCTAGATAGCACAGTGAAGAGAACAACCAGAATCAGACAGACCTGAATTAAAATCTGTATTCCGAAACTAGCTAGCTTTGTGACCCTGAGCAAGTCACTTTACCTTGATTGTCTCCATCCATCCTCACAAAAAATTTTTTTTACAAAAAGAGTGAAGTAGAAATGGAATTCAAATATTAAGTCAGAATCACATATAATTTAGCAGCCACCACCATAAAGGAGTGAAGAACTTAGGATATGATATTCCACAAGGCAAAGGATGTGGACTTGCAGTCAAGAAATAACATATTCAGCAAAATTGAGTATAATGCTACAGGGAAGAAATGTGTCTTTAATGAACTAGAGCTTCTAAGTATTCCCGAAGAAAAGACCAGAATTGCAAAGAAACTTTGAAGTTCAATTATCGAAATGAAGGGAAACACAAAGGAAAATAAATAAACAATAATAATGATGAAGGACTAAACAAGGATAAAATGCTTACCTATAAATATGGGGAGATTATATATGTATCCCCTCTGAATCCTATTATCACCAGGGGTCTTAGAAGGAGTCTAATTAAACACAAGAGTAATTCTGCTGTTTTGATTAAAGAGAAGATTGGAAAGACAAATATGTGGAATAGGAATAGGTAGGAGGAAAGGCTAAGGAAAATTTATCATAATTATAGTATACACATAGGTATCTATAAAAACAAGAAGGGCTGGAGCACAGAATTTGGAACTAATACATTTCACTCAACAGGGAAATAAGAGAAGTGGGGAGGAAGAAGTGGAGGACAGATTAAGGAAAGAATGAATACTAAGCAAAATGGGTACATGAATTAGAAATAAAGGGTAATAATATATGTAAATTAGGAAGTGTAGAAAAAATAACTCATAAGATAGTTGGATAAAGAATACTATTGTAAGAAATTATGAAGGGAATGATATCAGAGAAACTCAGGAAGACTTATATGAATTGATATAGAATAAAATGAGCAAAGCCTAAAGACAAACAACTTTGAAAGAAAAAAATATGAAAAAAATATTTCAAACTGTATTCTGAGTATATCTTCTTATTTTCTGGAGGTGTATAGAATCTTCCATCCAACCACTCAGTCAGTACTACTTTTCCAGTCTGCTTACACATTGCTTCCTGACAAGAACACTTCACTATAGTGACATTGGCCTCCTGCCTGTTCCTCCACTAAGATCCTGAATCTTTTGGCTAAGGCATTTTCTCTGGTTGTCCCCTGTGACTAGCATGCTCTCCCTCTATTTTAAACACCAACTTTCCTGACTTCCTTGAAATCCCTGCTAAAACCCTATCTTCCATAGCAAAGCTTCTTAAACTGTGGGTCAGGACCCCATGTGGGGTCATGTAACTGAATGTTGGAGCTGCAAAAAAATTGGTAACAATAAGACATTAAACATTGTGTCTAAATTTAATAAACAAGCATATCAATCTCATTGATATACAAATTTTCTTCTCTTTAATACATGATAAAATGATATGTATACTAAAGGATATTTCTAAAATAAATTTCTTTATGATTTATTATGAGTAAATGTTTGATTTGTATACCTATTTTATATAGTGATATATCTGGGATTATGTAAAAACTTCTTGGGCAAAAACAGGTCATGAATGGAAAAAGCCCTATTTTGCAGGGCTTCCATAACTTCTCTTAGTTCTGGTACCTTTCCTCTGTTAATTATTTTCTTTTTATAATATATATCTATATCTATATCTTTCTTTCTCTCTCTCTTCCTTCCTTCCTCTCTCCTTCCTTCCCTCTGCCCCTGCCTCTCTCTCTCTCTCTCTGTGTATATATGTATATATATATATATATTTATACACACACACACACACACACACACACACATACACATTCACACACACATATGTTTCTTTTACTTCTTTTTGTATCCCCATTGCTTAGCACAGTGCCTGGAATATAATAGGTACTGAATACATATTTAATGATTGAGAATTGACTGACAAAACTGAGCATTCTTGGCTCAAATCCCATCTGATTGATCTGGAAATCCAGCTAGTCTATGCCCTCTCTGACTTTAGATTTGAATTACTGAAGAGTAAATGACATATCCTGGAAGAAAAAGGCAGGAACAGCCATCAAACTACAGGCCTCCTGGCCCTCTGGTCAGGGATTTGTCCACTATATCCTAAACCCCTTCCCAGAACCTCCCTCCTCTTATGTCCCTGACTTAGGTGAATGCCATAGCACAGCTGTGGCAAGTCAGGCAAAGACCAAGAAAGAGCCAGGCTGACCCAGGAGCTTTTTGTCCCTCTTCTTGCCAGGCAGCCTTTGAAGAATACTCCGTCTTCTTCTCTGCCCTATTTCTATGAATAAAAGCATTTAAGTGATCACTGTGGGCCATCAATCAACAAGTATTTATTACGCATTTACCTTATTTTGTGGGAACCAATGATAAAAGTGAAACAGTCAGGGGCAGTTAGGTGGCACAGTGGATAGAGCACCAGCCCTGAAGTCAGGAAGGTCTGAGTTCAAATTTGACCTCAGACACTTACCACTTCCTAGCTGTGTGACCCTGGGCAAGTCACTTCACCCCAATTGTCTGGGGGAGGGGGGGAGTGAAACCGTCTCTGCCCTCAAGAAGCTGATGGTCTGTTGGGGCAAATAGCATGTACCTAAGGAGAGCAGAATTAGGACTAAATGTACTCCTCTGACACTGTAGAATCCCCTGATCTTGAACCTGGAATTTAAGCAGGAATACACTGTTTTGACTCTCAATTAAGAAGGACACATTTTGACCCATTCAAATGTAATTCTGACAACATGTAACCTCACTCCTATTGCCTAACGTTTTACCAAGAGGATCTGAGTTATAAGTCACTATGTCCAAAGCATCTCTCTATGGCAGGACATCGGTTCTCTTGTCATGCTATTTGTAACCTAGTCCTGTCCTGATCAGGACAGTTCCAAGATGCTCTATCATCAAATCCTATAATGGAACAGCTGTTCCAAGGTTCCAAGGTTCCATTAATAGTAGAGGGCTGGCAGAACCAAGAGGCTAAAGCAGAGGTAATAGCCCAACATTCCCTTCAAGCAGCTTTAAAATAAAATCTCAAGTAGAATTCTAGAGAGGCAAAGCCAAGGAAAGATCAGGTCAGACATTTTTTCACCTTAAACAGTTTAGGAGGTTGGCAGGAGGCCAATGTTACCAGACTGAAAAGTGTGTGGTGGGAGTAATGTATTAAGACTCAAAAGGTAGAAGAGGGCTGGATTATGGAGGACTTTGAATGCCAAACAGAGGATTTTGTATTTGCTCCCAGAAGTGACAGGGAACCACCAGAGTTATTGAGTAGGGAGTGACATAGCCAGACCTGTGTGTTTAGCTCCAATATTTTGAGTGATAAGGGAAGTACAATCATCATCAGCAGCCAGAAAGGCAGTTTGTATTTAATCCATCACAAAATAGTTTAAAAGTTATATCCTTTTAATAAAATGTTTAAAGCTGAATTTTATATTCTCTTTTTAAATCAATCATAAAGAATCAAATTATCTGGCTGAATTATACAAGCCTAAATATCACAAAATCATAAAAAATCAATGTCTTCCTCACAAACCACAAAAATTATCTTAATCTTCCTAGAAGTAGATTCTGGATGAGGGTAAGAAGAAATAAGCCTAACCTGCCCTTTCCCTACACCCCCTTCCTGACCCAGGGGCAAATCTCAGATGTTGTACCCCAGCTGAAACCTGAATTGTATAAAGGGCTGAACTGATTCACAGAATAGCAGGGTTGGAGGGAATCTAAAATCACCCAGGCCAATGTTCCAATTACAGATAAGGAAAATGAGGCTCCCAAAAGGGAAGGGATCACTCCGAGTCACAGTCACTGGCTCTCCTTTCTGCTACCCCACCCAGCCTTTCCTCCCCCTCCTACCCCTGTCTTTTGGGGGTCTATCTCAGCTTGTTTAGCTAATATGAAGCAGTCCAAGCTGGACAGCAGGAGGGAGAACTTTCCCTTCAGTAGTAGGGTGTCTTTTTAGGCTCGCCCCATCCAGCAGTCCCATCAGGCCAGGGCAGCTCTCTTTCTAGGTTGCCTCTCCCCCGTGGAATGGCCCAGCCCTCCCCTCTGGCTACTGCTGGCTTTGGTGCTGCCCAGATTGGTAAGCAGAAGAGTTGCAGATGGGAGCCCCACCCTGCTGTCTGGGCGGGCAGCGATCACCCGGCACCCCAGCTGCAACCTGGGCTGAGTTTGGATAGCTAGCTCCCTTGTTTAAAGTTCAGAAAGATATCTCAGTATCCCCTGGGTAATCCCTTAAATGGAGAGTACCAGCTGCTCTGCCCCAAGACATGAAGGCTTTCCTGAGCCCTTCAAAAGACTGGTTTTGATGACCAATAGTGATAAAATAGACACGGAGAACCCTAAAAAGAGAGAAGTCCTGAGAAAATCAGGCTCAAAGAAGCCAAGGACCTGAATAGAGGTATCTTGAGTAATCCTTCCTTCCAAAATATGTCTCAAAATAAGAGCAATGGAGTCAGCCTGTGCTAATAATGTTTAATAATCGGCTCTCTAAGAGAAGAGAAAGGTGTACAGGACATATTTTTAAGTCAAACCTGTATTAACATTTACTCCATCATTTTCTAAAGTCTAGAAAAGCAATAAAACAACAAAACCAGCCCTGATTTCTAGTATGTATCTTCCAAGATACAAATGCTCACACTGGAAATGTATCCTTTCCTTCTAGAGTTGGCTCTGAATGGATTAGAATTCATAAGACCTAAATTCTTAGCCTGGAAATGATGCTAAAGTGGTGCCCCAGGACAAAGCACTGCCCTTCTCAGAATCTGTTTCCTCTTTATAAAATGAGGACAACCAAACCCACTGGGGCTGCCTTACTGGGTTGTTGTAAGATTAAAAAATATAATAAATATGTATATGATCAAATACTCTAAGATTGTATGTAAATGGGACAGCCAAGGGGCATGTCAGGTCTAGCTGGAGTTGGAGCCAGAACCTGGAAGATCTGAGTTCAAATTGAGCCTCAGCCTTACTAGCTGTGTGACTTTAGGTACATCTTTTACCTTTTGTCAGCCTCAGTTTCCTTACCTGTAAATTGGAAGAAAAAAAATAGTAATTACCTCTCAGATTATTGTTGCTATTGTTGATGCTAGTTGTTATTATAATCTGAGGTCCCATTATCATTATTATAATTTTAACTTATTCCATTAAAAATATACTTATTCAGTAAAGAGATACCAGAGCTGGCCAAACTCCTTCCTTCCCTAGAGCCTGGAGGCTAGTCACTAGCACATCTGTCAGATAAAAGGAAGAATTCAAAGGAAAGGCAAAAATGACCCAGGGATTATCCTCCCAACCATTTATGACCCACTTATGTTTATTTGCATATTGGCCTAGAACATCCAGAGGACAGAGAATAGTCCAGTTAGTCTGAACTTTTTTTTTTTTATAATTTCTTTGAGAGACAAATGATTTAATTGCTCTTTGGGCATAGTTCCAATTGCTTTCCAGAATGGTTGGATCAGTCCACAATTCTACCAACAATGCATTAGTGTCCCCAATTCCCCCCCATATCTCCTCCAACATTTATCATTTTCCTTTTTGTCATATTAGCCATTTTGATAGGTGTGAGATGATACCTCAGTGTTGTTTTAATTTGCTTTTCTCTAATCAATAGGAAAGATACATTTATTAAGCTCCTATTATATGTGAGGTACTATGCTAAAAAATTTACAAATATTACCTCACTTGATCTTCATATCAATATCAGGAGGTAAGTGCCATTATTATTTCTTTTTTGCAGATGGAAACAGACAGGTAGGCAGTGGACTTGCTCAGGGTCATACAACTAGTATATTATAGTATATTAGATAGTCTGAGGCCACATTTGTACTCGGGTCTTCCTGACTCTAGACAAAATAGTGTATCCACTGAGCTTTAGGCTGGTTGGGAGTGGTTTTTTTCCCTCTATACATATACATATATAAAAATCTATTTCTATCTAATGTTAACCATCCTTTGGAGGGGGCTAGAAAAAATTACAAAATAATTTTGTTGTATATTTGAAAGGAATAGCAAGTTGTAGACAGAACATTTATAATTTCATGTATAATTATCTTTTTTATTGTACTATGTTATAAAAATGCTTGTTTTGTTGCATAAATAAAATTTCCAGAAAAGAAAAGAAAATGTGTAGAAAGGAGAGATGGACTCAATCTGGGTAAGTGTAAATGATATCTCAAGGCTGTTTTAATCTGCATTTCTCTAATTAACTCTTGTTAGCTGAATCAGAAAAAATGGAGGAAAGTCCAAGTCAAGAAGGTTGGAAAGGTAGGAAGGGGTCAGGTTGAGAAGAAATTTAAATGCCAAATAGAAATCAGAGTGGTTTGCTTGGGTCCCAGCATTGGTTGATAATGAAATGTAAACTGAAATCTAATTGTCCAGGATGATAGTTCAGGGCTCTTTTTCTTTTCTTCTAAACAGAAATTAACTCATCATTGGATTACTTTATTAGGCAATAAATTACAAAGAGGTATAATTTTTTTTTTTTCTGAACAATTTAAAAAGTCATTGCATTGGAAAATTCCAAGCCATGTTAGTTTCTTTTCTTCCAAATCTAGGAAAAGATATATAAGCTTCAAATAGCCATAAAAAGCATCTAAGTTACTTTTTCCTTTTTTGAGGAATGTTTTGTAATTGTATCTCTCTAGTCCTTGAGAGTACTATAGTAATGGAATGTCAGCTATGCTATGCATCTTTGTAAGCTACTTCGAGGCTTCCTTCTTTATTATGTCTTCCTAGATTTTGTTATTGTTACAAATATATGATGGTGATTTTTCTGTGCTTATTTTCTATCTTGCTATCTAAGTTGTTCATTGTATCGTTCCTTTGCTAATTCTCTGGAGTTTTCTAAATAAACAAGCATATCATCACCAAGTAGGGATTATTTTGTCTCTATCTTATCAGTGTGTCTTTTAAATATTTAAATTGATTAAATTCCTACATTAGTTTCTTCTAATAATTTCTTCTTTTCTTTTTTTGAAGTGGTTTGTTTTTCAGTTGTTAGAATTTCATTGGTGAAGATTTCTCATCTCTTTTGGAATGTTCTGCCTTATGGAATTTGCAAACATGGAATTCTACCTCTCCTTTCTTTGAACCCACAGAAATCTGTTCTTTGAAAGCTGAGGGTGCTTGATGGACTATGTCCTGCTTTAGTCTCCTTTTGTGTCAGAATTTTTACAAAATATGCTCATTTACCAGTGAAGGTTCTCATCATTTCTCCTCTGTACAAATATATATATATATAACCTCTAGGTTATCAGCCTACATGAGAAAGAATAGAGACATTAGAATCACCATGTCCCAGTGTCCCAGTATTGGCCAGGAGAGAAAGGAGAGAGCAGCTAAAATGCCCATTTGGGGAAGAAGAAGGGATACCTTCCATCACAGGAAAGCAAACTTACTTCTGGAAGGGACTTCAAGGATGATGATGATGGTGATGGTAGCAATAATGATGATGATAATGCTAATAATAACTCATTTGTATATTAATGTAAGGTTTTTAAAGTGCTTTACAAACATTGTACAATTTCACAACAAGCCATTGAGGCAGGTACTATTCTTATCCCCATTTTATGTGAAGAAAATGAGGCTGAAAAAGAAGTGATTTGGCCAAATAAAACAGCTAATTAGTTTCTGAAGCAGGATTCAGATTGAGCTCTTCTTGATTCCAAGCCTCTCACTGTCTCTAATATTCCCCTGGCTACTTCTTAAGGACCAGATATTAATTTATTTCTCTTTCTCTCCTCATTTTAGAGATGAGGTAAAGTTCCCATACATACATACATATATACCATACATATATATATATGTGTGTGTGTGTATATATATATATATATATATATATATATATATATACTCAAGCATATATATATATATATATATATATATACCCAAGCATATATGTGTATATATATGCTTCAGCATATATGTGTATATATATATATATATATATACTCAAGCTTATATGTGTGTGTGTATATATAATATTTATATAATATATATACACACGCAAGGCATATATATGTGTGTATGCATACTCAAGTATATATGTGTATATAAATTCAAGCATATATATGCTCAAGGTCACATAGGTCAGTGAGTGCAGAGCTGAGATTTGAAGCCAGGTCTTCTGGTCACCTCCACACTGCCTTCCATCCTCACTTGTATATTCATTCTTCCTAGGGAGATATTATGGATTCCTAGGGATGTGCAAGAGCTACTGCCCATTTTAAAAAGAATCCATTTTATCTCTAAAAGGGCTTTTGGGGGATAGGGCAGGGGGTCTGAATCTGTAATTTTTTGAACATATTGCTGTAAGCTTTGCTTTGGGGTGGACTGTGTAGAAAGGCATGTGCTCTGGGTGCTATTAGCACTAGAAGCAGGCATTGTCTTGTCCCCACTGGACCAGGGCAGCCACTTCATGCATATTTCTGTATAATCAGCAGGCTCTGGGAAAGGCTTTCTAGCTAATGTGGGGCCCTTGTGGTCCAAATAACGCTTCCCCCTCTATATCCCTTTCCTTTACCTCTTCCTTTACTTTCATTCCTTTTCTCTTATTTCTCCTTTTCTTTCTTCTCTTTCTTTCCCTTCTCTCTTTCTCCTCCTCCTCCTCCTGCTCCTCCTTCTTTTTCTATTCCTTTTCCTCTTCCTCTTTCTTCTTTCTCCTCCCCCTCTTCCTACTTAGAGTTCAATGGGACCATCCATCCATGCTCTAGAGAGAGGGAGGAGGGTTAGTCCTGGCCATGGCTAACACTGGGACTTTGGGGGCATTCTTGAATGGACTTAAGAATAAACCCAGTGTGGGAAACATTCAAGCCTTCTTGGGAAGTGAATTGGAGCTAGGGGCTGTGGGGGCAGGGAGATAATGGCTAATGGCCTTGTTGGAGCTCCCAGGAATGTGGGTATTGCTAAGACACTTTCTCTCCTGCTCTGGAATGTGGATGGATTGTGCAGTCCTGGTAGAAAGAAAGGAGGGATCTCAGAGCCTCCCCAGACAGCATTTAAAAAGGCATAGACTCACAGCTTTCCTTCCCCTGTGGTTGCTTTCCTCTGTACCTTGGAACTGCAGGGAAAGCTCACTTCTTTTATCCCTGCAGAATCTATCTTTTCTAAAGGTCAGCTCCTCTGAGTTGCCAAATGTTTCAGACAAGATATAGGGCCTGGTGAAAGAATAAACCCTTCAGAAATACTCTATCCATCCATTTATCATGTCTGTCTCTCTGTTCTCTCTTTGTCTCTGTCTCTCTCTGTTTCTTTGTCTCTCTCTCTCTACTTCCCTCTCTCACTACTTTCCTTCCTACTTTTTCCCCTTCTTCTTTCCCTCTCTTCCTCTCTTCTTCCCTTCTTTTCTTTCTCCCTCCCATCCCTAAATTCTATGATCCTAAATTATACATTATAGTTACCAGTATATGGCTTTTAACCCACCCCTCCTCCCCCTTCCAAGTGCTCTCTGAAGCTCAGTTTCTATATCTGTAAAAATGAGGTATTAGGTTTAGTGATCTTACAATTTCCTTCCAGCCCCACTGTGAACAAGGGTGACTAGAACTGAATGATGGGTCTGGGAAGAAATGGAATGAAGTCCCTGTAATCACACATGTGCATTTTACTTGATCAGAGAATATTATAGGGGAAGCAGAGCCAAGATGGCGGAGTAAAAACAAAGAATATTATAGTTGTAGAGTTAGAATCATCCCTTGTGGCCTTCATCTAGTCTGGGAGTTCTTAACCTGGGATTCGCCATGAGCTCCTCCATAAACTTGGAAAGAGAGAGACAGAGAGATAAAGAGAAACAGAGACAGAAAGTCAGAAAGACAGAGAAACAGACAGAAAGACAGAGACAGAGACACACAGAGAGAAGAGACAGAGAGACAGCCAAACAATTTTGACATAATTGGTTTCCTTTATAATCCAATGTATTTTATTTTAATCATTTAAAATCATGTTTCTGAGAAGAGGTCCATAAGCTTCACCAGACTACTGGTCAAAGCAGCCCAGGACACAAAAAAAAGTTAATAAATTCTTTTTTTTTTTTTTTTTTTTTTTATTAAATTTTTTTTTTATTTAATAGCCTTATATTTACAGGATATATACATAGGTAACTTTACAGCATTAACAATTGCCAAACCTCTTGTTCCAATTTTTCACCTCTTACCCCCCCACCCCCTCCCCTAAATGTCAGGATGACCAGTAGATGTTAAAATATATTAAAATATAACTTAGATACACAATAAGTATACATGACCAAAACATTATTTTGCTGTACAAAAAGAATCAGACTCTGAATTATTGTACAATTAGCTTTGTGAAGGAAATCAAAAATGCAGGTGTGCATAAATATAGGGATTGGGAATTCAATGTAATGGTTTTTAGTCATCTCCCAGAGTTCTTTTTCTGGGTATAGCTAGTTCAGTTCATTACTGCTCCATTAGAAATGATTTGGTTGATCTCGTTGCTGAGGATGGCCTGATCCATCAGAACTGGTCATCATCTAGTATTGTTGTAGAAGTATATAATGATCTCCTGGTCCTGCTCATTTCACTCAGCATCAGTTCGTGTAAGTCTCTCCAGGCCTTTCTGAAATCATCCTGTTGGTCATTTCTTACAGAACAGTAATATTCCATAATTTTCATATACCACAATTTATTCAGCCATTCTCCAACTGATGGACATCCATTCAGTTTCCAGTTTCTAGCCACTACAAAAAGGGCTGCCACAAACATTCGTGCACATACAGGTCCCTTTCCCTTCTTTATAATCTCTTTGGGATATAATCCCAGTAGTAACACTGCTGGATCAAAGGGTATGCACAGTTTGATAAAAAAGTTAATAAATTCTGATCTAATTCAATTGATAACTGAACAAGAATCCCTCTACAACAGGAAAATCAGGCATTTAGCTTTTAAAGAAAGCATACTTAGTCCTTTCCAAAGTAGCCCATTCCAAATTCACAAATTATAACTTGTTAGAGCAGAAGGGACTTTAGATTAACTCATCCTAGTCTCTCTCATGGACACTGTGTGTCTCGTTGTAAGAATGTGTCCCAGGGATATGTGTGGACTGTGATGTTTTGATTATCACTATATTTGATTTACATTGACTAATTGTGGACTTAGAATTATTCATAAAAGGTGTGGTAAAGCAGTCATCCAGTCTAATAAAAATCTATTTATTTTATTAAAATAAAAACAGAATAAGAAAAACAGAAAAGGATTACAAAACAAAACAGAACATCGTCATGTTCCCAGCAGCATGTCAGGAGAGATTCAGAATATATAACAACAAACTACTGGTTCAGGAAAGGATATATAATAGTAGAGAAATCATCATTATTCATGAGTTCCATTTTTTCTTTAATTCCTTGTAGGTTATTCTCTACTTCACACTTTTTTTACTTTATTCTTTTTCCTCCCTTTGTCCCCACCACTTTCCCCAAGCAGGCTATAGTTAAGGAAGAATATATTAATGTGTGTGTTATGTTATGTGTTAAGTTAATCTGCAAGTTCATTGAACGTCCATTTTTTCTCATTCAATATTATGAAAAAATTTTCTGGATATGACATATGTGGCCACTGCCCTCATTCTTTTGACTGGTGGTATATATGATTCCAGGACCTGTGGTCTTTTATTGTCAGCCTAAGACAACTTGAGAAGACATTAGGAAAGCTCAGTCCTATGGAGTGATGGTCTGGCTGTCAATGAAGTGCAATTACTCATGTACAGCTGTCTGGACCTTTGGGAGCTATTGAGCCACTGTTATTATAGGGATTAGATAGATGATCAGGGGAACATTGTGGGGAAGAGAGGACAGAGGACAGGATGCATTGGTGGACACATTGAAGCATACTCCAGTGAGTGAAGTTACAAGGCTGGGGGTCAGGGGTCCTGCTGAATATGGTTATTTGCAGGAGACTAGAGTCCCCAATTTTGGTTACAGGGCAAAGGGGTTAAGGGGGCAAATGATACTTGCAATTGGGTGAAACTAGTGGCGTATTCTGAAATCACAGGAAGTGACAGTGTTTGTGGTGCAGCAGTGCTGGGATTCCTGGTTGTGGCTCTGGGGATAAAGGAGTACCTGAGATCAGGGCCTGAGACTGAATAACAGTGACCCCACCTGCCCTTGTATCATAACACATTGGAAAAATTAAAAAGTCAAAAACCCCTAGACAGAGCTCTGAAAACAACAGCAAGAAAAACTTGAAGCCTGAAACATTATCTCTGACACTTCAGGAGCAGAGCCCTACCCTAACATAAAGTTAACAGTCAAGAAAAAGCCCATTAAAAAGTGAATAAAAAACAGAGGAAGAACCTGACCACAAATAAGTTAGTGTAGTGATAGAAAAAAATCAGGATTCAAACTCAGTAGAAGACAATAAAGTTACAACAGCTACTTGTAAACTTTCAAAGAGAAATGTTAAATGGTCACAAACCCAAAAAGAATTCTTAAAAGAGTTTAAAAGGGATTTAAAAAAATTAAATAAAGGAGGGAGAGGAAAAATCAGGAAAAGACATAAAAGTAATGCAAGAAAATCAAGAAAATTGTGGGAAAAAATCAACCATTTGGAAAAAGACACAAAAACTTATTGAAAAAAAAAATCTTACAAATTATAGTTGGGCAAGGAAAAGCTAATGATTTCATAAGACGTCAAGAATAATATAACATCCTGCATAGATGCATATAACAGTATATTGTATTATGTACATATACATGTATATATTTATATATTTGTGTGTTTATATGTATGCATGTATATTTATATGTATACATTTGCAGTGATAGCAATATTGTTTAAAGAGCAGCTGTGAATGACTAAGTTACTTTAAGTACTTTGAATACTCAAATCAACTACAAAGGACTTAAGAAGGAAAATGTTATCCTCTTCCAGAGAAAGACTTGATATGTGGAAGTATGTCTTATATGTTTCACATATATATCTATATCAAATGTTGACCTTCTCTGGAGGGAGGGAAAGACACTGTGAAATTTAAAATGTAACAACAACAACAAAATTGTTCAAGAGAATTGATTAGGGAAAAGGAAAAGGGAGTCGTTTTGCTTCAGTGAGAACCCTAGAGAGATTAGATAAAAAGAAAAAAAAAAACCATGTAGTGGATCCTATCTCTCTAGTTACATGATGGAACAGGATGATGGGAACAATCCAGATTTGGGGTTTGGCAAGGCATGGCAAGTTACCAAGATTATATGAGCGGAGGACAGGGTGGAGTTTAACCGATAAACTCAAAAGTAGAGAGACAGATTGTGGCCAGAATACGGCTCATGGGCTGGGAAAAGTATGGAAGGGTTGTAAGGCATGATGATGAAAATGAATATTTAGATGAAGATTACAGGGAGAGGTGAAATAATAAAGTTATTATTGGATAAGGAAATTTCAGACATCATGCATTTGGAAATGTAGCACTTGTTGGTGATTGACCCAGAGCACTGGCATCCTTGTGTGTAGCTGGGGTGGAAGATGATGGCATGATGCTCCAGGTGTTGCACTGGTCAAGACTAAGATGTTGGGAGGGTTATTATTATTGTTGAAGTCCTTTCATCTATGGAAAGGGGGAAGAACTAAGCACTAAATTAGGGAAAATCAGGAGAATAAACTGGGTGCCTGCTGACAAAATCCAGAGAAAGTGGATGATAAATTTAAGTAGCACGGCCATTAAAGGAGAGATTGCTGGGAAGTGGCATCGGGGAACAAGTCATATTCACACATCATGCCCAGTGTGAGGGTGGCCAGGAATGTGCCATCATCTGAGTGGAGCTAGGTTCCTAGGATAGCCAAAAGACAGAGAAGGTGTGTGAGAGGAGGTCTACAATGATGTAGAATGTTCAGCCACTTCTCATTGTTACCCTCACAGAAGTACTGATGAGATCCACAATCTCCACAATGCTCAGAACACACTATCACAAATATTTCCCTTGGGCTGCTTTCCTGAAGTCACGTTTGCTTCCCCATAGATCTATACTGAAGAGTTATAGAAATGTTTTTCCTCCTCTCATCTACTCTTTTCCTCATCTTCCTCCATTTCTCCTCTTCCTTTTCCTTGACTTAACCATTGCATACATTCATACATGAACTGAGCTACCTTCTCTCTTGCCTGGAGAGTTCATGAGGTCCCATGGGTTTAATAATCTTCTTTGTGCATGTGACGATATATTCAGTTTCCAAATTATGTATGGATATTTCTAAGTGTATGTCCCATTGACACCTCAAAGTCAACATATCCAAAAGTTATATCTCTTTATTCCCACTTCCCCATCCCCCGTGGAGAACACTCCATCCTTTCAATCACCCAGGTTCTCAAATGTTTGGTTCATCTCTCTGTTTCATTTCTCTAATATCCAGATTCCAAATCTGTCTCCACAACATTTCTCTTATCTGTCTCTTTTTAATCATAGTGCCATACTTCAGTGTCTCACCAGAACTATTCCAGGGTGAACAGCTATTTGTGAAGTTTCAAAGAAAAGTGTAAAATGATCACAAACCCAAAAAGAATTCTTAGAAGAATTTAAAAGGGATTTTAAAAAATCAAATAAGGGAGGGAGGGAAAAAAAAATCAGGAAAAGACATAAAAGTAATGCAAGAAAATCAAGAATATTGTGAAAAAAATCAACCAATTGGAAAAAGAGACATAAAAACTTATTGAAAACATAATAGGTCTCTGTATCTCCTGTAAATCATCCTTGATGTAATGAAGCAAGTCTAACTGTTTCACCCCCAGGTCACGAAGCTTCAAAGGCTCCTTACTTACTCCAGGATATCCTGCATGTTCTTCTGCTCAGTTTTTACAGCCCTTCCCAAGCGGGTTAATGATGACTTTTCCAGACTTAGTGTCCAATGGTCTCCTCCAAACACTCAAACTTTTCATTCTCTGTCCAGACATTCCATTTTACACAAGCTGTTCCCCAAACCAAATGCACACTCCTCATTTCTGCCTCACAGTTTCCACCTTGGTTTTCTTCAAAGTTCCCATAAGTATTGCCTCCTACATAAGTCTGCCCTTAATCTCCTGGTTACCAGTGCCCTTCTGCTCTTCCCCACCCCATAGATCAAAATTACTTTTTTATCCTCTTTGTTTTTATTTTGTATTTGCTTTTCCATGGACATCTTGTATTCTCCAAAAGAATGTATGCACCATATTGGTCCATCAATGGAAGAAAAGCTCAGTGGAAGGATCGCAATTCCCATGGACCTCAAACATGCTGTGGTAGGACTCCCACAATCGTCCCCCCAAAGCCTATTATCTAGGGAGCACTTGGTCAGCATGACTCTCTCTCAACTGTGAGACCCATAGCAGGTCAATGGCCAGCTTAGTTCATATCTTTCCCTCTAGTTCAAGGCTGAGGGCTGAATCTCACCTGAAGAATGTCCCCATTTCTCCCTTCTTTTTACCACCAGAGGACTCTACTTTTACTACTAGGTCCTAGCAGAGGCCAGCCTCCTGGCCTCCATTCAAGCTGATACAACCTCCCTTGGAGAGAAATTGCTCATCCCACAGCTACCCTGGCTTCAGGCCCCAAACTACCTCCCTACTCCTGTGTTTCACAGAGCAGCAGGTGACCAGAGCAGCTCTAAGGGAACTGCCTCTGTGGGCAGAGAACCAGGGTGGGAACCTTGGCTAGCTATAAGCCTGACGCTCAGTTTCTCATCTGCAAAAAGCAGAGCAGAGGGCTGGATGGGATGGCCTCAGAGGAGCTAAAACCCTAAGCATTTATTAGCGAGCAGGCACTGTGTTGGGACATAGGGATACGGTGACAAAAGGAAAACCATCCCAACCAAAATCTACTGGAGCAAAATGCTATATGTGCATATGTGTATGCAAAATATAATTCAAGCAGCTTGGGAAGTCAGGAAGGCCTCATAGAAGAGACTCTTAAATTATACATTGAGGGATGAAAGTGGGAAGTGAGTATATTCCAGCCATGAGGAATACCTAGGCAAAAACAGGGACTAGAGATGAAATGTTCCAGGATGTGTGGGAGAAACAGCAAGGTCAGTTTGGTTTGCTTTAAAAGTATATGAATGGGGGGCAACTAGGTATAGTGGTTAGAGCACCAGCCGTCAGGTCAGGAGGACCCGAGTTCAGATCTGCCCTCAGACACTTAGCACATCCTGACTGTGTGACCCTGAGTAAGTCACTTAACCCCAATTGTCTCAGCAAAAAGAAAAAAAAGTGTATGAATGGGGAATGAGATGTAATAAGATTGGAAAGCTGGGCCATGGGATCCCAATGAGTGAAAATCACACTATTGGACATGAAAGCTAGGACACTGTGCCTAGAAAATAGCCTTATACGTGTCTGGGAATTTACTCAAATTGACCAACATATGGCCCTGTGGGGTCCCTAATAAGGCTTGAAGGCCATCATAATAATGTGCAATAATAAGCAGGTGCAAATATAGCACGGCATAACAAGGACACTATGACCAGAATGCAACCTTCACTGTGTCCACCATATAATCTTGGGCACTCACCCAGGTCCAAAATTAGAACTGCTCGCTAAGCAGAATGCGAATCCGCAGAGTCATATGTGATAATGCTATACAGTTCCTCCCTCCCATGGGACTTTTTTTTTTGGAGGGGGGGTCTTTGCTGGGATCCACTGAGTAATCTGGCCACCCCCCAGATCACATGGCGGGGATCAGAGATCCAATGAATTGTCTGGCAGTCACTCCCAGACAGTCCATTGTGATTATTAAACTACTTAGAGAATAATAATGGAGTTTCTTACATCTTTCTTTGGTAGAATTTAGCAGTTCTTCTCCATGAGACTTTGGGGGGGGGGTCTTTGCTGGGATCCACTGAGTAAACAGGCCACCCCAGATCACATGGCTGAGATCAGAGATCCAGTGAATTGTCTGACACCTGCCAACAGACAGCCCATTGTGATTATTAAACTACTTAGAGAATAATAATGGAGCTCCCTACCTCTTTCTTTGGGAGAATTTCGCTCGCCTCTCCGTTGGGGATAGAGGGAGAAGGCTCACAGTTCCCTTAGTTGGGGAATCCCAGACCCTACATATGTCAAGGTCAGGATATAAAGGCTTTTAAATGTCAAACAGAACAGTTTGTAACTTGACTCAGAGGCAATAGGGAGTTAGCCCCTAGAGGTTCTTGAGCAGGGGAGTGACGTGGTTATATATGTGCTTGGGTACCATCACTTTGTAATTGTAGTGAGTTTGGGTTGATCAGATTGCAGGAGTAAGGCAGTAATGATGATGAGAGCCTTCATCGGGCTCGTGGCCACAGGGGAGAAGGAGCACATGAGACAGATGCTGTGGAGAAAGGTCTGACAGACTTCATTATCGCATAGGAGGGAAAGGGTATAAAGCTGGGTGCCTGGAAGGAGAGGGCTGCCTTTTACAAAGGAAAGGAGGTGAAGAGGAGGGCCGGGGTGGGGCAAAGGTTCTGTGGTGGCCACTGCAAAACTCTGGACCAAAGCTGTCCCTCAGAGTTCTACAGGGGTCCTTCCCCTCAGAGGCAGATCTCTCTTTCATAGCATTGCCTCAGGCCCCCATACCTGTTAAATGGAACTGAGACGCCAATGTGAGATACATGCATGTACATGTGTGTGTTCCCTATATGGTTACATTAATGTCTCAGTTCCATTTAACCAGTTAACATCAATTAACTTTTACAAAAGGATTTTTCCTTTACTAATAAAGAAAGAATCTCCACATATTCATTGAAAAATGATGAAGAAGGGGCAGCTAGGTGGTGCAGTGGATAGAGTACCAGCCCTGAAGTAAGGAGGACCTGAGTTCAAAACTGCCCACAGATACTTAACACTTCCTGGCTGTGTGACCCTGGGCAAGTCACTTAATCCCAATTGCTTCAGAAAAAAAAAAAAAAGGAAAAGAAAGAAAAAGAAAGGAATGAAGGAAGGAAGGAAGGAAGGAAGGAAGGAAGGAAGGAAGGAAGGAAGGAAGAAAGAAAGAAAGAAAGAAAGAAAGAAAGAAAGAAAGAAAGAAAGAAAGAAAGAAAGAAAGAAAGAAAGAAAGAAAGAAAGAAAGAAAATGGTGAATAAAAGAGGGAGTAACTCTGGACCAGTTATTAAATGGGTCAACTCTCTCTGCCTGATTAACCCCAGTGGGGGGAAGCTCCCTACTTTAGCATCATCTCCTTTGCCCTTTCAGCCCATTGCTCTGAATTCTGCTGCCAAGCCAGTTCCCAGGATGCAGAGCCTTCCTATGAGCTAATTCTCACATCTGTTCTCCACCCTAGCTGCCCTCCTTTGGGATCTAGGCCCAGGTGGGGCCTTCCCCAAGGCCTCTGGTTGCAAGGATCCCCAGCCCTTCCTCTTCTAGAAGATGTCGGCATGAGTCACTTCTGGCTGGCTAGTCTGGAGTGCACCATTACCAATGGATGACCATGGCAAGAGCCCTGGAGACCTGAGTGGAGTTTCTCTGTTATTTCAAAATGATCTGTGTGACCTCTAAGGGGTCATCCCCCCTTTGGTCCTGCCAGATCAAAAAGTTTTAAGGGGAGCCTTCTGGTAGGGAAGAGGCAACCATCCCATGATTTCTGCATCTCTCAGGCTCCCTTTGGTTCCTGGGACATCAGTCTTAGCAAGCCTCCCTGCCAGGGACTCAACTTCCCCAATCTCCTACCCTGCTCCCTGCCCTATTTGCTTCTCTGCCAGGGAAAGAAGGGGATCCACAAAGAGGGTTAACAAGACTTAATTATCTGGAACAACAGGGAAAGTAAAAGAGTTTAGGAAGCTAAGAATCAGCTCATGTCAATGAGAGGGAGATAAATTTTCAGTGTAATTATACCTTGGAAGTCAGTCAATGCTACATAGATTTTACTTAATATTTTTCTCAATGTCTAGTTTTAAGGAAATGATTGGAGGAAATGTGAATAATGTAGATCAAACTTAAAAATTTTACAGAGAGCCGGTTGTTAAACATTTACTAACACATTCCTAAAAATAGGAAAGAAAATTGAAAAGATAGAAAATAGGAAGTTTTAGGATTGGGTAGAAAGGTTGGAGAAGTAAGACTCAAACAAATTTGGCAGGAGGGAAGGACCAAGAAGGATGAACACGCTGAAAAAGTAGCAAAAATGGAAATGGGGCTGAGGAAAAGGGAAGAAAAACTGACTCTCGGCCAGGAGCTTCAGCCTCCAGACCTGACTTTTTTCTATGAGAGCCCAGACAGGGCCTCAAAGACCTCTGAGGTCCTTTTCTGCACCAGCCACTGACCCTCCCTACTCCTCCTTTGCCTCCTAGTCTGGCCTCCATGCTATCCTGGATGTGGGCCAGGACTCCAAGCCAGGTGAGACCCATAAAGATGAATAGCTGAACCCAGAGTTCAAGAGGACCCCGTGTCTGGAAAAATCTAATCCAGATCTTCCCTATTTCAGCTCCATCCCATCATCCATCATACCATCCTGCCTCATAGAACCCCAGCTTTCCTTCTAGTTTTACTAGACAGACTCAGCATCAGGGAGCCTGGGTTCAAGTCTCACCCCAGACATTTAACTACCGGCACTCAGCCGATCCTTTGCTTCCTTCATTATTGGGGGCTTGAGGGGTTTGGAGTGTGAAAGCCCTTCCTGCTCTAGGCTGTCCCAAAGACAGTGGGAGCAGAGCCGGTACGAGGTCTGTGTGCACCTGGGCAAGCTCACAGGTAGGATGTTGGACATAGTATTTGGGGCTGTACTTGAGAGGGAATGTATTATGGGACAGAATAAATTTGGAAAGGAAGTTCCAAGTCAGGTAGGGCTGTCCACTGGAGGCTTCAGGACGCCCAGGACCCAGGAGAAGGGGATTTTGGAACCCAATACGCAGCTGTTGGCACAGAGGTCTCAAAGGTGCCCTTGCCCTGAGCTTCTTCAATGGTGGGCTTCCCTGCTCAGAGGCAGCCTGGTCTTCCTCCTGGCTTGGTGAGTCCTCGGTTGGGGATCTCCAGGGAACAACATTCTGGGGCTATGAAATGGAGAGAGTGGAGAAGTGCCAGTATCTGTGCCAAGGTGAGCCACAGCAGCCTGCCCTCCCACATTCCCCGTGTCCCAGGCCCTGACACACCCGTCTCAGCTATGCAGGCAGCAAACATCCCACAGGCCCAGCCTCCTGCACAGTCCTCCTGGGCCCCAGGCACTTCGCAGGTACCATCTTCCCTCCTGTCCCGAGCTGGAGTTTCCTGGCAAGCCAGAGCCAGAGCCCAGGAATCCCAGAGACCTGCTTCTGGGAGCCATTGGCAATCACCAATTCTCTCTCCCTGGGTCAGTCTGGGGAAAGGGAATGGTGGAAGCTTTTCAGTCCTAGGAAAAAAGGAGATTAAGTTCCTCATTTTCCAGAGAAAACCGTGGCTCAGACGGATGTCCCACAGTCGATAATATCCCGAAGCCCTGATAGGAAGCCAGGAGTTTTAGTTCCAAATCCCATGCTTTTACTAGGACCCATTTCCTGGTGCCTAGTGGATTCTACCTCAAAACCTCTCTCCCATCCATCCCCTTCTCTCAGCTCTATCCTATATCTGCCATAGTCCTGTGCAGGTGCTCATCATAGGCCATGACCTTCAGATCTGGTTCTCTGCACTTCTCAACCCATCCTCCATGGGATGGCCAGAGCGATATTCCTGATAAATAAGCCTGCCTCGTAAGAAATACTTTATAAACTCCAGTGGCTCCCTGCTACCTCCAAAATCAAGTAGATTTACTCTCTTTTAATGTTTAAAGCCCCTTCCAACCTGACTCAAAACTTCCTTTCCAAATGTATTCTATACCATTCTCCCATACTCACTCTCAAGGGCAGTCCAAGTAGTGTTCTTGCTGCCCCTCCAACACAATATGCCATATCCCACCTCTGAGCCTTTGCCTAGGCTGTACCTCATGCTTCAAGTGCCCTTCTTCCTAATATTTTTCTAATGTCTTTTGGCTAGTAGTGGTATTATGGGGTCAAAGGATATGTATGATTTCATAGCCCTTTAGGTATAGTTTGTATCCTTTAATTATTTATCAATTGGAAAATGTCTCTTATTTATATAAATTTGACTTAGTTCCCCATTTGTCTAACAGCCCAAACACCACCTCCACTAAAAGACCTCTTCTCATTCCCCAGCTGCAAGGGACAGTTCCTCCATTAATATTATCTGGTACTTTATAGCTATTTGGAGTATGTTTACATGGGAACAAGCTGTTTTCCCCAATGGAATTGTTTTGATTGTGTTCCTAGAACCTTGACTGTTTAATCTATATTTGTTGATTCTAATCACCAATAAGAATAAAAGCCAATCTGTTGAAACTGACTTCCTCTCCATGCCCCCTGCCCCTATCTCCCAGGATCACCCACGAAACATCACTGAGACTAGCAAGGCTGTGATCTCCTTGACCCCTTACAGGATCAACACTAGAAGTTCCCAAGGGGCATTGTCTCTACTAGGCAGGGGACTAGGAAGATCTGAGTTCAAATCTTGCCTCAGACCATGTAATAGTTATGTGACCTTAAATGAAAGTTATAACATAACATAATATAAATGATTTTTACCTCTTTTAGCCTCAATTTCCTAAGTTCCAAAATGGGAATTATAATAGCACCTAACTCCTGGGCATGATGTTAAAATCATATGGGATAATACCTATAAAGCACTTTGCAAACCTTCAGATGCTATAAAATGGTAGCTATCATTATTAGCCACTATTAGTGGGGACTTCTTGGTGTGGAGAGGGGGTCCAGAGGCCCGATGAAGCACTTCTGGCTTCTTCTCCTGGTCTTGGGATGGCCCAAGCTTAAGCTTTGTGCACTCTCTCTGGCACAGCCAGAATATAAAGCTGCCCCCAGGGTTGGTCCAACCTCCAGTGCTCGGAACTGGATGTGATGTGGTCTCCCTGGGAAGCTGGCCCTATGAACAATCCGCTGCCTCACCCTTTGTCAACAAGCCCCAGCAGTGAGGCAGAGAGGGAAGGAGGATGACCCCATTGCTCTCTGAACCTCAGCAGCAATCCCTTTCAGTCTGGTTGGCTTATACTTGATCCTCGCTCTCCTAGGGATATTTAATGTGTCTAATCAAGAGCTCAATCAATTATTTGATTACCAGTTACTAAGCACTAATCAGAGCCTTTGGAATATTAATTTTAAAAAGTGAAATAGTCTCTGATCCTGAGAATCTCACATTGAGAAGGAAACCCATAGAGAAGGGGTAGCTGAAGAATACTTGAAGAGGCTCCATAGCTCTTAGGCTGGATTAGCAGGTTCATTGACAAGAGGGATGGTAAAGCCTGGGGATCTAGAAGGTGTGGTAACTTGGCAAATGGAAAGGCCCTATGGGGCTGAATACAGAAATAGGACACTCCATCCAGATTGAAAAGCAGTGATATAGTAAAAAGAGAACTGAATTGGGACTAACTCCATCAGACTCTGTGACCTTAGTTAAACCCCCTCTCTGAATCTCAGTTTCCACAAGTGTAAAATGAGTAGTTTGGACTGGAAATTTCAGAGACACAAAGGAAGACAGTCATGTGGAATCTCTCTCCCCTTTTTAATGGCATAGTACTCCTGCTCCTGTCTTGGGGTTCATGACACCATCCAAGGTTTTTGGATATCATCCTTAGACACCAGATCTTTCAGTATAGAGCCAGGGTATGGGCTCTGTGTGCCATGGGCTGAACTCTAGCAGGAAAAGACCAGGGGCTGGAGATGGGCTTGCATCACACACATACTACATACAGAAGGAACAGTTTCTGTCCTTAGGGTGTTTCACTTTCAGGTCAATGGCCCCTCTGTTTCTACCTCTGGGACTCCTGCCCCATGGGACTGATGCCAACAAACCTAGGAGCCTGGTGTCAAATAAACCCAGTTTCCCAGTTACTGGGCAAATGAATTCACTTAAAAAAAAAACTACTAGGAAAACTAAAAAGCCAGAAGTAAGATGCATGTCTAAATCACTCATCCACTGGGAGCTTTCTTTGGTACGTGGTGTATAACAAGTTTGTTGTTCTAGAAGGTCACAACACAGGGAAAGACATAAGTCTGAGAAACTAGTGATTAAACTAGCCCACGTAGCCTCCCTGTGGAGTGCAAGCACAGGGCTACAAGTCTTATTAAGAGCAGACCAGTTCTTGTGTAAATTCTAGAATGGTTTGATTGATTGAAGATATTTTTCCTGAGGAAGCATGTTTCTTGATCATTCTTGCATGAGGGAGGGAGATATGAGGAAAAAAGGAAGGGTCTGGAACCACTGAAGGAGAGAAAATCCTCATTTCTGCTGATGTAATCAAGGAAAGCTCACTCTGTGAGCTGAGCTGTCCCCACTTCCTGCAGTGCTTCCTCTTTACCTCTCCCTTCTGGCCTCCCTGGATTTCTTCACATCTTTGATGACGTTTCCACTTTCTGCAGAAAGCCTTTCCTGAACCCCCTTAATTTTAGTGCCTTTCTTCTGACACTAAGAAATAAAAATTGCTTATCAGAAGGCAGAGACAATATAATAAAATTGAACTACTAATATAAATTGCTTTACTTGTTCAGTGCCATGCCAATCAAATTACCTAAAGATTATATATATATATATATATATGATATATATATACACATAGACACATAATACATACATATGCATTAACAAATTCATTTAGAAAATCAAAAGCTTAATAATTTCAAGAGAATTAATGGAAGGGGAAAGGTAAGAAACATTTGGGTTTATCAATACCGGATTTCAAATTCTGCTACAACATAATAACCATCACAATGATTATTCAGTTTGGTTAAGACAGAGAGAGTTGGATAGAATGGCACAGAATGGTGTACCACATTCAAAAGCCAACAAACCTAGGAGCCTGATATTAAATAAACCCAAATATCCCAGTTACTGGGCAATGAATTCACTTAAAAAAAAAAAAAAACTACCAGGAAAAGTGAAAAGCTGTCCTCTAGAAATAAGATGCACGTCTAAGTCACTCATTCATTGAAAGCTTTTTTTGATATATGATGTAACATGTTTGTTGTTCCAGAAGGTTACAACATAAACAGATGAAAGGAGCAAGGAAGAAATGGCCTTTTCTACTTAACAGATTTGAAAAACATTCCTGACCAATGAAGGGATAGAGAGAACCATGAAAGATAAAGCAGATAATTTTAATAACATAAAATTCAAAGCTTTTGAACAAATAAAACCAAATGTTGCCTTTTCTCACCCACCTTTCTCCAAGGAAGACTTTAATTCCTGCCAGATGGGAAGACAGGAGGCTGGGGTTACTCTGCTTAGCCACTCTGCTCTCCTCAAAGAGAGGGGACATCATATTAGACTGATATCTGTCTGCTCTTTTAAATATTATTATTATATGAGATGTAATTTTCAGGTTCAAACTAAATTTCTAATCATTGTTTCTTAATGTGAAAATGAGCAGGATCCCACAATTTATATTACGGCTTGGCTGCCTTCCCATTGAATACCCATGGGAAGTATCAAAGAACCTCATTAATTCAAGTCAGTAGCAAAATAGAAATCAGAGAAGATAGACAAAAGAGAATATATACCAAACAATAGAGAATGAAGGAATTCTTCTATTAGGAGATAGAAATAATCGTTCAATTGGAAAAAGAGTGCCCCAAATGTCATCCATGGATAAGTCAGAGGCTCTCAAAGTGACTACATTTAAAAAAAAAAAAAAAATAACACTTGAAGAAAACCTCAAGTCACCCAGAAGGCATTTTAAGATGAAAATACATAATCAATGGTCAACAGCAAATAAGTTGAAAAGATCTTACAATTTTCAAGTGCCCAATAGGAAATATCTCCCTCCATAAGGAAAGTTAAAACAAACTCATTTGGACTCTAACACCACTTATAGAGGAGAGGAAATAGCAGAGCCATTTTGAAAGGCAGCTGATATCTTCCCCTTTCCTGAACATCCAAGGGGTTGGGGATTGTCTATTGTGGGAGATGCATCATCAGCTGTTTAGGGAAAAACCTCACATTGAGAAGACAGAAGCAGAACAAAATCACATTTGCTGTTGATTATTAGACACTGTGCTAAGCAATATAGAGCCAAAGGATGCCCCTCAAGGAGTTCACAATCTAATGGAGGAGATGACAATTAAACAATAAGCTATATACAGGATAAACATAAAACAACAGAGGAAAAGCACTAGAATTAAAGGCATTGGGGAAGGTTTCCTATAGAAGGGGAGGTTTTAGTTAGGACTCACTGGAAGTCAGGAGGCAGAAAAGTCTCCATATCCCAATTGGGAGAGCAAGATGACAATTGCAAATCAAAGTTGTCTTGTGCTAGCACAGATGGAAGTCAGCTTTACATTTACATTTACATCGAAGGGCACTTCGATGATTCCTTTCAGGCGGTGTGCCCAGCAAGAACGTCTTGCTCTTCCCTGAAGTTCTGGAGTTCTGGCAAGGGTAGCATGAAGTGGAAGCAGAGGGATAACCCTTCAGACTAGAGACCAAAATAAAATTGTTCCCCAAGAATCTGAAGAAGCACAGAGAGCCTATGTCTTCGTTTGAAGAGTAGACATCCCTGCAACAATGAACATAGGGAAAACTTAGAGAACAAGAAAGGATGGAGGTTGATAAGAGGCACCGGCCCTTGGAGCCTTATTGGCCACAATGCTGGGCATAAAACTGGGCAGAACCTTTACTTTGGTTCTATAGCAGAAGCAATGCTGGTCTTGATGGTTGTGGCCAAGCACGTATCCGGCACCAGGATGAACTGCTTAGTCCTTCCCTTATCTTCTGAGTACGCGTCTCCTAGAAATTCAGGAAACATATGAGGACAAGTGGCTGCTTTCTCTATTTCCCTATTTCCCTCCTCAAATTTCCCAGCGACCCTTAGGACTCTTCTACACATAGACTAGAAATAAGCTTCCCAATTATGTTCATTAGAGTTACCACAGTTTTAAAAAAGAGTCCCAGGGGCAGCTAGTTGGTGCAGCGGACAAAGCACTAGCCCTTAAGTCAGGAGGACCCGAGTTCAAAATCTGGTCTCAGACACTTAACACTTCCTAGCTGTGTGACCCTGGGCAAGTCACTTAACCCCAGTTACCTCAGTGAGAGAGAGAGAAAGAGAGAGAGAGAGAGAGAGAGAGAGAGAGAGAGAGAGAGAGAGAGAGAGAAGAGCCCCAAATCTAACTTGGGGTGGGAGAAAGTATATAGATACAGCCTCATGAAGTGCCAAATTTAAAAAAAAATGTTTGGAACCTTCCCAAAGGAAACTTGATTTGGCAATCTCTCTAGCTCACAGGTATGGAAATAATTACCTGCCCATCTGATAAATCCATTTCCATACTGGTGGGAGTTCCCTCTTCTGCAGAAAACATTCTGCATTGGCACTGTCTTCCTCCATCATGGAATCCTAGGCTTGACCTAAATGTCAACAGAGCCTGCCAGGATCAGGATCTGGGTGCCCTTGGAAGTGGATTTCCTTCTGCAGCCCCTGTTGGTCCCTAGTTCTGTTTCTTGTATACCACTCAAGAGTTCTGGAAAGGGTTTAGGTCAGTCAGGCCACTGAAATATAATGCTCATGCTCGCCACCATATCTCTGTAAACAACTGCTACCCACCCCCTAACCTTCCCATCAACACACTGATTTTCCCTTAAGATCACAGATTTAGAGCTAGAAGGAATCTCAGAGGCCATAGTATACATTTTTATAGATGAAGAAGCAGAGGCACAGAGAAGTTTGATCTCCCAGCTGGGAAATAACTGAAAACTCAGTCCTTGCATCTGGTACCTCATTCACTATTCCCCATTGCTTCTGTCCTTCCCTCTACTCAAGCAAGCATAACACACACATAGTGTTGCAAATATTTTGCACATTGAGCCATGAGTCCACTGGACAGCTCTAGGGCTCATTTTTCCTGCCAGCTTCCTTTCCCTCCATTCATACACAGAGTCTTCCTTTTCCTAGCCAGTAAACTGTCCCAGAGAAAGCTCTAACTAGAGAGAGCACTTGACTTTTTCCACACTCAGGAGAAACCTGTTAGCCAAGAACTAAGCAAGCCAAGTATTTCCCTATAGAAACTTCTTGGAGACTCTCCATAGGGACAAAATTAGGTGGCCACAAGATCCTGGATCTAGAGCTGAGAGGGGCCCTAGAGACCATAGAATATAACCACCTCCTTTGACAGGTGGGGAAACTGACCCCCAAATTGGGATAGGGACTTAGCTGTACAGTGACGGAGCTGGGATCTGAATCCAAATTCAGGCAGCCTGTGGAGTACAAAGAGTTTGCCCCAAAGGACAATAATTACAAACAAAACTGGTAGAACTGAGTCAGCAGCTTGTGTGTGTGTGTGTGTGTGTGTGTGTGTGTGTGTGTGTGTGTGTTTGAGAGAGAGAGAGAGAGAGAGAGAGAGAGAGAGAGAGACAGACAGACAGACAGACAGAGACAGAGAGAGAGAGAGAGAGACAGAGAGAGACAGAGAGAGACAGAGAGAGACAGAGAGAGAGGGAGGGAGGGACGGAGAGAGAGAGAGAGACAGAGAGAGAGAGACAGACAGAGAGAGGAGAGAGAGAGAGAAAGAGAGAGGGGAGGAGAGAGGGGGAAGAGAGAGAAAAAAAGGAGAGAGAGAGAGAGAGAGGAGAGAGAGAGAGAGAGAGAGAAGAGAGATACTCTGATGACAAGATCATTTGGTCTGTGACTTGGTTTTTCTCAGCAATTCAATGATCCAAGACAATTCCATAAACTTTGGATGGAAAATGCCATCTGTATTCAGAAAGAGACCTATGGAGACTGAATGTAAATCAACCATGCTATGTTCACTTTTTTTCCTTTTTCTTCTGTTTTTTTTTTTTCTCTTCTGTTTTTTCCCCTTTGTTCTGATGTCTTTCTCTCAACAACATTCATAAGGAAATATGTATTTTAAAAAAAGTGAATGCCCATGTATAACCAAAATAAAATGAAATAAAAGATTGGGGGGGAAGCTCATTCTCTTGGAATGGGAAGCATAGATACCCCCAAGATGCTCACCAGATCCTAGATGCAGTGGTTCTCAAACTTTTGTTTTCAGTATTTTTATCCTATAAAAAATTATTGAGGATCTCTCCAAAGCCTTTTTGTTTATCTGGGTTATAGGTATTTACCACATTGGAAATAAAAACTAAATTTGAATTTGTAGACCCTCTATAAGGGTTTCAGAGATCCCCAGGATTCTCTAGACCATACTTTGAGAACCATTGTCTAGAGTGGAGAAGAGAAAGTTGAAGAGTTGTAGAGAAGAGATAGGAAAGATTCATTGTGAAGAGGAGCCCAGCACTGAACAGGGTGGGGAGGAGAGGAGAAGAGAAATATGACAGGAAATCAGCTCTTCCACCTGGAAGCCAGCTAGCTCCCCTTTTTCATTCACAAGTTTACTGATACCTTTATTATTTCTTTTCATTCTAATGCTCAGATCTGGGCTGCAGAGAGAAGCTAATTCAATTAACAGCGATGATTCTATTTGGCTGTCATAATTGAGTCACATGGCTTCTTTTCAGATGAGCATCCTATTCATAAGCAGTGTCTAGTCTCCAGATTATTTAATTCTCTTTTCTTGTCATGAGCCCACTCTTCTGTTTCATCTCCTCCCTCCTCTCTTCTCCCTGCCTTTGCCCTGAGGCTGCTCTCCCTGGTCAGACTTCAATGTCCATTTCAAAGCTTATGCTCTTGCCTTGCTGCCTTTACTCTGTTCCTCCAACCTCTGCTATTGGAGTGAAGGTTATGGGAACATTCACCATGGAGACCTGAAATTTGATTTAATTAAACCCACATGGAGGAACTGGGTACAGGCTTCCAGATCCCCAGACTAAGACAGAGGAACCAGACCTTCTGCGCCAACCAGAGAGAACTCACAATACACAATAGAATCTCTTCTCTCCTCTCCTCTCCTCTCTGCCAGAGAAGCCATGAACCATCTACCTTAGTCCTCTATTACCTAGAAAAGTTGGATTTAGAATGAGGACTTAGATTTGAACTCAGAGCTTGACTTGCAGCTTTATCCTAACAAGCCACTTCCTTACTTCAGCTTCAGTTTCCTCCTCTGGAAAATGAGAGAGTTGGATTCAGTGGTAAGAGACATTGATCTCAAACTAGGGTCTAAAGTTAGGGTCCTTCCCTATCATGGGATAAGATGGAAAACGTCAGTGCAGGGAAAGGACGTATGCACAAGAATATTTAGAGGGCCCTTTCTGTAGTGGCAAAGGATTGGAAATCAAGGGACTTCCTGTCAGTTGGGAATGGCTTAGCTAGTTGTGGTGTATGATTGTGATGGAATATATTGTGCTAAAGTAAATGATGCAGATAATTTCAGAAAAATCTGGAAAAAACTTATTATGAACTGATACAAAGTAAATTTTCAGTTCTGCATTCTTCTCCTTCTAGGAGAATATTATAAACAACAATATTATATGGTGATCAACTGTGAAAGACTTAGCTACTCTGATCAATATAATGACCCTCCACAATTCGTGATGAAAAATGTTATCCACTGTCAATAAAAAGTTATATAAAAAAAGAAAGAAAAATGTTATCTACTTCTTGAAAGAGAGGATTTGATGGTGGATCTTTGAGTGCAGATTAAAGTATTTTTTCTCTCTGTATTTTTCTTAATTTTATTTTGGAACATGGCTAATGTGTATGTTTTGAATGAGTATAATAGATAAAATGAGTATTCTATTTATTGCCTTCTCAATGAGTAGGGGAGGGGTGAATGAAGGAGAATGCAGAACTGAAAATAAAACTAATATATTTTTAAAAGTCCATGAAGTACGTGACTGCCATACCTAGAGTGGATACCTAACCTAGTGGCCCCCGATTTTTTCTGCTCTATTAAGGGAAACAGCTGTCAGGGCCAGCTGGACTTTAGAGAAGGGGGTGGTCGGGATGGATCAAATTTCAGCATGGGCCAGTGACAGCAGGAAGAGACCCCTCTCTGTACCAATCTCGATTGTATCATTTAATGGTTTCTAGGAAGACATAATTTCCTGAGTTCCTCTTCTTCCATCCCAAATTAGCTACTCAAGTTTAATTTACCCAGGATCCACATTTTTATGTTCAAGGAGAGAGAAAGATTGATTGCACCAGTAAAATTCCATTGGTCATCTGTATTCCAGATTATCTTAGTCTCTTAGAAGTGGAGTCCCTCTGGAGTCACTTGGGACTTTATGAACACACCAGCTGAGGATCTAAAAATGGGTGCCTGGAGGCCCAAGACCCAGCAGTGAATTCCTTCAAGAGTTGGGGTTTAAATATAGTCATGAATGCACAGCTGTCAGGGAGACCCCCCCCCCCACATCAGCTCAGCAACTCAAAGCCTTCTAAAGACCCTCAACAATTATTTACTGAATGCCAGAGGACATTGTAATCATTCTTTGTTGTTGTTCGGTCATTTCAGTTATGGCCAATTCTTCAGTGAACTATTTAGGGTTTTCTTGGCAAAGGTCACACGACTAAGAATGATGCTATTTGCTACCTTGGTCAGCATAATGGAAAAAGCACTTACTCAGTGATAATATTGTTTTTTTGTCCATTGTGACCACAAGTGAGGTCACGCCATCTAAGTAAGGAAACCCCAGAGCTTTGTCTCTGAGATCAATTCTCTCCAGGAAGAAGACTTGGAGGCATTTGGTTTTGTTGCCAAGGTCAAAAGCAGGCGAGCCCATCAGCAAACCCCTGAGGTTTTGTCATGGCCACAAAATGTACTCGGTGCTGAATGATGCTGAGAATCATATATTTCCCCAGTCCTCAGGAAATAGTCAATCAAGCTATAAATGGAGATATCATCCTGCCCTATACTTCCCTGATCCCTCCCCATCTGCCTACCTGACTCCATGCCTTCCTACTTGCCCCTATATCTTCCTGCCTGTCCCCACACCTTCCTACCTGCCCCTATATCTTCCTGCCTGCTTGCCTCTATCCCTTTCTCTAAGCTTATCTCTATACATGCCCACCTGCACTAAAGTGACAGTCAACAAAAAGGGTTACAAAGTTTGAATGATACTGTGGTCCTTTCTAACTACTCCAGGAACCAAAGGAATCACTAAAATGGGGAAGCTAACTTAATGAGATAGCTTTTTATATTACCTAGTGGTCTTTATATTAGGCATTAGGGAGAAAAAGAAAAAGCATATGGGAAGTTTCAGTTCAAGGAAGTTTTCATTCTCCCAGGATGGAGGGTTGGGGTGTATGATATCTACACAGATAAATATAGTACAGGTGGGGTGACTAGGGCTCAAGAGGAAAATTTCAGACAAAGGGCACTGGGACATTTGAGGAAGAAAGGAAATATTCAGAATAACCATGTTGAGAGAAGAGAAGATGGAGGGACAGAGGAGACTTCCTGAGCTTGGAAAGAAGACATAAAATCCACCAAAATGATTCCTCTCAATCCACACAATCATACTTCAGAACAACAGCTGGGCCCAGGCAAGAGGAGGATATGCTGGGTGCATCAATAAATGAGAAAGTGTAAGTGAACAGTCCCTTTGGTTTGGGGTCTCTACCATCCACTCCTTGGACAAGCAATGACCAGAATCTACCTTAGCCCAGATCTAAGACCAATGACATGAGATCAAGATGTCTCTATTTTTTCCTCTGATAATTGAGTAAAGGTCAGTGAAGAATGGATCAGGAGCACAGCAGAGCGATGGAGAGTTTCCTTTGTGTTGTTGGGACACTTGGGAAATGGCTTTTATACAGAAAATTCCTCCTCATTGTTCTCACCCTGAGCTGGTAACCCTGGGTGAAATAAACCTTCCCACTTGGAAAGAGTCGTCTGCATCCAGAGAGAGAACTATGGAGACTGAATGTGGATCAAAGCATAGTATTTTAAATTTTTTGTTGTTATTTGTTTGCTTGTTTTTTCTTTCTCTTGTTTTTTTCCCTTTGGATCTGATTTTATTTTATTTATTTATTTTTTTTTTTACAACATGAGGGGTAGGAAATATGATAAGAAGAATTGCACATGATTAATTTATATCAGATTACTTGCAGTCTTGGGAAAGGGGAAAGGGAAAGGGAGGAGAGGGGAAAAAAATTTGGAACACAAGGTTTTACAAAGGTGAATGTTGAAAATATCTTTGCATGTATTTGGAAAAATAAAATACTGTTGAAAAAAAATAAATCTTCCCACTGACTTGTGCCCTGAAATGTATCAAGGTGCATTCCACAAGAGCTTGAAACCCCCAAATGCCCCGTGTGTTCCTGTAAATGGAACAAGATTGCACATTCTTTAGAGGGGCCACTGGGAAGGAGGCAATTCATCCAGCCACTTATACACAATCATTCCCCAAGGGCTTGAAACCCTCCAGGCTCTCTGGAGATTGCAGGGTTTATGCTATCTCCAGAAATACTCTTCCAGGTGATAGCTAGATAGCACAGTGGATAAAGCACCAGCCCTGCAGTCAGGAGCACCGGATTTCTAATCCAGCTTCAAACACTTAACACTCACTAGCTCTATGACCCCTGCACAAGTCAGTCACTTAACCCCAACTGCCTTGCAAAAAACAAAATTAAAAAACAAAACAAAACAAAAAACAAAAAACCAGAAACAGAAACACTTTTCAATCCAGTAACACTGTTTCTCAAACTAGATACTCTATTTTATCATTTTCACTGTCACTTAAGCCTGGATTATTTTTCCTCCTCAATTCTGCCCCCCAATTTTGCTGGCTTCAAAATCCACTTTCTACAGAAAGATTTTCCTGATCCCCCTAAAAGCTAATGCCTTCCCTCTCAAGCTATCTCCAGCTTATCTGGATCAAGATTGTGTCTGTCCATAGGCATTTGCATCTTGTCTTCTCCAACATATTGGAAGCTCCTTGAGAACAAAGACTGTTTTTGACTTTTCTTGCTTAACAAATCCTTATTCATTAACTGTCTAAAGAATGGTCTGGGGAGCCTTCTTGGAAAAAAAACAGCCTCACCATCCTAGGATCAAGGCATTGTGACCTCAACTTAGTTACTGACCTTATGTACCAGACCTGACTCCACATTATGCCATTCCATATGACATAAAATAATAAATCTCTGCCCAAAGCACAGAACATGGACTTAATTCCTACCCACAGAAAGGAGCCAGACTTGAACCCTCCCTTCCCCCATGTGAGTCAGTACTTCCTCTCCCTTTGAAAGCCTAAGAGACCGGGCTGGAGTCTTGCCCGGAGTTACAGCACCAGTACAATTAAAGGTGAGACTTGATCCCAGTTCAACCCCCTCTGCCCTCCAAACCAGGCTCCTTTCCCCAAAACTACCCAGTGTCCTCACATGTCTGTGTAGGGATACATGGGATACACAAGTTCTGGTCCATGTTCAACATATAAACACCAACTTGGGGCTGAAATAAGACATGCTCCCTTCACTCGAAGAACAGAAATCTCAGAATGACACATTAGGGAGATGTGGCCCCATATGTCAGCCATGGAAGAGACTGGGGGTAAAGCCATTTCTGAGCCAAGTAGACAGGAGAACTTCCTGGAGGCAGCAGCATTTGGCTCAGGAACAGACAGTATTGGTGAGGAACTAGAGCTCAAAAGCCACTGAGTCCAATCCCCTCATTTTACAGATGAGAAAAACAAGGACCAGGGAGAGGAAATTACCTGTCCATAGGTCACACATCTGCCGCAGGAAGGAACCTCCTGGTGCTCCATCCACTACACTACCCAGCCTTCATTCCATATGGAGGAAGATAGCAAGGGTCCCTTTCAGATCAACACTTTTGAATCCTCAACAGTATTGCTCAGTGCCCATATATGTATATGCAGTGTGGGACCCCTGAACAGCCAGACAGTGTGAAAAACAACAGACCTTCTGAGGATGCAAAGTCAGAAACACAAAATTCTGGCAAGACTTTATGTGTGCATGTATGTGTGTGTGCTTGTGAATATATGAGTGTGTGCTTCTGTGGATATGTGTGTGTATCTAAGCAAAAATATATATACACTTCAAAGACCCACCTCCCAATAAAGAGAAGAATGTGAGTAACCAAGGAGAGAGGTTTGGCAATCACTCTGTCCATGGTTGGCTTGCTGTGACCTGGCCAACTGTCTTGGCTCAATGAGAGCTTAATAGAGTCCTATCTGGAGCATGAGAGAACATGGACCATTAGGGACATGCTGTCTAACACCAGGAAGATTTAGGTTAGTTCTGTCTGGGAGATTTAGCTCCATGGGTTCTACCCAAGCATGGAGGCAAAAGGAAGATTGCAGCCATCTAGACATCTTTCCAAATTTTCTCCCTAGGGACTATAAATTTGACAAACAGAACTTCTAAAGATTCCCCCCAACTCTGCTTAGTATCTGAATTCAAATCTCACAGACTCTTAATAACTGTATGATCTTGGACAAATCACTTAGTCTCTGCCTCAGTTTCCTCATCTGTCAAATGAGGGATTAGACCCATTAACTTCTAGATTCTATCCCTTTCCTGCTCTAAATATATGATCTTATTCTAAAGCACTCTGGCTTGCCAGAAGAGTAACTCATTCCCACAGCATTTTGGTGTTAAAGGGTTTTCTGACCGCACTCTTTTGAGAAGTAATACTCCATGTCACAAATTTCTACCCAATAATGATCCAGATGGTGTTAACCCTCTACTTCACACACTATCCTTTCCAGTCTTTCTTAAAACCCCATTCTACCCCAACTCTACCAAGATCAGAGAAGCTAAAGCTTTCCCACAGTAGCCACAGCTGGGACTAGAAGTTATTCTCCTCTCCCCCAGGACAGCTGCTTTTTTCAGAGTACCAAATGACCTTAAGTATGTGGCCAAGTTCTGCTTTTGAAATAGGTAATCTGTCTTTAGCAACTCATAGTCACCCAGATAAATGCATCCTGTCTATTGGTATTTTCTAGTTTGGAAAACAAATGCTTCCTTTGGGATCCATTTATGGATTTGAGGGAGATGGTTGTAATGGAGTGCTGGGTCTGCAAATTGAATTACTATCCCTAAGTATGGGAAACAGAGGAGTGAAGGTTTCAGAGCAGTAATATAGGTGGTCATATCAGGATGTCTGCACAGGAACCTGGGAACATTGGGGAAAGCTTTGCTGCTTCCTGTTGGCTGTGCGATACAGAGGCAAAGAGACCAAGGTTCTTTTTCTTCAGACTTGTCTTCTTCCCAAGACCCGAAAGAATGAATTTTGAAATAAGTAATATGAAAGAGACAAAAAAAATGGGCAGGGGAGCATTTATAGGGAGAGAAAAAACCTAAGTACTCCCAGATAAAACTCTTCTTCTGGTTGTACTCTTTAAGTGAAAGAAACTGAACAAGTTTTTAGGGGAATATTGCTCATTGGCACATAACCAATTTGTTTCAATTAGCTTGTAATTAAAACCATTCAGGCCATTTGAGCCTTATAAAACTATGTGCTTTTAAGGGGAGCTGGTAACAATTCTTGGAAGGAAGGAGATTTCAGACACTGAAATTCCCAGATTATCTGTATGGCAGATAATCCTGAGATATGAGAAGTCACCCGAATGTAAACAAGTTTTTCTTGTCAGGAATATAAAGACTTCAATCAAAAAATTTAGCCACCTCTCCTCAGCAAACCATCTCCTCGGGGACTAGAACCAGTATCCTTTAGGAAGTCCCCACTGAATGGTGGGATGAGTTCAGTAGCCAAAGAAGCCAAGGAGAAGGGAAACTGTCGGTCAAACCTGCCCAATTTTTGTTTGAGGAAAAGATGGGATGTTTATTCTAAAAAAAATACCTAGAGTCCAAGGTATTTCCTTCCCCCTTGACCCCAAGTATGGGGGCCCCTATTCATCATGTCCCCAAGAATGACCAGTAGCTATCAAGATAAACTGAAAACTTTGGTGCCCATTTGGTGGGCATGGACCCAAGCACAAACTTGTCTGAAGTGGCTTCATGTTGCCCTTCGGCTCCCAGTACTCATGCCTATTCTGGAGTGATGGATTCCTCCTATGGAATACATTGTCTTTTCAATCCAGTTTCAGGAACAGGAAATCTGGGTCCTCCTCACAACGCAGTAATCTCTTCACACCACCTCTTCACTGAGCATTTGCCTCCCAATAGCCCATGAAGGAGGGAGAGCAAATGGCTCATTAGTGAGAAGCGATTTGGATAAGGTGCTCAAGGGTGTGTCAGGGGAGGAATCCAGTTCAGAGCTATTGATTCTACTCCACAAGAAGCTGCGTTGGTGTATGAGATCTATCTAGATTGAGTCATTTTGGGAGGGGCCAGGATATCTCAGCTGAGCTTTATCAGTACTGGTTCACAAAAAAAAAGAAAGACCTAGAGGCAACTCTGGGGTTAGAAAACACCATTGAAAGCAAGTCTTTCCTCCAATCTCATTCACTAATCTTATCGTGTTCCAAGATGAGACATCAAGAGCCCACCCAGGAAGATCTCTTTCCAGGTGCTTCTTGGAGAAGATTATTTGGAATGGGGAAAAGTGAAGCCTGAGATCATAGCGCTAGAAGGCTCACACAGATGTGTCTGGAACCACTTTCTTCAAATCACACTGACAAAATAAAGTTTGGGATCACTGGAAAGCAAATATAACTTACTTTCAGGATTCAGGGATAACCCCGAGGGCATTAATTCTGACTCCTGAGCCCCCACTAGTGTGTTCCCTCCCATTTAGTTTTGGAACAAAGTATTTAGTAAGATGATATAGTAAAAATAAGAGGACATAAATATTTATGGTGTTACCATGTTTAACATATATTGGATTACATGTCATCTATGGGAGGCGGTGAGGGAAGGGGGGAAATTGGAACACAAGGTTTTGCAAGGGTCAATGTTGAAGAAAATTATCCTTGCATATCTTTTGAAAATAAAAAATTTCAATAAAAGTATCTAAAATAAAAAGAAATGATTAATGGTAAAAATTAAATAAATGAGTGAATAAATAAATATGTATAGTGTTCCTACTATGGGCTAGGCATTGTGGTTAGCACTTTACAAATATTATCGCATTTAATCCTCACCACAACCCTGCAAGGTTAAGTGCTCATTTTATAGTTGAGTAAATGATCTGACCATGTTCATACGGTTAATAATGTGAATCTGAAGCTAGATTTGAACTTGGGTTTTCCTAAATCAGGACTTTCTGACTTGGGCAGCTAAATGGAAGCAACAAAGAGAACCCTGTTTATAATCGGTAAAACCCATCTTTATGAGTTCGAATCTAGCCTCAGACACTAAGTGACTGGGCAAGTTATTAAAGCTGGAGATGGAAATGGCTAACCACTTCAGTATCTTTGCCGAGAAAACCCAATGGAATCATGAAGAGCTGAAATGATTGAACTGTAATGACTGAACAATAATTTCATAGAAGTATTGTGAGGATTAAATGAGATAATATATATAATAAAGTCTTTACAAATCTTTAAGTGCTATATAAATGTAAGCTATTCCAGTGCTTCCACCACTTATGGCTACTATTAGTCAGTCAATAAACATTTATTAAGTGCCTACTATGTGCCAGGAGTTAGGGGAAGCACTACTTCAGCAAACATTTGCCTTGAAATTGGTCCAAGCACCCCACAGTCTCAGGACTCCTGTCCCACTGCCTCACAAAGGTCCAGATGGCCTCTTCTTTCTCAGAATCCCTTGGGAGCCTGTGCTGCCCCAGCCCTTGCTCTGAGAGACGGTCTGGCATCAGCTGCAGGTGCCAGCCCTCCAGCCGCTGGTGACAAAGGCAGCTTGTTAGTCAATCCCTGTGTAAGAAGCAGTGTCTTCTGACCCTTATTCTGCCTCTCCTCCTCCCCTGATCCCCACATATCTCAGAGAAAAAAAAACCCCTGCCTTTTCACTCAAAAGAGCCATTCTCCGGGAGTTCCTTTGTGAGCCCGTGCCTGTCTCGCTGCCCCTCTCCTTTGCCTGGCAACATGGCCCCGAGCCATTGGTCACTGCAAGGCTAGTGGACTGTGTCTGACATGTGATGGCATGAGGGTGAGTGATTCCCAGGAAGCCGAGAACTACAGATTTCTAGGACCATGGGACCATTGATGGAAAAGTGGAAGGGAACTTGGGGTCATGGAAGACAAGCCCCTCATTTTACAAAGGCGGAAAATGGGTGTCTGGGGCCAAATCTGAATATGGCTCCTCTGCAAGTCCAGTGTCCACCCTACAGAGGCGAGCTGCATGTTACCTCATTCCTACTGTTTTCCCAGTAAGACACTTAAATCCACAAACCAGTCACAGAGTAGATATTCTGCCGGGTAAGGAAAAGGACCCCAGTATCCTGAAGCTTACACAGATGATTTAAAGCAAGGACACTTTTCAGCTCTCCTGAGAAGCCATGAACTCTCTCACCCCAGGAGTTTATAGAGTTACTATTACTGCTAATAGACTTGATGATTTTGGGGTGGTGGGGTTCCCCAGGACTCTGTTCTCAGTCCCTTCTCTTTCTACTCTCTTTAAAAATCCTTGTCCAACCCTGACCTCCCTTTTGATCCTCACCCAGCTGTCCAGTCATCAATTTGAGCTCCTTCTATTCCCACCTGCTCCTTCTGGGACCCCTCTTTTTTCTGTCCTAGGCAGTCCCATTCACCCAGGGTGTTGCCTCCCTGACATTTCCCTCACCTCTTGGGCAAGTCCTGTCTACAAGGGAACAGGACAGTGCTCCTTTTGGACTTTGGAATGTCACACATTCAGCCTTGTGGAGGCTGTTTTTGAGAGGGCCATTCCCCATTTGAAATGAGTAAAATTTTGAACAACTTCCTTGCTTGGGAAAAAGGCCAGGGAACTTCAAAAGACTAGGGGATTATCATGGCGCCTCTTCTTTGCGCCATTACTGATTTGGGCAAACAGGAGACACTGAGTATTCACAAAAGACTGCTTAGGGAGTTGAGTAAGTCCTGGGAGAGGGGCTCCAAAGGTGCACAACATTAGTTTTTATCAGCTAAAAGGAGGAACTGAAGGGTCATGGGACCCACAAACTGGGGACTTGAGGAAATGAGGAAAAGGGCCTCGGGTGCAGGAAGTTAATCAGAGTTTGTCTGATTGACCTCTCCTTTTAAGGAGGTTGGACCTGGACAGAATGTTGTGGCTTTCCTCATTGTTCTTGTTTCACTTCCACTTTATGGCTATGTGGAAGATAGAGTGCTGGGTCTGGAGTCAGGAATTCTCATCTTCCTGAGTTCAAATCCAATCTGACACGTACTAGCTATGTAAACCTGAATAAGTCATTTAACTCTCTTTGCCTCAGTTTCTCCATCTGTAAAATGAGCTGGAGAAGGAAATGACCAAACACTACAATATCTTTTCCAGGAAAAGTCCAAGTGAGGTCAGATACTACTGTAGAACAACAAAACCACCATCATTTCCAAATATATCCCTCCCTCTCTCTACTACCCAGGGAGCTTCCCCTGCACCAAATTAATAAGAAAAACAGCAAGTTGGCTGAATGAGCCACCCTGCCAGTAACTGTAAAGGCCCTCTTGCATGCAGTCTCACTTCTGCAAAGAAGGGAGGGAGATACATATCTCCTCTCTCTTTTTTGATTTGATGCTGTATGCATTGCCCTGGTGACAGAGCTGGGTTCTGCTTCCTTGTCACTGCATCAGGGCCACTCAATATTCCATGCTTCTCTGCATTCTTACTGTACAGAGCCACACCGCAATGTTCCTTAGATCCAGGGACTACAACCTGCAGGGCCCCTCCCCACTGAATGCAATTCCTTCATTTTGAAGAGCAGGAAAATTAAGCCATGATTTAATGGTGGACTTGTCTGTGGTGACAGAGTCAGGATTCAACACCAGAACTTCAGACTCCAGAACCAGCGCTCTCTTATGCAAGCTATTTTTCAGGTCTATTCTTTATCTTCTCCCTCCAACCCTTCAGAGATTTCTTCCTCTGTAATTTCCAGGAGCATTGGTTCTATTGGGCCTACCAGAGCCCTGCTTGGGCTTCTCTGGAATCTGACACTTATGTCCCCAAGTCCACAAAAGCCCCCCACTCTCATCCTTGGGAACTCTTCCTTCCCACAAAGAGACTACTGGGGACTCAGAAGAGGGTCATTTAGTTATCTCCCTTGCAAATTATCCTCATCCTTCTGGAAAGCTAGAATACTCAAAGAGAGATCAGTGAGGTCCCATATGCAAATTGAGTTTCATGGACCTCTGAACTGTTGCAGTCTCTGTACTGCCCCAGAATATACCCCAAATTTCCAAAAATACACATACTTGGAATTTCACACTTGACCTATACCCACAATCCCACTCACTGACTCTCACTGTCCTTTTAAACTCTCTCACCCCAATAGTGGTCCCTCTGAGCACAGCTCAAGCCCTTGGTCCATACTCAATGTGCCTCACATCATACCAACCCAAGGACTGTTTTCTATGTCCATTCTACCATGACCACATGTGGAGAATGCTCCGATTGGGGGTGTTTGTCTTAGTGTGCCCAGGTCTTAGAGGGTGACCTTTCCTATTCACTCTTTCCTATGTGTGACAACAAACCCCTGCTTTATAAGGGGCCACGTGGTCTGAATTGGTCATTAAAACCTATGTGTTCTCCTTAATCTGATTAACAGTAGGAAGGAAGAAGGAGGAAAAAGATTAGGAAGGAAGAAAAAGATAAAAACATAAACAGAAGCATAAGGAGGTGTAGCCAAAGGTCAGATCCATTCCCAGGGACTCGTGGACAATCAGAGAGGGGCCCCTAGCACTGCCCCAAAATCTTGGACATGCGGTCCCTGAATAAATCTTGAATGGTAAACAAAGGCACATTGATATCGCAGATGAACTCTCACAGAACCAAGGACACCAGCTTTGGGAGGCTCCTACAGAGTAGAGCACCAAGCCCAGCTTCCTCACTTTAAGGGAAAGGAAACAGAGGCTGGAGTTGAACAATCTTCCTAATTTCTAGGTCTGTTGAATCATAAGGAGATTACTCAAAATCTCCTCAGGGCCCATAGAATGAATACAAGCATCTCAGCCTGGCATGAAGCCACCCCAGACAGTCTTCTCTCTACCCTTTACTTTCCTTCACCTTTCCCTTAACATTCTTTTTTTTTTCTTTCTTTCTTTTTCTTTCTTCCTTCCTTCCTTCCTTCCTTCCTTCCTTCCTTCCTTCCTTCCTTCCTTCCTTCCTTCCTTCCTTCCTTCCTTTCTTCCTTCCTTCCTCCCTTCTTCTTCCTCCCTCCCACCCTCCCTCCTTTCTTTCTTTCAAGCTTTTTATTTACAAAACATATGCATGGGTAATTTTTCAACACTGATCTTTGCAAAACTTTGTGTTCCAAATTTTCCCCTCCTTTCCCCAATCCCTTCCCCTAGATAGGTACTTTAGATTTCAGTCTAACTCCTATTTGTTGCTCTTGTCCCATATTTTCCTACTTCCATGCATTTGCTCAGGACATCTCCCATGACTGAAGTACAGTCTCCTCAACTCTGGCTGTAGAAATACCTTTCACTGATTTCACTGGAGAGCAATATGTAGCTCTACATGAAATTATAAAGCAATTTGCTTATTTCTTATTTTTGTAGCTAGAGGCATGATGGAAACTGAAAGGAATTTACTCAGCTCACCCTAAATATCAAGAAAAGAAATAGGGGATTTCCCACTTAGCAGAAATGAAACTGTTCAAAAATTTTGTGCCCCAAGCCTCCTTGCTTGGCTGGCTGCAGCATTGGGGCTGAGAGAAAGTTTGAAGCAGTAATTAGAGAATAGATCTCAAAGTCAGAAAGACCACAGTTTGAAAACTCTCATTGCCATTTATTGGTTCTGTGAGTCTGGGCAAATCCCTTTACCTTTCTGTGTTGTAGGAAGTTCTCTAAGACTAGAAGTTGCTCACTTGAGAATTCCCTGTTCCAAAAAGGTCATAGGTCTATCCCATCTCTCCCGTGAATGATCTAAAGAATTGCTTGTGCTGGCTGATTGGGGTTGGCCATGGGTCTGCAACAAAAGAGCAAAAATAACTCCTGGGCATGAGTAGTGTCACACAGAAATGATAAATACTCCCTTTGATGAAGAAATCCCAGAAGTTAAGGATGTCTCCAGCAAATAGTAGCAACTTAATATAGGATAATTGCAGAAGGGACAGAAAATCTAGCAATTCTGTGGGGAAAAAGTGATGGCAATTTAAGTGTAAAACAAAGAAACAAAGACTCAGAGATGCGTGAAGGGAGGAGAACCAGAGTCCTAATTAAGATGCTATCTTAGCTGTGAGAGTCATCCAAGGAGAATTACACCAATCTTTCATAACAGTAAGCATGAGAACCTGTGGGGTATTGTGGCTCTTTATATAGTGGAGATTTTGCTTTATGATTTGCCTTTCTATTCTATTTAATTAAATACCTTTTGACTTGAATTACTGTATTATCTGGTTTGGTCTGATATTATAACTTATATTAGTAGGGACTCAGAGCTATGGTTTTTAAATATGTAGTTACCTCAATAGTAAGTAATCTTGCATGTAACTGAGGAGAGGAAACATTGAAGCGGCCATAGACTTTTAAGAAATATTTTCAGTGACAGCTATGTGCAAAGCCCATGTTCATTTCAGTGATGGAAGCTGTATATGGTCTACCCTCCAATCAAATGAGGGGAAAAGGGATTAAGAACTGAATCTTTGATTTCATTGGTGGAAGGCACCTCCCCAGGTGAGGAAATTCCCCCTACCAGTGCAGACTGGAACCTCTTTCACAACTTGCAGCCTTAGAAAGTTGTATGGGGAAAAATGAAAGGAGAAGTGACTTACCTAGAATCATATAGCCAGGAAATATCTCGGGGGAAGTTTTTCTGATTCCAAGGTTGGCTCTCTACCCAGTGCTCTATACCATCTACAGCAAAAGTCAGGAGTCTGTACCCTTCTCCTCATTTTCCTACTTGAATAATTATTGAAAGTAGGGAGTTATTTGTCCTTTGTTTTCTAAAAGGACCGTGATATCAGGGAGGTGATGCCATGACATGCAAGTGAATTGAATTTAAGTGAGGGATGGCTGGGCAAAGTCACCTGCTTCATTTTCCCCTCTAGAGACATCTGGGTCCAGTGCCAGATACAGATCAGGACTGGAGATGGTTCTGGATGCAGTGGGGAACCTTGGTCTTTTTAAGCTAAGGTCTTCAACAGGTCTCAGTTTGACTGAGGCTGAGTTAATTAGTGACTTAGAAAAGCTCTAGTTACAGGTAAGGTTCTAACTTAAATTGGGAGTGTCTTTAGTCACTCCACAGGGCTTAAAGGAGATAGCAAACTTCCTATCCCTGGGGGTTATTCAAGGAGAAGTTAGATGATTCTGAAATCTTATGAGAATGACTCAGGTCTGACTTTGCTGGTTCAAACCTAGAGTGTAAATAAACTTGACAAGTCAATGCACAGAAAGTGGTAGCCAAGTTTGTCACCAAGGGACTCCATTGGAGCTAGAAGGAGCGGGAAGGTTCTGTCTCGAGCCTTTCATGAGACTTCCATTTCTTAGACCAGGACACAGATCAGAGAGGGAAGGACTTAGCACAGCAGTAGGGTCTGTATAATTCAATTCTTTCATTGTGGAAATGAGAAAACAGGAGACCTGTCCATGACCACCAGCCTCAGAGTCTGAGCTGGGAAAGCCCTTAGACTACCTTATCCAACCCCATATCTATTTTGAAGATGAGGAAACTGAGGCACAGAAAAGTGACATTCACATGGGCTGGTGAGCCAAGTTGCATCCCAGTATTTCTGAAACCACTTCTGATGGCTTTTCTCCCACAGCTGCCTTTTTAGGTAAATTTACTAAGTAGGAGACTCTGAGCAAAATGAAAGAGAAAATTATCAGGTGTCCCTGGGTTTTTTTAATTCTCAGAGTGTTTGATTACAAGATTATATACATGTCTATAATACAAAGAAAAGATAAGAGGAGAGAGAGGATCATGCAATGTGCTAGGAGATTTTGGAGGAGGAAGAGATTGCTTTCAGAGAGCTGGGAGTTTGGGGGAAGGTTTCATGGAGGAAACATAGAATTACAGAATCTGAGAGCTGAAACAGGCCAGCTTCAAGTCTAAAGCATACACCAACGGAATCTTCTTGTTTGAAGAACCCACGATCTCTCTAAGCAGCCCACTCCACCTCTGGGCAGCTCTTCCAAATAGGAAGCTTTTCCCTGGTACTAAACCTAAAACGGCCTCCTTGTGGCTCCCCCAGCTTCACCTCTTGCTCCTGGTTCTGCCCTCTGGGGTCAAAACAAACAAGACCCCTCTGGGGTCTTCAATACAGGGTTTCTTCCCCATCCCAGGCTTCTCTTTTCCAAGCTTGCCCTTTAACTAGTCCTCATATGTCATGGACTCCAAAGCCCTTCCTCAGACTAGTTGCCCTTCTCTGAACTTTCTCCACTTTCTCAATGTCATTCATAAACCTCAGTGCAGAGAGCTGAAAATGATACCCCCAAAGAGGACCTTCATCTCCTGCCTCTCTAAATGCAGCCCCAGACTTAGGAATATTCTGTAGAAACAACTTAACCAATGGCTCTGAAGGGGTGCAAGAGGGAGGAAATGTAGGCGTATGCAGGGTATAAATGTCCATGCTGAAAATTTAACAATTGGCTTTTATGAACTAATTCAAGTGCTCTGGCTCTGCCGCACCCTTGCTCGGATTCCATTACCTTTCTTGCCTGCCACATCACACAGCTGACTCATCTGTAGTTTGTAGTCCACTCAAACCCCCAAATATTTTTCAGAACATCTGTCTAGTCATGTCTCCTCAATCTTCTGTTTGAAAAGTGGAGCTTTTATATCCAAGTGTGAGAATTAAAATTTATCCCTATTGAGTTCTTCTAATTAGATTTAACCCGATGGGCTATTTAGTCCATATCCTTTTGGGTCCTGACTCTGTTGCCCATTGTGTCAATCATCCCTTGCCATTTGATGGAATTTACAAATCCAATGAGCACTTTTTTCTAAGTCATTGATAAAAATGCTAAATATCACAGATTTGAGCCTCCACTCTCATAGAACCATTAACAAGGGCTCTCTACTTTGAGTCTGAGTGATCAATGAGATCTAAACTCATCTAATTGCTGTCTGATTCAAATTTCTTTATCTTCTCTACAAGAACATCATGAGAGGGTTAGAATTCTGGACTTAAAGTCAGGAAGACTTAGAGTCAGCTCAGGAACTTAATGGAACCCTATGTGCAGCACCCAAGCTTCTGGGTCTCAGTTTCCTCATCTGTGAAATGAAGGGCTTGGACTCTGTGACCTTTATTATCCCTTCCAGCTCTGAATTTATAAGTCTAGGATCTTCAAATCTAAGTAATCTCTATCTGCCACATTTCCTTCTCCTACTAATTAAGTCATCTTGTCCAAACAGGTATAACTTGTGTGTGAGGAAGCCAGGCTGACTGTAATCACTTCTTCTTTCCTTTCTACATGTTTGCCAACCATCTTTTTAATGGCTATTTCTAGAAGTTTCCTAGGAATTGCAAAGTCACTGGCCTGTTGATTCTGACTCTTTCCTTTTTTGAAAATTAGATCAACATTTCCTTTTCCCCCCAGTCCTGTTTTCCACAAGCTTTGAGATGTCCCTGACAATGGTTCAGCTATTCTATTTGCCATTTCTTTTGGGATCCAAGAATATAGTTTTCCTGGGCCAAGATACTTGAATTTACCATGGTAACTAGGGATTGTCTTACTTAACTTGAGTATCACCTCCCTATTAGTCACTTTTGTTCCATCTTTCTTTTTTGCAGAACAAATAGAAAACAACATGAGAATTTGCCATTTTCTCTTCCCCATTATCAACTACTATTGTTCCATCCACTCCGATTCAAGGTCCTATCTCTTCTTCAAGGCTACTTTTTCCCTCAATTTGACTAAAAAATAAAATGAGCCTTATTTTGTTATCCTTAGATTCTCTCACAAGCATCAACTCCATCTGAGCCTTTTTAGTATTTCCAACACAATTTAGTTCCAGGCTCTCCTATTTATCTTCTGTTTCTTGAACTTGTTTCCATCTCCTGAAGATTTATTTTACAAATCTAAGTCAAATGGGGATACACTAGAAGTCTTCCCAATAAGATCAAGAGTGAAGCAATGATATCCATGATCATCATTATTACTGAATGTTGTAATCAAAATATTAGCTATGGCAAGATAAGGGGGAAAATGAAGGAATAAGAATAAGTAATGAGGAAACAAAACAATCACTCTTTATAGATGATATGATGGTATATATAGAGAATCCAGGAAAATCAACTTAAAAAACTAGCTAGAACAATTAATAACTTTAGGAAAGTTGCAGGATGTAAAATAAAACCACATAAATGATCAACATTTCTGTGTAATAGCAACAAAATCCAGCAAGAAGAGATTAAAAAAAATCCCATTTACAATAACTGTAAGGGACAGCAAGGTGTTACATTGGATAGATGACCAATCCTGAAATCTTCCTGATTTCCAATCCAACCTCAGACAATTACTAGCTGTGTGACCCTAGGCAAGTCACAACTCCAATTGCTTCAGTAAATAAATAAGTAAAATGATTGCAGAGAGTATAATATACTTGGGAATCTACTTGCCAAAGCATATTCATATTCTATGAACACAATTACAAAACATTTTCACACAAATAAAGACAAATCTAAACAATCTGAGAAATATTAATATTAGTATAATAAAAATATAATTAATAGTTTAATTTTAACAAGTATAAAATACAGAAATATATTAATATAATAATATAGTACATATTACATATAGCATATATGCAGTATATATTATATATTATATATAATTTTATATAGTTTATATTATATATAATAATATATAGGCAGAATGGTCAAAGAATATGAACAGGATATTTTCAGAGAAAGAAATCTAAACTATAGATACTCAATGAAAAAACACTCTGCATCACAATTAAAACAACTCTGGGGTATCTTCTTATACTCACCAGTTGACAAAGTTGTCTGAAAAAAAAAAAGAAAGAAAGAAAAATGACACATCCTGGAGGGATTGAAGGGAAATGGGTACATTAATGAATTGTTAGTAGAGCTATAAACTCATCCTACCATTTTGCAGAACAATTTGAAATTATGCTCCAAAGACTATAAAACCGTATATATCTTTTAACCTAGCAAAATCACTGCAAGATCTATACTCCAAAGAGATCAAAGAAAAAGAGAAAGACCCTAAATGTACAAAAGTTTTTATAGCAGTTTTTTTTGTGTGTGTATGGTGGCAAAGAATTAGAAATTGAGACCATACCCATAAATTGGAGAATAGTTAAACAAGTTGTGGTGTATGATTTTGATGGATATTATTGTATTGTAATAAATGATGTGGGAAACCTGGGAAACCCTGGGTTTTCAGGTTTCAGAAAACCCTGGAAAGACATATATAACTGATCTAGAATGAAATAAGCAGAACCAGGAGAACATTGTATGCAATAACAGTAATATTATAGCAATGATCAACTATGACCTAGCTTCTCTGATCAGTACAGTGATTCATACAATTCCAAAAGACTCATGATGAAAACATGTTATCTACTATAGAGAGAACTGATCAACTGTGAGTACAAATTGAGACATTTCTTTTTCTTTGGAGGAGGGATATTTTTGATCAGGATGGTACGATATGGCTAATATAATATGAAAATATATTTTGCATGACTTTCCATGTATAATAGGTATAATATTTTACTTTCTCAATGAGGTAGATGAAGGGAGACAATATGGAACTAAACATGTTTAAAATAAATAGTTTGGGGTAAAAAATAATTTTTAAAACTAATGGTTAAAAAAAATTAAAGATAAAGAAACAAAGTCTAGATGATTTGATGAGTTCCTTGTGTATCCACATGAGTCTCTTCAGACAAATTCAATTTATTTCTTCTCACTGGATTTATTTTCTACAGTGTCTTCAGAATTTTATTCTGAAGTTGCAAGTTGAAGGAAGGAATCTTCTGCAAAGGTAACTTGTGAGTGAGTCCCTTCCAAAATGGAAGACAGCATGAGGTAAGGGACCATTGTTGGAAACGATAAGACAAGAATTTGGGACAGGGAGCAATCCACTTAAGTGGGGAAGTCTAAAGTATGTAAAGTGGAAGAGTCAGAGATATGTCTTGAAAAGTAAGGCTAGGTTTAAACAAGGGAATTCCAAAATCAAAAGTTTATCTTTCTGGCTCAATAGATAGAGTGTTAGACTTGGAGTCAGGAAATCCTATGTCCTCAAATACTTACTAGTTATGTGATCTTTGAAAAGCCATTTATCTTCTTTCCGACTCAGTTTCCTCAAATGAAAAAGGGGTATAATAATAGCTCCTACAGAGATTAGTGTATTGATATGTGCTAATATTTATAAAAGTAGTTAGCATAGTGCTCAGCACATAGTAAATTCTTGATAAAATATTTATTTATTTCCTTTATTAGGCAAGGGGAGAATACCTGGACTTTTTTTTTTAATAGAGGAATGATATTTAATTCAATTGAAAAAATATTTGTGCCAGCCATTGGGCTAGGCTTTAGGAATACAATGACCAAAAAATGAAATATACTCCTCAAGGAGTTTTCATTATATCAGAAAATAAGCATTTATATAGCACCTACTATGTGCCAGGCAGCACTTTTTATTTGTTTGTTTTACAAATATTACCTGAATTTAATCTTTATAGCCACCCTGGGAGGTGGTTGCTATTATTATCCACATTTTACAGTTGAGAAAACTGAGGGAAACAAAGGCAAACACAGCAAATAAGTGTCTGGCCAGGATTTAAATTCAGGTCTTCTTGACTTCAGTTTCAGACTTTTTTCCATTACCTCATCAGCTATAAGAGTAAACAACATGGCTATAGAAAATGAAAGATAAAATATGTACTGTCAAAACACCTTGATACTATCATTGTCCTCTATGGTTGTGTACCAATCTGCCAGAATAAAAACAAACAGGCTTTATTTAATCTGTTATTAACCTAATATTCATACTTTTTCTCCCCCCCCCTTAGGTATTATCATTATTTCTATCTTATTTTTATTAAAGTTTTTTTTTTTTTTCAAAACATATATATGTTTAGATTTGAGTCTGTGTGTTCAAGGGGAGAATGTGACTGAAGATTGGGATAACTACTGGAATGTTTGTTTGTCATCTTTGCTATATTAGTGTGATCTAACTATGAAAAATAAATATTACTCTATCCAAAAAAAACCCAAAACATATATATATATATGGATTTAATAGTATTTTGTTTCCAATTATATGCAAAGACAATTTTGAACATTCATTTAAAATTTTTTAAAAGTTCAAATCATCTCTCTCCCTCTCTCACCACCCCCTTCCCTAAAAAAGTTAACAATTTGATACAGAACATATACATGTACAATCATGTAAAATACATTTCCATATTAGTTATGTTGTGAAAGAAACAGGCCAAAAGAAAAGAATCGTGAAAATAGTATGTTTCAATCAGCATTCAGACTTTCATCAGTTCTTTCTCTGCAGACGGATAATTTTCTATCATAAATCCTTCAGGACTTGGATAATTGAACTGCTGAGGAGAACTAAGTCAATCATAATCCATCACTAAACAATGTTACTATAACTCTATACAATATTCTCCTGGTTCTTGCTCACTTCACTTCACATCAGTTTAATCCATGCCTTTTTTAGTTTAAAGAGATGTTCAAACCTACACAGTAATCCATGCCCTTCAATGCAACTCAGGAATATTTTTAGGAATCTTGAACCAGGTAAAGGTCACAACGTGTAAAAATAGAACCAGAGCTATCATAGTATTGTTGAGTGAGCAGAAACTCTCCTCTCCCTGGGGAGAGCTGCAGAAAAGATCTTAATCCTTTCTCAGTGGAGAAGGGTGAAAGACAACATTGATCACTTAAAAATAAAAGTAAAATGTAATCATCACTCTTAATCCACTTCCCTAAGAAAGACCTAAGACTCATTTTTTTTTAACTGGGCCTTTTCCTAGTGTCTGGAAAGGGCCTGAATTGTTGTTTCTTAAAATTTCTAGAGAAACTAAAAAAAAGTTTGTAACATGCTTCCAGAGTATGAAATCATTTTTTCTATTAAACCTTTTTAATTTTCAAAACATATGCATGAATAATTTTTCAACATATGCATGAATAATTTTTCAACATTAACCCTCTCAAAACCTTGTGTTCCAATTCCTCCCCCCTTCTCTCCACTCCTTACCCTACATAGCAAGTAATCTAATATATGTGAAATCTAATACATGCATACATATTTTTTCAATTATCTTGCTGAACCAGAAAAATCACACCAAAAAGGAAAAGAAAATGAGGCAAAATAATATCTGTAGGTAAAGACAGCAGAGAGGATACCCAGTCAGATCTACTTCAGATAGGCTGATTGAGTTACTGTCAGAAGGATGAGGGTTCATGTCTTGCCTCAAACACTAGTTGTGTGATCCTGAAACTTAACTTCTGTCGGGTCTCATTTCTCTCATCTGGAAATGGGAATAATTAATAGCCCTCTTCTCCTCCCCCACCCCAACCTGAGTTGTTGTGATGATCAAATAAGGTATTATTTTTAAAGTACTTAGTACAGTGCCTGGCACATAGTAGGTGCTATGCAAATGCTAGCTGTTTTTGAGAGTAATGAGCATAGAAATGATAATTAAAAGCCATGGATGCAGAGTATCTCCAAGAGACTGTGTAGAAGGAAGCAAGACTATAGCTCAAGCTGGAGCTTTGGAGCTCACAGAAGTAGGAAGAAGTTGTTGATACCAATTAAAAAGGAACAGTCAGAGAGGGGAAAGAACCAGATTATGTATATCTCAAAGGAGAGGTTGCTTTAGGAAAAGGAAGAGGAGACCTATGTAAGAAGTCAAAAAGAATAAGCAATCATTTTTGTTGCTGTAGCTGACTCTCTGTGAGATTTTCTTGGCAGAGATACGGAAATGGTTTTGCCATTTCCTTCTCCAGTTCATTTTACAGATGAGGAAATTGAGATAAGCAGAAGTAAGTGACTTGCCCAGGGTCACACAGCTAGATTGGATTTGAACTCAGGAAGATGAGCCTTTCTGACTCCTAGCCTGGTGCTCTAGCCACTGCAGCACCATCTAGCTATTCCTAAAGATGTCACTGGATGTGGCCTTTAAGAGATCATTTGCAGTATTGGTGAGAGCAGTTTCATTTGAGTAATGAGGTCTAGCTGAAAAGTAGATCTGAGTGGGGAATGAAAACCATGTTTAGGCAGCTTTTAAGAATTTGGCTGTGAAAAGGAAGAGAGATTTAGGACAGTGGCTAGAGGTGACTGTAGCATCTCCTAAAGATCTCTTGAGGGCATGTAGAACCAGATCATTGTATACTGCAATAGCAAGATTATATAATGATCAATTGTGATGGACATGGCTCTTTTCAACAATGAGATGGTTCAGGTCAGTTCCAATGGTCTTGAAATGAAGAGAGCCATCTACACCTAGAGAGAAGATTGTGGGGACTGAGTGTGGATCACAACATAGTATTTTCACTTTTTTGTTGTTGTTTGCTTCTTTTGTTTTCTTTGTGAAAATATGTATAGAAGAATTGAACGCGTTTAATATATATTGGATTACTTGCCATCTAGGGGAGGGGGTGGGGGAAAAGGGGGAAATTTGGAACACAAGGCTTTATAAGGCTTAATGTTGAAAAATTATCTGTGCATATGTTTTGAAAATAAAAAACTTTAATTACAAAAAAAAAGATCTTTCCAGGTCAGGGCACTTATAAGCAATGGTATGTGGAATAATGGCAAGGTCCATGGATGAGACTTGGCTGGATATATATCTTTGGTGTAATAAGAGGTTTGGGCTTTCAAGAGAAGAGGACAGTGTAGAGTTCACTAAATTGGTTCACCAAAAAGTCAAGATGGAAGGAGAGAATTCTTTTTTTTTTCCTTGTATGAATGAATCCTTGTAAAACCTTGTGTTCCTATTCCCCCCCACCTTCTCTATCTCTCCCCAGATGGTACACAACCCAATATATGATAAACATGGTAGAAATATATACTAAATCCAATATATGCATACATATTTATACAATTATCTTGCTACACAAGAAAAATCAGATCAAACAGGAAAAAAAATAAGAAAGAAAAGAAAATGCAAGCAAACAACAGCAAAAAGAATGAAGATGCTAAATTGTGATCCACATTCAGTTTGTACAGTCCTCTCCTCCTGTGGATGGCTTTCTTCATCACAAGATCATTGGAACTAGTCTGAATCATCTCCTTGTTGAAGAGAGAATTGATCATCATATAATCTTGTTGCTGGTTACAATGAACTCCTGGTTCTACTCAGTTCATGTAACTCTTTCCAGGTCTCTCTGAAATCATGCTGCTGGTCGTTCCTTACAGAACAATAATATTCCATAATATTCATATACCATAATTTATCCAGCCATTCTCCAACTGGTGGGCATCCACTCAAGTTTCCCATTTCTTGCCACTACAACAAGGGCTGCCACAAACAGGTGGCCAAGTATTTCAGAGAACACAGGGGAAGGCCTGTGCTGTGTTTGGTTGAAACCATTCTTTGGGATGGAGAGTAGAAGGGATGGAATAAGGAATCCGGAGTAGGTTGGGAATGAGATTTAGATATGATCCACAGGAGTTCAACGTATCTAGTATGTGAAGGGTATGACCAGGGATATGAAGAGCCAATGTTGTGTGAACAGCACCCCTCTTCTTCTCAAAGGACAAAAGTACAGTATTAGAAGGGAGCTACAAGATCAGATTAAAGGCTACTTCACTGCTTTTCCCACCGAAGGCTGGAGATTGTCCTAATCTCCAGAAGGAAGTCTCACTCCCCACCAACTTTCCTCTTCTTCCCTAAAAGGACAGGAGAGAAAGAGGCAGAAAACATGAGGTCAAAGGAAAGATTGGTGAAGGAAAGTGAAAAATCTGGGGAGTGGGATCCTAGAGTTGGTAAACCAGAAGTTTGGAGGAGGGACAAGCTTAAAGGGGCAGAGGATGAATTCTTGACATGGAAGACATTTGAGGGACATCACAGAAAAGCTGACCATCATGAAGTTATAGAAATGGAGCAAAAGACCTATTTCAATGGAGAGAGAACTTAATATCTGAACCCACGGGCCAGATTCCGTGGACGAAAAAAGATGGTGGAGAGAAAGGTGGTCCAGGACAGAAATTTGGGGAATGATCACACTTGGGAGTATGGAGATGAATCATGACTGAGTGAAGGGGGCTGAGAAGGAGCCCTCCTTCAGGAAGGCAGAAACATTGTCAGCAGAGCATTGCCCGCAGGAAAGCAGAGAAGTGGCTGGTCAGTAAGAAGGGGTGAGCAACTGTGGAGTTATAATTGCAAGGATGTCAGTGAAGACTTGGAATGACATTTCCAAGTCCAAAGGCGGTAATTAGGGAGGAGAGGAATGCTGTGATTCTGGACAAAGGATACAAGAGGGGAGCAAGGTAAAGAGGATCACTGTCCCTTTGCTGGCTCTTTCCATCACCCAGAGAGGCCGGACCTGGCCTTTGCAGCAATCAGAACTGGGAACCCCTCATGTAACCTGCCAGAAGTGGTTTGGGTTTTTTGCCCTCTTTTATTCTGTGTGCAAATCCTGCCCTAAAACTGTCTATGACAGCAAGCCAGGCTTCCCTGGAGCCCACAGCACCTGCCATTCCTCCCAGCTCTAGATCTAGTATCCTGTGCGTGAACTTGGACCAGCCCCCTTCTCTTTCTGAGCCTCAGTTTCCTCAGCTGTAAAGGGCGGGCTTGTGGAGGACCCTTCAGGCCCTAGCTCTTCCAGGCTGTGACGCTGGGCTCGCTTCCAAAGCTCCTTTGCCCCCTTCAGCCCACCCCGCACCGGACCTCTCCAGGCCGACCTGACTTTCTGCGGAGCACAGCGAGGAGCGCGGCTGGCTCGCGCAAAGTTACGGGAGATGGAGGGGGCCGCGAGCTCGACCCCGGGCACCCCAGAGGGGTCAGCCTGGACTTCGGGGTGCTGGGGGGCAGACTCCGGCTGCCAGGTGTGCTTCTGGATTCTTGCCCGACTGCTGGCGCGAAGGGGACTGCGGCGGGGATTGGGGAGGTCCGGAGAGGGTCCGAGGGGGCGCTGCCCCGGGGCTGTCTGCGGCCCCGGAGGGTCCGAGGGGCGGGGGCGGTCCCGGCAGGATCCGAGGGGGCGGGGCGGGGCCGAGCGAGGCGGTCCGAGGGCGGGGGCGTTCGGGGGCGGGGCGGTACGCGAGCTGGCCCGGGAGGCTGGGGCTCCGGCCCGGTGCGAGTGCACGCGGCGGCTGCAGTAGCGGCGGGGCTGCCTCCCCCCGGGGCTCTCACACTCACACGCGGGCACACACGCGCTCACACTCACGCGGGCACACGCGCGCCTGCGCGCCCCGGGAACAATGCCCCCGGTGTCCCGGCCGGGGGCTCGGCGGGGCTGGGGTCCTGCCTGCGCTCGGCTGGTCCCGGGATCCGGAGGCGGCGGCTGCAGGTGAGTCTCCGAGCTACGCGGGAGAGGGGAGCTCCGGCCACAGTCAGGGAAACTGAGGCAACCGTGAACCCTTGGGGTGGGAGCCCGCCGCCTAATCCGGGAGCTGAGAAGCTTGGGGGTGGGGAGGGGGCGTTCCCAGGGTCCGGGGAGACTCTCCCGTAGGCCTGCAGAAAGGCGCCGGGGAGGCACAGGCGCCGAGGCTGTGGCCACTGCCAAGATCGGGGCTCCCACCCCCCGAGACCTGCAGGGGTCTGGAACCTCAGAGGTCAGCCCCTTAACAGAGGAGGAAACTGAGGCCCAGGCATAGTCAAAGAGAATTAAGAGCATGGGGTGGGTGGGTCACATACAGTTAGGAAATGTCTAAAGAGGGCCTTGAACCCGAGGCCCCTTGGGTCCAAGTCCATTGCTTTAGCCATTGTGCCATCTTGCCTTTCCACCATGCCCCATCCTGGATCTCAGTTTTCCTGAGTCCTGAATCTTGTTTGAGCGGGCTCCCTTCCATTGTGCAAACACTGAGCCCAACTTGGGGTGCAGAGAGCGCCTCGCCTGCCCTGGAGATTTCCACCTCCAGGAGGAATGCTCACAAATCCATTCAATGAAACGGATATACAACAAAATGAAAATACCCAGGGAGGGACACTTCAGGGTCAGGCAGAGGGGTCCCAGGGAAATTAGGGTAGGCAGGCTCACCCGAAAAGCATCCCTCTAGCAGAGAGCCGCACTGGAGCAGAGAGCTGCACTGGATGGAGAGAGATTGGAGGGTTGGGGACCCTGGAGACCAAAGAGAAGCAAAGAGATGGAGGTGGGAAATTACCAGCAAACTCTGGCAGCTCCATTCAGGCAGGAGTAGGGAGGGAGTAGATTCAGGGGAAATAGCTTGAGATAAGGTCTTCGGGGAGGGGGAAGCTCACGCCCTGTATGGAACCTTTGGCTCAGAGCCTTTTCAGGCTCCAATCTGGTCAGCAGAGCTCCCTTCAGCTGCGGGGGGGGGGGGGAAGAGCTCAGCAAGAATTTCTGGGTCTCCCCACTCTCCCTTTGCTTTGTGAGTGGGTCCTGGGAAGGGCAGGAGGGATGGTGTGGGGGACCAGTCAGTAAGTAGCTCCCCCCCATCCCTGCCTCATCACAGTTCCTGAGCTTGCCTCACTCTATACTTTGATTCCACCCAGTTTCACAAAGGAGAAAACTTGAGGTTCAGTGTCTGGCCCCCTGTCTGGTAGCCAGCAGGTCACAAAAGTCCCAGGCTGCTAGAGGCCTTGCCTGCAGAGTTGGGGGCTGCAGACTGCGCCAGCCCAGCCATGTGCTTTTAATTGCCCATATAACTTTGGTGGGTTGTTGGGGTTTTTTCCCTGAACCCCACGGAATTGCCACAAGAGACCTTGAAGATTTTTTGTTTATTTTTGGTGTGTGAATGGGGGTGGGGATCCTGCAGGGTTAGATTGCAGGGGGTGTTCCGCGACATTCCTGCCTGGAGATTAGATTACCCGGGGCAGAGAAAAGCTTCTGCAGCCCCATGGGACCATCATGACTTGACTTGTCCCTCCCCCAGCCCCGGTGGAAGGCTGTCACTTCCTCCATAACTCACCCAGGCCAGCTGGGGGGTGTGGAAATGCAGACATACATATACTTCCCCCAGATGGGAGTGCTTTCCTGGGCAGACACCTAGCCTGCCTGGCCCGGCTTGGCTTGGCCAGGGGGTCTGGCGCTTCATTTTGTCTTGACTTGACTTCTGCAGGGAAATTGGTTCTTTAAACTCTAGGGTAGGGTCTGGGGAACTTGGTCAGCTGCTGCTTGTCTCTGCCTGAGGCAGTCTTCCCGTGACAGTATCTGGATCTCTGTCCCACTGAGGGACTCCCCCGGACTTCACTAGTGACCCTTCAAACCAAGAGCCCTCCTGTGGAGACCCCGAAAACCTCTCAGAGCTTTGGACCTAAAAGGCTGCTCATAGAATGGGCTCCTCTTCCTCCTCAGCCTCCCTGCCTCCCTCCCACTGCCAAGGGGGCCTTGCGTAATTCTGAAGCCTCCTCTCTCCTCAGAGGTATGGAATGTGGGCTGGCAAGGTGCCGGCCTTCACAGGTTAGCTGGAGCGGGCCGAGGCTGAGCCGGTAACCCAGGCTTCCCCGGGTAGCATCTGAGCAGCAGCCAGCCACGGCCAGAAAGGACGAGAGACCTCGTATTTTATATGTGAGGAAACTGAGGCACCGAACTTAAGAGAGGTTGCCCAACTAGCAGGTGTGGGAGATGTGAGAATATCATTGTTGTCATGGACACCAGGTGCCAGGAGAGTCTCAGAAGAAAGGATTGCAGGAAGGCAGGAGAGCCGGGACTTGGGCAGAAACTCATCCTCGGAATGCCTTCCTTGGAGAGGAAGCAAGCCCGGGCTAAGTTAGGAGGGTAGCTCCTCCCGCTGTCTACTGTACGTGCCACCTGGGTGGTGTATCAGGGCAGCAGAGGGAGGCCCTGAGAAAGAACTTTCTCTGTGCCACTGTGAAAAATCATGATAGCTAACATTTATATGGCACCTACTATGTGCCATGCACTGCATGAATTAAGCACCTCATGCAGCATCTCATTTGATCCTTACAATAATACCAGGAGGTAAATGCTATTTTTATCCCAGTTTTACAGATGAGGAAATGGACAAACAGGCTAAGCGACTTGACCGGAATTATACAGCTAGCATAGTCCAAGGCTTAAACTTTTAAAATTTGTGACCCCTTTTTGTCTGAGAAATTTTTATACAACCCTGGCTATTTAGATATATAAAATAGGTATAAGAATCAAGCATTTACTGATAATAAATCATAATTTTACAACTCCCCCATTCAGTTATGTGATGCCATATGTTTAACCCACAGTTTAGGCAGCATTTGAACTCCGGGCTTCTTGACTTCAGGTCCAGAATTATCTGCTTCAACTCCACCTAGCTGTAGATAGGACAGGGTTGGCTGATCCAGGGGCTTCCCGAGAACCAGGTGGCAAATTTGACCTTGTCAGTTCCCCCTACTCCCATTCATTAAACTGCAGGGGTTCCCAATCACCTCTGGGATCAAATACAAACTCCTTGGCTCGGCATTCAAAGCTCTTCATGAGCTGCCTCCTTGCCTCTACCTTTCCTGTCTTTTCCTACCCTGATCCTCCTGTGAACCCTAGGAACCAGGGACGCTGCCCAGCCTGCTCATCTCCTGCCCCCATGTCCCTGATGCCCGGAATGCCCCCTGCCTTTCTCAGTCCTCCTCAAGGCTAGGGCCTTCCCTCCTTCCCTCCCAGTGAGACTATCAGCAGTTCATCTTGTCCAGAGCTCGGGACACATGGTTGGTTACAGGCGGTCTCCCCCACTGGATTGTGAGTTTGTCCAGGGCAGGGAGTGTCTCCGCCCCCCCCCCCCCCCCCCCCCCCCCCCCCCCCCCCCCCCCCCCCCCAATTACTATGTAATGCCTTGTCCAGTGCACAGGCTGACTTTAATCAACAATCCCATACTCGTTTTGGTACCGGGTCAGCCCAGCTGTCCAGAGGAGGGGGGGGTCTGGCCCCCCCAGGAGACCCTTGTGTTGCACGGAACAGGCTGGAGGTGGTCAGGGCTGAGCAGGGGTCATCCCTGAGGGTTGTGGCTAGGAGTTTGCCCCCCCTGCAGAGTGAGTTCTATGGAGCTGTCCCAGGTGCCCAGCCCAGCTGGGTCCAGTGTCTGGCTGTGGGCTGACAGGGATAGACGTAGAGTTCAAGGGACAGAAGTGGAAATTAAGGCCTGTGGTCCCAAGGGGGAGACCTCGGGGACCATCTGGTCCGAGCCAGGCCCAGGTAGGGAGCAGAATTTGAACCTTTTGGCTAAGGAAATGGCTTCAGACTTCCCTGGTTCTCAGTCAGGTGGCTGTAGCAGCAGCCCTGGAGGCTACACCGTTGGGAGTCACTGACCAGGCCCCGTCTGGCCTTTCTTTGCAGGGAGCACGTCAAGGACAGGCAGAGACCCTAGTGGGGAGCTCAGCCCAGGATGAACCCGGGGACCTCCTGCCCAAGATGCACCAGGCTGACCCTCTGACTGCAGGGCTCCCAAAGATGTCCGCCTGCAATGAGTTTGTGGAGCACATTTGGAAACCAGGCTCCTGCAAGAACTGCTTCGGCTTGCAGAGTGACCACCAGCCTCAGCGGTCATCCTCCGTGGTCCAGCCTGGGGCCCCCAGCCTCGCGCTCAGGCCCAGGAAGGGCCCCCCCGAGGAGGAGGGCTGCGGCCCCGCCTCCTGCACCAAGCCCACCATCGCCGTGAAGCCCACCATGATGAGCACAGAGAGCGCCGAAGCCCGGTCCGGGATGGAGGCTGGCTCTGAGGCCCCCCAGGTGAGACATGGCATTGTGGAGCCGGGGCCTGCATCCTCCATCCAAGGAGACTAGGAGCCAGAAATGGCTGAGGGCCAGAGCTAGCAAGGAGAGAAGCTTTCTATTCCCTCCATCTGGAGTCAGGGACAGCCAGGCTTGCATTACACTCTGTGGCCATCTGTTCCCTTCTCTTTGAAGCCTTGATTGCCACATCTGTATAATGGGTAGGTTTGGCTTCCCCAGCTTCCGTGGGTCCCTTCCAGCTCATGGCCCCCAGATCTCTCCTGAAGAACTTCTACTGGTGCAGATTGTCGACTCTGAAGCTCCCACCTTGGTCTGTGGGCCCACCTCTGACTGGGGATTGTGCAGGGGTCTCTGCCCTGCCCACCTTACACTCCCCCTCATCCCCCCAGGAAGAGATTGGGTTTTTGTACAGGCTAACCCAACCTGTTTGTAGAACATAGGGTTAGGAATGGACCTTAGAGGTCCTCCAGCTGCCCCCTCCCCCCCAATCACAGATGAGAAACATAGGACCCACAAAAGTGGAGTCCCCTTGGCCCAGCTAAGCACCGAGAGTCTGGCTGAGTGCCTTATCAGAAAATAAATCTCTTTGGAAGTGAACTTGGCTTGTCTCACTCCTCCATGGAGTGGAAACAGGCCAAAGGAGCCAGAGGCTACTAAGGGGCACCATGATGCACAGAACTCGGGGCCTGGAATCAGGAGGACTGAGTTCAAATCCAGCCTCAAATCCAGACCCTAGTCGGGTTACTTTATTTCTGCAGTTTCTTCATTCATAAAATAACAACGGCAGTTCCTCACTCCCAGGGTTGTTGGTGAGAAACAAATGAGATAATGTTTTAAACATTTAGCACATATGCAGTAAGTGCTACATAAATGCTCTTCTCTTTTTCCCCTTCCTCCCATTCATTTTACTCTCTGCCTCAGAAAGGGAGGAGGCGGTATGGCAAAATGGTCAGGGCATTGCTTCCAGAGTCCTGTGTCCTTGGGACCCTTCCCTTCACTTGAACTCTCATGACAGTGGAATGTAGACACACAGTATCACCCTCATTGTTTTAAATAGGTTCTTAGATTTATTTTTTTTTTTAGTAGTATTTCATTTTTCCAAATACATGGAAACAGTTTTCAACAGCCACCCTTGTAAAACCTTGTGTTCCAAATTTTTCTCCCTTTCTCTCCTCCCCTTCCCAGATAGCAAACAATCCAATATAAGTTAAACATGTGCAATTTTAAAAACATACTCGTGTATTTGTCATACGGCACAAGAAAAATCAGATCATAAAGGAAAAAACATGAGAAAAAAAAAAAACAAGCAACAAACAACAATAACAAAAAAAGTGAAAACACTATGGTTTGATCCATATTCAGTCTCTTTGGATGTAGATGGCTCCCTTCATCACAAGTCTATAAGAATCGACTTGAATTACCTCATTGTTTAAAAGAGCCACGTCCATCACAATTGATCACATAATCTTCTTGTTGCTATGTACAACATTCTCTTGTTTCTACTTGTTTCACTCAGCATCAGTTCCTGTTAAGTCTCTTCAGGCCTTTCTGAAATCATCCTGCTGATTGTTTCTTATAGAACAATAATATTCTATTACATTCATACATTGTAACTTATTCAGCCATTCCCCAACTGATGGCATCCACTCAGCTTCCAGTTTTTAGCCACTACAAAGAGGGCTGCCACAAACATTGTTGCACATGTGGGTCCCTTTCCCTCCTTTAAGATCTCTTAAGATAATTGTTGTATCAGTTCACAATTCCCCCAACAATATATTAGTGTCGGAGCTTTTCAGGGATGAATGTTGAAAACTAGCTTTGCATGTATTTTGAAAATAAAAAGCTATTTAAAAATTTTTAAAAACCAATGTATTAGTGTCTCAATATTCCCACATCCCTTCTATCATTTATTATTACCTTTTCCTGTCATAGCCAATCTGACAGGTGTAAAATAGTACCTCAGGTTTGTTTTAATTTGCATTTCTCTGGTCAATAATGATTTAGAGCATTTTTTCATATGACTAGAAATGGCTTTAATTTCTTCCATGAAAATTGCCTTTTTATATCCTTTGATTGTTTATCAATTGGAGTTTATTTTATCAATTTGAGTGAATTCTCTATATATTTATCAGAATTCTAGGATGTGAATTTTTTTTTCTCAGTTTTCTACTTCTAATCTTGGCTGCATTGATTTTGTTTGTATAAAAACTTAAATATAATCAAAATTAACTATTTTTCCATTTCATAATGTTCTCTGGTTCTTCTTTGACCACGAATTTCTTCCTTCTCCACAGATCTGCTGCTCATCCTTTCTTATAGAACAATAGTAATTCCATTATATTCATGATATCCCTCTTACTTGACAGAAGAGCAAACTGAGGCTTGGGGTGGTGGCTGCTGCCCGCTTTCATGAGGGTTGGAGATAGGGGTGGGCCGGGACAGAGTGGGGTGGGGGGTGGTGGCTGCTGCCCGCTTTCATGAGGGTTGGAGACAGGGATGGGCCTGGGACAGAGTGGGGTAGGGGCAGACAGGGCAGGAAGGGGAGGCGTCCGGCTCTCGGCTCCTACCTCCTAATAGTTATCTCTGACCCTTGGACTTGTGCAGGTGCTCTGGAGGCCCACGCCCAGCAAGCTGCCCTTCCCGGAGTCCCGAGACAGCCCGAGAACTTTCTCCAGCGGCGGTCTCAGCCCTCAGAGCCTGGCAACCAGCCCCCGCCTGGCTCTGCCCAGCCTGGCAAGGCCAGGGAGCAAGGACTCCGTCCCTCCGGACAAAGGGGGCCTGGAGGAGGGTGCTTCCCCTCCCCGTCAGCAGTCCCCACCCCCTGCCCACCAGAGCTTCCACCAGAAGCTGGCGGCCTTTTTAGAACGGGCAGGGGGCAGCACCACGCCCCGCAGCGAAGTCCTGCCCGCTGCTTCCAGGGACAAGGATCTCCAGACGTCTCCCAGCAAAGACCTCGACGGGGGGGAATACTGCTCCATTGCCAGCTGGTGCCCTCCCAGCTCCCTGACGCCGGCAGCGGGGCCGGGCCCCAGGTGTGGGCATGGGAAGGCTGGGCCTGTACCTGGGGGTACAAATGAAACTGCCTCGCCCCACGAGGAAGGCCGGGGCCCCAGCCTGAGCAGCAAGGAACACGGCCGCCAGGACCCTCCAGAGAACAGTTGCCCCTTCAACTTGGACCAGAGGAAACTCCCCCAGGCCTTGGAGGCAGCCAGTCTGTCCGATGGCCTGTCCAGCCCTCCTGCTGGCCACACAGACAGCGACTACTGCTCCCTTTCAAGGCCGCCCGAGCTGAGGAGATCCCATGGCCCAGGCCCCATTGGGGGGAGCTCCAGCAAACCCCCAGGGTCCCCAACCCAGCTCCCTGAAAGCAGCCCGCCAGAGCCCATCTATGCTGAGATCACCAAGAGGAAGAAGCCTTGCCCGGCCTCGTCCAGCCTACCAAGCACAAACAGGCGGGCCGGGCACAGCCAGGACTCGGCAGGGGGAAGCTGGAGGCCCAGGCCCGACGGGGCTCCCCAGGTGGCGGCCAAGGTGACCATCATGGCTACCCACACGGAGGACGATCAGCGCACCATCTACCTGCGCAGCCCCGACTCGGCAGTGGGGGTCCAGTGGCCCTGTGGGCACCTTGGGCCGGGCCCGGAGGACGCCTCCCCACGAATGCCAGAGCCCAGCCCGCGGGAGCAGCCGCTCCACAACCACCTGCCTGGCCCGAGGGGTGGGGACCCAGGAAGGGGATGCCCTGCCATTCCCCCCAAGGTCTGCAAGGGGAGCCCCGGGGAGTCTCATGGATCCCCAGAGGGCTCTCCCTTAGCCCAGCTCAAGGATGGCTTTTGGAGCCAGCTGGGTGTCCCAGACCCCACGGACACCCTGTCCTCTACGTCCTCCTCCTCCTCCTCCAGCACCAGGGAGCTCACCCGCTGCCTCCTGCCCGCTCAGTCTTCCTCCTGGGACCAGAGAAGACCCCGCTTCCAGGTGGGAGCCAGGAACTACCAGGGCAGGATAGAGGAGGAAGATGGGGAGGGGGAGCTGGACCCACCCAGCCCAGGAAGGGTGAGGGAATTGGAGAGAGCCAGCTGCAGCCAGCGGCCCCGGGCCGAGAGCATCTCAGAGCAGCCCAGCCGGACTGAGGGAGGAACGGGGCCCGGCATGAGCAAATCTGCCTCCTTTGCCTTTGAATTCCCTAAGGACAGGAGTGAAGCTGAGAAGTTCTCCCCTCCTCCTCCTCCTCCAAAGTCAAGGTAGGTGCACAGGGAGCCTGGCCCCCTCAGCCCACCAAAGCTGGGCAAGGGTCACCCACCAATCACACAGGCAGAGCTGGCACCCGGGCCCATGGCCTCGTCTGTGCTGCTCCCAAGGAGCTCCCTTCCTTTTTTTTTTTTTTCCTGAGGCATTTGGGGTTAAGTGACTTGCCCAGGGTTAAGTGTCTGAGTCCAGGTTTGAACTCAGGTCCTCCTGACTTTGGGGGAGCTCCCTTCCTAATGAGGAGAGGTTGCTCTCAGCTTTAAGGCTCTCCTGGTCCCCAGGGTATCACTAGTTGCAAAGCCAATAGTAATAGACCCTCTTCAATGCCATCTGATAAAAATAATTCTGGTGTGATAAACCAAGGGCATTGAGGAACAGAACAGAACATGCTTTCCCAAGCCCTGCAGGAGTGATAGTCAAGGCCGGGCTGCCCTGGATGATGGTAGTGGGACCTGAGCTGGGTTTGGAGGGCTCCTGGGCCTAGCATCGTGTATGGGCTTTGCCCATGTGAATAAGGGGAGAGGGTAGTCAGGGTGGTTTGCCCTGCCTGGCATGGTCTGCCTCACCAGGCTTGTCCACCGAAAGGGTGGCAGCTGGTTGGTGGTCAGTGGGAGCCTGGTCCCTTCTCCAGGGGCTGCTCCCTGGATAATGGCTGTGGGGCCAGGCCTGGATAGGGTGGGCAGTGCTGCCGTCCTGGGCACTCTTGGTCTTGGGAGTTGGAAGCCGGGGTCTGGTTCTTAGGGCTCCCAGAGCCCCTTTTCTCCCCCTGAGGTGCCCACTGCCTTCACCAGGCTGGCTTGAGACTTCATCATAGGCTCAGGTCCCAAGATTTCCTAAGTCACTTGATATCTTTTGTGCCTTGGAGGGAAAGGCCAAAGGGGGCTTTAGGTGCCAAGGATCAAGTTGGAGGCCTTGTGGCAAAGGCTGTTCTCAGTAGCAACAGTGTTGCCCCAAGCACCCAGCAAGAGTCCAATGGTCAGCTTGTTCTGGCCACCTTGGACAGCGTACTATCTGGGGGCATTTACACTAAAAAGGGAGGAGCCCTGGAAGTAGAGGGGAAAAGCATGGCACATTGGCAGAAGGCTGGCGTTAGAGGCAGGAGAGACCTGGATGGGAATCCTGCATCCAGAACACCGCCCCTTAGCCCTCTGTAGAATGAAAGTGCTGGACTCCATGACCACGGAGGACCCTCCCCCCTGAGATCTGAAGCCTCATGGGCTGTTGGAGAGGGGGCAGGTCATGCACTCAGTGTGTCTGCAAAATCGGGACTAAGCTCCCTGTCCTGCCAGAGATAGTGGGGTTTCAAGGGGATGTTGTAGGACAGGACTTCTGCTGCTTTCCTTCCTCTTCAAAATCCCTTCTGAGGGAAAAGAAAAGTCCTTTTGAACCTGCCTGTGGAATTTAAGGTCTGGGGAAGGTTTCTCTCTGTCAGATCAAAGTTTTGGGGTTTTTTCCCCATATGAGAAAGCCTGCTTGTTTCTTGAGATGGCAGTTCTCTGGAAGACTGGACCCCTGGACTTAGGGCCTGCTTAGGGTCTCGCTGCTCCACTCATGCTTGGGGAGGCCACTGGCGACAGAAATCAGACATTTCCATAGTTCTTTGGGGCTTCTACCTTCCAATCAGAGCCTCTTCCCAGTAACTCTGTGAGGTAAGGGGCTTTTATATTCCCATTTCACAGACAGGGACTGGCCTCTCAGGGAAGCTTTCTTAGCCCAAGGTTGAAAAGGCAGCATGTGTCTGAGAAGGGATTAGAAACTAGGATTCTCTGACTTCTAGTCTTGTCCGTCACTGAATAGGGAGCTCAGATCCTGTCTGGGGCCAAGTTGTGTAAACCAAACCAGGGCTGGAAGGATGGGTGTGGGAACGGAGTTTCTCCAGTTGTACTGGACAAATGAACTTGCTCTCCTTTTTACCTTCCCCTCTCTTGAGGATCCAGCCTGGGTCAGTCCCATGAAAGACTTGAACCCTGGCAACGGTGGCAATTAAAGCTGGACTGTCTGAGAATTCCGGCCTTTGGGAGGGAATCCAAGTTGCCATAGAAACCCGACTGGGGAAACGCTCCATTAGGACTTGAATTGGAGATCAGGTTTTGTTGGGCTCAGGTGCGTAGGACCAGGATGCCGAGCTCCGAGATGCCCCATGGGATTTTTTAGGTCTAGTGCTTTACACAGACCCGTCCCTGGCCATGGAAACGAGAGCATTAGGGCAATGCCGGCTCTCTTGGTAGCGTTTCCGCCTGCAGTGACATTAGCTTGAGGCAGGATGATCTGTAGGATCTATCAGTGCTGTGGCAGGAAAGGGTGTATATAGCATTATGGGGGGCTGCAGCCCTGGGCCGATATTAGGCTTTGCTGGATCTGAATGGCAGCCAGGCCATAGACTGGAGAGAATATGGGTCAGGGCCCTGAGCTTAGCCATTTCCTAGGACCTGAACCCAGGAACCAAAAACTTGGGACATGTTAGATAGAGATTCTTGAGAGGTCCCAGACTTTCCAAGGTGCAAGACTGACCTTCCTTCCCAAGTCACTCTTATTAAGCAAAGCCCCATGACTTGTGCCCATCTCCTCAGGTGCACTGTCAAAGAATAGGTCTATATTCTTCTACGTTCTTGTCTGCTCTTTACACTCTGCAGAAAGATAGTCAGCATTAAGAGGAGAGAGGCAGGAGCTTCCCATCACCCACTGCCTTGTTTGCTGGGGCATTCTATAGATACCTCTACCCTAGCTTTCCCCAGGGAAAGTGCCTGCAATCACTTCCAGCTTTCTTTAGTCTTGTGGGATTCACCTTCCCTGGAATGCCCGGTGTCCAAACATTCTCACCACTTACTAATGCCACAGGCTGTGGCAGGTAGTATTCCTGACTCCTTGTCTTTATTATCTCTGCATCTTATGAACTTCTGGGCATTTGTAATGCTATTTATCTTTCCATCTTCTATGGCAGAGGTTTTTAACTTGGAGTCTGTGTACATTTATTTTTAAAATATTTAGATAACTGTATTTCATTATAATGGGTTTCCTTCATAATTCCGCATATTTGGTTTTATTCATTTAAAAATCTTGTTCTAAGAAAGGGTCCCTAGGTTGTGCCAGAAAAGACTAACCATTATTTATCTTTGGCTAAATCTCTCTTTTTATCTTTCTCTGTTATCCACCTATCTCTCTATTGGACAATTTTCTCTTTCTACCTTTCTTTTCAATTTAAAGATTTTCTTTCTTTCTTTCTTTCTTTCTTTCTTTACTTCTTCTTCTTCTTCTTCTTCTTATTCTTCTTTCTCCTCCTCCTCCTCTCCCTCCTCCTCCTCTTCCTCCTCCTCCTCCTCCTCCTTCTCCTTCTCTTTCTCCTTCTTCTGCAATTGGGGTTAAGTGACTTGCCCAGGGTCACACAGCCAGGCAGTGTTAAGTGTTTGAGGTTAGATTTGAACTCGGGTCCTCCTGACTTCAGGGCTGGTGCTCTATCCACCTCTCAATTTAAAGATTTTTAAAAGTCCAAATTATAACATGCTTACTGGCCCTTATTAGGTACTTAGCCTTGGAAGACCAAGTACCTCTCTGTTATCATTAGCAAGGTGACAAATAACCTCAGGCACCCTCTGAGGGAAGTCATCAATTCCAGGGATCTTCTTCTGGAAGAGGAGCTCTCCCCGAAGGAGCCCATCCCTCTGCATCCTCCTTGGCTGGAGGACAAACAGTTGCCGCTTCTTGAAGGCAGCCAGTGCCCTCTGCCTTCAGGAAAACCTTCAGGACTTTGTTGGCACCAGCTTACACCTGAAATCTGGAGCCAACTGTTTAATTTTCAGTGGGAGCATTTGCATCTCAGGAATCGGCAGACATGACAAATTAGGGCTTAAGAAAGTGATGTAGGAGATTTTAATAAGGCATTTTAAACTTAAAAGTATGTCATGCATGCATTCTTTCATTCAGAACACCAGCTGCTAATTGTTGACCAAAACACCCCTGCGTTAATAACCAGGTTATACCGTGGCTTGGAGCATTCAGTGCGTCTTCCACCCTTTTTCTTATTGGATCCTTGCTCACTCTCTTTGGGTTCTTTGCAGATTTGATGAGCTTTCCATCCATGGCTTTACCCAAACCATCAATAAAAATACTCAGGAGCGAACAGGAGATGCTTTTAAGTAGGAATTCTAGCTTTCCATGACTCAGTCTCATCCTTTCCCTGCCAGGAAAGGAAACAAAGTCAGCCTAGCATGACCTGCTCTTGGTCAGATGGTCATCACTACTTCCCTTTCTAGTTTTCCTCTAACCATCTCTTTCACAATTGGTCCCAGAATTTTGCCAGGAATTGAAGTCATGCTCACTGGTCTATTGCTGACAAACTTCTCTTCCTTTTTCTGAAAACTCAAATGCCTTTTCCCCTTGTCCCATCAGAGGGCTTTTCTCCCATTTCCTGTGATGTTCCAAACATCACTGGCAGGGAATGAACCCTTTTCCTGACCATTTCTTTCAGAGCCCAAGGATATTTACCTGAGCCAAGGACTCAGCCAGGCTCCTATTATCTCTGTCCTTCCTTCTCTCTCTTCTCCCTCTTGACTTTTGCTGTTTCATCTTTTCCAGTTCAAGGATCATTCTCTAAGCCAGAGAAAACAATTGCACAATAATAGACTGACTATTGTGCATTTAACCAAACATCCACACTTTGGTGGTGGAATTTGGATGTGGGAAAAGAGAAAAAAAGGCAGGAGCCACAATAGAAATGGAAGTGTTGGATAGAAGGCAGAATGGGGAATGAGAAATGAGATGGTCACAGGTAGTAGTGGGGGTAGGGACATAGAAAATTTCCCCTTTACTGCTCTGGACAACAGATGAAAGGACTTTCTCTTTTTCCCCCCAACCACTGGGATTAGGAGGGTCTATGATACCTCCGGCCACCCCTTTTTCAGATGGGCAGAACCAGTCTGACTGGATTCCCTCTAGGACATCCTTAATAAATGACCAAAAGGCCCCAGCTTGGAGACCTCCAGGAATGGAGAGCCCCATCGTGGAGAGCAGTTAGACAACTCCCCAGGACCAGGAATATCCCTAAGGCTGCTTGGGTTGGAACCATCCTGGTTTGTCTAGGGAAGCTAGCCATTCTTCTGGTTGGCTTTCCTGATCTGGAGCCCAGCAGTCTATCTATTTCTCCAGCTGTGGTCAAACCAGCAAACCCTAAGCCTTCTTTTTTACACTTTGCAAGGTGGCACATAGTTATGCCTTTCATAAATGTTTGCTGCTGTCCCAGCCCCAGTTTGGGCTTCTCTGGCCTTCTTCATGCCTCCGCTGGTGGAATCCTTGGAGGCTTTCCTACATAGTCCTATATGTGCTGTCCCCGACTCCAGGGGGCTCTTAGGAGGGCCCCCATTCCAGTGAGGAGGGAGGGGGCTATCTGTATCTTGTCCAGAATGCTCCTGTCCTAGCACCGACTGGCACAGCAGGCGTCACCTCCAGGGCAGAGACAGGGTTTGTCTGCACAGCCTTGGGAAGACGTCACTGTGAGAAAGAAAGCCCTTTGTGTCCACTGTCCAGTGAATTCAGGGCTGTAGGCCAGTTGGAGAGGAAGTCTGGAGCCAGGTTAGAAGGGACTTCAATATCATGCTGGAAGGTTGGACCTGATTCTCGAGGCAACAGAGGCATGAGGTGGTCAGGTCTGAGAGCTGGAGAAGATGACCTTGCCAGCAATATGGAGGATGGCCTGGAGAGCCGAGGGACTCGAGGCAGGGAGGCCTGTGGCGGGGCTGGTCCTCTGAACAAGAAGGGGCGAAGCTGTGGACCTGAGCGGCGGCCATGTGTGAGCCGAGACCAGGGGGCAGAGGTGAAAAAAAAAAGTCGGTTGGGGAGGTATCATCCACATGGCAACCGATGGGCTGTGGGGTATGCTGCAGGACTAAAGAGAGAGCAAGGAGGACCCCGAGGGTTACCTATGAGCCTGAGTGATGAAGAAGAAAGTGTCAGGTTTGGCTGAGGTGGAGAACCGACCATGAGGAGGAAGGGGAGGGTGATGGGAAGGGCGAAAGTAGCTCTTGGGAGAGCAGAACTGGGCAGTGGGCTCCTGCTCTGTCATCTTCTGTGGCATCTGAAAAGCTCAACAATAAGGACTTGGTCCAATCCTTTCCTTGGGTACTCTACCCCACTCTCTCTGGTGCATGAGTAAGACATGCCTTAACATCCTTGCATTTGAGAGGTCCTGGGCTCATAGACTGTCAGAACTAACAGTGTCCTCAGAAGCCATCAGGGGCAAGCCCCTCATTTTATAGAACATATACATACATATATATATATATATATATATATATATATATATATATATATTATATATTGTATATGTGTGTGTATTTTTTTCATAGAGAAGATATGTATATGTGTATATATATTTATATTTATATACATATATAAAACTGAAGGCTGCGTGAGGTCACATAGAAAGTGAGAAAGGAGAAAAGGACTAAGCATTTCTATGTACCTACTATGTACATGTCATTTCACTTGAGCATCAGAGCAAAGCATCTGCATCCAGGACTTATGGACTCTCTCTGAGACCACAGTACCTTCCCAAGGGCTGTCAGAGGACCTTGAGCCCCACCTGCTTAATTTATAGGAGTGGACACCATGGCCAAGTCCACCCAGATATGGGGAATGTGGGGAGTCAGAGCTGAGATGTGGATTCAGGCTAGGAAAGGGGCCTCAGGCTATGGCTTTGCTGTGATCTTTTTAGTATGAAAACATGACTTTTATGCAACATGACATAATGTCGGCTTCCCCAGAGTCCAAGCAGCTCCAGTTCTCCAGTGATGATTTAGTCTGAGAGCCCTGCGGGTTGCTGGGATTGGGGCAGGACCACTCTGACATGTGACCCCAACCAGTGAGTGCCATTGATGGATGGAATCCCCCCCTTTCCCCCCTCCCTGCCCCACTCTCTACGGCACCATGTAGTTGTAAAGCCTTTGGGCATGGGGAGGCTGGAAGCTGGAGGCCGTCTTTGCAATGTCTCTTTTACCTGGGAGTTGCCAAAGGAGATAATATTTATAAAAAGTCCTTGGCATAGTGCCTGGTGCACACTAGATGTTGCTTAAATACTTAGTCCCTCCCCTCCCTTTCCCTTCATGGCACCCCACCTTCCTTAGGGTTCCCTTTTGTCTCATCTCCCTTTGATCTCTTTTCCTCTTAAGCTTTACATTCTGAGTGCTGACTGCTCAAAAGCACAGCTGTGTTCTGATCCAAGTGTCTCCCCCTTTCCTCCAGGTAACCCTGAGCTGCCTATGGTGTTTGCATGAGATCATTTTAAAGTTGGGCTGGGTCTTTGCAATACTGGATAGCAAGTCTGTCCACTTTATATTTGAATAGGGAACTTACCCTCCAAGAGGGTGGGCAGACCACAGGATAGATTAAAGGGGCTCGTCAATCAATCAGTAAGCAATTAAGCTTGACACACTTTGGAGTAATTAAGGTGGAGGTTGGAAGAGTTTCTATTTGGGTAATTAGTCACATAATAATCATTAATAAATGCTTATTGATTGATTGATTAATGTTCAACAGGCAGCTGGTGATATTGGGCCAGAGATCACCAGGGGAGTTAGGGCATAGGGCTAGATTTAGAGATCTGGGAGGTGTTTACTTGGAGATTATCGCTGAACTCTTGGAGCCGGTAAAATCAGACAGACAGATTCAGACAAGAGAGACAGAGAGAGAATGCCAGCTTCCTTCCCTCAAGACTCTACTCAGGTTCATCTCTTATAATGGAAGACGGCCATGAGACCCAGGAAAGTTAAGTGACCTAGCCAGGATTCAAACTCAGGGCTGCTGACTCCAAATTCAGCTCTGTTTTCATTCTAAGTGCTGGCTAATGGTTTTCCTCCATGTACCAAATATTTTTTTAGGTTCTGGCATTAGAAATACAAAGACAAAAATAAACCATCAAGACAAAATAAACCTGGAGAAGGAGAGGAGAGTGCCTGTTTGGTTTGTGTCCCCAGTGCTCTAAGAAAAGCTGAATTCATTCATTTACTCATTTATTCATTTACACTGGGAGACCCAGTATGTGAACAAAGAGATGAATACAAAATACATCAAAAATTAATACAGAGGAAGATCAGGGTGATTGGGGAGAACAGTTCACCTGAGCAAATCAGGAAGTCTTGGAATAGAAGTGGTACCTGAGTGGAGTCTTGGGAAGGCAAAAGCAGAGAGGCAAAATGGAATGTTTTGTAGGCAGGTACTCGACCAGCCCATTCTTCTACCTGCCTCCTCAAGGAAGAGATCGGCAGAGCTCCAGAGACCTGTGCCCACCACCACCATTACTTTCTTGGATTTTGAAGCCTAAAGCTCACAGTTTCCATTTTCCAGTCATCTGCTACTGTGCTAGAAATATAGCAAGAAATCTCCACCACTTGCTACTTTTCCGATCCTTCTGATATCTAACCCTGGAGATGGCCCTGTATGCCCTGGGAGACCTGGCCTTTTTAAGCTAAAGTTTCAGTTTGAGATTGAGTTAATTAATGACTTGGAAAAGCTCTTGTTACAGGGAAAGCCCATTTTAAATTGGGAGTGGCTTTAGTTACTTCACAGGGCTGCTTAAGGAGAAGTGAACTTCCTATCCCCGGGAATTATTCAAGCTAGATGACTTGGGGATCCTATGAGATGATTTATTTCTGACCTTGCTGGTTCATTGGCTCCTTCAAACTATATTGTAAATAAAACTCGGCAAGTCAGCGCACAGAAAGCGGTGTCCAAGGTTGTCACTAAGGGACTCCACTAGGTTTGGAGCTAGAAGGACCAGGAAAGTTCAGTCTTGAGCCTTTCATGAGGCTCCCATTTCTCAGACTGGGACACAGGTCCAGAGAGGGAGGAACTTAGCACTGCAGTAGGGGAGATGGGTGACTATACAACCTTCAAGGTTGTATAATCCAATTCTTTCATTGTGGAAATGAGGGAAACAGGTGACCCACCTATGACCACCAGCCTCAGAGTCTGAACTGGGAGGACCCTTTGTAATAGTCTCCCTAGATCCAAGGCATGTACAATTTAGTAGTTTTATGATATCCTAAATTGCTTTCCAGAATGATTGGATCTTGTCACAGCTCCTCCAACACTGCATTAAAATAACTATTGGTTCAGTTTTCATCTGTATAATTATTAGTGATATGGAGAATTCTTTTCAGGCTTTATGTAGCCTAGGTTACATCCCTTGAGAACTGCCTTTTATATCTTTAGAATATTTATTAATTGGGGAAAAGCTCTTATTCTTTTACATTTGAATCAGTTCCTTGTATATTTTGAAAATGAGATCTTTATCAGAAACTCACTGCATAGATTGTTCTTCTCCCTTATTAGCCATAAACTTTGTGCCCCCATTCCCCCGTTAACTGTTTCTTTTCTAATATTAAATAGATTTTTTGTGCAAAATCTTTTTGATTTTATACAAACAGAATTGTCCTTGTCATTTTTGGTAAGATTTTATATCCATGATTGGTCATGCATAGATCTGAATATCTGTTTATGACAGGATCTTTTATATCTAAGTTTGGATTTTATCTGGTATATGGCATGAGGGGCTGGTCTGAATGTAATTTCTGCCACATTGTTGCTCAGTTCTCCCCACAGGTTTTATCAAGTAGTGAGTCTTGACCCCAGTATCTGAGTTCTTTGGGTTTATCAAATATTAGGGTACTAGGTTCATTTATTTATGTTGTATACTCAGTCTGTTCTCTGTTTCTTAATCAGGACCAAATCATTCTGATGATAATTGCTTTGTATTATAGTTACAGAGCTGGTACTGCCCACTTTTTTTTTTTTTCATTATTTCCCTTGAGATTATTGACCCTTGGTTCCTACAGATAAATTTTATAATTAATTTTTCTAGTGCTATCATTGGCAGTCTGATTAGTATGGCACTCACTAAATAAGTTAATTTCTCAAATGTCATTTTTATTATATTGACTCAACCTACCCATAAGCAATTAATGTTTCTCCAATAATTTAGTTCTGATTTTTATTTGTGTAAGGAGTGTTTGTAATTGTGTTCATATGATTCCTATGTGTGTCTCAGCAGCTAGACTCCCGAGTACTTTATATTGTCTGCAATTATTTTAAATGGAATTGCTCTAATTCCTGCTACTGAGTTTTATTGGTAAGATATAGAAATGCTGATGATTTGTGTGGTTGTTATTTAATTCATTATTTATTCATCCATCCATTCATTTATTCCCTTCTTTTTTGGCTTTTTCCTTTCATGTTCCTTGTGATCCTTTGGCTTTCTGGCATCCATAGACTCCCCCGAGTTCCCCAGATGACCCTTTGCCATTCATGTTACTGTCTGAAAATCCGTGAACCACCCTGTTTCTGTTGTTAATTGGTGAGATGACTTTTGCATCTTTCACTTCCATTTTCAGCCCAGACTGGGGTTGTAATCCCATCCCTCACTCCCAGGTCTCATCCTTATTTCCTCAATCAAAACTTTTGACATTCCTCTCTTTTGGCCATTCCAGCTCTTCCTTCCATCTCTGATATGTCTCGCTCTCCTAATTCTGCTCTTTGCCCTCATTTGTGACTTCTAGTAAATTTATTTATTTTTAACACATATTGCTTTGTGAATCATGTTGGGAGAGAAAAATCAGAGCAAAAGTACAAAACTATGGGAGAGATTAAAAAAAAAAAAACAGAAAGCAGAAGTGAACATAGCATGTGTTGATTTACATTCAGTCTTCTTAGTTCTTTTTCTGGATGCAGAGGACATTTTCTATCCAAAATCTATTGGGATTGCTTTCGATCACTGAACCATTGAGAAGAACCAAGCTTTTCCTACTTGATCTTCACACATTCTTGCTGTTTTATGTACAATGTATTCCAGGTTCTGCTTATTTCGCTTAGCATTGGTTCATATAAATCTTTCCTGGCCTTTCTAAAATCAGCTTGTTCATCATTTTTTTTTTTTTTTTTACAATAGTATTTTATTATCTTTATATACCACAGCTTGTTCAGCCATTCTCCAATTGATGGGTATCTACTAATTTTCCAATTCTTTGCTACCCCCCCCAAAAAAAAACCTGCTACAAACATTTTTGCACGTTCTCACTGTTCCCTAACATTTGTTAGGCACCTGCTGTGTGCCAGGTGTGGAACTTCAGATGGGTGATATGCAGCTCTCCCCTGAGGTAATTGGGGTTAAGTGACTTGCCCGGGGTCACTCAGCTAGGAAGGGTTAAGTGTCTGAGACCATATTTGAACTCGGGTCCTCCTGACTTCAAGGCTGGTGCTCTATCCATTTTGCCACCTAAGGCCCTCAAGATTGAAATATAACAACATGGAAAGCCATTGAAGATTTAATTTGGGGTTAGAAATCTGATGGGACTAAATAAAGGTCTAAGAAAGATGAGATTGGATTACTTGCTATCAAAGGTAGGAGGTGAGGGGAAGGAGGGGAAATTTTGTAACACAAGGTTTTGCAAGGGTTAATGTTGAAAAATTATCCATGCATATGTTTTGAAAATAAAAAGCCTTAATAAAAAAAACTAAAAGAAAAAGAAAGAAAAAGGAGAGGAGGTGATGTCTGAGCTGGACCTGAAAGGATGGATGTGGCCCAAGTAGGGAAGGGAGCAGGCACATTCCCAAGGGGTGAAAACCAAGAGCTCTCCTAGGCATTCTCAGCCCTCGTTGCTTCCAGTGCCCAAGTGGAGAAGATGATGCTTTCTCACCCTGAAGCTTGCAAAGGCCAAGCCAAGAATCTTTTTGAAAGGATTGCTGTCCCCATTTCACCTTAACCTAGCCTGGATGTGACTGTAATTAAGACACATTAGGAAGGCCCAGCTAAGAAGCTGCTAGAATACAGAGTTGAGGGCTCTACCTGGGGCCAGGAGAGTGTGCATTTACTAGGGGAGTGAACAAAGGGAATGGAACTGAATAGTTTTTGTGGGTTAGCGGGACTCGGTACTTGAATATAGAAGTGGAATTAAATGATGGGAGCTGGCAGATTCCTTCTCTGCAGCTTCCCAGGACTCCCTCAGAGGGAGCTAATGCAGAGTCTAGAGCAGGGAAGGCACTTGAAATTGTGACATTTTATTGGATACTTTTTGCCTTTCTTTGTATCCCCAATATTTAGCCATAGTGTCTGGCACATGGTAGGCACCCTGTTTGTGTTTACTATTTGCCCTAGGCTACAATCACTCCGGAGGGACTGGAGGTAGTCCCTCTAAATCAGACAGAAGATGAGATTTGAATGAATGAGTGAGTGAATAAATGAATGAATGAATGAATGAAAAGCGTTTGTGGGCACTGTCCCTTGTCAGAGCCGTCCTTCCTCGTTCGCCGATTGAGGGGCGCGGATGTCTAGAGCGGATGACGACTCGGGAGTGTCAGTCACACCAGATTGGAAAGGCTTGGCTGAGCGGCCAACCCCATAGGGTCATAGAGGCAGAGGAAGTGCATTCTATAGAAAGAGCCGGGGAGGAACTGCTTGTCATCGTCTGGCAGCCGGCGGAGCGGGGACCCACGCGGCAGCCCTCGGCCCCCCACTCCGTGCTGCCCCGGGGTGCGGCAGGGGCCGCGGAGAGCGCAGCTGCCCTGAGCCACGGCGGGCTAGGATGGTAAGGGAGCCGCGATTCCCGGGAGGCAGGGGGGAGGACGGTGCGGGGAGAGGGCTGGGGAGTGTCATTTCAATTTCCTCTTGCACAACTACAAAGGGAAAAAAGTCTTCTTGTTTGGCCCCGGACTTTGTGGGGCCCTGCACGCGCGCGCCCTGAGGCCGGGGCTGTGCGCCCCTGCGTGTGCGAGGCGGCCTCGCGGGTGATCTTGGTCTGGGGGTCGTGGCTCTGCCCCCCGGGGCAGGAACGTCGGCCCGAGGTGCTCAAGGGGAGCGGGAAATGAGCAGCGGGGCGAGAGTGGCCCCGCGCCCCGCTCTGAGGGGCGCCCCCGGCACCCAGCGCTGGAGGGCTCGCCCGGGGCCGGGAAGCCCTGCGCCTGCAGCCTGTGTCGCTCCCCAGCTCCGCAGTATTTTTAGCTGTGGTTTGTTCCTGAGAATGAATAAGGAAGTGGAGCAGATGGCCTTTCTTCCTGCCCAGCTCAGCTTTTTCTGGCTTTCTTTGAGCCGGCTTCCAGTCTGGGGGCGGGCAGCCCCGAGCCATCCCTCCCAAGCACAATGGGGGGAAAACCCCATTCAAGGCGTCCGCGAGGCAGCTGCAGCAAGCAGAGCGCTGAGGCTGCCCGGCCCGGGAATTTCTGCCCCCCACTTCTCCCAAGGTCTGGCCGCAGGCTGAGAGCCAGCCCGAGGCAGGGAAGGAAGTGTGGGGGAGAGGCAACCTGGGGCAGGAGAAGAGGCCATGGCAGTCAGGGGGAGGCCCTTTCCTCTGTGACCAAGGCCCATCCCAAGAGGGGAGCTGAGTGGCCGCCAGCGAGCAAGTTTCCTGGCATCTCCATGGGTCATTCCATCATTGAGTTGGTCCCTTGGTTTGAGTTTAGTCCGGTTCATTTGATTTTGTACTAATTTAAAGGTGAATAAATGTCATTCCTGATCAGCAAAATATCAGCTCAGATTATCATGATAAGGTAGAGAGGACTTCCTTCCAAGTGACCTGATAAGTTTAAAAAATGTCCCCATTTTACAGATGAAGAAACTGAGGGTCAGAGATCACAGTCCTGCAGCTGAACAAGATAAGCTTGTCTTTACATGAGTAAATTGACCATTATAAGGAGAGAAGACTGAGGCCCTGAGGAATATTATATAGCTAGCATGTTTCACTTGAGGCAAAGAATGGCCTAGTCAAAAAAAATATATATCTGAGAGGGGAAGACCTGACTCCTAATAACTTAACCAGGAGAGAGGGCTTCTACCATTCTGTGCTCCCTACCTCTCCAGTCTCAATCTGGCTTTTCCCCCAAAACAAACCTCAGAGATCTGCCCCCAAAATACAAAGCGACCCAGGACTTCTGAAGCCAGAGCCAGTGTTCTCTCTTCTTGATATGTCTAAGATCCAAAGCTAGTTAAGTCTGAGCCTGGAAATATAAAATACAGAATGAATGAATAAATGAGCATTTCTTAAATGGCTTCAGGCTAAGCCTGAAGTTCTCCCCAAAGGCAAAGCAGCCCTTGTCCCCAAGGAGCTTACAGATGGTGGTCTGGGAGGGTACATGGGGCTTTTGAGAAGTAGATTGGCACATTGCCCCATCTAAGCCAGAGCTGATTTGGTTACCGTTTATGGTCCAGGAGGTTATGGAGGAGGAGAGCAGAATAAAGGGAAGACTTGCCAGATCTTTCCTTTATGAGAACCAAAACCCACTTTCTTTCCTGTTGCTCACTCTGCTTCTACTGTCCACCAATCCCATCTCACAAGCCCATGAGATCAAAGCCTGTTTTGCTTTTGTCTTGTGTCAGCACACAGTCAGCACTTAACAAATGCTCATCAAGTTGGATTGAGATCTATCCAGGTAGGAAATGGGTTACCCTCCTTGGGGGAGTGAGGGTGAGTAATGGCTCTCTGGGGGCTTCACGTAAAGCCCATGTGATTGCCCATTGGGCAGCTTATAGCAAGGATTTTTCTTCAGGTACTGATTGGACTAGAGGGAGTCCCCAAAGTTCCCATCATATCTGATGTTCGGTGTTTCTGTGAACATTTCCTTCCCCTTGCAACAAAGAGAGTCACATTTTACCTCCCTATCCCCACCCCTATACCCAGAGTTTTAGCCCGGAAAAGAGACCGGTCCCCTTCTCCCCCACTTCCCCCTCACACTTATGCACACACATTTGCCTTGTCCCTATTTCTCAGGTCCTGAGCTCGCCCCCCTCCTTCCAGTTGGAGCCCCATGTGCTAAGGAGTGTCCTACTCGGGGAGTGTCCTAAAGTCGGGGAGGAACAAATGACTGGGAAAGATCCTAGTGCAGGGACAGAGAAGGAGTCCAGCACAGTGGACAAGCAGGGCACCCAGAGAATCTTTCCACCCACAGGCACTTTGCCTGCACCGATCCCCTTGTGAGGGTGGCAGACGTGAGCAGCTAGCTCAGTTACGTGCCCTGTCTGGACAAGACTATCTCTTCACATGGAGCTTTTAGTGTGTGCCCTGCAGACCCCTGTGGAAGAGCGGACCAGCTCTGCTCTGCTGAATCCAGGTCTGGTTATCCCCCCCAGGAAGGGCCAGCTGTGTGAAGGGCCAGAGGGAATTGGTGGCTCTGCTCCTGCCACCAAATAACCTCATGGAGACCCCCTTCAGAGGGCTTGTGAGAAGGCAGCGGATAGCCAGTGGTTGTGGACGCACTTAATCACCTTTTCCCCCATAGTGAGGCTCAGGTATTGTTCCTTATGCTTGGTATCTCCCCTCTCTGAGGTGCCATGTCAGCTGACCCCCTCACTGCTTGCCCAGGTAGTCAGGTCTGTCCTGTGGCTTCACCTGGCAGCCACCCCCTTGATGTGCTCACTGTCTGCTCTCTGATTGCTTTCAAATGATCGGTGTTGAGTGATACAGAGATGACGCCAAGAGGCAATGGCAGGGGTGACAACCAGGGATGACTCTGTCTTCTACTGGGGGGGAAACAAACTTTCCTTGTTGGAAAATCTTTCCAGATCTCTTCCATTTTTTTTTTTTTTTTTTTTTTTGTCCTTCTACCATCACCCTCAAAGGCAGAGCTGGGTCTCTCCTCAGTCCTTCCTTAAATGACTTTTGTCCTCTGCTTCTGTTCCCATCTGCTTTAGGAAGTGATATTTCTTAGAGTTCTTCACCATCCCTCTCAGTAAAACTTCACAAATATATTTTTATTCTAAAGCAGTGATTCCTCTGAAGGTCACATGGAAAGGGAGCAATGGGACAGTTAAATGGCACAGTGGATAGAGTCAGTTTAAACTTCTATATGGCATCATTGCTTTGGGCATCTGTCCTTTGCACATCCGTATCCTGTTTCTTCTTTCAGTAGGTCAGGATGGACTCGCTTTAGCAATATTTTGCACCTTGTTCTCACCTTTGAATTCTCTCTGTGAGATTTGTAGTAATTTTGATCTTTGTTTTAAAAGTCTAAAGGGAAGGAAACATGCATTCAACTATGTATACAGACAAGCTGTGTGCAGGATAATTTGGAGGGTGAGAGGAGGTGAGAAGTGAGGGGCTCTAGCTAAAGGGAATTTGGAAAGAATCCTTCTAGAAGGCAGACGTGAAAGGAGCCAGGGAAGCTGGCAGGAAGAGAGCACTGTAGTATGGGCACAGCCAGGTAGAATGTCTAGGTCCTTCTCTAATTCCTTTATGTGTCTTTTCAAGGAGAATCTGTGAATTCTGTGTCCAACTTTTTTTTTCTGATACCATTTATTGTGAGATTGTCAAGGACATGAATCAGTTCCTACCCTGTGTTATGCCATAGAAGTATTGACAGGGCACTGGACTCAGGAAGCTATAGGTACTATCAATGACAGCCCCCAGTGACAAGTTCCCTGATTCCAGACCAGAGGCAGTCAAGTCTAACCTTCATATTTAAGTGAAAATAGGTATAGAGAGGTGAAGCCATATAGTGAAAAAAGCAGGATTCAAACTTATAACTAATCAGCAAAGTCAAATAAAGTCATTGGCCCTGTCCCGACAAGGTAGCATCCTTCATTACGAACCTCCATTCTCGTGAATCTTTCAGACTAGTTTGTTTTTACAATGTTGTTGTCATTGTATAGATCAAGCCTTCTTTTTTTGGGGGGGGGTCCTTTGTTTTTTAAGGCAGTTGAGTATAAGTTATTTCCCCAAGATTACATAGCTAGTAAGTGTTTAAGTGTCCTTATCTGGAATTGAACTCAGGTTCATAGATCAAAGCTTCTTAAACTGTAGATCTCAATCCTACTAAATGTGGGGTCAGGAAATTATGATTTATTATCAATAAATGTTTGATTTGTATACTGATATTATATGCTTATATAACTGGGATTACATAAAAATTTCTTGGGCAAGAAGGGATTGAGAGAGGGAAAAGTTCAATAAGCCCTGGTATAGATAGTTCTCTTGGTTCTGCTCACTTCTCTCTGCATCAGTTCATTCAAGTCTTCCCAGATTTCTCTGAAACCATCTCCTTTGTCATTTGTAGGAATCAATGATACACTATCACAGTATGATGTGACCACAATTTATTTGTTTGATCATAATTTATTCAGCCATTTTGCAACAAATGGGTTTGATTTCCAGTTTTGTGCTATTACAAAAAGATGCAAAACTTTGCTTCTGCCCTTGTGTTGGTCAGCTCCTTTCTCTGGGACCTCAGGGTCAAGCAAGAGGGTAACATTCGTCCAGACCCCTTCTAATCCTACACTCTTCCTTTTGTTTTGGTCTAATCATACTGGTATTTGTTCTTTGACCCCCTCATGACCCTGAGCTCTCTTTGAGCACCAGAAAGGCTTGACAGGAGATCTTGAACAAGGCATTTGACTTTGGGTGACAAACAGGTCCTGCTCTTGCTGTACTGTGTGAAGGGCAATGGGTTCAGTCACTGCATTATAGGAAGGATCATTAAAGGGATGCTTCCCTAGTATATAGAAAGGGAAGCAGCACTTCCAAAAAGCCTCCCAGGCTCAATCCAGCCCAGATCATGTCAAAGTCACTTTGCTTTCATGGAGGACAGTGTTACTGATCTGTAGAGGAGAAGATTTCTGTGGAGAGATCTTGCCTCAGTTTAGCAAAGCTTTTGATAAATATATCAGGATTCTTGTGGAAGGGGAGCTATCTTCAGAGGCCTGAAGGGTCATTGTTCAAGGAAGGGATTTCACTTGGTCTGTCTGACACAATTTAAAGCAAAAGGGAGAATGTCCAAGGCATAAATTTAAACCTGATGCAAGGGGGGAAAACCCCCAACCATTTCCCAATGAGGGAACTTCCCTGGAGGGGAAGGGTCTGCCTTGGGAGGGGATGCTGGCTCCCTCCTGGGGGATCTCCAGGATTGTTGGGGACGATGTATGAGTGAGTTGAGTCCCTTCTTCCACTGCAGTTCCATGACTCCATCCTGGGCTCCCTCTTCTTACCAAGCACTCATTCCGCTGACTTCTTCTTTCCAGGCATCTTCTGAGAATGAACAAGAGCAGCTCTGATCTGGAGCAGGCCAGCCTTGGCTTGGCAGAGAGCCTCAGCCCTTCTGGGTTCAGCGGCATCCATGTTCACTTCACCACTGGCTCCACAGACAGCCTGACCTCTGATTCCCAGACCTGCAGCGACGGAGGTGAGCTACCTGCAAGCACATCCAGATGGCTCTGGTTCTCCCCCTCCTACAGGGCAGGGCCAGCTGTCCTAAACAAGCAGACCAATTCTGACCTACAGAAGAGGGGAGGGAGGATGCCTGGGAAACTGGGCTTTACCCACTTACTCAGGAGAGCTGGGAACTAGGACCACCAAACTGGAGCACGTTGACTGGATAGACTTGTTTAACCCCTTCTCCCTCTCTGAGAAGCACTCTGTAAATGGGTCTGTGTGTGTGTGTGTGTGTGTGTGTGTGTATATATGTTGGGAGGGGGGGGGGGCGGTCAAGGATATCCCTTAGGAAAGTAGCATAATTCTGGAATCCAAGAAGTTCAAATTCTCCCTTGATGTGGGTGAACTTGGATAAGTCACTTTCCTATAAACTATATAGTTTATTTAATATTTATATAGTAAATTTAATAATATTAAATATGTACATAGGATGTCTTTTCTTGGACAAATAATTAGTATTAATATAAAATAATATTTATATAATGCTGCTTCCCTTCTAGAGAGGTTGTGAGGAAGGTGCTCAGGGAGTAGCCAGTGGGCTGGATTGGAACTCTGGAGGGTATGGGGCTCAGCTGTTCTATCATTCCTCATTGCAAACATCAACAAAGCTTTAGTGACTACTCGTGAAGAGGCCGGTTGGCTGGGTGCTGATCAGCCTCCAGAGTATACAGACTAGCTGCCCCCAGAATGAGCTTGGCCAGTATTCCCTCTGTACCTTCTGGGGCAGGGGAGCCTCACTGACCTGTCTTATCATGAGCTGCAGGGAAGACATAAGAAAAGGGTTTCCTCCTGAATATGGCCAGCTCTCTAGCTATAATGTCCAGCTAGTTTAGCCAAAATCTGTCCATCCTTGAGATGAGGTCTGATGGGTTCTGAAATGGAATTATGGCAGTAAAGCGGCTGGCCAGGCTTTGAGCCTCCCTCACTGCCGGCTCTCTTTGTCTCTCTTTGATGGTGTTTGAGGCCATTTCTGAAGGACTGACCACTTTGGAGAGAAACTAAACGAGGGGGCCGGAAGCTGGACTGCAGAGAGTTACAAGGAGACCAAAGGGAAAGGAAGTAGAGATATCCATCGGAGATGTCTTTTTGGGGAGCTTTGCCACAAAGGGTGGAAGAGATGGAGGATGACATAGGATGATAGTTATCAGGGATGGGGGGATTAAGGAGGGGAGTTTGAAGATGGAGAATGCATGGGCCCATTTGTAGGCAGGAGGGAAGAGCCGGCAGACAGGAAGAGATTAGTGAGAGAGTGGGGATGATGGAGAAGAAGAGATGCAATGGGGTCATTTGTACATGTAGAGGGGTTAGCCTTAGCAAGGAGAAGAGAGACAGGGGTGAAGAAGGGGAGCGTGGCAGGAGACCTATGAGTGGTGGGAGATGCAGAGCAGAGGAGAAGAGAGGACTTTTAGAGAATGGCTTCCAGTTTTTCAGTAAAATTCGAGACAAATTTCTCAGCTGAAACTTATGGTGGATGGGGGAGCCATGGGAGAAGAATGAAAAGATTTGAAAAAGCTGCTGGCGTGGAGAGATGGGTGGTTATTAGGGAGGAATGCCACAGGGCACAGTTGAAGGCGTGGAACATCAATTTGTTGTGAATGTAGCTCAGCTTTGTGATTTCTTCCAGCTTCATTTAGCAGCAGGTGAACATGAGCAAAAGTGGCAGATGCTGGGAATGGTCAGTGCTGAGGCTGGCTCAGAAAGGAGGATGATATAATGCGGGAGCCTGGGGTTTGAGAAAAAAGGATAATGTCAAGGGGTCAGTTACTCTGAGTCTTCCTGGGGGCCAGGTAGATCTTGTTATACTTGTGTCAAGCAGATGTGGTTTTTTTCTTCTTTTTTTTTTATTATGGTTTTTTATTTTCAAAACATGCATGGATAATTTTTCAGCACTGACCCCTGCAAAACCTTGTGTTCCAAAATTTCCCCTCCCTTCTCCCCAACCCCTCCCTTAGATGACAAGTAATCCAATACATGTTAAACATGTTAAAAAATATATGTTAAATCCAATATATGTATACATAGTTATACAATTATCGTGTAAGCAGATTTTTTTCTAATGCTTAAAAAATAACCTTAGAGGGAATAGAATCCCCTTCATGTTACATGAGGAAACAGGTCCAGAGAAAAAGAGCACAGAATAGCACAGCTAGCTATGAGGAATCCTAGGAAAACAGCCATTCATTTCCCAATAGATGAGTAATTTAAAGACATGATTAAACATTTCTTCAAGTCTTATAACTACCTGAAAGAATGCTCCAAATCACTAGTAATAAGAAAAATCCAAATCAAGGTAGTTGGCAGAAATGGAGGGAAGGATGGCAATAGTTGATATTGGAGAAGTTGTGGAAGAATGGGCACACTAATACATTGTTGGTGGAGTTGTAAATGTAGGGAAATATTTTGGAAAGCGATTTGGAATATGCAAATAGAGTAATACTTGACTTGAATTAAAAGAAGTGAGAGATTGCCTGTATGGGTGGGAAGGGAGAACAAGCCCAGGGATAGCCAGTGACAAACGGGTATTATAGGAAATCTTACATATTTATACATCCACAGTAATATGAATAGTGATGTTCAAAAGGAAGGTTAGTGGGATTAGGGGAGGAAGATAAAGAGATCTAAATTGGACATGTTGAGTTTGAGATATCTCTGCTACACTCAGTCTGAAGGGTCCAAGACAGTTGATGATGCAGAATTCAAGTACAGGAAGGAGATTAGGGTTTGTGTATAATTATTTCAAAGACATCTGACTAGAAATGGGAGGTGAGGTTCCTTATTATCAGATGATAATTAGCCCATAGGAGCTAATAAGGTCACAAAAAAGAAAGGAAAGGTTCAGGATAGGGTCCTAATATATCACCAATAGGGAATGATAGATGGTGACATCTGTACCAGGAATAGAGGCGGGAGCCAGTAGAGAACAGTTACAATAAGCCAGAAAGTATCAGGAGCAAAGGGTGATGGATGGTGTCCAGGGATCTGGGAGGTCAGGAAGGAGCCACCATCCCTGTCCCAATGCATCATGCCACCCACAGCCAGAGGGCTGTGCTCAGCGTAGGAAAGGCTGAAGAGAACTGGACAGTTCTAAGGAAGGGCAGCCAGGGTGGTCAATGAGGAGCCTGTCCTAGGATTGGTGCAAGGAGTTGGCTGGGAGGAGAGAAGGCCTAAAGGGCCTGGGAGCTGTCTTGAGATGTTTGATGGGCTGTCACTTAGAGGAAGAAGTCTTGCTTAGTTCCAGAGGACAGAATGCAGGGGGAGTCATCAGGAAAATCTTCCTGACACTCACAATAGTCCCCAAGAGAAATGATTGGGCTTGGGGCGGGGGGGGCTGAAGAATATATTACTCACCCCCTTGTGCCTGTACTGTGCTCAGAAATAGGGCTTCAGAGCCCCAAACCATAATGCCTGCCATCCCCTGTTGGGTGTGTGGGGGTACAGCCCCAGCAGCTCAGAAATGAGAGGAGAGGGCTCAGTGCTGAGGAGGGGGCTCTCCTGAGGGACAAGGCCGGCTCCCATCTCCTCCAGCAGACTATCCTCTCAATGATCAATCAGTGTTAGATAGGGAATCAGGAAGAGCCGAGGTGACACTAATTGCATGACCCCAGACAAGCCGTGCCATTTCTTTCTGTTTCCTCCTCTACAAAATGGGCTTACAATTATTGTTATTGTAGGCTCCAGAGTGCTCCCCTGTGTGAGGGGCTTTTGCCATTGTGCTTTAGAACCGTGAGCAGTGAGAATGGACCTGTGACTTCACCAACAGGCAATTCTTGTGAAAGGGAGTCATAGTGTTCATTGCCTAAACCAGGAGACCGGTCCAGCCTAGGCCCAACCCCGGTGCATCTGTCCGGCAGGCTTGTCTCTCCTCCGTGGGCTCCTTCCTGCCTCCTGCCCCAAGCACGACCGGTGCTCCCTCATCCCTCCCTTCCCGACCCTGCTTGGGTCTATCCCTTCATGTATCACCCCACAGCTTTCCTCGCTTCCACAAACTTCCCCTCCTTTCTCTCCTAACTCCTTACAATCTGGCTTCCATCCTCATCCTCTCACCAAATCTACTCTTTCCAACGTTACCAATGGGTTCTTTTTGGGGAGGAGGGCTGGGGGGGCTTCTAGGGTCACACAGTGAGTATCTTGTGTCTGAGATCAGGTTTGAATTTGGGTCCTCCTGCCTCTAGGGCCAGTGCTCACTGCCCCACTTAGCTGTCCCACCAGTGAGCTCTTAAAGGCTGAATGAAGGGCTTTGCCCCCTGCTTCTTCATAACTTCTTTGCAGCCATTGGCAGGGTTCATGGCTGCTCCTGGATACTTCCTTCCCTCTGAGTCAAAAGGACATGGTCTCTCCTGCTTCTCCTCCTACCTCTCTGACTGCTCCTTCTTGATCTCCTGGCTTGGTTCATCCATATCCCTCATTCACAGGGCACACCTCCCTACCCTCTGGGCCCTCTTCTCTGATTTTGCCTTTTTTCATCAAATCTCTCCATCAGAAATGACCTCAGTGGTCGAATAGTCCAAACAAGACCCTAAAAGGGAACCCCTATGAGAACACACCTGACAAATGTGCAGCTATCAAGGAAGAGCATCCCTCTCTCTCTCCTGCCCGTAACAGGCTACTCCCCACTGGGACAACTCTAAGAGTTACAAAGTTCTCCTGACATCTGTCCTAAGTTGGCTTTTTTGCCGCTTGAACCCACTGCTCCCGGCTCTGTTCTCTGTGGCCAAGCAAAACCAATCCGCTGTCTTCTCCCCATGATGTCTATCCCTCTATCTTCCCCAGCTAAGCCCAGTTACTCTAGCCCATTCTCATTTGAAATGGACTCCACCACCCTAGCTGCCTTGCCTAACTTGTGGCACATAGAACTGAACCCATTATCCAGATAAGATCTGATGAGAGAAAAAAGACATTGTAGTCATCACATTCCTATTCCTGGGAGCTCTCTTAATACAGTTTTTGTTTTTTAGCTGCCAAATCACACTCAGACTGCTGATTCACATTGAGCTTGCAGTCTACTAAAACTCTCAATTGTTTAAAAAAAAAAGAAGAAGAATTCTAATTTGCTATTTATTTTTAGCATTCATTTAAAAATTTTTTTTGAGTTCCAAATTTCTTCACTTCCTCCTACCCTTCTCCCACTTATTGAGAAGGCAAGAAATATGAGATCAATCGTATGTGTGAAATCACACAAAACATATTTCCACATTAGCCATGTTGCCAAAAAAAAAAAAAAGAAGAAGAAAAATAAAGTAAAAAAAATTTGTTTCAATCTGTACTGAATTCATCAGATCTCTCTCTGGATGAGAATAGCAGCATTCACAGCTGATCATCACACAAATGTTGCTGTCGCTGTGTACAGTGTTCTGATTCTGCTCACTTCACTTTGCCAGGTTTTTCAGAAATCTGCTCATCGTTTCTTATAGCACAATAGTGTTCCATCACAATCATAAACTGCAGTTTGTTTAGCCATTCCCCAATTGGTCAACATCCCCCTCAATTTCCAATTCTTTGCCACTACAAAAAGAGCTACTATAAATATTTTTTTTTTTTATCTTTTTGGAATATAGACCTAGTAATGGTATTACTAGATCAATAGGTTTACACAGTTTTATAATCTTTTGGGCCTAGTTCCAAATTACTCGCTAGAATGGTCCCAAAATATTTTGCAAATACTGCCTATCTACACCATCCCCATCTTATATTTTGTGCTAATGAATTTTTGATCCAAGTGTGAAACTTTACATTTATCCCAATTTAATTTCATCTTCTTAGATTCAGCCCAATGTACTTGCCTGTCAAGCAAGGTTCTTTTCTATCTTGATTCTGCCATCTACTTTCTTAGCTCACCTTACTAATTTTCTGTCATCTGCACATCCCACATCTCAGCAAAATAAAATAAAATAAAATAAAGAAAAGAAGGAAAAAAAAAAAAAAGAATAGAATAGAAAGGAGCAAGCAAGATTCCTAGAATACTCCACTGGAGACTTCCTGCCTCATTGACATGGAAGCCTTAACACAGACTTCTGGATGCATCTAATTGTATTATTTTCTCACCTTCTCTTCTATAAGAGTAATGTCAGGTTCTTATCAAAAGCTTTGCCTAATTCTACATCACTTATCCATGCCATTCCCCTCTTCTACTAATTTAAATTAATCTAATTTCTAATTTATTTTTTTTTCTGAGGCACTTGGGGCTAAGTGACTTGCCCAGGGTCACACAGCCAGGAAGTGTTAAGCATCTGAGGTTAGATTTGATCTCTGGTCCTCCTGACTTCAGGGCTGGTGTCTAATCTAAATTTAATAAATTTAGCAACTAGGTTGACACAGTAGGTAAATTACCACTCTTGGAGTCAAGAAAACCTAAATTTAAATCCTGCCTCAGATACTTAGAAGTCATGTGACCCTGGGTAAATTATTTTACTCTTTGCCTCAGTTTCCTTTTCTGTAAAAATGAGGTTAATAATAACACCTTCCAGAGTGATTGTGAAGACCAAATGAGAATGTGTACACACACACACACATTTTGCAAACCTTCAAAGTGCTATATAGATGTTAGCTATATTTCCACTCCTTCTGTTATTGTCCACTTGTATTTTTGTTTTCCTTCTCAGATTATTTTTACCTTATTTTTTCTTGTGCAGCAAGATAACTGAGTAAATATGTATACATATATTGTATTTAACATATACTGTAACATATTTAACATGTATTGGACTACTTATCATCTGAGGGAAGAGGTAGGGGGAAGGAGGAGAAAAGTTGGAACAGAAGGTTTTGCAATTGTCAATGCTGAAAAATTACCCATGCATATGTCTTGAAAATAAAAAGTAAAATTTAAAAGAAAGAAAAGAAATAAAAAAATAAATGTTAGCTATTATCCTTAACTATTATTAATGCTGGCACAAAAAAAGGAAAAAAAAGTGGCTCAGATGGTATGCCATATGCTTGATGAAGAAAGCCTGGGTTCTTGGTTTCCTTCCTAGATATTCTTCAGCAATTTCTTTAATTATTGGCTCTGGAATGCTCACTCTAAGCTCAATCAAGCTCTCTGCCCCATCCTTATTTAATAATAATAGCTAGTATTGATATTGTGCTTCTTCTGTACCAGGCACCTTAAAAATATTATCTATTCTCTTCCATTTCTGAAAGTAGGGCCAAGTAGGGCCATATTTGCCCTTGCCTTTTCCTTTTCTGTGACCTTTCACAGATCTATAACGATGAACCATTTCTTCCATCAGGGCTAGAAAAAACGGGCAGCTCAGAGGACATCACCTTCCATCCTGGCTGTGCAGGAAGCCATATTTGTATTGAATCTTCTCCCTTTGGCCAGTCAGTAAATCATTATCCACCCCAGGGCCCAGATCCCAGCTCCTAGTCCTCCTCTGGCCCTCCTCTGGCCCCAGCGTACCTAAGAAATACCTTTTTCTATCACTGACTTCCCCATGCAGCCACTTGGGCACAACCCTCCCAAAACCATGCTCACCCATTTATTTTCTCTCACCTGGCCTTGCTTCTATTCCCTTTTAGCAGCTTTTTAGTAGCTTAACTAGCCAATTAAATATTTTCCCCCTTCCAGCACAGTTCATTCAGTTCAGTTGTTCATCCATATACTCATTCATTCATTCATTCACTTAAACTACTTATTTATGTAAGGATGTAATTACAAATGCCTACAGGGCCCTTAGGACAGTAAAAATCACCGAGAGTGATACCGAAGAATAGTAAAACTGGTCCCTTCTACTTGGAGAGAGACCAAGACCTATACACAGGAAATAGTTGAGTAACAATGCAAGGCATTGTGTGACTTGGAGCTAAAAGGGGAAAGGGAGGGAGGAGCCAGACATCCAGGGCTCTTTGGGGGCTCACTGAGCTCTGTGGGCATGGAGTTATTATGTATGTAGTTCAGACGCCTGTGCAAGGTCTCTCCCCCACCCCTTAACCATTCCCTTCCGAATTTAACACCCCTGACCTTTTTTTTTTTTTTTAACTTCCTTTTTTAAAAATTCCAAATATCAAATGCCAAACGAGATAAGCATTTCCACATACAAAACAGAGCCAGAATAGAGGACTGAACTTCTGCATCCTAAGAAGACAACAAAATCAACATTATTTTACAGTTATCCTGCTTGGCTTGTCTGGTTTTTTAAAACCAGACTTTCCTCCTGTTCTGTTCAGAGTATTTATAAAAATCCTTTCAATAACCCTCTTATCTTCTTCTTCTTTTTTAAATGTATTTTGGTAACCCTATCCGTAGTTCCTCTTCTGTTTGTTTTCAAATTGGTTGTTCAGAGCTTGTATTTCTTCCTTTGGGAACTGCCTTTTTATATCCTATGACCATTTACCAATTAGAGCACAGCTTTTAGGCTTATGTATTTGAACCCGTGCCTTAGATATCCTGGAAATGAGACCTTTATCACAGAAACTTGTTGCAAAAAAATTTTCCCCAGTTAACTTTCACACATAATTTTAACTGCATTATTTTTGTTTATGTAAAATAGTTTTATCTTCTGATTTTCCTTGTTTGGTCTTGAACTCTTTCCCTAACATAGATCTTCCCTACCGCTCGTAGTTTGCTGATAATGAGTTGCTTCTTTTTTCCTACAATTCTTTTTAAAATCTAAATTAGTTGGTGACCTCTCTGTAGTTGATGAGCCCAGGTAATAATTCCTAATGTATATTATTATAATATACACGTGACAACTTCACAATGGCCATTCTCTTTGCCAAAAGGTAGGTTTGTTTAAGGGAAATGGTTACAGACAAAATAGAAGGTAAAATAAGCACCAGGAATGGCAAATATGAAATGGAGTTGGGAGAGCATTTAGTTAGCAAGGAAAAGACAAATTCCCCAGGGAAACTCACAATTAACCAGGAGAAGGGAAATATTCCATGAGGTGGGAGTAAATCATTGACTGGCAGGTTAGATTTATAAAGGATTTTAGTAGACTAGCCAGTTAGCTAGAGTAAAAAGAAAGACACCATTAAAGGGAAGGCACTGTGGGGAGGGAGGGGGAGAGAGAGAGACAGAGAGAGACACACACACACACACACAGAGAGAGAGAGAGAGAGAGAGAGAGAGAGAGAGAGAGAGAGAGAGAGATTCTTTGAAAAATCAGGCAAGTTTTAAGGCTGGAACTCAAAGGGGGAGGGATCAAGGAGCCAGATGGGATCCCCTGGCAGACCAGATCCCAGACTTGTCTAAAGATTTGCTAATCAATAGCTGAAAGGTTGTTTAAAGATGCACACAGGTTGTGGGATATACAATGGAGGTTGATAAAAGTTCCATTCTCACAATCACTCTATACAAACAGGATAGTCTAGGAATTGCTTATATCTGATGGTAGCCAGATGGACTTCTTTCTAACTAAGTCCCCATCAGCCACCCTGGTCTTTTCAAACAAATCTCACCTAGTCTCCTCATTGCAATTAATGATTTTGTGTTCAGAATGTCATTCTTTGGTATCCTCATCCTTCCTAGGCTGATATACCTTATGCTCTTTTAGCCCTTCACAGCTTCCTTAACCTTTCTCTGAATCCTTTGAATTAAATCTCCTTTCCAAAACCTAAGTTGCCTGTCAGACCAATCCCAGATTTCCAATGCAAATTCTAGAAAGGAGTGCTTAATCCTTTTCCTTCTCTTCCCATCATTTCTCTCTATTCTCTCGAGGTTCCCATCATTTCTGTCTACTCAGTTGTTCTTTATATGTCCTGGAAATGCATAATAGCTACTTCATTTTGGTAGAGAGAAATGTCCAGCAGTGTGGATAATTGAGGTCACTATTCATTCCAGTTTATAATCTTTTTACCCAAATATCTCATTTCTTCTTTTTGCCTGAGTAGTGCTGCAGTATACTCCATTGACTAAGTTACTTGGTTCTCTCTCCTTTAACCATCATCCAAATGCTCTCCTATATGCTTTCCTGAGTCCTGGATCTCCTCTTGTGAGCTCATTGTCTTAGTACACAATGCTGCCCAGCTCCCACCTCTTTGTAGCCATTCTCTTTCTTTTGAAGAACACATACCTATCCAATGGACATGTTGAAATCATGGCTTTCATCCACCAATTCTCAGGGAAGGAGGTCCAAATTCTGCTTTCCCATGGCCAAACTTACCCCCTCCATAGAGAATCCTGCTCTCCCTACTTCAAAAAGATCTTTAAATCCCTTTGTCTGCTCTGGTTGTCTGGCCAACCTTTCCTTCCCAACAAAGGCCAGCTCTCCTTCCTCCAATTCATGTCCCTTCTTTTCCCACCCCAGCCCCACCTCTGCTTTAGGGATCCTTCATTATTCCTAGCAGTGTGGAAAGTGAAGACTACCCTCAGAGTCCCCTTTCCTTCTCCCATCCTTCCTTGTCACTTGCCTCAGCCTGAGATACAGATAATGGCATTTTCCATCGTGATGATTTTCACCCTTGTTCTGTGATCGGTAATCACCTGTGACCCTCGCCCTCTAGTTAAGTCCTATATAGCCAGTTATCACCTCCTAAGAGTCTCAGTTTCTTCTCCTCATTCTGTCCTGCTTCGTAGCCCTCATGTATCTTCCCGTCCTTTGTCCTGGTTTGCCATCTGTCCACCTCCCACTGGCTCTATTTTCCTATCTCATCATGTGCCTTATCTTTGCTTTGCCTTGTCTTGCTAACTGCTTTTCTCCTTTTGCCTGACTCTTCCTCCAAAGGACTTGCTCCCCTCCCTAATCTTCCTTGATATTGTTGTCCATGAGAACAGATCCCAAAACCTGAAATAGTTTAAGAAAAAAATTTATGAGGTTATTATCGAATTTGAAAAAAGAAAGGGAAAGGAAAGGGAAAGAGAAAGAGAAGGGGAAAGTGAAGGGGAAAGGAAAGGGAAGAGAAAAGAAAGGGAAAGGGAATGAGAAAGGAAAGGGAAGGGGATATGACTGTGAAAGTTTTATTTTATATAGGGTTTACTCATTTAAGTAAAGTCACCAAGAGGGCGACTTGACCAAAACACAAGCTCGAGCAAACACCGTCACAAGTCCTGGATGTGGTGACCCCCAAACAAGAATGATTCGGATGCTTCCAAAAATGGGGGCAACCCAAAATACCTTGTAATCTTCTCTAATATCCCTAGGGAGGTACAAGGTCAGATGATATAGGGTTAGATTGGAACAGCAAAATAATTTTTCTGAGCAAAATGATTGATCATTTTTCCTACAATATTTTTAGTCACCCTCCTCTGCTCCATTCCCTAAAAGCTCACTCTCCTCAGGCAGCTGACTCTAGCTTCCTCTCTTTGAGTCTACAGCATTGACTACCCTTTTGAGGTAGATGTTCCCCCCAAATCTCCAACTCAATCTGTCCAAAAGAGTTCATTATTTTAAAAAAAAACCTCAAACCCCTGATTTCAGAAAAGCCTGGAAAGACTTTTCACTAAGTGAAAGTGAGCAGAACCAAAAGAACATAATATACACAGCAACAAGAAGTGGCTCTTTTCAACAATGAGGTGATTCAGGCTAATTTCATTAGGCTTGTAATGCAGAGAGCCAACCACATCCAGAGAAAGAACTACCGGGACAGAATGTGGATCAAAGCAGAGCAGTTTCATCTTTTTTGGTTGCTGTTTGTTTGCTTCCTTTTTTCTCATTTTTCCGCTTTTGATCTGATCTTTTCTTGTGCAGCTTAAGTGTAGAAATATGTTTAGAAGAATTACTCATGTTTAATCTATATTGGATTACTTACTGTCAAGAGGTGGGGAGAAAGGGAGAAAGAGGGAGAACATTTTGGAACACAAGGTTTTGCAAGGGTGAATATTGAAAACTATCTTTTCATGTCTTGTGGAAAATAAAAATTATTATTTTTTTAAAAGCCATCCCTTGGGGCAGCTAGATAGCATCACTGACAGCACTAGATAACATTTGACAGAGCTGTGGCTCCGGGCAAGTAACTTAGCCTCAGTTGTTTCTCAAGACAAAAAAAAAGCCTTGGGGCAGTTAGATAGCACAATAGATAGAGCCCTGGTCCTGGAGTCTAGAGAAACTGAATCTGAATGTGGCTCCAGATCTTAACATTTGTTTGCTGTGTGATTCTGGGCAAGTCACTTAACCCCATTGCTTCTCAAGAAAAAAAACAAACTTTCTGGGTATTTTATCACTGTCTTTGTATGTATTACACTCCTGTTTTCAGGACATTTGTCCCTTGGTCCTCCTCTGCTCCCCTGGCATGGTGCAGCTCCCCGCCCCCTTCCTTTGTCAGGGAGACAGGGTCTCCCTCCTGCTGCTGGAACCCATAGCCCAGCCTGGCACCCCCCTCCCCCACTGACCCAGCACCACACTTAGGGTGATGATTTTGCTCTTTTGTTTCAGGGCTTTGTTGTGAGCCGGCCCCCTGCCCTTCCCCCTTCCCTCCAGCGGGCTCCACGGGGCACCCCTCAGAGGATGGCTCTCCACGTGGGTCCCTGCAGCCCCCTCCGCTGCCCCAGAAGAAAACAGTCAGCCGAGCCGCGTCCTCCCCCGACGGCCTCTTCCTGGCCCAGGGCTCCCCAGGCCGCTGCACCACAAGCCCCAGGCTGAACCCCAGCCACTCGGAAACGAACATCTGCTACCCCGAGGAGTCTCGCTTCGCTGGGCTGGGGGGCCGCGCCAGGGGCCCAGAGGCCCAGCTGCAGGGGTCCCAGGGCTTCTCCCCCTCCTCCTCCCAGCTGAGCGTGTCCAGCCAGACCTCGGCCTGCAGCGGCCAGCAGCAGCCCCACAGCCTCCTCAGCAGCATCACCAGTAAGGAGGCCACGTACACCAAGCTCAGCGGCCTCTACGCCCAGTCCCTGGTGCGCCTGGCTGCCAGGTGCGAGCGCCACTTCATGGGCAGCCAGGCCACGGAGCCCCACTTCAACGAGAACAGCTGGTCCCTCTTCAAGCTGACGTGCAACAAGCCTTGCTGCGACTCGGGAGATGCCGTCTATTACGGCGCCACCTGCTCCGAGGACCCCTCCCGGCCGTACGCTGTGAAGGTACATCCCTCCCACTGGGCGGGCCGGACTCTCGGCCGGCTCAGATGGAGGCCCCTGGGCCATGGGTGGTCAGCATGGAAGAGATGGTAGGGATCTGTCACAGATGAGGGCAGTGGACACAAGCTCCAGGACAGACCCAGGGGCAGATGGGAGGGAGCAACAGGAAATGAGACCATGATCCTAGTAAACCCTGGGGCCTGGGAGATGAGATGTGAAGCAGGAGTGGGGGGGGAGGGGGGGAGAGGGAAGGCCATGGCAGCAGCATGAGGGCCCGAGCCTGAGGGCTCACTGTCAGGAGCAGGGAGGGGGGATGGACGGTGGCAGGGACAATCTGAGGATCTGGGGCGGGCGGAAAGAAAGCTACACCAGAAGCTCATGCTCCAGCTGAGATAAAAAAAAGCCCAAAGAGGGGCAGCTAGGTGGCGCAGGGATAGAGCACTGGCCCTGAAGTCAGGAGGACCTGAGTTCAAATCCAACCTCAGACACTTAACACTTCCTAGCTGTGTGACCCTGGGCAAGTCACTTAATCCCAATTGGCTCAGGGGGGAAAAAAAGGCCCAAAGAAAATCCAAAGATTCCTCTAGAAGAGTACAGAATCTGGCTAGGAGGGAGCTGACAGGAGAACCTGGAGTGTGAGAACTAGGCTCTCTGCAGTACCATAGGGTTTCCCTGAATGCAGTAGCTGGGAAGGGACTTGTTCAGAAGACAGGAGATGAGTGAAGAGGCAGCCTGACTCCTGGATCCCTCCCTCTGTCCTCAGTACCCCAAGGGTGATCTTGAGCAAGGTCTCATCTCAGGGGCCCAGGTCCCACAAGAGCAGCTACATACCCATACTTGCCAACTGTGCCCACCTTGTAGACAAAATCACCAGCCAGAGACAAAGCCTTGAGGCTCTTCTGTCATTCACATGGTCATTCAGGTCTGTTTGGTTTTGCCCACATTTATTCTGCCCACCTCCATGGAACAAAAAAAAAGGGGGGGGAGACAAAGACCAGACATCCACTTCTTCACTTCAGTAGCTGTGTCCAAAGGTTTATGTCTCCTGCAATTCTCGCCAGTCAAGAAGCATTTATTAAGCTCCCACTGTGTGCCAAACCTGTGCTCAGTACTGAGAGTACAAACAAAAAATATCAACAGCCCCTGCCCTTGGGGCATTCATAGAACTTCTCCCTCATTTTAAAAATAGATGATTTGTATTGTTTTTCTTGCTGTGTTCTTTGGCCCACTAGCCATCCATCGAAGCCCAAGGTTCCCTATCTCTAGGGGACTCACAGTGCTTTATAATCTCTAAGGGATGTGTATTTGTCAACAAAAATGAGGCAGGGAGGTAAGCATTATGAGGAGGCCCTCACCTCTCTTTGTTTAATAAAAATATGTACTCTGAACTTAACAAACACAAATCCAAAATAGAACAGAAAGAGGATTTCACAAAAAACTAGTAGAGCAGATCTTAGTCACCACACACACACACACACACACACACACACACACAGAACTGCTTCTCTTTCAATCAATTTAGTATTTAAATTCCAGTCTGCTCTTACCTGTCCATTTTGCTCTGGACTTCCTATATTCTCTTTTATGCTATTTTTCTTTAAATGCCGTTCTTTCTTTTTTGGGGGGAAACAAAGTATTAGCCCTCTCACCCTATCTTCCAAGCTATCTTCCAAATTAATGGGGCCTGATTTCAGAATTCTTTCACTATCTTTGAGAATGTTTCTTATTCCATTTCCTGAAATGAAATAGTTACATCCTTGCATGTAGTTTGGAGCTAGGCCTAAAATCTGTATATTTCTCCTTGTTGCTTTCCTTTCCAGACCTGTCATTTTTTTTTTTTTTTTCTGTTTCCATGCCAAGTATTTTCCCATCTGCTCTTGTTTTAGCCATTCCTTCTTCTAGGGAATTAATTCTGGTTTCCTCAGATCCATCATTTGATCTTTTCCATAGATATTTCTACATATTGTTTGATTCTACATTATTCTCCATTTCTTTCTTTGGCAAATTTCATTTCTCCTTCCAATTTCTTCCATGTGTTGACTAACTAGTTTATTATCAGCAGAAAATTTTGGTCTTATTTCTGGTATTTTATTAATGTCGTTTAGTTTTCTTTTGTTATTTTTTCCCCAGCTCCTTTGTAGCCATGTTTTTTTTCATTGGGTCAGAGCTCTTTTGTTCATTTTTTTTTAAAAAGCATTTTTAAAGGAACCTGCTATAACGGAAAGAGTGCTGAATTTAGCATTCAAGGAGCTACCTATCTATGTGGTTCTGGGCCAGCAGCTGTTACACTTCCTGGGCTTTAGATTTTCCATCTTGGGGGTATATGAAGGGAAACTCTAGAATCTCCAAAGTGGTATATCTCCAGCTTTCCAACTCTCCTCCTCTCTGGTAGTTTAGCTTGGATGTTTCTATTGCATTTTTGAGGGGACTATTAAGAAGCTCAGCTCTTAAGACTTCTCAGTCCTCTCAGAAGTTTTTCTCTATTTAACCCCCTATGATTTTTTAAGTAGTATTTTATTTTTCCAAATACATGCAAAGATAGTTTTCAATATTCATCTTTGCCAAACCTTGAGTTTCAAATTTTTTCCCTCCTTTCTTCTCCTCTTTCCCCAAGACAGCAAGCAATCTGATATAGGCTAAACATGTACAGTTCTTCTAAACATATTTCCGTATTTGTCACGCTATGGAAGAAATCAGATCAAAAGAGGAAAGAGAACAACAAAAAAAGCAAACAAAAACAACAAAAAGGTGAAAATACTGTGATTTGAACCACACTTTATTTCCATAATTCTCTTTCTGGGTGTAGATGGCTCTCTCCATCACAAGTCTATTGGAATTGCCTTGAATCTCCTCATTGTTGACAAGAGCCAAGTTCATCACAGTTGGTCAGCCTTTTTTTTTTTTTTTTTTTTTTTTTTTTTGAGACATTTATGATAGCGTTGGACAAATGAGAGACAACCTAGTTAGGATGTCAGAAAACCTGAACTGGGAATCCCTGACATATCTACTTTGACTTAGATGATAGAGAACCTAGGTATCCTGAGGGCTGCTCTATTCCCTCTCCCTGAGAGCAAAACCTTTAAGTCCCACTTCTCTCCAAATGACAGTTATCCTCCAAACTGGAAAAAGGCTTATCTGTCCCCATCAGCTCCCAAGAAGGCAAAAGGACAACTTTTACCTGGGAGCTGGCAAGGAATAGCCCAGGATTGCCATTGCTGGCCCATTTCCAAGGTTTTGTTCGTGGTTAATTAAGGAGGTATAAACATGAGCACAGCTAAAACCCGGGTGCTTCCCAAGGGAACCCAAGTGCATTTTGGGAATTTTTGGCCCTGGCTAGAACCAGTAAATATGAGAAGACAGCCTTTGTATTAACATTTGCATGATGCTTGAATGTTCACAAAATAAATTCATGACCTCATTTAAGCAAGAACCCTCTAGGAGTTTTAACCAAGGTCCCTAATGTTACATATAATTGTGTAATATAGATATTATTATTATTTATTATTCTCATTTTGCAGGAAATGAAACTTAGTCTCAGAGAGTTTGCATATCTTAACCAGTGTTACACAGTTACTGTCAAAGCTAGAATTTTTTCTGGCTCCAAGTCACTTTTGGATTTTGAGACCACTCTTTCCACAACCCCCCTCTCTCTGTCTCTATCTTTTTCTTTGCATCTGTGTCTCTCTCCCAAAAGTCTCCCTTTTTTACTCATTCTCAGTTTAGGTTTCATGGGAGAAGTCATCCGGATACAGATTCCTGTTTAGAAGGAGGAAAAAAACTTTTTTTTTTTTTTTTTTTTTTTGCTGAGGCATTTGGGGTTAAGTGACTTGCCCAAGGTCACACAGTTAGGACGTGTTAAGTGTCTGAGGTCAAATTTGAACTCAGGTCCTCCTGACATCAGGTCTGGGGGGGAAAAAAACAAAACTTTTAATTGGTGTCTGGGACCTCTCACTCCAAGGGAGAAAGCACAAACTGGAAAAGGGGACTTAAGTCAATGGAGTCACAATGAGTTAAGACACAAATGTACAGAGTAACAAGTCAAAAGGAGCAACTGATCTGCTCATGAATCAACAAGATAAGCTTATAGGGAAAAGACACTTCTCCAAATTCTCCAACTGATTAATATTGAAAATTGCTTGTTTCTATTAACATGTAAGGAAATATCAGAATATTTGCTTTAGAACCCAGGATGTGAATCAATAAAGAAGTGAGCCAGTAGCAGCTATAGAGTGACATCATTGGCTGTCAGTGAGGGCACACACAGTAGTACCACCTGCCACATTCTACCCTGCTCCTCCATATGGGGACCCAACACCCCTCAACCCATTACACACAGCAGCTTATACCTGGATTTCTTTTTTTCTTAGAGAAATATTTTAACAGATACTATGCAAACAAATATGAGGTCAGGAAAAGTCTGGAACTATCTAGCACATCCTAGTCCCAACAAGTATAGATTCTGCCACCCTGATCTGAGTCCCACTCCAAGTGGTTATATTAATCAAATTTTTACTGCCTATTTCCACTGGACCTTTTACATTTTTTTTAAAAATTAATTTTTAATTTTTTTCTATTATCATTTTTATGTAATTATAAATACAAATGTCCCGCCCCCCCCCCCCCCCAATGGCCCAGAAGATCCCACAAGGTACATAGAGCTTTAGAGAAGGAGCCTTGCGAACATGTGGCCCTGCTGCTGTCTGTCTGCTCTAAGGCTGCAGGGTCCATCACGTCTCCAAATTGGTAACGGAAGCATGACCGTAGTTGATGGACCCCTTGCCCAGTGTACTGCTGCAGAGGCAGGCTTCCATCCAGTCTCTGAGCTCTACTCTTCAGTCAGGATTGGGAGCCAGTGTCAGGATGGGGGGCCAGCTGGAGGTGAGGCAAGCCTCCTCACCTGCCCAGGAATCGCAAGTTATTTTGATCCCAGGAGCGCTACACAACCTGCTTTGTGGAGAGGGGAGCTTAGGATCCCAAGAGTTTAGAGCTCATCAGATCGGCCACTTCTTTTACAAATGGACAAACTGAGGCTGGGGGGAGTAGGGGGGAAAGACAGGGCTGAGCTTCTGTTGTGGAAGCGCTTGGCTAGGGCAGCCCTCGTGTCTTTCAGGGGAGGAATCTGGGCGCCAGAGAGCTCCTGGGCCCGGGCCCAGCCACGGAACCGGCCGCCCTGACTTCTCTCTTCTTTCTTCCCGTAGATCTGCAAAATGCCCGTGTCCAAGGGGGCTTCTTACTGTGCCCTGTCGGTGCCGGTTCACTTCAACCTGCAGCAGGACTGTGGCCACTTCGTAGCCTCGGTGCCGTCCAGCATGCTGCCGTCTCCCGAAGAGCCCCAGGACCAGGACTGTGTGGTGGTGATCACGCGGGAGGTGCCGCGGCAGACGGCGGCGGACTTCGTGCGGGACTCTGCCTCCCGCCACTGGACCGAGCCCGAGGCTTACGAGCGGCGGGTGTGCCTGCTGCTGCTGCAGCTGTGCCAGGGGCTGGAGAGCCTCAAGGAGCATGGCATCACGCACCGGGCGCTGTGCCTGGAGAACCTGCTGCTGGCGCCCTGCCCGGGGGCCTCCCCGGGGGACCAGCCTCTCCCCCGCCTCATCATCAGCAACTTCCTGCAGGCCCGGCAGCAGGCCCGGGGCGGCACCTGGGGGACTGACGAGCAGCAGAGGAGGACCCAGGCGCGCCTGGCCCCGGAGATCCTGGCGGCCGCCCAGTACAAGAAGTTCGACGAGTTCCAGACGGGCATCCTCATTTACGAGCTGCTGCACCAGCCCAACCCCTTCGAGGAGCGCACCCAGCTTCAGCAGCAGGACTACCGCGCCGAGGACCTGCCTCCCCTGCCCGCGCTGTCCCTCTACTCGGCCGGCCTGCAGCGGCTGGCCCACCGGCTGCTCGAGGCCGACCCCATCAAGCGGCTACACATCGCGGAGGCCAGGCGCGCCCTGCAGTGCCTGCTGTGGGGGCCGCGCCACGAGCTGCTGCAGGGCCCGCTGCAGAACTGGCTGCACATGAAGCGCGCGCTGCTCATGATGAAGCTGGCCGAGAAGGCGCTGGACGACGGCGCCGCCGTGGAGCTTGAGGACTGGCTCTGCTGCCAGTACCTGGCGTCGGCGGAGCCCGGGGCTCTGCTGCAGACGCTGAGACTGCTGCAGCCCCTGTGACCACCCCGGAGCGTGCACATGCGCAGGAGGGCGGCCGAAGTGGGTCCCACCCCCACAGGCCCCAGAGTGTGCCCCCCACACACACACAGTCACTCCTGTCCACTCTGTTAATGGTAATGTCCACTCTGGGGCCTGCAGACTCCTCTCACATCACACAGCCGGGCGTGGTGGGGACTGGCCACCCGCCCTCCTCCTGTCCCTCATGGACAGCACAGAGCTGTGGCCCCTACCTAGGCACCTCCACAGCGGAAGGGACCTCCATGGCGACCCCCTGTTGTTTGTTTGTTTTTTTAATGGAACTTTTATTTCATTCTACCTTTTAAAATTAATGAGTCTTTATTTTCCCCACTGAGGAAAAAAAATGAAAAAAAAGGAAGTGAGGCTTTGGGAATGATTGCACCATCAGGCTGAGCCTGGAGCAGGATTGGCCATCTCCAGAATGTGGAGCTCCTTCAGGCTTAGTTCTCTGTCAGGGGTCACCGGCGGTGGGCTTCTTCCTGGGTCCTCTGGAGTTATCAAAACCCTCATTTACAGATGAGAAAACAGGCCCAGGGGGGACTTGCTCAGATTACCCAGGTGATTAGTGGCAAAACTGGGATTCAGATCCAAGTCCTTCCACTTAAATACGCTGCACCACCCTGGATGTCAGGCAGGGGGAAAGGGCAGGGTCCCAGCAGGCTCTACTCCAGCCCTACTCTGCTCTGAGGAGCCCCTGGTTCCCTTCACTTTCCAGCAGTTTTGGGTCATTGCCCATTTCTGTTCCACCAAAAAGGGCAGATGTGGGAGAAAAGCCATCAGAAATGGCTTCAGAAACACTGGGTTTGCATCCTGGCTCAGGATGATGTCACCTTTCTGTGCCTCAGTTTCCTCGTCTTCAAAGTAGATATGGGCTTGGATGAGGTGGTTCCAGGGCCTTCCCAGTTCAGCCTCTGAGGCTGGTGGTCATGGGCAGGTCACCTGTTTCCTCATTTTCCCAATGAAAGAATTGGATTATACAACCTTGGAGAGGATAGTCACCCTTTTCCCCTACTACAAAGCTAAGTCCCTGAGAAATGGGAAGCCTCATGAAAGGCCCAAGACAGAACTTCCTGCTTCTTCTAAATCCAAACCCAATGGAGTTCCTTGGTGACAAACTTGGCCATCTCTTTCTGTGCATTGACTTGCCAAGTTTATTTACACTCTGGGTTTGAAGGAGCCAATGAACCAGCATAGTCAGAACTGAGTCATTCTCCTAAGATTCCAGAATTCATCCAGCTTCTGCTTGAATAACCCCCAGGGATAGGAAGTTTGCTATCTCCTTTAAGCCCTGTGGAGTGGCTAAAGAGTGACTAAAGACACTCCCAATTTAAGCTAGGGCCTTACCTGTAACTAAGTCACTAATTAACTCTGCTTCAGTCAAACTGAGACCTGTTGAAGACCTTAACTTAAAAAGGCTAAGGTCCCCCACTGCATCCAGGACCATCTCCAGTCCTGATCTGTATCTGGTACTGCACCCAGATGGCTCTAGAGGGGAAAATGAGGCAGGTGACCTTATCCAGCCCTCCCTCACTCACTTAAATTTAGTTAACTCCAATGTCATGGCAGCACTTCTCTGATGTCCTTGTTCTCTTCCAGAATGAAGGACAAACAACTCCCTACTATGTTCCCCACAGCTACTGATCTAACCCTACCCCTTCCTCGGGTCTCCAATTGTATACCCCATCTGCAATGGCATGTCTGTTACCTCCCAAAATAAGTGGGGGTCCTCCACTCCCAGGACCCTTATCTACCCTATCTTAAAATCCTCTGCAAGGACCACACCTGCCATCAGAAGGTGAAAAGCCCCTCCATCTCATGCCAGTCCTGGGCCTTTCATCCAGCCTCCCACTCGCCTTGCTGCATCAACTACTGAATCAACTAATACCCATTCATTAAGCACCTACTGTGTGCCAAATTCTAGGGATACAAGAGAAAAAAAACTGCTCTCACAGCGTTTGCTTTCTATTAGAGAATGAAAAATGTCCTCAGATAATTAAGGCAGACAAGAATGTAGGCAAATTAAAGATTTGATGATGGAGGTGGGAAGTGAGGAGAGCATCTCTCCCCTTATAACTCCTTCCCTTGTAATATGCTCAAATTCTCTCTAAAACCCAAAACCACACAAAACATGGCCAGGGCACAGCTGCTTCCTCCAAGTCCCCTTCTCTGTCTCTGCCTCTATGTATGTTTGTGGGTATTTATTTCTGTCTCTTCCCCTACCTTCTCCCTCTACCTCTATCTTTATATGTATGTTTATATCTGTCTGTATCTTTTTGTATCTGTCTCTCTGTCTTGTCTCCCTTTTTCTCTCTGTCTCTGTGTGTCTGTCTCTGTTTCTCTCCTCTCTGTCTCTGTCTCCCTCCCTCCCTCTCTGTCTCTGTCTTTCTCTCTGTCTCTGTCTTTCTCCCTTCCTTCTTCTTCTCTCTCTCTCTCTCTCTCTTCTCTGTCTCTGTCTCCCTCCCACCTATACACTTATACTTAGGCATGAAGACCCAGGGTTCACTGCCTGCCGCTAATGCAAACTCACTAGGGCCCTGGGCATGTCATTAATTCTCTGTGTTCTAGGCTCCTCTGGGTGTTTTCTCATTTGGGAGTTTAATTCTTTTGCACATTTTTTTGAGATTCGGGAGCAGATTTCAGCTCTAGCCAGAAACGCTTGGTAATAATCAGAGCAAAGGAGGGATTGCCTCCACCCTCCCCCATCCCTTAGGATGCTGGGCCCCACTCCAGGGGATTCCTGCCCCAGCGTGGGTCTGCCTTAATGGCCACTGAGGTCACTGCCAGCCATGAGTCTCAGTCTGCCTCTAGAGAGAACACAGAGGCTTGTGAGCAGGGATGTACAAACAGTCCTTCAGTGCCCGCTTGGGCGGGCACCCCTTGTCGGGCACCATTGTCTCCAGGAGACATACCAGACCAGCCTCGCATCTACTCTCTGTTTGCCTGGCAGTCCTTGGAACAGGATATTTAATATTCCTGGGCCAGGCCACTGGAAGATGTCAGCACTGTGGCCATAGCACCACGGCAGCCAGATGTTCAAAGAAAGGGCACGGGCTGCCTGGGTGACCTGCTATAAAAAAGCCTCTGGGCTGCTCTCATATCTCAAGTGTAGTTTGGGTCAGAGAAAAATTAGGAGAAACCATAGTTCTTTGGAGTCATTTAGAATGCTGTTTTTACTTTATTTGATCCTACTTGTCAGTATGGTGTAGTGAGTAGGGATCTTGCCTCAGAACCAGAAGCCCTTTATTCCTCTCAGGTTTCAGACATTTGCTAGCTGTCTGTCTTTGAATAAGTCACCTCTGACCACTAACTTTCTCTAAAGTGACATGCTAGGGGCAATCATGAGCCCCCCGAGTCCCCCGTCCCCAGCCCTCAACTTGAGTTCCTGGGATCATGTGGATCACATTCATACTTGTCTCTTTAAGCAGTTATCTGAAGCTTCCAGGAGCCTGCCCCACTTGCCCCAACCAGGATAAGAAGGATTCATTCCTCCCTCCCTAGAAGGGTTCATTAGGCCCTCACCCTAATTAGACTTATGCCTCCTGGCTCTGAGCCTGAGTGGCCACCCTGTGGTCCAATGGGCCCCTTTGCTACTCAGCCTAGCAGTCAGAGACTCATAAAAACCTTACCAATCCATGTCAAGTCTTGTAACTTTCAAAGAAGGGGCCTGACTCAAGGGGTGTGTGATCAGCCACAGCCTTTGGGGGTAGAAGGGTGGCTTCTCCCCACAGGAGCCAGCTGTGAGTCTGTCTCTAACATGGCCATGTGAACTTTTCTCCTATAATACTGAACCCCCAGCTACTAATCCCATCCCTTCCTTTCAGAGTGCACATGCAGACAATCCAGTATGCTCCCCAGTGAGCCTTTTGCAGACATCCCATACCCAGGGCCCAGGGTCCTAGAACTACTCTAGAACAAAGAAAATATTGTCTACCACACAATCTCTCCAGAGCTAATGTACTAGGACACAGGGTAGGGAGTCAGAAAGTACCCAAAGAGACCTGTTTTCGACAAGCTCTAATTGTCACTGCCAGGTCCGCTGACTCAGGCTGTTGTCCCTAATGACTCATAAGATACAAACAAACTCGAGAGACACAGGATGTCTATCAAAACACTCCATACAGGAACCCCAAGGACAGAAGCTTCATAGAGCTGCCATCCAAGTAGTCACAGGTAACGAGCTCTAGAGGTTCCATTTGTCATAGGTTTGAGCCCCTGTTGTCTTAGTATGTGCCCAATTCATCATAAACCCTCCACCCCCCCCCCCAATACACACACATACACTTCCAGGTATAGGGGCCAAATGGAACTATGGGAGCCAGGACAGTGTTCCCAAGGAGGTCAGTGGAGAGATACATACTGTGCATAAGTATATTACCAATAGAAAATTACACAGCCCAAAAGCTGTAGAAGTTGAGTCATCTCTAGGAAACATGATCAGCAGAGGAAGGACTCATGGGATGTCAGGTGGACAGGAATCCCCTAATCCTGTGGTAAATTCCTTTGGGGAAGCCTCAAATCCACAAGCAGATGGGCAAAAGCTGGGGTTCCATTGAGGGACGAAGAGTCCACATCAGCAGGCCCTGATCACTGAGTTGGGGAAGGAAAAAGACAAACAAGATGGGACCTTCAAGATCCCTAACACAAGAATGAAAAAGTCTAGGGTCAACACTAATGCCAATCTAAAGGAACCACACCTCGAGATCAGAAGCTCAGCTGGTGGGCTGTTCCCCCTCTCTCCAAACAGATATCTCTCTTGGGAGTTGAGTCATGAGTCACATGAAAAAGGGAAAGTCACAAGGCTCTCGGGAGCCCAGTTGGACCTCTCAGAGAGAATGCTGTTTGCTATGGTGTCCCATCATGAGTGCTTCTGATCTGAGACCTTCCACAGCACCTATATGAAGATGAGGTGCATGGGGCAGTGGAAGGTCCCACTGGCAGCTGGCAGCCTCTGGACTTCACCCAGCTGTGAGAGAAAAAACAGAAACCCTATTGTCCGAGGATGGGCAAAAAGCCTCCTTGGTTCTTGGATAAGGCAAAGCAAGAAGCTCTGAGAGGACATCCACGGGACGTTTCATGGTGCACATTTCCCATAGATCCCAATTCATCTCTGAAGAATAAGTCATAAGATATGTAGTGATTATTTGGTTATAGCCAAATAGTTCTGGGGGTGAGTTCTCCCAGTTATTGAATCCCAAGTCTCTTTTATTCTCTCATATAAACGATGGGACAATGAGGAAAAGTCAGAACAGGAGATCCAGATGTTGTCCCTGCGCTGTTGAGCCCCTTCCTAGGGCTATGTGGTTAGGCAAAGGCTGACCTGGCTTCAGCAGCAATCCTGCAGCCCTCCAACCAGATTCTACAACTAGAATACATCCAAAGGAACAAGGAAGAAATCAGCATCGCAGGCATACATTACCTGCAGCCACACTTATTCTTCCCATGTGCTTAATAGGTACTTCTTGACCGATTAATAGAAAGCTCTGAGGTATTTATCCAAAGATTCATACTAGAGCGGACTTTCATTTAAGGACAAGACTGATCATGGTACTTCCCTAACTCAAGAAATCTGTATTTTTGTTTTGTTCTTGCTGAGGCAATTGGGGTTAAGTGACTTGCCTAGGGTCACACAGCTAGGAAGTATTGTCTGAGACCAGATTTGAACCCAGATCCTCCTGACTTTAGGCCTGATGCTCTATCCACTGTACCAACTAGCTGTTCCCAAACCTGTATTTCTTAAATACAAATGCAGACTCCTCTATTTGGCCCTTAAGGTCCTGCCCAATCTGCTTTTCCAGCCTGACTTTCCAAACATGGTTCCCAGGCACATACCCTACACTCCAGCCCCTCTAACTCCACACATTCCAGAACACAACATGCTACATCCTGCCTCCATACCAAGCTGAACCCCATTTCTGGAATGCCCTCCCTCCTACTATCTGCCTCTTGGAGCCCCTACCTCTTTTATTTTTTTAATTTTTTAAAAAAATTTGTTTTCAGTTCCAAATTCTCTCCCTCTATCTGCTCCCCAACTCATTGAGGAGGCAAGAAATATGATACCTCTTATGCATATACAGTCATCCAAAACATTTCTACATTAGTCGTGAGCGAGTGGGAAGCAAGGAAAATAAAGTGAAAAAAGTTACTTTAATCAAAACATATCAATTCTCTCTGGAGAGGGAAAGTATTTTTCATGAGTCCTATGGAATTCTAGTGAATTACTGTGTTGATTGGAGTTACTAAGTCTTTCCTACTTCATTATCCTTATAATAACACTGTTACTATGTAGATGTTCTGATTCTGCTCCCTTCATTTTGAATTAGTACATATAAATCTTTCCAGGTTTTCTCTGAAACTATCCCCTTTGTCATTTTTTTTTACAGCATAATTGTATTCCATCACAATCATATACCACAACCCTCTACCTCTTTTCAGGGCTCAATTCAAGTATTGTCTCTTTCAAGAGCTATTTTCCTGATAGCCAGTTTTTAATACTTCCACTACCCACTTCTTGGGAAGTTACTTTGTATTTATAATATGTATATCTTGTGATATGATGTGTCTCCCTTCTCCAGGGGCTCTAGGACAGCTTCTCTGGGCTGGCTCACTCACCTCAGTCTACCCTCACACTAACAGGTCCGGGTTCCCAGAGAAGGAACATTATCAAGCGACTTTAGCTCAAATTCTGGGGTTTTGGGGTAACCTGATTTTGGGAAGGCATACTCACATTCACCTCTAATTCCTTACCCCTCCTAGTGTTCTTTCCATTTACAAAGAATCAATCAACCATCATAATACACACATTAACTTTTTTTAAAATGTTTTTAATTAAAAAAAATTACTGAATGCCTATTATGTGACTGTCCTATGAACTGAGAATATAAAGAAAGGCAAAGAGACCCTATCCTCAATGAACTTACAATGTAACAAATAAATTTTCTTAAACCATTGATATTTTTGGTTTCTACATTGCCAAAATTTCCCCTATATTACTCTACTCTCCCTCAAAGAAAGCCATCTCTTACAACAATGATTTTTTTTTAAAGAAAAAGGGAGAGTGATCTTTCAAGTTCTAAAAAGTTATATGCAAATGAGTTGTGGGAGCACAACAGCCTTCAGTCACTTTTCTGTTCTCAAAAAAAGTCCCCTCTGTTCTCTAAAGAGTCCTCCTACTAGTCTGGATCTTAGATTTAACAGAAAAGTTGTATTTCTTTATACATGTATTCTAACAGTTTTTCACAGGCAAGTTTTTTTTTTCATAATCAAAACTTTTAAATACAAAATATAGTATTTTATATCCTTTAAAGTTGCTTTAAATCCTTTCCTTCATTAGAAATTTATTTTTCTTCTCCTTTCTTTTAAAAAAATATTTAATATAACTCTTTTTAAATTTTGAGTTCTTCCTTCTCACAACTCCTTCACCTACTGAGAAAGCAAGCAAAATGATATCAATTATACATGTGAAATCATGCAAAACTTTTCCACATTTGCCATGTTGCTTAAAAAGATGAGAAAGTTATATTTCAGTTTGCACTAAAAGTTCATCAGTTCTCTCTCTGAAGGTACTTAGCATTTTTTTTTTAATCTTGAGTCCTTTGCGATAGTCTCCAGTTGTTGTATTGATCAAGGTAGCCAAATCTTTCACACTTAATCATCGCTGAATATTGCTGTTTCTGTGCACAGTGATGTCCTGTTTCTTCTCACTTCACTTTGCATTAATTTATATAGAACTTGCCATATTTTATGTTCTGAAATCAGTCCTCTCATAATTTTTTATAGCACAGTGGAATTCCATCATAATCATATACTACAACTTGTTCAGCCATTCCCTGATTGACAAGCATCCTCTCAATTTCCAATTCTTTGCCACTAAAAAAAAAGATATAATTTTTTTAAAACTATAGGTCCTTTTCCTTTTTCTTTGATCTCTTTCAGATCCAGACCTAGTAGTAATATTGCTGAGTCAAAAGGTATGCACAGTTTTATACCCTTTGGACATAGTTCCAAATTGCTCTGCAGAATAAATGGACTAGTTCATAACTGTGCCATTTGAATACCTATTTTTCCTCAACCCCTCCAGCATTTGTCATTTCTGATAAGTGTGACTTGATATCTCAGAATTGTTTTAATTTGCATTTCTTTGAGTAATAATTTAGATTTTTATTTTATTTTATTTTATTTATTTATTTATTTTGCTGAGGCAATTGGGGTTAAATGATTTGCCCAGCTTGGAAGTGTTAAATGTCTGAGACCTAATTTGAACTCAGGTCCTCCTGACTTCAGGGCTAGTGTTCTATCCACTGCGCCACTTAAGTGCCCCTAGACTATTTTTTCATATAACTATATTTAGCATTGATTTATTCTTCTGAAAGCTGCTTGTTCATATCCTTTAACCATTTATCAATTGGGAAATGGCTTTTATTTTTATAAATCTAACTTAATCCCCTATGTATTTAAGAAGGAAATTATTTATCAGAGAAACTGCTGGAAACATTTCTATATTACTTTACTCTATGCTACCTTTCAGCCTAATGTAGTTTCCCTGATTATCCCTTTTAAGTAGGTCTGTTTTTGCTTTTGCCTTGTCTGATATCATTATTGCTATTTCTGCCTTTTTAACTTCAACTCAAACACATTAGATTCTGTACCAGCACTTTATTTTAACTATGTATATGTTCTTCTCTGGTTCTTGTAAACAATATATTGGATTCTGGTTTCTTGTTCTCAAAAATCTGTTGCTTCTAACCATTGAATACCTTAATCTGCCCTCCCTTTTATTATCCTCCTCCAAATAAATTTTTTATCCCCTTTCCCTTCTATTTCCCTATGGAGTCAGATTTATATAATCAACTGAATGTGTAAATATATATTCTTCCCTCTTTGAACCTGTTCTGATGAGAGTGAGATTCAAGCATTGCCTCCCCACACCCTTTGCAATTTCCCCTTCCACTTTAAAATCTCTTCCTTGAATGTCTTTTTTTTTGTGAGAAAACTTTTTTCAACCTTTCCTTCCCCCCTTTTCCCAGAGCATCACTCTTACCCTTATTTGGGGGGGGAGAGGGAGAAGCTTCCGGGCCTCTCCATGGGTCATTCCATCATTGAGTCGGTCACTTGGTTTGAGTTTAGTCCAGTTCATTTGGTTTTGTACTAATTTAAAGGTGAACAAATGTCATTCCTGATCAGCAAAATATCAGCTCAGATTATCATGATAAGGTAGAGAGGACTTCCTTTCAAGTGATCTGATAAGTTTGAAAAGTGTTCCCATTTTACAGATGAAGAAACTGAGGGTCAGAGATCACAGCCCTGCAGCTGAACAAGATAAGCTTGTCTTTACATGAGCTTTTTATTGTTCTCTCTAGTGTTGTGTTTAAATGTAACATTTTCCATTCAGTTCTGGTATTTTCATCAAGGCTCTAATCCTAACTCCTTTGTTTTCTGGAATGTTGTAGTCCAAGCCCTCCACTCTTTTTACATGAAAGTTGCTAAATCTTGTATGATCCAGACTATGATTCCGTGAATTGTTTCTTTCTGATTGTTTGTAATATTTCCCCCCTGTTCTGGAAGCTCTGGAATTTAGGTACGGTACTCTTGGAAGTTTCTATTTTGACATACCTTTCAGGAGAATAATGATGGATTTTTTCAGTTTCTATTTTACCCTCTGGATGTAAGATATTGAGGCAGTTTTTCTTTCTAATTTCTTGGAATATATTGTTTAAGCTGTTTTTTTCTTTCTTTCTTTGTTTTATCATGGCTTTCAGGTAGTCTGATAATTCTTAAATTGTCTCTTCCTAAAATATTTCCAAAGCAATTGTTTTTCTGATGGGATATTTCACATCTTCTTCTGTCTTTTCATTCTTTGGACTTTGTTTTATTATTCCTTGTTATCTCATAAAGTAATTAGCTTCCAGTTGCCCAATTCTAATTTTTAAGGATTTATTTTCCTTAGTGAGCTTTTATACCTCTTTTTCCATTTGATCTATTCTGCTTTTTAAGCATTCTTCAGTGAATTTTTGTATCTTTTTTTTTAACCATTAGCTAGTTCTATATCTGTGAAGTGTTGTTTCTTCATTATTTTTGTGTGCTTTTAAAATTTTTATCAAACTTTAATTTCCTTTTCTTAATTTTCTTACATCACTATCATTTTCTCCCATTTTTTCCTCTACCATTCTCTTCTCTTTAAGTCTTCCAGGAATTCTTGATGGATTTGGGCTCAACTTGCATTTTAATTTGAGGCTTTGCTTGCAGGTGTTTTAACATTAGTTTTTTTTTTTCCCCTAACTTTTTGTCTACCACCCTAGTAGCTTTTTATAGTTAAGGTTTTTTTTTTTTTTCTTTTGTTATTTGCTTATTTTTCTAGTCTATTTCTTGACTTTGAACTTTTTGTTAAAGTTGGACTCTGCGCACCCCAGGCTCAGGAGACATTGTCCCAAGTTTCAAGCTTTTTCGTGCTATTGTTTTTGGAGCAGATTCTGGTGGGTCTGAAAATTTTTGGAGCTAATCAAGCAGTATGATCCCCGGAGAAGGGTGGTCCTTGCTCTCCAGGTCTGTACTCTGGTCTTTTCCTAGGAAAGACCTCTCCTCCTCCAGTGCCATAAGCACCACCATTCCTCTTGACCTTGGACCTGACCTGGGGTTCTACTCCCTTGTGATTGAACACAAGAGCCCTTCTCCACCCTGGAACAGTGACTCAGATGTCTATATGGGCAACAGAGTTGCCAATCAGCATGAGCTGCACCCATTTCCTGCAAAGGGTCCCCTATATTCTCTTTCTGACCACCCACCCCTTATTATCTCTGAACCAAGGCCCAGACTGAAATATCTTGCCCAAGGTCACAAAGTGGAATTTGAGCCCAGGTTTTCAGACTCCACCTTCAGCACCCTTAATACTAGCATCAAGGATAATTGATAAAAACCTCCCTGATCTGCGCCTTGCCCCTTCATCTCGGTCTCACCCACAATACTCTACAAACCAGGTTTTATCTTCCCTTTGCAGAAGAGCCATCTGGTGGCAAAAAGAGGTAACTCCATGTCTCCCAAATTGTCTTAAGTCAATCGGACCCAAGTCATGATCAAGATCGGGATCCAAACCTATTTCTGACACATGCTGACTTTGGGATCTGGAGAAAATTACTGATACCCCAGATAGTCAAGTCAAGCTAACAAGTATTTGTTAAGCACTTTCCACTCGCCAGCTTTCATACTAGATGCTGGGGTAGAAATAACAGCCAAAAGAAAAAACATACCTGACCTGGAGGAACTTCCACTTGTATGGTGAAAAGTAAAGTGGGACAACATAGCATTTCCACTCCCTCTGTTTTTGTCTGCTTGCATTTTTGATTTCCTTCTCAGGCTATTTTTGCCTTATTTCTAAGTCTGGTTTTTCTTGTGTAACAAAATAGCTGAATGGACATGTATATATATATATATATATATATATATATATATATATATATTGTATTTAACATATACTTTGACATATTTAATATGTATGGGTCTACCTGCCATCTAGGGGAGGGGGTGGGGGAAAGAAGGGGAAAAGTTGGAACAAAAGGTTTTGCAAGGGTCAATGCTGAAAAATTACCCATGCATATGTTTTGTAAATAAAAAGCTATAATAATTTTTAAAAAGAAGAAGAAAGGCAGAGTGGAAGTGCACTAGCAAAGCCCAGAAAATCAGAATCAGAGCCAGGAATGGAAATGAAGGATGCTAAGCTGGTTCCTTCCTCAGAAATGGAGGCTCTGGGAGCAACTCACCAGTGCCACAAGGGGACCAGAGCAGAAGGATGCTTTGAGGTGAAATGGTCACAAGTGTCAAGTAATTTCCATAGTGAGAAGGCAGCAGAGGTGTGATGGAGAGGTTCAGGGAGTCAGAATCAGAGTTTGGCAGAGAAAAGAGACAGAGTAGTATTATAGTCACACATATGTTATATCAATAGATATTCCATACAATACATTCTACATTTGTAGGATAAGAGGCAGCTCTTTAACACTCTGAATTGCAGAGAAGGTGCTGACTGGTCTTGGAAGTGGAAGTAAATCATCTTGGCAGAAGTGCTAAACAAAGGTCAGAGTAACTGACAGGTCTCTCGCCCATTAGTGAATTAGGAAGGTGTCTAACCCAAGCAAGGGAAGACTTTCCCCAACAATGGGTCGATGAGAACAATTCTGTTCCAAGGTCCATGCAAGCAGCTAAAGCAGGTGCTTTGGAGCACTCAGACTTGGTTAGACATCAAAGACTGCAAGGTCATCCACTACATCCTGGGTTATTGCCAATCTTTTTGACTTTCGTATTGTCATTGGATTTCAATGACTATAAAAGAACGAATAAGACTGACAACTTTGTGCATCTCTGCCTCACTTAAATCCAATTCAATGTAAAAATCAAGACACAATTTCATGATGTCATTGGTCCTCTTGGAAAAATGAAGGACAAACAATAAGATCAGCCATCAGAAGCAGACTTGAACCAGATCTAGGAACGCCAAAAATGAGAAATAGGTTTAATATGGTATAACCTCTTCTTGGTTAACCCATAGTGCTTCTTAGATATGATCTTCCCTTTCAGTGTCATGATCCATAAAGTTTCAGAATTATAGAAAACGAGATAGGAGGACATCTCTCTTTCTCTCTCTCTCTCTCTCTCTCTCTCTCTCTCTCTCACACACACACACACACACACTTTGCAGAGTTGCATATCTATGAGTGGGGAACATTGCATATAGATATCAGATGTTATTTAGTGCATTAATCAGTTTATTGTTTTTTCTTTGTTTTTTCTCTTTTTAAAAATATTCTTTGTTATAAAGGATGGTTCTGTGGGAGGGGAAAAGGAGGGAAACAGAAATTTAGGCAATGTAAAATGAAAATTATCAATAAAATTATATTGTAAAACTAATAAATGGTAAAATTTTGTGGGAATCAGTCCAATTCACAGCTGTTAAAGGAGTCACCCTTAGTGACACCCCCTTAGTCCATCTCTGGGACACACTGCATTCTGTTGTTCTCACAGCTCACAACATCTGGCTATCTCATGTTCATTTTAATCTTAAATATCTTGTGTGACTCTTCTCTATCAAGACACAGCTGTGTGGTTCACCATTGCCATCAGGCTGATAAGGACAATCTTGATGAAGCCAGTTTGCAAAAACAAAGCAAAATAAAACAACTAGTCCACATTCAATAGAGGTAGATCTGGCTGACCAGTGTAACAGCTTGACCCTGTGATTCCTTTTCCCCATTGGTGCCCTTGGAGCTTCAGACAGCCTTCAGTGGTACTATGGAGTTAACAACATATCCAGACCCTGATCTGATACTGCTTCCTGCTAGTCTTGGCAAAACCACAAAAAAATCTTGTGATATTCCCTTCGCTCTTCCTTCCATCTTCCCCCCCACCATCCAGGCCCTAACCCCAGATTTTTTCTTTATTGCGACAGAAGAAAATTCTGAGAAAGTGGAGATGGAATAAGATGGAGAACCTCGAAACAGCAATAGAAATGACCAAAAGAAGCAAAATTCTCAACAGAAAGAAAAATTTTAGAGAAAATATGATTAAAGGGCTGTTAAAGGAAAGAGAGCAGTTGATGAGCAATCCTACTCTGATGCTCATTTTGTGCATTTGAACATTTGTGTGTGTTACTATCCCCAATTTTTAATTGGAAGGGTCTTGGCCACTGATGGTGGTGATGTGTGTATGTGCTCTTTTGCAGTCCTGGAAACCTGTGTGAGAGGGATCTGCCTGCTGCCCCTTTCCATGGTGGGATGTGGGGAACCTGAGAATGTGTGATAGAAATTGCTGCTCCCTGGTCAATGTACATCAATAAATACTGTGGCTGTTTTCTGTCCACTTAGTGAGTGGGGAAGAAAAGCCTTTTAATTAGCTGTAAATTAAGAACTGAATGCTGTCTTTCCTGGTAGTGATTAAAAGAAGGCATGCTATAAGCCTGTGAATGGGGAGAAAGTCTCTCCCTGCAGACCTCCAAGGTCCCTTGAACTCATGGCTGCTCTATTTCTTTATCCATTTGTGTTTGTTCTTTAGGGTCTTAGAGAAGGAGCATGAGATTCAGACAGCCAGAGTGAGGGATCACTAGAGAATATGGCAGAAGGGGATGGACAGAGTGGGAGAAGGCTCCCAATTTCACAGAAACACATGTCTACAATCTCTCCACCTCAGCAAGGGGATCCACAGAGAATGACTGTAGCTTGCAGAGCAGTTTAGGATCAAATTAGATATGGGCAGACCGGAAAAGGCAAGAGAAATGGGTATTTAGAAAGAGAAGATGCTTAAGAGAAGATGCAAGAGAAAGTGTCCTTTAGTGTAGCCATTTGCAACAGCACAAAGGAAGTGGTATTTTTTTTTTTTTAAGTCAGTTGGTTAGCCAACATTTGTTAAGCCCTGACATGCTTTATTGGAGAAAATAAAGGGAAGTGGGTGAGGACTTTCTGGAACAAGTCCTTTGAGATATCTTTTATAATAGAGAAGTAATTGGGGGAAGAAGGGATGTACCAAGCAGATGTTCAGATCCTATAAGTCATTTTTCAGACGTGGCTACTCAAACTCTGGTACTGACTCTAGGAGAAGCAAGCAAGGACCTCTACATCCTGGCAACACTGCCTTCTTATAATGCATCTTCAAACTGTCTCCCTCAGACCTGCTCAGGGACAATTTTGGGCTTAAAAAAAAAAAACAACTCAGGCCATCCTGTAATGATTTCTACAGATATTTCTTCTTTTCAGTGACGATGGTCCGTACAATAGTTCTGGACCTTACCACCTAATTATCTGTGGGAGCAGAATGGCACTTGAGACAAAGTGAGAATTAAGGAAATTATGTACAAAAATTCAGGCTGAAAGTAGCTATGTTACAAGCCTTCTTCTCCCCTTCTAAAAGTGGGGGTAGCTTTTTGTAGTGGCTAGAAACTGGAAACTGAATGGATGTCCATCAGTTGGAGAATGGCTGAATAAATTGTGGTATATGAAAATTATGGAATATTACTGTTCTGTAAGAAATGACCAACAGGATGATTTCAGAAAGGCCTGGAGAGACTTACACGAACTGATGCTGAGTGAAATGAGCAGGACCAGGAGATCATTATATACTTCAACAACAATACTAGATGATGACCAGTTCTGATGGATCAGGCCATCCTCAGCAATGAGATCAACCAAATCATTTCTAATGGAGCAGTAATGAACTGAGCTAGCTATGCCCAGAAAAATAACTCTGGGAGAGGACTAAAAACCATTACATTAAATTCCCAATCCCTATATTTATGCACACATGAATTTTTGATTTCCTTCACAAGCTAATTGTACAATAATTCAGAGTCTGATTCTTTTTGTACAGCAAAATAATGTTTTGGTCATGTATACTTATTGTGTATCTAAGTTATATTTTAAATATATTTAACATCTACTGGTCATCCTGCCATCTAGGGGAGGGGGTGGGGGGGGTAAGAGGTGAAAAATTGGAACAAGAGGTTTGGCAATTGTTAATGCTGTAAAGTTACCCATGTATAAATCCTGTAAATAAAAGGCTATTAAATAAAAAAAAAAAAAGATGTACTTGTTACACGTCTGTCCAGAGTACTGAGACAATACACATTTACATGCTAATATAAAGAGGTGGACCACAAATCTCTGGAATTCTGAAAACTAATAAAAAAAAAACTATGTCTGAACTAAAAAATAAATAAATAAATAAATAAATAAAAGTGGGGGTAGCTCAGGAAACCACAGTGATGTTTATCAGAAATAGTCAACTGTGACAGCGTCATTAACTGCTGACCCACATTTCTCCACTTCCTCCTCCTCCCCTCTCATGGAGATTTGCAAAGTGCTTAACATAGTCCATCTCATTTTTAAAATCTGTGAGAGACAGGATCTATGTTCTGATGACAATACCCTTAAGTGACACTATGGGAAGGTAACAGGAGGGTCTCCCAGGTGGCTTCTGACAGAAGGTGACCTATTGACAGTCACACAATCAACAAAAGAAAGAAGGGGAAATTTCCCACTATGTGCTAGGCACTTTTAAACATTTTATCTCATTAGCATCTCATAATAACCCTGCCAGGTCAATGCTATTAATATCCCTATTTTAATGTGGAGGAAACTGAGGAAATGTGATTAAATGATTTGTTCAGGGACACTGGGCACTAGGAAGTGACTCAGCTGGGACTTGAACTCAGATCTTCCTGAGTCCAGACCCAGTGCTCCATGCACTTTCCCACCAACTGCCTCCCTGTGGGAGTTTGCAAGAGAACTAAAGCATTTCCTCTTCTAAGGCATCATCATAAATGACCCAACAAGCAGGACAAAGGACCTGAGCTCTGGAAGCACTTAAGAGAATGCAGATGACCAGGCAGACCCCTAATTTGGTGCTGGCATCTGACTCAGGGCAGGAGGGGCCAGAGTTCTCCATTGGCAGGCCTCCCTGGGGCTGTCACTGAGGAGGCTGGATGCTGTGGACTCTGGACTGTGAGAGGCTCTTTGGGCATCTGATCTAACCTGCCCTTCTGCAACCTCCTGGCAAGGAGTCAGCCTGCCCAGCTGAAGCTCTCCTGTGAGTTAGGAGGTCTCCACTGCACTCCCTGGTCCTGGCTTGGCCTTCTGGGACTGGTCCCTGAAACAGCCTGCCCAGGTCACCTTCACTGGACTCTGCATCCCTCAGGACATACTCCAATACCTCTGCTTCCCTTCCAACAGGCACATTTATAGCAGCATATTTGATGCATTCATGTTAATGTTTCCTGCTCACTCCTCAACTTCCCCAGTCCTCCACCTCCTCTAAATGGTCACTAGTTGTCTCAGATGGCTTTTTCTCATCCTATTCTTCCTCCTCAACTTCTGTGATGCTTCTGGCACTGCTTGTCACCTACCCTGCCCCTTCTGGATATATCCAGATTCATTATTAACCATCTTTTCTAACTTATCTGACCCTATTCCTTCTCAACTTGCTTTGTTGATTCATCACTCATCTGCTCTCCAGGAAGAATTCGGGGGGGGGGGTCTCATTTCTTCTGTGATTCCGTTTTCTCTCACTTTTCCCCTCTCCTCTCCTTCTCTCTCTGTCCAGAAGCAGGAGATTAATGCCTTTGTCTTGTTTCTCTGTCTACCTGTCTCTGTCTCTCTGATTCTTACCAGCCTTGGGTCCAATTGTCTTCAGAGAGATGATATAACCAGCCTTAATCTCTCTCCTGCACCCTAGGCCCACATGGCCCATAATATCCTCCCTTAAACATCCTAGCTGTGTTACTGATGTACCAATGTAACCAAGTGGTGCTCATAATCTTCTCCCCTAAATTCCTTATTATTGTCGAGGGCACCATTGATGGTCAGGTACATTAGACTTAGGGAAGAGTCTTTACCATCCAAACTCTTTGTGTGTGTGAAATGTCGCAATGTACACACAAGACTCTAGGTCAGCTGGTGTTCTTCCAGACACCACAATTCACAACTTTGTTGGCCTCTCGAGTCCTCACCTATTCATCTTCCCACCATATTCCATTCACTGCCGAGTCCTGTCAAGTCTACTCTCAGAATATTATTGCCACCCACTCCTCTCCACTACATAACTAGACCCTCATCACTTCTTGCTGGAACTATTAGAAATCTCTTCACTTCTGGTTTACTCCTTCTTCAATAGAACCTTCAAACTGCTGTCTGATTAATATTTCTAAGATATAGGTCTGAGTCTATCTCCTGAAGTAACCTTTAATAGATCCATACTGCCTCTTAGGTAAAAAATACACTCTTCAGCCTTATATTTTAAGCGTTATATTTACAACCCTTCATTAGCTAGCCCCAAATTTTCAAATTTTTCCCCTTGGGTTCATTACTATCCATTCAGACTGGTCTGCTAGCCTTTTTCTCTAGTCTGAAATTCCACCTCCCATCTCCATCTCCACAGCGTAAGCTGTGCCCCAAGACCAAAATGAACGTCCTCATCTCCTTGAGTTTCATTTTAAGCTATTTCAAGCACTCCCATCTAAGGGAAAACATCATCTCATTATCAGAAATTCAAGTTTCTTCCCTACTCTTATTATCTTGCTTGATGCAGCCCCAGTCAAAAGTCAACTCTGTGAGGTCATCCAATCTTCCATGTTTGTATCTGTGCTCCCAATGCACGACCCAAGAGGCCTGAGACCCACATTTACTTACCTACTTTAAGTTACAAGGCCCTTTCCAACTGTTCTCAACTGAATACCACCAGTTTCTTTTGCAGGTCCTCTCTAGGTCTACTTTCCAAGCCCGTCACCATTCCATTAGGAAATCAGGTTCAGCAAATATGGATGACAAAAAGATGGGACTGAGAAGAAATGGATTCAGAAAGATGTGCTGAGGTTTGAATTTAAAAAAAAAATTAAGGGGGCAGCTAAGTGGCATAGTGGATAGAGTACCAGCCCTGAAATCAGGAGGACCTGAGTTCAAATCTGGTCTCAGATACTTAACACTTCCTAGTTGTATGATCCTGGGCAAGTCACTTAATCCCAATGGTGTCAGCAAAAAAAAAAAAAATAATAATAATAATAATAAAAATAAATCAAAGGGGACTAAAGTAAACTGATATAGTTGGGCTTAAAAAGTTGACCTCACAAATGTCAGATGGGCAGGGTAGAGTCTGAAAAAGACCCACAGGCAAGATCAATGTGCATTGGCAGCTTTTCCAGGCAGTCAGGACAGCCAGTGCAGACAAGCTCCTAGGCCATGACGTTCAGGAATTATAATGGCAGTCCCAACTGGAAGGACCACATCTGGAATGCCATGCAGGATCAGGTCTGCATGGAACAGTATCAGGCCCTGGATAAGCTGGAGCCCATCCAGAAGGAGAAGGGAACAAGGTAGAGGGAGGCCTTCAGTCTATGCTTATGAAGATGGGGAACATAAGAGCTGTCTGGAAGAGCTGTTATGTAGGGGAATAAGTATCCTGATTGGGCTCAACCCCAGGTCAAGAGTCATGGGGGAGCAACAAAGGAAAGTTTTCCTATCACAGACAGCTGTCCTAGTATTGAGGTTCAAAAGGAGACCCCAAGAGATTGGGGGTCACAAACTAGTATCATGAGGTGTCTCAGAAGAATTTGTAGACCTGAACCTATCTCCAAGTCAAGGGCAAAGTTTATTGTAATTGTAATGCCAATTGAAGCAGGCTAAGTTCCAAAAGAATGTAGCAAAGAACCAAGAGCAAAAAGACAAATTTATAGGAAAAAACAGAGAGATCTGGTTCTTCATTTCATTGATATGCTTATTTTATGGTCCAGAGGTAGAACTGAAGAGTGGTCTATTCACTGTTGTCTCAGGAACTTGGTTATCAATGACCATCAGGTTATCTGACTTCAGCAATGTTTGTAGGACTGTCCTAAAGCAGGGAGACTTTAGAATAATTGACAGACAGATTATTAGAACAATGACACTCTAAAGTCAGGGGACCTCAGGATTACTGCTATATTTCCCCTAGAAGCTGTACCCTATCACCAGCATGGAAAGGACAGCCTTAGGAAGAGGTAGTTCCCTCTCTCTGAAGGTCTTCAAGCAGAGGCTGAAGCACTATTTATCACACAATGCTAGGATAGTTGGACCAAATGGCTCTCATGGTATCCTTGACCATGGGACTTGTTCTAAGGCGGCTGCTCAAGTCCCAAGAGGAGATGCTGGGCTTTCCCTGCCTTCTCAGCCTAAGGACCTCTGAGAATATTTTCTTCTAGAAGCTGTTTCTGGATGCACTGCCCCGGGATAGGCTATCTCTAAGGGCAATGATTAATCCACGGTCTCTGATAAGGGGAGACATAGGAACAACCGCCACAGAGGATGGCTTTAGATGTTTGTTTTATGCCAATAATACTGTAATGCTGGAGAAACTGAGGCAAGATAGAGATTAGAGGGTTTTTAATATTTGAATTTCTGAGAGGAAGCGATTGTCTGAGGGCAGAGCAGAATCCATTCTGCCCTCAGGGCTGAATTGGACTTTCATCTCTAAGAATTCAGCATCGAATTGAGATTCCAATGATTTTTATAGGGTCTTAGCAATCAGGGGACACAAAGGCAGTGGGGGGGCATGTAGAGTGAGCACTGGTGAGCAGGAATTTCCAGGAACCACCATAAATCCGGTTCTGACGGGTTGGGGGATGAGAAGCATACATTCTTGATAACAGGAGGATTTAGGAGCCAGGATGTCTGAAATAGAAGATCTCCCCCTTATCTGAGATTAAACATTTACAGTTTATGACCCTAGAGTAGTCAACTCTAAGTTATATCGGTCCTAATAGTCAGGAAGGGAGGGGTTGCAAGCAGGGGGATTGAGGCAGAACAATTCAGGTAAACTGAGGCAGGACAATTTAGAGAAACTAAAATAGAACAATTTAGAGAAACTGAGGCAGGACAATTTAGGGAAACCGAGGTAGGACAATTTAGGGCAACTGAGGCATGACAATTTAGGGCAACTGAGGCAGGACAATTTAGGGAAACCGAGGCAGGACAATTTAGGGAAACCGAGACAGAACAATTTAGGGAAACCGAGGCAGGACAATTTAGGGCAACTGAGGCATGACAATTTAGGGCAACTGAGGCAGGACAATTTAGGGAAACTGTGGCACAACAATACATGAAAAAATTCACAAAGCCAGAGAACTTTCCCCGCCATGGGAGGGCTGGGTTCTTAGCATTGTTTTTATTTTTATCATTGCATGTCAATCATCTCCATCATCACGGGCTGAGCGTGCGCAGGAGGATGCTGGAGCGCCACGCAGCCCTGCGTTTGTGTGGTTAAGGACCGCCGAGGTTCACATCCCCCAGGGCTCCCACAGCAGTTTGCTCCGCTGTGAAATAAGGACCCCTGGAGGCCGCGCTCCGCAAGACAAGGAGGGAAAGTGCGCCTGCGTGTTCTCATCCCTTAATTAGGAATAAGCCTCTCTGAGCCACGGTCGCCAGGGGCGCGCGCAGCCTCCTCTTCGCAGAGAGCGGGACCCTGCGGGGCGGGGCGCTGGAACAGAGCGCGTCATTCTAGGGAAGGAGGCGAGGCGAGGAGTCCCTGGCAACGCACGCACGCGCGCGCGCCCGTGTCTGAGCCGGAGACCGTGCTCGTGTCCGTGGCCAACGTGTGAAGCCGTTTCACCCCCTTGAGAGAATTTTGATTCATGTCACAGGCACCACTCCCTCCTCCGTTCCTGTCCCGGATTGGACAATGGATTGATCACGTGATTTAAATCAGACTGTTCATTGGCTTACTGTTTTTCTCTATGACGAAATAGATCTCATGATCCAGGCCGGGATCTCTGATTGGTTGTCGCTTCCGACACAAAGGCGTAACTAGGCACCCTGAGGAGGGTGAGCATAGGAAGGAGGGGGGGGGAGAAGCCTCTTTCAAGACCGAACTCTTATTGGTTGCACCTGCTGTCAGTCACGCCACCTCGCCGGGGATGTTTATAAATGAGGAGGATTCGAAGAGAGACTTCCGGGATCAAATCCCTCCCCGACCTTGAAGTCATGTGACCTTACCCAGGCACATTACCCGCCCTCATCTAAGCTCCTCCCAACATTGATTGTCAGTCAGGCCTCGAACTTCGGCTTCGTGCCTCAGGTTAATCCTGTGGGTGCAAAGAAACGGAAAAATGGGGTCTCTGCCCCCCAAGGAGCTACCGGGCCAACGTGGAGCAATCGCTAGTCTGAACGCAGACGGGATACAGTTGTGGGAGCCGAGAAGGGCACAGTGAGGGCATCGGCCCCAGGCCCTAGCTCCGGGGTCATAGGGCACGTGGGGAAGGGGAGAAGGGCATGGAAAAGTGCGGCAGCCCACTCCTCCCCCCCACAACTCCCGTGATGCCCCCCACCGCGACGTCACTCCCCCACTCGTCAGCCTCAGTTTCCTCTGTTGCAAAAAGGGAGGGAAAGCAGCACCCGCTGTGTGCCGGGGACATCCGGAAGTGATGTCATCGCCGTTTTGCGGTTCGGGAACCTGAGGCAAGCCTCAAAGCCGGAGGGCCCCGGGCTCCCCCGTGCCCCGTCCTAAGGCAGGAGAAACACAAAGGGGAGCGTTCGGCCGGGGAGCAACCCCGTCCTCGGAGGGGGCCGCGGCACAAGGGGCGGCGGTCCCTCTCATCACATTCCCTCGGATAAAAAAGGAGGGAGCAGCTGGTCTCTGAGGCAGCGGCCTCTGCCCCTTACTCTGCGATAGAGCCCCGCGCGCGCTCCCGGGTCCCGGAGGGGAGGGAGCGTCCCGAGCCCGAAGCACACAGAGAAGCAACCGCCCCGGGGAGGGAGGGGGACCGCCAGTAGTAGCGCGAGAGGTAGCTCTGCGACGCCGAAGGAGGCTGCGCGGACATCTCCGCCCTCCCCCTTCCCCTTCGCTAAGAGAGGCTTTGGAAGCCCGAGGCTGGGACATCTCCGCCCTCCCCCTTCCCCTTCGCTAAGAGAGGCTTTGGAAGCCCGAGGCTGGGACATCTCCGCCCTCCCCCTTCCCCTTCGCTAAGAGAGGCTTTGGAAGCCCGAGGCTGGGGCCTCTAGGCCCAGAACGACGTAGCTCTGCTTCCTTAAAATCTAACCTAGAGAGAGGAGTTCCGGGATCGGGAGAAACCTTCCGTTCTTCGGGGAAGCGGGACCCTGAGCTTTATAGCCAGGCTTGGCCCCTTAATACCAGTCCCACAATGAACACCCATAAACCAGAGAAGCAGACCTAGGAGACTGTGCCCGCCGGAGAGGGAAGGGAGCGGGTACCTCAGCCAGCTCCCCCGGGGAGCCTCCCTGCAGTCTCCAGTGTAGCGGGCCGGGGGCCGGGACGGGATGGAGAAGCCCGCTCCTCTCCCGCGGCTTCTTCCGCGTCTCCTCCTTCAGCCTGAGGCGGGGCCGCCGTCACCCCCGAAGGGCCCAACGCAGAACCCCCAACGTCCGGCGTTCTTCTCTTGCCCCTTACCCAAGGCGAGCCTAGGTCTCCGCCAGCGAGGAGTCCCGCAGCAATGGGCATTGGGGATCCGGTAATACTAGAGGTCAAAAGATGGCCGATGATAATGTCCTTCCTGGTGGGCTACACTGACCGCGCGCGGATGTCCCCTCCAAGGGCTTGGGGCTGCTGGCACCCAAAAGCACACCTCTTGATCTTGTTCCTTCCTAGTGACAGGGAGACAACGACTCCTGCTGCCCCGTACTCCTTCCTCCCCCACCGCGTGCCCGTGAGCAGATGGCATCTCTGATTCCTCTCCATGCTTAGTCTTAGGAGACAGGCGGCAGAGTGTCCAGAGGGCTGGATCCAAATCCTGTCTCAGTTTCCTCTCTCTGGAGTATGGGATAATAGTCACAAATGAGATGAAACTTGCAGCGTTTTGCAATAATGAAAGCACTTAATGTTAATTTTTAAATGTTAGTGACTATGGGAAATGTCCTGTTCTCCAGTGACTGAGTATTCTGATGGGAGAGGAGCCTAGGAAACTGTGGGAGAGCCCTCAGTGCTCTCCCTGCCAACCAGAGGCATGAGTCGGGGCCAGCAACAGAGGAAACCCCCACAGATTGAAACGGGAAGATGGTCATCTGAGAGTCTGACTGATGGAAAGAAGTGTTGGCAATGGGCTCCAGAGAGGGACTAGGAGAGGCGAAGGGGAAAAAGGCCTTCTGTCCTAACCTGGAGTTCTCTGCATGTGTGTGTATTTCATGGCCATGTATTTAAGACTGAAGCCTCTTCCTCTTCCTCCTCCTCCTCCTCCTCCTCTTCTCTTCTTTTCCTTCTTCCTCCTTCTCTTCCTTCTTCCTCTTCTTTCTTCCTCCTCCTCTCCCTGTTTCTGTCTCTCTCTCCATCTCTTTCTGTCTCTGTCTCTTTTTCTCTCTGTCTGTGTCTGTATCTCTCTCTGTCTGTCTCTTTATCTCTGTCTCTGTCTCCCTCTCCCTCTTTCCCTCTCTATCTTTCTGTGTCTCTTTCTTTCTCTCTGTTTTTGTCTGTCTTTGTCTCTGTCTCTGCATTTCTCTTTCTGTGTCTCTGTGTCTATCTGTCTCCCCCTCCCCCCCCATGCATGTGTTCATGGGCATGCCCATGTTCACCCATGCTCATTGGGAGCATGTACACAAGTCATCGAGAGAAATCCTTCCTAGCTACTGATCTTGCTATGTTCTCAGTAAATATTCTTTAATAAAAAGCTAACTAATGTCTGCTAGTGGAATGGTAATGGGCAAGACACTGAGGGGCTCAGGAGCTACAGGTTAAACAGCTTCTTGCATCTCTCAGACTTCACATTGCCTTGGAAGTGGGGGTTGTGGAAAGGGTCCAGAAAATGGAAGCAAGGACAGAGTAATGTGGGGAGAACAGGCTGGTGGTCAGCAGGAGCTGAGAGCCAACGTCAAAGGCTGATCCAAAAGGTCATTCCCCAGAGTAGGGCAAGGAAGAGACTCCAGAAGGATCAGGGCTTTGTCCTGGAAGACAGCCAGGTCCAACACTCGCCAAAGGGGTCTTGCCAGGCCAAGTCTAATAAAGAGTCATTGATCAGGACAGATGTAAATAAAATCTAGACTTAACAATCCACATGCTGAACACAGTTCTGGGGAAGCAATCGTGGGTTACCTGGGGCCACCTGAAAAAGGTGATTTCAGAGAACTGGGGGTCAAACAGAGTGACTGAGATAGTGGAGGGTTCTGCATAGGGAGGCAGGACCTCACTTGGGAGGGTCTTCAGACAAAGGGAGGAGGACCAGTGGTCAGGAGATTGGTGAGGAGAATTCTTCTTCAGATGTGGATAAGACAGGACAATGACTTGGACCACATGGTGCTAAAAGTCTGTGATGGTAAGTGAGGGATATAGAGTGCTCAGGAGGTATGTTGGTCGGGGTAAAACGTATAAGGAGATTTTGTCCTTAATACAAGGAATGACTTCCTGGTCATGAGAGTACCTAGAAAAGGGATTCCTTGCTTTAAGAGGCAACTGAAGTTTTTCAAGTGGAGCTTAATTGGTTTCCATTAAAAACAATATTGGATAGTATCAGGGTATATCAAAGTGATTGAGGATAGAAAACCTCTCATTCCTTCCAGTTCTAAGACACTTATTGTTTGAGCATCATTTTGGAACATTTGGATTTGGTTTCAGCCTTCTCCATTTTTTTAGTCTATACTGTACTTATCTTTACTCTTCCAAAAACATAATTATTTGCGCACTAGATTTGGTTTTGTTTTGTTTTGCTTTTTAAAATAAGTGTTCTCATACACATGAAGCTGAAGGACTCATTTCTTATTTCTCACCTCAAGTCAAGTTTCTAAGAGATTTTATTTTTCAGAGCAGGAGTTACTGTCCTGTAAAAGGAGTCAGTGGGCAGCAGGTAGTGCAGTGGATAGGACTCTGGACAAGACCTGAGTTCAAATGTTTTTTTTTTTTTTTTTATTTAATAGCCTTTAATTTACAGGATATATACATGGGTAACTTTACAGCATTAACAATTGCCAAACCTCTTGTTCCAATTTTTCACCTCTTACCCCCGCACCCCCTCCCCTAGATGGCAGGATGACCAGTAGATGTTAAATATATTAAAATATAACTTAGATACACAATAAGTATACATGACCAAAACATTATTTTGCTGTACAAAAAGAATCAGACTCTGAATTATTGTACAATTAGCTTGTGAAGGAAATCAAAAATGCAGGTGTGCATAAATATAGGGATTGGGAATTCAATGTAATGGTTTTTAGTCATCTCCCAGAGTTCTTTTTCTGGGTATAGCTAGTTCAGTTCATTACTGCTCCATTAGAAATGATTTGGTTGATCTCGTTGCTGAGGATGGCCTGATCCATCAGAACTGGTCATCATCTAGTATTGTTGTTGAAGTATATAATGATCTCCTGGTCCTGCTCATTTCACTCAGCATCAGTTCGTGTAAGTCTCTCCAGGCCTTTCTGAAATCATCCTGTTGGTCATTTCTTACAGAACAGTAATATTCCATAATTTTCATATACCACAATTTATTCAGCCATTCTCCAACTGATGGACATCCATTCAGTTTCCAGTTTCTAGCCACTACAAAAAGGGCTGCCACAAACATTCGTGCACATACAGGTCCCTTTCCCTTCTTTATAATCTCTTTGGGATATAATCCCAGTAGTAACACTGCTGGATCAAAGGGTATGCACAGTTTGATAACTTTTTGAGCATAGTTCCAAACTACTCTCCAAAATGGTTGGATTCGTTCACAACTCCACCAACAATGAATCAATGTCCCAGTACCTGAGTTCAAATGTGACCTCAGAGGTATTCTACCTGTCTGACTCTGGGAAAGTAACTGCCTCAATTTGCTCATCTGTAAAATGAGCTGGAAAAGGAAATAACCCCTCCATTATCTCTGCCAAGAAAGCCCCAAATGGGGTCACAGAGAATCGAAACGACAGCTGAACAACAAATCGAGTCAGTAGAAGGCACTAGCATGTGCCCACCTGCAGCTAGGGACCCATCTTGGACAGTCCCTGGGCACATTTCTGCCCCACACCAAACAGAGCTCTGCAGAAAGCCACTGCACTCAGTGAGGGATGTCAGCACCAAGGCTTGGACGCCACAGACCTGACGATTGCCTTCTGCCCTTTCCTGCTTTCACGCAGGATTCAGGGCAAACCATGTGTGGGGCAGGAGGGCAACCACACAGAGTAACCCCTCAGCCAGGGCCAGGCAGTTGGTACCTGATAAAAGGTGATATAGTGACTAGAGTCAGGGAGATTCAAGTCTGACCTTAGCTGTGTCACTCTATACAAGTCACTTAACTCTGCCTTAGTTTCCTCATCATAAAATGGGGATCACCATAGCACCTGTTTCACACATTGTTATATAATTCAAATGAGACACCATTTGTAAAGTGCTCAGACTAGTGTGTGGTACCCAACAGGAGTCATGTAAATGTTAGCCCCCTGCATCTTCCAAGGGCTATTTATTTTTAGGAAGCAGCCCTGTGGTTTCTGGGCCATGCAGAAAGTCTGGCCTGGGCCCCAGACCCCGGGTGCAATGGTATCTCCAAAAAAGGGTCAGTCATGGCAAGTGACAGCATGGGGGCCATCCTCCCCCTCTCATATTTTTTCCTTCCCAGGCAGGGACCCATTCCTGTACCCCCCCCATCCCTGCAGCGTTTCTGCTGCTGCGAAACCTTGCAAAACAAGCAACTGCAGCTGCTACAGTAGCAAGAAGGATACCGGGGTCAGGGTGGCCCCTTGAGCCAGAACAGGACCCTTTCATGTACTCCTGGGCCTGTCAGAGGGGTCTTCACATCCCTTATTTCCCTGATGCAGAGTACATGTGGAAGCCCATGCAGTGCATGTCTATTTCTTTCCACAGATCAGTCAAAACCATTGATTGATCAAATTCTTTCACCACCCATTCCCACCTTCTCCTCTTCTTACATGATCCCCCTTCATTACCTCCCTTATCACCCCCTCTTCTTACATGACCTCCCCATAACTCTTCAGGACAGTGACCTTTGTCTCCTATTCCTCCAGTAAGCCTGTCTCTGAGCCTTGGTGGCTGTCCCCTCTGCCCCATCTCCTCCTAGAATGTCCTCCCCAGCTCCCCAGCTCCATAGCTCCCTTCCATCCCCGCTGAAATCCTACCTTCTACAGGAAACCTGTCCTGATGCCCTTTAAGGCTCCTGCCGTCTCTGTGTTGATCATTTCCAGTTCATCCCCTAGCATATATATAGATAGTCATTGGGGGGGGGGAGTGTCCAGGATGAGGATGGGGGGCCTGAGCTATTCAGGGAGGGCTGCTCATCCACCTTTGGTGTCCACCTGTCACCTGACTCTCACCTGTGGCTCCAAGAAGCTGGAGCTGGGACAGCCGCATCCCAGCGAACTGTTTGACAGATGGAGACTCAAACCCATCGGTGAGTTGGGAGTGTCCACTCCAAGCACGTGAAGACTTTCCTCACTGTTATGAGCAGTTGAGAACCAACTCTGGGAGAGAGAGAAGCTGATGACTCTGCAATTCCAATTTCACGACCTAAATCTGCGACGTCATTGGACCTCTTTGGAAATGAAGGACAAATAAAGAGCAAAATCACCAAAGCTGTTTGCATGTTGTCTCCCCATTAGACTGTGAGTGAAAGGGACTTTCTCTTGCCTATCTTTGTAACCCCAGTGGTTTACACAGTGTCTGGTATGCAGTGAGCACTTAATAAATGTTTATTGACTTAACATGTGCTTTCTATGTGTCAGGCACAGGGTGAAGTGCTGGGGATACAAATAGGAGCCCACAGTCTAATGAGGGGAGACAAAAATCAGGACAGACAAGATAAATATAGGGCAGATGGTAGAGCTTTGGGCAAACAGGTCACCTGCTCTGGTCCAACCCCATGATGGAAGACCACCCTGGGATCTCTTCATCAGTCAAATACAGAGAGTTCTGGACCTAGAGCAAGGAAGATCTTTATTCAAATGCAGCCCCCGACACTTACTGACTGGGTTTCCCTAGGTAAGTGGTTTTCCCTCTGTAGCCTCAGTTTCCTCATCTGTAAATTGAAGTGATGGGACATGATGGCCTCCAAACTCCCTTCCAGACAAGATCTTATGATTTTCCCCATCTTTCCCTTCTCACTCTTCTTCTTCCTTCTCTTTCTCTCTCCTTTTTATCTGTCACGTCCCTTAGTTTCTACAATGGTTTCCCAGAAATGTTTACTCTGGAGTCTTCTGTTTAAATTGTAAACACTGCCTTTGATCATTAAGTTCTGCTCCCTTAGCCCCCAGAGGCCAAGTATCCCAATCCCAAACATCTGAAAGAGAAAGAGGAATGAGTCAGGCACTTGGTATTGACATTTTTCCTTTGTAATTAGACTTAGAAATGAATGTTGGGTCATATATTCAAATCATTTCAATTGTCTTAATTTAATCTATTTTATTAATTTAATAGAAACCTTGGTCAGAGGAACCAAGCATGAATATTATATTAGGTTGTAATCACACACACACACACACACACACACACACACACAGAGGAACTTGGAATCTTCCACTAAAATGCTTCCTCCCCACAGGGCATTGCTTTGTGCTACTTAGCCATACCTAAACCAGCAGGGTCAGCAGGATGCCAGCAAGGTTAGAAGGAGGGAAGAATGGCTAGCTAGCACGGTCATATAAGTAGAGAGCTGCAAGAGACCTGGCAGGCCAGTTAAACCAGCCCCTTCAATTTAAAGAAGGGGAAACCGAGGCACAGAAGGATTAAAATGGCTTATCCAAAGTTAAGACACTGGTGAGTGTTAGAAGTGGGGTTTAAGCACAGGTTCTCTCAATGCCAAATTCAGCACCATCTCCTTTGCACTAGCACCTCTCTGAAGAGGGTTTCAATGGTGGAGAGCCTTCCATCCTATGGGAGTACACAACAGCCAAGGAAAGAAACCTGGATCCTGGAAGACCTAGAGGGCCTCAAGTCCTATCCCATCCATCATTTTAAGGCTGTGTAAGAAGCATGATGGGTTTAGGAGATTTGCTGGCAGTCTCCCGGAGAGACAAAGGCAGCAGAGGGAGATTCTGGGGCTCCAGATTCCTTCCTTGCCCCTCTCTTCTGCCCTCCTGCTCCAGAGGAGGGACAGCATGGTTCTTCTGCATTCTGCCCTGCTTAGACTCCATGAGCAAGTAGCCTTGCCTGCTGGGTACCACATTTAAGGGAGGACATTGACCAACTAGATAGGATCCGGAGGAGGTTGGCCAAGACAGGGAAGGAGAGAGAATAGGACGATAAGAGGGGATGCTTGTCCAGGAGAAGAGGCTTTAGGATGGATACAAGAGTTGTCTGCACGTACCTGAAGGGCTGTGATGTGGACGAAGCAGGTGCAAAATGGTAGCTTGAGATCTGATGTCAAGATAAGCTTCCCAGCAAAGAAAGCTGTTTGGAGAAGGTCTGGAGTCCTCAATGCCTTTCTTTTAAGAGAGGCTGGAGGGCCCATTGGTCTGGACTGATGTGATGGCCATGGTCTTCATTCAAAGGAAACTTTGGTTCAGGACTGTGTTAGTGACAGTAAAATTAACATCAATTCTAATTGATGTCTCCAGGCTGGAAGCTTCAGAGATGGGGGGGGGGGGGTGTATCTATCTCTGTGACAATAAAATATCACTTTCATTTCATCCTCTGCATGGGTATCACATATACATTGGCTTTGGCTTCTTGGTGGTCTTTTTGCTTAGGTTCATCAAGAGTATTGAATGGCAATTCAATTAATTTAATAATTAGCTCCAAAAATGCCCCCACACACTTTGAAGTTCAATCTACATTATTGATCTTTTCGTTATTGTTTTCTTAAGTTTAAATAATCAACCAAATAATAAATCAAGCCCTGAGTTGTAGTGTTTGCCTATTTCTGAGGAATAAATGCTCACCCTGAAATTAATTTCATAACCTGCTGCATTTGAGTCCATGTAAGGGGTTCCAGCCTAATACTTTTGTTTGTGTGCATTTGGCTGGCAAATACACCTCAGGCTTGATTGTTCAGAGCAGTGGCCCAAAGATGCTTATGCTTTATACATCGACTGGCTGCCTGTTCTGTACCAGGAGGAAAACACAAAACTGAAGCGGTTCCAGGCCCCAGTAGCTTTTTTTCTATTGGGAAGTTATAGCTATCACAGAACTGGGGGGAAGGAGGGAGGGCCCTTGAGCTGGCCTTGAAGGGCTTTGGGGCTTACCTTCCAGGTGCGTGGGACAGCCTAGGCAGCCACAGAGGCAGGCTATGGGAAGTCCCCTGCTAGGAGCTGCAAGACCCTCAGTTTGTTTGGAGCCTTAATGCTCCTCAAGGCCACAGGGAGCACTTGAAGCTTCTTGAGCAAAGGAGTAACAAGTTCTAAAGAAGCTGAATTTGGCTAATGAGTGATAGTGACTGTTGTCCTTTCTTCTTGAAGAGGACCAAAATGACATCACAATGTTAGAGTCAAGTTATAGTGTGTACGACTGAGGCTGATCAGACCAATGAGCTCAGAATGCTCTGCCACAGGCTGGACACAGATGGTCCCTACGAACATTTGAGGGTCACCATAACTACCCATCTTGCAATTTTTTTCTGAACTAATTCACTTCTGGTTTGCTCACAGAGCACAGCACTTGTCTGATGTGGGCACACTATGCTGGGCAGTCCTGTCCCAGGGTCTCCCATGTCATACAACTCATTCTAAAGTTCTTAAGAGAGACCTTGTTCTTGTGTTGCTTTTTGTGACTACTTTGTAAGCGCTTGCTTTGTGTGAATTTTCCATAAAATAGTCTTTTTGACAAAGGAAACCTAACAAGTTATAAAGGGGCCAGCCTGGATCAAGACTGATTAAATCTTTCCCTGGAACCTTCACATATCATCTCTGTCTCTGGACTTTTCAGTCTGTAACAAGATTCATAGCTGACTTCAGGGGGTTGGGGATGTCCTCTCCCAGGAAGTGGTCCTTCAGCTTCAGACTCAGACAGGTCTTGGCTTTATTCCCAGGGGAAGCTTTCCTCTCTAAAGAGGAATCAGGGTCTTTGGATTACCTTTCATCCCAAAGACCTGGGGAAAATGATTCCAAGCTTTTGGTTTGAATCCAAACTAAAGGGGAATCAAAAAGTTATTCAATGTACAGTGTGGATTAGAAAAAAAAAAAAAAAGACAACTTTATTTCCTCCACATGAGAACAATGTTTAGAACACAAAAGACTCAGAGGTGCCCCTTGACAGGTGATCTAAAACAGGAGCTATCTGGGACTCATGTTACCTGCTCTCAAGTATGCAGAGGAAACATTCTGGGGACCAGGTCACCTTCATCTGGATTCTCTGAGACGAATAGTTCCGTTGAAGTCAGTGTCTTCTGGCAAAACAAGTCTTGGTTTGGACCCATTCTCCTGTAAGGCAGGGGAGGGCTATAACAGATAGGGCACAGTGCTTCTTCCTCAATGAGGGACCCAGGAGCTCCTACTCAGGAATTTATAAAATTGCCTCCAAATCTGGAAATGACCATCTCAAGAGAGTGTCTGAGGGAGGATGTAAACTCAAGTATTGTGCGGAGGTATTGTTACCCAACCGACAGAGTGAGCTTAGATCAGTGAGCACTGGTCTTAGAGTCTAGAAGGCCTGTGTTCCAGGTCTCTGCATAACCCTGAGTTTCTGCTTTAACGGTCTTTGAACCTTTGTGCTAATAACTGTACTGCAGATTTCTTGGGATTGTAGTGAGAGAATGATGAGATCATGTACAAAACAAACAAACAACAACAAAAATTACTTCGAAGCCCTTAAAACTCTAAATAAATACTCGTGTCCATTATTGTGGACTGAACTTCTCAGGATACCCAAGGGAGATTCACTTTCCTTTGGGTCCTCAGTCCTCCGGCCCGACCAGCTGCACCAGGTCATCATTTTATTTACAGTACTCTATTCCCCGGGTCCATTGTTTGGGTCTGGCTTTCTTTACTGGCCTTCATTTTCGGTGACTTTCCTCTTTCTCAGTCTTTTTTATCAGATCTTGATTCCCTTGGGTGCAATAACATTATACATGACCTTCACCTAAAACAACCTGGTCACTCATGTCCCGGTGGATGGGCCCAATTATAGCTTTCTGTTTCTTGGTATTAGGCTCTTTCCACAATGAATTAAGTTCCTTGGGGTCAAGTAAGAACCCTAGGAGAACAAACCAACCCATTTTACAGAGGAGAAAACAGATCCCAGAGAGAAAATGGGAATGTCCTAAGGTTACATTGCGAAGGGAAGGAAAAAAGGAGCAGGAGGAAGGAGAAGAGAAGAATAGGGGAGGAAAGAGAAGTGGGAAAGGAGGAGGATGGGAGGACTGAAGGAGGCAGGGCTTGGCTGTGGGGGCAGGGCCAGAGCCTCCGCTGAAACCCCCGTTTGGTTTGCAGGTAGGGGCCAGGGTGAGAGCAGCTGGACAAATACTGGAGGGAGGGGGGGACTGCCCCGCCCCGCCCCAGACACTCAGACACACCCAGCACACACACACACACACACACGCATCCATTACGCACGCCTGCTCCCCCTCCCCGAGAAGACCCCCCCTCTCCAGGTGGAGCCCGCCCCGCCTCCGCGCACCTCCCTCCCTCGGTTCAGCAGCCGGTCCATCCATCCGTGCACTCTTCCTGGCCCCGCCATCCAGCCTGGTCCTGGCCGTCCCCCGGATCTGGGCCTGGAAACCCCGCCTGCCCTCCTTTCTCCTGCTCGTGGAATCGCTGCAGGGCCCGCCCAGCCCGTGGTCCCGGTCGCAGCAACCCGGTGGCGGCTGCCAGCTCGAGGTAAAACGCTAACCGCCCTATTTCCTGATGCCCAGTCTCCAAGGTTATGGGTGAATCCCTTTCCTCGTTCCGCCCCATGCCCCACGAGATAATTTACCCTTGGGACAGGAGGGCTGGGGGGGGCAGGCGTGGAGGTGCGGGGAGAAGGATGGGATAGCCGGGCTGGCTGGCGGGGAAGGCAGACCTTCCGTGCTTCCATCCTAGGGGATCCTAGAGCCAGCGCTGGGAGGGACCCCGTGAAGCTCAACTCCTCGTTTTACAGAACAGGAAACTGAGACCCAACGAGAGGAAAGTATCACGGCTAGGAGCGTTTGAGGCGGGATTTGAATCCTGGATCCCCACGTCCCTCTGCCTCTCCAAAAAAAAGTTTAGAGAATAATGGCCAGATTCCATGGGGGTGGGAGGGGATCCACCCTTCGGCGCCCGCAAATCCGTGGGCAGGGGGTGGGAGGTGGGGCCTAACAGGGGGGTTTCGGGCTTTGTGAGAAGTGAGAGAGCCCCCAAATCCCCTAGAAAAGAACCGAGAGACAGAACTGGAAAACATCCTCTTTCCCCTTCTATGTGTGTGGACTCTCACCATGTCCCCCGGGAATTGTTCCAGGATTGATTCCCCTTTTGGTGGTTGTTGTTCATTCCTTTCAATTGTGTTTGATTCTTGGTGACCCTCTTTGGGATTTTCTTGGCAAAGATACTGGAGTGGTTCCCCATTTCCTTTTCTAGCTCATTTTACAGATGAGGAAACTGAGGCTCTATTCACTGAGCTGTCTGGATCCCTGGACTGATCCCCAAATGAAGGACCTGGATGGAGTCACCATCCTTTACCATCCTGTCACTAGCTCCTTCACTAGCCACTTAGTTGCTCTCTTCCCCCTCCTCCCACTTTAGTTACCAAGCAGACCCTGAGGGACAGTTGGTTAATGGAGATCACTGTTTGTGAAACCAGAGCAAGAATTGAAAGCATCCCTGAACCTTTCAGCTTGGCTGAAAATGTCCCTTCCAGGACCTGGGGAGGCAGGGCAGGGAGGGAGGGGGGGCCCATGACCACAATGAAGAGAGGAGGGAAGAGGGCATCAAGAACATTTCATACACTCAAAGCAAACTCATCTCTCAGTCACTCGGGCCACCAAAGGGCATTTGTTAAGCGCCTTCTGTGGGTTCAGCCATGTAGTGGGAGATAATAGAGACCAAAAGGAGAACAGTCTGCCCTCAAGAAGAATATATTCTAACAGGAGAGACCCGAATATATGCCATGTGGGTAGGCACAAAATACGAACTGTAGCTGCGGGTCCAGGTGGGGAAACTCCCTCTGTCAATGCTGGTTGGGACCTTCTAGCCTGAGTGGGTTCCTTGCAGCAGAGAGGTTCAGGACCTTGGCCAGGGTCACGCAGCCAGGATGTCTCAAAGGCTATACTTGAATCCAGATCTTAGCTTTAAAGCCTGCTATAGAAACTCTCTGCTGTGCTAATCCACACCAGTAATTGGAGATGGGGAGGAGCAAGGCACTAGCATCCGAGGGAGAGAGAGCTGATTAGGGAAGTAGGGGGAGAATGGGAGTGGACACAAGCAAAGGCTCACAGGCTGGAGATCAAGGGTCATGTGGGATCAACAGCAAGGTCACTTTGGCTGGACTAGGGGAGAAATGGATAAACTTGGAAAAATAGGAAAGGCTTTAAATGTCAGACAGAAGCCACAGGGAGCTGAATTTATAAAGGAAGACAGGGATCTTTGGGTCCTGTGATTTAGGAAAATTGCTTTGGCAGCTATGAGGCATGGATTGCAGAGGGGGGAGGAAGTCCAATTAGAAGACTTGCGATCACTGAGTGAATTCTGTAAAATGGGCTGATAACAATTTTGATTTCCCAGGGCTATTATGAGGATCAAATCAGATATTGTATGTGAAACTCTTGAGCTTTGATATTTTATCATCGCTAGCTCTTATTGTTCTCATAATTATCATGATTTGTATTATTTATTTATCATTATTTTTGTTAGTCCAGGGCAGGAGTGATAAGGGTCTTGTTTACCTGGTAGTTGATGAGTAGTGAAAAGGAGCCAGGTGCAGGAGATGTTGGGGAGGTAGAAGTGGCAAGATTTGGCCCCAGTTGGCCAAATGGGGATATCCATTTCCAGGATGCTGCCTGAAAGAGCCCCATGCCTTGCATCTAGATTTGAAAAAGAAGAAGGTACAAAGTCTTGATATTTTCTAGGAAGACTGATTTGTATGGATAATACAGTTTTGGGGTCTTTCCCCCAAAATGGCCCAGACTCAGGTGGAGATGGAAGGCTTCTGGAACAACTACTTTCAGGTTTCTTTTCTCTGACCAGGGACCTTGACCTGAGTTATGAGTGAGGGTCATCCCACCTAAGATCTTACCTGCTGCAGGAAGCCATTCGCATCCTTCTTAATGTTAATACCTTTTTGTCCTGTCTCCAGATGATATATACATATTTATCTACATGGCATTTGCTCCATTAGAAGGGAAACTCCATGAGAGTAGAGACTTTTTTTGCTTTTTTTTTTTTTTTGCTGAGGCAATTGGGATTAAGTGACTTGCCCAGGGTCACACAGACAGGAAGAATTAAGTGTCTGAGGCCAGATTTGAACTCAGGTCCTCCTGACTTCAGGTCTGGTGCTGTACCCACTATACCAACTAGTTGCCCCAAGGGTAGAGACTTTTTGTTGCCCCAATATTTAGCACAGTGCCCAGCACATAATAGGTGCCTAATAAATGCTTGTTAACTGATTGACTATTGCCATAATCTACCTTCAACATAGAGGTAGCCAGAGAGCTCGTGGATAGGGAATACTGGACTTCTGGATTTGCTGGGATGAACCTGTTGCAGTTCTGAACCTAGACACCATAAGACAAATGACCTGAGTTGGGGGCAGTTCTTGCTTGGTTCCAGGGCTTCCTCTGGATTAGAAAGAACCATATAGTTCAACCACTCCACACACTTCCCTTTTTCAGAAAAACCCCAAACTTCATAACATGACAGACAAGGGCTCAACCAAACTACTTGGATACCTCTCATGACAGGGCACTCACTAGCACCCTTAACAGCTAGTTCCACTTTGGGATAACTGTCATTGCTAGGAAGGTTTTCCTTTCATTTCCTAAATTTGACTCTTTGCCACTTGCACTCCCTGCTGCTGCGTCCCTCTCTGGGGCTAAACAGTGCAAAGTTCTTCCATATATCAGCTCTTTAAATACTTAAGATCTCACATGTTCTCTGTAACATCCAATCCTAAATTAACAGGTCCTTGGGACCCTCTGCACTTTCTCCAGTTTAACAATCTTTTTCAAACCATAGAAAGGAAAAAAGGAAGAAAAGAAGGAAGGAAGGAAGGAAGGAAGGAAGAAAGGAAGGAAGGAAGGAAGGAAGGAAGAAAAGAAGTGAGGGAAGCAGGGAAGGAGGGAGGGAGGAAGGGAGGAAGGAAAGGACAAGAAGAAAGGAAGAAGTGAAGCTAGAAAAGAAATAAGCTAAGAAGGAAGGAAGGAAGTTTGGAAGGAAATTTAGAAAGAATGAAGTATCTAAGAAGGAAGAAAAGGAGAGAAGGAAAGCTTTTATATAGCACTTACTAAGTTGCCAGACACTGTACTAAGCACAGATCATACAAACTCATTTGGTTCTCACTACAACCCTGTGCTATTATCATTCTCAATTTATTGTTGAAAAAAAACTGAGTCTCAGGGAAATGCTTAGGATCACACAGTTTCTAAGGCTGGCTTTGGACTCGGGTCTTTCTGACGCCTAGCACTAGCTGAACAAGGTCAAACACAAGTCCCTGGTACCCTCCACTAGGGACTTTTCAAGTTGACATAATTCTAGTGATAATGCTTATTAGCCCAGCCATTCATGCAGTTCCAAATGAACCTCTGTGTACTCTCCCATCTGGTTCACAAGAATAGCATTGATAGAAATGTAGGTCACCTCTATTCAAAGCATTTCCCTTGTCTACCACTTAGAAACCCTGCTCTGAAAGGAAATGAGCTGAGTCCAACATTACCTGTGCTTGATGAAATCAGGTAGCCTCTTTGCAGCAATTGCTTTTCTGTTACATGTTCACCAGCTTCCTCATTTGTGATGAATTTTAAGACTTTTCCCATGAGCCAGTGCCAAATTCCCTGGCCTATAATGAGAAGATTCCATTTCTTTTTCTAGTTTTAAGCATTAGGGCTACAATTACTCTTCCACAGTCTCCACAGTCTTCCTTAGGTCTCTGACTACAACTCTATAATCCCATTGCCAGGGTTTTTAGGACCCTTAGTTTTATCAAAGACAACTAGGAGCTGCCATTTCCCTAGTTACCCACTGTCCATCCAGAGCTTTCCCCTGGTGCTCCAATCTCCCATCTCCAGTTGCCTATTGAACATCTCAAACCGGATGTTTAGTAGACATTTCCAACTCGGTACATCCAAAGAAAGTCATTATCTTTCCCCCTAACAATATCCCCCCTTTCTTCCCAATCATGTGGAGAATACCACAACCCTCCCAGTTCCTCAGGCTCCCAACCTAGAAGTAATCCTGAATTTTTCCCTCTCACTTCCCACAACCAAGCTATTGCCAAGTCGATTTTCGCTTTGCAGCATTTTTAAAATATGATCTTCTCTCATATGACACTGTCCCCCAACCTGATGCAAGCCCTCACTATTCCACATCTGAACTATTATAATAGCTGCTGGTGGGTCTGTCCTCCTCAAGTCTCTCCCCATTCCACAGCATCCTCCATTAAACAGCTATCAGTAATCTCCTTCTTCTCCTCCTTTTCTTCTTCTCTTCTCTTCTTCTCCTCCTTCTCTTCTTCTCCTCCTTCTTCTCTTCTTCTCCTTCTTCTCTTCTCTTCTTCTCCTTCGTCTCTTCTCCTTCTCTTCTCTTCTCCTTCTCTTCTTCTCCTTCGTCTCTTCTCTTCTCCTTCTCCTCTTCTCCTTCTTCTCTTCTCCTTCTCTTCTTCTCCTTCTCCTTTTCTTCTCCTTCTCTTCTCCTTCTCTTCTTCTCCTTCTCCTTCTCCTTCTCTTCTCCTTCTCCTTCTCTTCTTCTCCTTCTCCTTTTCTTCTCCTTCTCTTCTTCTCCTTCTCCTTCTCTTCTTCTCCTTCTCCTTCTCTTCTTCTCCTTCTCCTTTTCTTCTCCTTCTCTTCTTCTCCTTCTCCTTCTCTTCTTCTCCTTCTCCTTCTCTCCTCCTCTCCTCCTTCTCTCCTTCTCCTTCTCTCCTTCTCCTCCTCCTCTTCTTCTCTCCTTCTCCTCTTCTTCCTTCTCCTCCTCCTCCTTCTCCTCCTCCCCTTCCTCCTCCTCCTCTTCCTCTTCCTTCTCCTCCTCCTTCTCTTTCCTCCTCCTCCTCCTCCTCCTTCTCCTTTTCTCCTCCTTCTTCTCCTCCTCTTCTCCTCTTCTTCTCCTCCTTCTCTTCTCCTTTTTCTCTTCTCTTCCTCTTCTCCTCCTTCTCTTCTCCTCCTCTTCTTTTCTTCTCTTTTTCTTCTTTTCTTCTCCTTCTCTTCTCCTCCTCCTTCTCTTCTTCTTCTTCTCCTCCTTCTCTTCTTCTTCTTCTTCTCCTCCTCCTTCTCCTTCTTCTTCTCCTTCTCCTTCTTCTCCTCCTCCTCCTCCGTCTTCTTCTCCTCCTTCTGCTGAAGCATTTGGGGTTAAGTGACTTGCCTAGGGTCACACAGTTACATAAGTATCCTCTTAAAGCCCCATTCTAACCATGTTACAAACACATACACACACATACACACACACACTCACCACCATCCCCATTCAGAAAACTCCAGTGGTTCCCTATTGCCTTAAAGATCCAATACAGAACGCTTTGGAATTCAAAGCCCTTCATCACTGTCCCCTCCTATCTCCCAGTCTCCTTATATCTCACTCCCCAACATGTCCTCTTCATCTAGTGACTCTGGCCTCCTGACTCTTCCACCAAGAAGCCACTTCATTTCTTGGCTCCGGCCATTCTCTCTGGCTGCCCCCAGGCCTGGAATGCTACCCCTCCTCTTCTCTGATTTCTGATCTCCCTGGCTTCCTTTCAGCCTCTACTAAAACTCCACCTTCTGAAGGAGGTCTCCCTCACTGACCTCCCTTCTGAGATGACCTATCTATAGGAAGATCTTGTATGTTCCCTTTCAGTTTCTACTAAAACTTACCCTTCTGAAGGAGGAAACATGCACAGCACTACGTAAATGCTAACTAGTACTAAAATAATGATGTTATTCTATTAATAGCTATCATTAGTAATATTAATAGCGAATACTATTCTGTGACAGATTAACATTTATATCTACAAAATGCTTTGCAGGTTTTATCTCATTGATTGTTTTTATTTATTTTTAATTTTTTTTCTCTCTCTCCCTTCCCTCCCCACCCACTGTATCTCATTGATTGTAACAAAACTGATTGTAGCAGAGCTGTAACCAGCTCTATGGTGTTGCCTTCTTCTAGGCATTTACCACCCATCATGATGCTCAGGAATACAATTCTAGAATGGAAAGGGAAGTAAGGTTCACTGGCCTATAGTTTGCTGAGTCCACTCTGTTCCCTTGTGGAAAAGTGGAGCTGGCTCTTCCTCAGTTTTGCAATCTGTTCCATCTGTCCTGATGGGGCCAAGGGGCTGTTGGTACAGATATTTCTGGTGCTTCTTATTGGGGAGACATCTTTCTTTGGATAACTGATTTAGCTGGGTACAATCTGAGCTGTAGACACACAGCCTATGCACCAGGACAAAAGAATGGCTTCTATTTATTTAATTTCAGACTCTCCATGTCCCACATAATGCACATTGGGAAGGCCTCCGACTCCTGAGACATCTCGCCAAGCTTCCCCGGGCTATTCCACACCTGGGATCAGCCGGTGTTCCGGGTGCCTTTGCAGCACGGGCAGCACTAATTGTGCCCATCGGTGACTCAGGTGAGCAGCATTGGGATGGGCTTGTTTCTGGAGTCCTGGGTCCCCAGTTAACCCCAGATACACACACAGACACACACGTGTGCTCTACCTCAGGCCAGGCTTTCCTTACTCCATCTCAGTTATTAGAATTCTGTTACTAGGAGAAACACCAAGGCTTCTCACCTTTTTTTGCCCAGGGAATATTCAGACTTATAGGAAATAATCTTTTCTGCCTTCTTTCTGATAGCGGTTGGGTTGTCCCTTAAATGACCTTGCATGCAGGGCCATGGTGTGCAGCCTAATTCAGTCCTTTCAGGTGGGCAGTGCAGCCCCAGTGGGTCCTTCCCACGAACATCCTCCAACCAAGGCTGAAGGCGGCCTCCAGCTCAGCTGGGAGCAGGGAAGGCTGAGTGTGGGGGCTTGGGGAGGGTCAGGCAGGACCAGCCCCCTAAATCCTTGGCCTGAGGAGCCGGTTTTCAGTCACAGAACTTCTCAAGGACTGGGTTACAGATGGGCTGATTTGCCCTGGAAATTCCAGATGGCAGACACACACACTGGCGCATGGAAAGGGCAGATGCACTGAGCAGGGAGCTTCTTCCATCTTCTGAAACAGAAAGCAAATGTCCTTTGGGCCCCAGGGCCCCTTCAGGAAGCCAGGGTCCAGCCCTGGTCATGTCACTGGAAGGCCAAGAGGACCTTGATTCTCTAAGGCGGCTCTCTCCTCGGGTCTGTTCAGCACGTAGCAGCCAGGAAAGGCTCAGCCCAGCCTCCTGTGACTCTCTGCTGCTGGCCCAGTTCTGGAGGTCCTTCCTAATCTGAGTCTTAGCCTCCTGCCCCTACTTCTTCACATACTAGCTCAAGGAACTACCAGCTAATTCTCAAATTTATCATCAGGGGGATGGCAGCTGGGTAGCACAGTGGATAGGGCACCGGACCTGGAGTCGGGAAGGTCTAAGTATACATCTTGCTTCAGAAGCTAATTAGCTGTGCAACCCTAGGCAAGTCACGTAACCTTGCTGCCTGCCTCAGTTTCCCTACCTGTAAAATGGCAATAATTATAGTAACATACCTCAAAGTGTTATTGTGAGTGCTTTGTAATCTTTTTTTAAAATTATTAACAAAAGGGATTAAATATCTCTGTGTAGAGTTCTCTTTTTAAATTATTATAGCTTTTTATTGACAAAGCATATGCATGGGTAATTTTTCAACATTGACAATTGCAAAAACTTCTGTTCCAACTTTTCTCTTCCTTCCCTCCATCCTCTCCCCTAGATGGCAGGTAGTCCCATACATGTTAAATATGTTAAAGTATATGTTAAATACAATATATCTATGTTTATTCAGTTGTCTTGTTGAACAAGAAAAATTGGATTTAGAAAGAAGGTAAAAATAACCTGGGGAGAAAAACAAAAATGCGAGCAAATAATAACAGAATGAGTGAGTGCTTTGTAATCTTAAAAGTGTTCTGAGAATGTTAGTTAGCATTAATTTATGCTCACCACTGTTATCATTATCTCCCCCTCTTCCCACTATTAGAATAAAAGCTCTTGAGAGTAGAGAGCCCCTCTGCCCTTGTAAGGGGGGGAGAAAGAAAATCTGGCCCTGGAGGGAGGGGTTTGAGAAGCTTCTAGGCAATCCTAAACTTGTCGACCTAACGGCTTCCCCTTGCAGCCAGTGTGGTTGTGTAGGAAGTACTGGGTCACTTCATACAAGGCCATCCAGCCCTCCATCCTCGGTGCATATGTCCGGAGCTTCCCAGCTGCTCCCTGTCCATGAGGCTGGTGGTCTTGGACTACCTGGGGGCCTCCTCTGTCTTCACGTCTGCCCCAGCCAGATGGAACCTGTCCCCACAAGTGTGGCCCCTCCATGTGGTCAGCAACTGACCAAGGGGCTCATGGAAGCCCAGAGCCTGAGTGAGAAAGGAGCCCGGCTGTTTCCAGGCTGCTTATTGCGTCTCAGTGTGATACAGTCATCCTTCTTTTGCTCACAGATCTGCCCCCAAGTAACCCTCTCCTCTCATTAGGACTTTGTCCCCTTTGGGTTGGCGGCTGCTTTGTTGTAATGATAACAACAGTGCTTTGGTGGCCTCGGTTCTCTCATTGGATCCCCACTACATCCCTGAGAGCTACATGCTGGTGTGATCCCCGTTTCACAGGTAGGGAAACTAAGGCAGGCAGCAGCCAGTCTGGGACAAGATCCAAACTGAGGCCTTTTTAACTTGGTCCAGGGTGCTTTCCACTGTCCACAGACAGGTCCTAGAGGTTCCAAAGCTTCCCAGCCTTCAGATTGTCCCTCATTCTCCCACTCTCCTGATGGTTTAATTTATGGGTGACCAGTCGGGGAGCTTAGTGGCTGCAACTTTAGGTCTCTGAGTTAGTGAGGTCTCTCTCAAGAGGACCTTCCACCACCTAAAGCTTACTAGAGGGCTGCTACTGGAATTCTCTGACCTTTGACACTCAAAAGTCTGACATTCTCAGCTCTGAAAGAGAAAAAAAAAAACAGAGAGAAAGAACTCAAAACAATGGGCTGCCTGCAGAAGCCCCCAGCCCAGAAATCCCAGCTCTGTTCCTCCCACCTCCTAACAGCCCTTCTGGATGCTCCAAGCCCTCTCTGGGGAGAAGCTGTCTTTGGGCAGGGAACGGGGGTCTCCAGAGCAGCAGTGGGAAGGGCCCAGATGTTCTACAGGACAGGAAAAAAAGGGCTGTTTTAAGGTGACCTTTGCTGCTGGCTCGGTGCCTACAGAAGTGACTGCCTCCCTCTCCAAGGACGCACCTTCCCTCCCATGCTGAAGCAGAATCCCCATCACCTGCTGGGTTTCTACCTGCTGCTGACCCTCCTCTGCCTGACATTTCCCCCAAGCTTGGAGAAGGAACATTGTGGGAAGTGCTGCTGCTCCTGTATTTGGACCTGATTTTGCCCCACTTTGGGGCCCAAATGGCTTCCTTTTTATAATCCTTCTCCCTGTGCTTTCAGCTGCCTTTATGCCCTCCTGAAATGGAAGGTGGAGCTTTCTGTTGTTTCTTCTAGCTTTGATTCGATTTGATGCCTCTTTTAGATCTTTGTCAGAATTAGGGAGGAGGCAGGAGCCTGGGCCCCTCTCTGACTTTGCTTAAGATCAGCACCACCTTCATGGGTCCTTTCTCCTAACTCCCGGCTGGCAGAGGAGCCAGCTTCTCTCTGGCAAAGCCCGCAGTCCCAGGGCTACTCTGGGTGCCGGCGTGTGTGCCCTTCTCATCTTTGCAGAATGTCTCCGTATCTGATGAGAAGATGTACTTCGCATATGTGCACGTGGATGTTGCCCCAGAAGAAATGTTGGCTCTTGGACAGCAGAGACCTGCTTTTGTCTTTCTGTTCCTCTGGCACGGAGCCCTGGCTTCATCTTTAGCTCTTTGTCATTCTTGCCTGCTCTCCCAGGACCTTTAGCAATGGTGGGTAATAGGAGGTTAGGGCATCTTCTCAACTGGTCCAGACCTACCCCCTTCCCCTTGTCCTGCCCCTCACTTCCATGGGCTTTCCCCCACCTCCTCTGAATCTGTTCTCTCACATTTCTCTGCTTCTTCTCCACTCTGGAACACCAGAACATCCTTCCTTTTTTTCCTTCTTCTTCACCTCCAAGCCTGTTCTGTCTCACAGCCCTTTTCCCATCAAAGTGATGATGCTCACTAAAGAAAGGCAGAGGTCTGTACTTCTCTGCCTCCCCTATCCCTCACCCACCGGGGTCCAGGAGTGAGGATGCGATCCCTCGGGGGGCTGGTAGCAGAAGTCACCTTGTACATTCAGGACAAACAGAAACAGAAAAAATCGTCTCCTTCCCAGGATGTGGTGAGAGTTGGGGCAAAGAAACAGCTGCCAGGTCACATGGGAATGCCCAGTTCACCCCTGCCCATCATCAACTTCTGCCACAAATTGCTGTGGCTGCCCCAGCAGTGGGAACAAAAAGGGAGCCTGTCCTTTGGGCAGTGGCCCTCGTGCAGCAGTGAGAGCTAGGTGCCTGCTCAGGGAACTCCTCTCCCTCTCTTTCATCAGTGTGGGGCAGCAGCAGTGGGCATGGAGGTTTGCAAAGCCCTGGACATCATCTTCCCAGCAGGAGTCCAGGCTCGGGAACCTTGCCTCCTGGTTCACTTCTCTCGTGCCCTGTGTTACCCTAGCTTGTGCACTCTTGGTTTCCTCATTTGTAACTTGTGAAGGGTCCCAGTTTGGCTTGAACCCCTCCCCACGCACATCTCCTTTTACTCACCTAAGACTCAGGTTTCTATTTATTCATGAGCTTGCATCACTAGGCTTAGTGACAGTCTCAGGAGCACTCCTGCTTCACCCCCCTAATTACTTGTTTAGTCACCTCCAAATCAAAGTTTTTTCTTTCCTCTGTTCAGGGATGTATAGTAGTTCCCCACGGTCAGCCAACTAGTGCAGTGGTGAGAGTGCCAGGCTGGAAGTCAGGAACTCATCTTCCTCAGTTCAAATCTGGCCTCAGATACTTCCCAGCTGTATAACCTCCGGAAAAATCACTAAATCCTGTTTGCTCCAGTCTCCTCCTCTGTAAAATGAGCTGGAAAAGGAAATGGCAAACTGCTCCTTATCTTTGCCAAGAAAACCCCAAAATGGGGTCATAAAGAGTCAGACACAAAACAACAGCAATGTTCTATCATGGTGGGTCCTCATTCTTTAGCCTCTCCTTTATCATAAAGGGCTTTCTTTCTAACCCATCAGCCCCTAGACAAAAACCACGACTGTATCAATAATGACTGACCTCCATGAGGAAAGGGCCACCCTCCCTCATTTTCTCCTAGCCCCAGGCTCAATTCTATCTGCTTAAACCTGACCTGACCCTTATGAACATTCAGGACCTTTGCTATTTCCCTTTCTTATCATCCATCATCCAAAGGATGCTCTTGTCTCTGCGGCCCCTTGTTTTCCCTGTGGTAGAGCAGGCTGAGGATGGGCTCCATGTGGGAACTAAAAGACCCAGTTCTTCCTTCTGGGTGAGCATGATTCTTTTAGGAGATAACTATCTATGTGCCTTACCATACACGTATTTTTACCCACATAGACAGATAAGAAAAGATAAAAATACCGGCTTGTCGTGCTAACCTGGGACATTCATGCTCTTGTTTCCAGCTCTTGCTCGGCAAACCAGGCTCTGGTGAAGTCCCGAGGGTGCCCTGGAGAGTGGGTGTGCCCTGCAGGCATTTGGAGTATCTGAAGCCCACAATGACATTTCCGAATTTCAGTGGAGCAGGAAAGGAGGAAACTTGGTGAATATTGATGGAGCTTTAGTGCTCATCTTTGACGGGACAATTACAAAAGCTGTAGAAAGTCTGAGGTGTCTCTTTAATGAATATAAACTGAAGGAAGTGATTTTGGGGCTAAGGGACCCTCTGTCCACTAGCCAGTGTGACTTGATGACCTCTGTGTGTGCTGCCATTCTGTGGGCTAATTGCCTCTCTTTGTATCCCAGCACATAGTGGGTGCTTAACACACACTGACTGAGTCCTCTGGGAGACTCTGATGAATGTGCCCAAGCTTCCTGGAGCTTTGGACAGAAAACACCATTCATCTGCTTTGGACGTTGGGGGGCGTGGGCAGCTGAAGCCGGACATATGTGTGTGTGGTGACTGGTTGGGGTGAGATGCAAGCTGTTGGGATGTGGGCGAGAGATTTGTCACAGCTCATCTATCAAGTAGGATTAGCTCCTGGCATTAGATGGCTAGGAAATCTGCCTGGGCACCCCCGGGGCTTGGGCACAAGCTAGTGCAAATCTGGGCCTGAGCTGAAGAGCAAATGGCAGGCCTTCAGGCCTGGGGAGGCTGTTGGCTCTGGTCAGACACCCCGCGCAGAAGTCAGGGCTTGGGGATATTGTGAACTCGGGTGGCCTTCTTGAGTCGGGGGAAAGAAGTAGTAATTTCTAGCACTTGGGGTTGTTACCAGAGGGGATTGCAGCACAATTGTAAAAATGGGGGCCCAAGAGGGGAAGGACAGAACCAGGAGGGTCATTGTACAAGGGAAGGAGAGGGAGAGGGGAGAGGAGAGATAAGACCTGTGACTCCAGCCTGTGCCATCCCTGTGACTAGACTAGGACCAGAGTCATCTAGTCCAGTGCTCTCATTTTACAGGTGAGGTAACCGAGTTTCAGCCAGGAAAAGTAGCTGAGGCAGGATTTGTACCTTGCTGACGTTGTTGACTCAAGTTTCCACACCACTCTGTGTCCCTGTTACTCTCAGCTTCATCCTATGGTTATTGGGGACCCTACTAGGTCAAGGAGTCCCAAAGGATCCTAGAATGGGAGCATTTATGTGAATGGTCAGAAGTAACCTGTGGTGACATGTGACTGGAAATCAGGAAAAAAGTAGGGCTAGATACTGAATCTGAGAATCATCAGCATAGAGATGAAAATTTAAGCCAGGGAACCTGATAAAATCACCAAGCAAAAAATGGTTTAGAACAGTGGTTCTCAACTGCTTTGTCCCATGATCCCTTTCAACAAAAATGAAAAAATGTATCACACACTACTCAGGTGAACCTAATATACTACTTGTAATATTCTTTTATATTTATTCATTATGTACTTATAATAACTGCAATGATCACTTTTGCCCTCCCCAAATCTTCCAGTTAAAATGTATATTTTGCCGTTATAAAGTATAAAATATTCTTCCGCCTATTGTTGTGAAAACTCCAGATATAAAAATTATTAAACTAATTATGAATGTTTTATGTGGGATAGCCTATAATTGGAAGAAGTAATCCAGCAAGGTCTCCTAAACTGGGGTGAGGGAGAAGGTAGGTTGAGGTACTAACAATATGGATGTGAAGTCCCCCTAACATGAGGGGCAGGAGGAGTGAGGAGGGGAAACACCATGAGCCTGCACTGAGCCCATGGAGGAAAGGAGGGGAATGTCCCGGAAGTTGATGGATAATTTGTGACCAGAATTGATTAGGTGGCAGATGTAGCATGAGTGTGATGATATGGGTAGAGAGAGAACTACAAGTGGCACTGGGGATCAAGACATATCTCCATCCCACACCTGGACCACTGAGACAAGGGGATGAATGAGGGTGCCATCAATGACCAGAGAATAAACTCTGCAATCCTCCAAGTCCCTCAGGAAGAATAGCTTCCCTTTTGGAAATGCTTGTTTGGGGTGTGGTGGTAAATATTTAACAACCAGCTGTCCACCAAAAAATATGTATAAAACCCACTTTTCAGCTTGATTACTATTAGTGACATTTTCTCCATCAATTTCTCAAGTCTAGAAGTTGACAAAATGAGTCCCAATTGGTAGGACCAGTGAGGTATCGGTGCTCACTGAACATTTGATAATGGATTCTAGGGGTCCTGGGGCCTTTCTTAGGGTCCTGTCTTCTCAGCCCTCTGCCTCTCCCCCAGGATGGAGTCTGAGGCTGCCGCTCAGCTGGAAAGGCAGCATGTCCATGAAGTCTATGAAAGCACCGCAGCCTGCTTCAGTGATCTGCAGGGCAAAGCCTGGCCACGGGTCCGCCAGTTCCTGCTGGAGCAGAAACCCGGCAGCCTCGTTGCAGACATAGGTAAGTCTGGGTCTCCCTGGATGAGTGGGGGCTGGTGGAAGTCGAACCTTGTGTGGTGGGAATCCACATTTGTGGATTGTGGCTTTTGTACATCCTCTGAGAGGAATCCATGGGTCTTTAGTGAAGACTCTGCAGGAAAGGGAAGCAGACTCTATATGGTACATTCTAGGTCCTAGATAATTGCTCATTCCTTTTCCTCCTCAATGCCCCCCATCTTTGCTCCAGCCAGAGAAGACTGTATTTTGAGAACTCCTTGTTTCAGCTGGCAAAGGCACCATAAAATGGTCCAATTTCTTTTTTTTTCTTCTTATATGTATCAAATTTTTTATTGAAGTTTTTTATTTTCAAAACATATGCAAGGATAATTTTTCAACATTGACCCTTGAAAAACCTTGTGTTCCCAGTTTCTCCCCCATTCTCCCACCTCCTCCTCTAGATGGCAAGTCATCCAATATATATCAAACATGGAAAAAATGTTAAATCCAATATAGACGTACATATTTGTATAATTATCTTGTGGCACAAGAAAAATCAGAACAAAAAGTAAAAACAAAAAATGAGAAAGAAAATAAAATTTAAGTAAACCACAACAAATGCTATGTTGTGATTCACCCTCCATTCCCACAGCCCTCTCTCTGGTTATAGATGGTTCTCTCCATCACAGTTCCATTGGAACTGGCCTGAATCATCTCATTGTTGAAGAAATGATCTAATTTAGTCAAATGATGGTTTGAGAATAGCAGTGTCCAGGTCCTCCCTGGGATCCCTTGTCCTTCCAGAAGAAGGTTCGCCCCTCTGTCTGATACTAGGGTTTATGATGGAGAGGGCAGGGCACAGATTGGAGGGACAGGAATGGAGCCTCAGTGGACTGTCTGATAAAGTGACCCCTAACTGGCCACAGTGAATCCTCCACTGCTTCACTCACTTGGAACTTCTGACCAGCTCACTCTCACTCACTGCTCCTCAGCTAATTCTGTTTTTAAAGGGTTGGAAAGAGAGTCATTTATTCAGTGACCTGCATTTGCAAACTGAGCAGATTCTGCTAGATCAGCCCCTTGCAGCTAAAAGCAAAGCGATCACTCATTGTATCCTTCCATGGGGCTGTGATCCTGTCCCCATGTGCATCCTCACATCCCCCACAAGTGCAAATGTGCCTCTTCTCTGCAGTTTTTGTCTTCCTCTGACTCTCACATCCTGCAAGCCATCCTTTGGCTAAATGTGGTGGGTGCCAGCTGGAGATGAGAGGCTCTTCCCACCCATTACCCAAGATGGGCTTCCTTAGGCCAGATCTGTCCTTGTTATTCCACAGTAACCCATTAAACAAGGCAGACCCACACAGCATGCTGTGACAGGCAAATGAATTGGATTTGGCTGAGGGAAGGCTGGTCAAAGTCACCAGCCGGAGTGAATGTAAATAGCCTGGCACAGTTAATGCTTAATCAATACTTGTTCACTGACTAATGCTACGTCCCTTCTGGACAAACCAGAGCTGACTTCCTTACCCCCCATCCAGACCCTCAAAATTTCTGCCCCCCTCCCTTCCCTGGTACTTTTCTGTTTCCAGAATGCCCACTCCTCCTGCCCCCTCCCTTCCCTGGTACTTTTCTATTTCCAGAATGCCCACCCCTCCTTGCCTCCCTTGTCTGATTCCCACCTCCCCATTCCCTGCTCTTGAGATTTCACCGGTGTCCCCAGGTGAGGAAAGCCTTTCTGCTGGTGCATGTTGGTACTTTCTCTGCTGCTGGAGCTCTCCAAGGAGAATGTGATTTACCTAGACCAGAATGAATCCAAGATTGGGCCCTCTAAGCATTATTTTGTACATCACTCATTAATTCCTTTAAGGGAGGGACCCCTTGGATTGGACTTCTGCCTCCTGATTTCTTCTTTGACAACCTCAGTCACATTGTGTATCATTTATGTATCTGTGGAGTTGCCCTGATTATTCTTGGATCTCCACAGGGGCATCCCCTGAGATACCCTTCCCCCTAAAAAGCACAGGCCATAAGCCCGCCGATTGTGTCTTTCACAGGTTGTGGGACTGGGAAGTATCTCCGTGTCAACAGCCAGGTGTACAAGCTGGGCTGCGACTACTGTGGGCCTCTGGTGGACATCGCCCACAGCAGGGGATGTGAGGTCCTGGTGTGCGACAACTTGCGCTTGCCCTTCCGAGACTGCAGCTTTGACGCTATCATCTCCATCGGCGGTGAGGAAGGGAGGGGGACGGGGCCCCCTTCCTCCTGATGGATCCCAGCCCCCCCGGAGGTCAGTTAGCTAACTTAGCATCTGTGACCCAAAGAAATGTTTCCATTTGTGGCTTGTGCCCTTGGAAAAATAAAAATAGGAGGGCTTCAAGTGGAGCTGGAGGTTCTGGAGTCAGGGTGGGTCAAGTTTCTCCCCAGAGGGACATTCATCCAATCCAGAGAAGGGGCCTCAGAGCACATCCTGCCCAACCTCTCTTTTTTACAGAGGAGGAAATTGAGACTTAGGGGGACCAAGGACAAAGTTCCACAACTAGTAGTAAGTGGGAGAGGTCCTCCCACTCCAGAGCTGAGGCTCTTCTTACTGGGCTTCTCCCCAAGCCTGACTTGCCCTAGGAGGGAAGACTTCCTTCTCTTCTTTCCTCTCCTTCTTCCCCTCCTTCCTTTTCAGAATCTAGAAGTCATTGAGTCCACCCTGAGACCTAGAGCAGTGAATGGCTTGCCTTGGGTCACCCACCAGTGCAGAGAAAGCTGCATTCACTGGCTCTTCCTTAGGACCCCACAATGTAGAGGGGGATGGACCTCAGGGAAATGGAGTCTGGCTGAAGCCAGAAGAAACCCTTGTCCTTTTTGCAGCCTTTTTGTCTGCAGCCCCTCAGGGAAATGAGGAGTGTCAACATTTAATACAATTTGGGCAAAGCTAAGAAGCCAAAGTTTTGTCTTGGATGGACCCAAACATTCCAGGACTTAGGGGTCTTTGTAGATATTTTTTGCATTCCTGGAGAAATACTGAAGTCACAACAACATTCTGGGTTCAGACGATCTCTAGCCACGTAACATTAGGTTCAAGCCATATTAATAAATGATTGATAATAATCCAAACAAAACAACTTAAGAACCCTTTTCCTCCCTATTCAATTTGGGGGAAAAGACACATAGATTTAAAAATAAATATACTCATAAATATTCACACTCTTATACACACATTTTCACATATGCATACATATATAGCCCATAGATGTAAGCACATATGTCCACATATATAAATAAAATCAATAAAGAACAGCAGTTTTCACTAGTGAGGGGGCTTAAGATGGGCTTCGCAGTTGGAAGGTGGCACTTGAGCTGAGACTGGAGGATCAGGAATCTGTGGAGGAGGAGGGGATGGATATTCCTGGCAGAGGGGACAAGCTGTCCAAATGCTCCACAAACATCTAATTATCCAGACTGGCTGAAATGTGGACCATATGAAGGGGAGACATGAGTAATGAGGATAGAGAGGGAGGTGGGACCACAGCCTGAGGGCTTTCTAGAATAGAGAAGTTGGAGTCTTCCCCTCCGGGCAGGAAGGAGCCCCTGGAGCTGTTTGTGTCTCATGTTGGCAGCTGGGGGCAGAGGGAGAGTTGGACAGGGACATCGTGAGGAAGCCATTGCAATAGCCCAAGTGAAAGAAGGTGGTAGCTCAGTGAGTGGAGAAGAGACACACACCTGAGGTAGGTAGAATCGCTAAACCTTGGCAACTGATTAGAAAGGAGGGGGAAGGGAGAGGGATGATGAGACTCCAGGGTTGTGAACCTGAATGACTGAGGGGGTAATGATGCACTCACCAGAAACAGAAGAGTATGGAATAAAGGAGAGAATTGGGGGTAGATAATAAGCTTTTTGGGATAGGAAGCATTTATTTCATCCAATGGATTAGGGCTACAAAGCAGAAATCAAACAGTCCCTGCCCTCAAGAGTTTCTGATCTTGGGGTTATCCACATGCTCACATTTAGGTATTACAGAAAATGAGATATGATGATAAACAAATGTAGGAAAATTGGAGGAGGGAAGAAACACTTTTCCTCACTTCCATCATTCTTTCTCAGTTTATATTGTCTTCTTGTGCTTTTTTGGAATACTTACTGCTCATCATTTCCTATTGTTTCATCTCTCCTTACTCTTACATGCCACAATTTGTTGAACTGTTTTCTAGCTGTGGCCATGTAATTTATTTTCTCTTCAATCCCAAAAATATATGTCTATGAATCATTAGGAGAACATAAGACCTTTTTCTCTGTCTTTGATCTCTTTGGCATATATGTCTTGCACTGTGATCTCTAGGTTAAAGGACATAAACATTTTAAGGCTATTTTTACCTTAATTCTCGGTTGTGGACTGATAGCTTCACCAGCAGTGTATTAATATTCCATCTAACTACAGCTCTTCCCACAAGAACTGTTTCCATCTTTTGTCATCTTAGCCAATTTCTTGGGTTGAGATGAAACTGTATAATTGTTTTGATTTTTATTTCTCTTCTTATTAGAGCTTTGGAGAAACCTTTCACAGAATGATCTGATGTTAAATCTGATCTGATCTGATCTGATCAGAATGATCTGATGTTAAATATAATATTCCATATTCCATCTACAGTGAAGAGAAGGGAGGTATCACATCTCATCCTGCCATTACAATTTAGCAGGATTCTGTTTCTGTTGTTCAGTCGCCATTGTTAGTCTTTCAATTCACGTTGTTATTGGTATCATTGCTTATATTGTTTTTTTGGCTGTGCTCTCTCTACTTTCTATTAGTTCATGTAGATCTTCCAAACCTTCTTTGTGTCCATCACATACATCATTTCTCACAGAACAATAATATTCCATTATATTCTAGCACCACAATTCATTTAGCAATCCCCTAATTGTTCCCAATTTTTTGCTGACACAAAAACTGCTGCTGTAAATATTTTGTTGTATATGGAGCATTTTTTAAAAATTCTTTTTAAAAATTTGAGTTCCAAATTTCCTCCTATCTTCCAACCCCTGTCCCAAGCCACTGAGAAGGCAAGCAATAATATAGCAGTTATACATATGAAGTCATACAAAACATATTTCCATATTGACCATTTTGGGGGAAAGGGCATGAAAAATAAAATGAAAAAACATATGCTTCAGTTTGCACTCAGAATTCATCAGTTTTTTCTCTGGATATAATTGAAATTTTCTTTATGAGTCCTTTAGGATTGTCTTGGATAATTGCCACGATCAGAGTAGCCAAGTCTTTCACAATTGATCATTATACAATATTGCTATTATTATATACCAGAACATTTCTTTTATTGAAAACAGATCTCCTTTGGGCATATACATAAGAATGGAATTTGTGCACTAAAGAATATGGACATTTAGTACTTTCTTTGCAAAATTCCAAATTTTACTTTCCAGAATGGTTGGATAAATTTTTTATAACTCTTCTAATTAGTTCCATCTTTTTTCATTTTTGCTAATTTGCAGAATAGAGGGTGAAAAACCAGAGTTGTTAGAGATAGCTAGTTGGTGTAGTGGCTAGAGCACCAGCCTTGAAGTCAGGAGGACCCGAGTTCGAATCTGGCCTCAGACACAATACTTTCTAGCTATGTGCTAGTCACTTAAATTGTCTCAGGAAAAAAAATCAGTTATTTTGATCAATTTTCCATTATGGGAATGGTTCTTGGACTGTATTTGTGTTGGTTCCCCCTATGTATTATTTGTGTATCAAACCTTTCACCAAAACAATTTTTTTTCTCTTATTGATAGCTTCTTTTCTCATCCTGGTAGAATTGATTTTGTTTGTTATAACTTTCCAATTTCATATAATTGGTATTCTCTTTAATCAAAACCAGAATGTTCTAAACCACAAATAGGCATTGCAATTTCCCATCTCTGTGACTTTGCTCACACCTTTTCCTATGCTTGGATTTTCCTTCTTTATCCATTCAGCTGCAGAATTCTGAGACTTCTAAAAGCCCAACTCAGATGCTAATTTCTCCATGAAGTCTTCCCAGATTACTTCTCCTTCATCAGATTTCACAAAGTATTTTGTACTTCTTTTAGTGCACTAAAAAGGTATCATAAGAGCAACATATTAGGAAGGGCCTAGGGGCTGTCTTTGGACTTGAGAAGATCCGAGTTCAGTTCTTGCCACTGACACATATTGACTGTGTCATCTTCTTGGATTTGAGGCAAGTTTCTCTAGACTAGAAATTACAAATCTGCATTAGTAGAGTTTCCTAATTAGTGAACATCTAGCAGGTTCTTAACCCCCAGCCCTATTTGTGCTTATGTTTTCTTTCCTATTTAGAATGTATTTATTTTGTGTATATGGCATGTGGTGGAAGATGCTGGTTGGAACCTAATTTCTGCCAGACTGCCTTCTAGTTTTCCCAGCACTTTTCATCCAATAAACAATTTTCCCCATAAGACCTGTTTTCTCAGCTTCCTTGTTTCCTATGTTCTCCCAGCCTCCTTGTCTCCCCTGTTCTCCCAGCCTCCTCGATTCCCCCGTTCTCCCAGCCTCCTCGATTCCCCCGTTCTCCCAGCCTCCTCATTTCCGGTGTTCTCCCAGCCTCCTCGTTTCCCATGTTCTCCCAGCCTCCTCGATTCCCCCGTTCTCCCAGCCTCCTCGATTCCCCCGTTCTCCCAGCCTCCTCGATTCCCCCGTTCTCCCAGCCTCCTCGATTCCCCTGTTCTCCCAGCCTCCTCGATTCCCCCGTTCTCCCAGCCTCCTCGTTTCCCGTGTTCTCCCAGCCTCCTCGTTTCCCGTGTTCTCCCAGCCTCCTCGTTTCCCGTGTTCTTCCAGCCTCCTCGTTTCCCGTGTTCTCCCAGCCTCCTCGTTTCCCGTGTTCTCCCAGCCTCCTCGTTTCCCATGTTCTTCCAGCCTTCTTGTTTCCCGTGTTCTCCCAGCCTTGTCGTTTCCCATGTTTTCCCAGCCTCCTCGTTTCCTAGAGGCAGAAACTCAAGCTCAGGGAGGGAGAGAACTCAATGAGAGTCAGGGAGTTCATTGGGGTGGCAAGTGAGGGGAGCCCCTCTCTAGGAAGCTGGGAGACCTGCTCAGGTGAGTCTGCCAGACTCTCTCTAATTACATGGACCCCATTCCCTGCTCCCGCATGGAGTGGTGCTGCAGTGTTTCTGAGGTTTGCAGAAGGGGATCAGCCGCCTCCCTCACATCCCTGCTGGGCTCTGAATGCTCTTCTCTTCCTTTACAGTCATCCACCACTTTTCCACAGCTGAAAGGCGGACCCGCGCTGTGCAGGAGATGGCCCGCGTGCTGGTGCCTGGGGGACGCGTCATGATCTACGTCTGGGCCATGGAGAAGAACCACCGGCACTTTGACAAGCAGGACGTGTTCATCCCCTGGAACCCCGCCCTGTGTTCCCAGTTCCTGCCGGAGCCGGTTCTCACTGGGCGGAAGCGTGGGTGCGCACCCCCCAGGCCCGCCTCCAGTGGGCCCCCCGGCCGCCTGGCCTGCTCTGTCTGTGGCTACCCCCTGTGCCTTCAGAAGAGGCAGGTGTCCCGGCGCTCCCACAGCCTGGACAGCTCCGGGCCTCCCAGCTGCTGCGGGAAGCTGGCAGAGGTGAGGGATGAGGACGGCGGTTTCTACAGCATCTTAGGGAGGTCATTCCGCTCCTGGTTTTTCTCCCGCTCCTTGGATGAATGTTCCCTAAAGGAGCAAGCGGAGATAGCTGGGCGGGCCACAGAGGAACTAGCCCCATGTCACCCTGTGTCTGTCCAGCCATCAAAGCTCCATCACCTGGACCTCGGGGATCAGGAGCCATTGTCAAAAGAACAAGATGGTCCCACCGACCCTGGCCTTGTACAAACCCCAGAGAGTCCCTCAGGAAGGCCCCAACTCAGAGAGTCCCACAAAGACACTCAGACCCAGCAACAAGGGGGCCGCTCTCTCAGGCACAATGCCACGGAGCTGAGCTGCAGGTCAGTCTGCTCTGTGGGGGCAGCTAAACCGGCCCCCGGCCAGCTCTGCCAAAGGACTTCCCTGCCCCCTCCCTTTCTCACCCTGGCAGCCACCGTGCCCACCAGGGCCTCCCATCCAGAGGCGCTGAGCTCTGAAGCCTTCACCCGGTACTACCACGTGTTCCGAGAAGGGGAACTCTGCCGCTTGCTGGAGCAGCACGTGCCGGAGCTCCAGGTCCTCAGTGCCACCAACGATCATGGTAACTGGTGCATCGTTGCAGAGAAGAAGCCTGGGATGTTGGCCCAATGAGTAGACCACTTGGAGAAGTGGCTCATGGAAAGAAAGGCCTAGGGCCCGCTTCAGGGGCGGCTCCTATAAAGGCCAGGGGGCTGCAGTTCACCACTGAGACGTCGGCAGGGGGTAGGGGTGAGGGGATGGGCAAGGGGCTCCTTTATTCACCTTTTCCTCTAGTGGCTCATTTCTAGTTCTCAGATAGAGCTGTTACCTTTAAAAATCAGCATCTTCCTTCAGGCGGCATCAGCATCTCTTTAAAATTGGGATTTCTTCCCTTGGTCCGCCATAAATCCTTTTATAAATCCCCTGCCAGAGCTGCCCCAGGGATCACATAGAAATGGGACTAGAGTCAGTGCCCTGGCGGGGGGTGTAGCAGATGCCCAAGTGTGGGGGTGGGCTAGGAGAGGACTGTTGTCCTGCAAGGTCTCCAGGGACACTGGCAGGAGCTAGGAAGGGCAGCCAGACAACAACAAGCCCAGGTCTCTACCCCAAAACAAAGTCTCTTGGAGACTGGAGGCCTTGGTAGTTAGATTTTCTTTAAAGAAGCCGTGAAACATCATTCATACTTTTATTATGACTCTTGATTTTTTTTTAAACTACGCTTTTATTTTCGAATCTTTCTCTCCTTTCTTCACCACTCAGTGAGCCACCTTTTGTAGCAAAGAATAAAAAAAAGAAGAGACAAAGAAGTCTAAAAACCCAACCAATAACACATCAGCTGAGGCTGGAAATGTAGTGTTCCATACCCATAGTTCCCCACCCTCACCAGAAGGAGAGAGGGAAGTACATTTCTCATCTCTTTGGGGAGGGAGGCTTGGTTTAATTATTATAATTGCACAGGGTTCATTTTGGGGGGTGGATTCTCATCATTTCCATGTCTGTAACCACTGGGGATGAGGGACTTTTTTGTGGCCCTCATGGTCTTCTGGGCTTTTATCAGGGAGATGATTTGGCAGGTTTGTATTTTTTCTCCTTTACTCCCAGGGATACTTGCCTTATGTACTGGAGAGATACCTTCTCTTTACTCAAATCCTTAATGTGCATTCAGAGGGATGTGAATTCATAGGAGGGTGAGAACCAGTCCTTCATCCATCCATTCATTCACCCTCACGGTTAAGGTTCCAGTGATCCTTGATTCCACAGAATTTGATGTTTGAGGAAACAATTGTCTTATACTGAGAAGAGAATGAAGATTTGCCTCTTTCCAGCTTAGCAAAAAGGAATTTTGTCAACACATTTGTTCATCTTATTAAAGTAAAATCTAAGTTGGAATAAGGCTGTAACCGGGTTAAATGGAGAACAGCAGAAACAGGCTTTGCCATCAATGTGATTTGAGAGGTTCCCTTCCTGAGGAGAAAGTTGCCAGTTAGCAATGCGCCCTTACCCAATGGGTTGGTGCTACCCTTGATGGCCAGGCAGAGTCCAGTCCCATTTTTGTCCAACAAATTCGCCTAAATAATGACTTTGTGGTAGTTATTTTTCTTCAGACATACTCAAGAAACCTGGAATTTGAATTCAAAATCCAGATAGTGAGTCAGTTGTTAAACAGTTACTATGATGAGTGAAAAATAGTCCCCTGTTCTCAAGTACTCACAGTCCAGTGTGGAAGACACCATGCAAACAACCATATACAAATAAGTTCTAGACAAGATAAAGAGGAAAACAATTTACAGAGGAGGACTGGAAACAAGAGGAGCTGGAGAAGGCTTTTTGTAGGAGGTGGGAGTTTAGTTGAGACTTAAAGGAGGTCAGTAGACACAGCAGAGGAAAAAGCATTCCAGACCTGGAGGAGAGCCAGAGAGAATGCTCAAAATTTTTGTTTGTGAATGTGAAGTTTGTGAAAAAGTCAGGAGGTTGATGTCACAGGTTAAGAAATGAAGTATAAAAAGATTGGAACAGTTGGGGTGGAGGTTGTGAAGGACTTGAAAAGCCAGAGGACTTTATATTTGAACCTGGAGGTAGTTCTATAAGCTCCTGTCTGGATGGAGGGGAAGGGAAGCTCAGAGTTCTTCCCAAAACTTCCCAGAGCCCAAGATGTTCTCCTTAGCCATGAAGAGTTACCTACCTCTACCCATCATGCCTTTGTGTTTCTTGAATCTTGTGTGCTCATATACCAACAAACTATTGGAAAAACCTGTCCTACTCATAGCCTCTGAGGGGAGAATCCCTCCATAGAATCAGTTTATGAGACTTGCCATGGAGGAACCATCCTGTGTCACCATTCTCTCCTTGTGGGTTGACTTCTCCCTTTAGAAATAAAGCTCCTTGAAAGTGGGGTCTGCCTTGCTTTTTTATTTGTATAGCCAGTGAACATCACTGTGCTTAGCACACAGTAAGTGCTTAATAAATGCTGACTTATTGATTCACTCAGATATTTTTCTAGAACTGATCCTTGTTAATTGTTTTTTTTAAATAACTTTGCTGTCCTAGCTGTATAATCTTGGGCATGTCACTTAACCCCAATGCTTTCTGGCTTCTCTGTAACTCAGAAGGGATGCTTGGACTTGGACATGATATTGCAAGTCTGACCTGAACAGAGATGGATATGTCAGAAGCCACCACTTCCCTGGTCCTAAATGTGCGCCCCGTTAGTGCTGCCAAAGTCCAGAGCAGCTTTTTTGGGCTGCCATAGCTAACTGTTAGTGCAGACTACTGAGGGCTAGCGTGATTTTATCAAGAACAGGTCATGTCAGATTCACCTGTTTGCTTTTCTTTTGGGGATATGGTCAGTCACTAAACTGGTAAACCAATCTAGACTGGTGATAATTTATTGAGATTTTAGAAAAGGATCTGACAGTCTCATGCTATCCTTGTGGCTAAGATGAAGAGAGATGGGCTGGAAAGAGAAAATTACATGGACTCAGAAATGGTTGGATTTCTGGAACAACAGAATAGTCAACAGCTTGTGGTTTGATGTGACCTATAAAGGCAACCTCTAGTGGAAGGTCCTTGATCCTGGGGTGCCTGACTTTTTTTTTTAAATCAAGGATTACCAACTGATGGAAATGACACATTTACCATACTTGCATCTGATATGCTAGGAGGATTAGATAACATTCTAGATAGAATGTCAGAATAGACATAAATCTAATAGCTAAAATAATATGAAATAATATAAATATTATTACATATTTTATATTTATATAATAATAAATATAATGTCATGACATTTACTAGTAGTAAACATCAATTCTTATATTTAGGTTCATTTACTTCACAAGTACAAGATGGGGCAGCAGTTCACTTAAAAAGAGATCTGCATTTTCAGTGGATTGTAAGTTGAATATGATTTATGATTGTTATTGAAGGTCAGTACCTACTGCCTCAACTTCCTTCTCTGAAAAATGAAGAGGTTGGGCTAGATGACCTCTGGGGTCCCTCCCGGGAGTCCTTCAGCATATGATTCCAGTCTGCCCTTTCAGGAGGAAGTAGAGAACCAAATATGGAAACTGGTCTACCCTACTTTTTAACCTGCAACTTCTGGCTAGGTAGTAGAGGGACTGAATAAGTCATGTATTTTTTTAGGTGAGATGAAGTAGAAGAGATAATCATAGATTATAGAATTAGTAGCTAAAGTTGGAAGGTTCTCGGGGGTAATTGGGTCTACCTTTTCTCATTAAGAGGCAAGGCTAGAATTCAACTTTTCTCTGTAGGTAGAACAGTAGAGGATATTAACCCCCAAGAGTCTCTCTTCTTCTACCAGCTTTCCTTTGAGTCTCTTCTCCTCAGGTGATAAATGTCATTTCCATCAGTTGGTGAGCCCTGATAAAAATGTCCAAGCCCACAGGACCAAGGACCTTCTACTAGGGGTTGTCATCAAAGGTCACATGATCCGTTGACTATTCTTTTGTTCCAGAAATCTGATTATTTCTGAGTCTACTTAATGTGAGAGGAGAAACCCTGTACCTGCCATTCCTGTTTTTCAATCCAGCTTTAGTTTATGTTCCCAGGCAATCTCTTCCCTGTGCTTCATCCAAGCAGGCTCACCTGCTGTTTCACACACATGACACTCCATCTCTCCTTCCCACACTTTTGCACATTGTCCCAGCAACTGACCCCCTTCTGGCCTCTAATTTGTAAAGTCCCTCACTTTCTTCAAGGCTTAACTCACCTACCTTCTCTTTCAGGAGGCCTTTCCTGATTCCCCCCAGTTATCAATAACCCCCCACTCTATCACCACAACTACTCTGTTTATGTATACCCAGGTGGCTGCTCAGGTCCCTGCCAGCCCAGAATTTATCCCCTTACTTCAATTAACACAATTTCAATTGTTTGCAGTCAAATGTAAGCTCCTTGAGGGCAGCAGTATCTGTATCCCTAACACAGATTGTCATGGGCATTGAATAAATTCTTCTTGAGTGACTGGATGAATGATGAAGATAAATTGCCTTTCAGTGATAACTACTTCTCTTTCCAGAAGTTAATAGATTATCTCCTTAATAAAATATTCCCCAATGTTTGCAGGAGTCAAAGTCAAGTTCACTACCCTGTTTCCCACAGCCCTGACTCCTTTCTCACTTTTGGAAAATTGGTTCAAGATTTAAGGTTCTCCAGTGCTGCAGCATCTCTCCTATTCTTGGATAGACCTCGAGGGAGTCCATATGGCAGGAACTGAAAGGAACCTGAATTTCACACTTTCATTTTCTTTGCTTGCCAAAAGGTTTGATCCAGAGAGGATAATCTGTCAGCAGAAGGCATTCGGCTCATGGCTCACTGGATTAAATAAGGAGCCCCTGAAATGTTTCATAGGAATCCTGGGGTTAATTGCAGAGCCCAGGATGCAGAATCCGACCATCTCTATGTAGTGAATCAACAACATGAATGCAGGGGAGATATGGGCCAAATAAAGACCTTCACAGAGCCTTGGGGGTAGTTCTTAGAAGGAAGGCCTGTGGCTCAGCTGGAAGAATAGCCCATCCTAGCAAATCACTGGGGAGACTGGGTGATACAATGGACATCCAACCTTAGATACTTCCTACCTGTGTGACTGGTCAAGTCACTTAACCATGTTTATTTCAGTTTCCCCATCTGCAAAACGAGCTAGAAAAGGAATCCAGTATCTTTGCCAAAAACAAAACAAAACTCAAATGGATCAGATATAACTGAAAAATGACTGAACGACAAGCAAACCACCTGAATAGGAGCCAGGTAACAGGTGCCATTATACATTTTTAAGTAGTGAGGCTGCAGAAAATTAAACAGAAGGAAACTTAATTCAGATGGGCTGGGGAAGTGGAACTCCAGGGCACCAGATATAGATAGGGAATCTGCTGCAGATCTGTTCTGGATGGTGTTCCCCATCTCTCATATCCCCCAAACTCACATGGTGCATTTTTACCAGCACTCTTACGGACTGCTAATTGATTGTCTCCTTGACAATACCCCAGTTTTGGAGCTACACCATATCCTGCTGTTGTAGAACAGTGGGTTCTGTGCCCCCTCTCAGAATCCCCAGAGGGCCTGTGTCATCTTCTGCTCAAGGAGTAAGAGCTCTGAAGCAGCCTAGCACCCCATTCTTATAATCCCATTCCTTTTCTCCTCTCCTGTAGGATGAATCTACATTTGGAGGATTTTGCATTCAAAGGCACAGACTTAAAAAGGTAAAATTACAGAAATGTATTATTGCTCAAAACCTTGATTTAAATAACATATAAGAAAAAGAGGAAACAGCATAAAAGTTATATGCAATTAATAAACACGGTGGTCACCAAGACAATATAGAAACCAACAGGCAGCCTAGAACATACATCATCACCACTATGAGGAAGCCTAAAGCATCTGAATTCCAACAGTTGGAAGGATCTAGGTTACAGCAACCCAGAGTCTTATGTGGGAAGCTTTGTTAGGCAAGTGGTACCAAACCTCCTGAGTTCTCAGAGTCTCTTTCCACGAAGGGGTTTTTATAGGCTGAGAACAAAGAAACCACTAAGCTAACTATTCTCATTTGATGTGTGATCCTTGAGACAGAACAGCCCCTCTTAGGTACAGGGATGTTCTATCACAAGAGGTCCATCAAAGAGAATATTTGTTTATTCCTTTAGGAGGATTATGTTTACTCTAGGAATTGGCCAGGTGTCCAGGATAAACACAGGCCTACCATAAAGGATGTTCATTAAGGCACCAGGAAGATGGTCAATATTCCTAAAGCTTCCTGAGATCTATTAGATAACTGGGAGCACGTTCCAAAGTTCTCAGCAAACAAATTTACACAAAGACATATCCAAGACTCACTGGGATTCCTCACTAGAATTCCCTATACCTCCCCACAGAGGCAGTTTGGGAAGAATACAGTCTAAAAGGAAAAATCTCTTGCTCTGCTTAAGAACAAAGAATATTTGATGAAAACTTAAAAAAAAAAACAACTTATTCAATGTTCAGTAAATCCCCAAGCATCATTTTTCTAGGAAAGAATTCCCTATTCTTTTCAAATAAAAAAGCACAGGGACAGAAACTAGGTTTTAGACCGAAGTTTTAAACCACACTCCACAATCAGTTCAAAATGAATCTATGTCCTGAATAATAAAGATCATTCTAAAGGGTAGGAGGTGAATTCTAAATACACAAACAAATAAGGTTAGAGATAAATACAAAGGATTAAGTTTAACATATTTATTATATATTTATATTTATCATATTTATTATTTTATGTTTTATTTATTATATTATATATTATATTTAACATGTTTATTATATAAAATTGAAACAAAATTAATATGGAATAAGAAGGGAAGAGATCAATTGAGGAAAATATTTTTATATCAAATGAAAGTGCTTCAGATCCAACAGAGACAACTTACAGAAAATAAGTTTACGATGAACAAACAGTTCCCACAGAAGTGCAAACTGTTAACATCCATATGAAAGAATGCTACAGGTCACAAATAATAAAAAGAAATGTAAATAGAAACAACCGTGTGATTTTTAGCAAATTGGCAAAGATGACAAAATATGGAAACAGTCAAATGTTGAAAGAGTAGTATTAACCCAGACCTGTTAGTACATTATTGGTGGAGTTGTGAATTGGTCCAAGGATTCTAGAAAGTAACTGGGAATTATACTAATAATGTCATTTAAATAGCTATATTCTCTGACTCAAAGAGTATACTGTTAGACATATCCTACAAAGTATAGAACAGGAAAAAAGTTCCTATTTACACCAAAATATTTATAGCAGTATTTTTTTGTGGTATCAAAGATCTGGAAACATAGTAGGTGCCAAATGAGTGGAGAACAGTTATAAATCATGTCACATAAATGTAATCAAATATTATGGGACTGGTGTAAATGATGAATCTGATGACTATCTGGAAGACATATGAAATGACACAACATGAACTAAGCAGTCAGGAAAACAAAGCAAGCAATTCAACCATGTAAATAGCAAACTCAAAACAATGAAAAGTGAATGTTATGAAATTATAAAGGCCATGTTGGCCCCCAAGAAAAGGTAAGAAAAGGCACTTTTTCCCTACGCCTTTTCAGGGATGAGGAGGAGGAAGGCAGAGCAGATTATTGGGTAGCAAGTGAATATGAATGACATGAAAGGTCAGAATCTGTTGATGTCCTGAATGGTTTTCCTGCATTTATTTTCCTCTTCTTAAACACTTCATTGCCATATGGGATGGTTCCCTAGGGGAGTAAGGGAAGGGAAGGATAGCATCACAAGGGGAAATGTAAAATCAGAAGGTAAAGATCTATTAAAGAACACAAGAGGTAAGATAATTTTGCAATGGAAACATATATTTCAGGATATTGAATCAACTTTCCCAAACTGCCCATTTGTAACTTGGAATTTGGGTTACGGTTAAAACTGAATTTAGAGTCAGGATTAGAAATGAATTTAGGGGGGGCAGCTAGGTGATGCAGTGGATAGAATCCCAGCCCTGAAGTCAGGAGGATCTGAGTTCAAATCTGGCTTCAAACACTTAACACTTCCTAGCTGTGTGACCTTGGGCAAGTCACTTAACCCCAATTGCCTCAGGGGGAAAAATGAATTTAGGATTAAGGTTAGAATTTATGGTTAATATTAGAAACAAATTTAGGATTAGTTTTAGAAATGAGTTTGGGCTGGGTTTAAAAATGGTTAGGGTTATTGTTAGAAATAAATTTAGTGCAGACAAGATTAGAAGGGAAGCAATAAACTGGGAAAATATTTTTACAGTCAAAGGTTCTGATAAAGGCCTCATTTCCAAAATATATAGAGAATTAACTCTAATTTATAAAAAATCAAGCCATTCTCCAATTGAAAAATGGTCAAAGGATATGAACAGACAATTCTCAGATGAAGAAATTGAAACTATTTCTAGTCATATGAAAAGATGCTCCAAGTCATTATTAATCAGAGAAATGCAAATTAAGACAACTCTAAGATACCACTACACACCTGTCAGATTGGCTAAGATGACAGGAAAAAATAATGACGATTGTTGGAGGGGATGTGGGAAAACTGGGACATTGATTCATTGTTGGTGGAGTTGTGAACGAATCCAACCATTTTGGAGAGTAGTTTGGAACTATGCTCAAAAAGTTATCAAACTGTGCATACCCTTTGATCCAGCAGTGTTACTACTGGGATTATATCCCAAAGAGATTATAAAGAAGGGAAAGGGACCTGTATGTGCACGAATGTTTGTGGCAGCCCTTTTTGTAGTGGCTAGAAACTGGAAACTGAATGGATGTCCATCAGTTGGAGAATGGCTGAATAAATTGTGGTATATGAAAATTATGGAATATTACTGTTCTGTAAGAAATGACCAACAGGATGATTTCAGAAAGGCCTGGAGAGACTTACAGAACTGATGCTGAGTGAAATGAGCAGGACCAGGAGATCATTATATACTTCAACAACAATACTATATGATGACCAGTTCTGATGGATCAGGCCATCCTCAGCAACGAGATCAACCAAATCATTTCTAATGGAGCAGTAATGAACTGAACTAGCTATACCCAGAAAAGAACTCTGGGAGATGACTAAAAACCATTACATTGAATTCCCAATCCCTATATTTATGCACACCTGCATTTTTGATTTCCTTCACAAGCTAATTGTACAATAATTCAGAGTCTGATTCTTTTTGTACAGCAAAATAATGTTTTGGTCATGTATACTTATTGTGTATCTAAGTTATATTTTAATATATTTAACATCTACTGGTCATCCTGCCATTTAGGGGAGGGGGGGGGTAAGAGGTGAAAAATTGGAACAAGAGCTTTGGCAATTGTTAATGCTGTAAAGTTACCCATGTATATATCCTGTAAATAAAAGGCTATTAAATTTTAAAAAAATAAAAAAAAAAAAAAAAAAACAAACAAAAAAAAAAAACAAAAAGAAATAAATTTAGTATTGGAGATGAATTTAGGGTTAATTCACAAACAAATTTTGGATGATGAAGAGAAGTCAGCAGACTGGACCAAAAGTCTAAAAAGAAAATTAACCACACTAAACCCCTGGCTGGAGGAAGGGTTAAAAAGAACATTGTTGTTCTTTGTTGTTGTCATTGTTCAGTCATGTCTAATACCCCGTGACCCTCTTGCCCACAGCATGCCAGAATCTTCTGTCCTCCATTATTTCTCACAGCCTGTCTAAGCTCATGTTCATTCTTTCCATGACACTATCTTTCCATCTCATCCGCTGCTGTTCCTTTCTCCTTTTGCCTTCAATCTTTCCCAACAAAAGGTTCTTTTCCAACGAGTTCTATCTTCTCTTTATGTGGTCAAAGTTGTTAAGCTTCAGTTTTAGTATTTGGCCTTTCAGTGAAGGCCCTGAATTAATTTCTTTAAGTACTGACTGATCTGATCATTTTCCTGTCCAAGGACTCTCAAAGTCTTCTTAAACACCACAATATGAAAGCATTGATTCTGTGGCACTCAATTTTCCTTATAGTTCAACTATCACTGCCAAACATCACTGCTGGAAAAACCAAAGCTTTGAATATATGAGCCTTTGCTGGTAAGTTGATATCTCTGCTTTTTAGTATAATGTCCAGATTTGTTATAGCTTTCCCTAAAGATAATAATAAATTTTGGAGGGGATTTAGAAAAACTGGGACACTAAATGCATTGTTGGTGGAATTGTGAAATTATCTAACCATTCTGGAGAGCAATTTGGAACTATGCCCAAAGAGCTATAAAACTGTGCATACCCTTTGATCCAGCAGTGTTTCTACTGGATCTGTATCCCAAGGAAATTGTAAAGGATGGAAAAGGACCACATGGGCAAAAATGTTTGCAGCAGCTCTTTTTTTGTGGTGGCAAAGAATTGTAAAAGGAAAGCTGCCCATCAAGTGGGGAATGGCTGAATAAGTTGTGGTATGTGGATGTAATGGAATCTTATTGTTTTATAAAAATGATGAACATGTCATAACTTTCCAAAGAGCAACCATCTTTTAACTTCTGTCTACAGTGACTTTTGAGCCCTAGAATTTAAAATCTGACACAATTTCCAATTTTTCTTCTTCTATTTGCCAGGAAGTGATGGGGTCAGTTGCCAAGATCTTAGTTTTTTTTGGTCGGGTTTGTTTTTTTTTTTTTTAGATTAAACTTCAGGCCAATTTTTACAGTCTCCTCTTTTCATTAAGAGGCTTCTTAGTTTCTCTACACTTTCTGTCATCCCACAAGATATTGTCTGTATAGTTGAGATTATTAATACTTCTCCCATCAACCTTGATTCAGGCTTTGAATTCAACATACCTGGCATTTGCTTAATATACTCTTCATATAAGTTAAATAAATATAATGACAATATACAACCCTGTCATACTTACTTCCCAATCTCCAACCAATCAGCTGTTCTGTGCTCTATTCTGTTACCTCTTATTTTATTATTTTTAATTTGTAAAATAAAACAAGCATTTTTATGACATAGTAGAATAAAAATGATGATTATACACAATTGATTATGTACAGCTTACTATTTCTTTTAGGTATGTAATAAAGTTATTATTTAACTTTAACTTTCCTTTTTTTTTTTTTCCATTTTTTCACACCTCCCTACCCCTAACCATGGAAATGACTACCATTAGGCATAATTGTGTGTGTGATATATGTATATATATATATATAAATCATTCTATATATACTTCTATTTATCAGTTCTTTGCTAAATGTAGATATTTCCTTCATATGTTTTTGCTTAGTTAATTCAGGAATTTATGATAGTCAAAATGATTAAGTTACTGTTTTTAAAACAGCATGGCTTTGACTGTGTACAATGTTCTCTTGATTCTGCTCACTTAATTTTTCATTATTTTATGTAAGTCTTTCCATGTTTTTCTAAAATCAATCATCTCATTATTTCTTATATCACAGTGGTATTCCATCATGATCATATATCATAATGTGTTCAGCCATTCCCCAGTGGACAGACGAACCACAATTTCCAATTCTTTGCCACGACATAGAGAATGACTATAAATATTTTAGATAGGTTCTTTTCCTTTTCCCCTGATCATCTCGGCAAAAGATCTAGTAATCATATCGCTGTGCCAAAGGATGAAGGTATTTGAATAACTTTTTGGGTATAATTCAGATTGCTCTCCAGAATGGCTGGATTAAGTTCACAGTTCCATCAACAATGAATGAGTGTTCCAATTTTTCCACATCTCCTTAAACATTTGCCTAACTTGCTTCTTGCTCCGCATACAAGCTCCTCCAGAGACAAGGAAAATAATCTGGTATTCCCATGTTGTTGAGAACTCATCCCATTTTGTTGTGATCTAGTTTCTCTAGAACTCCCTTGTTTTCGCCATAATCCAGTTCATCTTCCAATATCATCTCTTTTATCATTTTGATACTTTTCACGGGGTTTTCTTGGGAAATATACTGAAGTGGTTATTTTCTTCTTCAGTAAATCACCTTTTTTCATCACACTATGGCCTGGCTTGGGCAACCCTACAAACACAGCTCATAGTTTCACTGAACTACGCCAAGACCCTCCAACACGACAATGCAGTGGTCACAAATGGATTTGTCCACAAGATGGTGCTATTTTCCAAGCATAATAAGAAAGGTACCCTATTACCTGGGCAGCTAGATAGAGAATGGATAGAGTTCTGGAGCATCTTCAGTGTTTTAATCTGACCTCAGACCTTACTAGCTCTATGTGAACCTGTCCAAGTCACTTATCCCTGTTTGCCTCAGTTTTCTCATCAGTAAAATGAGTTGGAGAAGGAAATGGCAAAGCACTCCAATATCTTTATTGATATTGGATTCATGAAGAGTCATGAAGAAACAACTGAAAAAATAACTGAATAATAAACCTGTTACTTAAAAATGAATGAATGTAGGTCAGTTTTGACCACTGGGGAGAGTGGCCAGGGTGTTAGGATTAGGCCCACAAGGGACAAAGTCTTTTCAGCCAATCCCAATATATTTCCAGGATCCATTATTTCATTTTTACCCAGGGTTAAAAGTCTTCTCCTTCCTCAATTGATGTAGTAGGAATGCCTGTTGATGGATTGATGTGGTAGATGGCTTTTCATCAGATAAAGATGTCAGGAGGAAATTTCCTGGTGAATTCTATTTTGGCAGTGATATTGCTCAGATCCACCCTAAATGTGGAATTGGGGAAATCTGCCAGCTCTGTCACCTGCTTAATTGCTGAGTATGTGAAATGATTGATTCTTCAGGAAATACCAGAATAGGGAAAATTAAATTTTTGGATGCAATGAAAAAATTGGAAATTTATTTTGTCAAACTTAAGTAACAAATTATATGATACTTTGGTACTATAATTTGCAACTAAAAATTTTTGCCTTAACGAAAATGCTTCTATTTTCTTTCTGTCAGCAATTCTCTTATATTAGAAAGGGGAAAGGAACAATCATTAAGCATTTACTATGTGCCAGGTACTATGCCAAAAACTTTACAAATGTTATCTAATTTGATCCTCACAAAAATCCTTTAAAAGCTCCCAGAAATGGGGCAGTGTGGTACAATGGTTAGAGCACCGGTCCTGAAGTCAGGAGGACCTGAGTTCAAATGTGACCTCAGACATTTAACATTTTTTAGCTTTGTGACTCTGGGCAAGTCACTGAACCCCAATTTCCTCAGCAAAAACAAACAAACAAACAAACCCAATTCATAGAAATAGTATTGATTTTGTTGGAAAATGTCATTTCAAAACTGAAATACCAAAAGCTTTTTAGGGTTTCAGGCAGAAGATTACATAAACTTTTTAGATGAGGGAAAGTGATTTCAAACATAAAACAATCTAACTTTTACTTTTGCTTATTTTTCTAGTAGTCAAGTTTTGTTTGCTTCACTGAAATTCAGACAGGCTTCAGGGATCCTTGGGACTGTCCACTGTTGGAAGCTACCCAAATGGACCAAAATATTTTGGTTGATTCCTTCCTTCATTCTTCCATGTTTATCTACATTTATCTTTGTTATAAAATGTCATCATCTTGTGGAAAGATAGTTGTATTGCAGCTATACCCATTTACACAAAATACACACAAAACATAAATATACTCAGATCTATTTATATACATCCACACAAACAATAACTATACAATACTAAAGCAGTAAAGAAAATAATTGGAGAATTATTCATTGTCTCCGGCAGGCAGAGAATATAATGAAATATTACTTAAATTACTATATTTATTCAGTGTCATGCCAATGAAACTATCAAAGGATTACTTTATAGACCCAGGGGATCAGTTTGCTGGGAAAAAGGCAGTTACTGTGGTCATCACCTATCTGTGTCGCATTTTTCCCCTCTGTAAAATGGGAGGGTTGGATTAGAACAGTTGTTCTCATAATAGTCAGTATGATGGGAGTGCATTTTCTAGGAGAAATACAGCAGTAATCCTGAGGCTCCCAGACTTTAGGAGTGCTATTGTTCCAACAAATCTGTTTGTCAATGATCCTAAAGTCTCCTGGCTTTAGGAAAACTATAGTATAGTCCTAGAAGCTTTCCCAACTGCCAAATAATCTGTTGGGTCAGTGATAACAGGTTTTCTGAGACAAATGGGGAGGTGCATATCAGACCCATTCCTTAATTCTACTTCTGGGTCATAAAATTAGCATATTAGTGACATGAAGAACCAGATCTTTTTGTCTTTTCCTATAAATTTGTTTCTTGCCCCTGGTTCTTTGCTACATCCTTTTGGAACTTAGCCTGCTTCAATTGGCATTACAATTAAAATAAACGTTGCCCCTTGACTTGGAGAAGGGTTCAAGTCTGCAAATTCTTTTGAGAAACCTTGTAACACTGGTCTGTGACCCCAAACTTTTAGGTTCTCCTTTTGAATCTCAACAAGTATACTCTAAGATGTTTTCAGGGGGTCTGTGAGGTCAAACTATTTCAAATTATTCTCAAATAACATCAAATACTATGATGTTATTTGCCCATGAAAATACTTCTTCCTTTTCCAGCTACTTAATGATGTGAAGTGAGATTTTTTTCCCCTATATGTTCAAAGTATAGGGCAATAGACTGAAGGCAGGAGCAGCCAAGAAAACCCAGCTATCTTCTATTAAGCCATAATCTAAAGAGATGTGCATAAAGATATAAAATAAAATGATACTCATCACTAAAATTGTTGTGCTTCAAAAAATAGTTATTTTTTCATGGAAATACCCTATTTGTGTTCACTCATAATTTTTTTTTTTTTTAGAATTGTTAAAAGATGTGATGGACTTGGCTCTTTTCAACAATGCAGTGATTCAAGACATTTCCAATGGACTTGTAGGGCATAATCCTGTGTTTGCAGTTTACATTTTGCATCCCTTTACTGACAAACACTTTGTCTGTGGGGAGTTGCCCTTTTTCTCCAGATCCTAAAAAATCCCTTTTTTGCTTTTCTTACTCTGAGAATCTCTGATTATTCTTGTGGTCACTACCATCCCACACAGTTCTGAGATGGAGAGTGCCATCCATGTCTGGAGACAGAACTATGGAGATTGAATATGGATCAAAGAATAGTGGTTTATTGTTTGCTTTTTCTTTCTTGTGATTTTCCCCTTTTGTTTGATTTTTCTTGCACAGCATGACAAAATATTGAAAGAATTGTTCACATTTAACCTAAATTAGATTGCTTTTGTTATGCCACAGTCTCCTTGAACTGTTCTATTTCAGTTTCCCTGCATTAGTTTTCCCTAATTGTCCTGAGTTTCCCTAAATTGTTCTGCCTCAGTTTCCTTAACTGTTCTGCCTCAATCCCCTTAGTTGCAACCCCCCCCCCCCCTCCAGTTCATTAAGACTGAGAGTGGCCACTGTTCTAAGGTTATAAATTGCTAATATAAGACTCAAGATAAGGGAGAGTTCAGATTTCCTGGCTCCTAACTCCTTCTGTCCTCAATAATTTATGTCACTATCCCCCTCTAAATATTCCAAAAGATAAGACTATCTCAGATATTTCATTGACATCTTTACTTCTGTTTATTCAGACATCCTGACCTGGCTCCCTAGAACCAAATTTATGGTCCAGAAACTTCCCGCTCTCTTCTTCCTTTGTTTCAAGAGTCCTATAAAAAAAACCCTGGGATTCTCACATTCACCACTGGATACTTTGAGATGAGAGTCCTGTCCAGTCAATCAAACTCTCCAATTAATAAAATGTTAAAAACTCTCTAATCTCTATCTTGCCTCAGTTTCTCTGGCATTACATTTTCTGTCTTGGGAAGAGGGCAGGAAAGAAAAGGAGGGAGAAAAATTTGGAACAGAAAGTCTTACAAAAATGAACTTTTAAGGGGCAGCTAGGTGGCACAGTGGATAGAGCACCAGCCCTTTAGTTAGGAGGGAGAGAAGGGAGGGGATTATGTGGGAAAAGGTGAAGAATTTACAGATTAAGCACATATTGATCAGAGACTGTTAGCTAAAGTAGATCAAGCCTATAGGCCTCAATTTCAGCTTCCCTGGAGTTACGTGATTAAAACCTGGACTATATTCCATTGTCCAATGTGGTTGAAGAAGCTGTATATCACCTTGTCTACTACATTCCACTGACCAACTGGGTGAACAGTAGACTTATGTGACGACCAATCACAACATATAGAGGGTGGGATTTTGGAGGTTCTTTGTCTGAAATGTATAAAAGCTGTAAGCATTTTCAAGGCTCTGGCCCTATCCTGCTATGAAATGTGGCTCACAGACCAGGATGGGGTCTGCTTCTCGAGATTCTAATAAATAATTCTGCTTTCTATGAGTGATCTCTGTGATAGTCAATTTGGATAGGTCTTTTTGTCCCAAACAAGTTCAAATCTGGTTTCAGATACTTAACACTTCTGGCTGTGTGACGCTGGGCAAGTCACAACTCCAATTGCCTCAGAAAAAAAAAAATGAAAGTTTAAAACCATCTTTACATGTATTTGGAAAAAATAAAATACTATTAAAAATAAATCAGTATTTTATTAAAATTTTATTCTTTTAATACTTAGCTCTTTCCCCCCCCCTTTTTTTTATTAAAGCTTTTTATTTACAAAACATATGCATGGGTAATTTTTCAACATTGACCCTTGTGAAACCTTTTTGATATTTTTTCAATTGCTTAGATCTGACTTTATTTGTGTGGAAAGTGTTTTGTAGTTTTGCTCACATAATTCCTGACTTTCACTTGGCAGATAGATTCCCAAATGTTTTATACTATTAGCAGTTATTTTAAATAAAATTTCTCTTTATATCTCTTGCTGTTGGATTTTGTTAGTGATATATAAGAATGCTGATCATTTATGTGTGTTTATTTTATATCCTGAAACTTTGCTAAAGGTGTGGATTATTTCTGATAGTTTTTTGGTAGATTCTCTGGGGTTCTCTGAGTGTACTATCATATCATCTGCAAAGAGTTATAATTGGATTTCCTCATTTACTACTCTAATTGCTTTGATCTCTTTTTCTTCTCTTATTGCCAAAATTAACATTTCTAATACAATATTGAATAGTAATAGTGATAGTGGGCAACCTTATTTTACCCCTGATCTTATTGGGAATGGTTCCAGTTTACAATTACATATAATGCTTGCTGATGGTTTTAAATATATGTTATTGACTATTTTATGGAAAAGTTTGTTTATTCCTATACTCTTTAGTGTTTTTAATAGGAATAGGTGTTAGATTTTATCAAATGCTTTTTCTGCTTCTATTGAGATAATCACATGATTTTTGTTAATTTGGTTATTGATATAGTCAATTTATGTTCATAGTTTTCCTAATATTAAACCTGCCCTGCATTCCTGGTATAAATCCTACTCGGTTGCTGTGTATTATCCTGGGGATGATTTTCTGTAATCTCTTTGCTAATTTAAGATTTTTGCCTCAATATTCATTAGGGAGATTGGTCTATAATTTTCTTTCTTTGTTTTCATCCTACCTGATTTAGGTATCAGTAACATGTCTGTGTCATAAAAAGAATTTGGTATTTTTTTCAAATATTTTATATAGCATTGGGGCTAATTGTTCTTTAAATGTTTGGTAGAATTCACATGTAAATCCACGACTTGGTTCTTTTTAACAATGAAGTCATTCAGGCCAAATTCCAACAGACTTATGACAGAGAGCCATCTGCACCCAGAGAGAATCTTATGGGGACTGAGTGTGGATCACAACATAGCATTTTCACCTTTTTAAATTGTTATTGTTGTTTGTTTGCTTAATTTTTCCCCTTTTCATCTGAGTTTTCTTGTGCAACATGATAAATGTGAAAATCTGTTTAGAAGAATTGCGCATGTTTAATATGTGGATTGCTTGCTGTGTAGAGAAAGGGAAGGAGAAAAGTTTGGAACACAGAGTTTTGCAAGGCTGAATGTTGAAGATTTTCTTTGTATGTATTTCAAAAAATAAAAAGCTATTATTATTTAAAAGAAAAGAAAATAGGATCACAGGTGGAGAAGTGAAGACTCAATCTGGGTCTTTGAAGGTCTTTTGATGCTACTTCACACTCCTATTAAGACAAATCTGCAGGAAAGCAGATTTCCCCCCAAAAAAGAAAGGCAAAGAACTGATGGCTCTGGGCCACATTCTGGAAGCTTTGAGTGCAAGGGCTGCTTTGTGTATAGCCTGGGCAAGTCACTGAAGCTCAGCTTGCCTCAGTTTCTCCATCTGTAAAATGAGGATTGCAGTAGCACCTGCCACCCAAAGTAGATGAAAGGATCAAGGGGAGCATGTTTGCAAAGCTCTTGGTAAGCCTCAAAGTATTATGTAAATTCTGGCCAAGTTTTTATTTATCTCTATTCCCCTCCAAAAAAAAGTCTAGTTGCTCTAGCTGGGGCCCCAACAAGACTACCTACCTACTTCATCCAGAACCCAATGTGCAAAGAAAATAAGGGGGCAGTGAACAAAGCAAGAAAAGCTTTGGGGGGCAGGGGAGGAAAGGAGAATAAGCCCCCCCAGATGTAAACAGAGTCTTAGACTTATAAAACCCCCAAGCCACAGAAATCTGAGAGGTCCATGGGTACAAAGGTCTGGGGAGTAATCAAGTTAACTTATTGACTTAGGGAGGGGGGTGTTCTGTAAGAGAAGCAACAAAACAGTTTGAGGAAATGGGGGAGAGTCTTGTGGAGATTTAAACAAACAAACTCACAAACAAGGTCCAGAAACGGGAGAATGGAGTGGGGGGAAGGGGAGACTGAATAGGGACTCTGGGCACTATCCACATTTTTTGGGCACTAACTCAGGTTCTGGTGAATCAAGGTTGGGGTGGGACCACAGGGAGGAGAGAGAACCATCCCTACTCCCTTCTTTCTGGGGGGGGAGGGTGTTGTACCTGGAAAGGGCCCCCCTGGGGAGCTCCTCACTTAACTGAGGCTCCAGACACCATTCTCTAGGCCAGCCCTGTGAGCAGGGCCGGGAGTTCTGGGGTCCCCCACAGGATGCCCAGCTAGCAGAAGCCTGGCTGCGGACTGAAGGGAGCTCCGTGGGAGAGAGCCCTGACCCAGGCCAGCGGGTACCTCACCCCTGTGCCAAGGGAACAGTGCCCGGCTGGCCTTCCAGGGCTGGGAGCAGCCCAGGGGGACCTGGCAAAGCAAACCCCGCTTTGACCAGAAAGTGAAATATACTGTCTACAAAATAACAGCAATGTTCTGGGATGACCAGCTGCAAATGGCTGTTATTCTCCATAGTAGAATATGTAGAATCATTCCCAGTTATTCTGAAGGATTTAGGATGAAAAATCCTACCCATTCCCACAGAAGGAACTGAGTGAGTCTGGATACAGATAGAAGCATTCTCTACTTCTCTTTTTTTTAACTTAATTTTTCTTGAGTTTTTATTTTCTTTAGGGTGGGAGATCTGTTTTCTCTCATAACTTGACTTTTACAGAAATGTTTTATGTAACTTCACAGGTGGTTTCTTCCTTGTGGGTGGGAATAAGGGAGAGAACGTAGAACTCAAAAATCTTAAAAGAAAATGTGAAAAAAAAAAATCGTTTTGAATGTGTGAGAAAGCTGAAAAGCTGGGTTTCCACAGTATTGTGAGCTTTGAGACAGTGGGTCCCACTGACCAGATGAGTTCAAGGTGTGGGAAGTGAAGGAAGGTTAAGATTCCGCAGAACAATTAAGTGATCGATAGAAGCCTTGAGCAAATAAGGAATTGGGGGCCTAGGAAGACACAGGTGGATTCAGCCAATCAAAAAGGGTCTTGTGGTGTTGAGAAAAATTACAAAATTAACATTGTAGCTGATCCAACCCAAACTAGCTGGGGTCAGCGACTTGACCAAATCACTCCTGCCCCTGCTTAATGGACTAATTGAATATTAACCGACACACCCCAGAGGAAGAGTTTTCTGACGTTTTTTGAACATGGGATGTATGATTGGGGAGGGGGAGGCATATTTTTATTAAGAGGGAAACATATAGTGAGAGTATCAGAAAGTATAACCCGGATAAAATGGACCAATCTGCTCTCTGAAGGGAGGAGCTGCATCCCCGGAGCAAGTATAAAGGTTCCCCCACCTCTGCGCGGGAGACTCCCTCTTCCTCTGGAGGAGCTGGGCCTTGCTCTGGCCAGAAACTGAGAAATGGGGCAAGATAGAGCTTAGAGGGTTCTTAATTTTTTATTTGGGTTCCTGGAAGGGAAAGATTTTCTGGGGCTAAAGCATCCATTTTGGTCAAAGAATCCAGCAACGAATGTGAGGTTCCAGTGAAAGATGTTTCTGGCTCTGAGCGATCAGGGGGGACAAAGGCAAAGGGGTGGGATCCGTCTGACAGGGAGGGGGGTGAGGACCATGGATTCTTGGTAACTTAGGAGGAGTTAGGAGCCAGGAAATCTGAATTTAGCCACTACAGCCCTAATTATCTTCAGTCCTAATTGGGGGGTGGGGGGGAGGTGAGGGGCATTGAGGCAGAAAAGGAACCGAAGCAGGACAATTAAAGGGAATTGTGGCACAACCAAACGCTAAGACAATTCCTTAAGATTCTTTAATAAATTTTCCTTGATATCTGATTTTCAGATTTAATAAATGGTAACTGGGGAAAAATACTAAATTTTTTAAAAAAGGAAGAGGACAAGGTGAAGTCAGCAGACATTTAAGTTATGCAAAAACAAGCAACAGTAACAAAAATGCTTTTCAGAGATTAATGGGGGGTGGGGGTGGGAGAGATCACGGAGGCTTAACTGAGCTGTACCAACTTTGCCAAGACTGTCATTTGACAGAGGAGTACTATCAAGGAGTGCTTTCTTGGGAGAAGAAGAAAAATAAACAAATGCTTATATGGACAAGCAATTTGTAAATAATTTGGAGGCTATAAGGGGAGGGCTAGGGAGAGCTGAGCTTCCCGGTGCTCCCCTGCTCTACAGCAGGCAATGTTAAATAACTGTATAGAGGCAAAAATAAGCAATTGTCTGCCTTTCGGAAGCTCACACTCTGCCTAGAGGGACCCGAATACATAGCCAATACAAAGGAAGCATTGATGATTTTTTGGCACTGAATTTACAAATAACTTTGGGGGGGGGGGGTTCAGTCCCAGGTGGTACCTGAGCACTATCTGGAAAGGACCCGAAGAGGCTCTGCTTGAGGATGTAGCATTCTCAAAATGGGCATGGTCTGTGCACATACCCAGGGAGAGGAGGCTGAGGATCACTGGGGAAAGTGGGAGCCCGCTTTGGCCACGTTTAGGTGGGAAAAGGGAAAATATGAAATAAAACAGAAAAGGACTCAGAGGCTAGTGCTTTACTGACTGGATGCAGGCTGTAATTTTATTCTGGGGTCCTATCACACTTTTCTACCTTCTTTCGAAATTTCATTTTTCTTGTGCGGCAAGACAATTGTATAAATATGTATACATATATTGCATTTAACATATACTTGAATATTTAATGTGTATGGGAGTACCTGCCATTTAGGGAACAGGGTGGGGGGAAGGAGGGGAAAAGTTGGAACCGAAGTTTTTGCAAGGGTCAGTGTTGAAAAATTACCCATGCACATGTTCTGTAAATAAAAAGCTATTTAAAGAAAATTCCTAGCAATGTGGGCAGAGCTGCGTTGGGCAGAAGCATCCATCTCTCTGTAAGGAGTCAGAAGGGCAGGCTGATGGGATTGTTGTGGGATTGCAGTGAAAGAATTCACAAACCTAAAAAGTTTTAAGTGGCAAAAATGGAAGTTTACCATGGGATGAGAAGTCAGCTTTGCTAGGAGACTGACTTCCTCTGTGGCAGAGAAATAACAAAAGGTTTTTATCTAGCTGAGAAGAGGGTCTCTCCACAGGGCAGAAGTCCTGGCAGGTTCTGCAAAGGAATGAGTGAACAGAAACCTACTTTATGAGCAGATTGGGGGGGGGGGGTCCTGGGGGCAGAACTTCCAGTGGTCTAGAGTGAGGTTGGAGGCTTCCCCACTTAGAAAGAGTAGGGCAGTCACTGCTTTAAGGCAGGAGGGTTGCACCAAAGGCACAGAGTTTCTTTGAGAAGTAAGAAAGGGGTCTGGGATAGGGTGCCAGGGACTGTGCCAAGGCCCCTAGGACCCGGCCCCACAGGGCTAAGGCCCTGGCAGTTTAACTTTTCAATGTCTTAAAAGTCTTGGCCCAATCAGGTCCCATTCAAGGGGAATTGTGTCAGGGCCCCAAATATTATCTCAGGGGCTTGGCAGTAACTACAGTTAGGGATAAAACCCAAACTTGCTGTTTCTTGGAGGAAGGCTCAGGGAGTGATAAGATGGCTTCCTCTCTGCTGTGAACAAAAGGGAGTGGGAGATAATTCATGGCCCAAACACTTAACAGACTGAAAGGCAACGTGAGCTTTTGGACAAAGAAACCATCGCAGGAGGAAGCCTGAAGGTTAGGGGTTCCTGTGGCTGCCTCCAGGGAAGCCTCTTGGGTGCAGAGGAAATTAGCTACATATGGGTAGCCAGGGCCAGCCCAAATATGTGGGGGCTGCCACGGAGGCCCTGAGCTACCTCCATGCTCTGGACATGACTGTCCAGTTAATTGTGGGTTCAGGGGCAAAAAGAAACAGTGAGTCTTTTTGCAGTGGTATGCAGAGGCAAGTATATTTAAGATAAGGGGAGAAAATTTTTGTGTCCCCAGGACACTTGTACTGGGCTCAGGGCTTCTGCCATCATTTACTCTGATTATAGAATTTTGCTATAAGATGAAAAAGCAGGGACATGATTATAATAGTGTCAAAGCAGGTCCTTCAGGCCCGAGCCTGAGCACACAGGACAGGATGAAGCATCTGCTTGACAGCCGATCCTGCAGTAACAATTCCACCTCATAGCCAGACTCAGGTGGGAAACAAACAGAACTGGGAAATTGAGTCAGGAGGATCCCACCTTAAGCACAGGCCAAGGTTGTCCTCCCAGCTCTTGCCCAGGAAGCTATTGCTCTGAGTGATTGATGGCATTTCTCTGGAAGGGGGAGTTGCTGACTTAAAGATCAAGGAGTCAAATTCAAAACTCCAAAGCTGATTTACTTACACAAGAGATTTTATCAATAATAGCAAATTCTACTCATCGCAGTTTAGGGTTAAATACATTATTTTAAAAGTTTACCAGGACTTAAACCCTTAGGAAATTTTGTTTAACATGCTTGATATGTTTAAGCTTATCCTGGTGCAAAGGATCAGTCATTAAACAAGCTTATAGATTCCTAGTAAACACATTTCTCCTTTAAAAACTATAAATCCTAAAGAGGCTCATTCTCAGGGCTGATGACCTTTGCTTACCCTGAGGGTTTCAAGAAAACTTGGCAAATTTACAGATTAAGGGGAGTTGAGAGACCCCAGGAGGCTGAGCTTGCTGTTGCCCACCCAACTGTTCTTAGTGTTTTCATGGGCTGTCCTATCTGATTACCCCCCTAACTCTGAAGGGTAAACGTGTTGTACACCTCATACTTGGAGATGAACTGATAAGGCTTTCACCTAGTGCCTCTTGTTCCACACACAGTAATTACCAATTTTAGGTTTAACTGTGGTGACAATGACTCCAAGTAACTTAGTTAACAGTTTAGAATTCTCCAAGTAATAGCCAAATGGTCTTAGCTGCAATTCCCTCTTAGTTTTTTTTTTTTAGCAAAGGTGAAAATTCCTAATTCCCTAGATCACATTTACAAAGCATTATAAAAGGGATGAACAAGGCTAAATAAACTTTTTTTAGTTGACAGGACACTCAGAAATCTGACTCTGATAACTCCAGAGCAGGCTGTTTGTTGCCAGACTTTTTAAAGTAATAGAAAACTGCTTTTCTGTGTTCCTGAAGTTCCCTAAACTTTTAAATCTTCTGTTAACACTCTCAGTACAAATCCATTACAATTTACGGATCCCTTTAGTGAGTTTTGATTTAGAGTTCCTCTAAAATTGTTTTTACTATCCTATCTGAAATAGCAGATTTCACTGAACTAAATATTTTCTTTCTCTCCTTCTTACCCCTTCATCCACGTATCCCTGCTGCGGGCAGGAAAGGAGGGAAGAAAGATAAAGATGCTCTCTTTCCTCTTTGCACTATCCTCCTAGTCCAGGGAGATCTTAATTTATATATTAAAGCAGTTAACATTCATAGAGCATGTTTTATGCTAAGCCCTTTTGCAATCATGTGATCTTTACAACAACAACTATTTCTCTTTATAAACCAGAAAGCTGGCAGAGATAAAATAATTTGCCATAAATCACCTAATACCTTTGTGCAATTGATACAGAGAACGGGGGCTGACTGGCTTTCTCGCCTACCCCTGTCGTGCTGGGTGCTGCCGGGGGCACCCAATTCTTCCCAGGCAGCTTCTGGACAGACCCTGCTGAAGGCTGGGGGACCGGTGCCAGGATCTCCCTTTGATGGTGGGTTCAGGTGCCAGCCTGACCCCCACTCCATCCCCGTTCCCCCAAGCTGGGCTGGGGAGGTGTTGGGGCAAGGTTATGGGGTCCCTACGGCAGCGCCTGCTTCCTCTATTGCTACAGTGAGGCAGAATTTGTGTTTCCCCATAGTTCCTTAGCATTCTCTAATCTTAATCTGCTCTGATTTGAGAGGAATTGGCAAACAGAGGGACTTGGGCTCTATTGATCTTGTTAACAATGCCCACAACTGAGATGCACTCAGGACTCTGGGGAGTGGAGTGGACGGGTACCTTAACACCTCCCTGGGAGCTTTCCCAAAAGAGCAGAGGGGAACTCTGGGCAAGAGAGCTGTCAAGGAAGAGTTAACGGAAAGTTGCTATTTACCTAGTTTGGTTCTTTTCTTTCAGAATGGGGTAAATTCCTGGATAATCCCCAGTGGTTCAGAAACTTTTCTCGCAGTCTTAAAATAACTAATTGCCAAACTTCCTATCATTGCTCAAGACTGAGAATCTGCTAAGATGTTAAGTTAATTTTAATTAGCTACCTTGATTTCTGTAGCCTCCAGCTTGGCCAGAGCTAAAGTTCACAGGAAAAAAGCTTTTCCCCTTTCTAAGGTGGCAGTCAAAGCTGTTAGGAAATCTTGCCAGTGTTTGTAACTACAGCATGGAAGTTTCTCTTGCTGAGAGGGTCTTTTCAGGATCTCAGGATCACTAATACATCTTCCCTAAAGTCTATGTTTATATATGTTTAGCTTCATTATCTATGGCAGATAATTCTAAAGATGAATCCCTTTCAGAAACTTCAGAACTAGATGTGGTAAATGTCAAGGGGCACAATTCCCGGGCCCAGTGAGAATTTGGCTTGCTGGACTAATAATGGGAATTAGGTTTGCTAAGGGTTTATCTCCCATCATCCTCATAGTAAACCTGTGGGGGGAATGTTGTGATCCCCATTTTGTAGCAAACAGAGGTGATGTCAGATTTTTAACTCGGGTGTTCCTCACTCCAATGGCAACCTTCCCCAAACTGGGTGTGTTAAGTGCCATTACTGCTCCATTTTTACAGATGAGAAAACAGGTTCTGGTAGCCTCTGGGGTTCATAGGATTTCAATCTAGCTTTAGAATGAGATCTAGAGCTGGTTGGGACCTGAGAGACCATTTACATCTGTATGTGTACATACGGACAGATCAGGAAACTGAGGAACTGCCCCTGCCTCTCTAATTCCTAAGCTCAGCTCTCTCCACCAGGTTACATTAATTCATATTATTGCTTCCCCAAGCACAGCCCCAGAGAAAGCCCCGACAACACATTAATAAAGCAAGAACTTTTACTTGTAAGAAATGCTAGGACAAGAAAATAATCAACTCTGAATCAGAGCATGAGGGGGTAGTCCCTTTAATTTACAGTAATTCTCCCTCCCCAGAATTCCTAGTACTCTCAAATGAAACAGGAGAATCGCCCATCTTGCCCAAGATGGTGGGGACACCCAGGCCAGAAAACTAAGGAAGAACGTGGACGAGCCCCACCAAGAGCTCCTGAGGAGCTGCAGTAGAGCAGGAAAGGAGAGGTGGAGGCTGGGGAAGGGCTGGGAGAGGCCCCCAAGGGCTCAGGAGCAGGCACAGGGCGCCAGGCCTACATGACCGGACAGTTCTTCAGCCCAAAGCTCTGCCACCGCCTACGAGGCCCCGGGCAGCTCTGGGACTCCTCTCCTCGCATCCTACGAATCTCCCGGATCAGCTCATGGAAGGCTTGCTCCACCCCCTGCTGGGTCTTGGCTGAGGCTTCCACAAAGGGAACCTTGAGGCTCCTGCCCGCTTCCTGGCCCAAGTCTGAGTCCACCAGCCAGTGGGCCTGGTCAATTTTGTTGGCCACAAGCACCATGGGCACCTGGCTGGTGCCCTTGACCTTCTGGAGCAGGTCCCAGAAGATGTTCACATCCACGAAGGTCTTGATGTAGTCCACGGCGTAGACAAAGAGGAAGCCCTCTCCCCAGCGGATGAAGTCCTCCCACTGGTCGCAGTGCTGCTCACCTCCCGGGGTGTCCAAGATCCTCAGCTCACAGGGGATCCCGTCCACCTCCACGACACCGTGGTACAGGCGTGGTACAGGTACCCCCACGTCAGTGGGGTAGTACTCAGTCACGAAGCGCTTCTGCAGGAAGCGGATGGTCAGCGCGCTCTTGCCCACGCCCTGGCTGCCCATCACCACCAACTTGTACAGCATCTTGGTCCTGCCTGGCCGGTCACCTGGGGAGGGATGGGAGGAAGAAGGGGAAAGAAACGAGAACTGACAGAGCACTGGACATCTCCGGACAGTAGTGCTATCCTTATCCCCATTTAACAGATAAAACTGAGGTTAGATGGAAAGTTAGGTGGCTTGTCCCGAGTCTCTGACACTGGACTTGAGTCCAGGTTACACAGACTTCAGGCCCAGCCCTGCCTCAGGGACACAGTCAGAGGGGCTAAGAAGCAGGCCCCCATGGGGGAGGCTCCAATGCCCTTCTCCAATCCCTGCCCACTGGATTTCTCTGTAACTAGAATGGAACAAGCCTTCGGACCCTTGCAGAAGCTCCCGTGGGCTCTCGCTGACCATCCCCAAATGGTTCTGGGAGGGGGTGGGCTCTAGGACCTTCTCAATCCCTCTGCCTCTACCGGACCCTCTGCAGCTTATCCTTAAGGGGGGCAGTGGATAGAGCCCCCAACTCAGGACCCAAGTTCAAGTCTGGCTTTAGACACTTAACACTTCTTAGCTGTGTGACCCTGAGCAAGTCATTTAACCCTAATTGCTAAAGAAAAAAAAAAGAAAAAGAAAAGATAATCTTTCTTAACTCCCAGGACGGACCTGGGTTTCAGAAGGGGGTGGAGGAGATCCCTAATTCCTGCCTTAATGCAGCCACCGGGACACACGGGCTACGTGTCCACCAGCCACTACCCGCTAACCTGTTGGCTAACCTCATTTTTCATTCCCCAGTCTTGCCCCAGCTCTTACTGCCTCTACTTACCTTTCCGAATTGCTAATGGGGCTGGCCGGGAAGCCTGGCTGGGGGTCGGGGGTCCCGGGTCCGAGAGGCTGTAGAGACACAGAGGTCAGCAAGCCGGGCGGCAGAAAAACTCCGGAGCCCTGCGCTCCCACCAACTTGAAGTGCTGGGTGAGGGCCCCCAATCCCCCACCCCTCCCCACCCACCACGGAGCCTCCCGGGAAATCCGCCCTCTCCTCACACCCACCCCTCACATCCCAGCCCCGCCCCCTCGGGAGAGTTGGGAAACCCACCCCTCAAACCGCCGGGGCTTATTGGGGTTCCCCGCCTGGGACATTGAGGAGCCCTTCAACAATTTAGGGGGATTCTAACACCCCCTCCCCATTAAGGAATCAGAGCCCCTCCCCAAGTACCGTGCCCCAGCCATGGAATAGAGCGCGCACCATTCCGCACCTGCGGCACCCCCCCCAGCTCGCTGCCCCAGGAAGAAGTTTGGGGCTCCACTTTCCCACCCCAACTGGTCCCAGTGACAGTTTGGTTTGATGGCCTTTGCACAGGCCTTATCGGAGTCAGGGTCCATTTGCTCCTTCTCCTGCTTCTGCTCCCCAGCCTCTTTCAGAAATGCCCTGAAGCGGACAGGCACGGTGGACCGTTCTCTCCTCTCCTCTAAGCTCCACAGCATCCCCTTCTCCCAGTCTCAGTGGGGAACGTCAGCTCTGCCCTTTGCCAAGAACCTGGGAGCCATTTGCTGGGAACTCCCCCTACTACTTCCAGCCCTCCTGCTCATCTCTGGAAGGCATCCTCCTCTCTCCTGCAGGCCATCCTCAGGCAGGGTGCCCCCTCCCCTCTTCCTCCCCCCAGATTGCCCCTTCACCCTATTCTCTCCTTCATTCTCCCTTAACATACATCTTAGATCTGGTCATTCCCACTAGATACCATTCTAAAAGTCTTCTCCTTCACCCCATATATCCAGTTGGGGGCCAAATCATCACTTCTCCCCTCCAGACCCTCTCCTACTCCCACAGCCAGGAAGGACCCTAGGCCTGCAACGGACCCTCGTTTTTGAGGATTTTTGACTGTAATAGTTTTCTTGTTAGTAGCATTGTAGATGGAGCCGAGTTCAAATCCCACCCCAGCCCTGGCCAGCTGTTATAATATGGGCAGTTTGCTTAATTTCTTTGGACCCCACCTCAAGTCTCTCATCCTGTCTCATTCCCCTGACCTGCTTCCTCCTGAACACCAGTTCCCCTCCCAGTTATGTCCAGAAATTTCTGCACATAAATGTGGGGTCTTTCCTGCCCCCTCTATTCCTAAGAACTGGTCTGGGGGCCCTGGCCCCGCGGTTTTATTCCTATTTCATAGGACCCAGCAGCTGGCCCATGGCTTCCAAGCCTAGATGATATTAGATTTCCAGGGTTTTTTGGTTTTTTTTTCCAAAATTTCTTTTATATGGTAACTTCAGCTACATAAGATGTGCAAAGTTTAGTAAACACTAATTCTAAGCCTTTTGTCAGAATTAGAGGTGCTTTTTTGGTCATTTTCTAATTCCTCTTGTTTAATTTACTGTGGCCTCTCCCAGGTATTATTGAATTTCTCTGGCCTGAAAGGGCACAGGGAATGTGTCATAGAGCTGCTCATAAACTGCTTAGAAAGGATGGAAGCCCACCTTATCAACTTGAATCCTATTACAGAAAAAAAACAGGTTTGTTAACCTTTTTCTTATCTAAATGCTTTTGTAGATAAAACACTTATAATGGATTATAGGTGGGAGAGGGGCAGTGAGGTGGTGAAATGGATTGTTAAAGCACCAGGCTTGAAGGAAGACTTGGACTTGAACTTGACTGGCTGTATTGGCTAAGTCATTTCACCCCTATTTGCCTCAGTTTCCTCATCCTGTAAAATGAACTGGAGAAAGAAATGGCCAATCACTCTGGGGTCTCTGCCGACGAAACCCCAAATGGAATCACATGAAGACTCGGACACGATTTAGAGGTCGAACAAAAACATAGGATAGAAAAGCTCCTTTCTATCCCCCTTTTAATAAGCAGAGTGGGTGGAACCAAGCTTTCAGATTCAGATGAGTGACTCATCAAGTTTGCTATTATTTTACAGAAAACAAATTTTTCAGGTCAAAACAGAGGGGGGCGGAGGATGTAATTAGAAGTAGAGGGCCATTTTTATGTGACTGAAGAAGTCTCCCAAAGCACCAGGTAGTTTATTACAAATAAAAATCAGAGATAATTGCTTAAAAGGAGGGAATTATAATCAGCGAGAGATGATTCTTTCACCCTCTAGACCCAAGTGACGACTCTTCACAGGCAAGACTCCTTCCTCTCCTTTCTGGGGCCCTGATGAGCAAAGGCCCTCCTCCTTCCTTCCACTCAGGAGGACCTTGCCTCCTGATCTGAACTGGCTACTGGCTTCCCAAGGATTCTGGCTTATCCCATCCTGCCCTCGTCTTATGAAGGTGGATTTAGACCCCTCTCCCCCCCAAAAAATGAACCAGACCTAGGCCAGCCTAGCTTTAGGGCTCACACTGGTTTGGCCCTGGGTACAGATGGAGCTTTTCTTTGTGGTCGGGGCTGAGGGCCCGACCCTGCTCCCCTCCCAGGCCAGCTCCTTGCTGTGGTCACTGCTGTGTCTGGGGTACAGCTAGAGGAGGCTCCTGAGGGAAAATTCAGAAGCAATAGGTAACAGTGCCATAGCACAGGTCACTTAGGAAAGGGGAGAAGGGTCATCTCCTGGAAGATGGTGGATTCTCCCCCCCTCCCCAAGTTTAGTCAGGGCCTTTCAACAATCATTGTTAAATTGCCCGATTCAACAATCTGGGGTTTATTTGGGGGGGGGGGAACCCACACTTGGTCAGGTATGGCTTAAATTAAAAAACCTTGGGAGAAGTTAATTCATCTGGACTGAAAGGTCTGTCAAGACCAAGGAAATGTGTCAGTTCAGGCTCAGGTACCTTGAGGCCCCTATTGACTCAGACCTGGAAGGTAACTGAGAGGCCATCTAAACCTCTCCCCCATCCCCAATCTTACTGATGTGGAAACTGAGGCCCAAGAGCTGATAGCTATGTTATTCCTACCTCAAAGCCCACCAAGCCCCCGAGAAACCACCAGCAGCATACTTATAAACAAAGCAGCAACTTTTATTTGTAATAAATCCTACAACTTAAGAAATACAGGTTTACAACTTCAGATGAGAGGATAAAAGAAGTCACTTTCAAATGAATCCCCCACCCCAAATCAAGTGGCTTTAGGAGGAACCCTTTTCACCAGCACGCCCAAGGTAATACAGAGATGCTCATGTCAGAAAACTCCTAAGGAGGGCCCAGAGCCTTCCTGACCTGCAGCTGTGGAGTGTCTAAGAACATTCACAGCCTAAATCCCCTTCTTCTCCTGAAGGGCACAAGCCAGTACAGACCCCTGGCCTCCTCACTGGGGGAGGTGTAAGTGGGACACTGAACCCCCCCCCACTCCCGGTCTGGTCTTGGGGACACTGAATGGGAACTGAGCCGGGCTCCTTGACAACACTACAGACAAGGTCCTCAAGCATCAATCAAATGCACCAAGCCTGGAGCAGGAAGGAGAATTGCTAGTGTCCTGGTTTCTGGCAGCAGGGTCCCTGTTGGGGGAACATGATTTCCTGCCCAAGAAAGAAAAGAAGGCACAAAGCCCCCGAAGCGGGGAGGAGAACCTGGAAATGATGGTGCCAGTGGCCAAAGAGGCTAGGGGAGGCTGCAGACAGGTGCAGGGAAGGAGTCTTAGCTAAAAAGAAAAAGCAAAAATCCAAAAAAGTAGTGGAGAAACACTGCGTCCCAAGAAGCTCCTGGAGAAACCCTGGTGAGTCCCATAAGAGCCTGGTCCCAGAGGAGGCAGAGGAAGGGTCCAGATGGAGGTGGGGAGGCTGTGGGCACAGGGTACAACTGCTCACATGACTGCAGTGCTGGAACCCACACCCCTGGTCCTGCTCAGTACTAGGGAGATGCCCAAGCTCCTCAGCTGCATCCTGTGAACTTTGTGAACCAGCTCATGAAAAGCACGTTCCATGCTCTGACGAGCCACGACTGAGGTCTCCACAAAGGGCACCTGCAAGTTCTAGGGCGTTGCCTGGCCTTGCGCGGGGGGTCACTGCCCCGCCGCAGTTGGCTATGTCAGTCTTGGCCACCAGGACGAGGAGAAAGTGGTCAGTGTCCTTTACCCTCTGCTGCTGGTCTCGATACAGCTTCCCATCCACAAAGGACTTGATGTCATCCACTGCATAGACACAGGAAACCATCCCCCTGGCGTGTGAACTCCAGGAACCCATTTGGGTTCTCCTTGTTGCTTACAGTGTCCAGGATTTGCAGGCTCACCATCCACCACTATTTGGATGTAGAAGTCTTTAATGGCGGGGTCCTGGTCTGTCACAAAGTGGTTCTTGACTAGTTGGATGATGGGTGAGCTCTTGCCCACATCACAGCCACCCATCACCACCAATTTGTACCGCATCTCACCCCACACCCGATTACCTAGGGATGTGACACCAAAGGGAGAACAATGAGAGCTGGAGGGACCTCAGGGGCTCACCCATACCTCCCCATGTGCTGTAAAATAGCCCAACAAGGGGTCTTCTGGATTAGGAACTGAAGGGATCCCAGGGGCCATTCCCCCCTAACCATGTGCAGTAGAAATGATGCAAATGGTCCTCCAGCTTCACCTAAGATAACTTATTCTTAGTTACCTTAGTTGACCTATTTGTACTTACCTTCCTGTTCTTTACCAGTTCCTAGCCCTGCTTTCAGACACCAAGCAAGATACTAATTCTTCCTATACCTTAAGCTCATCTACTTTTAGTCCCAGACTCTAGCTCTAATCCTGTTGGAGAGGAGAGTTTGATGGGTCAAGGTTTCCCCCAATTCTTTCAGGGCCTCTGGATCCCTAAATGGCCCAGGATCTACTTTTAGCCCTAGATTTGCTACTCTGGGCTCTAGCTCTAACCTGTTGTAGAGACGAGTTTGCTATTGGATCCCGACTAACTTATGCAATTTTGGGAGAACAGACCTTTAGGTAGAAAAGTAACCCTCCCCCCACTTCCCATTGAGTCTACATATGAAAGCCTGCATCGGGTGAACCCCCAGTCTCGCTGCCTTCAGGCTTAGATCCCCCGGCAGTGCTCAGAGACCGGCTTTCAGGGTCTTCCCGTCCTGGCTGCTGGTACCCTACCAACGTGCTTTTACTCAGGGACCAGGTGTTCTGCCCTGAGTGACCCAAGGAGGCAGAGGGAACTCACACCCCAACTACTGCAGGCCAGGGAACCGCTGTGTTAGTGCAGCCCAAGAACCACAGTCTGGGACATCCCTGGACTCACTGAAAGGAGACCTGCAACACACTGCCCAGTCAGGTAACTTCCCCCACCTGCACAGGCCCTCCTACCTCTACTTACCTTTTTGGATAGAAGATGAAGTGGAAGATCTCAGAGGCTGTTGGGACTCGAGGGAGATGAGAAAAGCCTAGTGGCCAAGTGAGGCAAACTGACCAGCAACAGCCCCTCAATCCCAGAACGCTGCGGAAGGAGTCCCACCCCCACACCTGTGTCAGCCCCCTTCAGCCTCATCCTGAGAGCTCCAGCAGGAACCCGCCTGACTGGCTGAGCCACGTGGAGGGCAGGAAGAAGTGGGGGGAGATGGGGGAAGAGGCTGAGGGAGTTTGCAGCTGCAGGTGGATGGAATGTTGTGCATCTGCTGGGGGAAAGGGAAGGGGCACAGAATGGAACGTTGTGTATCCAAGGGGGGCTGTGCCATGGGTGGGGGGAGAACCGGCATTTCTAGTGTTTTAAGACTTGAAAAGCCCTTTGGGAATTGGATTTCATTTGACCCCCCCCCCCAACAACCTTGGAAGGCAAAAGCTAATATTATCCCCCTTTCAGAGATGAGGAGATTGAAGCAGGCCAGCACAAATGGCTCGCCCAGTCACCCAACTACTAAATGGGTAGTGAATGCAGGCTCTCACCCCCCAGGTCCAGCTGCAGACCCTACAGCATTACCTGGCTGCCTCCAAGTATTCCCTTCTACCGATTCCTGTCCATGGCAGGAGGCCCACTAGAGGGTTTTGGCTAATCTTGGAATCCTAAAGGTACCTGAAGGTCTGTAGTAACCCCAGTGCTGCGATTCCATTAATCAGTTCCCACACAAATGGGCTCAATACTCCATCTTCCTCACTCCACTCCCACTGACCTGTTCCCTGGATGTCCCAAAAGGGTGCCCCTGGAATCAGCAGAGCTACATTTCCTCTTCAACTCTTACTAGCCGAACCACCTCGGCCAAGGTGCTTAAACGTAACATGGTACTGAGCGGGAAAGGCTGTGGCAAGGATGAGATGAGAACCCATCTTCCATATTATAATATATAATAATTCAGATATAAAACCTCATGTCCAGCCAAGACCAGCTGTTATTCTAATTTATACCAGAAACTCTGGCTTCCTCCAGGACCATTCCCATCCCTCTATCCCCATGGTGATGCTCTCAGTAGACGTAGTTATAAGAAGTGATCTGGAATCAAGATGATGCTCTAGCCTCCAGTTCCTTCCGTCATTCAAAGTCTGCTAACATTCAACCCTAGGCATTGAACCCCCTTCCAATGCCTGTGGATCTGGTAAGTGTTCTCCTCTATGCTGATGATGCTCTGTTTGATAAGTGTCACAGGAGATGTTAAAGAATCCCAGTTACTCCAAAGAGACAGAAGAAAGATCTCCAACATCTTCAGAAATGGGATGAGTTGGGAATCAGAGATGAGACTCATTTAGCATCTCTCCCAGGAGCTACCAGTGTGTAACGCTCAATGGGTTTCTTGACACGTCTATCACCGACATGAACAGAAAACATTGGCTTTGTGAATAGTTAGCTTAATAAATTGAATTTCTTAACCTTTAATTTAAAAAAGGTGGGGGGGGGGCAGCTGGGTGGTACAGTGGATGGAACAACATCCCTGAAGTCAGGAGGACCAGAGTTCAAATTTGGCCTCAGACCCTTTATACTTCCTGGCTGTGTGACCCTGGGCAAGTCATTTTACCCCAATTGCCTCAGCAAAAAAAAAAAAAAAAAAAAATTAAAAAATGAACATTTCATCTTGACACACCTGTGCTTTAGACAAACTGCTCCTGGACTTCCAAGAAGCTTATTTCAGCAGGCACATTTGGCACCTGCTTGATAATGCAATGTTTTTGCTTCTCCATCCCCATGTACACATCCTATTTCAATGAAAAGGGGTAACTAAACCATCAAATTGAGAACAAAATTCCCAGCTTGGAGTGTGTCCTGGGTTTTAGGCTTAGGGTGGCTTAGGGAGGTGTTCAGGCCAGCCAGGCTTTGTTTTCCCCTCTTGGCTCTGCCTCTGAATCCAATTTGGTTCAGGTTCTGAGATAGCTCTCCCGTGCCCTTCCTGCTCCTCAGCTCCTTACAGGCAGTCATCTCTCATTTAAGGGTAAGGATTTTTTTTTTTTTGGCTTGTATTTCCATTACCAGGACTTAGCACAGTCTGTCAAAGTCAGCACAAAATAGATGCTAGTACAGACCTTTTCTCAAAGTTAGAGTTGTAGACACACACATTAGATTTCAGCATAATGGATTTTCTCTAATTCTATCATCAAAATAAAAAAAATTTTAAGTTAAAAAAATTCCCACACTACAATTTAAGGAGCCACTGGTCTAGGAACTCACCTGTACACTTAAACAGAACAGCTTTCCTAGGCCCTCTCCCCCACTTCTGTCTGCTTCTCACTAATGATTTAATAAAGGGTCTAGTCTATTTAAACAGAACAATTATCAGACGTGAAGGGGTAGCCACTGACAGACAGCTGCTGTTTTGGAGAATTCATAGCTTCCAGAGCAGCCCACAGGAGAGCTGTTGCTTTGTGATTTCTGAAGGTTTCCCCAACTGTCCACAAGGCAGTTTGTCCATGCTTACTTTTTTTTGTATGAAAAAAGTTAATTTAGATAACTGCCAGTGACCTGGAAAGATAGGATTTAGTGATAGTAAATATTGAATAGAAATGGTACCAACATAAGAGACCTGGGTCCTAAAAGAAATTTTACCAATTTGCCATGCAAATAGTGATTAAAAGGGGGGGAAAAAAAAAGTCACTTTGTTTTTTCCTTCCTCAAAGTTTTCCCTTTTTATTCTGATTTTTCTTTCACAACATGATTATATTTAAATAGGATTTAAAATGATTGTACCAGAATCTCTCAGGATGAGGCTTTAAAACACTCATCTCCCACATCACCCTAAAAGAGTGTGATATTTAACTATGATTTAGAAATATCCTTTTCCTTTCCTCTAAAGGCTCTTAAATGTTCAACATCAAAACTCAATCTAGTACTCTGGAAGCAACTTTTGCTGGCTTACAAAGAATGTCCCCATCTTCAAATCACATATTGAGGAAGTATTTTTAAAAGACTGAAATTCTTTAGCCCCAGAAAGCAGCATAGGTGGACTCTACAAAAAAGAGCCTAGCTGATTTCTAGGGTTTGCAATGTCTAGCCCTGGGGAGTCTAGTAGAGTGGCCAGTGTAAGACACTCCATACACTGGGATGTAAGATGGACTGTTTCCATTTTTAAACATTAACTTTTTTTTTTTTTTTTTTTTTTTTTTTTTTTTAAAGGAAGGAGACTTTATTACCATTTCCTTGATGGCTGGCACTACCTGCTGGCCAGTAACATGTCATGCTCATGACACTGACACCGTGGGTAACAATGAGGGTCCTCAGAAGATTATTTCAACAATACTATATGATGATCAATTCTGAGGAACGTGGCCCTCTTCAACAATGAGATGAACCAAATCAATTCCAATATAGCAGTAATGAACTGAACCAAAGAAATCTGGGAAATGAGTGAATCACTACATAGAATTCCCAATCCCTCTATATTTTTGTCCACCTGCATTTTTAATTTCCTACACTTAGTTCACTATTTCAAAGTCCGACTCTTAATACAGCAAAATAACTGTTTGGACATGTATACATGTCTTATTTAACTTATACTTTAACATGTATTGGTCAACCTGCCATCTGGGTCGCGGGGTGGGGGGAAGGAGGGGAAAAGTTGAAACAAAAGATTTGCGATTGTTAATGCTGAGAAGTTATCCATGCATATGTGTAAATAAAAAGCTATATTAAAAAAAAAAAAGAGGATTTTCCTTTCTTGCTCAGCACAATGCCTGTTTGAATCTATAGATGATAGGGAGAGGAGATGGTACTGTGAGTTTGTTTCCCCCACAAAGTATTCAAGTTTGAAATGATGGCAACGAATACCTGTAATATATAGATAACCAGACCGAGCTCTAAATTAGCCAATGTTGTTAGGTAAAGATGATGAGAATCTACTTGATCAGTTTGGACAAGAAGTCATTCCCCCACATTGGAAATTACCAAAAGGATGTAAAATTTAATTTCCATCCCTCATTCACATGAGCCACTGACCCTAAGAAGTCATCACAAGAGAACCCAAGAAAGATTAGGTCCTTCACCCATGAATACTACACCAGAAAAATTTGGACAACTTTTAGACTTTTAACAAGTCTGAGTGGAGAGTTTCTATGGGTTTTCGACTTGCCACAAATACAAACATGAAACACCTTCCAATTAAGATAACAAGAATTGGTTAACACCATGAAAAATACCCATTTTCCTAGCTACATTCTGAAAAATGCATTTTCATAATGAGGCAGATGTCTTGAAAAATGACTAGGGGGACTCTGGAAATTGAATACAGAACAAAGCATACTACTTTGACTTTTGTTGGTTTTTCCTTCCTCATGGTTTTTCTCCTTTATTTTGATTTTTTGTTTCAGAACATGACATTTTTAAATAGGATTTAAAATGTTTAAAATGATTGTATACAACTCATATCAGATTGTTTCCTATCTTGGAGGGGAGAGGTAAGGGGAAAAAAAATTAGTTTTCAACATTCATTTTTGTAAAATTGAGTACACCATCTTTTCATGTAATTGGGAAAAAAATAAAATGCTATTAACTGAAAAAAAAATGCAGGGGGTAGGGGGTAGAGGGCGGGTAGAGATTAGATAGTTTTGTATTTGATAAACAGATTATCAAATCCCACCCATCCTTAAAGCAGACCTTTACACTATGGCTTCCCAAAGTGGATCAAGAACCAATGAGCTAAGACATGGTTTTGTGATTATCATGATATTTTACATTAGTTTTCCTTTAATGAAGGACTTTCAAAACCTGATTCAGAGAATGGATTCAGAGATTTAATATCATTATCAAGGATTAAGAAACTCTTGGATTAGACCTAGATTTTCAAAAAAGACAAAAGCCCATTCAAATCACTGTTCTCATTAAAAATTTCTTGATGGTAATAATTACTATTTATCAGGTTTAGGGCAAAGCAAAACTGTAGGTACTACTGATAAGTTTAAATAAATGTTTACAAAATGTTCTTAATTTCATCATCATATCTTTATATTTTAAATTTCTGGATACATTTTAACAGACTAATTCAAAGTATTGATACAACTCACACCTGGCATCAAAGGAAGGGCACGGGGCAGCTAGGTAATGCAGTGGGTAGAAGATCAGCCCTGACCATCAGGAGGACCCGAGTTCAAATGTGACCTCAGACACTTAACACTTGCTAGCTGGCTGTGTGACCCTGGGCAAGTCACTTCACCCCAATTTGCCTGGGGGTGGGGGAGAGAAAGGGCACAACAATTTAGGGGCTGAGAATTCCTATCCTGTCAAGTGCAATGCTATGAGCAATGCTTTGCACTTCTATCCATTTCCCTTTTTTCTCCCCACCAAGATCCCCCCCCTTCCAGCAATGATCATATTTATCAACCATGAAAAAGTCCTAGTTAATTCCGAGGGCAGAATGAAACAGAAGGTTCTAGTTAGAGTATCAGTGGGTACCCGTTTCTCTTGGGTGTCTTCTTCCAGAAGAAGTAGATAGTCTAGTGTTCACAATGGAGGATGGATGTTCTTCCCATGGTTCTTACACCAATTCCTGAGAACATGGGATAAAAACTACCACTGAAAAAAATGGTAATTAGTTACAGATCTCCTTTAGGTATCTGATCCCTTCCCGTGTTCAAGAGCACCATAGCATAATACTTTTTTTTTTTTTTAAATGACATTATGACTTCGTTTAACAGGAAGATTTTAAAATAACTTTAAAAAAAAGTTGAGCTTCTGTATTTTGACCATTTGAAGGAAGCCTATAGACACTTTCATTGTTTTAAATTTAAAAAAAGAAAAAAGAAAAAAGTTCACAAGATTACAGAGAACTTCAGGGACACAAAAAAGAAAGGGAATTTCCTTTTATATAGAAATTACATTGCAAACCTAAAAAAAAAAAAAACAAAAAAAAAACCCTGAAAGGCACATAATGAGGTTAGCCAAGGACACATTTCCTTGCTTTTATATTTCTTTGTTAAAGATTGAAGTCTAGTGGCTTAAAAGTAATTGTTTGGCTAATTAGAAGGAATCCTATTGCTGGGGTCTCAAGCAGCCTTCAGAGGGATATCCATTCATAGAGGAACTTGTAGAAAACAGGAAAGAGTAACAAAGAATTAACTGCCCGTGGCAGTCTAGGTTGGGTAGCTTATATTATGATCTATTTAGATCAGATTCTCACTTTATAAGATAAGGATCCCATAATTCCTCCTTGCCCACTTCTTTGGAAAGATGCTCTTATCATTCCCTTCCCCTTCTTCTGATTAATTTATTTGAAGAGGACAAGAGAATAGTTCCCATCCATTCCCCCTCGCCTTCTGACTAATCTGAAGAGGACAGGGCTTACTGGACTGAAAATGCAGGCCACAGAGAGGGCCAGTGCTGTGTAGAGTCCTCATCACATGGGTGGGAGATGCTATTCTCTGATTCTCAAGGTTTCCTGCTGGCCCAACAAGCCATCTCGTTCACAAGGAAGGTTTTCTCTGTTAAGAGAAAGTTAAATTAAAACAATTTCCAATAACCTGGGGAAGACATCTTCTTTGGACACGAACCTTCAGAGGCCTGAGGACTAAGACTTCAGACCTTGTAACTAGACTCTAAAGAACTTTAGTTTGGGTGCTTTCTTACTGAAGGGCAGGTGCAATCAGAAAAGCAGGGCAACCCCTGCACTATTGGGCAGAATGCTCAGACTCCTTCAAAACCCAAATCTGGGGCAAAAGGTTCCTGGTTCAGGCGAAAAGATCAATGGATCCTTATTTTGAATAGTAATCTTCCAGAGGAGATAGATGGTCTAGTGTCCACATGAGGGAATGGATGCTCTTCCCATGCTTCTTGTATCAATTCCTGTGCACAGGACACAAATAAACTAAATAAATGAGGCTGAAGAATACCAGTCAGGGCCTCCTATTTATCCAACCCCTTCCTGTCTTTAAAACATTACAGTCAAATGCAGATATTTTGGGCTCACTCTATTCATCTTCCAACTCATATGGATACCCAATTTCACTGACAGACCCTGGTGGAGCTACCTTAATTTATTGATAAGTGTTTCCCAACCCAAACTAGAGGTGGAAGGATTAATCTTTGCCATTAATTCCCAAATAGGTGGCTCAATGGATTGAATGCTGGGTCTAGAATCATGAAGACCTGAATTCAAATTCAGCTCCAGACATTAGCTGTGTGATCGTGGGCAGGTCACAATCTGCCTCAGGATCAACTGTAAAACTGGGATTACAACAGCACCTATATTTCAGAGTTATTAGATACCCGAAAAGCACTCGCCACAGTGCCCAGCACATAGCAATAATAATAATTTAAAAAAACATTTATTAAATGTCTGTTATATTCTATAGTATTCCCTCCCATAAGTCTGTTCTTTGCAGTAGACTATATCAGAATATGGAAAAACCAAGTAAAATTCAACGGGAACCTTACATTCCTATTGGGACTTTGTTGTCCTTTGTTCAAGGGGATCATGAGATCACAGGGAGGGGATGCCATTGTACTTTTTTTTTTTTAAAGGACGTTTTAATTTTTAAAAGTATCTTTTTTTCTTTTTGCAAGAAAATTGGGATTGACTTGCCTAGGATCACTCAGCTACTTACTGCTATCAGTGTCTAAGACCAGATTTGAACTTGTGTCCTTTTGACTTCAGGGTTTGCACTCTAGCCATTGTACCATCTAGCTGTCCCCCTAAAAGGCCATTTTTATACAGCTGTTATATTTAACAGGATTCATGAAATTTTTTTTAAATTAAAAACTTCCCTTTAGCAGTCTGGTAAAACATGAGAACCACTTTAGGATCCCTTTTCAAAATTAAATTTTAAAGTAATCTACTTACCAAGATATCAAAAGAATAAGTTCCCAACTTCAGGTGAAGAACCATTGGTTTAAAAACTCACATTTATTAGCCTTTGAAAAAAAGAATTGGCCACCCTAATTTATGTCCAAAGAAGAACTCGACAGCCTTATGAAAAGCTAAATGGACAACTTTGCGTAAGCAAACAAAAGTAACATAAAAAGGGAAGCACACAAAGCTGGGAAATTTTTTTTTTTTTTTTTTTTTTTTTTTTTTTTTTTACAGTCAATGTTTGATAAAGGCTTCTCTGCCACCCCTTTTCCCTATTTTTGAATTAAAAAAAAAAAAAAACTAATCTAAAAATAAAACTCAAAACCCCCAAATCAGCAATTACCGGAGTTGAAGGGAAGGTCACATAGTTACTGCTTTGTCCAGCACACATGCCACTAAATATACCACATCCATCAAATGAGAAAGAAATGCTATCACAGATTTCTTCCGTTTTCTCAGATGTCTGCTATCCACAAGACAACTCAAACTGTCTTCTTTGACTGAAAAGAAAAACAAAATTACCAAAAAATATTTACAAAAATAATTTCTTTTGTCTTTAAGTCTTTTTTTCATTTCTGAGTACATTTTGTTTTTATTACAGCTTCTTATTGACAAAACATGCATGGATAATTTTTTCAACATTGACCCTTGCAAAAACTTCTGTTCCTATGCTCAAAAAGTTATCAAACTGTGCATACCCTTTGATCCAGCAGTGTTACTACTGGGATTATATCCCAAAGAGATTATAAAGAAGGGAAAGGGACCTGTATGTGCACGAATGTTTGTGGCAGCCCTTTTTGTAGTGGCTAGAAACTGGAAACTGAATGGATGTCCATCAGTTGGAGAATGGCTGAATAAATTGTGGTATATGAAAATTATGGAATATTACTGTTCTGTAAGAAATGACCAACAGGATGATTTCAGAAAGGCCTGGAGAGACTTACACGAACTGATGCTGAGTGAAATGAGCAGGACCAGGAGATCATTATATACTTCAACAACAATACTAGATGATGACTAGTCCTGATGGATCAAGGCCATCCTCAGCAACAAGATCAACCAAATCATTTCTAATGGAGCAGTAATGAACTGAACTAACTATACCCAGAAAAAGAACTCTGGGAGATGACTAAAAACCATTACATTGAATTCCCAGTCCCTATATTTATGCACACCTGCATCTTTGATTTCCTTCACAAGCTAAATGTACAATAATTCAGAGTCTGATTCTTTTTGTACAGCAAAATAATCTTTTGGTCATGTATACTTATTGTGTATCTAAGTTATTTTTTAATATATTTAACATCTACTGGTCATCCTGCCATTTAGGGGAGGGGAGGGGGTGGGGGGGGGTAAGAGGTGAAAAATTGGAACAAGAGGTTTGGCAATTGTTAATGCTGTAAAGTTACCCATGTATATATCCTGTAAATTAAAGGCTATTAAATAAAAAAAAATAAAAAAAAAAATAAAAAAAAAAAAACTTCTGTTCCAACTTTCCCCCTCTCCCATCTCCTTCCCCCCTGGATCTGCTCTATTTCTATTCATTTCCTTTTTTAATTGAAAGATACTTTCATTTTAACTAAATGAGAAGTTGTGTGCTATAAACCAATTTTAGGATGCCCTAGGATGCAAAATGCAATTGGAGAAACACAGTAGGTGACAAAAATGAAAAGATTTATGAGAGAATAATTAGGCAATGTTAAATGAATAGTGTTATACATCATAGGAACAAATGACATGAAAAGAGGGTGAAAATAATTCAGAGACCTAGCCACCAAGAGCCCCCCTTCCAGCAATGATCATAGTCATCAACCATGACAAAAGTCAAAATTAATTCTGGGAGAAGAATGAAGCAACAGGTCCCAATTCATGCTAGTATCAGTGGATACCTGTTTCACTTTGTTTTCTTCCAGAGGAGGTGGATAGTGTAGTGTCCACAATGGGGGGGTGGATGTTTTTCCCATGGTTCTCATGCTGACTCCAGAGAACATGGGACAAAAATGAAGGCTGAAGAACGCCAGTTAGCTATAGGACTCCTTTAGGTATTCAATTCCTTCTGTTTTCATACACACACACTCAGAAGTTCTGACCCAAGGCAAATCTCTGAAGCCATCAGGACCCCAACAAGGTGCAGAGCAGCTGCCCATCTGTCTTCATGAGGTTCACGCATTCAGACCAATGGAGAGAACAAAGGAGAGTTTCCCCACAGAAAAAGGGATAACGCCATCATCCTCTGCCTCAGTCAGCAATTATTAAGGCACTGTCCTTTCCAACTGGCAATCCGAGAAGGTGACCATGCCATCATTCCAGGACCAGTGAAAAGACCTAGGAAAGTTTCATTGAGCACAGAGGAGGCACACCCGTCAGATCTGTAGGCATGTGAAGGGCCGTCTGGCGAGCAAGGGATCCTCTTTGCTTGGCCATCAGAAGAGCAGAACGAGGGCTAGTCACCAAAAGGGGCAGGGGACCAGATTTTGGTTCGGCATAAGGAAGCCAACACATTTATAAAAGGATATTTTCAATTCTACACTACAATTTATCCATTGTACTCTTTAAGAGGACATTTTTATACAGCTGTTTTAACAGGTTCATGAAACTTTAAAAACTTCCTTTTGGTAGTCTGGTAAAGCACAAGAGAACCTTTAAGGATTCCTCCTCAAAATTATGGTTTTAGATGCATAAAATAAAGGATGTAAGATAGAAGAATCCCACTTTAATTTATTAATCAAAATATTAAAAATAAATTTCCAGACTCACGGTAAAGAACTCTTGGTTTTAAAAGAGCTCATACTTGTTCTTTGGGGGGGGCGGGGGGGGGAGGAGGGGAACCATTCCTGCTTCTCCACCATTCCCCTCCCTTTTGACTTCAAAGTGCTCATCTCTTCTACTTGAGCAATAAAGTGATGGACCCTGAGTGACTCCAACTGCTCTGTCTAGGACACGTGCTACTGACCATACCACATCCATACGATGAGAAGACAAGGCTGCTCCCCGATTTCTGTTGATTTCTTGATTGTAAACAAGGCAACTCATCTACACTGTCTTCTCTGCAAGAAAAGACAAATGGAGTCAATTCAGACAAATTTAAGAACCTACAAAGTTAGGTTTATTTAAAGTGACTCTTCAAGTTCCACCAAACTATATTAAAGGCCTGTGGACTAAAAAAAAAAAAAAAAAAAAAAAAAGTTAAGTGACATGCAAACAATAATTGGAAAGAGGATATGGATAACTTCTTGGGAAAATAAAACTCAGAAAGATATTAACCCCCTCCCAATGAAACATCAAAACAGAAAAATAAGAAAATTTTATCAAGTCTCCTTCCACCAATGATTGGAAGTCAACCACGATGAACAATGAAGTTTTTACCAGCTCAGATGGGAAAAAAAGATCCATAATTCGAGTATCAATGAATACCTCTTTCCCTTGGTGATCATCTTCCAGAGGAGATAAATGATCTAGTACCCACTTTGGAGGGTGGCTGTTCTTCCCATTGTTCTTGCACCGATTCCTAAGCACAAAATACAAAGAAACTAAGAAATTAGGCTGAAGAGCACTACTCAGATGCAGTTTTCCTCTAGTATCCCAACATTTTCTGTATTTAATAGTCCAGAGAAATGCGAAAGTTTGTGTGAAATGTGAGTTACAAGCTAATCTTCCATTCACTCCCAATTTAAGCAGGTTTCTGGTTTCTCTCCTGACCCAGTTGGACTATTTGATTCTAAATTTTAAAAAATTGCATATGAAGAAGGGTTTCATAGAAGAGAATTATTAATGGCTATAGTTCAACTTCATATAGTTAAATCTTATCCAACAGGATTCTCTTAAAGAGCACGTTTTTCAAAAAAGTACTTTTTCCTGTGAAATCTAGAAATGTGGTACTGGACCCAAAGAAAGCATTACTAAATGTTGGAAGTTGTGTGAAAATGTATTTAAGCCTCAGTTTCTTCCTTCATTTAAATGGGCACATTCCTACCTGCAGACTCATGCCCAGCACTGAAGTTTCAATGTAACATATATAACAGTATAGATACATAGTATGACTAAGACACAGTCACCCAATAAGTAGCAAGATTTTCCACATTCTTGTAAATATTATTTTACTATGGGAGAGAAAAGTGTGGAGGCGTCTGTCTCAGTGCTACTAATTGTGACAGCTTCTGCCCAAGTTTTCTGACCGTTACACATCTCTGAACAAGAGAAATACCATTTCAGATGCTTTAATACCTAAAAAAGCAGCAGCTATGGGGGCCTAGCAGAGAGCCAGGAAGGCCTTGGTTAGAGATGGTCTCAGGTACTCCCTAGTTGATTGGGCAAATCATTTTTCTTCTGCCTTACTTTGCAAATGAAGAAACTAACAGCACTGACTCCCAGAATTGTTGGAGAATTCAATGAGTTAATGTTAATATTCATGGAGGAATTAACTGGTCTTAATAATGTAGAGTTCCCATCTTGGGAGGGCAAAGGGCTCTAACTAGGACAATTCACACATTATATGTTACTAAGAACATTGCACGTACAACTTGCTTGTTATTGTCCATTTGGGGGATTCAATGGGTCTCCTTTTCTGGGTCACACTATGGGCAGGATGGCAGTCAGAAGAGCAGGAGCCCAGAAGGCGTAACTTGGAGGTAACATTCAGGTTCTAACAACTACAAACAACATTAATAAATCTATTTTAACATAGCCAGGCACTGCACTCAATGCTTTACAAATCTCATTTGAGCCTTAGAACATCTCTGGAAAGGAGGTACTATTATTGTCTCCATTTTATAGCTGAGGAAACTGAGGCAGATGGAGGCACAAAGGACTTCCACAAGGTCACACAATTCACGTCCGAGTATGAACTCGGACTTTTCAGGCTACAGGCCTGGCACACTCCACTGTGCCTGGGAAAAGGCAGACTCATTGCCTAGGAAGTCGGGAACCAAGATTCACGAACAACATAAATCCAATAATTTAATTTTATCACGGTTTTTATTTTCATTTAATTAAAAAAAAGTTTTCTGGCATTTAGAAAAGAAAAGGAATGAGCTTGTGTCTCCAGGCAGCTGGGTCTGTGGGATCCTGTGATTATGGCCTAAGGCTGCCAAGGCTAGGGAGGCAAGGAGCCTGGGGACAAGGAGTGTACTTGCCTTTGAGGTGGGGGGGAACTTGGTACATCAGCCCTCCGGATAATAATGTTTTGTAAACAACGGGTTTGGCTCCCAGCCGAACACCCTGGAAAAGAACAAGTGCAAGCTATCCAAGCTATCTTCATAGTCTGGCTCAAATAACATATCTGCATTTAGGGACAAATCAAGACCTATGAAGCCCCACTGAACTCACACCAAGGCCCTGGCACAAAGCCAACTAAGGCTCTTATTCTGGGACCCCCAAAATAAGGTTTCAGGGCTCTCCTCCTTCATTCCATGGGACTTAATGATCAAAAGTTTTGCTTTCACTGGGATGAGGGAAGAAGGTCCAGATCATCACTCCAAGTGGTTTGCCTCCAATAGGTATTTTTTCACATGACCAAACTTATTTTGCTGTACAAAAAGAATCAGTCTCTGAAATATTGTACAATTAGCTTGTGAAGGAAATCAAAAATGCAGGTGGGCATAAATATAGGGATTGGGAATTCAATGTAATGGTTTTTAGTCATTACCCAGAGTCTCCAATTGGTATTAATTTTACTTTCTAATATGCCCATATTGTAAGGCTCAGGGATACTTTTCTACCAATAACTGATGGCTTCCAAGAGCTTTTTAGGGCCAGGGAGAGTTCCCTACAGCCTCCCCCATGTTTCAGGACCAACAGCCTCTCTTTCAAGCAGGAAAGGTCTGGTCCAGCCCTGAGCGCCATTTTAAGTTCCCAGGACTCTAAAGTTAAAGCAAAAGGGATCCCAGGGCAGTATATCTGCTCCTTCAAGGACACTGGTGGCCTGGTCCAATGAAAAACAAAAACAAAAACAAAAACATAGTAAAGACTCAATCTGAAAATCCTAGCCTAGTGTCCTACTACCACAACCTGAAATCTGCTCGTCAATCAACTTCCAACTTTGGGCTTTTGTGATTCACTTTAATTCAAAGTTTTCATAAGCTACCCAAACTTTTTTTTTTTTTTTTTGAAATTTTTAAATTATAGCTTTTTATTGACAGAACATATGCATGGGTAATTTTTCAACATTGATTCTTGCACTCACTTCTGGTTCCAACTTTCCCCCTCTTTCCCCCCCACTCCCCTCCCCCTTAGATGACAGTCTCATACATGTTAAATATGAGAAAGTATATCTTAAATATAATATATGAATATATTTATACAGTTCAGATTTAGAAAGGTAAAAACCTGAGAAAAATAAAAATGCAAGTAAACAGAAAGAGTGAGCTACCCAACTTTCAATACCAATCAAATACACAAGTTTGTTCATGTTTAGCACGTGATTTCAGTGAACTGGTATCGTCTGTTACATTACACCATTATCAAGGGACTAAAATTGACTCCCAAATTGTACAATATTTTTGGGGAAAAGGCACAATTACAAAGTTGTAGAATCTACACCCATATTTTTAAAAACTCAACTTACCTTAGCAAGAAACTGGAAACTGAGTGGATGTCCCTCAATTGGAGAATGGCTGAATAAATTATGGTATATGAATCTAATGAAATATTTTTTTTTAATAACAAGAGCAGATTTCAGAAAAACCTGGAAAGACTCACATGAACTGATGTGAAATGAGCAGAGAACATTGTACATAGTAATAAGATTATATGATCAACCAATTTGAACAATGAGGTAGATTCAAGGTAATTCCAATAGATTTGTGATGGAAAATGCCATTTGTATACAGAAATGGAGACTGAATGTAAATTAAAGCATAGCATTTTCACCTTTTTTTGGTTGTTTGGTTTTCCCCTTTTGATCCGATTTCTTGTGCAGAATGATGAATATGGAAATATGGTTATAAGAACTGCACATGTTTAATCTATAATCATATCATTTGGGAAGGGGGGGAAGGGAAGAGAGGTTTAAAAAAAATTTAGAACACAAGGTTTTGCAAAGGTGAATGTTGAAACTCTTTGCAAGTATTTGGGAAAAATAAAATACTAAAATTCAACTTACCTGACAGATTGGCTTCCATCAATTTTCTATACATCATTATACAGTTTTCTTGGAGTGAAAAAAAACCATTTGAAACTGAAAAGCTACATGTAGGTTGCATGCACATTAATCAATCCAAAGACATGGATATTATGAGTTACCTGCTAAGCAGAGGTGAACTAGAAAAGCATTTTAGCCTTCCGAGAATGGGCTTCCTGGCAATCTTTAGAACAGACAACAGGAGCAGGGGACAGAGAAGCCAGTTTGGACCTTGAGCCATAAGAAGTCGTGGGGAAGGTTTCACAGTTGACAAGCATGTCTACAGGAGTTCAACTTTGTGTCTCTGGGACTATCATTAGTTAGGAAGTGGTAAAGGAGTTAAATGGGACTGGTGATCAAAGGGCACAAACACAGGGTACCTGTAGGGCCCAAGACAGGAAAAATTGGTAGCCTAGTGCCTGTCAGTCTTTTGGGAGGGAAGATGGCTGAGCTCTCAATCAAGTCTCAGGTAAAATAGTTTCAAACCTAAACTAAACCAAATATGTTACCAAGAACCTTAAGCCATCACAAATAAGTAGAAGATTTCAATCCACATACTTAATTTTTCTGATTTCTAAAATTACAGCCCAACGTAAAAAAGTCTCACAAATAAGAGCCAGATAGAAAATGATCCAATTTCATGGAAATGTGTAGAAAAGTCAAAATGCCCATTTTCAAATAATGTACTAGGTTTTATCAAAGGCAGAATGATTGCCTGTCATTTTCCCCAGGGGATTAAAAATAAAAGCCATTATCCAATTGTCTCTGGACACAAAGATTTCAATTACCTGTATTCTCTTCACAGAGAAGATGGAAGTTCCAAACATTTCCAAGAAGTTCATTAGAGCAACACACAATGCTGTTTTTTAATCAAATAATTTCTTTGCCTTGATATATTCGCCAAGATAAAATAAAACCTAGAGGAGAAATAAGATATTACTAAGAAAACCAAATGGTAGTTTGAAACATATAGATATATGGGGGGAGCAGGGAAGGACGGGGCAAATGACAAAATTGTTAGTGACAGAATATTGTTAAATATCTATTGTAACGAGACCTGGGATGGAGGACACCAATAATGAGTAATAATGCTTGAAACTTGAATGACGAACCAGGAGATAAGACTCAGAGGTAGCAGTTGGACAGGCAGGAGGATAATTAGGAGAGGAGAAAGTATTCTATAGAAGAAGGTTGTTAGCAGCATCAGATGCTGTGAGATATATCAAGAATGAGGAGGATTGATAAGAGGCCATTAGGTCTGGAAGTCAGATCATTGATAACTCTGGAGCAGTGTCAGTTAAGACAAACAAATATATTTTAGAGGAAAGAAGAGAAGTCCAGACAATGAGTCCCATCTCATTTCAAGTAGTATCACAAAAAAAAAAAAAAAAAAAAAAAAAAAAAAGAGAGAGAATCTTAGGATAACCTTTTTGGAAATGGTTCAGATTTTTAAAAAAATCTTTAATTTTAAACCTTTTCTGTTTAAATTTCAAGTTCAATTTTTCTCCCTCTTAAGCTTTCCCCTACCCACTGAGCAGGCAAGATATTAATCATATGTAGAAATTTTACATGATTCACATTAGCCTTTTTTTAAACCAAGAAAAATAAAATGAGAAAATTGTACTTTATATAATCCATATATAATCCATCCGTTCTCTCTCAAGGTGGACAACAATTTTTCATTATGAGACTTTTGGAATTGTCTTCAGATCATTGTTTTGCTCAGAGTAAATAGGGTATTTCATAGTCGATCATCACTACAACATTGATACTACTGTATGTAATCTCTTGGTTCTTACTTCACTTTGCATCAGTTCATTTGGTCTTGCCATGTTTTTCTGAAACAACCTTCATTTCATATAATACAATATTACTCCAACCCAATTACATGCCACAACTTGGTCAACAATTGGAGAATGGCCGAACATCTCCTTGATTTTCAATTCTTTACCATGATAGAAAGATAGAAAGCTGCTGTGGATTTTTGTATATATGGGTCCTTTTCTCTTTGATCTCTTTGGGATACAGACCTGGTAATGGTATTGATGGATCAAAATGCTGGCATAGATTTAGTTCTTTGGGCCCAATTCCAAATTACTCTCCAGAATGGTTGGACCAATTCACAACCATGAACTATTCATTAATGTACTTGGTTTTCTCTTCTCTCCTCCAGCATTTGTCTTTTCTGATGGGCACATGAGGTGGCAATTTAGAGGCGTTTTAACTTGCATTTCCTCTAATCAGTGATTTAAGAGCACTTTTATATAATCATAAATAGTTTTAATTTCTCCTAAAAGCTGCCTGGTTTTATCAATTGGGGAATGTCTTTCATATTTGTAAATTTGATTCAGTTCTATACTCTCTAAGGAGGTTCGGCTTTTATTTGAAAAGGTTAATACAAAGTTTAATATGACTTGTCTATGGTAACTTTTAGAAAATGTAGTTTTTTCCTTTTTTCATTAGATCTATTTTTGTTTGATTTGAGCTCAGTTGTTAAGCTTGCCTTTTTTGTTTCAGCCAAATAGATTTTACCTAGCCCCTTATTTTAACTCTGTTTTAAGGGTGTCTTATTGGGGGGGGGGGGTGAAAAACACGTCGTTGGATTCTGGTTTCTAATCTATTCTTCTATAGACTTTTGATTTGTTTTATATGAATGAGTTCGTCACCTTAACATGCAATTTTGATTACTGTATTTCTCTTCATCCTATTTTTTTGTTTGTTTCTTCTCCATTTTCTAATGAGTTTGTTAAGGGTTAGGGAGAACTGGGCATATTTGTAGCCAGTAGGGAAGCAGTTGGTAATTAGAGAGAGGGAGAATAGGGATGATAGGCTATCTGGGGAGAAGGCAGGAGGTGATGGCATGGAGGGGTGCATAGAGGACAAGGGGAGGCGACATCTCTGCATTGAGAATGGAATCAAGAATGGGAAAATAGATCATGTCAAAAGATTGAGATGAGGAGGAAGAAAAAAAAAAAGAATTCACAGCAAGTATTTTCAATTTTCTTAATAAATGACAAAGATGAGGTTTCCACTTGTGATGGAGAAAGGAATTCTTTTTGGACACCTGGAGAAGAAAGAATCCCAGCAACATTTATGGTAGCCAAAAACTGGAAGCAAAGTGGGTGCCCATTGTTGTGCCACAGTTCCCTTTTGATGTCCTGACCTAGTTTCCCCATTGTCCTTATCTCAGGTTATAACCATTCCTTCTTAATGTTTGATAGGATAAAGGTCTTATAGGTCTTATATCTTAGACTTTAGGTTATACTTATTCCCTCTTAATGTTTAATGGGATAAAGATCTTTATCCATTTTGGACATCATTAGAATATCAGGAGCCTCTCCAGTACCTCCCATTATGTTATCCTAGGTGCCTCCTCCCATTAGGTTATCCCCATCCAGGTACCTCCCCCCTCCATTATGTCATTGTTCTTGTTATCCTATAAAAAAGCTTGCTCTCTGATACTCAGTGCTGGACTCTTTGAGATGAGTCTCATCCAGCCCTGGGACCAAGATTCATTTGGTCCCAGTATTTCTCTCCATTTAATAAACTATTAAATTGGTCTTTAATCTCTGTCTCAGTTTCTCCAGCATTATACCTATCATTGGGGAAAGGTTTGCATCAATTATGGTCAAAGCATGGGATGGAATATCATTTTACTGTCAAAAATGGGGGTTTTGAGGAATTCTGAAAAGGCAGTAAAAGCCCCATAGGACTGACCCAGAGAATGAGGGACAGAAGCAGAGAAATAAACCAATGGATCCTGACTTCAACAATGCCAGTACAGAGAACATTAGACTAAACTTTTTCTGATTGGAACTGTTACTTGGTGGCTGGGAAAATGGAGTCTGTAACTTCTTTCTTTGGACAGTCTGGGGGACTGCAAGTACAGAACGGTGCATGGCCTGTCAGTCCCTGATGGCTGGGCACTTTTATTGGGGAATGTAGTGAAATAAATGTGACAAAGCCAAAAGGCATAAGAAAGGGGTGTTTTTTCTTTAAAGAAAAAAACTGGAATTTGGGGCTCTAGGTTCTGGAGCTTCAAAACACCTGATCCTTGATTTAGGTTGATAGGACCCAAGTATAAAAAGTGGTTGATGTGCATTGAGTACCCCCCTAAAAGGGCCAAACAAGTCTTGTCCTAGTTCCAAGGAAGGAACTCCCCCCTCCCCCAAAGAGGCTTTGCATAGGCCAGGAAAACAACATGAAAAAAGTATGCCTGAAGTTTGAGATCGGAAAAACCGAGAAGATTAAAGAGAGAAAGGACGTGAGACTCGGACACTACAATGGATGGAAGAATAAAGGTAAGGTTGCCCAGAGGCGTTTTGGGGAAGGATGGAGGGAGGAATGGATTTGGAGGTGGAAAAAGGATGAGAGAGAAAATGAGGAGTCCAGGGGATAAAGAGTGGGGCTTAAAGTAGGGATTAGGGTGTAATCTAAAAGGTCAAAGCTTGGCTTTTTCCCTCCGTGGGCCTTGAGACTGAAGATTTTTGTGAGCACCATCTTTTGGTCCAGAAGCTCTGGCTTCCAACTTAAGGAAGTTAGTTGGAATTCCAGGGGGATAACTATGTAGAGGTCCTAGGATGCATCATGGGGACTGGGGCCCAATAACCCTTGTGGTATATATGTACTACTTCCCCAAACTCCCAAGAATGGGGGAAATCATGCTGTTGCAGTAGTTTCCTGAGCTCCAAAAGCGGGGATCCTCAAAACTCCAGCAAGGGTAGTGAGGAATAGGGTTCCCCCCAAGTTCTTTTGGGGTGGAGCTTCCAAAATGAGGGAGGTTCCCCACATCCCAAAGCAGTGGGGCGTGGTTCCCAGGAGCCTTTGTTGCCTAGGGGCAGGGTTCCCCAAATCACCCTGGAGCAATTGGTCAGCAAGAGCCAGGGCATTCAGAGATTTCAAGTACCTGAAGTTCTGTCATTGGGGAGAAAGTTGAGCCTTATTCAGCTGGGCCTCAGAGTTGAAAGGGGGGCAAGGAAGGGGATTGGCAAAGAAGCCAATTGAGGCTGGAGGCAGGAGGAAAGTCTTCTTCTGGAGAGGTGACCTCCAGTGAAATAGACTGACTTATTGAAGCCCCTCCTTGGAGCTTAGGGACCAATTGAGTCCTTGACAGTTCTCATGGCTTCTGACTGGTTGGTGTCTATACCCCCCACAGGTGATCCAGACAAATGCAGAATCAAGACATATAAGGTGGTGGTGATGGGTCCCAGTTGTGTGGGCAAGAGTGCACTGACCATTCAGCTTATTAAGAATCAATTTGTGACGGAGTATGACCCCACTATTGAAGACTCCTACCATAGGCAAACCGTGGTGGACAAAGAGCCGTGCCAGCTGGACATACTCGACACCACTGGCATTGAAGAGTATTGCCCTCTGAGGGACCAGTTCATACACTGGGGGGAGGGCTTCCTCTTTGTCTATGCAGTGAATGACTTTAACTCTTTTAAGAATGTTAATGTCTTCTGGGACCATCTGCGGAGGCTCAAGGACACCAACCACATACCCATGGTGTTGGTGGCCAACAAAGTGGACATGGCCAACAGGCTGGTGGACCCCACACTGGGCAAGGCGGTGGCCAAGAGCTTTGGGGTCCCTTTTGTGGAGACGTCAGCCAAGACTGGGCAAGGTGTGGAGCAAGCCTTCCATGAACTGGTTCGTGAAATTCGAAGGATACAAGCTGAGGAGAAAGAGCTCAAGAATTTCCCTAATACTAAGAGGAGGCAGACCTGCAAGTTCAGGCATTGCACAATCCTGTGAGCAGGTGCACCCTCACACTGATCCTGCCCCTATTTACCCCTCTCCTCTGGCCAAGAATACCCCCAAAGCCCTAGCTATTTCCCAAGCCCTCCATCTGGACCCTTCTGCCTGCTCTTCACTGCCAAACCCTTTTGGGCCTTATTGGGATTTCTTCAGGAGCTTCTTGGAGGGACCCGTTTGTTTCTCCAAGTCCTTTTGGGATTTTTGATTTGTTTACCCTTTTGAGAAGCAATGAATGACTATCTCCCTGCCTTGGGATCCTGACCAGGACTCCATCATCCCTCCTTGAGTGTGCAGCTGTCCCCAGTCTCTCTGGCTGCCAGAAGCTCTAGACACAGCCAGGTCCCTGGCTGCTCTCTCATCAGCAGCCTCCTCTCTGCCTTCCTTGAGGCAGTGTGTGGGATTTTCTTTTTATTAGGCTTTCCCCTACTTCCCCCCCAGAGATCCTGCCTCTGGACACCAGGCACTAGTGATTCTCCCTTCTTCCCCTGGGCTTGAGTCTGGGGCCAGATCACCCCCCCCCCCCCCCCGCCGCCCAAAAGACTTTTTTTGTGGGGGTTGGGGGGTGCCCTGCTCTAAAGTGGTCCTCATTCAGTGACCCTCAAAAGACCAAACTGGAGTTTTGGGGTTTGTTTTTTTTGTTACTAACATTGAGTGAGTCACCCCTTGTTCTCAATTTGCATATCATCTGGGGCACTTCTGATAGCAATGAGGAGTTTGGGTGGAACGGGGCTACCTTCTACCAGGAGGGTATCTTTGGACCTAAGTGCCATTAATATTACTTAATGCTTTAGCACCCAGATATAAAGCCTTTTAGACATTGCAAGTTGCAGTATTTTAATTGCCTCCAAGAGAAGTGGGGTGGAGGGGCCTGGCTGAAAATGTTCTTAGCAGATACCTCACAGCTACAAGGTCAGGTGGGAGTCCTACTTAGCCTTCTGACCTGGGCATCTCTATTACCTCAGGAGTTCTGGTGAAAAGGGCAGGTGGGCCATTCTCCCCTTTTCACTTAAAAGTATTAAGATTCTAAAGCTACCTGTTTGGCTTTGCTGCAGAGGCAGCGAATAAAAAGATTTGTTTTAAATAGAACTTCACTTTGATTCAAAGTTGGTTATTTTTCTTTTTCTAGGATTTCTTAATAAAAGTTTTTGATTTGTTTATGTGTTTCCAGTAGTTTCTTATGGGTTGGTATGGACACAGAGACAGACAGACAGACTTACTTTTCCATTTTGCACTTGGACTTGCAGAGTAGTTACCTGGTTTTGCCAAAAGCTTCTGGTTTTAATCACTTAGAAATGCATCCTTAGTTTTAACTGGTCAGGGAGTCTGAGATCCTTCACTCCTTGGAGTCCATACTGGACAGTGGGGTAAATTGGGGGGGTTACAAGCTCTCTGCCCTTGGAGCTCTCTTCCTGACAGTTTACCAATGTTGTCCACCAGCCTCTGGGAATGCAAGAGGTGCCAAGATGAAGACCTGTGATCCTCTCATACAAGCTCATATGACAGATTTAGAAAGTTTTGAAGTGCCTACCCCCAAGGAACTGTGCCCCAAGCACTTGTCATGGGGAGCCCACTGAATGTTAGCCACAGTCAAATTGTTCTACAGAATGGTTGGAACGATCCACAGTGCATTGGTGCTCCAATTTTCCCCACATTCCCTCCAACACTGGCTAACATGACAAAAGAAAAATAACAAACCTGAGAGGTATGGTGCAGTAGTTCAGTTGTTTTAATTTGCATTTCTCTAATTGGTGATTTAGAACATTTTTTCCACATGACTAGATGACTTATTCATCTGAAAACTGCTTTTGATCATTCACCAATTGGGAAATTAGTTGTATTTTTTAAAATTTGAGTCAGTTCACTGTAGGAGACAGGAAATCTTTATTAGAAACGTTGTAAAATTTTTTTTTTAGTTATACTATGTATTTCCCTTCAAAAGGAAAAAAATGAGAAAAGAAAAATGCTTCCATCTGCATTCAGAGTTCCATCAGTTCTTGGATAGCATTCATTGTGTTGCTAAGAGCAGAGTTACTCATAGTTGATAATACAATGTTGCTGATGCTTTGCACAATGTTTTCCTGGTTTTGCTCATTTCAACTTTATATCAATTTGTACAAGTCTTTCTAGGTTTTCTGAAATCTGCCTATTCGTTTTAGTGCACAATAATATTCCTTTATATTTCAATAATCACAACATTCTACCATTCCCCAATTGATGGTCTTTCCCTCAATTTGCAACATTTTGCCACCCCAAAAAGGACTGCTGTAAATATTTTCGCATATAGTTATTTATATTTTTTTTTTTTTTTTTAAAGGATCTTTGGGATACAGACCTAGGAGTGGTATTGCAGAGTCAAAGTGTATGCACAGTTTGGTTGCCTTTTGGGTATAGTTCAAAATCGAGAATGGATGTTTCAATTTTCTGTCTTCAACATTTATCAACTTTCCTTTTGTCATATTGGCCAATCTGATAGGTCTGAGTTGGTATCTCAGTTATTTTAATTTGCATTTCTCTAATGAGATTTAGAGCACTTTCATATTTCTGTAGATAGCTTTGATTATTTCATTTGAAATCTGCCTGTTCATATCCTTTGATTTATCTATTGGGGAATAATTTTTATTCTGATAAATTTGGCTCATATTTCACAAATGAGGCATCAGAGATATTGTAAATATTGTTTAGCAGCTTTCTGCTTTCTAGTCTTGGTAGCACTTGGTTTGATCTGTATAAAAGCTCTTAATTTAATAATCAAGATTTTGCATTTTGTAATATTCTATTTGATCAAAAATATTTCCTCTTCTCATAAGTCTGATAGATTATTCTTTGCTCTTTTAATTTGCTTGTCATCCCCCTTTATCTAAAATCATTCAGACTTTTTTTTAATTATAGCTTTTTATTTACAAGTTATATGCATGGGTAATTTTACACAGCATTGACAATTGCCAAACCTTTTGTTTAATTTTTCCCCAATCCCCCTCCCCTCATGGCAGGTTGACCAATACATGTTAAGTATGTTAAAGCATATATGTCCTAACAGTTATTTTGATGTACAAGAAGAATTGGAGTTTGAAATAGTGTATTATTTACCTGTGAAGGAAATCAAAAATGCAGGCAGACAAAAAGAGGGATTTCAGACCTTATCTTAATATAAAGTAAGAAATACTGGTCTCTATACATAATTTGTGTCCAATTTTCCCCTCAGTTTGTCAAATAGTGAGTTCTTATCCCAGAAGTCTTGGGGTTTAATCTGAGATACTAGCTCAGAACTACATCTACAATTGATACCTATTGCTCTTGATGATTTTGTCCCTCTTAGCCATTGTTAAACCACAGCCTCATTCTGCTTGGGCCAAGTCACAAGTATATGCATCCATAAGAGACAGTGTGGTATTTGTGGATGGAAGCCTTTCCTTGGGGCCAGGAAGGCAGCTTGACTTTGTGGCCCTGGGTAAGTAATTTCATTTCAGTACTGTAGGTGCCTTCTCAAGGACAAGTACCTGAGAGGTGACTGATCTGGATGGATCATTAGAGGGAGTTTCATCACCCGTTGGTGTAAGAGTTCACTTTGCTACTAAAAACCATGGGTCCAATTCTTGTACACACATACACCCCAGGTCTGAATGTTTTGCAATAATTATAATATCTTGTAAAAAAATTTTTTTTAAACACACACTAATAACTTCTTTGGGCAAAACCCTGGGCTAGGCTAGACAGTAAGGGGACATAAAAATGGATAAATCCTACATGTAACTTATAGGAGATTTAGAGGCTACGAGGGAGAATTTGAGTTGAGAAACTCTTGGCTATGGCTTCACACACAACATAGAACTCTATGAGGATCCCTCTCTGTCTCCTATGTGGGTCTCTGCCACCTTGTAAGACCAGTGATCACCGGAGGGAGTAGGGCCCCAAATGCTTCATATTTGAATCAAACACTGGAAAAAGAGAATGGGATTTGAAGTCAGCGTAGTATACCTGCATGTAAGTATGCTATGGAGCTGTGTATATACTAGCATCTGGCTCACATTTTGATTATAGATGGGATGATGAACTGAGAGAATAATTAGGAGGCTGACTTTTATATCAATTGTGTAATTAGATGAGATCCTATATATCTGAGAAATGAGATACTGAAAGCACGTGAGATGGAATAAAAGAATAGGATAATGTGGGACATTTCAGAAAAAGGGAGATATGGAAGGAATCAGATGGTCCATGAGTATATATGTTTTTATTTCAGGTACAGCTGCAACTACACAATTTTTTTTTTTCCTAGAGGAGTTTCATTCAGTTTGGCTTCTGTTAATACAGGAAGGAATTCCACAAGCCATTTAAAACAAAATAAACCCCAAAATCTCTAGGGACTTTTAAAGACATATTTGCTTTCAATTTAGATTATAATTTAACACTAAAAAGTAGACTAAATCGCAATATGTAAAAGGTTTATTTTATATGCTTCCTGGAAAATGTGCGTTAATTAAAAAGTATAGTATTGAACTAGAAATAATAGTCAAGACATATATCGCAGGACTTACTTTAAAACACATTATCAGATTACACTCTACACATGTTTAATTTTTCAGGGCCTGTAAGTTCTTTCACACACTTTGGTTCATATTTTGAATTTTTTACTCTGCCAAGTTTTTAAGTAGCATTATACAGATTGTTACTGTTAGACACACAATTCATTATTTCCATTTACTCTAATTCGGTGTATTTTAAAGTATTTTCTAAAGTTACATTATAAAAAGGTACAAAAGTCACTGAAGAAAAGCATGGGGGGTGGGGGGCAGCTAGGTGGTGCAGTGGATAGAGCACCAGCCCTGAAGTTCAAATCCAGCCTTAGACACTTAACACTTCCTAGCTGTGTGACCTTGGGCAAGTCACTTAACCCCAATTGCCTCAGCAAGAAAAAAAAAAAAAAAAAAAAGAAAGAAAAGCACTCCTTAAAGCAGAACTGGCCCAAATGGCAAAAGAGGTACAGGAACTTGCTAGAGCAAATTAACAAGGGAAGGTTCTGGGAAGCTGGTAGAATAAGTCATTTTTGAATGGGGGGGTGGAAAAAGACATTTAATGAACTTGCAGAGCTTCATAACTTTCTAGCAACCAAACCCAAGTTCAATAGAAACTTTAACATTAAACTCAATATCAAAGATCAAGTTCAAGGAACTTAACATGGACAAATTGTTTATGTTTTTAAACATGGAAATCTATACCATATGTTTAAGATTGATATCAGCAATAGGGTAGCTCAAAAGAAAGATTGGGGCAGTTAAGGTAAAAATAATAATTGTTATACAAATGAGGTGCAGAGGGAAGAACAGACACAGGTGTTAGAGGGGAGAAGGGCTTATAGTTCTGACAACCAATTGACATTGCAGTGGGTTAAATAGACAATACTACCCATATCATGAAGGTGTAAGCACCCTCCAAAATCTATAAAGAAATGAGGAAGGACAGATGGAGGAGGGGAAGACAAGAGAAGGACCCATGGTTGGGGGGAGGTTAATATCAAGGCAAGTTAAAGAGCAAAATTAAAGGAAAGAATTAGCAGTGGTAGGAAAGATGTGCATGTGGGTATATATGCATGTATCTGTAAATATGTACATGTCCTTGCTTAACTATAGCCTATTTGGGGAAGGTGGAGGGGATGAAAAGGGAGAAAGTAAAAAATAAAAATACAGAGCACAAAAGAATAACCTGTAAAGCTGGACACTCATGAACATAATTTCTTGTACTATTACATATACTGTTATACATTGTTATGTTTTGAGTTCTCCCTGATGTTCTGCTGGCACATGACAATGGTTCTGGTTTGTTTTTACTTTGTTTCTTTTGTTTTTTTTTTCTGCTTTTTAAAAATAAAATTAAAGAATGATTTCCCTAATGACTCCATGAGGTAAAGAACAAAAGTCAAAAGAACATAATATCAAAAAAATTAATGACCTGAAAAATCATTTGAGTGGAATTTAAGAATTATTGGACTACCTTGAAAGCTTTATTAAAAAAAAAAAAACTTAGGGGCAGCTAAGTGGCACAATGGATAGAGCACCAGCCCTGAAGTCAGGAGGAGCCGAGTTCAAATCTAGTCTCAGACACTTAACACTTACTAGCTAGGTGATCTTGGGCAAATCAAAATGGCTCAGCCAAAAAAATAATAATTACTTGGTTATCATATTTAAAGAAATTATAAAGGAAAATTGCTCCAAAATATTAAATCCAGTATTATTGAATTCTGCATAAGGATTAGTATATTGATATGTCCTACATCACTGAGTAGTACAGAAGTACTGGTATTAAATTGACTGAGAAATCTTACATCAAGATTGCTGCTATGTAGTAGAAATTCATATTCTTTTCATTTAAATAATCCTAGCCCGTTTGCCTTTGTGAAATTCTAAAAAGCTGCAGGGTATTTTGCTAAGAAAGCCTGTTCTTTCAATTCACAAGTAGCCATTTTTAATTTTCTCTAGTTGAACTATATTTGTGCCTGTCCTCAGAATTGAAGTCCAGCTGATTTACTCTAGCAGTAAGTACCTCTATGGAGGAATTTTGGGTGCCTTTTAGGATAAAAGGCCTGAAGGAGACGCAAAAAAATTTCTATTCATAAGTTTTCATTTGAGAAAGGAGCAACACTAAATTGATGCTGAGATTTCCTGTAGGGAAAGCTCTTTGTAGGTTGGAAATCTCTTATGTGGACCAAGGTTTCTGTTCAAGACGAAAACTAGTTCTTTGTCTTTGCTCTCACTTCTAAGTTGGAAAAAAATAAAATCCTAAAGGGCTAGTAAAAGGCTAAGTAAGCAGAGAAATTTGGTCAACTTCGTAAAACTCAAGTTCCTTATTTTGTTGGTTTATTTTGTAGAACTTTGTGAAAGTTTCTTAATTCTGCAAATCTGTAATTTTCTGTATTTGGAAATTGTAATTTTTATCTGCATCTGGGATTTTATATGATCTTTGAGATTTTACTGAATAACCGAGGAAACAAAGAAAGGACATTCAGAGCTCACAGGAAACTGTTCTGTACTTAGGATGAGGACTGGAAAAAAGTATACCCTAAATTTGTCAGGGACAGCAAATTTCGTTAGAAAAGTCTTCCTCTACACTTTAGCCCTTTATCTCCTGGTTGTTAATCTTCTTTAAGCTTCAAAGATGATTTAAGTGATCTTAGAGACAAATGCCTTGATTTTTCAAAGTCAGAATGTTTGTGTAGTAGAGCCCAACTACTAAAATGGAGCTTTATGCCCCTTTCCCTTCTAACTTTGGTGATGGCACTTAGTTTGCCATAAATAGCAAAGGCCAACATTGAGAGGTTTTTCTTGTGAAAAACCGTCAGGTTCTTCATAGAGTCCCTCAAATATCCAGCTTAGCCAGTATTGAGCCCAAGGTTCTATCATATTACTTCTTTTGATCTTAACACCTGGTGGTTGGGAATTACCAGGTAAACCAAGAAAGTAGGTATGTTTCTGTCTTCCTGGATAGGACTGCAATAAAGGATCAGAGGATAGGAAAACTGTGTGGAAGCGTTCACTTTGAAGATTTACTTTCAGTTACCTTTTTCTCTGGGAGGGAATTCCATTCATAAGATAGCTTAGAGGCAAAAGAGAAGCAAATACATTCCAGGCTGGATTTTCCTCTACCATAAGTAGGACAAAGGCTTATGTGATAACAGAAGAAAGAACAATAGTATTTCCCTACTATGGGAATGATCTTAGGAGAAAAAGGGCCTTTTTTCCTAGGGCTTATTAGCCTAGGGTGGGATCATGGGCCAATCTTGGCTTAAATCTCCTTTCCCCACAGAAGATATGAATTATCAACGTATCCGGGTAGAAAGCTACTTTCAGTAACCTCCGTGACTAAATAATGAACGTACAAAGTGTGGTTATGGGTTGCTCTCCCCATCTTGCTCCAGTTCCATTTCCTGTAAAGCTTGCTATTTGTTCTTCATTCTCAGAGAGTTCCATGACATCAGGGAGATGATGCCATGACATGCGCACGAATTGAAGTGAGGGAGGTTGTGTGAAGTCACCTGCCTCACCGTCCCCCCCTCCAGAGCCCTCTGGGTCCAGGGGCCGGATACAGATCAGGAGGGCTGAAGATGGTCCTGGATGCAGTGGGGGACCTTGGCCTTTTTAAGCTAAGGTTTTTAACGGATCTGTTTAAGGCTAGATAAGGAAATGAGAAAAAATGGCCTTTTTAATCTAGGCAGAAAAAAGAAGGAATCAATCTGTGGGGGGGGGGGAAGACTCTTTGGGATTGGGGTCAAAACAAAGGCCCACAGAAAGCAAACTCGAGGGGCTGTGTGACTGGACTGTCAACCCACAAGGTTTTATTTGTGATGTCCAAGTCCACGTGGACTTGTGGAAAAGTGGCTGCTTTTCATTACGAAGTTATCATTGATTTTCCTGGTCTTTGTATATCTTCACAGCCAATACATTCTTAGACTCTTGCCTTCAGGCCCTGACATGCTTCATCAGGAGGTAGTTCTGTCCTTCGTTCAACCCCTCATCTTCGCTACAGGCTGTTGTCTTCCTGCTCACATCCCTGCCAAAATCCACCTTGCCTCTTCTATCACGGGGTCAGAGGTACCACACTGAGTTCATCCAGCTTGATGCTTTTCTTTCCTTATCTTTGAGTACATAAGATCCATGTGAGAAAAAGATAGAATTGTGAAGGCAGTAAGGTCCTGACACACAAGTTATCTGAAGGAGGGGAAGATCTCAAAGCTTTGACAGAACATTTCAGGCCTTCTTAATCCCAAATCCAGCAGGAATGACTGGCCATTTTGACCCGGCGGCCTCTTCTATCGATACAAAGTCTTGAATGGATTCATTTCTACATGGATTGAGAGTTTTCAGTGAGGTCATTCTTTAGTAGAGAGCAGGCAAAAGTTTTCACAAGGGCTATTCTATAGCTCTTCTCCATCCCACAAATAGCATTTGTTTCGATAGAACCAAATACCACCTTAGATCTTTTCTAGCCTACTTGGGGCTCCAACCCCTAAATCAAAATTATTCTAGATTAAGTGAAGAAACATCAGGAATTACTATGTCTGATGACTGCCAATAACTAGATATAAAAGACAGGGAGAGAATGACCCATGCCTGGGGAGCGGGGATCCAGGAGCAAATCCCAGCTCGAGGGGAGGATTTTCTTTGTGAATACTGGTATTCTCTACAGGTTGCCCTTAGGGGGGGGAATAGATGCTTAAGTGACTCATGGATAGTACCTGTAATTACTCATAGTTCACCGTGCCCATTCTCACAGAAAAGCTGAGCTTCAACAATGGATTGTCTAGCTTTCATCATGCATTTGAACGGAGACCCCAGAGTGCTTCTGCTTCCTGGAAGCATACAAAGAGGAATAGTTGCCCGAATCTAGAATTTAAAAAAAAAAAGTTTATTTTGCCTTCTTTTCATTTAAGAAAACTGAAAAGCATAAAAAAAAAAAAAAACTAACCTGTGCTTCTTCCCACATAATAGCAGAGACCCATCATTTCCAGACCAACATTGTTGCTGTTGGATAACAAGACATGGAAGCAAGGAATCGCATAACAGGAATGCAAAAATGAGTAGTCACTTAGAAAGAGGGAGAAATGATAGTTACAGGAAAGGTTCTAAGGCTTCTCTTGAATCTCCCAACTCTGCATTTAGGAAAATGTGGAAAGAGTAACAATAGGATAATACATAGAGGTCAGCATACACCACTGTTGGAGGGAAGCTTTGAATTCATGAAATCCTACATCTGTTTAAAAATTGAGATCAACGAAATGTGATTTTCCCCCCCAATCTAGATCAAAGGGTTTATAGAGATTTTAAAGCTGGAAATGGCCATGCAAGAACTTATTCAACGCCTCATTTTACAGAGTAAGAGACCATAGAAAAGTAAACCAGCTTACTTACTAAAGCATCACAGGATCTTGGAATCCCAGGCTCATAGATTACCTCCAAATTCCCTACCAGTTCTAAATCTAAGTCTAGTCTTCCATGCAGAAGAGGAAACTCGGGTCTAGGAAAATGGCATGTGCCCAAGGTCACTTCACAATTTTAAGATCACAGCATTTAGACCTTTAATGACCATTTAGTTTATCCCTTTCGTTTTACTGATGAGGAAACCTAGAGACAAAAGTGAACTAGGAGATAACTGAGCCAAAATTTGAATCCAGGACCCTTGTGTCCACAATTGAAGTTACTACAACTTCCCCCCCATAACTTTTTATTGACAGAGCCCATGCCTGGGGATTTTTTTTTTTTTTTTTTTTTTAAACAACATTATCCCTTGCACTCACTTCTGTTCCGATTTTTCCCCTCCCTCCCCCCCTCCATCTCCTCCCCCAGATGGCAAGCAGTCCTATACATGTTAAATATGTCACAGTATATCCTAGATACAATATATGTGTGCAGAACCAAACAGTTCTCTTGTTGCATAGGAAGAATTGGATTCAGAAGGTAAAAATAACCCGGGAAGAAAAACAAAAATGCAAACAGTTTACATTCGTTTCCCAGTGTTCTTTTCTTTGGGTGTAGCTGCTTCTGTCCATCATTGAAACAGAGTTAGATCTTTGTCAAAGAAGTCACTTCCATCAGAATACATCCTCATACAGTGTCGTTGTTGAGGTATATAATGATCTCCTGGGTCCTGCTCATTTCACTCAGCATCAGTTCATGTAAGTCTCTCCAAGCCTCTCTTCATCCTGCTGGTCCATTTCTTACAGAATAAGGAATTTTCTTTCTTACTGGATATTTGTTAAATCCAGACCTCAGTGATGTGCTCCGAAGGCACTAATTAGGAGGGAAACGGGGAAAATGGGATATTCAAGAGTAATTAGAGTATAATTAACTGGTGACATACTATATCCATTTCTGGGTAAGCATTTAATTGGCTACCAGATCCCAACTGCTTCCTGTAATAGCAAACCAAGAGAATGAGCTGGGTGGGTCACAGAGCTAGAGCACCACCAACCCTCACTTTCTGAGGTCATGTATTCTTTCAGTGAAAGGGGAACAAGTGGTATATGCATTTTGACCTTTTCCCCTTTGGTTTTATAACTGTTTGTCTTGCTTCAAAAAACAGGAGATAAAAACATCAAGGGATGATTTGATACATTTTCAGCTTTGGACATAGTTATATCCATGATAAGAATAAATCGGAAGAGAAACATTCCAAACCCTAGAATCTCTCTGGACAGAAAGGTACAAAGGTGTGGATGGGTCAGGGCCAGTAAGTGTGTATTTTTGGCAATCTGACAGTTATAAAAAAAGAGTTGAGTAGGAAATGACTGGTGATTAGATATTCTTTCATGAAATCAATGCTTTCTTGATATGAGTCCCAGAAAAATCAGGAAATGGGTATACTTTTCATTCTACCTTCCTAAATTTGGAGAATTTGGACACAAGAGTGAAAAACTAAATACAGATCCATTTATAAACATCCTAGGAAACAAACAGAATCAGAGCTTTTCAATCTGAAAGGGACTTTGGAGGTTAGGTTGTCCCATCACATCCCAGAGCAGATGAGTGGCTCGTTAAGGTTACACAGGTAGTCAAGTTAAAGCGACATTTGGACCCAGGCTCTGACTGTAGAACAGATTTTCCCCCAATAGAGACCCCACTGGCTTGCTCCCTAGCAAGACCATTTCTCCACCCTACACCATTAAACTGGTTTCGTAGGCTTTCCATGGGGATTCAAACCTGATGAAGTCTTTCTTGGCCTTAGGAGTAAAAAGGGCTCTCCCCCCTCTTTCCTGAGACTTTATTAGGTTCTTCTGGGAATAGGGATTAAGAAAAACCAAATTTGAAAAGGGGCTCAGAAGTCACTGGATTGGTGGACTTGGTATCAGAGCCTACCCATCCCTCAGGAAAGACTGATCAAAGACCAAAATGATGACTTCCCTAGAAATGTGGAAAATAGTTACCCTGGTCCATGACCTGCCTCTTCTATAGAGAGCAGGTACGTACGTGGTAGTTTAATTAAGTCTTGCTCAGGATGGTCTTGTTCCTTGCAAGGTTACCAGGAACCAAGAAATAAAGTCAACAATGGGCCTCCGCTTCGCCCACCATTCTCAGCTAAAGGAGTTAGAACATTCAGATGGATGCTCAACAAAGGTCAGGAACCTGAACCAGGACCCAGCAGACCATTGGTAAGTGACCATCTTCACATCAGTATAATGGCCATTGGAGAGTCTACAAGGAGATGAACACATGGAGAATTGCTCTAGTCTTCCATCTATTTCCTGGGGATGTTACTATCAAATAGGAGCTAGATATAGTTTAAGGGGGGAAAAAAGTCATCAAGAAAAGGAAGTCATCCATGAAGTAGTATTGTGCAACGCACAGAAGAATCCCATAAGAAGCCTCAATAATAGGCTTGGGTGTGGGTGTGAGATGACCATGTTCTGGTCTCTATAGCCATATCACTTAATAACATTTATCAAGTATCTGCTTCGGGCTGGGCACTGTGCTAAGTGCTTTGCAATTTATAATTTCCTTTGATCTTCACAATTCTGGAAAGTTGGTTATCCTTATTTACAGAGGAGAAAAGAAGGCAAACATTAAGTGACTTGGTCAAGAGTCATATCTATATATAGCAAGTGCCTGAGGCCAGATTTAAACTCTGTTCTCTTCCTGACCACCCCAGATGTTCTAGCCCTTGTGCCACGTGGCAAACAGACTTCACCTTTCTAACTAAAGGCTTGTAGGTCCAGAAACACCTTGTTAGCAAAATCTTCATTCTAACAACTTTCCCCGCTTTACCCATTTCCTTTAAGATGGTCCTAGGAGAGTGACAAGTGTCCACTTGAGATGAACAGGTGACATTTGAACACCTTAAATATAATCGGGAAAAAATTCTCCAAATTTCTTCCAGAGACGGGCTATGGTGGCTCCTAGACCATATCAAGATGGTGTGGGCATAGAAGCATTTTTCCCCCAGAAAAGATTCTAGCATACAGGAGTTAAGAGGAGACTTTAAAAATCAATGTAGCACTTAACTGAGGAAAAAACCCCACCAAATCAATCATGACTAATCATGACTCCTCAGTGGTCAGTGAATTAGGGCCTGAGTAGCCTTAATCTGGCTACTGTCAGAATGGGACAGAGCCACCAGAAACCTCAGCCCAGCATTTGGACAGCAGATCCATTCCATCCATGTCAAACTTTTCCCTAGATACCAATTCCTTATATAGCAGGAGGCAACCTGAGAAAGTGAGTTGTGCATGTTTCTCCATGCCCCTGCCACCCCTTTGCCCCCAGTTGGCAGGCAGAAGGCAATTCCGTGTAGAAATAGCAGCATGTACAATAACTTGTGCAATTTTTGGTGGTAGGACTTCTCTAGAGCCAGACTTCTGGATCTCAGTGAGCAGGAGGGAGGATTCCCTTTCGAGAATTAGAGCCCAGATGATCAGAAGCTGTCTCTCCTGGTGTTGAGATTGTTTTAAGCCCCAAACCTGGTTCTCCATTTTCCATTTCAAACTAAGCCTTCTTACAATCACTTTTCCAAGCCCCCTTTTTAATTGTCTTCCATTAGATCTCTGCAGGGCTACTTTTGTTTTTAACCGTAGAACTTAAAGTGCCATACTTTAACATGTTTAACATGTATTGGTCAACCTGCCATCTGGGGGAGAGGGTAGGGGGAAGGAGGGGAAAAGTTGGGGAAAAGTTGGAACAAAAGGTCTTGCAATTGTCAATGCTGAAAAAATTACCCATTACTTGTAAATAAAGCTATTAAAAAAACAAACAACAACAACAAAAAAAAACTTAAAGTGCCTCAGACATACACAGAAAGTACTTAAACACTCCATCTATGCACATACACAGCCCTAACATTCCGTTCCTGACCAATGGAATTCTGGAGCATATAAAGACCTGGCATCTCAGTCTAGCAGAGACAAGTGATCCAACACCCGAGAGCTAGAAAGAAGTGTTCTTGCCCCTATTCTTGTAGGATCAAGGACACTGGGAGCTTATCAACCACTATTCTTGGCTAACAAGTCTCTGAAGAACAATGGTCTTGCAAATACTAACAAAGATCAATGCGGTACTACAGCCACGAGGCTGACATTACACTGCCGCTGAATGTATGAAGGGCTAGTGTGGAACAGGGGTTTCTGGGAGCAGTTATGAGATCAGTGCTCCAACTAGGATAACTCATTAAGCAATTCAGTATTGTGTGGAACGGAAAGAGTGAAGAACTTACAGGAATGTTTAAATTCTGTATTTTTTATTATTTCTATGTCTCTGTGACCTATGTAAGTATGGTGTGTGCAAGCCAGTGTTTACTTAAAACTAGATATATTTACTTAACCAGAAATGACGACATTTATCCTCTTCAATGTTATCAATATTTAGATTTTTAAATGCCGTCAACTCAGTAATCTGAAGTTTGAAGGCCCAACTGATGATTCCTCTCTGAATCAGGGAGACAAAGCATTCCCGTTCTAATCTATCTTTGGCACTAATGTTTAACATTCAATTGGGGAGAGACCACCTATTTTCTCAAAATGCTCCCCAACCTATGATGTAATCCTCTAACCAAACCTATAAAAACTATATCTTTCCTAAATCTTTAGCCCTTCTACTGTGAGCCCTCTTTCCCTCCTCACAGCAGAATTGCTCATTCTCATGAGAATTTATTAATAAATAACTTTTCTGCTTTCTACTGAGTGATCTGAGTAGTCATTTTGGGTAAGGGTCTTTACATCCCTCACAGTATTACAAAGAAAACCCAGAAAGGAGAAATTCCATTTAAAATACCTTCAGACAGTATAAAATATTTGGGAGTCTACCTGCTAAGATACTCAAGAACTATATTATAAGCACGATTACATTACTTTCCATAAAGACAGAAGAATGGGAAAAAAATGTCAATTTGTTTATGAATAGGCCAATTTAATTTGCTGCAAGTTGCATTTCTATCTGAATTGCTGCTAGAAAAACAAGCAAGTATGGCAGCATAACAGGATTTCATATACTGGATACCAAGATCAAAATGACTGATTTAGACATAAAGGGTGGTATCATGAACAAGTTAGGGAGTTTACTCGTCAGATCTATGGATGTGGGAAGAATTTATGACCAAGCAGAAAAGGATTGTAGAGAGATGGATAATTGGCTATAGAACTGTGTATACCCCTTGACCCGGTAGTGTCATTTACTGGGTTCGTGTCCCAAGAAAGTGATAAAGGAGGGAAGGGGTTCCACATGTGCAAATATGTTTGTAGCAGCAATTTGTGGAAGCAAATAATTAGAAAATGAGTAGATGCCCATCAGTTGGGGAATCTGAATAAGATTTAGTACAAAGTTAATAGAATGTTATTCTTAAAAAAAAAAAAAAAGCTGATTTTAGAAAGGCCTGGAAAGATTTTGAACTGATGTTGAGTGAAACAAGCAGAACCAGAATACAACAGCAAGAATATGCTATGATAAACTATGAAAGACTGTCTCTCCAGTGGTTCAGCTGTCAACAGAAAAAAAAAAGTGTGTAGGGGGATGGGGTAATGTCCAGAATAGCTCTTTGGAGGGTCTCTGTATCAGCCAGAGTTCTTAATATTAGAAGAGTGAAGAGGCAGGACTCACATGGATAGTCAAACATGGAGTCCATTTGTTCCAAATTCCCTAAGTCTTATATACCCTAATGACCTCATAACTACAGCACATTGCAACATGCACTAATTATGTACTTGCTATTGTGTGTAGATGTTTCTTTTCTGCTTGGAATAACTGCTTTAATCACAACACAGATTGTTACTGGCCCTCTGACTTCTCAGGAAGGCCCTTGGGAGGGAGGGGATGGGGAGACAAAGCAGACATTGTAGCAGGGTTTCTTTTACTGGACTAAAGTCTTATACCTCACACCTAGAGTTCCCTTACTATCTGTGGCCCTCTACGGGAGGGGGGGAGAAGGGGGAGAAGTAGCAAAAGCCGGGATATTGAAAAACGGGGATATGAATGCAAAGGAGAACAATTTGGAATGAAGCTCAAAGTGCTACAAAACTGAGCGCACCATTTGGCCCAACAATATTACTACTAGGTAGAGTAATCTAAAAGATAAAAGAAAGTTACCTCAATATACAAAAAATATTGATAGCAGCTTTGTTATTAAAGAATTGGAAATTGAGGGGATGCCCATCATTTGGGGAATGGCTGAATAAGTTATGATACGAGATACTGTTTTGCTAAGAAGTATTGAGAGGGGGGGCAGCTAGTTGGTGCAGTAGATAGAGCACCAGCCCTAGTTAGGAGGACCTGAATTCATATCTGGTCTTAGACACTTAACACTTCCTGACTCTGTGACCCTGGGCAAGTCACTTAACTCCAATTGCTTCAGCAAAAAAATAAAAAAATAAATAATAATAATAATAAATATTGAAAGGTAGTTTCAAAAAGCTTAGGAAAATATATATGAACTGATACAAAGCAAAATGATCAGTCAGGAACACGTTGTACACAACATTTTGATCGACTATGAAAAAATTTGATCAACAATTCCAAAGGGCTTATGAATAAATCATTTTACCTTCAGAGAGATAATTGAAACAAAGTGCAGGTATGGAAATGTCTTGATTTCATATAGAATGGGTAAAGATAGGAAATGGGAAACTGAACTTAGCGTTTTAAAAAATGATAAATAACCTAAAAATTGTGCTCGTTCTTTTGGAAAATTGGACCTTCTCAGTTTATTTTGGCAAGAGGGGGGGGGCTCAGAGACAAAGGTGGATCAGAAGTCTTGGCTCATACACAAGAGGATTGTTTTGATATTTTCAAGTATCTCTTGGGATGTTAGAGCAGGGAAAAAGCTCTCCACCAAAGAGTGATGACTACACTAAAGTTTAAAAGCAGAAGACACAACCCTGGCCTTTTCCCACCAAACCCTGGAGCTGGGTAAGCCAAGAAAATGAGTATTTTTCTTCTACATATGGAAAGAGATGAAGTTTTTTGGGTTCTATTTGTTTCTCCTTTGTACCTTGTACTGAATTCCTTACATTTGCTGGGGACAAGATCACGTGGGTACCTCATTTCTGAGATCTAAGATTCTCCCTTGAATATTTTCCCCACCTCCATCAATCCTGACAATGCCCTTAATCTGTGGGAGTTCAGTATAAGGATCTCTCACGCACAGTGGTAATGAGAAAAGTCAAGGGCTTTGGGGGAGGGCAGCATAAGCTTAGTATCAAACAGGGGCAGCTTTGAAATTAAGACCTGGATTCAAAGTCCTGCTAAACGAGCTAATTGTACAACCATAGTCTTATTCCTCAGGGACACACCAAGCCCTAAAACTAAGCTAATTTGTCATTCAGTCATCTCAGCAGATTCTTCATGACCCGATTTTCAGGGGTTTTTTTGGGAAAGATACTGAAGCAGTTTGCCATTTCCTTTTCCAGCTCACTTTACAAATAAGGAAACTAAGGCAAGAGGTAAAGTGACTCAAGATCACAGCTAGTGTCTGAGACTGGATTTAAAACACAGAAAGCCAAGTCTACCCGATTCTGGGCCCAGCATTTCTTATCTACTACATCTATTCTAGCTGCCCTTAAACTAAAGCCAGAAGGGTAATCAATTTATGCCTGGAGATGGAGTCTCCATATTAGAAGTTTCCTGCACCAAGGGAATCAAGAGCTCAGATTGTGGGGATGTTGGCTCTCAGCATATCAGGGGTTAAGTAGAACCTGTCAGATCAGTTTCCCATAATTTACTTGGCTAAATTGGCAAGGATTAGGTGGCCACTATTGTGTCTGATAACTGAGGACAAACGACTCCCCTCAGAATCCCAGAAGATACTCAGAGGCACTTCAGGAGTGGAATCCCTAGTTAGGGTTCCTCACCATATCCGACTAAACAAGGGATTATCCAGCTCTTGACTTGGAGGACAGGGGCTCCTTAAAATAATTGAGGATTAAGGAATTCAAACGTGATGCAGAACTAGATATGTTAGATTTTTACTAAGGGGATGTCTCTGGGTTAAGATCCCTGGTTTTACCAAGTTGTGTGACCTTGCCCTAATCACTTTACCTTCATTCTCAGCGGCAAGAGCACAATTGTACTAGATTGCCTAACTGACCTAATAGTTCTTTAAAGTGGAGATTCAAAATACAAGGTATCTCCTTTGCCAGCCTTCTCCAATTAAATAAGTCATCAACTCAAAGAGCAACAAGGAAAAGACATTCCTTGATTAGCCCAGATGGTAACCTTTCACTCCTGCCCACCCATTTCTCCCCAATCAACTGGGCCAGTTGGCATTCAAATAATCCTTGGAATAAATTCTGCTTGAACTAGAATTTGGGGAGGGAGAGAGAAGTGTTCTTAAAGAACATCTATTCCTAACAGTCTCCTTTGGGAAGTGAGAAATATTGGGGTCTAGAAAGGAAAAGGAGTGCCTGATTATCTTAACTCTATTCACATACCAGCAGCTATTGGACATCTGCTAGGACACACTGAGCTGGGAATTCAGGAACAAAGAATAGTCCCTAGAGGACCAGCCCTGAAATCAGGAGGAGTTAGAATTTGATCTTAGACACTTAACGCTTCCTAGCCGTGTGACTCTGGGCAAGTCACAACCCCAATTGCCTCGGGGGGAAAAAAAAGAGGGGGGGGAAGGAAAAAAATTAGTCCCTCTATTCTGCCTCCCAAATGAGGTTTCATCTCTACTTCTCTCCCCTCAACTTCTAAAGAAAAGTTTGTTTTTAGAGAAAGGAAAGGAAGTATTTTTTTTGCTTGAGGGTCCAGAGGACCCCGAGCCTGTTGGGGCAGAGTTCCAAATAAGACTTGAAAGAAAAAGGTTAAAGAATGTCTAGCTTAGTAATAAAGAGAGAGAGGAAAGTTTGGGTTTTTTATAGCTAATACTTGGTGCCGGAGCAAAGTAGCAGAAAGTCATAACCACTCCTGCTCACCCCCAATGCTTCTGGGAACTACCCCTCCCTCTCTCTAATTCACCCTTTTATAGGCTCCCAGAAACTCCCCTTTCCAGTGGTTTTCTCCCACCTCCAACCCACTTTACACACTCAGCCCCTCACCTGAGAAAGCTGAAAGGGCATGTGGAACACGGGGTTACAGAGATGAGGGAGGAGAAAGGTGGTGGTGAGGATTAAGCCCACCTGCAGACTGTGGTGCCTCTGGAGCTTGCTTTCATTTATTTATTTGTTCACTTGCATGTTTGTTTATTTTTTTAAAGCCCCCTTTCCTTCATAAATAGGAGTGAGGAGGCAGAATAGGGGAGGGGGAGATGGGGGTGAGGACTAAGCCCACCTGCAGACCATGATGCCCCGGGAGCTTGCTTTTTTATCTATCCACCTAAAAGGCTTAAGGTAGGTTGTAGAGATCAAGTAGCAGTTTAATTAATCACGAACAGAATGAAGAAGACAGCTTGAAAACTGGAAGTTCTCTTAGGTAGCAGAACCACCTGTTGCAGTAAAGGCAGAGATTTTATACACAAATCACAAATGGGAAGGGAGGGGAAAGGTGGATTACAATGCAGTCACTTTCAGTGGTTTCTCAGGACAAGCCCACAAAGTATAGCACAATTTTTTCCTCCAGTCCTATGGGAACGGTTAAGTGACTTTCAAATCTCAGGAGCTGTTACTTGGTGGGGGACGGGACAAGAGTTCTGTGAAGGAAATAGGTTCTGCAATCTTTGATTCACTTAATTTAACATAGACAGGAGAGGGTTGTCAAGAATTAATTGATCATTTCAGGTTGTATATTCCCAAGTCAGAAAAGACAGCTTTGAGAAATCTAATTAGTGTATTGGTTACACATATCAATAATTATGAAAACTATAATTTCTTTTCATAATATGAGTGCATATATGTGTATATGCATATATATACAAACATTCATGCTTAATTGTAGCCTTCTTGGGGAAAATGAGGGGAGGAAGAATAGAGAACAAAAGAATACCTACTGAGAAATGAAGAAAAGATGAATAGTTTCTGAAGACAATGCATGGTATTTATTTTATAGGCTTTTTTGAAATGGAAATTTTTTGCTTTGTATTTTGAATGCCCTTTTATATTTTGCTGTGCACATGGCAATATTTTTCTTTTTCTATTTTGTATTTGTTTAAATTTTTAAAAAATAAAGTCCTTTGGAGTTCAAAATAAAATCTCTTTTTTTCTTGTGGGTCTCTTTAGAGTTCATCTGAGTAAATGCCTCTTAAGCAGGTCTGTCTGTTCCTTTTTGCTTTATGTCTGTGTGTTGGGAGGGGGGCAGAGAGATGATAGGCTGGCATTTTTCTCTTCCCTTTTTCTTAAGGAAATAAACCTGCTTTGATTCCTCAGTGACTACAATGTGTTTTATAGACGGAGACTCAAAGATTGAAAAAAGCTAACTGAGACTGGGGGTTCTTAGGCTAACAATAGTTGAAGAGATGGGGAGAAGTGTGTTTTCTCAGGATTCCTAGAATAATCTGGTGTCAGGCAACTGATCTTTGTGATTCTGTCTGAGAAAGCAAGTTTCCAGGAATGAAGTTTAAAAAGCTCTGTAAGCAGCTCTGACTGGGGAAATGAGACTTTGATTCAAGGAAGAGTATAGAGCTGGCCATATAGGAGGAGGGATGCCTAGAGCTGATAGAGGCTCCCTCTCATTACAGGGATTCATGGAAATCTACAGTTATAGGACATGTTAGAGTACACTTACTCTAGGTGTGGATTGAATTTAGCACAGCCTTTGAGCATCCATGTATATACTTCCTCCTACCTCTCCTTGAATACTTCAAATGATAGAAAACCCATTAATTTCTGAGGCAGATCAGCTTGTTGAGTATCTGGTGCCTAGAAATTTCTTCCTTAATTGCCTTTAATTGAGACTCCTTTTTCTCATACACTCTTTCAGCATTTTTCTTTATGTGGCTCCTTGTTCTTTTATCTTCACCTGAGAAGATGTTTCTGACCTTCTGACAAGGTCTGCTTTGTTCCCAAGAGTGTAGATAACTGATGTATTTTAAGAATCCTAAATTTCTGTCCATTCTTAGAAAATCAGGGACTACCAAACGAACCCACAAATGATGCTTCATCAGAGTGCAGCTGAGACTCCCAAGAGATGTCTGAGCCTCATAAATAAAATCTGTACTTGCAGATTAAAAATAGCTACAATATGAAATATTTGCTTTTCTCCTCTCACCTGGACTCCCTGAATATGACCCTCTTCCCCCAATCACATAAACTTGGCTTTAATGACTCTCCTATGAGCCTAAACACAAATCCTATCTTTCTGCCTTTGATCAGGATCTTTGTATTCCATTAGCTGCCTCCTAGATGATGATGGCTCTTCTAATCTGTAATGGATGAGTGAACAGCTATATAAATGCTAGTCAGGAATCATAGTGAGGTTTCTTTTCTGGATCTAGATTTTTCTTTCTAAGTTCCACCCTCCAGTCCATTATCACCTGCTTTAATCTTCTAAACTATTCTATTAGGTAACTCAGGAAACATCATCTAATAGAGGTAATTAATTATGAAACATTACTTTATAGACCCAAAGAGGTGACAATTGTGGCACTTGAACTGTAAACCTGAGTCATTCCCATGATTGTAGAATTTCCAGGGTGAAGAGAGTGCAACAAATTTTATAGAAACCTAAAAGGGAGAAATGTGAGTAGAAACATGTGTCCGGGGCAACATGCTACCCTTGGTTGAATGCTTTCATGTGATTGGTCTGTTCTGGGAATAAACGACAAATGTTCAACCCTGGTATAGAATTGTTCTTTTGGATTGTACAGATCATCTATTTAATGAAGGCACTCCTTTGCTACCCAGGGATCACTGAAGTAGGGTTAAGGTCCTTCACTAAGTAATAGCCGTCATGTGAAGTTCTAAGCCCAGGTCAACTCTCTTGGCGACTGGGAACTAAGACAACTTTAACTTCTAAGCGGAAAGCAGGTCTCCTGAGCCTGAGATTTGCAAAGATTTGGGCTCTTCTCTTAAGGCTTTGAGGTCTTTCTCTTTTTCAAGCCACCAAGGGCTTTAAAGGTCAATTAAGACAAGCCTCTGAGGTGTTTCCCAAATATTTTTCTATATGCTGAAAGAGGATTAGACTGTCTTAAAACTAAGACTCTTTGCAGAGTTTGCTCTTTTACTTAAACTATAATAAATTTAAACATAATTTTAAAAGTTATCCTATTTATCTGTAGTACCTTCTGGCTGTCCTTCTGTTCTCATAGGTTTTAAATTTGGGGGAGAGGAACCATATCACTAATCCTCATCATGTTACTTCTCCCCAAAATGATACATGGGGAGAACCTTATAAGAAATCTACACATTCAAAAAAAATTTCCTCCTTTGTCAATGTGTAAAAAGAAAAAAAAATTCATTCTTGAATCCATTCCCTCTCAGTGGAGATCATGGCTCACCAACCGTCATTTTGAATCGTGATTGGTCATTTTCCTATTAATAGGAGTTTTTTATATCTTTCAAATTTTTGTTTTTGCAAAGCCATATTTTATAATAAAAATTATTCTGCTTACTTCACTGTTTATACAAATTATTCTGCTTACTTTACTCTTTATTTGGGCATAAAAGTTTTTCTAAAACAACCTATTTTGTCACTTCTTATATAATATTATATTGTATCATATATATTATTTCATTCATATGTGATGCTTTGTTTAAAAATTAACCCTCATTGATAGGCACTTCTTTGTACTACAGAGTCCCTATACATCTTTTGTCCATATGGGTTACTTTTCTCCTTTCATATCAGTCAAAAAGTAGTCAGAAAGTAGGTATGGTTCAGTGACTTTTTAGGTATAGTTTCAAATTGCTTTACAGCTTGGTTATACCAGCTTACAGCTCCACCAAAAGTACATACTTTTAACATTACTGTGTTAGTTTTTTTAATAGAGTTCCCTACATTTGATGTTATCTCTTTTTTGGTCAACTTTTGCCAATCTATGAGGTAGAACATTATAGTTACTTTGTATGTTTCCAGTTATTAATGATTTGGAACATTTTTTAAAATCCCCTATGAATTTTTGGGCAATGCATTTTTTTCATGTGGCTATTGAGAACTGGGCTCTCTTCTTTCGAAAACTACTAGGTTATTCATTTCCTTGACAATTTATCAATTACAGAATTTGCTCTTGTCATTATCATTATATATTTGATTACTTTCAAAAAGATCTTTATTACAGATAATTGATGCAAAGACTTTTCTCCAGTCAACTGTTTCCTAGCTACATACTCCATAGCTCTAAAAATAGTCATGTGAAATAGTTGCTAGAATACCATACACAACAGCCATGTTTCTATCAGTCAGAGCTTTTGCTTCTGAGAGTAAGAAATTAATTGAATTAAAATTAGAGTTTGAGCTTTCGCAAGATTTCTCAAAAGCTTTCTGTTTCTCATCAAACTGGCTTTCTGTCTCACATATTTCCCCATCCCCATTCAGTAATACAATATGCTTTCATTAGAAGAGGGTAGTATCTAATATGAATATTTTCTGCTCTCCTTGTCTTATCGTTTGTGCAAATACATAATATAGGGATTTTATTTGTTATCTTTAAATGAAATTAAACTATTCATGTTAATTTTGGTTTCAATCATTTCCCCATGTTTTTGGCTCTAAGCAACATATCTGAACAATTGATTTTATCAACAAGCATTTTATTAATTGCTTACTATGTGTCACACTGCCAAGCCCTGAGGATACAAGGAGAACAAAAGGAAAAAAAAACCCAAACCACTCCCTACTCAAGCACGAATTTACCCTACTCAAGTCTAAACAGGAAGAAAGCATGCAAACAGTTGTGTGCAAATATTATTTATCTACAAATCATATAGTTTATGGGTGTGTATATGTATGATGTCTATATTTATACACACACACACACTAACCAGCAGTTTGTTTTCATAGCAAAGAAAATTGGCAAGAAGGGTACAAATGAAAGTTCCTGTGGCAGGCATGGGTAGCCTCTGTCCATGGTCCTGAGTTATTACTAAAAGAATAGCCATCATTTCTAGGTGAGATTACAGACATGGAAAAAAGGAAATAGAGGGAAGCATACAGATCAAAGGAGAATAGGGATTAGGAAAGACCTCCTGGTAGAAGGTGATACTTAGCTGGGATTTGAAAAAAGTAGAGAATAACTTGTCTTTAATCACTTCAAGACACTTGGAGAATATTGCTAAGTATCCAGGTGACTTGTAAAACCAGGCCTCTGCTGCCAGATTATTTCCATGTCAGAGCAGATTCATGTCAGGGTGAGGGGAAATCTGGGTCTTCTGGAAAACTAGAAACAACAATGAGGAAAGCACAGAAACAAGCTTTAGAGGGAAGAACGACTCATGGGGAATTTTACCCACAGAGGAAGGATACAGATGGGAGAGTCAAAGATCAAAATTCCAAGTGGCCTGCCTGCCTTTTCTTTGCTCATAGGTGCCCTTTATAGTCAACTTCCCAAAATATAAAAAATACAATATCTATCCACATTGAAAACTTGGAAAGTTGGTGTCTTCTCCACAGAAAATAATCAGTTCCAGAAACTTGTCTCTTTGGGGAGAAGGGCTTTCTCTGTCTCTGTCTCTGTCTCTGTCTCTCTGTCTGTCTCTTACTCTCTATCTCTCTCCCCTTTAGTCCTACCATATTGGACTAAGAAGGTCCTCCCCTTTGGCTAATTAAAGAGAAGTCATAACCTCATCCATGTTGGTCCATGACTCAGTGAACATTACCATAATGGTAGGAACTAGGTTTTCCTATAGTCTGTTTCCATAGCAGAGAACATTTGCAAGATGAGGTAAAGGTTTCAATGGCTAGTATTGCTAATCTTTGTCCATGATCCTGGATTGTCTTTCTAAAAGAATGGCTGCCCTGCAGCCCTGCTTGTAGTGGCTAGAAACTGGAAAATGAATGGATGCCCATCAATTGGAGAATGGTTGGGTAAATTGTGGTACATGGATGTTATGGAATATTATTGTTCTGTAAGAAACGACCAGCAGGATGAATACAGAGAAGCTTGGAGAGACTTACATGAACTGATGCTGAGTGAAATGAGCAGAACCAGGAGATCATTATATACCTCAACAACGATACTGTATGAGGATGTATTCTGATGGAAGTGGATTTCTTCGACAAAGAGAAGATCTAACTCAGTCTCAACTGATCAATGATGGACAGAAGCAGCTACACCCAAAGAAAGAACACTAGGAAATGAATGTAAATTGTTTGGATTTTTGTTTTTCTTCCCGGGTTATTTCTACCTTCTGAATCCAATTCTCCCTGTGAACAAGAGAACTGTTGGGTTCTTCACACATATATTGTATCTAGGATATACTGCGACATATTCAACATATACAGGACTGCTTGCCATCTGAGGGAGGGGGTGGAGGGAGGGAGGGGAAAAATTGGAACAGAAGTGAGTGCAAGGGATAATGTTGTAAAAAAAAATTACCCTGGCATGGCTTCTGTCAATAAAAAGTTATTATAATAAAAAAACAAAAAAAGTTAAAAAAGAATGGCTGGCCTGTGTCTAGGTCAGCTGAGTCCCTTGAAAAATCATGCACGTATCATTCATGGAGATATACATTTCTATCTTCAGCCCTTTTGAGCTTCAAAAGAAGTTTTTGTAATGCCCTTCCCACTTAAAGACTCAGGTTTTATCCCAATATCAGCCTCTCTGACTTTATTCCATAATAAATTCATGCCATATTCAAGCACAATGACCTGTGCCATGTGCTAGAGATACTGAGCAGGAACTTAAGCATGAAGGAGAGGCAGTAATGACATAGGAGAAAGAACAGTGGATTTAATGTCACAGGGATTTGCTTTGGAATTCTCCCTCTGACAACTGCCTATATTCATCTAGGACCTAAGTGGTTTAGCCTTAGTAGACATCATTTTCATTGCTTGTAGAAGAAAAGGGGTAAACTTTAAGGTTCCATCTACCTCACTCTTAAGTAGGATTTAGAAAGGCTTTGAGAAAGGGATGTGGAAGAAGAGAAGAATTTTATGGGACAGATAGAGTGCCTTCAGGCATGAGAATTAGTATATGTGAATGCTCATAGATGTGGGAAAATACAAGACTAATTTGGAGAATAACTTAGAGCCAGTTGGGCTGGAAAAGGGAATATATGAAAGTGTGAATGGAATGTTCCTTGGAGAAATTTCTTTGGAAACATTTCTCATCTATGGTCATCAGTCCAGATTAACTACATGGATTTTCTGATTTTCCAGTATTTTTTCTGGCTTCATGATTCTTTCTATGGGATGGCTAAATCTACCTTAGAGTTTATGGGCAGGCCCTAGAGAACAGCTATTTTCTCTGCCCATCTCAGGTTCCTGAAGGATAAAGTATTTTTTGTCATCCGCCTTGTTGGCTGATTTTCATGGGAGGCTAACCCATAAGGAATTCCTGATTTCTGTCCATTCCCATGTTCCTACTTATTAAGTGTAAAAGAATTGATAATGATGGGTTCAGTCGGGAGGAGAAGTCTTTGAGTCAGGTGGGGGGGGGGAATTGTATACATCTATATGCAGAAGAGAAGAATCCAGAAGAAAAAGTTTGTGGAGATTGGGTAATCTTTTGGGGCAAAAAAAAAAAAAATGTAAAGTTTGAATCATATATAGATATATGGAAAATAACTAGTTTCCTATGCTCCTGGCTTTCTCATTCTTTGAGAATAGCAAGTTAAGGAAAAGAGAGCTTTTAGATCAGCCTGCTCCATAGGAAAATAGCTTATGAATTGCTGTGGGGCTGAACCCAGGAAATCTTGATGATGTAGTTTTCCTTAAGAAATTGTCATACAGAGCAAATAGATCAACCCTCAGACCTGGATTCTGGATGATCCCCTTGCTTTCTATTGCCTGCTAAGCCTATTTCCCAGACTGCTTGGCCCTTGGTGTTATGATATTCTATTGTCCACAAGCATTTTTTGATGCTCAAGATCACAATCGTCCTAGCTTCTTTCGTGTGGGGGTCAGAAGGTTGAGTGGCCACGGGCTTGTCATGGAGCGCATCTAGGACAAGGTAATCAATCAGCTTGGGTTGTAACTGGTTTGGCTGAGGGAGAACTTGCTTCTTTCTTGTCTCCCACAAAGTTGACATGTACCCCCATTCTCCCCCTCTATGATACTGCCAAGAGGAATGAGTTATTTTGCGTCTATTGCTGCTTCCTATCCTGAAATTGGACTTTGATTTACCAGATTTGTCTCCATTCTTTTTAAGTAATACAATTTTCATGGTGTGCCAGGTAATGAGGTCATTAGTTATGTGCCACAAGAGGAAAATGAAGATGTAATAATTTCTAGCCCTCTAGGTAAGTTGTGAATGAATGAATTAAACCTAACTCCATCTTTTATCCAGTAACTTCTCTTTTATGGAGATTCCCCTGTGATTCCTTAAAAATCCTCCTAGAATTTTAAAGTCCCAGGAGAAGGGGGGTCTGGATGCCCAGTCCCATCTATTTCCTTTTTCCTTGTCTCTGCAGTACCTTCTGCAGAAACCTAGTTTCACTCGTGATTCTCCAGTTCAGATAAACTATATAAGGTTTCTTCTTTTCTAGCCATTTTTTCTGACTGTCACTTCCTCACCTCACTCCCCAGACTCAGAGTAGAGAATAGCCCACACAAAGTCTCTGGGCAGACCAGAGAGAACTGATAATTTCTCTGATAATTTATTTCAGAGATCCAAGAGTTTGTGATAGCATTTATCGTGGCCATTTGAGATGGAAGTCCAACTTTCGAGGAAGCTGCAGGATGAAATCTCTCCTTGCTATCTTTGTGCTGATGGACTACAGAGATCCGTTCAGCTTCTTCGAGCAGTCAAGAGGCTGATGGAGAGGGTGACAGTTTTGAAATTAGTGCAGGATGTCATTTTAAAGACAGGGAGAACGATTCAGTCTGGGCTGGTCATAACTGCAGACATGTTCTTCATCAGCTGGGGAGCAGCGTACCCCAGTTGGAGGTTGGTAGTATACATGACTAAAAAAAGATAGCAAAGATGAGTGTCCATTTAGGAAGACAACTGATGGGTTCAGGTCCCTAAAGAATGATTGAGTCCTCTCCTGAAAGAGAGATGTCATCCTGAAATGAAAGTTGTAACTGTTTTGAATCATGAGTGTCCCTAATCAGAAAGCCATCTGAGAGAAAGTACGGGGCCACACAGCTCAGCCCCAGACTGGAGGATTTCTTTTTTTTTTTTTTTTTTTTTTTTTTTTTTTTTTAATTTAATAGCCTTTAATTTACAGGATATATACATGGGTAACTTTACAGCATTAACAATTGCCAAACCTCTTGTTCCAATTTTTCACCTCTTACCCCCCCCACCCCCTCCCCTAAATGGCAGGATGACCAGTAGATGTTAAATATATTAAAATATAACTTAGATACACAATAAGTATACATGACCAAAACATTATTTTGCTGTACAAAAAGAATCAGACTCTGAATTATTGTACAATTAGCTTGTGAAGGAAATCAAAGATGCAGGTGTGCATAAATATAGGGATTGGGAATTTAATGTAATGGTTTTTAGTCATCTCCCAGAGTTCTTTTTCTGGGTATAGCTAGTTCAGTTCATTACTGCTCCATTAGAAATGATTTGGTTGATCTCGTTGCTGAGGATGGCCTGATCTATCAGGACTGGTCATCATCTAGTATTGTTGTTGAAGTATATAATGATCTCCTGGTCCTGCTCATTTCACTTAGCATCAGTTCGTGTAAGTCTCTCCAGGCCTTTCTGAAATCATCCTGTTGGTCATTTCTTACAGAACAGTAATATTCCATAATTTTCATATACCACAATTTATTCAGCCATTCTCCAACTGATGGACATCCATTCAGTTTCCAGTTTCTAGCCACTACGAAAAGGGCTGCCACAAACATTCGTGCACATACAGGTCCCTTTCCCTTCTTTATAATCTCTTTGGGATATAATCCCAGTAGTAACACTGCTGGATCAAAGGGTATGCACAGTTTGATAACTTTTTGAGGATAGTTCCAAACTACTCTAGACTGGAGGATTTCTGACCCTTAAGCCCCTGCTGTAGACTCACAAAAATGCTTATTGAAATCATTTAAAAAGTAATATATTGGGGGAACTAGTTGGTGCAATGGATAGAGCACCAGGGGGACCTGAGTTCAAATCTAGCCTTAGACACTTAATACTTTGTAGATGTGTGATCCTGGGCAAGTCCCTTAACCCCAATTGCCTCAAAAAAAAAAAAAAAAAAAAAAAAAAAAAGGAATATATTGTTCCAACTCTGCCTAAAAGACCAAGAATTGGAAACAATGTAGGCTCAGCAGAGAGGTATCAAATGGACCTGCTGGACCTTGTTATAAGCTACCATCTACCAGCATGTCGAAGTTGGCAAAGAGAGGAGAGAATTAGGATCCAGTTATAGGAGGAAGTAGTCTAGGAAGTATTGGGATGTGAGATCACCCAATATGAGGAGGGACCTTTGGCTTCCTCAGTTACTACCTGAAAAACCAGTGAAAAGAGAAGCGAGGGGAGTGATATAACAAAGTGGTGTGGGGGAAGAACAGGATCCACAATCATTTTATAATATTTGAATGGACAACTCCCTTGCCTGAACCAAACTATTTGGTGGCCAATTATTGAGAAGTCCCCTACTTTTATGCAAAGATATGATAAAGCAGATGGTCTTATCCACCATTGAAACAAATATTTGTTGTCTTTGGAATAAAGATCTTGTGGTTTTGTCTAAAAGAACATCTTCTATAATTGTAAAAGTACTTTGCCTTTTTTTCCTTTAATCTCTGCCCTTGAATGGGGAATCTCTTCTTATCTTGATAATAAATCTTAGCAATTACCCTCCAAATGTTTTTCTTTTCTTCTTTGGCTGTACTACTACTCCTTTCCCTGTAAAATGCTTTTCTTGTCTGTCCCAAATTGCTAGAGAATATTATTATTTGGCTTGAAAAGTTAGAGAAGCACCAACTCTATATCCCAAGAATCTAAATTTGCTCCATCTGACAAGTAGCACCAGTATCTTGGCCCATGACATTCTATATAGGAAGCCCAATGTGGGTAGAAGGCATGGGAGATTTGGAAGAGGAGAGAAGGGGGAGCTCATAGAGAATCCCCTTAATTTTTTCTGTAAAAATGAGGTATAAGATTCTTAGTTGAGAGAGTTGAGGGAGACAAGCAATGAAAGGTTCTAGGAGTGAGAAGGTTTGATAGATCTGCTGTGGAGGGTGGGAGAGTGAGCCATTAAGGGTGATCTATCTTATTGGAGTCCCGGGGAGAGTTGAGTGCCAGGTGGATACCAAAGGTATTCAAGGAGGATGAGCATCTCTGGTGTGAGGGTTTGCCAAGTTGTTCTAGGTATATTGCTAGTGTTAAACCTTGAAAGTCAAACTTTTTTAGTAAGTCACTTGGTTAAGAGGTTAAAAAAACTGGTAAAACTGGAAAGACAATGAGAGCTATAGCCTTGAGCAGAGTTAGAGGGATGGGAGGGGGGCAGGGACATTGGGGATCTTGGGTCAGAGGCAAAAATGGCCGGACTGGTTTGAAAAGGTTAGAGAAGGCAGAGTAGATGCTGAGAGAAGTGTGTGACACTTCTCATCACACACAGAGATACACATTCTCCTCTACCTAGTCCTCTTGATTTTACTGCTTCCTGCACACAGATTAGTACTGCCTCCTTTTTCCTGGCAGGGCAAAGAAAAGCTAACCTGGAAAGATGCTGAGGGAGGGATAGGAGGAAGCAAGCAAGTGAGGGGTCTGGGAAGAGAGAGTGATTTGGAAAGGAAGGAAAAGAAATAAGCATTGATTAAGTACTTACTGTGTGCCAGATGTATTAAGTGCAGGGGTACAAATACAGATAAAAAGACTAATGATTTCTGGGAAGAGAGAGACGTGATGGGGCTGGAAGGGTGTAGTGGGCAAGGCAATGGGGGCTCCAAGCATGGTTTTGTCAGAAGTAGGGCCTGGAGGTTGGACTGTCCCTGCCCCTTCAGAGCCTGGGAGAGTACTTCTCCCCCCCCCCCCCCCCCCCGATCCTCATCCAAAGTCCAAGTCTTCTCCTCATCAGACAGGTGAAGAAACTGAGGTACCCAAGGTTACACAGAGAGTGAGTTACAAGTAGGGCTGTAATTCAGGGTTTTTTGTTTGTTTGTTTGTTTGTTTTCAGTGTGGATGCTTTGATCCACATTCAATCTCCATCGTTCTCTCTCTGGATGCTGACAGCAATTTCCATTACATTCCAATATATTGGAATTGCCTTGAATTCACCTCATTGTGGAAAATAGCCAAGTCCGTCATATAATCTTGCTGTCCTCATGTACCATGATCTCCTGGTCCTGCTCATTTCACTCAGCATCAGTTCCTGTAAGTCTCTGCTGGTCATTTCTTCCCGAACAATAATATTCCATAAAATTCATATACCACAACTCATTCAGCCATTCTCCAACTGATGGGCAGCTACTCAGCTTCCAGCAGAACTCGGTTCTTTTAATTGAGGAAGGCAGGAGATGGCATTGGCAGAGAGCTCATTCCAACCTTCAAAAAGTTATCGTTTCTGATTATTTCCTATTTAATGTTGCCACTCTGTGGCCGTCGATTGCATTGCACCCTCACGATCTCACAATCTCACAATGTTAGCAGATTTATTCCTTCCATGGGATTGTCCGGGAGGGGAAGGGCTAGCCTGAGCCCTGTTGCTGGCTGCTGTATGTCCCAGAGGACCCATCACAGGGCTGGACTTTGGGGAAGAGCAATCGGACTGGGGGGTCAGCAAGCCACTCGAAATGACTCTGGTTCATCAGAAATTCCCCTTGTACTCAATCAGCTTTTCTTTATTGTGTCCCTCTCATTCTCTGCCTGTTTCTATGTAATCCCTTCTCTGCACAAAGGGAGGATCTCAAGATGAAAGTGGAATTGTCATTTTCAGTTTCAGCATCATTGCTGAAGAACATCTCCCTTCACCAGAACTCCTTTCTGGCTTCCTTCAGCTTCTTCGTTTCCCAGGTCCCAATCTCCATCATTCATCTCACTAAAGCCACATTTCTAGAAACTGACTCTTCTTCCTGTACCAGTTGCCTTTGAGGTAAGAAGGGCCGGGGCCAGGGAGAGTAATACCTTCCAGGTGAACTGTGGGCTTGATAAACTCCCAGGAGAGAAGAAAAGCGCTGTATTGAACTCTTCAAGGGACTAGGTTAGAATTCACAGGTCAGATGACACCCTGAATTCTCTTGTTTTGTGAGATTATTGAGTCTATCCCCAGCTATGGTGGAGACCATAAAGGAGAGTATATGGAACTCTAATGCATAGACCAAAGCTGGTTCCCTTCTCAGAGTCATGGGCTCCTCTCTCAGGAGGACTTGGGGTCTGTTTCTAAGCATTCATGTCTCATGTTTAGCAGACTAACTGGAAACAATAATAAAATTTATTTTAAGTGGAAAAAATGGAAACGTATTAATATGTGTGTGTTCACACACATTTACCTGAGGGTAAACTGAGGACAAGTCACAAAGGAGACCTTGGGCCTCTAGGACCCTGGACATTCCTTACCCTGGTCAGAAATGTATAGAACCGTAGAGGATTTAACCCGATTTGTCCTTTTGGTTGTTATTGTTCAGTTGTTTCATTTTTGTCCAATTCTTCATAATCTCATTTGAGATTTTCTTGGCAAAGATACCGAAGCAGGAGCACTTCTCCAACTCATTTTACAGATGAGAAGATTAAGGTAAACAGGATTAAGTGGCTTGTTCAGGGTCAAACAGTTAATATGTGTCTAAGTGGCTTTTTCAGGGTGTCTTTGGTTGGATTTGAATTCGGGAAGATGAGCCTTCCTAATTCCAGGTCTAGCTCTCCTTTGCTTTACCTAGCTGCCCGATTGGTCCTAGCAAATATTCCTCAGCATTCCTTGAGAATTTTGCCTTAAAATTTGAAGCCAAAATGTTTACTGAAGCCTTTAGGTTGAAACTATATTTAAGACAAGGTATAAGGCTTGAGCCTGTGATTTCATTGGCAGAGGGAACTTTCAGGTGAGGAAATGCCTTCTTCTGATGCAGATTGTGCATTTTCTTAAATGTAGTTTTCCCTCATAGAGTCATCATCCTACTTACCACTGTCTGCTTCCCTGGTCTCTACAAACATCTGCATCTCAGATAACCTTCAAAAACTCCTGTCCTACATCTCCACTGCTTTTGTAGCTAAATGCTTGGGAGAGAAACAAATACACTTGGTTCCTGACGGCCAAATCCACGGGCCTTTGCTCAGTCCTCATCTTTTTGGGGCTTTCTGTGGCCTTTGACGTTGGACCACTCTAGTATCTGGCCTGATGCTGCCTTCATGACCCCCTTCTCTCCTAATTCTCCTCCTCATCTGACCACCGCTTCTCAGCTTCCTTTGCTGAATCCCACCCGGTTCACACCTGCTCACCGTGTGTGTGCTTTCCAAGGCTCTGTCTTTACCACCTTTTGTCCTTCTTCTGTGCTATGATTCCATCAGCTCTTTGATACTAAATTCTTCTCTTTAGGAAGGTGGCTCTCGCCTTATTTCTCGACTTTCCCCTCTCTCCTGACTTCCATTTTCACATCTACAATTGCTGAAAGAATATTCCAAATTGGATGACATTTCCAACTCGGTAAATTCAGTTGGTCTTTCCCCTCATCCATTTCCCTGTCCCTGTGGAGAGTAACACCATCTTCCCAGGTCCCCCAGACACAAGTTGGGTGCCCTCCTTAACTCCTTCCCTCCACCATCAAATCTTAAACCCTGTTAATTTTGCCTTCAAAATATTTCTTATATATGCCCCCTTCTCTCCTCCTTATCACCTCCTACCTGGACTATCATTATACCTGCTGAGGGAGATGGGGGGCAGTGGTCTGTTTATTTTAAGTCCTTCCTCACTGCAGGTCACCTCTACACAGTTGTCGATTGATCTTTCTAAACCTCAGGCCTGAGCCTGTCACCACCCTATTCAATTAACCCCCGTGACTATTACCTTCAGGAGAAAATAGCAAATAATAATTATTAGTGTTGCCCTTAGTATGTGCCAGATACTATGCTAAGTGCTTTATAAATACTGTCTCTCTTGATCCTCACGACCATCCTAGGAAGTAGTTGTAAAATTCCCATTTTACACATGAGGAAACTGAGGCAAACAGCAATTAAGTGACTTGCTCAGGATCACAACAGAGGTTGGATTTGAATTCTGGTCTTCCGGACTCCAGGCTCGACAAAAGGCTCTCTTTGATCAGACTTGCCAAGAAAATGACATGTAGAACTATCAAGCCACAATGCCAGATGCTTATCGGTATTCGCCATTATCTTTATCTGCATTCCTTCAGAAGTCAAAGGGAACTGTTTTAAGCTGAACCACGGACAATCAATCACTGGGACATGCTTGCATTGCTCTGCAAGAGACCTTGGACTTAGACTATTATATATGTACAGAACTTAGACTACATATGTACAGAAGAGTAGCTTTTTTGATTTACAAAATGTTGGATAGCATTATTTAACAATACAAAGCGGTAAAACGTAGAACTTTGTTCTTGTGGTGGGGGAGGGCAGCTCTCTTTGGCTTTTAAAGCTCTTTCCTAACATTCCAGTCTTATCTAACCCACCTTCCATCCAAACTCATCCATAATTCTCTGATGCAGTGATAATGGTCTCCTTGCTGTTCCTCGGAAGTTACATTCTGTCTTGAGACTCCTGGCCTTTTGTATTAGCTGTGCCCCAAGCCTAGAATGTTCTCCCTGCTCATATCCTCCTCTGGTTCCTTCAGCTCCACATAAAATCCCACCTTCTGCAAGAAGCCTTTCCTATCCTCCTCAACACTAAAGTGTTTCTTCTGAAATCACACCTAATTCATCCTGTATTTATCATACAGAATTGTTTGCATGTTATTTTCCCCATTGGATTGGTTTTTTTTTTTTTTTTTTTTAAATCTATCTCAAGAGTTTAGCAAAGTGCCTAGCACATAATGGGGGGAGAGGGGGGAAGAAGAGGATCAAATATTTATTTTATTTATTTATTTTTTTGCTGAGGCATTTAGGGTTAAGTGACTTGCACAGCGTCACACAGCTAAGTGTTAAGTGTCTGAGACCAGATTTGAACTCAGGTCCTCCTGAATTCAGGGTTAGAGCTCTATCCATTGTACCACCTGGCTGCCCTGGATCAAGTATTTATTAAGTACTTACCATGCGGCAGGCTCTATACTAAATGTTTTATACATCTCACTTTATTTAATCATGTAATCATGTTAAGTAAGCATTCAAGAAATAATAGCCGACTTACACTTTTTCTCCCAGAGCAATGAGAGGTTAAGCAATTTGCCTAGGTTCTCATAGACAGAACTTAATCCAAGCCTTCCTACCTCCAGGGCCATATCTATTCACTACATTAGATGTGTTTTATATTAAAAATAACTAAAAATATAATCATAAATAATGTTAAAGGAATTTGACTAGTACGTACATATCAGATATACAGTGCAGAAAAGCATACTCAGAAAAAAGTAACAGTGGAAGGGGTCAGTGAGAGAAGGGAAATGTTGACCAAAGATTCTGCAGGTAAGATTTGCTGATATGCTTTTTTTTCCTTTTTTTTTTAAAAAAAAGTTAACCTTTGAGACAGCGAGGTGGTGCAGTGGGTAGAGCACCAGCCCTGAAATCAGGAGGACCCGAGTTCAAATCCGACCTCAGACACTTAGCACTTCCTAGCTGTGTCACCCTGGGCAAGTCATTTAACCCCAATTTCCTCAGGGAAAAAAATAGTAAAATTCTTTTTCTAAAAGCCAGTGGAATCAACAGGCTGATTGTTGATTGCATATATGAATGGGGACTGAGGAAGTTAGTTCTTATAACTGAGAATATGTTCAAGCAATCTTATAGAACCTTATGTAGTCTCTTTATATATTTAACTTGATGTATTCTAAAGAGGAGCCCACCAGTGTCTTCCGTGCCATCTGTCATCTCCAAAAAGGTCAAGAATTCTTGTCTTAGAGGACATGACAATAAGTACTATTTGCTTTGTGACCCATCCTCCAAATAGTCTTTCTAAGGAAAGGATAAACTGTTTAGGGACTGTCTCCAAAAAGGTATCTGTTCTACAATCCACTAAGTTTCACAGCTCAAATGGAAGAGAGGATCTATGGAAAGGACTCCCCCTGCCACAGACTCCCACCTGATTCTGTGCTGGTTATGTCAGAGTCCTTCAGGGTCTCTGAAATAAGATTCATCATCACTCAAAGTAGTTTGATCTAACCATTGGACAAGAGGGGAGAGCAGGGTGGCAGGAAAGAGCTGTCAAATGCCCCTTGTCCACACTGATGACCATACCTGCTAAGTGCAGAGAAGTGCAAGAGGCAGGAGCGAGGGATGTCTAGGATGCTTCATGGTATCTGTACAATGCCTGGACATGCACCCAGGCCTGGTGCTCTGGTTGGACCATCTACGCAGGGTCTCGGCGGGGACAGAGTCACAAATGATGCTTCAAGTTCAAGACAACAGCCCCACGTGGAGACTATGAGGATCATGGTTTGCCAGGTAGGATTTTACCATGGAAAAAGCTGGACTTTTAAGTGGAAAGTGGCTAAAGACCGTCCCAATTCTCACACTGACCAAAACACTGTGATTTGGACCAAGTGACCTAAACTCTCTGGGGCTATTTCCTCACCTGGAGAATTAATAAGTTGGGCATGGTGGCCCCTAAGAACTTTTCTGGCTATAAATATGTATTATTGTTATTAAATCTCCCTCTTGAATATTTATCTTGCCAAATGTCAACAGAAAGGCCAGCTCAAAGCAAAGCCCTCTATTTTAGACAAACAGCAGAAGCTGAAGTTCCATCTTCACTACCCTTCTGAAGCTCACACCTTCCTTCCTCAATTTCCCCACGGTGACTCCTCAGTTTGGAGACTGTATACTTCTTTCCTTAGACTCCTGAGCACTCTCCACCAGGCCACTACTCCCTTTGGATCGCATTCTCCAAGCTGATGATCCATGTGGGACTAGAATTGTCATGGAAAATGAACAAAGGCCAGACAGTCCCTCATGTTAAACATTTAATAGTGCAATTGTTGATTATATTCTGTACAGTCATTCATAGCAAGTTATAAACCTTTTCTTTGTTCAGTCACTTCCATGGTAATCATGAAAAGCTTTATTTACAATAAAGGAAAAAAAAAAACACAAACATGTTGAGCTGAGGTATAAAACCCAAAGACTGATGTATAAATACAAGTCTATTTTAAATAATACTCTGTATCATGCGTTACTTGTGTTACTCAATGGGACGGTATGTTCAACATACAATCTTCCACGTAAGAGATTTTAGACGGAATCTACAAGATCTAGGAATTCACAAGGAGCACGTGGTCCGGAGCCCTGACGGCACTTCGTGGCTGAATCCGATCCGCTCTCCCCCTCACTCACACACATCCACACACACAACATGAAGTTTCTTCATCAAGAAGTTAACACTGACAACGGTAACTGAGGCACGCAATCAGCCAGGTACAACCTTTCCTGACATGTTCACTCACAGGTGAATGTCCCATGACGATCCTGCCATGACACAGGCCCCTGGAGGAAGAGCTCTTGGCCAACAGAGCCCTTTGGAATACGGCCTAAACTTTCTGGAAACCCAAGAGATGAAAGAACCGAAAATGGGGGTACATCAGAAAGTATGGCTCTCCTTCTGATTTTAGCTTTGGCATTAATAGTCTTCATCTTTATCCTAACCTGTGCTCTTTATAAAACAACAACAACAAAAAAACCTACAATGCTTTTTATTGCTGGATTCTGATTTTTGTGATTTAAAGCCAACCGGGAGAGAGAGAGAGAGGACCTTGAGTGTGGGATTACCTATGTAAGAATGAATTCACTACAGTACAGAATTGGGATCGTCATCTAATAGACATGGATGGAAGGGGGTCCTTTCAGGATGGCATCTCCCATACTGGCTCTCCTAAATAAAAAGGAAAAGGATTCACTGGAGAAATTCACGGGTCCCCCTTAGGCATGAAGGTTATCCCACATTCCTCCCTGGAGTAATACAATTTGAAATGTCTCAGCAATTTTGGTGGCCTGCCAACCTAGCAGAGCCCATTCCCTGGATCTGCTCTGCATTCAGTCATGGACATTCACCCACACACACATCTTATGGAAACTCACTTTTCATTGCTGGTGTCAGAGACACCCCCATTCCCAAAACAAACAACAACAGTCCCTCCTACGGCGGCTCTCCTGTCCTGCTTGCCTGGGTCCAGTCAAGGGTAATATCCCAGGAGAACAGTTTCTCTTCATTTTATTCCCTTTCCGAGTCCTGCTTCGCAGAAGCAATCTCCACCTAGCACAACTTCTGTTTTTCCACAGGGCCATGTGTTCCAGTCAATATCAGCTCTTGTGCTACAGCCATTGTAGATCATGGCCCAGACTGGTTCCTGGTTTCTGGTTTAATCCATCCCAGGATCGGCCCATTTATTTCTAAACAAAATTCTCGGCGGTCCCGGGCCAGATGCAGAGTCTTGGCCTGTAGGTCTGTCGTCACCTGGATTTCCCATCTTTGGGATCCGTGCTTGGACGACTGAAAGAGTCTCGGATCTTCACTACTTCAGCTACACACAAATGTCCAAATGCCTTTGTGTACCATTCTGGTATGTGGCCCCTAAAGTGAAAGGAGAAGAAAGGTGATGGGACTTCAGGAGAAAAGTCTGGATTCATTTCCAACAGAACACTTTATTACTCTTATGATTCTAAACTTAGCAGTAAGATAAGTATATAAATATGTGCACATATATTGGATTTAATATATATTGGGTTACTTGCCATCTGGGGGGGGGTGGGGGAAAGGGGAGAAATTGGAATGCAAGTTTTGTAAGGGTTAATGTCAAAGAATTATCCATGCCTGCTTTGAAAGTGGGCATTAGCCCCCAATCAAGGGAGGATGAGATGATAGAAAAGAGAAAGCTTTCCCAGAAGGCTTCCCATTTGTTTCATGAGTTCCAAAACCTTGTTAATAAGGAACACTGGTCAAGTCCTCAGAGCTCTTTAGCAAAAAGGTACTCTGGGATTGAGCAGAGAACTTGGGTTTTCTGTCTTCACAATTCATGAGCAATGATCCCCAATGGGAAGAGCTAATGAAGGAGGTCAAGACACTCTGCCTTCATGTCATCAAAATAAGGTCTGGTTTGATCTCTGCCCCTTCTCCCCCAAGGGCTGGGACACTGGGACGTACCTCAGGTCACTCCGGCACAAGTAGGTGAGCTTGGATCTCCCGGACCCACAGGGTTCAACCAGGTATCGGGCCAACAGCACGTTTACCCGTACCCCAATCACAGGGGCCTGGGCATGATCCACAGAGGTGAGCAAGAGCATGCAGGCCCCCCTGGGCAAATTGGTCCTCCATGTTCTGTGGAGACACAAACTTTGAACCTAAGAATGGCGACTGCAATAACCAACAATTCCCTTGATTTTTCTTAAACCAATTATCAAACTTTACAATTATAATTTCCTAGACTTAATTCGATTTAGATTTGGCTTATGGGTCTAGAGCAAAGCTTCTTAAACTATGAGTCACATAATTAAATGTGGGGGTTATAAAAAATTTGGCAATAGTAAAAGGTATCAAGTACTCTGCCAATATTTAATTCTTGCTGCAAAAATAAACAAGCCCATCCACCTCATTAGTATGCAGATTTACTTTTGTCTTAAATAATAAATGGTGAAATTATATGTATATCAAAGAATTGTTCTAAAATTTAAAATAACCAACAATCCTGGCCTCTTTGCAGGTTCTGTAAAGCACTCTACACATTAGGGCACCAGGGCCCCACAGCAGCCCTGTGTGCAGAATCATTTGTCTACAAATGTGGAAACTGGGGCAGCTAGTTGGTGCAGTGGATAGAGCACCAGCCCTGAAGTCAGGGGGACCTGAGTTCAAATCTGCTCTCAAGCACTTACCACTTCCTAGCTGTGAGACCCTGGGCAAGTCACTTAACCCCAATTGCCTCAGGGGGAAAAAAAATGTGGAAACTGGGGTTTGCAGAGATGGAGCGAGTGCTCCTGGGGCTGCAGATAGGAGGCACACAGGTGGAATTCCTAACTCCCAGCCCATCAGTATACTGGAAATAACGGCAGCAGCACACTGGTGACTCTGCCATTGATGCTATGGCATACCAGACCCCCACTAGAGTCTCAGAGCACAGGCTTCGCAATCTACATATCTGTGAGCTGCTGTGGGGCCCCATGGCTTGGGGAACACTCATGGTTCACCTCCTACTGGGGATCCAGCCAAAGCCATCTCCTTGTCTCCATCCTTGCCCTCATCCCACAAATCCTATCAGCTTTTACTCTTGGGGCATTTCTTCTACCACCCCTATCACTCCCCACATTCTCAGATACCTGCCTTGAGCAAGCCTTCTATCTCTCGCCCACATAATTACTGCTGCTTTTCCCCTGGTCCTCCAGCTTCATGGAACTCCTCTTTCCCTCCCAGCTCATCCTCTACACTGCTATCTATGGACTTTTTTTTTTTCCTTCCAAAACCAGATCTAGTGGTTTACCATTCCCTCTAAAATTCCCTGTTTGACTTTTTAAGGCCTTTTCTGGCACTTTCCTGGCTCTCTGGAGCCTTCCTGGAGCAGGAGCTCCAGACTGCCTTTTGTGGAAAATGACTCTGTCCTGTAAATACTTGTATGGATGCTCTGTCCCCCAGGATGTGAGCTCCTAGAAGGCAGGGATCACCTTTCTGTCCCCAGCACCTACATGGTGGATGTTTAATCAATGTCCTGAGATTTCACTAAACAGAGGCTATTGTTCCTCCCAGGCTGCTTGGGCCCTTCGGGGGGACTCTCACCTCAGCACCACGTGGTCCCTGGCAGGATGGGGTACCATACTACTCCGGACAAACTGGTAGATTTCTGTCTGGCTATCCAAGACTTCAATCACTTTGGCATCCAAGAGATCCGGATCCCAGATATGTTGCTCCTTCAGGAGTCGGTTTAAAACGTCTTCAGGTTTGGCAGGGACTTCGATTGTCGACTTCCACAATCGGAGTGGGGGTCCTTCACTCACCTTAAATAAAGTACAAACCCACTTGTTACTACCAGGGACCCTTACGCTCAGCCAAAGACAACAGAATGGCAGGTCTGTAGGTAAGGAATTGAGTGCATTCAGATCCTCAGATCCTCTTTTCCCCAGGAAGAAGCAGACTTGGTAAGCTGACAATTCATTAGTTTTCCCACGGGAAATAACGAGGCAATGTGAGATAAAGTAAAGTTTCTACCTGGCAGAGGAAAGTTTCAGTGAGGGAGTAGCTAGAAATTATGAGCAGAAATTAGGTCCTGAGATGATCACTAGCATTGGACCGAAAAGCATTAAGAATTAAGAGTTCTACTGGGAAATGAGTATAAACTGTTTGCATTTTTGTTTTTCTTCCCAGGTTATTTTTTACTTTCTGAATGCAATTCTTCCTGTGTAACAAGAGAACTGTTCTGTTCTGCACACATATATTGTATCTAGGCTATATGGTGACATATTTAACATGTATAGGATTGCTTGCCATCTGGGGGAGGGGGTGGAGGGAGGGGAGAAGTCGGAACAGAAGTGAGTGCAAGGGATAATGTTGTAAAAAATTATCCAGACATGGGTTCTGTCAATAAAAAGTTATAATAAAAAAAAGAAAGAAAGAAATGTGATAGATTAAAAAAAAAAAAAAAAAAAAAGAGTTCCTTGCTAGTTGGTATAATTGAATTTGAATCCTACCTTGGCCACTATCTGGTTGTACAACCCTAAGCTAGTATATTTATTATCCTCTCATTTCAATTTCTATAAACTGAGATTAAGTATGGTTTTTACCTATAAGGATGATCGTGGGAATTAAATAAAAATCTTCAAAGTGCATTATAACCTTTAAAGAGCTATATCAATATCTGTTATGCCCACTGATTGAAAATATACCTCGATGATCCAACAGAAAAGAGATTTCCAACTTCTCAAAGCAACATAATCTTTGACTAATGATATTAACATAATGTTAGTTAAAAGGAATCTTAGAGAGGAGCAAATCCAAACCTCTTATTTTACAAGTGAGGAAATTTTTCTGTCTTGCTCATGGTTAACACAGAGAAAAAAAGCAAGCCCAATGTTTAACTCTAGGTCTCATGTTCCCAACATTTAGGTGTTCAGCTTAATTCTGGGTATATTTCAGATACGATGTTTATAAATCAGAACTTCTCCCTGGCAGGAGAGTGGGGACTATGCTATTGAGGTAAATAAGTCTAGAGAAACTCATCCTAGCTATCTTCAAGGAGTCAAAGGTGTGTCAAATGGAAGAGGGATCAGATCCATTTGACTTTGTCATAGGGAAGAATCAGTAGCCATGGGTGAATGATGCAAAGACCCAAATTTTGTCTTTAATATAAATTTCAACTCAAAAAAGAAAAATTTACTGAAAAACAGCTTCCTCAAAGTGACTCGTCACTTGTTAGGGATGCTTTTGAGGTTCTAAAACTTGTTTATGTACTTGTCCCTTCAGTGACTACTTCCAGGAACATGCAGCAGCAAGCTGAGCAAAAATAGGACAGAAAAGATATGAAAGTTTAGAGATTAATCAGTCTAATGTTCTAATAGCATCTAAGGCTAATCTAAAGATTGGGCATGAAGGAAAGTAAAGTAATGATGGAGGATGAAGAACAAGATGAAGTGGAATAAGATGGAATGGAGCAGCAGGAAGTTATGGTTGGAGATAAAGGAAGTATGGAATCTTAATCATGGAAGTGAAACCTTTGGAGAGATGGCAAGATCACAGGTGTGGTCATCTCTGTACATGGTGGATGTTGAGAGGAGGTTAGACCATAGGAGGGACTAATGGACCTGGAGTACAGGAGTTGAGTGTGGAGAGTGAGACTGGGAAACTAATTCTGTGGTACTGAAGTCCTCAAACCGGGTACTCAATAAGCACAGAAAAAACATTCATTTTGTGAAATGAAAGGAATTATGACACAAGCAGAGACACTGTTCTAAAGGAGCTCTCATTCCCATAGGGGAAAGCAACAGTATTAATAAGGTGATACAAAATATATAGAGAATAAACAAATAGCTAGCTAGTGGGACTTCCCACCAAGGGTAAGATCTAAGCAGAGCCAGGAAGGAAGGTGAGGGGGAATAAGAGTGAGTCCCAGGGGGTAAAGAGATCTAGGCAAGACAAAGGCAGAAGAGAGGTCAGCAGACTTGGGACAGAGACAGAAAGACAAAGACCCAGACAGACACACACAGAGAAACACACAGAAAGAGAAACAAAGACAGAAACACAGACACAGAGAAACACACAAAAACAGAAAGAGACAAAGACACACATAAAGAGAAAGAGACATACATACAGAGACAGATACATACAGAGATACACACAGAAACAGAGACAAAGAGACACATACAGAGAGATACACACAGACAGAGACAGAAACAAAGAGAAAACAGAAAAAGGAAAAGAGACAGGACAGACAGAGAAAGACAAAGAGACACATATAGACAGACAAAGAGAAAGACTGAGGGAGACACATAGATTTTGTGTGTGTGTGTGTGTGTGTGTGTGTGTGTGTGTGTGTGTGTGTCTCCATCTGGGTGGAGGTGGGAGTATTCTGAGAAGAGGCCAGGTTATTTCTGAAAGGCTTCCAATGCCAAATGGGATTTTTGATTTGATCTTGGAGGCTAAGGGGAGCCCTGGAAGCTCCTTGGGGGTGAGGGTGACGAGTTTAGGATAATTGAGAAAAATCACTTTGGCAGGAACGCGGAGGATGGGCTGCTGTGAAGAGGGGGGTAGAACATAGAATCACTGGGGGCCAGCGGGCACAGCATGAGGAGAGAACTGGAAGATGATACACTTGGATAAGAAGGAATCTCCCAGTGTTGCTTTAGAGCAGGAGCAGAAAGTGTGAATGAGGGAGGAGGAGCCACCGAAATAAAGCCCCAGGGACAGAGGCAGGTCCTGTGGAGGGGGCTCTCCTTTGTAGTTTAAAACAAATGCAGATCTCAAGCTCTCCAACAAAGCAAAAATCATCAAAGCAACAGGGTCTCGGTTAAAGAATAGAGAGGGTGATTAACAAAACAGATCAGGCACACCACAGACAGAAACAAACAAACAAAAAAAGCCTAGGAGTGTTTGCTAAACTCAAAGACTCCATTAATGGGGGAAGGACTCCCAATTTGACCCAAACTACAGAGAATGGGAAAGCAATGGGGCAGAAATTGCTTATTGACTTGCAGCTTCTCACCCTAGATACTAAGATAAACTCCAGATGATCCATGATTTAAACAAAAAAGGTGACATCCCAAATGAGGAAGGAAGTAAAGGCAGGGCAGAGTCTAAAATCAAATAAGAGACAATTCTGAATATATAAAACTTAAAAGATTTGTTTGTTCAAAACCCAATGCAATTAAAATTAGAAGGGAAATAGGCGTGGGGGAACCATTGTAATAGGTTTCTTTGATGAAGGTCTCATATCCAAGAGATAAAGAATTGATTCAAATTTATGAGAGAGTGAGGGGGAAATAAAAAGTACAATGGATAAATGACCAGGATTTAAATATGTAGTTTTCAGATTAAGAAATCCAAGCTAGATTTTCACTTCTTTTGTTGTTGTTTGCCTGTATTTTTTATTTTCTTTCTCATTTTTTTCCTTTTTGATCTGATTCTTCTTGTGCAAGATAACTGTATAAATATGTAAATCCATTATAGCCATATATATGTTTTTATCAGGTTTAACATATTGGATTACTTGCCATCTAGAGGAGGGGATATTGGTGGGGAGAAGGGAGATTGGAACACTAAGTTTTACAAGGGTTAATATGGGAAAATTATCCTTGCATGTTTTGAAAATAAAAAGCTTCAATGAAAAAAAAAATTTAAATAGCATATCGGATGAATTTGGGTCCTCTAACTTCTAAAGAATGTTATTGTGAGTATGAACCATTAAATTAATAGCTAAACTGATATTAAAAAAAAAAAAAAAAAAGCAGCTACAACAGTGTAGGAGAAAAACTTCTTGTTATATCGATATAATCCTCCACAAGATTGAAATCTAAAATAGCAGAGTAGGTAGTGTTAAGTGTAGGCTTACTGACTATTTGCATAACACATCAGTATTTAGAACTAAAACTAGAAATACATACACTGACATAAAGGGATTGAGTTGTCAAACAAACTGGTCCAATTCTATCAAAGGATATAACACCAACAAAAACAAAAAAGAAAGAAAAGAAAAACAAAGAGATCTAGGCTGGCAACAACCTTACTGAAAATGCTCTATTTAGAGAGTTACAAATGAAAGAAATTCTAGAGATTCATCCTTATACGCATACCAATGAATGGTCATTTTTCTTTGGCCAATTATTGGAAGGACTGTTGGGGGAGGGGGGAAATGACTACATTCATGCATTGTGGGTAGAGCTGTGAATCCCTCCAATCTGAGAAGCCATTTCTAACTTGGTTAGAAATTTACTCTCTAAATTACTAAACTACGTATACCCTTTGAATCTGCTGTACTGCAACTAGGTCCATATTCCAAAAAGATCAAAGAAAGAGGGAAAGGACCCTTAGAAACAAAAATATTTATAGCATCTCTTTCCATAGTCCCCTAAACCACTAAGAAGTGTCCAATTGGGGAATGGCTAAATAATGTATAATGGATGTAATAGAATATTATGTACCACAACATAAAAAAATGGATGTAGAGGAAACTGGGTAGACTTATATAAATTGATGAAGTGCGAAGGGTGCAGAGCCAGGAGAATGATGTATTCCTCTTAATTCTAGACTAGCCTTCCTCTGGGGATTATTTCTAGCTTGTTTGTATTTATTTTTTTGTGTTGCTTCCTCCATTAGATTGTGAGCTGTTCAAGGTCAAGGATTGTCCTTCTGACTTTATTTGTATTCCTAGCACTTAATCCAATGTCTGGCACATAGTAGGTGCTTAATATATGTTTACTGATTGCCCAACATTATAAAGAAAAACAACCTGGAAAGATTTTAGAATTCATATCTGTAATAATGTGATTATTATAAGGGTAGAGAACTCAAGATGAATCACTCCATCCACCTCCTGCCAGAAAAGGGACAGACTTAAAATGCAGGACTCAAACACTTTCAGATATGACAGTGGGGGAGTCTGTTTTTCTGAACTACATATATTTGTTATATGGATTTTAAAGAAATTGTTCATCACTGAGGGATGATGGAGCTCTGTCTACGCTCGCTCTGGGTGCTTTCTGGCTGAGGATGGCCAATCTGCTCTCGGCACAAGGCGATATCAAACACGGGGCAGAAAAGAAGGTGGATGCTTAATGTCCTGGACAAACTTAAAATGAGGGGGAAAGAGAGCTTTCCCCCCTTTCCCAGAACACTTAAACGTATAGGACTGAGAGACAGAAGGGACCTTAGAGGCTCTGCCCTTCCATTCACCCCACTTCACAGATGAGGAAAATTGAGGTCCAGGAAGATGAAATGCTGACTCAGTTCTGCTACATTTGAAGGTGTGAGCCCCAGCCTTTGATGACAGGGCCTCTGGATGTCCCTCCCTCCCTCCCTCCCTCCCTCCACGCCCAGCAATGAGCCACCACCAATTACCTTCTTATAAGCCAGCTCCGCCTGCTCCGAGGTGGGATGGCTGACCCAGCCTTTGAACTTGTCCTTGACCTCCTTAAACAGGCTGTCCATGCAGTCTTGGAGGAAGTGGCGATAGTCGTTGGAGGCCTGGCCACTCAGGTGGCCCAAGGCCTCCAGGCTGAGGGGCCGCAGCTCCTGCTCTGAGTAGGAGTTCCGACACCGGCTCATTTCCTCGGGGACCTAGGGGGAAGGAGACCCAGTCTAGATTTAGCACCTCAACTCCCTAACCTTTCCTTGGCTTCTCATATCTGCACTGGGCTGCTATTTGGGGGACTCCAAACACAGCCTTGATTCAGGGCACAGATCCCTGTAATTCATCTCAGTTCCCTGAGCCTCAGCTTCCTCATCTGTAAAATGGGCATAGGATCTTGTGAGGAGCTGACCACTTGGGTGGACTCTGTGCCTGCAGAAGGGCTTCCCTTCTAATGAAGCTGCCCGAGCCTCCTGCACCCGCGCCCCGGCCCACCTGGAAGAGCTTGTGGCATTCTGCGATCATGTGCGCCAGGCCTTGCGTCGCTGCCAGGTTTTCGTTGAGGTCCTTCTGGTCGGGTTTGCCCAGACTCTGCTTTCTCTGCATCACCCTGGGCCAAAGGAAGAAGAGGAGGTGAGAACCCTTCAGGGTGGCCAGGGTAGGGGGATGCCAGCCGGGGGATGGGGCAGCAGCTGGGCTGGGGGTGCCCCGTGGCACAGAGGCCTGGGCAACACTGCAGGTGTGGAGAGAGACGGCTGAGGAGCAACTGCAAGGCCACAGGAAAATGGGTATTTATAGAAACTTGAAGGTTTGCAGAGTGCTTCACAATATCTTACCCTTGTCATCCAACAGCCCTGGCAAGTAGAGGCCATTAGTTTTTCTATTTTACACTTGGGGAAACCGAGGCAGGCAGAGGAGGGGGAGTGACTTGGTTTGGGTCACAAAGCTGGATCGGAACTCTGGGCAATATGGTGCTTCCCCCTTCCCCCAGTGAGGAGGGAGAGCTAGAGAGACGTGAATAGTGGAGGTGTTTTCCTGTGCAGAGACCGAGGGGGCCAATTTCATCCCCAAGGGCTTTTTGCAAAATAGAATGAAGCCATTACAAATGAGGAAGTGGTCTGGGGGCCATCCCTCGGTCTGCCCTATAGGATTCGGGTTACTTTGGCCTGGATAATAGGGGAGGAAGGGAGAGGGGGTCCCCCCACCCTCCGGCCTTGCTTCCTTCCGCTGTAAACAAACAGTGCCCTTTCCAAAGGCAGCTGGTCCGTGGCGGCCTGGCTGCCTTCCAGGTGTGCCCCACAGTGTGGGCGGCTACAGCCCTTATCTTATCGCTTCCGGGGCCTCCTCTCAGAGCCCCCCCCCAAGGAACCCAAAAGAAACGGCCTTTGTCCAGAATTCTCTCCAACTCAGAAGCCTCCCCTCCCCTCCCCCAAAAGCCAAAGTGCCTCAAGTTGGGATGTGCGTTTTCCAGGAATAGTATTCCAGGCCCACTATGTAATTTCATAGACAAAGACTCCAAGCCTTGCCTCCCTCAAAGCCCACAGTGTCTAAAATTTAGGTGTGTTTTCCATTTACTGTTCTAGGCCCAGCACCCAATTTTATAGATAAAGAATCCAAGACAGCCTAGAAGGGGAAAGTAACCTGCTGAAAGACCCAACTAGTTCCTATCTTAGTCAAAGTAGAGCCAGGTCTCCTATACCTCCTTCCCCAGAAGAACTTCCCTTATTATTTCTTTGTTTAGTTTTTATTGAGGCAATTGGGCTTAAATGCCCAAGGTCACATAGCCAGGAAGTCTGAGACAAAATTTGAACTCAAGTCCTCCTAACTTCAGGGCTGGTGCTCTATCCACTGCCCCAGAACTTTCCTTTTTTTTAAAAAAAATAATTACTTGTTATCTCTTGTGCTTCCATCTCCCTTTCATTTCTAGTTCCCACATCCCTGCCTTAGGGAACCATTATTTGTCACAAAGAAAAAAGAGGGAAAAACAGCAAGTCAAGCAAAACTCACCAACCTACTGACTTATCTGGGAACGAATATATTTGATATTACACACCCAGAATCTCCCACCTTTACTGGGTAGAAAGAAACCGTGCAGGGAAGACCTGGCTTTTAGGCCTGCATCTGAAAGTACTGGCTAAGTGACCCTGAACCTCTCAGAGTCCTTAGGCAACTCGGCAAGACAAGAATTTGCAGAAAAGATGCTAATCTGCTTTAGTAGAGGGAGTGTCCTCCCCAGGAAATTCTCTATTCAAATTCATAATATGGATCTACCGCCTCCCTTTTACAGTGGGGGCCAGACTTGGTCCCCAGAATTAAGTGGTTTAGGGACTTTGTTTTCCTGGTTCTGACCACTGTACCCAGTATTGTTTCTTATAAAGTTTCTTTCCTGTCCCCGAATTCTCATTCATTGTTTCTTATACAATAATCTAATAATCCTCATAATTAGGTAATAAATCTTCCAATAATTATGCAGCAAAATGGATTTAGTCATTTTCCAAATGGATGGGCATTAATTTGGCTGCAAAAAGCACTGCCCCAAGCATTTTGTAGTAGAGGAACTATTTTTGGTCTTCTTAGGGCTCAGGACTTGGGAGTCAAAGGTTTGGGCATTTTATCATTTTTTCTTTTCTTTTCTTTCTTTTTTTAAGCATAAAGCCATAGGGAACTTTCCCTTAATGAATTCAAGTCCCCAGGCCCAGATAATCTCAATTCTTGCATCCAGAAACAGAATAAGTGACATCTAAAAGAGTATGGAAAGTGGGAGAAGCAACAAAGATCTTTTTCCTTCTTTTTCTTGGAATATTGCCCTTCTCAAAACAATAGGCAACTGAGTTTCACTTCAACTCCTGGAAAAATTCTAGAATGGGCGTTTAAAGAGATGGTAGGGGAAGAGCTAGAAAGGCAACTCCAAAGAGCCAGCCCAATTGCATCAAGATGCCAGACTAACCTTATCTCTCTGCCGTTTTTGACAGGGCTAGTAAACAAGAGAGATGAGTGGAATACCACATACCTGGATTCATTCCTTAGAGCAAAGTAGCTGCTACATCTCAGACTATTCTTTTGAAGAAGACCAGGGAGGTGTGGCCTAGATAATAATGCAATTAAATGCATTCAGAACTGACCATTAGCCACATTTGAATGGTTCAATAGGAAAGTGGCAGTAGTCTTCAGTGGAATATCCCAAGGCTCTCTGCTTGGCCCAGGGCTGTTTAATTTTTCATCAATGCCGCAGCATAGTATAGATGATAGAGCACCAGCCCTGAAGTCAGGAGGACCCAAAATCAATCTTCAGACACTTAACACTTCCTAAGCTGTGTGATCCTGGGCAAGTCACTTAACCTCAACTGCCTCAAGAAAAAAAAAATTATCAATGACTTGGATAAAGACATGGATGATATGTCCATCAAATCTGAAGATGATACCAGTTATAGAGGAGAAAAAAGAAAACAAATGTTTATTAAGCACTTACAATGTTGCCAGACTGTGCTGAGCACTTTACCTTTATTTCATTTGATCCTCAGAGCAATCTTGTTGCTATTGCTATTCTCATTGTATAGTTAAAGAAAGTAAGGAAAACTGAGGTGAAGTGATTAGTTCAGCATCACAGCCTGTAAGTGTCTGAGGCTAGATTTGAACTTGCATCTTCCTGGTCTAGATTGAATATCTCAACACCATTTAAGATAATTAAGGTCCAAAAATATGCTCCTCAAATCACTAATTCCTTTATTCTTTTAAAAATTATTGAAGACTCCCTCCTAAAGCTTCTGTTTATATGGGTTATAATTATTCTTTTTGCTGTATCAGAAAGGAAAACATCTTCATATTATAAAAACATTTTGACCTCCTACATCCCCTAAAAACATCTCTGGTGGTTGGACCCTCGGAGCCCCCTCCACCACACTTTGTGAACTGCTCACCCTGATCAATGAACTGAAATCTCATAAGAGAAACTTCCAAAGGGATTAATGCTAAAAAACCTCCACATGGGTTCAAACAATCAATTTCTCAAGGGAAAGAACAGTCTGAAAAGTCCTAGGAGTTTTAGGTTGACTGCAAATTCAAGAGTTAACTGGGTGATTTGGCAGTGAAAAGGGAATGAACGAATCTATTCCAGAGGACCAGAGAGGATGTCTGCCCCCCTCCCCACTTGCAGGAGACAAACACTTGGGGACATGAGCAAAGTGGGGATTTGGTTCCTTTGACTATTCACACTGGATACAAGAGTTCTCTTTTTCCTTTGTTTTCCAATTCAGGGGGTGTGGGAGAGTTAAAGGAAGAGGAAATAAATGCTTGATGTGATTTTTTGGATTGCATCAAGAGGCATGGCTTCCAGGAATAAAGGGGGTGATGTCACTTGGAAGAGGGATTGGATATGCTTTGTTTGGCCTCAGAAGGCCGAGTGGGGAACAATTGGGGGAAGTTGCTTGAGGCCAATCAACCCAGGCTGAATGTTAGGAATAACTAACTTCCTCACCAGGAGAGCAGTCTCAGAGGAGGGAAGGGCTGCTCTTGGAGGTAGTGAGGGCCTCCAAGTCCCCCAGGTCCCTCAGCTAAGGCTGTATGACCAGCGTGATTGGGAGCATTCCTCTGAGGTTACTTTTCTGTGATTTAGAAACATGTTAAGACTCAGACACAAACATGAACCAGAGCAAGATCAGGAAAGCAGAGTGCCAGCTACTCGAAAAAAGTCAAATGTATTGTGAAAATATGTATAGATGAATTGCTTTCTTTCTCAAGTTTCTTTTTTTCCTTTGTGATTCGATCTTTCTTGTGTAGCAAGATAATTGTATAAATATGTACATATATATAAACATATATTTTAATATATTTAATAGGTATTGGGTTGCCTGTCATTTAGGGGAGGGAATGGAGGGAAGGAGGGGAAAATCTGGAACAGAAGCTTTTGCAAGGGTCAATGTTGAAAAATTACCCATGGATATTTTTGCAAATAAAAAGCTTTAATTTAAAAAAATTATCAGCTTAAAAAAAAACTGCACATGTTTAACATATATTAGATTACTTGCCATCAAGGGAAAGGGATAGAGGGAAGGGAGGGAAAAAAATTTGGAACACAAGGTTTTGCAAGGATGAATGTTGAAAATTATCCATGCATATATTTTAAAAATAAAAAGCTTTAATTTAAAAAAAAAAAAAGAGTCAAATGTAGGTCACAAGGCTAGCACAGAGGTGGCAATATAAACGCTTTTTTGTTTTTGGATAGTAAAAGCAGGTCTAGGAATTACTGGCTTCTTCCAGAGGTGTCATCCCAAAGGTCTGGGGTCCCCTTCCCTTCCATTCACAAAGATTACAACTTTCTGTAACTAAGACTATGGTCTTTGAACGTTGCCATGGATGAAAACAGGTAGTGAAGAGTCAAGAAGTCTTGGGTTCAAATACTGCCTTAATAACCTACTTGGGTGTTGTTGGGCCAGGCTTTTAACCTCACTCTGCCTGGAATTCCTCATCCAAAAAATGAAAAGTTTGCATCCAATAGCCCCCTGAGGCTCTTTCCTTCTAAGTCTTTCCTAGGAAAATTTGTCCCATTACAACCAAAAAGTTGCTGACTGCCACTTATGGGACTGGTCCTCTGCCAGCAGGGCTCAAACCTGGCATCCCTTTCTCCTGATCAGCTCTGCAGCTTGTCCACTATGGGACGACTTTCTAGCACTACTCTGTTGGTGTAGTCTGCCGAGGTGGACAAGGGAGGGGGGAACCCCAGAAGATATATAGACTGCCCAAGAATGGAGACATCTCGGCTGCTTGAATTACATAAAGTATGATGCAGTGTGTGTGTGTGTGTTTATGTGTAGCAAGGATGAGGAAGGGGAGACAGGGATGAGATGAGGGGAGGATGTACCTTGGAGAAGAATTTTCCCTTTTAAGGGTGTTGAGGTGGAAAAGGGAAGGTGCCAAGCACACGGCGAGGTTGGTGGGTGTCATCTGGTTTTCCTTCACGGCAGCGGTGACCTCGCTCAGGAAATAGAGCAGGGTTTGAAGGACCTCCCTGTTCTCATCAGGGAGAAGCATGATGGCCGCCTGGATGGCCTGGAGACGCTGGTCCTTGGGCACATCTGTACAATAGCAACATTTGCCTCCATCAGTCTCAAGCAAGGGATCACCCTACCCAGTTTGAGGTCGCACAACAAAAAACATGGATAGTTACAAAACGCATCTCCTGCCTTATGGAGGAATTAAGAGGCAGTAAAGAGCAGTGGTCAGGAAGGTCTGAGCTAAAGCCCCATACCTTCCTTTTTGTGCCTTTTGTCCAATGGCCTTGGCCTTATGGAAGAGCTTGCCATTCATGAGCGGGCCCCGCGACGCTCATGAGACAAGAAGACCCCGACCGCCCGCCTCCCCCCACCAGGGTCAGGCCCCCACTCACACTGGTAGATCTGTAAGAAGGTCTCCGAGAGTTTGTTGGTCATCAGCGGCTCTGGGAGGTCTCGGAAGTATTGCTTCAGCATGTCTGCCACATCGTACGCAGACTGCCCATCGTAGCTCACGTGCGCCATGGAGCCCTCGTTCATCTGGCGCAAGGCCTGGATTCTGGACTTGACGCCCGACTTTCTGAAGAGCCCAACCTGTTAGCATCGCCCAGGAAGGGAAGCAGTGTGAGGGCACGATAAGGAAACGCTCCTCTTGCTGGCCTCCCCCACCCTCACCCCCAGTGAGCACATAGAACTGACCTGATCCAAGCACTGGCTATGCAGGTAGCCCATAGCCTGCTGGATGCTCTGGGGAAGGGGCTGCCCCGTTCTTTGCACGTTGACAGAGAGTGGGACGCCAAACACATTCCGGTCCTTGTAGTCTGGGACCTTCAGCCTTTTCATGAACTTGGGCACTGCCCTGGATTGGGAACACAAGAGGAAGATGCAGTTATCCTTTGCGGGTCCCAAGGGATTTTTCCAACTTAGGGGATGGGGAAACAGAACCAGCATTCCATCTAAAGTCATAGAGCCCATAATAGTACACTATTTCAAAGTCTGATTCTTTTTGTACAGCAAAATAACTGTCAGGACATGTATACTTATATTGTATTTAATTTATACTTTAACATATTTAATATGTATTGGTCAACCTGCCATCTGGGGAAGGGGAAAAATTGGAACAAAAGGTTTGGCAATTGTCAATGCTGAAAAATTACCCATGCATATAACTTGTAAATAAAAAGCTATAATAAAAAATAAAAATTAAAAAATAAAGTCATACAGCCTGGACAAACTCCAGCTTTATTCAGCCTCAGATGCTGATCACTTCCCCTCTCAAATCTTAATCTTACTCATTTCTACAATGGAGTTTAAATTGCTATGACCCTTATATGTTGCATTTGAAAATCTTGATGTGTGTAAACATAAGTTTTCGTTAATATTACCTGTGTGACTTTGATTTCATTTGATCTTCCCTGTAGGTGGGTCTCAGTTTTCACCTCTGTAAAATGACTAGAGTTCTAAATCTAAAATCCCTTCTAGCTTAATTTTATAAATTAAGCAACGTTAGATCTGACTTTACCATCATCATCATGATCACAGTAATAACAATAGTAACAGGAAAGCACTTTACACATATTATCTCTCTTCACATATTTTTAGATATTCCCAACATGAGGAATCGCTTTGCCAGACTATATATAGCACCATTGAAGGAATAATTTATTTATCTTTAAATATTCTTTTAAAATGCATGTGGGAGCCAAGGTAGATGGAAAGGGGGGATAAGTAGAGATCATTTTTAAAAAAATTCTTATTAACTGAAAACAAAAAGATTTAACATCTTTAAAATGACCAATTATATCTGGATTTTCACACTTGTGAAGCAGTAGAATGGGGAAGTCCCAGGCTAACTGATCCAAGAATCCCTTTTGCTCATAGCCCCAGAAATTAAGAAAGCACATCATGTATTTTGTGTCTAGTTTGGGCTCTGCAAGCTTCTGAAATGGGGACTTAAGAAATTGGTATGATCCATATAAGATTATCAAACAGATATGTCAACCCTACCCATGATTCTGTGGAGAAAGGGAGTGAGAAGAATAAGAAAGGGTAAGTAAGATTAGGAAGAAGGAATCAAGACTACCCCACTCCACAACCTCAACCCAGTTGAATACTTTTCTGATCTCATAATTCAGAGAGACATTTAAATTGGACTATAAATGGGGAGAAGAGGAAAAAGGGGTTTTCTCCTTTAAATGATAATTCAAAAGTGTGTCATTCTTGAGTTTCAGGGTACACTACATTGACCCCATTAAAGTCCCACTCAGCCTCATGTCCAGCCTAGGCCGTCCCAGCCCTCTGGGGTTTATGGGGCATCAGAGGTGGGTTTCCACGGGGTGTGGCCTCTAGCATTACTGATCCAAGGCACACAATGACCGCTTTGTGAGGGGAGAGAGGCCGCCTGGCGTCAAGGGCGGAATTCAGGAGGCACAGCGGATGGTCTTCAGCGGGAATCTCAGGCACACGGAGAGAGCTGCCCAGGACTTATTTATTTCAGTCATTTGGAACAAACGGCTCCTGTGTGCCACAAGGCTCCCCAAAGCACAGTTGTGGAACAGAGACGCTTTCTTCCAGGCTTGGTGATGTGCCCACAGTGGCCCCCGGAGAGCCACAGTAGGCAGGGCATCCTCTGTCCAGGGGGCCACAGCATTAGTGGCCCCTCCTGCTGTTGTTTCACCCTTATGGGTTTAAATGGGGCCTCTTCTCCCCACCCCCACTTTAGGGCTCACATCCTTATTACAAGGAAAGTTGCCTCCACTGAGACCGGCCCATAGGGGCCCAATATCCCACTCTTTGACCATCCAGGCTTCCCGAATCCATTATTTGCCCGGCAGCCAAAGATGTCCTTTCTCTCTGCAGAACAGAGTAGAGGGCTGAACCACAAAGCCTTGTTTTACCACACACGGTGGTCCGCACTGGTCACTCTACAGGGACAACCCCTTTGGTTCTCAGCTTTCTTGTTACAAAGTGGGAAGAGGAACCACCAGGCCCTCCCCAGCTCCAATGCCCCCCGCCTCTCTGCGCACGTCATATGAAACAAGCTTATTTCTCCAGGTTGTATTAACCAGAAGGGGAAGAGGCTGCTGCTTCCCTGGAGATCCAGTCTAGGCTCTAGCACCCATAGGTGCCTTAGCTCTGAGAACAGGAAGTCCCTCTCCTCGACAAACCGACACCTAAATTTTGTGCTCTTGAGCCAACCTTTCCCTTCTTCCCCAGGAGCCAATGACCGCCATTCTGCTGCCCTTATCTTGTCCCTTAGCTCTGTCCACACTGCACACACACGCCAGCCGCCCTGCTGTCCCCTTGCCCATCCTCCTCCCAATTGGTTACTGGGAGCCCCTGCACTCACCAGCTAAAGCCGTGCTTGTTGGATGGCGTGTACCTCTCCAGCAGGGCCGTCAGCTTGAGGAGCGAATACTTCTGCAGCAGGTTCATCTGAGCCACGGACTGGCAGCTGATCTGGGGCGCAGCTGAGCCCGCGCTGAGCCGCCGGGAGCTCTGCCAGCTCAGTCTGGGCCTGGGACCGGCAAGGAGACCGTAAGGAGTTGGTCACAGCAGCAATTAAGCATTTACAAATCATCTTATCTATGTCCTCTCCCAAGAACTATCATAGACAGGATTCAAATCCAGGTCTTGCAGGCTGCTTAGCTGCCTAATTTGCATTATCAGCACACCTGGTCTCTCCCTCTGCTTTTCATTGGATTAAAGCAGTGGTTCTCAGAGTTTTGTTTTCAGTATCTTTATCCTATTAAAAATCATTGAGGATCTCTCCAAAGAGTTTTTGTTTATCTGGATTATATTTATAGACATTTACTATATTGGAAATAAAATCTATTTTTGAATTTGTAGACCCTCTAAAAGGGTTTCAGACATCCCCAGGATTCTCTAGAACCACTGGACTGAAGCATCAGCTAAGCTCAGTGGGAAAAACCCCATTCTGGTGAGGATGGGATTTATGGGGCTGGAGCCTTCCTAGGAACTGAATGGCAGGATCCAAAGGTCTGACATCTAGAGTTAGAAGGGACTTAAAAGGCCATGGATCCATCCCCTCAGTGATTCACTGAGTAATTTGTTCCTCACTCACTTTCGGTCGCTTTCTTTGTCTCCCTCCCTCCCTCTCTCTCTCTCTTTCTCTTTCTCTGTCTCTTGAGTACTAGCCACACACAGAGGCTGAATGAGCTCAGAGAGCTCAGTTTCTGAGACAAAATCTGAATACAGCTGCTCCCAGGTTCTGGGCCTTCTCTTCTATCCATGATACCTCTTCCTTCTGGTCATTAATTTTGTTCCTTGTTCTCAGAAGGAAATAGCCAGGTGCCAGGGACCGATTTCTCTGGCTTCCTTCCCCTCTCACCCACACCTATCAGGAGGTGACCAGACCCTCCCTTCGGCAGACAAGGCGGCCTTCTCACCTGTTGGAGCGCGTCAGGGAGGCGCCCACACCAGAGTCCCTCCTTTCCTGGATGTCGGCAGGCTCCTCGGTCTCATTCAGAGAGTTCCCCACGCTGTCCAGGTCGCTGGGCGAGGTGCGGTCGTTTTCGGCCTCGAGGTGGATCTGCTTTGGAGAAGACGGGCAGGGGGAAACTGAGTCCAGCGCCGAGTCCGAGTCCCCCTCGTCGGAGAACTTTTCGGACCACTGGTTGACCATCCTCTGCATCCCCTTCACGTGGTACAAGATGTCATCGAGCTCGGGGAAGATGTCTTCCTGCCCGAGGTCGGCGAGGTCCCCGGAGCTGGAGTAGAGTCCGGAGCCGGGCACGTTGTCGTAGACGCTGAGGCGGCTGCTCACGGAGCAGGAGGAGTTGCGCCTCCGCAGCCCCTTGGCCCCTTCACGGCCATGGAAGCTCCCCGCCCTCCAGCCGGGGGCCACGCTCTCCTTCCCAGGGGCGGGGAAGCGGCCGTTGGAGAGGGCCTTAGGGAAGGTGCCCGGCTTGTGGTCCTCAGGGATGTAGAACACGGCGTCATCCCCGCGGCTCTCGCGGTTGCGCAGGTTCTGCTCCAGCACGCTGTCGAAGGCGGCCTGGTCGAAGGGGTCAAAGCCCTCCAGGTACATGCCAGCTCTCTTGTGGCAGGTGCTGAGGCTGCGCGTCCGCGTCACGGGGCTGGGCGTGCTGACGGCGCTGCCGCTCTCCGACTGGCTGCTGCTGCTGCTGCTGGTCTGCGTGGAGTTGGAGATGCTCCTCTTGCGGACGCCGGCCAGGCTGGAGATCTCCACGCAGGGCAGGTGCTTGAGCTTCTCCTGGCCCTCCTGCAGGACGGGGCCGCTGATGACCAGGCCCAGCTTGGCAGGGCCGCCCTTGGGCCGGCCGGCGTGAGAGCGCCGCAGCTTCAGGCTCTCCATCCTCTTGAGCAGGCCCCTTGGCTTGGCCTTGGTGGGCTGCCCGTGGGCTTTGGTGCCGGGCAGCTCGGTGGGGGAAGGCAGGGGGCCAAACTCCTGGAGGCCCGAGGAGCAGAAGCTCGCCACGGAGTCTGCCCGGGGCGTGCTCGGCTCGGTCGGGAGGCTGCTGGCGCTGCTGAGGCTCCGCACGGAGACCAGCTCCTGGCCCTCGCTCAGGTCGGTCAGCAGGCTCTCTCGGCTGGCGCTGGCAAGGACCTGGCTCCCCGGTGCCCTGGCAGCCAGGCCGGGCAGCGGGGAGAACACGTCAAACTCGTCCATTCTGGACCATCGCTTGCTGTCCCTTTGGAAAGTCCACTTGCCGCTGATGGCGCACGGCTCATCCTCATCCGAGTCCTCGCTCTGGGGAAAGAGAGAAAGGGGTTGGTTACTGCTGCGGCCACCGAGACCCTCTCTCCGCCCGGGACCTTTGTCCAGCTCCCTGTCCCCCTGCCGGTGTGAGACCCAACAGAAAGGGCCTTCCTGTGCCATAGAACCGTCCCACTGAGGGGCTGGGAGAGGGCCAGGGGCCGCCACAGTGGAGATCCTTGAGGTCAAGGGAAGTCCTGGCTGGGAGGCAATGTCCAACTGGAGCCAGTGCTAGGAGGAGGACCGCCCCTGGGCCCCCTCTGAGAGGTTGGGGGTGAGTTAGTGTGTGTATGTGAGAGACAGAGACTGAGAGAGACAGCAGAGAGAAACAGAGACCAGAGAAAGAGACAGAGAGATCAGAGAGAAACAGAGAGACAGAGACAAAAACAAAGACAGAGATGAGAGAGAAACAGAAAAAGAGACAGAGATCAGAGAGAGACACAATGTATAACTGGGGGAAAACATCCTCTAAACACAGGATCACTTGACTCTGCCCTCCTGCCAGCCACATGTTAAAGGCCTATGAACCCTATTACAATTCTGAGGTTTGATGTCTCTGGGCTCTGCCAGTGGAGGCTTTTTCTTCTTCTCCAGGCCTGATGAATGGGTGCCGCATAAAATCCACTGTTCTGGCCAGAAAGCCCCTGCCTTGGAGCAGCTCCCCTGGCTGTCCTAATGTCCACGTCCTGGCCGAGTGGAGGCAGCCTATGAGCAGAATTTGGGCTGGCCCTCCCAAATTTACCCCCTGAAACCCAGAGGCCCTGCCTTCCCTTCTGCATGCAGCATGGGAGTTTTTGGGAGCCTCCTGGTCCCCTTTTCTGCACAGTTTCTGCACGGCCCCCAACCTCACACATTCTCAGAAGGAGGTGGCTCAGGGCAAGCCAGGAGATCCAGGATAATTCCTGGAAAACCCGCTCTCCAGAAGAGCATGTCCTACTGGGAAGGAGGAATTTGTATTCATGCAGATAAGGATAGTACCCTCCTCTTCCAAGGGCTGCCCTACTCTGGCCCTATAAACTGTCTTCCTTTCCAAACCTGAGAAAACAATCCAGGATCTATCCTGAGATATACCCTACAGGCTGTCTAGACCAACCTAATTATTTTACAGGCCCCAGGCTGGAAGGGGCCTCAGAGACCACCTTTTAAGTTCAGTGAACTTGGGTGGCAGATAAGGCCCCGGGAGGGTTTCCCCGGATAGTTAAGTGGTAGCTTAATTAGCGGTCCCTCAGGACAGGGGTGGAGCTTGGGAGAGCAGGGAACCAGGGACCTCGGGGCAGCATCCTGCTGGGCCACCCTTGGTGGTGGCAAGCCTCTGTGGCAGAACATGCTTGCCCATGGCCATTGATGTCCTTACCCGCTTCCTGTGGGGGCAGATCTCCAGCTTCATTACTGCACACTTATTTAATGTATTCAGGCGCCTGTAGAGCAAAGACATATGTGTATTCAGCAAAGCAGAGCAGTGCCAGTCCCCCACGTCCCTCACCATGACAACACCAAAGCAATAGCCAGGGTACCCTGTGCCTTGTGCCCTTCTATGGGATTGTCTCCACTGAGAAGTAATAGCGGCCATAGGCTCAGCCACTGGAGGGATGCCTGTAGCAAGAGGGCTGCCAGAGTCGCTGTTTTATTCTCACAAGAAAGTGGGCACCCCAGGCCCCTGGCCCTAACAGCCCTTCATTAGAAAAAGAAGGTTCACATTATATTGAATTCCCAATCCCTCTATTTTTGCCCGCCTGCATTTTTTATTTCCTTCACAGGCTAATTGTACAATATTTCAGAGTCTGATTCTTTTTGTACAGCAAAATAACTGTTTGGTCATGTATACTTATTGTGTATCTAATTTATACTTCAGTATATTTAACATGTATTGGTCATCCTGCCATCTAGGGGAGGGGGTGAAGGGAAGGAGGGGAAAAATTGGAACAAAAGGTTTGGCAATTGTCAATGCTGTAAAATTACCCATGCATATATATAACTTGTAAATAAAGCTATTAAAAAAAAGAAAGAAAGAAAAAGGTTCAGTCAATGGGGATGAAGCAGCAGATGACCAGTTTTGTCCCAAGGAATCTGGGATCTTTTCACCTCCCTTGCAGCTGAACTGTTTTTGCTGGAATGCCAGAATACAAGCTCCCTGAAGGCAGGGGCCAGCTGGTTTTTTGGTTTGTAACCTCGGTGTTCAGTGTAGGACTTGGCACCTGAAAAGTCCTTATTAGTATTCTTTCATTCACTCATTGACAAACGGCCTTTTCCTCTTTAAACCATAAGTGATTCTACAGGCCTTGCACTGTCTATGCCACAGTGGGACTGGTTTCCCATTTTAGGATCCCGGTAATCCTGGAACAAATGTTTTGGAGGGCCCCCACAGCTCCACACAATGTCCCACTGAGTTACACGCAGAAACAGCTAGAAAACTGAAGCTAATGGCGTGTTCCTCTCTCCCCCGGCCCAGACTCCAAAAGCCCACCCAAGAAGAGAGGAGGAATGGAAATGCCCCCACGGGAGGTGGCCCTTGGGGGACATCGTCCATCACTAAGGAAGTCATCCTCAAAGATGCCTCATGGAAGGAAGACTGTCCTTCCCCATTCACCATACATGAGCCTTTTCAACAAGTGGGCACCCTTCCATGGGGGAAGGTCATCCATGCAGGTTGGTGAACATTTCAACACAGCAAACAGCACTAGCTCCCCAACATCCTTTTGTCATTTTGGGAAATGCCTTTCTGGGAAGAAATACCTGGCTCTCTCCTAATTAACTGAAGAAAGAATTTGAGAAAAAAATACCCGGCTCTCTCTTAACTAACAGAAAAAAGACAGACTCTGGGAAATTATACCTGGCTCTCTCTTAACTAGCCAAAGAAAGACTCTGTGAAAAAATACCCAGCTCTCTCCTAACTACCCAAAGACAGACAGAATCTGGTAAGAAATACCTGACTCTCTCTTAACTACCTGAAGAAAGACTCTAGGACCTATTTCTAGCCAATATGGCTTTTGAAAAAGAATGGATTCTGTGACTCCAGGCATTCAAAGCATAACAGATTTTTTTTAAGAACACTTTTGGATTTTTCTCTTGCAGCTAAGACTCCTGGGTCCCCTAGCTCTTCCTTTTGGTACCCAAAGACAAGCCAGTCTGACTTTGGGGACCAGCATTAACTTAATTTTCTCAAAAACAAAATCCCCAAATAAAAGTCCATGGAATGTGATGGAGTAACCGGGACTTTAATGAGTCAACTCTGACAATATCCTGGCTAAAATGGCACACCACCCCGTTAATGACATGGGCCTTCAGGCCCCACTTCATTCTAATGGTTTCCAGATGCCCCCCATTCATGGGCTTCCTCAAGGAGCCTCGGCTGTGGCTGTTCCAGGCAGGCCCCGTCTGGGCCCAGTCTAAGGGGCCTCTCCACCTCCCAGAGGCCGGCTCTCTTCTCTGCAGCCCGTATGTGGCCTTGCCACATTATTTATAGGCCCAGGGTTGTTAATCCACACAAGAATACCTGAGTTAGGGTGCAGGCAGGTCATGGACCTCCTTTGATGTTTCAGGGTAAAACACATTGAGGTCTAGCTGATAAGCCTTCGCGGCCCAGGGCAGATTAAAGGCTCCCTAGATCAGCATCCTGTTTATAGAAGAAAGCCCCAGGCAGTTGTAGCAGATAACCCAGATTGTGCTCCATAAAGAATTTTCTTCTTTAGAAAAAAGAGAAGTGAATGGGGGAGGAGAGTGGGGGTGGGGAAGGGGGAGAGAAACTATTAGGGAAAGGGAGAGAGAAGATGTAAACAAGACAAAAAGGAGGTATTTCTCCTAGGAAACCCTGTTAGCAATTCTGGCCTCCTAGAAATCAGTATGGAAATTGCCACAGGGCCTCAAGTAAAAGTAGCCAGGAAATTCTGTAACAAGCCACATGATCTTGGGCTTCTTTTCATCAGTCAAGCTTGGAGGGCAAGAAGGGCCTGGAGGGTGAAGGGTGTGCCATCCCCCGACCTCAAGCAGGTCTGCAAAGTTCTCCGGGATCATCCCAATCGTGAAGTCCCAGCTGGATTTCTAAGCCTCGAATGGCGGTGTAAACACCAGGGCTGAAATTATTTGATGCTGATTAAGAAAAGGAACAGCTTCTAAGAGGAAGGATCATGAGCATCGCACTCAAGCCAATGGTGAATAAACCTGAGAACTTAATTAGGAGAAGGTTGTAGTCCTCTAAAATGGTCAAAGATTGAAAACGGAAAGCATTTCGGCACAACTTATACCAAAATCCACAGTAAGTTCCAAATGACGAAAATATTGTTACACCATTAAAAAAATGAATCACATCAGGATTGCTGGGTTATTTTTTAAGAGGTGAGGAACTAAATAAAGTGTGTTCAGGACATGTTGACAACTTGGCGATGTGTTGGTTGGCTGTAATTAACTTTCTCCTTTTTTTCCCTAAATGAAAGGATAGTGTGCTGTATAAGGAAGTGGGGGAGGATCCTGTATAAGGGTGATATGAAAACAAAAGAGAGAGATTTTAGGAATCTGAAGGATTCCTTCAAGAAGCTGAAGGAGATTTTATTCCAATACCCTCATTTTCCATGAGGAAAGTTGAGGCTGGTTGAATGAATGAAGCCTTTAAAGGTCAGATAAAGTTAAGAGACTCGTGGCCCCAGAAATGAGATAACTGGCCCAGAGGGAGACCACCAGCACCTCTGCTTATTCCAGATTTAAAAAAAGGAAGATATAGAAAAAAATGTTTTAAAAGGCAGAACTTCAATGATCCCAAATCATTCAATTTTCTTCTAAGGCACATTTAAAAGAAAGCCCTCACAACATAGCATTTTCATTCTTTTTGTTGTTTGCTTTTTTTTTTTTTTTTTTTTTTTTAAACTGGTTTGATTTGAATTTTCTTGTGCGGCACAATGATTGTATAAATATGTATGCATTAAAAAAAAAAAAGCCCTACAACTTGAGGATTTTATGCTAGCAAAACCCCTCATTTTTTAAAACAGTAGGATGTACATGTTATAAATAACCCCTGATTTGATTCTATTTTTTTAAATGGTACGACTTAACATTTTTATTATTTGGAGCTTATTGTGAAATGTGGTATAAGTCTAAACCTAATTTCTGCTGAAATGCTTCCCAGTTTCCAATCTTTGACCATTCTAGAGGACTACTGTCTTCTTCTACCAGTAAGTTCTCAAGTTTATCCACCATTGGCTTGAGTGTGATTATTCATGGTCCTTCCTCTTCGATGAGAAGGGGACACATCCACATAGAAGGGGATGTGTCAGAAGGACCACTCTGGCCCAATCTTGGCGTGTGATCCTGAGAAAGTCACAGTGCCCCTGGCATATATATTTACATAATTATGGTGCTCCATAAGAAAAATCAAATCAAAACTTTTTTTTTTAAAAGAGAAGCTAGGGGAGTTTACAAGCAAATAGGGGAAACTCTGTACAAACAAGTCAGGCCAGAGAAACCTGAATCGATCAGTAGTTTGTTGGCCCTAGAATTAGGGGCATCAGAAAAAGCCTCAGTTTTCCCTTCCCCTAAGATCATCCTGTTTCTCAACCACTCCAAATTCAATGGGCAGGAAAAACACCAAGAAATACAATGGAAAACCTATGATGAAAGGGAAATAATGCTCTCCCCTGGGTGCCTGGTGAAGCCATTGTCCAAAGTACTTGAGCCAAACTGGAGGAGGAAGTGTTTGGAACAAAGAGGGGATGCACTTCTGGGAGACTAGGCCATAAGGGCTGGAGCATCATGGAAGCTTCCCCTCGTGCACAGCTGCTGGGGTCACAGAGAGAACATGGGAGCAGGTGGGCTCAGAACAGGGGGGAGTGGGGGAGATGAGCTCACTTTGGACCCTGTGTTTAAGATACCTGTGAGACATCCATTTGGAAAGGCCCTTGAGAGAGGGAAAAATCACAAGTGTGACTGACAAGGTTAAAGGCCCAGAGGGCTCAAGTTAAATGAGGTCTGAACAGAGGTCACTGCATTTGGCCAGGGCTGGAAAGGGCCATAAAGTTCAAACCCCTGATTTTACAAATGATGAAACTGATCCCCAGGCAGAGAGGATGAACAGGAGCATCTGAATCCAGGTTTTTCTGATTTCAAACTCTCTCCCCTGCAGTGACTGTAATGATCAACAAGCTGTCGGAATGAGACCCATCATTTGTGGAATTGAGGAGTTAAAAGGATGCCTGAGGCCTCCATACAAGGCCTCAGAGCACTAAAGGGCCCTCCTTTGCCTTCCTTTGATCATTTGTGGAAGCCTCCGGCTGAGAGAGAAGGAAGCCGGTCATTCTGCTGGCCAACAAGAGGCAGCTTCCTAAAACCAACAGTCACTTTATCCACGGACCTCATACCTAGAAGTCTCATTCTGAGTGAGCTCATGCTCATTTTCTCCAAACTAGGTGGGTAGAGAGCCTGGCCATGAGGAGGGGTGAGGGGGTACATTGTCACTGCCATCTCTATACACCTTCCCTTCCCCCTTGTGTTTTCTTTCCAAGAATCTTCACTTTGGAGACCCTAGATCTAAGGCTGCAAGAGACTTCAGAGGCTTTTGGGTCCAGCTCCCTCACTATGGGGAGTGATCCCGACCTAGTCCCCGTTTCGAGTTCTTTCCTCCCTGCCCCCCAATGACGGAACGTCGAGTTTCTTTAAGAGGGGTGTCCCACTCCCCAGCCCACCCCTATCCCCAATCAGTGTAACTAAGGAAATGCTGGATCCTTTTCAGCTAAGAGGCCTCTTGCGCTGAGTCACAGAATCAGGTATGAGTAAATCACGGCAACCTCTACCAGTCTGAGCAAGACAAGCCCTTGGTTTGGGAGGGAGCAAGTGCTTCTGTCCCCTGGATGTCAGCAGGAAACCACCTGGGACTGGCACAAAGAAGTAGACACAGCCCTGGGGACACAGTCCCTGATCCCGGACTCGATAAGAAGCAGTCGGGCTTTGGAGGACGAAGGCTTCAGCAGTCCAAGACAAGCTCCCCCGCCCCACTCCACCCTCTCTTGGAAGGGAAAAGCCCTCCAGGGCTCCCACTCACCGGTACAATGCCTCGATGGAGTCTCGGTCTAAGAAATCATGCTCTCTCTTCACAAGCGTGATGTCAATGGGAAACAGGAGGTCTGCGGGGAGCAAGAGAGAAGGCTTTGTGAAAGCAGCCAGCTCATGCTGGGAGGACCCACTGCCTGCCTCGTGAAGGGCACCCCGGGAGAGAGAGCGGTGGCTGGGGGTGCAACTTCCAAAGACCCTCCTACCCAAGGACCCTTCAGGGCAGAGACAGACACACACAAAAAGGGACACAGAGGGGGAAAGGAAGAGGGAGAGAGAAAAACAGACAGAGAGAGAGCAAACACAATACATGCCTCTGTTTACCAGAGAGAAAAAAATGGAAATCCAACCACCCATGGCGACCAGAAGAAATGAGCTGACTCTCAACCAGGGGCAGGCAGCAGGACTGGGGAGGGGAGGGGTGGGGAGGTAGAGGTGGAGTTCTCAAGTACCTATTTTAAGCCTATGGGTTTTCCTGTGAAAATGAAGGGTGGGCTGGAAAGAAAGTCACAAATACCAGGGTGTGTGGGAATCAGCTATTGGAGGAATCTGAGGACTCATGGTCCCACCCTCGATAGAGACCATCTGAGCAACTTTGGACCAGTCACTTTAAACTCCTTGGGACTTAGTTCTCAGTTTCCCCATCTGTAAAATAGGGAGGCTGGAATGGATAAGACCCATTCCAGCAATAAGAAGAATAATGATGATGACGATAATAGTAGTAACTAACATTATATAAGAAGTAACTGGGGGCACAGTGAATGGAACATTCCTGGAGTCAGGAGGGCCTGAGTTCAATTCCAGCCTCAGACCCTTACTAACTATCTTGATCCTGGGCAAGTCACTTAACCCAGATTGTCTCACAAACAAACAAACAAACAAGATCACATTTAAATACCTAGCACTTCCTATGTACCCAACATAGACAAAGCACTTTATAATTATTATCTCACATCCCTATTTTTACAGATGGGGAAACTGAGGTAGAACAAAATGGACTTGTCTATAGCCACATGAGTAGAATCTGAGATTTAAAATCACGTCTTCCAGACTCCAAGCCTGGCACCCCCCTCAATCATTTCCACCTTCTCCCCTCATACACCATTTGACAGAAATGGGAAGCAAGAGGCAGTCTGGCAAATCTGGCAGTCTTCTATAGCCCTGTGAGCTGTGAGCAGGAGCCAGGCTCATCAATAGGCTGGATCTAGGATCCAACTTCCCATGGCAGGAGGACTTTCTATCCCAGGGGGTAGCCCTACTTTTACAGACATGAGGACAGGTACAAGGACATGGCAGATGCGGGACACTGGCAACTCCTGCGCTTAAGAAGGGAACACTTTTTTTCCTCTTGGATCTGGTTTTGGTTTGTTTACTATTGTTGGCTTTTTTGCACATAACAAATATGGAAATGTATTTAGAAGAATGTTTAACCTATATTGGATTGCTTGCTGTCTTGGGAAGGAGAGGAGAGGGAGAAAAATTTGCAGCACAAGGTGTTGCAAAGGTGAATGTTGAAAATTATCTTTGCACATATTTGGAAAAATAAAAAGAGAAAGAAGTAAATGACTTGTTCAAGACCACATAGCCAAAATATCAGAGTAAGGGCCACAATCAAAGTCTTCCTGGCCTGGGGGCCATCTCTTTATCCACCATTATAGGTGGCCTCTCTATTTTATTTACTTTTTTGAGAAAAGCATACTTTAATTTGTATTCAAGAGTCCATCAGTTCTCTCACTTGAGGGGGATCGCTTTTCTTCATCATAAGTCCTTCAGAATTGTCTTAAATCATTTTATTGATTAGAGTAGCCAAGTTTTCCACAGTTGATCATCATTACAACATTGCCACTATTGTGCACAATGATCTTCCAGTTTTTCTCACTTCACTTTGCATTAGTTGGAATTGTCTTGGATCATTTTTATTGCTTAGAGTAGCCAAGTTTTCCACAGTTGATCTTCATCGCAACATTGCTAGTACTATGCACACTGATGTCCCAGTTCTTCTCACTTCACTTTGCATTAGTCTGTATAAATTTTGTCATTTTTTCCCTGAAACTACCCTCTTCATTATTTTATAGAGCAAAAAAAGTATTCTATTACTATCCTAATTGACTTGCATCTTCCCAAGTATTTTTGTACATATCAGGTCCTTTTCCATTTTTCCTGATCTTTTTAGGCTATGCTTGGTAGAGCTCTTGCCAGGTAAAGATTTGCAGCCCTTTGGGAATCCAAATTGTTTTCCAGGATGGTTAGACCATTTCACATCAGATTTTTTTTTTTTTTTTAATGAGAAAAGTAGAAAAAAAAATACTGTGCAAATTCTTAAGAGAAATAAAAGGAAATTAAAAAAAATGAGAAAAGTTATGGTCTGGGGAAAAAGCAAACTCTGTGCCCCTTTCCACTCACCTTCATACAGCTGGGCATACTGAGGGAAGCCGGCTGCCCGCAGCCAGTCACATGCTTCTTTGGCTTCAATTTCTGGAAGGGAACAAAGACAAGAAACCTGGTTAGCCACGGCTATTCGTGGACCTCAGGGTCCCCAGACCCCTGAACATAGATGACGAGCCATTGGCGGAATAAGTACAGAAGCCTCTTTCTTTCCCCCACACAATACTTATCAATGAGGAAATTGAGATTCAATGACCCAGGTCCTGATCTGTGTGTCTCCTTCTGGGTGGGAGCCACAGTGTGGAAAACAATCTTATCAATTCTTGTCAATCTTCTCACTACACACACACACACACACACACACACAACCATGAGTCTCACCTGGATGGCTGCCCTAGTCTCTATTTGTCTCCCCTCCACCCCCCACCTCCTGTCTCACATGTCTCTACTTAATACAAGTCCATCTTTGGAACCTCGAACTCAAGAATGTCTCCCCCTCCAGCATCAAACACAAAGGTATTTGGACTCCAAAGTCCTTCACACCCCCTTTTGTTTTGTCCATTTTTCATTTGTAATTTTTTCCCCTGAGGCAATTGGGGTTAAGTGACTTGCCCAGGGTCACATAGCTAGGAAGTGTTAAGTGTCTTGAGACCACATTTGAACTCAGGTTCTCCTGACTTCATGACTGGTGCTCTATCCACTGCACCACCTAACTGCCCCTTTGTCCATCTTTTAAAACTAAACTATCCTCCCAAATCTCTATTTTGCTTTAGCTCAAAAATCTCAGATCTTCTGCAGGATGAGGAGATCTGCCCTGTCTCTTCTCTCTCTCTCTCTGAAAAGAAGGCACTATCTTCCATATACCCTTATATACGTTGTACCTTGCGTGTTGTATCCCCAATTAAAACCAATTCCTATAGTCTTATGAGGGAAAGATCCATCCACATTCAGAGAGAACTATGGGGACTGAATATGGATCACAACATAGTATTTTTACCTTTTTTGTTGTTTTCTTTTTCATTTTTTCTCTTTTTTGAGCTAATTTTTTATGCAGAATGATAAATGTGGAACTATGTTCAGAAGCATCGCACATGTTTAACTATATTGGGTTACTTGCCATCTAGCAGAGGGGGTGGGGAGAAGGAAGGGGAAAAATTTGGAACACATGGTTTTGCAAAGGTGAGTGTTGAAAACTATCTTTGTATCTATTTGGAAAAATAAAAAGCTATTATAAAAAAAGGAAAGATCTGGTTTTAAGACTTAAGCAGTAAGGACAGATCTGCCTATAATGTTTTAGTCTCTACTGACTTATCTTTTGATTTTTTAAAAAATAGGTACAAGTTTTATCTTCTGATCCTGTTCTCCAAGATCTTCTAAAGCCATCAGAAAAATCAAGACTAGAGGTAAGTGTTTGGGAGAAACTTGAAGTTGGGGTTGGATGAGACTGCCAGTGAATATGGGGAGAGAGGATAAAGGAGACCACCCGCCTTGAGCATTCAAGGAGAAAGAGAAGAATTGAGACAGGAGAACATCCCAAAGGAAAGACTTGACTGTGAACATCCAAAGTGGGAAGAAGATGGAGAAGAAAGGCTGGCTGAGGAGAGACACTGTGTCTTTAGGAAACAGGTGCTGATGCACAGATAACTTTTTCACAGATTTAATGATCAAGAGGAGGAGAGGGAAGAGATTTGGGAAGCAAGTCCAGCTGGCTAGGAGAAGGATTTTAGGTCTGGTAGACTTCAGCATCTTTGTGAAATGAAGGGACAGAGACAGTAGCCATAGAGTAAGATTTCAGGGGTCCTGGACATCATCTCATGCACATAATTACAGTTTTAGTTCTAATTGTAGTTATGGGGGTAGTGACATGAGGGGACCTGGCAGTCTGGCCCCACACTGCCTGCTGGAATCACCCAGGTCTTGCCATCTGTCCTGCATCTAAACCTGTCCGGCTCTCATCACTGATCTCTGACTCACCAAGACCTCCCCATTTACCTCAGGACCTCCAGGCCTTGCCTTGCTATCTGTCCTACAAATGTCCTTTCTTTATCTTTTATTTTTCTCAATTGGAGGATGAGCATTTGGAGAGCAAGCTTAGCTTCCTTTTTTCTATTGGCAGCCCCAGGATCTATCCAAGTGCTTAGTACCTAGTTAGCATTTAGTATTTTTTGGTTGGACATTCATTCATCTAATTCAATTTAAAACCAGCTCCCCACAAAACTGACAATGGCGAAGACCTATTTTTTGTAAAGGCCAGTGCTTATAATGGGAAAAATTAGGCACCTTCAAATGACAAGCATGCTCTAATTTGGCGCCATAAAATTATTTCTATTAGACAAAAGCTTGGTTTTTATGCAAAATTGGTCATTTCACACTGCTCCCCAGGACCCCTCTTCTCTAGGTCCCATCAAAGTCTTGCTCAGCTGAAGAATCCCAGCAATCCTCCTGGATTCTAGAGGTATGGGTGTGGACAGCAAGCAAGGGAAGAGGGTCATGTTAGAAGTCATTCTCCAAAAGACAAAAAAATCCCTTTGGATTCTAAAAATACAATGGGGGCACAATGAAGCCTTTATTCCTGGCTTTCCTCAAGCAAACAGCTTGCAAATGTGTTAAGGAGGAAACAGGAAATTTTTATTGGAAACAGCTTTATTTGCTGGTCTGTTCCCCCCAGTAGCCCTGCACAATTAGGTAAAGAACAGGGGACCCTTTTGTGCAAGACCAGAAGCCATCGGCGCCATGTTTTAGCTGTGAGTGCCATGATAAAATGGTGTCAGGAGAAGATGGCCTCAGAGCTCTGGCCCATTCCCCATCCCAAACCGTTCCCTGGAAGCATATTTCTAGACCCTTCACAGGTCTGTTCTATTCCTCTTCAGGGGATGGTCACCTCATAAATCCCACAGAAAGAAAACCTGCCCCTTTGACCTGCACTCATTCATTCACTCATTTAACAAGCATTTGATATATTTAAGGAACTTTGATAAACATCGAGGATATAAAAATGGACAAAAGAAGGCCGTTCCTGTCTTCAAATCACTTCCCAGGGACAGATAAAAGATTTAATCAGATGGTAGAGAAAGTAACCAGCATTGGAGGGATCACCACGGTTGGGTCTAGGCCTGTGTTCATGCCATCGCTCCAAGTTGTCAGGTACAAAATTAATTTCCCGACCATCTGAAGTCTCATCGGGGGCTCCTGGATCGACAGTGTGGGGTTTCCCAGACTGTTCTATCCCCAAGTCAGTGTGAAATGACCCCAAATGTGGCCTCCGGATTAGGAGAACCTTCTGGGGAGATCTTCCAGGAAAACAAAGGCAGGATTTTCAGAAGGGAACGACAAGGAAAGGCTTCACGATGCTGCTTTTCCAGCTGCCAAGGGAAGACCCAGGCATGAATGGGAGAAGCGAGGACAATCCGAGCATTGTTTTGAGTTTTTTTAGGCTCTTCCACAACCCAGCTGGTGGTGGAGGCCTTGGAAGGCCCAGGAACCAAGGACAACATCACCTGAGCTGAGATATGCTCAGTCTCCTCCTCTCCAAGCTAAGCTCCTCCAGTCACATTTTAACCATTAGGAAAATCTGCTCCCTGCGGTTGTTGCTTGTTGGTGGTCCCTTCTTCAAGACTGCATCAATCTGAACACAACCTGTTATGGTATTTTAGCCCCATCTGCACAAGGGGGAAGATCTCCTCCCTCTCCTAAGGGAAACTCCTAGCTCTAATCCTATGACTTATGAGTCCCAGTTATAGACCTAAAGAACCCTTGAGACCATCTAACACAACCTTCTAGCTTATAGAGCAGGAAATAGACCCAGAAGGCAAGGGGCTGGGTCCAAGGCCTGCAGATGAGCCAAGGTCTCCCATTCATCCCCTAGCCCATTCCCTAACCTTTCTAGAGATTAATGCTGTGGGGGATGGGGAGGGAGTTTGAATGTACAAAAGCTTCCTAGACGTACCAGGGAAGGACCATCTCATTTGCATAACTACCTAGAGGCCTGCTCTTCCACTTCTCTGGGTGACACTCCCCTATCCTTCCCTTGCCCCTTAAGATCTTCATTCTCCAAACCTTCCCATCAGAGAAGTTTTATGCTAATACTAATAGCTGAACTACTCATTTCCCCACACCCATTCATGCTGCAAATCAATTAAATTTCACTGTGCACACTCATCAACAAACATTAGTGCCAGATATTGGGCTGAAGTGAGCATTTCTATCAAGTTCATTTCTTTCCTTAATAATCTAGAGTTTGGGCAGCTAGATGGTGCAGTGGAAAGAGCACCAGCCCTGAAGTCAGGAGGACCTGAGTCCAAATCTGGTCTCAGATACTTAACACTTCCTAGCTTTGTGACCCCAGGCAAGTCACTTAATCCCAATTGCCTCAGGAAAAAATAAATAAATAAATATACAAACAAACGAATAAATAAATGAATAGTCTAGAACTCAAGACTTTAGTGATACTAAGTTTGGATTTTCTATTTTGTAAAAAGTACTCTATATCAAGGCCATTCCACTCATCAAGGGTTCTTGTGATACATCCACATATCCACAGCTAGGCAGGACAAGACTGAAACAATGAACAACCACCAAGAAGCATGGAAAAATTAAAATGAATAAATGCAAAGTAAAACCATCTGAACCAAGAAAACAACAGACCCATTGACTATAATCATAGAAAAGGGAAAAAAAAAACCCACCAAAACAACCACGGGAGTATCAAAATGACAGAGATAGATACATCCTCCCCTTTGCAAACGCTACACAGAATGTTAGGTTTTATATATATTGGTTAAATTTTGTTGAACTTTTTCCTTTCTTTATTAAAAGGGAAGACTCTTTTAGAAGAAGCAGCATTTATTAAGAACCTATCATGCTCTGGGCACAGAGCTAAACACTTTACATATATTATCCCATTTGATCATAATGAAACCCTGAGAAGACGGTGCTATTATGCTCCCCATTTTATAGTTGAGGAAAACAAGGCAGACAGAGATTAAGTGACCTGCGCAGGATTCCATAGCTAGTAAATTGTCTAAACTGGATTTGAACTCAGATCTAGATTAGGATTACTTCCTAATCCTACAGGCCTAGTACTGTACCACCTAGCTGCCTGAGGGTGGAGGGAAGGATAAAGTGGAAAATGTAGATTGTGTAAAAACAAGGGATCAATAATTATTTTGACAAACAAAATCCATTCCAGGTGATATACATGCAGATTCTTAGGAGAAGAAACTTTCTATCTGCCCAGGCATTTGGGGAGTGGCCAGGCAGATAAGGGGAGGTTTACTTATCAGCTTATTTCATAATCTTTCAGCTTTCCCCCAAAGCCTCCTCAGCCCTGGCAAATACGGTAGCAGCAGCATCTGGGGAATGGCAAGGGTCTCATTTCTAAAATGCACAAGTAACCGATTCACATTTATAACAATAAGAGCTATTTCTCAATTGCCACAAAATGGTCAAAGAATGTAAATTGGCAACTTTCAAAGGAAGAAATTCAAGCTATCAACAGTCATATAAAAAACACAAATCACTAATAATAAAAACTTCAAATCTCTTTTAAAAATTACTTTCAAATACTCTAGAGATATCCTCTAAATTTCCTTCTAGCTCCAAGGGGAATAATGGGACATCAGCCTGTAAATACAGGCTGGAGCCACATTGTGAAGGGTTCCAAGGCCCAAAAGAAAAAGGCTTTTTCAGTGTTTACATTTTGCAGGGAATCCTGCAAGTTTCTTGACGGGCAACATAGCCAGAGAACTCTGGGATTTTTCTGGGAGGTTTTTCCAAAGACCTTTCTGACCTGGGTGGTTGGAATGGCCGGAGGGTTCTCATCCTTCGGAAGCTTGTTTGGAGGAGGGGATGAATCTGCCTGTGTACGAGTTACTCCCATGGCAGAAGCGTGCTACTTTCTAAGTAAAGACAAAGTCCAGGGCTAGAGAAAGCAGAAATTACAGTCTCTGGACCTGGTTGGGTCTTTAAGTATTGGGAAATCTGAGTCTCGAAGAAGGGAAGGGGCTTTTTCTGAAAGCTGAGTTAATTAAAATGCAAAGACAGTCAGTCATGAGGGCAAGTCACATGTGTAGAGAGCAGAACTTGCTGGTCAAGAGGAGCACAAAGGAAGCCCAAGGTTATAGAAGATATAGCCCCAGAGCTCAGGGAAGTAACCTGGTGGAAGGTCAGGCTTACAATGAGGGCAGAAGGCTCTCTTCCTTTGTTACAAGGGAGGACTGGGGGCAGAGCAGCTCTCCGGGTCTGGAAGTCCTGTTGGTCACTGCCACTGCCAGGAAGGCCACCAGGGACCATGTGGCGGCTTCTGCAACCAAATTAGTGCCTTGGGCCCCAAAAAATGTTAAAAAGGGGGACGTGCCAGCCTGGAAGCATCAGCATTTGTTCCTCCTGGGAACCATAGAAGGTTTTGGAGCAGGGAAATGATCTTACCTTACCTGGTGGTTTGTTACTTAAAGGTTATATGACTCTGGATCTCAGTTTCCTTCTCTGTAAAATGAAATGGGTTGGACCAAGTGCCCCCTGAGATTCCTTCCAGACTGAGATCCAGGACCCTGCAATCTATGATATTATTCCCCATAGTTGTTTTGGGGCAAAAAAGTCTCCTCCAATGAGGGGGGCGATCCGAGAGACAGCCTGACGGACAGCAGAAGAATCCTGCTTAGATGAGATCAAGGTTTGAATCCTGCCCATTTTTGATTGCTTATATGACCACCAACAAACAACTAGGTCTTTAGTGGAGAGATCTGGAGCAGGAGTCTCGAAGATCAAGATTCAAATACTGCCTTGCTAGATATATGATTTTGGGCAAGTCACTCCAATTCTGGGAGCCTCAGTTTCCTCATCTGTAAAATGAGGCTAGTTGTGAGGAGTAAATCAAAGAAAATATCTGAAAACCCCTTGGAAAACCTCAACATGACAAAGAAATGTTAGCCATGATTAATCTCCGTCAGACTCAGAGACTGAATGTCCGGTGAGAAAATCTACATCGAATCCTCAAAGGGCTAATCACTCTTGGTCAGTCTTTGGGGCCAGTGCTCGGATCTCAGATATTTCTTGCCACCTCCTGGGTCCTGCTTGTTGGAATGCCTGTCATTCTGTATATCACTCCCTTTCCAAAAATAAACCCTGCTGGGGACAGAAGCGAGTTCAAGGGAGCCTTTCTTCCCCATCCCTCCTGTCTGTTCTTTCTGCCTGGGAGAAAGAAAACAAGCAGAGTGACCCTCCCAGCTACAGGGCTGGCCTGACTGAGGGGGGTCTTACTGCATCGAGGCTTTAATGTCAGGGGCCCGCCCCTGTTTGTAAAGGACAGTGTGAAGGCACAAGATCAGCAGACATGCATTATCCTGAGATGTTTTGGGAAAATCTGGGCATCCCTGACTCACAGCAGAGAGAATCAGCCCAGAGAACTAGGGGTTGAGGGTGTGGATATGACTCCCCTTCCCCAGTCTTCAGAAACCTCAACTTTCCTCAAATCAGCCCATGCAAAAGTCCTAACCAGGGCACTGAACGCCACCTTTTGTGGTATCCGGGGAGGGCTTCCCCCACCTATGGAGAAAGAAACACTGGCCACTTGCTGTCTGCCTGGCACACAGTGGGCATTTAGTAAGTGCATGAGAAGGGAGGTATGAGGAAGAATCTAGCCCACTCAGATCCACAGGTTTCCTTAGAATGTAAGGGAATGGGGATGGAGGGCCAGCTAAGAAACCTCTTTAAGTGGCAGAACCAAATGGGAATTTGCCTTTCCTTAAGAGGCCTTTAACATTAAATTTGTGCATTAAAAATGCACAAAAATGCAGTCTTGCAGACTGGTATCTTCCCACGTGGGACTGACTGACTCCAGGACCTGGGAGGACAGGAAGTATAGGCCATGGGTGGGGAGAGTTTATGTCCCAGTCACATCCTCTCCCACAAGCCTTGGTGAGAAGGAACAGTGAGTGGGTGCTGGTTAGCCAGTGGCAGCCTTCAAAGGGACAAGGGAATTACTGAGATCATCTCCACTGGGATTGAAATCCTGCCCCTGAGGGTCCTTGTGGGTACATCCCTCCCCCTCCCTGAGCCTCAGTTTCCCTATTTGTAAAATGAAGACAATGGACCTGAGTGGTCCCTTCTGGTACCATGTCCGTGATCCCATGACCCTTGGCCCAGGGATTTCAGGGAGGAAGCATCAAAGGATCAGCAGTGAGCCCAGATTCGGGATGTCTGAGCCAGACTCGGCCACCAGCCAGCTCAGGGACCCAGGATCTGAGAGCCTGGGCCAACTCCCCAACCTGGCAGGCTCTGATTTCTCCCCAGATAACCTCAACTTACAGCCTGAATTCTAAAGCCTATCTTAGCCATTTCCCCAGAAAGGAAATGATGCTCGGCCTGAAAACAGGACAGACAATAAGAGGCCTTCCTTCCATGGGAAGCTCAGGGCGACAGTCCAAGCCCTACACTGTCCCTCTTCCTATCCCGTTGCTGAACCCACCTGAGTGAAATCCCAGAAAAAGCCAGAGCCCCGGGCCAAAAAGCCTGGACAACACGGGGGTTCCAGCTCTGCAGGAGCAGGGGAAGGTACCTCCTCTAAACCCTCAGGGAACAAGGGAAAGGACCCCAAGGAAGGGTCCCAGGCTGAGATTCCCTGGGCAAGCTCTGGCTCCCAGCAAGTCTAGTCTTACCCAAGCTACCTCTCCAAGAGAGACAGCCTTCCTCCAGTTACCGGTGATTATTCCTAATAATTATAACATTGTTAAACAGAATTTATATCATTAATGAAATCTCCTGAATAAGAATAAGGTAGCTAGTCTTTCCATAACACTCGTTTGCAAAGCATTTTGTAGACCAGATCTCATTTAATCACAACAATCCTGGGAGATGGGCAATTAAGGGAATTGCCTGGGGTCACAAAGCCAAGGTTCAGAGGTAATCTTGGGCCGTACTTCCCAGAAGAGGTGGGGTCTGCTGGACAGAGATCTTGCTGTCTGAAGCCATGATTCTCTCCCTGGATAGAGCGTCCAAAGCGCTCAGGATTCGTCTTCATGGGAAAAAGGGGGTAAGCCTAACACCAAAGGAATTGGGTATTATGGTAGGCAGACACGGGAATCCAGAAGAGCTGGGTAAATGTCTATACCTAGAAGCTTACTGGCTGTGGGACCCTGGGCCATCACTTCATTTCTCTGGGTTTGTTTTTTCATCTGTAAAATGGACACATTAACCTTACAGTCTCAAAGGTCCCCCTTCTAGTTCCAAATCTGTGATCCTGATGCCTTTAAGGAGACTGAGTATTCTAGAAACTGGCACTCCCTGGAATAAACCCTTATAATAACCAGTATTTTTCTTTTCTTTTTTTGGAGGGGATGACATTCCTGTCATTGTCATCTCCTCCCCTCCCCCATCATCTCCTAATCTTCCCTAGGCCAGAGCCACTGCCCAGTGACCTTCCCTGCCCCCTCACACTGGGGTGAGAAAGGCTGGGCATTTGGGCTGGTCCCAGGGGGGCCCAGTTAATAGGGGGGAGGCTTTCGGAGTGAGAAATCCTCCCTTCCCATCGGTCCCTAAAGGATTATTTACTCCCCCTTATACCAGGTATCCTTGGGGCAGCTCTGGATAAAAATGGTTTACCAAATGAGGTAACATAAGAAAAATGTCTTGCAAACCCCAAAATGTTGTTATTATTATTACTATATATTTAAAAAATCCCTGCCTCTTCAAACCCTCAACCCCCCCCCCAAAAAAAAAGAAAGTTATAAAATAGCAAAGAAAGCTTCCTTGCTTCCTGCTCTTGAGCCTCCTCCCCGACACCTCCTATGTTCTACCACAGGAATTCACAAAGGTGATGGAGGGAGTCAGGAGGACCTTGGTGGGATTCCAGAGCTCCGGCAGCTAGCTGCATGTTGGACATGGTGGGAAGGGGAGTCCAGGAGATCTGAAATCAAATCCCACCACAGAGATGGATGACTCTGGGCAAACTCCTGAATAGTTTCCCATCTCCCCCCCTTCTAGGGTAGCAGAGAGGAGCAAATAAGCCCCACTAGATGCAAAGTGCTTTGCCTAAAGGGCTGTTACACAGCAGCTTAATTACTACAGTTCTCACCACAAATATGGGCAGCCTGGAGCCATGGGGTCCCTCTAGGCAAAATGTAGGCGTTTTCTAAGACTGAAAGCTGGACACAAGGGAGGTGCCTCATTTGACAGTTAGGGAAACTGAGTCCCAGAGAAAGGACTCCGGGGGGAGGGAATAAGCATTTTCACAGCACCTACAAAGTGACCCAAGCCAACCCCTAGACAGTTATCTCAGAGCCCAGGATTTGCTCGTGCTTCTCAGGAAATTTTACAGATTGCCTACCCCAGACAGAAAAAAAAAGGCCCAGAGACTTGGGAAAATCCCAAGATCACTTCTCCTATCTTTCCAGGGTCCATACTTTAGAACACTTAAGTATTGTTAACATCCCAATAACAATCAAATTGAGTTGAGGGAGTGTACCCATACGGGGTCATTCAGCCTCTGCTTGCAGACCTCCCAGGATGGGGAACACTACACCTCCCACTGGACTTTCCACACTGGGACTGCTCTCATGATCAGGATGTTCTTCCTGAAAACAAAGCCAAGTTCTTTCTCCTCCCTTAGGCACCCCCCAGACCAAGAACAAATTCAGTCCTTCCTCCAAAGGACAATCCTTCCTATGCAGCCAAGCAAGCCACCTTCTCTCAATTGATCCTCAGCCTCTCCTCACCCCAAGCTTCCCTGCCCTGGACACTCGGCGTAACCCCTTAAACCATCCTGGCAATGTCAAAAAACTAAAAAAACAAAAGCTCTTCCAAACTGACCATGGCTGTCAAGGCTTTCTCATGTCAGACCCTGTCACAATCCCCTGTGAATACTCTTCTCCTAAGGAGGCCATCCCTGCTCTACAAACTTGACCTTCTGCCGCTGCCCTTCGAAAGACCAATGTGGTGGAGATACAGAGACACAATATAGAGAAATGTCTCCCCTTGATGCAGCCAGCTTACTGACGGAGTAATCAATGGCCTGCCCAGCTTCTGGGCTAGCTGACAACATGGTGCAGAGAAAAGAACACTGGATCTGGAGTTCAAATCCTGGTAGGCCTAGGCAGGCTAGAAACTTCTCCCTCAGATGGGAGGACTTTGTGGATCCTCCCATGCAGCAACACTCATGGTTATCCTGTTGCGATGCCATCCTATCCCCTGTAATGCATGACACTCTCCAGCTGCATTTCTCTTCCCTTGCCCACTAACCAGAAATGGAGGTGGGGTGTCAGAGGGGTCCTGAGAGAGCTCCAGGAGAGAGCCATCCTAGTCCCCAGAAGCCTTCACAACTGAGGCAAAGACAATTGTATTCCAGGAGGAAGACAGCTCTGAAAGTTTACTTTATGGGGACATCAGAAAGGAAGAAAGCCGGAGGGAGGGAGAGAGGAAGGCAGGCAGGCAGGCAGCCCTGGAGACATCAAAGGCTTGACTGCAGCTCCCCAGCAGAGCCATCAAGGGCTTCCTGTCTCCTCTGACCTTTTGGGTAGTTTTTGAGGTAACCCTGAAATACCCGGGATCTTTCTCATTCTATCCAACTCCCCTGCCCCTCCTGGCCCCTCTGGTAGTCCCATCTGGTCCAACCGACACCGTCCTCGCTTAAGTTGGCCCGTCAGTTTTGTCCCAGGTGTTTCAGAGGCTGCCTAGAGCTTAGGGTGAGAGGCTCTCACAGTACACACTTGGGGGAGCCCAAGGGCTGGTGAAGCCCGGCTCCTTCCTCACGGCGGCTTGGAGGAGACCCCGCTTCATTCCGGAGAGAAGGGTGGGAGCAAAAGTAACGGGAACTGGATAGCCGCCCCACCCCACCCCCGAGGCCTCAGAGCTGCCAGGGAGAACCCCAGTTTTATTCCTTGGCCCCAAAGAGCCCGTTCTCCAGGCAGCAGTCCTGGTGAGTTAAGTGGGTGCTGCCTGGGACGGCAGCCCGGGGACTAAGCTTTGCCCTCGGAGGCCCCCACGCCAGAAAACTTCCCACAGCGGGGAGGGAGTCGTAATCATAGGCTTCCACCTGGAAGGGAGCTTTAAAGTAAAAGGGACTCAACCCCGTCCCCACCCCCATCTAACTGGGCAAACAGGCTCACTGGGTTTGGAGGACTGGAGGGAAGAGAAGGGATGGAAGAAAGGACAAGGAAAAGAGAAGAGGGAAAGGAAGAGAGGCAAAGAGGAAAGAGGCTGGGGCGGGAGGAGAGAGGGAGGGGGGATGGGAGAAAAGCCAAGCTGGAACACCTCTGTCACGTCCCCGTCCGGTCCGGTCCGGTTCCCCCCAATCCCTGCCCCCGGGGGTCCGGCGCCTAGTTCATTAGCCGGGACCTTGATCCGGTCTCAGACGGCACTTTGATGGCAGCCGTCCGAGTCCTTTCAGTCCCTGCCAGGGTGGCCCGCTTCCTGCAGGGATCTCACCCAACGCCCACCCCCACCCTTGTCTCCTGGGTCCCCTCCCGCCTCCCCTAAGGCAGCGCTGGGGCTGGACGCAGAAGAGCAGAGCTAGGTGGGGGAGGGGGAGAGGAGCTGGCCTCTGACTCCCCCCACCCCCTCCCAGCCTCCTGAGCTTCCCGGACCCCTTCCGGCCCCGCAACAGCAAGCCCCGAATCCAAGCACCGTCCGGCCCAGACCCCAGACTCTCTGGAGCCCTCCCCCGAGTCACGGCGGTCCCCACCGTCCCGATCCTTTTTGGCCCCAGGGCGCTGCTTACGCTTGACTATCATGGTGTCCCGAGGTGGCGGTGGCCTCTGTCTGCACATGGGGCGACGCGAACGTGCTGGCCCCCACGGAGCTCCAGACCTGGCCCGGTCCGGGCCGCCCCTGCAGGCTCCAGTCCTCGAATCTCCAACCGGAGGGAGCTGCCTTGGCCCGCGGGGATGAGACACTTTAGGGGAACCCTCGGACTAGGGGACAAGAAGCCATCCTGGCCGCTGCTGTCTGCGGACCCCTCGAAGCGCTGCGCGCGGAGGCTGGAGACGCGCTCTGGAGCACCAAGACCCTGGCCTCCAGACTCAGCACTAATCCAAGACAGCACTCAGGTCTGCTCCGACCACCAGCCTACGTCCACTGGCGGCCAACGCCCGCCCCTGGTCTCCGACTCGCGGCCGCCCCGCCCCGCCCCAGCCCTGGCCTCGCCCCCCAGTGGGTGGACCGATTCCCCCCTTTCTCCCTCCCCCGACCACTTCTGATCCCGCCCCCTCTCAAGCCCTCTCTCACACGGGCCGACTCTGTCCAAACATTCCTCCTCTCCCCGACCGCCTTCCCCCGCCCCCTCAGGGAAGGACTCACTCTCCCCCGCCTCTGGTGTCCGCCCCCTGGGTCTGCTCCGCAGGAGTCGCGGCACCCTGTACTTCCCAAATCCGCACCCTCTTCCCACTTCCTCTCCAGCCCCAGGGGCGGCCCCTGCTCCAGGGCCCAGGACGGAGGCTGGGATCCCGCAAGCCATCTTTTAAGAGATGGGGAAATCGAGGCAGTCCTGAACCAGGGAGAGATTCGTCCAGGGCAGGGGGAGGGGATGGGGGTGAAGGTGGGTGTAAAATTGTTGATCCATGTGCAGCCTGGAAAGGCAGGCCTCGGATTTCTATGTGGGCCTGGATTCCAATCTTGCTTCAGGCCCTTTCCAGCCCTTTGATCCAGGTTACAGACAGCTACCCTTTCTGGACTTCATCTGCCTTATTTGTAAATTCGGATGATGAACAACCTCCCTCTCCCCTTTTCAGAGTTGTGGAGTTGGGGTAAAGTGAGATTCCATACACAGAGGACTTTCTAGATCTGAAAGGACCATAAAACCTATGGGTCACCATCACTATCACCATTACCATCTACTCAGCCGCTTAAGTGGGGTTGTTGGCCAGAATTGACTCCATTCCACTCCTTCAAATTCAGGCCTGACACTGGACTCCAGAAGCAGCCCCTCACTCCCTTTCTTGTGCTCTACAGTCCCCCCCAAACTCATCCTGTCACCCCGATTAGAATGTAAGCTCCTTGAGGGAAAAGACTATTTCATTCTTTGGCTCTGAGTCCCCAGTGCCTGGCACATAGCAGGTGCTTAATTAGTGCTCATTGATTGGTGAATTTTAATCCAACTCTATGTACTTCAATTTATGAAGTTGACTTTATTAGACCCAAATCTCATAATTATCTTGGTCCATCTGATATTTTAACCTGTCAGGATGTTAGCCATTTCTCTGCCTGGTGTCAGATGCAAATTGGGTAAGCACACTATCTCTTCCTTTATAATAACAATAGCAATTATACCTAATGTCAGTCTAAGAGTTTGGGCTGAAAAAGCACTTTTCATTAGTTGTTAAAGAGAATGGAGTACAGATCTGTAATTCGTGATCCGTTCCAATGCACATCTCTGTGCGAACCAAAGCCACACCATTGGCAAGGCTCTCTGGCTGCCATCGCTCCTGTTCCCATTCAGGTAAACTCTCATCTGTCCCTCCAGAAAAGGAGGGGGTGGATTATCACCCACGTGCTAGTCAGAGACATCTGTCAACAAAGGCAATAGCTCTTATCCAGTCCGGCCTGATGTTGAAGCAGTTCAAACCGGATGGATCCTCTTTCCTGGCGTCTACTAATTACATTTTTAACAACATAGCCCAGATTTAAGCTAAGAATGCTAGTCAATGTGACTGGCCTCACGTGCAGGCAATTCCTTATTGTCTCTTATTGTGAAAACCAAGTCAGTTTACTCTTTTCCATCCTGTTGTAGCTCTCCCATTGTCCTGACCATTTCTACTTTCCTTCCTCATGGTCACCCTCTCTCCACTCACTCAGTCCTAGTTCTTGCTCTTCTCATCTCTTCCCTGGACCACTGGAATAGACTCCTGATTGGTCTCCCACATTTCAGCTCTCCCCCCTCACCAATCCATCCTCCCTATAGTAAAAAGCCTAAGTGATCGTATCACTCACACCCTGTATGGAAAGCTTTAATGATACCCTTTTCCTTCTAGAAGAAAGCAGCTTTTCCTTTTCCAAAATCCTTCTCAGTTGGAATGAGTCAGAATAATTTCACATTTATCCCATTCAAAAAAACCCAACTTATCTCTTAATCATCCAGTGCCTGGAAGATATGCTTGTCTCCACTTAAGGAATATTCTTAGCAACCTGCATGTCCCTGAGGTGTCCCCTCAATAGTGTCCCCCCTATCCCCCAAGATTGGGATTGCTTTCTTCCTCAAACCTCTGTGCATTTTTTTCTTAGTGAATAGGTCATATCCCTGGAATAATGTCTCCTCAAAGAAGGGGATCTACGTATGCTTGTTTTGTATCCTCATGTGGTTGAGGCTCCATAAATGCTCCATGATTGAATTGTATTTGTAGATAGCAGGAACATAACTATGAGTCCAAGGAAATGTGGACAGGATATGTTTGGGAAACCATAAAACTAAAACTGTCCCATTCCTAGGAAGTCATGAAATGGACAGCAAAGAGCAGCCCAATATATGCAATTAGGGGACTAAGATTCAAATCCCACTTTAACATTCTGCAGGGAAGTCTCATGATCTAGTTGGTTATCTTTTTTGAAGTTTGTAGTAGGAGTGATGAGTGTATTGTTCCCCTTTTCAATCAGGATGTCTCCTCAAAGGACATGATACCGCCATTAGATGGATCAACTTACTTTTGGACTGGGTCAAATAGGTCACTTGACAATTGCTGGGCTCATCCAGGAAAGTCACTTGGCTCCTGGGGGCTTCACAGATTATAGAGAACAGGTTAGGTCTCTGCTAGACAGGTCACTCTGCTAGAGTCCCTAGGTTTGCTCTCTGATGGACAGCTATCATTTATGACAAGACTGGATGGCACTGAACTCTCCAGCTGGAGTATTATGGTAGGTTCTCCTCGTCCTCTTCTTCCTCCACCTTCTCCTTCATTATCATCATCACTATCATCCTTATCTTCATTGTTGTCTTTTTTCTTCGTCATCATGATTATCTTTTTCTCTTCCTCCTCCTCCTTCTCCTCCTCCTTTGCTAAAGTTAGAATGCTATAGGGCTCTTTTTAGCCCAGGATTGCAAAAGGCTCTCCCCTCTCTGACTCCCTGGGAGGCTTGGTTCTTAGGTGTATCACCTCCATCAGGAGTTTGGAAAAGTCTAGCTGCTGCTGTCCAACAAACTTTCCCTGGTTCAGAGAGGGCTTCCCTCAGTTTGGGGAACCTACTTTACTTAGGACAGGGAGCCAAATTCCCAGTTTCATTCTACACGTGAAGAGAAGCTGGGAATAAAGATATGAATTATCCTGGACTCTGGGACAATTTTATTTTCTCCTGGGTTCTCTACATAATGATTGAGCTATTCAAGAGTCAGACCTTTTGAAAGCTTGGAATGCTCCCTTGACATCTGCAGAGCTTTGCATTTAGTTGCATCTATTTCTTGCCTCTCTCCACTTTCAGTTTTGCTGAAGTACAAGTGGGGCACAGTTTTACAAGCATCTATACCCATCCATCCATCTATGTATCTGGGTAAAATATACTTAGTAGGTTTTTAAAGCTGAAAAGCAGTGCAGAAAACAAAGGACTATATTGAAAAAGAAGGAAAAACTAATTTACTTGCAATACATAAGCATTCTATTTCTTTTATTTCTAATCTCAAAAGGGTAGAACAATTATTAAGTTAAGCACAGGGAGTCCAACGGAACAAAATATAGTTCTATATGTTGATTATAGGGTATGATTTTTATCTTACATGTCTTTTGTTTAAAAAAAAAAAAAAAAGAATCTGGCCTCAGACACTAACTAGCTGTGTGACTCTGGACAAGTCACTTAACCTCTTAGATTAGTCAACTGTAAAATGGAGAGAATAACAGCATTTCTCAAGATTGTTCTGAGGACCAAATGAGTTGTAAAGTATTTAACATAGTGTCTGGCACATAGTAAGTTCTAAATAAATCTTTGTGCTTATTTCTTTTCCTCTTCCTTTCGATCTTCCACTTTGCCTGTCTGTCTGTCTCTCTCACTCAGTTTCTCCCTCTCAGACTTGCTCTCAGTTTCTCTCTCCCTCCCCACCTTTCTTCTCTCTCAGTCTTTTTCAGTCTGTCTTTCTGTCTTTCTGTGTCTCTCTCCCCTTCCCTTTCTTCTCTTTCTCTTAGTCTTCCTTCCTTTTTTCTCTCTTTGTCAGTCTCGCTTTCTCCGTGTGTCTTTCTCTTTCTGTCTTTCACTCTTTCTCTCTCTATGCCTCCCTCAGTATCTGTCTCTCTGTCTCTGTCTCTCTTTGTCTGTCTGCCTCTCACTCATTCAATCTCTCTCCACTCGTATGTAAATAATGGTCTAGTTTACTTGCTGTCAAGCAAAAGGACCTATATCAGAGAGCAGATGATGATACCGAATGACCTGCCTTGGATATGGGAGCTAGTTGCTGGCTCTCCCATTGAGACTCTCACTCAAAGTCATTTGTGGAATCTTTTCAGTCTACTCAGTAGCCAAGGAAACCTGGCCAAAGTATTTTTCGGTTCTCTTGGTTCTAATTTTTGTTTTTACAGCAGCATCACTTTAAAGATCTAAGGGGTGGAAGCAGGAACAGTGAGAATCATCAATATCCTTGTTCCCCAGTGGTTTTCACCAGTTGCTTGGGTTCCTTAATACAGGCCCCTGTCATTTCATCTTCCCTCGTTACATGGCCATATCGCCATGACACAAACAGCTCCTACTTACATCTCATCCCCCAAGGAAGGAGTGCTTACCCTAATAATGGGAATTCTCAAAGTGTTTTAATGTTTGCAAAACACTTTTGTCCGCTTATCTCATCTGATTCCTTACAACCACACGGGTGAGGAACGTGTTATGGGTATTATTATTGCTCTTTGACAGATGAAGAAGCTGAAGCTCAGAGAAGGAATCTTCAGCCCCAGGATTCATTCCCCTATGCCCCTAGGCTGCAGGAGACTACTCAGAGTGGGTCAAGGGGCAGCCTCATTTCCTTCATCCTTTGCTTAGAGCAATGGGGATTTCTAATGAGGAATTCTTGCTCTTTAGGGGAGAAGAGAGCAGGGAGCCAATGACTCTTCCCTGTCCAGTCATGACTTTTGACCGTAAACCAACAGAGAGAAATCCAGTCAAGCCATGATTTAGTCAGAGCTTGTCCTGAGTGGTAGGGATCTCCCTGAGGAAACCAAATGTTTCCAGAGTACTGAAGGTGGGGGTGGGGAAACATAATTATATAACTTTTATCCAGTGGAAAATGATGAAATTAGCAGGAGGGAAATAATTTTATTTGCAAACTCCAAAGAGGATATGAGAAAGAATAGGAAGTTTAAAAAAGGAAACAACGATTAGTCAATTAGGGGAAAGTAATTAATCTTTAAAAAAAAAGATCTCTAGTTGTTCTGGAAATAGCCATTTGAGATTAAGCTGCACTGGTTTCCTTTCCAGCCCTCAGGGTTGAGCCTCATTCCCTGAAGGGATGTGATGGTTCCTTCCTAGAAGTCTGTTCAGCCCCCTCCATTCCTCTCCTTGACCTGTCATCCTCCTTGGCCTTTCTTCTTCACAGCAATTTGTCAATGGTGCCTTTAGCTCCCCTCACTCCACTGAATTCAGGCCCACGGAGCCCCAGCCAGTTCTGCGCTCTGCACCCAGTAAACATTTAATGATATTTGTTCAATGAATGCCTCAGTAAAGTCATCCTAGAGACCTCCTAGAATCATGGCCACTTAACTGGGGCTTGTCTCGCTTGGGGAAGGGGGGACTCTTTGTATTCTATGAATGTTTCCAGGGCTTATGATGTGGCCCTGTGATTCATGGGGAGCAAAGTGATTAGGCAGGCCCCCAGAGAGCAGGGGGGCTTTGGGAAAGGGTCATAGGGTCACAGGCCCAATGAGACCTCAAAGGTCATTAAATTTAACCTTTTTATTTTAAGGGACAGTCTCCCTTCTTTTGAACTAGCCACCCTGACCAATCCTGGCTTGTGAAAGGTCTTGGGGTTGGGATAGTAAACCACACTGGCAAATACCCTACTGGGACTGAGACCTTTGGCACTTAAGGCTACTTAGAAAAGTTGCACACCATAACTATAACTAACTATAACTATATGTGTGTATGTGTACAGTAGATAATATGTCTTGATTCTCATTTTCTCTCAGACTTGTCTGTAATATATTATGCAACGTGTATATCCCTGTCTTTGTACACAGTGTCCCTCATTTTTGTAACGTGATCCCTCTCCTTCCCCTCCACCCCTTAAAATCCCTCCAATGTGAGTCCTTACTCCTCCAGCTGCTTGTGCCAACCTCCAGGAATGATTTCACATTGACTTTGCATAGGTTTTTGTATTATTTATGTCACGATACCTGACAGATATTTAGGCATTTAATTGATGTTTGTTGACTGATCTTTTTGCTGAGGAGATTTTTATGACAGTCTCCTAGAGGAATTTCCCAGCGTGGGATGGCTGTAGTGGGAGAATAGGGCCTGAATCTGGGGAAGAGTGAGCCCCACAAAGACTGCCCTTTCAAGGGGGCATAGTCTAGGCTAGCTGTCTCACAGCTCCTTGGCAGAGGAGGAAGCCCAGAGGATGGCACATGCCCTGTGTGTAACTAGTGGAGACACAGCTGCCAGGGGCCTGGAGAGGTAAGGGGCAATGGGAACATTGGGGAATCAAGGAAAGGAAAGGGAGAATGAGGAGGAAAGTTTCACTTCATCATAAGAGTCTTAGGGAGCAGATGAGTCATTATTACAGAGACCTTGGCCTTGGGCTCACCAGTGAGTTTTATTACAGACTGACTTAAATTTCTGGTGCTGTTTCTCATGGGGAATCAAGTCCCTCTACTTGGCCATAGTGAATCTCTTTGCAGCAGATAATAAGTTCCTTCTTCTTTGGTGAGCAGGAGGTTATTTGAACAAATAGTGTCTAGATGGACTCGGGAGGCTCACCTGCCATTTTTGGGGCAGCTTTGATGCTAATAGGTTTTGTGATGCTTCTTATTGTCTTTCATGGTTAAGAGTGGTACATGCTTGCTTCAGAACCTTGAGCACTCTGGAGCCCTGTGGCTGATGGGTATTCCTTGGGAGCAAGGGTTGTATCCAGGGGATTTACTGATTTATTTACTCATTAATTTATTCACTTAAGGGTGGGTGGTTGGGGGGGGGGGGGAGAATCTGAGACCTTGCCTGTGTGTTTCCCAGAGACTGAAAGCATCAAATACAAGAGATATGTCTCTCCATCTCTGTCTCTTTGTCTGTCTCTCTCCTTCCCCTTCCCCCTTTATGTCCTTCCATGCACCTTTCTTTCCCTCCCTGTGGCCAGACACCATTTGCTACCATTTGTAACAGGGCTAGACCTTTTGGCTAATGGGTAGACCAGGAGAAGAGTCCTAAGGGGGAGGGGGGAGGACATAAGGGACAGGAAGGGAAGAATATGGAGGGAATGTGGAAGGTGGGGGGTAGTTTGTGAGGAAGCCCAGCGACTGGCATTTGGGGATAGGAGAGGTGAGCTAGAACTAGCTAAGGAGAAAGAGAAGAAGGATGGGTTTCACATTAAAGAGGAAACTGAATGTGGCCAGTTAAGTGCTAAAAGGGGCCAAGGTGCTAATAAGATAAGAGGAGAGAAGGCTCTGGGGGTGGAGGTGGGGTGCAGATTCCCACAGGCAGACGCCATAGAAGCTGTATCCCCAGTGGAGGGGATGGGAGGGGTGTCCACAAGGTTGCTTATAAGAACAGGGACTGAGACTTAACTCTCAGAGAACTGGGCAGGAGACTTTCCTTTGGCCTTGGAGTGGGAAGAGGTGCCTAATTCTGCCCAAACTCAGTGACTGCTGTTGCTGTTTCAAGGGGCAACTCCATGTAATCAGGGACAAGGAAGCCTCTTTGAAAATCACTCCCTTATGCAAATACTACAAACACAGACAGAAGACTGGCTCCAAGATAAACATAAAGGGGGAAAAAAAGCCTTTAAAGAGACAATCAACAAGCAGAAATTAACAGGTATTCATCCTGTGCATCTTGGGATGCAGAGACACAAGTAAATGAAATGGTCAAATAGAATAAATACCCTGAGAAAGGAGAGGAAGGGATCATTGAATGCTTAAAACTAACAACAGACCAAAGCTCGCATTGCTCCCCCATACTGTGCTAAGGACTAGGGGTGTAAGGAAGAACACAAGCAGTCTCTATCCTCCAAGACTGCCTCCCTCTGACCTTGTTCAGTGATACTGAACTCCCTCAGTATCTCAGTATCTCAGTATTTGCATAAGGGATGTCAAAATGTCCTTTTTCTTTCTTTTTTTGAAGGGGAGATAGTTGGGATTAAGTGACATGCCCAGAGTGACACAGTTTAATAAGTGTCTGGATTTGAACTCAGGTTCTACTGACCCCATGGCTGGTACTCTACTCACTATGCCATCTAGCTCTCATACTCCACTCTTTCAAAGTGTGCATTTCACGCACAAAAGAGATGCAAGATGTGTGATTTTGGTCTCACATTTGAACAAAGGAAGGAAGCTAAGAAGGAAGGCAAGGAGGAAGGAAGGAAGGAAGGAAGGAAAGAAGGAAGGAAGGAAGGAAGGAAGGAAGGAAGGAAGGAAGAAAAGGAAGGAAGGAAGAAAGGAAGAGAGGGAGGAAGGATGGGAGGGAGAGAGGAAGGAAGGATGGGAGCGAGAGAGGGAAGGAGGGACATACTAAAAGATTACCTGATAGGGTGGCTAGATGGCACAGTGGAGAATACCGACCAGGAGATCCTGCTGTGTGACCCTTAACTTCCAATTGCCTGCAAAACCCCTCAAAATAACCTCCCCCTACTTCCCCTACCTCCCATGACCTGACCAAGAAAAGATAACTGGGGATTGCGATTATTATGTTCACCATTTACTATAATTCTATATCAGACAATTATCTAACAAAATTATTAATTTTGTGTTTTATGCTACATTAACTTGAAAGGTAGTCACCAGAAATTTGAGTCATTATTAATAAAAGCTAAAACCCAGGTTTTAATGGTCTGATGTAAAAGATTTTTTAATTTGGGTGAAAACTCCTATGGAAACACCATGAAATATACTAATCACAAAGCAGATGGGTTCAAATTTGTTCAGTCCATGGTCCGGTGAGCTCATACACCACAAGGGCTATCAGACTAGTGACAAGTGAATTCCTCTATCCTTTTCATGTCAGAAGCCTTACAGGCAACATATTTCCAAAGAAGACACTTATGATCATAGATTAATCACTAGAAGGGACTATAGGCTATTTAGCCCAATGTATCCTAAGTTTATGGGGCAGCTAGGTGGATCAGTAGATAGAACCTGGGCTTGGAATCAGAAAGACTTAGGTTTGTGAGTTCAAATCTGGAAGGGGTCTCCTATACTGCAGCATGAGCACCAGTGACAGGGACCTGCTCTCTCACCAAACAGGGTGAACAATAGTACTACCAAATGAATTCCTCAGGAGTACTTCCAAGCTTGCCTTCTAGCTTTGAGCTTCATCTTCTACCGGGCTCTAAAGCCTCTCAACATCTCAACAGACACATGAAACATAGCCACAAGCATTCATTGGAAGACCCCTGGGAGGGAGACATTAACCTGTGCCCCTGGGAAGCATTTAAAACATTTTCAGAGAGCAGAAAGCTAAACTGGGTGACGACACTGGAGATAGAAATCCATATCTGGACAAGCTGGATGGAGCTTCCTGCTCTGTGTGGTCAGTTTCAGATGACCACCGACCCAAAATGCATGGGTATGGGTACAGAGTGACACGAGATGAATAGTAGTCAAGCCCATCTATTGATACTTAGCTAGTTTGGGTTCCAGGGGGTAGATGTCCTGTCCACTTTCACTTTTTCAAATTAGAATTCTGCAAAACTTTCAGATTAAAGAGTAAGTCAACCCAAAACATCTTACTAATCATTTCAGTACATGGATGACTTCCAGGGAAAAACACATCCAATGATTCCACCCCTCAGGGCATCTTCTACTAATGGAACCAAAGTCGTTTTTTTGTACTTGGTCACTGTAAAGTTCTTTAAATCTCCCTTGTCTCCAGAAAGATAGGTTAAAGGCTCCAAGCTTGAATCCAGAGGTCACATCTAAACAATGGATAAAGCTGATACCAATGCAAATGACTTATTCTTTTCCAGGTAACATCAAGATAACAAGGAGAAAGATACTATGGCATATGTTAAGAGACTTGCAGACATCCTGAAATCCAAAGCAAAGAGGAAGAATACACAGAAAACTACTAACAGACTGGATATTATGCAAATCTCAACTGATCCATTTGACTGACAGGCAAGCCTAGAGAGTGTCCTCATGAAACCCTTGTACAAGATCTGAAGCACAGGTCCATCATCCTCAGACAGGTGGAGAAGGATAGATAGTTCTTTGCCAAAAAGAAGGAAGAGGACAGAGTTCGTGATTAATAGATAAAAACAAAACTCTACAGAAATACTTCTGGAAAAAGCAGATACTTTTACATTGAACAGCAGCAAAGATTGACTGATGGGTATGTATCACCAGATTTGTCAAATATAACCAAAAGGATTTCACCTACAGATGTAGTCCATGAAATGGGGAAGGTGCAAGAAAGGAATTCAAAGACCCTCCATGGGCAACATTCACTTGAATTCAGCCACTAATCTGTTGATAAAAAAGCATTCAATATACATATCTAAATCAGGAGGGTTTGCTTGTACAAAAAAGTGGGGTTTATGGTGACAATTCAGGAGTAGATCCTTTTCACCAGGAATAATGGAAGGGTTATCTTTAAGAAGTCCAGACTTATTGATCAATGACAATTATGCAAGAAACTAGTAAAATCTGTCCAATGTGTTACTACAGACTGCAAAAATTTAGCGCCTATTGAACAGCTAGCTAAGCATGACCAGCTGACTAGAATCATACATTGGAGGCTTGCTGTCTTTTATGAATTGACAATCAATTTGCACAGTAGCATTATAGACCTCAAAATGTGTCATGAGTTCTCTGAGACAACTCAAACAATAAATTATATTGTAACTGGACTGTTATCAGAACTACAATGTTTCTATGATCTCATATACATAATATTGTCCCATAAAAAAAGTTAAAACAATGTTTACCATTTATGCTGCCATACCAAATATTCCTAGCTACAGGGAAGGGGAAACTTTCAAGATTTAGAGCTCAAAGGGATCAAAATCTTGGGGGGAAAGAACGGGGTACATAGTATCTGTTGTCTCATGTGCTGCTGAAATTATCCTGAAAGTGCTTTCATACTCTAGTATGAAAGTATAAAATTATCCTGAAATGTGCTGATTTCATAGTCCTTTATGAAGGAGACCCATCATATTAATCTTGACAACACTAGCACCACCATCCCATCTCCAGCTGGCAAGGAAGTTTCAGCACCTTCCAGTCCTGAATTGGCCCATGGAGCCATCCTATCTTGGATGAAATCACCAAGACCTCAACTTAGAACCTCTGAGTTTGTGTGGTCCCCTTTATATACCATACTCTGTTTCCTCTATGGCTAATAAAGTCCAATGGTCCTCTTAGGTTACTTAATAGTTGACTCTCAGGGAGTAAATCATTGCCAACTCCCACCTCCTGTTTTCTCATGCTTACCATCTTCCACTCCTCCCTTGTCCCAGCCCCTTCCACTATCCTCTCCTACCCTCTACCTGAACTATGACCAGAATTGATTACATCCATTATTATCCATGTTTACTACTACTCTAAGGGTGTGCTGGCTTGAACAGCTTGTGGACTGACAGTTAAATTCAGTGTGAATATTAACATCTCAGAAATTAGCAGATGCTCCAAACCAGGCCCTGATTCATTAATTATTGTTATTATTATCTTGACTTAAGAAAATGATAGTGGAAATATTACAAATGCAGATGAAACTTCAACATGTCATACAGATATTGGTACATTGCCCCATCCCCCAGAAGCTGGCTGTTAAACATTTACCAACAAATCCCTGATACTATGATCAAAAATTAACTGCATAAGCAATACTTAACACAGAGCTTGTCACATCTTTTTTTTTTTCCTCCCCTTTCAGGTGGAGGGAGCAGGTATAGAGTAGCCCAAAAGATAGAAAAAGAAAGAAGATCATTGAAACAAACTTTTGAAAGACCGCAAAGAGAACGGATAGAGGCCGGAAGCCCTCACAGAGAAGCCGGACACTAGAAAAGTAGCAGAGAATGTGTGACCTAGTTCCAAAGAAAAGCAAGTACTTCCTAGCAGAGGATCCTGGTTTCACATTCAGCTCTCCTGGCACTCTCTTCTAGGACCACATGAAAGCATTTTTTTAGTTGAGGTTTGTTAAGTTCAGAATTTTTTAAACTAAAGAGAAAAAAAAAAAAGTTGAGGGATAATAGAGAATCTCTTTCTGGTCCAGGCTCATTTCTCTCTGTATTCCATTGAGCAGGAGGAGAATAATGAGGTAATTATAATTATTACTGATATATCTGTATACTTTAATATATTTACATTTTTCTCATGTATTACGGAAAGCATTCACTGGGGGGGCCTGTGTGAGTTCTTCCCAGTGCAATGGCAGAATACCTATGACCCCATGGTCATACTTCCTCTTGTGCAAGGCTGCACCTAGCTAGGTCTGCAACCTGGGGCCTATAGTATTGTATGACTAAGAACTACTAAGAGATAAGCATGTGTATGTAGAAATATTGGCCTATGGCAGTGCTAGATCAGGGAAGATGCTTCTCCCACATTTTTCTTGGAATCTCAGGTTGGATTCAATGAGACCAGGCTAATTCATACAGCTGGAAGTTCCTTCTGATCCTAGTTTATAGGCCTCCCTGAGGGTGAAGGAACCATACAAGTAGTTATTTCCTACTTCGTTGTGTTGTCAAACACCCACACTAGTAACCAGAACTTCCTAGATTTCTTCTTAGCCTCTGGCCATTCTTCCTCCCATTCTTTAATTATAATATTATCCTGGAAGGATGCTCCTAGCTCTGCTAGGATGCACTGTTGGGTCTGGTCAATCACTGATCGGAGATGAGGAATATCCTGAGCTTCTGATTCCGATGAGTTGGTAGTAGATAGTGAGATAATGGGGCCTAATTCTCTTTCAGTTTATGTTGGACTTGAATACAAATGGTAAAATCTTTCCCCTCCAATTTAAAAACATTTTTATTTAAAGTTTGGGGTTCTAAATTCTATTCCTTTCTCCTTCCCTTCCTTCTCTGTTCCCTGAGATGGTAAGCAATCAGATATAAGTTATATATGTGCAATTATGTAAAACATTTTCATATTAGTCATTTTGAACAAGAAGATTCAAGTAAAAGAAAAAAATGAAACTGAAAAATTGTATGCTTCAATTTCAATATCAATTCTTTCTCTGGAAGCAGATAATATTCTTCATCATTAGTCCTTTGGGATTGTCTTGGATCATTATATTGTTGAGAATAGCTAAGTTGTTCATATTTCTTCACTGAACAATATTGCTATTACTGTCTACAATGTTCTCTTGGTTCTGTTCAGTTCATTATGTCTTTCCATGTTTTTCTGAAATCATGCTTGTCATTTCTTATAGCACAATGATATTCCATTACAATCATATACCACAGCTTGTTTAGTTATTTCCCAGTTGATGGGCATCCCTTTGGTTTCAAATTCTTAGATACCATAATAAAAACACTACAAATTTTTTTTTTTATACAAATAGATGCTTTCCCACCTTTTTGGGATATCTTTGGGATATAGACCTACCAGTAGTATTGCTGGATCAAAGGGTATGCATAGTTTTATAGCTCTTTGGGCATAGTTCTAGTTTACTCTTCAGAATGGTGGGATCAATTCACAACTCCACCAACAGTGTATTAGTGTCCCAATTTTCAAGGTACCCATATTCTTTTAGAGACCTGGTACATTATCTATGCTAATTGCCAGAGAGAGAATGAGTGAATGAATGAAAAACACTTGTTAATCATTGTATTGTGTGCTGGAGATACTGATAGATAAATGTGACATTTCCAGCCCTCAAAGAACTTACAAACTAATATGAAGGAGACTATCCATAGGGACCATGGTGGCCAGACAATGGAATTAAGATCCGGGAAGTCATAGAGAGGATGAATGAAATGAGCAAGAAGCCCATTCACATACTCTTTCCAGAAGCCAAATGGTCCTGGAGATTTATTTATAATTCTCAATGAAAGAAAATTTCTCAAAGAAATGGAACTTGGTGGAAGAATTAAGCCTGGTAGCATAGGAGAAATATACAGAGAGACAGAGAGAAATCAATTCATTTATTAAATATCTACTTTGATTAAGAAATAGGGTAGGTACTGTAAAAAAGAAAGAAGGAAAGAGAGGAGAGAGGAAGGGAAGGGAATATGAAAGAGAAGGAAGGAGTAAAGAAGAAAAAGAGGTGAGAGAAGAATAAAGAAAGGAAGGAAAAAATAAGGGAAGGTGAAAGAAAAGAAAAAAGAAAAAAAAAATTTAAGAAGCTTACAGTCTAGCCAGGGCATTTAGTATGTATATTATATGAATAACTGTGGCAGCAGTGGCTCTAGAGCTCACTCCTCCAACAATTGCTAATAGATTGAGTCTCCAAACAGCATCTGGCTACTGTTCCCTCCAGGGTTTTTGGAATAATCCTGAGATCTTGGGACTAGTGTTGTAATATTATCACTCATGAACCCTTATCAGTATATCCATATCCCTACATCATTTGCACAGTTATACTCTTCCTAGTATCAACTAATCAATTACTAGTAATTAGATTGTACAAAAAAAATTATTGAGAAGATATATAGAATATAAAAATATTCTCCAGAAATGAAGGATGCACTCTCTTGTTTACACACCTATTTATCACCTTGGGGTAGAAGAGTCAAAATTAAAGTAGTCTTTTCAACTCCCCTTTCCCACCCCACTCCAAACTAGAAGGATGGTACTTCCTGGTCTTTGGAGTCCTTTTCCAACTTCTAGAAGTCCCCATCATGGTCACTACTATGGTTCAGCCAGTGGACAAATCACTCCTTTGCTTGTAGGACATGGTATCTCACTTTCTTGCTGGGCTGGGTCAAACATGACACTCCTCTGGTGGACTTTTCACTAATTTTTTAATGGTTTTTCTGGACTTTTAAAGTTCACAAAGCCATAATCTAGTTCATTCTCTTTCTGATATTCAGATCCTAAGATCTGGAAAGAACTGCCTGAAACCAAAGAAACAAGAGGGGCTATGTATTCACGTCCACCTGGTGGTTTGTTATGGAGAAAGGACAACCTCAGCCAGCTGCACTCCCAGCCATTGCCATTACTTCTCTCATTACCTAGAAACCCACAATTCTTCCTTACTCAAAAGCTACAAGAACGAGCAAATCTTTTTGAGTCCTAGTATGAGCTCACTTTATTCCAGATAGGAGCCTTTGAAAGGCTTTTAGTAGCCAAACAAAATTCAGAGTGTATCTATATATCCTTTGAAGCAAGGAGGTCCTTCCTATAAATTTTTGGAAGCAAATTAAGCAAGCTTGTACAAGGAAACTACATGCTCTAAGGCCTATCTCCTTATTGATCAACATTCTCCTCCCTCCTCCCTGCCTCCCTTCCCCATTACATAGGTAGAGGTACTCTAAGAAGTGGGAGCAGGAAGGCTACTCCTGGAAGGTGACACTGCTCTGCCCGTTCAAAGGCACAGAGGTGAGAAACAGAGAATTACACGTGAAGAGGAAGATCAGCCTTCCTTGGACTGTTAAGAGTTCCTGATTAACGGGAAAGGGATAAAGGATCAAGTGGAGTATAGAAGGGGAAGGGTGTGTAGAGTTATGGCTGTGGACAAGGTATGCAGATTAATGGGAATGAGATAAAGAGGGAAGGAAAGGGTGGGGGGGGGAGAAGATAAGGGAGGGATCCATGGGTGGGAGGGAATTAAGTAATAGCAAGGCAAGTTAAGAAATAGAAAGAAAGTAGAAGAGTTTGCAGGGATAGGAAATAAAGACTACAAGGATCAGGAGTAGAATTTATTAGAAAAATAAAAGTAGGGCTTGTAATCATTGACCTCTGACAAAGTCAAAGTTAAAGATTCAGTCAAGAGAGGAATCTTCATTATGTCAGTCATATTAATATTGTTTTAGATGCATATTTACATATGTGTAAATGTATATATATGTCTTTGAATGTGTATGTATGCATATTGGTATATGTATGTGTGCATAGATGTATGTATCTATGTGGATATATGTGAACATATATGTATGTGCGAATATATACATATATGAAAATATATATACACAGAAATGTATCTATACTTAACTATAGTTTACTTTGAGGAGGTGGGGTGGATGAAAGAGGAAAAAAAGAATCAAGTAAGCAGAGGACAGAAGAATAATCTAGAAGAAAGTAGAAAAAAGATGGAGTGCCATGAATGTTTCTTCTATTATTATATATGCTTTCTCAATATAGAAATTTATTGTAATATAGTTTGAATTCTCCCTGATGTTCTTCTGGGTACATGATTAAAATAAATTAAAAGAAAAAAAAAAAGTTCCTGAAGAGGAACTAATGCACAATAAAGCTGAAAAGATAGGCTGGAGCCAGATGCTATAGGGCTTAAAACATGATCCTGTCTAAGAGGATGTTGTGGGTGATGGAGGCACAGAATAGTGATGGGGTGGGATAGGGGTGGGGGTGGGAGGTAGGCACAACATGGTTAGATCTGACCTTTAAGAAGGTTGAAGAGAGCTTAAGAAGTGGCAGGTGTTAAGCTGATCTTCAGAGCTTATTTTTGAATAGGAATATGACCAGAAGCTCAGCAGAAGGGCAAGGCAAAGGGCTGAGTTAAGCCCTAATTTAAGGAGACCTGGGTTTGAATCTTCCCTTGAATATTTTCTCACTGCTCTGGGAGATGCTGGGTAAGTTACTCCACCAGCATGCACACTTGCCTCACAGAGTCAAGGCTCAAGGTTAACACACTTGACAAACCTTCAAGAGCTCAGTAGTAGTGGTCATTCCATTGTGAGCTCCCAGAGGGTAGGGAACAACGGGAGGCTTTGTGCTTCCAAGCTCTGGCAAGTAGCCTCCTGCTCCTACCTGTTAGAGTGCCAATACCTAAGTAATGGGAGGGGAGGGGGATGAAGTCAATAATGGTACAGGCTTTAAAACATAAAGTGAACAATTGAGTGGGAGAGGCAGAGTGGGGTCACCTGGGCACTATATTCAGACTTATAAGACCAAGAACCTGGTTCAGGTGCTTTCTTAGACAATACTGGCTCAGAGTCCCTGACACTCTATCTGCAGTATCTCCCATCTGTCCCCTTCACTACCTTGTCAATGCTCCTGTAGGTCTGATCACCTCCTTCCTGTTATACTTGTAGTAGGTTTTCCATTGGCCTCCTTGCCAACTGCTAATGTTGCCCTGATTCATCATCTTTCACTCACTTTTAAAAATTATTTTTCTAAGGCACAAGGGTGACGGTGTCACCAGTTCCCTAATATATGTAGCATAAAATACAAACTATCCATCAGCTTCACATTTCAGCTTCTCTACCATCTGGAGAAATTATCTCGCATCATTCCCCTTATGGTGAGAGCAAGCATGATAGGGAGAGCAGAACACAGGCTTCTGGGTCAGATAGACCTGGGTGCAATTCCCTGCTCTGATGCACTCAGGATGGGCTCTAGCAGCACCCTAAGACTAAAAGAAGGGGCCAATCTTCACTGTTAAGATGCTCACTTTGGAACTCCCTGTGACAATAAAATCCAGGTCTGGTCTCATTCTTTTCTCCTTCATTAACTCCTGGTTGGGTCTTCCAGCAATTCCTCCTCCATGGACAGTAAAGAAGTTTCAAGGGGATTAGTTTGGGGCTAATGCCTGGATGGTATCCCAGAAAGAACAGAGGACTAGTCCAGGAGACCTGGGTTCAAATCAGTGGGAACATTTCTGATTCTTTCTCATCTGTGCAATGGGGATGAAGGCAACACTTGCCTCACTTGCCTATCCTCTGTGTACATGATTATGTATATACAGACCTACATATTTATATATATACATACAAACATATAAATACCCCTAACAGTGTTTGTACATTTATGCAAAGGGAAGGGGAAAAATACTTTGTTAACCAGGACTTATCCTAGGTGTAGGAGTTATTCTCATAGTCCCAATTTAAGATGTATTATAATGACCAAACAGTAGAAATGGTATCTTCTTTCAGAGTCCTTCTTTCACACCACTTGCAAACAAATTCACCGTATATCTATTTATCTATCCATCCCTCCATCCCTTGATCCAGTCAGCTAGCCAATCAGCCAGCCATCTAGCATGTGTAATGGTATCTTTTTCTTCAGTCCTTTTTCTATATCACTTGCAAACAAATTCACTGTTCATCTATTTATCCATCCAACCATCCATTCATCCATTCATCCAGCCAGTCAGCCAGTCAGCCATCTATCATGCATAATGCTATCTTCTTTCTCAGGCCTTCTTTCATGTCACTAGCAAACAAATTCATGGTCTGTCTATTTCTCCATCCATCCATCCATTCATCTATCATGTGTGATGGTATCTTTTTCTTCAGTCCTTTTTTGATATCACTTGCAAACAAATTCACTGTCCATCTATTTATCCATCCATCCATCCATCCATTCATCCAGTCAGGGAGCTAGTCTGTCAGCCATCTATCATGTGTAATGGTACTTTCTTTTTCAGTCCTTCTTTCATGTCACTTGCAAACAAATTCACTGTTTGTCTATTTCTCCATCCATCCACCCATTTATGTATCATGTGTAATGGTATCTTTTTCCTCAGTCCTTTTCCCATATCACTTGCAAATAAATTCACTGTCTGTCTATTTATTTACCCATCTATCCACCCCCACCATCCAATTATCCATCCATCATGTATAATGATATCTTTTTCCTTAGTCCTTCTTCCATATCACTTTACAAACAAATTCTCTGTTTGTCTGTCTATTTGTTCATCCATCTGTCTATGATTTCCTTGAGGCTGGAAAAGATTTTTATTAATGTACCTTCTTGAAGGCAGTGTGATTCAGTGAAAAGATCCCTGACTTTGGGGTCTGAAGACATCACTTCAAATCTCTCTCTTTCTCTCTCTCTTTTTTTTTTTTGTTGAGGCAATTGGGGTTAAGTGACTTGACTTGCCCAGGGTCACACAGCCAGGAAGTGTTCCATGTCTGAGGTCAGATTTGAACTCAGGTCCTCCCGACTTCAGGGCTGGAGCTCTATCCACTACACCAACTAGCTGCCCCCATCACTTCAACTCTCACCTCTTATTCTTATTGCTTTCCTTTCCTAGGCCTGAGTTTCCTTAACTAGTTTCCTTTTATTGAATGGTCCCTCAAGTTCCTTCCAGATACAGATTTATGATGCTATGAGCTTCCTGAGCCTCAGTTTCCTTCTCTAGAAAATGAGGGGGTCTGACTAGATGGTCTGTGAGTTCTCTTTAAGTTCAAGAGCTCAGAGCCGGTGCTCCTGTGACCCAGCTATCAGACCTGACTTGCCAGGAGTCATCAGGCCTACTAGCCCATGCTGGAACAGGAAACGGCCTTCTCTTCAGTGGAAGTCTGCCCATTGGAACATGGCCCCTCCTCCCATGGATGGCTAAGGGCAGCGGGGAGGTCAGGAATGTGGCTGGAAGGTCACTCATCCCTCTGAGCCACATTTCTGCACAGAGAGGGTTTGTATTGGCTTCCATCCAACTTATTGTCCTAAAGGAAACCTCCATAGGGTATTTTTAATCACTTTTACTCCTAGCAGGGGGATGTGGCTATTTTAATCATTCCTGTTAGGAAAAAACCAGGCAGGGCCTGGGAGATTGATTCCCGGGTGCCTCCAGTGCTTAGTTGGTGGTCAAGACATCACAGCTAAGCCGGAAAGGGTGGGCAAAGGACAGGGAAAGAAGCAAAGCGACCGGGACAGTAGGTCTCTTGTTCTTTGTTTCAGATTGGAAGAAATAACCCATCTCCAGCTTTCCCCATTCTGACAGTCCTTCACTAGCCATCTCTGATGGACAATAGGTCTTTTCATGTGGTGTGAGTGATCCAAAGTTCAGCCCCCACTAAGGACTCACTGTGAAGGCATGGGCACACAAGTCACCTTCTGGACATTGCAGTGTCCCTCTACTCAAGAACCAAACCCTAGCTGGAGTCAGGAAGCAAGCCTGAGGAAGAGAGCCTGCACTCTTTGTGATGGGCCACAGTCCTTAATATTGGGTAGGAGAAAGCTTCTCACTAGTAGGTCAGGAGTTCAGGAAATCTTCCCAATATTTGGATCTTAGAGAGTATCAGAGACAAAGGAATGGATGCCAGACAGCTGGAGAGGTTGCATTCCACCTGAACTTGCTCCTGAGCATCTCCTTACCTATTCTGATGGACCAAGGAGCCATTCCCTGCATCTTTTTGTCTGCTCTGAGGAGGCTCCCTTTGCTAGAGCTTTGCCCCCAATCACAGCCTTAGATAGGATGAGAGGGGCCATTCTGGATAGGGCTACATTTCCCAAGACTGATTCTCAGGAAATGGCTTTGGGGAAACATAGAGATGCAAAGAACCACTGTTCTCCCTTCCCACCAGGCAGCTAGGTGGTTCACATGAAAAAGTTCTGAGTTTGGGGTGAGGGGAGACCTGGCTTCCAATTCTCCACTGGGTGACCCTGGACAAATCCTTTGATTGCTGCCCAAATCAGCAAAGAACTAATTTTTCCATCACTTGCTTTCCCTACTAGTAGGAATACAAGCTGAATAATACCACTATTCATACTTAATTGATTTTTTAAAACTTCTGCCAAATGAGCTAACTTTGTAGAAATTTGCTAAGGTTTTTGTATGAAATCATAGCTTTCAAGTTTGTCAATGTTATTTTTTTCTGTTGGGGACACACAGCTTTGGTTTTGCAGCTAAAATGGGAATTCCAATGATATAATTCCATCTCCCCCACCCCCTATACCCCCTTCTTAAAGGAGTAGATTCCTTGGGTGGTGTGACCTCAATTGCTTGTTTATAAAATTCTTCATTTGAGGAGGACAGGGCCCTTTTCAAGGTTTGGGGAATTCCAGGAACTTTGGGATGCCAGAAATCCTTCTGAGCTATGTAAACAGAGTTACCATCAATATACTCATTTATTGTTTACTTATCTGCCTTAAAATATTTGGGATATATCACACATATGCCCTTAGTTCATTACCTTCCCCAAGTACTTGGGAAAATATGAGATTATACGTGTACCTGTACATACATGTACACGCATGCATGTGTACACACACCTGTTTATAGATCTCAGAACTGGAAAGGCTCTCTGAGGTTACTCAGGCTAGTGCTGGAGCAAGACTGGGAGTCTGTAGTGTTTCTGAAAAGTGGTTGTTCAGCCTTCCCTTGAAAAGGAACCAGCAAAGAGGGGGTGCTTCCTGCCTCACAAGCCAACAAACACTTTCTACCTTTGGGCACTTCTAATCATTAGGAATTTCCCCCCTAGTGTGAAACCTGGTTTAGGGTTGTGGATGGGGAAGGTACAGCTCATAGACTCAGAAAATCCAGAGCCTAATGGGCAAATTCTATTAAAGTAGACTTGATTAGTGGTAACTCAGGAAATAATACTCTGTGGTTGCTAATTAGCAGAATGGAAAATTGACTTATGTTTTGATTTAGACATTTAGAATAATTCTTGCATCAGACACTCCCTGATGGCAAGAAGGCCTGGACTCATGCAGGGGACTACTTAGTTCTCTGGTGTATGTTGCAACTGAGGCATCTTTTGGGGAGTCAAGACCTGGAATTGTGAAAGGATAGCCATTGGCTCCCCTTACAAGCACTTAGGCTCCCAGGACTCATTTTTATATTTATAGATTAATAGGTAAAAGGAATTCTATTTGAGCCCACAAAAATCTGGTTGTACTTTCCTGAAAGCACAGATTCAGTCATTTAATGCCTTGGGTAGGAGTTCATTAAAGGAGCAAGCTGGACTTGCTTTGCTTCTTAATGTACTCCTCTGAGATTCCCTTGTCTAGGACGTAGTGTTCATTCTCAATAGGCATCTCCAAGTGTTACCAGCTATTGCTCTACATTGTTCTTTTGTCTCTATCCTTTTTATTTTTATTTTTATTTTTGCTGAGGCAATTGGAGTTAAGTGACTTGCCCAAGGTCACACAACTAGGAAGTGTTAAGTGTCTGTATGAACTCAGATCCTCCTTGCTTCAGGGATGATGCTCTATCCACTGCGCCACCTAGCTGCCCCTTTTCTCTCCACTTTTGGCAGCTTCTCTCATTTCCCACCATTTTGGAGAGCTCATCTTTATCGTTGTCTCCCAGTTTTGCCATTCTCTAGCACCAGCCTTCACCCTTGCATCTCTCAAGACATTCTGGTGGGAAACTCTTTAATCTATGATCTTGGAAAATTATGTTTGCTGGGTATCTCTGGGTCTGTCTGAGTCTTATTTTACTTAATGTTATTCTCCATGAGGACAATGACCTAGTCGTCTCTAAATTGGTCTGCAATGGGATTGGCAAGCTCCTAATGAATGGTTATATTTGCTGAACCAGAACTGGAGGTGCCTTCAAAAGGCACCTTCTTTTAGCCCCTCTTGATATTAGATCTCCAGTCCATCTGGCTGACAGAAACTGTGCAAGCAATGGTCTACTAGAAATCTTTTCAGGGATAAGTCTACTGTTGTGTCTCCTAGATCCAAATAAGGGTCAGAATCTTTGGAAATCGCAGATCAGGAAGGTAACAATCAGACTTCATTCAACATAAGATGATTTCAGATTTACTGAAAGTTTGCTGATCACCAGCCAGAATGTCCCCTAAGATCCTTGAAGACCACTGGATATAGGAGGGATGAGTTTGGGGATGGGAGAAGAAAGTTTTTCATTTTCAACATTATGAGTGTGAGATAGTGCTGAAGATCAGGAGAGAAGTTAGGGTTGAATTTGGGGGTCTTGCACTAGAGGTGATTTGATCTGTATGGGAGCAGATGAAGTTTCCAAAAACTAACAGCAGTCTGGCTGATTGACCTTTTGGTGGATTATACATCACTCCTCTTCTCTGTGACAGGCAATTTCTCACACCCTGACTTGTTTCATCTCTGAGATGTGATTTAATCTTTCATTACTTTTTTTTCTTGCTCATGAAGTAGACTGTAAATTCTCTGAGGGCAAGAGCCTTAGACCTCTTTGTTTTCTCTCCAATATGCTGCCATCTCTCTTGACACTTTCTCCTTTCCAAGGGTCACAAAGATTTTGCCTCAATCTCTATCATAGCGATACTGTGGTGGCTTCTCTGTTGATATGTAGGCTTAGCCTACAGGGTTAGGAAAGAGTCATATTTTTGAGGGATCCATCCTCCATCTCCAAACTGCTCAAAAGCACACCAAATACACAGGCATTCTGGTGCTTCTCATTGGGACCTAGTCCTTGACTGGGATTTGTGGGCCTGAGACCAATGATGCACTCACCAAGAATTCATCCAAAGAAATGAGTAAATAACTGCATCACAATGCAGTTATAGAGACTGATCCAACTAACACAAAATGTAGCTTCTCCTTCATGCTCCAGGAAACTCAATATTGGAAAAATTATCTTGCAAGACTCCATCAACCTTGGTCTTTTCCCTCCTCATCACTCTTGATCTTTCTGGTTGGAGAGTGGGGTCATGAACTCCAAACTTCTACAGAAGGAGCGAAATCAGCTCAGAACAGCCCATTTCTCACCTGTTTGAGTTGCTTTGGGACTTCTCTGAGTTTTCCACCATGCCTTCATGATTAATCTCCTCCCAAGGGGCAGAGGCTATTGACAGGTGATCCTCATTGTCACTCTCCAGCTCAAGGAAGCTCCTGGGATTAAATTAACACTCTGTTCTTTGGCACTTACATCCCTTCACAGCCTTGTCGACCTCCCTTTCCAGGCTGATTACACATCACTCCGTTCACTTGCTCTGAAGCATACTAGCCTATTTGCTGCTCCCACAGATGACATTCCATCTCTCAGCTCTAGAGTTTTTGCATAGGGTGACTCCCATGTCTGGAATGCTCTCCCTGCTCCCCTCCACCTGTTGGAATCCTCAGCCCACTTCAGGGTGTAGCTTCTACTCCAACTCCCTCACCAATCACTTTGTATTTATTTTCTATATGTCAGATTTTCCTTAACAGGAGAATGATGATTTCAGCAGCCTCCCACATTAAAGGAATTCCCCACTACAATGTAGCTTACTGGTGGTCAACCACCTCATCCTGGGGCACCTCCAAAGAGAGAACACTTCCCTGGGGACTCCATTCCACTTGGAAATGACTCTCCTTGATAGGAAGGGTATCCTGATGTTCAACCTCAATTGACATCTTTATAACATCCTCCTATAGTTCCTATTTCAGCTTTCTAGGGTCAAGCAGACCTCTTCCACATGACAGCCCTTCAGACACTTAAAGACAGCTCTCATATCTACCCTGATCCTTTTCTTCTCTATGCTTTACGTTTATAGTTGCATAGGAAAAAACCAACAGTTTCTTTTAGCTCTCCTCAAAGGAGATAGACGCAAGACCTTTCCCTTTACCGGTTGCCTTCCCCAGGATGCGCTTTATTTTTCAAGCTCTTTCTTAAATCCAGGTATTCTAAACTGACCAGAGGACACCACATGACAAGGACAGAGGCCAGTGGACTACACGTTCCCTATTCCTGAAAGCTTGGTCCCTCCTAATGTAACTCATGAAATCTTCCATTAGTGATTTTGGGTGTCATACTACATCAGCCATTCATACTGAGATTGCAGTGAACTAAACCTCTCAGATATTTTTTCCAGAGCACCTGAATCTATCTGAATATGAATCTATTCTATCTGAATTTATCCTCTCATACATTTGTGAAACTGATTTTTTTTGGTACCAAAGTGCAAGACCGTATATTTATGCACAGAATTCTCTCCTACTAAAGGTTTAGCTTAATGTTTTACCCTGGTAAGATTGTTTTGGATTCTGATTCTGTCTCCTACTAAATTAGATGAATTAGAATGCACTGAAACTCAGTATTGTTCCCAAATCTAATAAATACATTCATCTATCTTTATCCAAATCATTGATAAAAACAGTGACAGAAAAGGGTCAAACAATTATCCCTGGGTCACTCCCTTGGAAACCTCCAGTCATTTTCATCCTGAACAACTTCCTCCCATCTGATTGTATTGTCGTCTAATCCACGTCCAATCCACATTTCTTCATCTTCTCTACCAGCTAGGAAAGAATATTATTCTAAAGTTTTAACTTTATAGTTTATTAGTATAGTTTAAAATATAAACTATAAAGTTTATGGTTGTATAGAAAAAAAAGTGCTCCAAATCCCTACTGGTTGGAGAAGAGACAATTGAAGTGATTTTGAGCTCATGCCCAGTAGTTCAGCAAAGAGCTAAACCAAAACCCAAGAATGACAATGTTGGAAGGATTATGAGAAAATTCTGATGCACTGTTTTGGCTGTGAATGGGATGTAACCCTTCTGCAAAGCCATTTGGAATGATGCCCGAATAGTGATGAAATGGTACATACCTTATGACTCAACCTTACAACTGCTTGACTCATACCACAAAAAGAAAAAGTGTCTGTTTTATAGCACTGCAGGAGGACATGCACGTGTGTGAGTGTGTGTGTGTGTTGGTTAAAAACTATAGACTGAAAGGCAGAAAAACTATGGAAAATGGTGGAGCAAATTATGTTATGTGCATGTAAAGGAATATTTGGTTGCTGTAAGAAATGATAAGGGTTCTGGGGATGAGGTGAACTCTCAGGATTGTTTCAATTTGCATTTCTTTTATTGTGTTTGACTTTCTCCAAAAAGGATTCAAATTGCTTAGTCTAAGTTTGATGCTCTATTTAATATGCCATATTTCTTCTAAAAAGGGGGGGGGAAGAGGTATTTATCAGAAAACATACTAAAGTGACCTAAACAATTTCATATATAGGAAATCATACTAATAGTTTTATTGGGGTTTCTTCTTCTTTTTTTTTTTTTTTTTTTTTGCATTTTTGTATGAACTTTGAAGATAAGCTGTATCTTTACTTAAATACATATGGTTTGATATAGTAATAAAAACAATGATATGATTGTTAAAAAGAAAAGAAAGAAATGGGGGAAAGGCCAGATTCAGAGAAATGGGATTTTAAGCTCTGACTATCCAACTGTTTTTTTCCTTCCCTTTCTCTTTTAAGGAACACTCTTTCCACATTCCATTATCCTAACATGGGTCAAGTCTCCAAGGGTTTCCTCATCCCTTGGGTTTACCCTTTTCACTTTCTGTTCTCTCCCTTCCCAAGCCCTGTCTGTTTCCCTCTCTTTCCCCCTAACAATCTGGAGTAGGGAGAGACATTCTGATAGCCCTTTTACCTTCTCCTCTAGAAAGGAATACTTAGCCTACCCTTGAAACATTATTAGAATAACAGCAGAAATATTGACATCAAACTTTCCAGTGGAAGTCAGTGGCCCACTTTCCTCATTTTTCATAATGTTTGTGATTTCCAGTCTTGTTCCCAGAAACTACTGATGGGGTGGGTGTTTATACTTCAACTTTAAGGGCGCTTAAAATGGCTACAGCCATTTTAGAAAAAGAAATTGAAGAAGTCATAAACGAGTTCCCTAAGGAAAAACAAGACAAAACAAAACAAAAACCCAGGACCACATAGATTTACCTGTAACTTTTATCAAGTATTTAAAGAACACTTAATTTCTGTATGGTATAAACTGAAAAATAGGTAAATGATACCATCACATTCCTTCTATGACAAAAATGTGGTTTTGATACTAAAATCAAGGAGAGCAAAAATAGAGAAAGAAAACTATAGGTCAATTTCCCTAATGAATATTGATAGAAAAATTTAAGATGAAATCCTAATAAAGAGATTACTGCAATATATCACAAAGATCATATACTATAATGAAGCCAGATAGCAAGAATGCAGGGATGGTTCAATATTAGGAAAACTCTAAGCATACTTAGTCAAATCAATAACAAAAATGTTATACCAATAAATGTAGAAAAAGGTTTTGACAAAATACAATACTCATCTCTAATAAGAATACTAGAAAACATAGGAATAAATGGAACTTTTCTTAAAATAACAAGTCATATTTATCTAAGACCAAAAACAAACGTTTTATGTATAATGGGGGTTAAATGAGAAGCTTTTTTAGTAAGCTCACACAAAAATTTCTTTTATCACCATTATTATTCAGTATTATTAGAATGCTAGCTATAACAATGAGGGAAGAAAAAGAAAATAAAAGAATAAAACTAGACAATAAAGAAACATAACTATCACTCTTTTTCTCGATAGGATGATATACTTAGAGAACCCCAAAGTAAACTAAAAACTACTCAAAACAATGAACAATTTTGGCAAATTTGCTGGATAAAAAAATAAGCTAATAGAAATCATCAGAATTTCTATATGTTACAACAAAATCTAGCAGAAAGTACAGGAGGAAAAATTCCATTTAAAATAATTGCAAACAATATAAAATACTTGAGAATCTACCTGTCAAGACACACCCAGGAATTCTGTGAACACAATTACAAAACACTTTTCATAAAAATAAACACAGATCTAAATAATTAGTAATGGAAATGTTAATTGCTCAGGAGTAGGCTGAGTCAATATGATAAAAATGGCAATACAGTGCTACCTAAATTAATTTGCTATTCAGTGCCATACCAAACAAACTACCAAAGAATTATTTTATAAAGCTTGGAAAAAAACAATAAGAAAATTCATCTGGAGAAGCAAAAGGTCAAGACTATCAAGGGAATCATTAAAAAAATGTGGAAGAAGGTGGCTTAGCTGTACCAGATCTCAAATTATATTACAAAGCAGTAATCCTTTCAACTATGATAGCCTTAGCTTTTCTCAGCAATGTGGTGATCTAAGACAATTCCAGTAGACTTGGGATGGAAAATTCCATCCACATCCAGGAGAGAACTATGGAGATTAAATGTGGATCAAAATATAGTATTTTCACCTTTTTTTATTTGTTTGCTTTTATCACTAATGGTTTTTCCTCTTTTGGTCTGATTTTTCTCATATAACATGACAAATATGGAAATATGTTTAAAAGTATTACACATGTATAATCTATATCAGATTGTTTGCTGTTTTGGGGAGGGGAGAGATAAGGGAGGAAAGGAGAAATCTTACAAAACTATCTTTACATGTATTTAGAAAAATAAAATACTTATGAAAATAAAATAAAAACAACAACAAAAAAGCATAAATCATCAAAACAGATTGGCTATCAGGTAATGCAGCAAATAGTGCACTGGGCTTAGAGTCAGGAAGACTTATGTTTATGAGTTCAAATCCAATCTCAGACATTTAACAGCTAGGCAAGTCACTTAACTTCATGACCTTAGGCAAGTCATTTAACTCTATTTGCCTCAGTTTCCTCATCTGTAAAATGAACTGGAGAAGGAAATAGCAAATCACTGCATAGTCTCTGCCAAGAAAACCCCAAATGGGGTCACAAAGAGAAGAGTCGACCATAACCCAGCAACAATAACAGTCATTAAACAAATTTGGTATTTCATAAGAAACAAAGTGGCTGATGGATGGAATAGAAACAAATGAGCATATTAGTCTAATGAGCCACAGTATCTGACCAACCCAGTGATCTAAGATATTGAGGCAAGAAATCACTATTTGACAAATACTTCTAGGAAAATTGGAAAGCAATCTGGTAGAAAGTAGTCACAGAACAACATTTCATACTGTGCACTAAGAGTAGGTCAAAATGGGTACATGATTTAGACATAAAAAGTGATATTATGGGATATTATGATATTAGGGAACATATAGGAGAGGCGAGAAGAAATTACCTGTCAGATCTATGACTAGGGAAGGGTTCATGACCAAACAAGAGACAGATATGAAGGCAAAGTGGATAATTTGGATTCCATTAAATTAAAAAAAAAATTTTCCACAAAGTGAATCCAGCCAAAATTAGAAGAAAAGCAGGAAACTGAAAAAAAAAAAAAGACAAGTTGCTTTGATAAAGATCTCCTTTCTCAAGTACATTGAGAACTAAGCCAAATTTATAAAAATTGGAGTCATTTCCCAATTGATAGTCAAAGGATATTAATAGTCCCAGACTGTCTTTTGGAGCCCAGTGAGAAGGCACAAATGTTAGCTGACATCACCAGTATTATTGCACCGCTGGGATAATACCAAGATAGAAGTCTCTCTTCTGGTGTGGAGGAAACAATACCTCCATGAAACAAAGTACAAGCTCTTATTTAATACCAATTGTGTGTTTAGCACTGAGAGGTAGAGGTCAAGGGAAGAGCTGATGGTGAAGATCTCTGTTCTTAATACATTAACCTGAACCTTTTTGCCCACATTGGTCACTCTAACCACTGAAAAGCACAGAAGGGAAGCTGAAGGTTTCCAGTAAGAGGCCACAGGCATCCTTCCACTGAAAATGGCATTGAGATTGGACAGTTATAGAAACTCAGGACTACTGGCTGATTTCAGCTCTTTCTTGAGACACAATGGCTGGAATTAAACAAAACAAAACAAAACAAAAAGACCACTCCATTTGTTTCCAAACCCATCCAAGAGCAGAACTTTTACAGTCAGGGTGCTTTATAGCCTTGCCATGAAAGTCTGCAAAAATGCCCCCTGAGTGAGCAGGGAAGTAGTCGTGTCATCCTGAATCAGTACAAGTCTTTGGATTTATTCCTGTTGAATATTATCTTACTAGTTTCAGCCCAGTGAACTAGTTTGTTAAGATCCTTTGTTCAGTCATCCAGCCAGGAGTTAGCTCTCCCTTTCAGCTCAGTATCACTGGCAAGTTTGATGAGTGTCTCATCTATACCTTTGTCCAAGTCATTAATAAACATTCTAAATAGGGCAGGAACAAACACAGATCTGTGGAGCATTTCCCTGGAGATCTCTTGCCACATTAACATTGAACCATTGACAACTATTGTTGGAATTCAGCCAGTATTGAATTCACTTTTTTCATATTACTGTCTAATCTACATCTCTCTAAGCCTTCTTCACTAGAATAGACAGAGACTTTATCAAAAGCTCTTTATATCCACAGCACTTGCCTCCCCTAGCAGTCTTTCCATAAAGGACACTAGAGGCTAGTTTTTCTCTGGCATGACCTATTCTGGATGAGGCTCATGGTCACCTCTCTCCTATCTGGTGATTGTCTCTCTTCTTTCCTAAGATCTTTTTATATATTAAAGCTTTTTTATTTTTCAAAACATGCATAAATACTTGTCATCCTTGCAAAACCTTGTGTTCCAAATTTTTATTTCCCTTCCCCCCAATAGCAACTAATCCACTATATATTAAACATGTGCAATTCTTCTATACATATTTCCACAGCTATCATGATGCACAAGAAAAATCAGATCAAAAGGGGAAAAAGAGAAAAAAAAAACCAAAATGCAAGCAAACAACAACAAAAAGTGAAAATACTATCTAGTGATCAGATAGTGATCTCAGTTCCCACAGTTCTCTTTCTGGGTGCAGAGAGTTCTCTCCATCACAAGACTATGGGAATTGGTCTGAATCACTTCCCTGTTGAAAAGAGCTACATCCATCAGATTTGATCATTATAAAATCTTGTTGCTGTGTACAATGATCTCTTGGTCCTGCTCATTTCACTCAGCATCAGTTCATGTAAGTCTCTCCAGGCCTTTTTGAAATCATCCTGCTGGTCATTTCTTACAGAACAATAATATTCCATAATATTCACATGCCATACTTTATTCAGCCATTTTTCCAGCTGATGGACATCCACTCAGTTTGCAGTTTTTCCTATGGTCTTTAGAGATGTCACTGAGCAGCTCAGCCATCACAGATATCACTTCCTTTTCAGCTCAAGGATATCATTCAATTGAGCCAAGGCCTTCAGTTCATCAAGGGCAGCTTAACTGCTTTCTTTCTTTACTTATCTTGGGCATCAGCTCCCTGTGAATCACTGGAGGTAAGGCTTTCTTCCTCTAGGCAGCATTTCCCAATTCTTAGGTAGGCACCAGTGTCCACCCTTAGATCTCTAAGACACTATTATGGGAAACTCTAATCCACAGATCTTGGACAATTGTGTTTGCTGGATGTCTCTGGGTCTGAGGCTTATCCTCTTACTAAATGTTATTCTCCATGAAGACAATAACCTAATCTTATCTAAATTGCCCCTTAATGGGATTGGCAAGGCAATGAATGTTTGAGTGAATCAGTGACTTAAGATATGGGATGTTGGGAAAAAAAATAAGAAAAGCCGAGTAAATATGGAAGAGTAACCAACATCCAGCCAGGCAGCTGGAGATTTTTCCCCCGTTGACCCTTCAGGGATATTGAAAAGATAAAATGGTCTTGACAAATCCAAATATCCTAACTTTTGGGATAAGAATTCATTATTTGACAAAAACTGCTGGGATAACTGGAAATTAGTATGGCAGAAATTAGACATGGACCCACACTTAACACTGTATACCAAGATAAGATCAAAATGGGTCCATGATTTAATAGACATAAAGAACGAGACTTTAAATAAATTGGAGGAACATAGGATAGTTTACTTCTCAGACTTGTGAAGGAGGAAGAAATTTGTGACCAAAGACGAACTAGAGACCATTATTGATCACAAAATAGAAAATTTTGATTACATCAAATTAAAAAGCTTCTGTACAAATAAAACTAATGCAAACAAGTTTAGAAGGGAAGCAACAAACTGGGAAAACATCTTCACAGTTAAAGGTTCTGATAAAGGCCTCATTTCCCAAATATATAGAGAACTGACTCTAATTTATAAGAAACCAAGCCATTCTCCAATTGATAAATGGTCAAAGGATATGAACAGACAATTTTCAGATGATGAAATTGAAACTATTACCACTTATATGAAAGAGTGTTCCAAATCATTATTAATCAGAGAAATGCAAATTAAGACAACTCTGAGATACCACTACACACCTGTCAGATTGGCTAAGATGACAGGAAAAAATAATGATGATTGTTGGAGGGGATGCGGGAAAACTGGGACACTGATACATTGTTGGTGGAGTTGTGAACGAATCCAACCATTCTGGAGAGCAATCTGGAATTATGCCCAAAAAGTATCAAACTGTGCATACCCTTTGACCCAGCAGTGTTACTACTGGGCTTATACCCTAAGAAGATACTAAAGAAGGGAAAAGGACCTGTATGTGCCAAAATGTTTGTGGTAGCCCTCTTTGTAGTGGCTAGAAACTAGAAAATGAATGGATGCCCATCAATTGGAGAATGTTTGGGTAAATTGTGGTATATGAATGTTATGGAATATTATTGTTCTGTAAGAAATGACCAGCAGGATGAATACAGAGAGGCCTGGGGAGGATTACATGAACTGATGCTAAGTGAAATGAGCAGAACCAGGAGATCATTATATACCTCAACAAGGATACTGTATGAGGATGTATTCTGATGGAAGTGGATTTCTTCGACAAAGAGAAGATCTAACTCAGTTTCAATTGATCAATGATGGACAGAAGCAGCTACACCCAAAGAAAGAACACTGGGAAATGAATGTAAACTGTTTGCATTTTTGTTTTTCTTCTTGCGTTATTTCTACCTTCTGAATCCAATTTTCCCTGAGCAACAAGAGAACTGTTTGGTTCTGCACACATATATTGTATCTAGGATATACTGTGACATATTCAACATATATAGGACTGCTTGCCATCTGGGGGAGGGGGTGGAGGGTGGGAGGGAAAAATCGGAACAGAAGTGAGTGCAAGGGATAATGTTGTAAAAAAATTACCCTGGCATGGGTTCTGTCAATAAAAAGTTATTATAAATAAAAAAAAATTAAAAAAAAAAGATAAAATGGTCTTGTTTGTAGAGGTTCTGAATGGGAAGAAGATTTGCATTCATCAAATAATAATTAAAAACTAACTGGGCTAAAATAAAAACCCCAAACAAACAAACCAATAAAACTTTTCGTTGTTATCCTTTACTTATACAACACTTTTATTTTTAATTAGGAAATATTCACTGTTTTTGCTTCTTTTTGAATCCGTAGTTCTTAGCACCTAAACCTGGCACATATTAGGTGCTTAATAAATGTTTACTGATTGATTTAACCCTTTCTGTTCCCTACCCAGTGAGCCATCTTTTATAACAACAACCACAAAAAACTAATTAAATAAGCAAATAGAAGTGGGAAAAAACAAACCACTGGAATGTTAAGCAGACCTGAGATACTGTTTCCCTGTTCTATCACGTATTGGGATAGGGCTTGGCTCAACTCTAGGAAATTCTTAACACTCTCTTAGGGAAGGTCACAACAGACAGTAAATGAGATGATCCTCAGTGGTAGCACTGACCCATTCCTACAGACAGATAAGAAAATCTAGATTCTCTCCTGAGCAACTTGGGATTCTAACAGGCCCAATGAATGGAGCTTATGCTCTGGGAGTGGAAAAGATCAGGAGAGAATTCCACACACAGATACACTAATCTGTCCATGTATGTGCACAATGAACCTAATACAAAATATAAGTGTCTAAGTACATTCTTACATGTATACATGTATGGGTAGATTATATGCATCTGTATACACACACATATATGCATATATGTATCATATTCCAGTTGTTCTAAAAGTCTTGTAGTTTCAAGCTAATAAAGTCTAAAACTGCTCCAAGACTTGGAGGGAAGATATGTGTGTTTATACACACACACACACACACACACATATTTATACACACATCTACATACACATCTACATACATACATATATGATTTCTCTGCTATATTCAATTAAATTTGAAAATATTTTCTCTTTTTTTTGGGAATTATTGGCATCAATGCCTTTAGGTACAGCTGACTGAACTCTGTTGTCTACCAGGTGTGATATTTCCTACCTTTCCCCCTTTTGATAGCAAAACGTGACCAATGATTAACTTTAGCACATTTATTATTGAAGTTGGATTTTTCCCTCCAAGCTTTTTATTTTCCTTTGTTTTCTGGCTTCCCAATCCTCAATTCAACCCTTGGTTCAGCAGAAATGGGATGGACAAAGTCTGAGGAATTTTCCTTCTCCCTTTTCTTTAAATGTTAAGTTGCCAGAGCAAGAAAAGGAGGTGAGAGCCCTTCTGGTAAATACTGGAGTTGAATATGCGCTTAACACCAAAATGACTGGTTATCTGCTATTAAGTTACTTAAAAATAATGTCTGTGGTTCTGCTGGCAGGTGATATATGACAGAGATAGGGATGCTCCACCATAATTCAGTGAGGAGAAATGCCCAGTCCCTTCTAGCAGACATGTAGAATTAAAAGCTATTTGTCACCAGCATGACAGCTGTTTCTCCAGCTAAAAGGGAAATAAATTTGAGCCCGGCAGTTGTGTTTAAAATTCTTGTAAATCTCCATGAAATCTTTACAGGGAAAATAATCCTATGGATGATAAATGTCAACATGTCTGACTGATGGAGAGAAGGGAGCTTGGACCAAGAACACGCTGGAAACCCCAAACAGTGAAGCAACAGAGTCAGTGATGGGGCCCCTGTTGTAGCATAGCCTTCACAGGAGCACTAGTCCTGGCTCTGGCAGTTCAAGAGTTGGAGAGTGGGAGGGGGGCAGGGACCCAAGGGTCCTCAGATTGAAGACTCTCTAATTTTCTAATGTTTTTCCCCTGAGGCAATTTGGGGTAAGTGACTTGCCCAGGGTCACACAGCTGGGAAGTGTTAAGTGTCTGAAATCATATTTGAACTCGGGTCCTCCTGACTTCAGGGCTGGTGCTCTATCCACTGCACCACCTAGCTGCCCCTCTTCTTTGTTTCTTTCCTTCTATTCCCTCTGTCACCTATCCTGTTGGGCCCTGGCTCCTACTGTCCCCCTGCCCACCCATGCTGCATCTGTCTCAGCTCTGGTTCTCTGGGCACCTCCCAAGAACCCAGGAAAGGTTTCCAGGTCCACCTGCACCCTTCTGCTCATCTGCCCATCTGCTTTTCCTCAGGCTCCTGCGGCAGATTCCAGCCAATGTTGGCCAAATGCCATGTCTGTGCCATCCAACTCCCCTCCCCCTCTCCAAGCTGGGGCTGGAGGTTGCTTTTCTATTTTCCCTTATGCTGTGCTGAAGGGACTTGGTGCTCTCTGCTGGGACATACCAGGGACTCTCCCAACTTTCCCACAGACACATGGGATACACATGTGTGGGCTAGGCCCCAGGGCAGTTGGGCCCAGGGGTGCGTGGACCCGCTTTGCCAACAGTGCCCAAATACCACCCAGAAAATGCCACACAAAGCATTCCTGCAGCTGTTGCCAGAGAAGCTGACTGATTCAGCCAAAGACAGTCAGCCCTGCACCTTGATCGTTATATCCCAAAGAGATCTTAAAGGAGGGAAAGGAACCCACATGTGCAAAAATGTTTATGGCAGGTCTCTTTGTAGTGGCCAGAAACTGGAAACTGAATAGAGGTCCATCAGTTGGAGAATGGCTGAATAAATTGCATATGAATGTTATGGAATATTATTGTTCTGTAAGAAATGACCAGCAGGATGAATACAGAGAGGCCTGGAGAGACTTACATGAACTGATGCTCAGTGAAGTAAGCAGAACTAGGAGATCATTATATACTTCAACAAGACTATATGATGCTCAATTCTGATGCACGTGGCTCTTTTCAATAGCAAAGTGATTCAGGCCAGTTCCAATGATCTTGTGATAAAGAAAGCCATCTACACCCAGAGAGAGGACTATGGGAATCAAGTATGGACCACAACACAGTATATTCACCTTTTTTGTTGTTTGCTTGCTTTTTGTTTGCTTTCTCATTTTTTTTTCCTTTTTGATCTGATTTTTCTGGAGTAGCATGACAATTGTAGAATATGTATAGAAGAATTGCACATGTTTAACAGATACTGGATTACTTGCCATCTAGGGGAATGAGTTGGGGAAGAGAGGGGAAAAATTTGCAGCACAGGGTTTTGCAAGGGTGAATGTTGAAAATTATTCATACATATATTTCGAAAATAAAAAGCTTTAAAGTAATAGCCCATATTAATATAATGCTTTCCCATTTGCAAATGCTTTACTCATGTTTATTTATTTGATCCTCACAATAATCCCTTGTTATTGTTATGCCCATGACAGATGAGGAAGCTGAGACACAGAGAGGTTAGATGACTTGCTCAGGATCACAGAGCTAAGTGTCTGAGTCAGGCTTTGAATTCAGATCTTCTTGACTCTAAGTCCTCCTCTCTTTCCCCTGTAGTCCACCTAACCACCTCTATCCCACAGAATGGAAGGTATGGGGGAGAGGGCTACAATCCGTACTCCTGGAAGCACTGCCCTCAAGGCCAGATGGATTGGACATCAAGGCACAGTAACACCTGCCCGCTCCCTTTGGCTCCCCTTAAGGACTCACCCTAGTAGATGGATTGATCATCTCTGGTTTCCAAAGGCAGCCCAATAAGGCCTCAGCTCTGGGCATATAGATGGGCAGAAGAAAGGGTAAAGGGCCAGATTGTCCATTGGTGGGACAATCCAGTTTTGCTATGGAGTGTAAGAAGGGAAGGAGAGAGCTTTTGGTCATAAATAGGATAGCTCCTGCTGTTCATGGGGCTAAGTGTGTGGTATGGCTCAGTTCTGGAGGGTCCGGACCAAGGCAGGAAGGGCCATAGACATGGACTATTCCAGCCATAGCACTAGCTCAGGATCCTCCACCAAGGTGCTGAGGGGCTCTGCTGAGAGACCATGGCCTCCCTTCCTCAGAAGCTCTCCAGCCTCTGGGAAACAAGCCTTGTGCAGAGTCCACTTCAGTTTGGGAGTGTGCCCTGAATCTTGGATCTGTCCTCCAGAAATACCCCCGGCTCCTGCTTCTGTTCACCCAGAGTGGCTTCTCCCATGGCATTCCCCTAAGTTCTGGGCTCCCCTGCTCCTTATCTTCTCCAAGCATGAGAGCTGCTTCCATTTTTTAGCTATCAATAAAGGAATTGGGGTCTCTGGCCCATGAGATGTGAAGGCAGACTCCTGGGCTCTCCCTCTCCCTCAGCCTCCCTTATACATCAGGGTCCCAGGCCAGGAAGGCAGTCCCGTGCTCCTGTCCCTGGAGCTGCAGGGGATGAGTAGGGGACCTGGGGGGCTTGGGAGGAATGCCAGCCAATGAAGGAAGGAAGGAGGAGGGAGGGAGGGAGGGAGCTCTGCCCTCACCTTTGCCTCCCTCCTTCTGCTCAGCTAGGACTGGCCTTCCTGGTAGTTGTGCAGGAGAGGGCTATTCTGGCTGGGGTCCGTGGCCCAGAAAAGAAAAGCATCTTTTTTCTTATAGAATCCCCAGCTTCTTGCCTCCATCTTAATGCCCTCTGTGTCCAGAGTCTCGATTCTTGCTCCATCTGCTCTTCTGATCCCACATTTCTGGGATGAGGTCCCTTGTACGCTTTCTGAGCAGAAGCCACAGTTGAAAACAATAACAGCTGGCATTTGTCCAGGGCATTAAGGACTTGACTTATGTGGTCTCATTTCATCCTCAGGACCACCCTATGAGTATCCAATTTACAGGGGAGGTAACTGGGTCCCAGCAAGTTCAATGGCTTCTCCAAAGTCACACAGGTCCCCACAAGGACTCAGGACTGAGAGATCACTTCACGGGTCACCACCGATGGGCCTGTGCCCAGGCCCTTCCCGCCTTAGCCAGCCCCACCGAACCCCAGCCAGACACGGCACAGTATGTGCAGACAATGCCCACCTTAGAAGGCATCCTACACCATAACTTGGCCCCTTACACCCTACACTATGTACAGGGAATCCTATCTTTGCAAGACCCCCCCACACAGTGACCAGGCACTGACCCCCACTGCGCTGTGGGCCTGGGCCAAGAGTGGGCCCTGGGCACTGACACACCTGCAAGCCAGGGCTGGACAGCACATGGGGGGGGGGCTCTTGACCCCCATCGTCACTCATCCTCTGCACAGGTCTCTGATACTCTTCGAACCTCAAAGCCCCTCCAGTCCACTGATAAGGCACGGCTTGGTGCCAGGCCCAGAGACAGCCACACAAAAGCCCAAACAGCGTTTGCCCTCTGGGAGTTTACATTTCACCAGAGGTATGTCGTGCACTCCCCAGAGAGTCAATACAAGATAGGTAGGAAATAAACACACACGGGCTTGGGGGAAGGGGGGCTTGAGTCAGGTGGGGATGGAAGGGGCTCCAAGAGGCACAGGTTTGGAAGGGAGCAGTCACATCATGGGGACCATGTGTATTTTCTGTAAGTTTATTTATTTTTTAATACACATTGCTTTATGAATCAGGTTAGGAGAGAAAAATCAGAGCAAAAAGGAAAAACCATGGAAGAGGAGAAAAAAAAAAACAGAAAAAAGAAGTGAACACAGCATGTGTTGATTTACATTCAGTCCCCTTAGTTCTTTTTCTGGATATAGATGGCGTTTTCTGTCCAAAGTCAGCTTATCTGATCTCCCTGCAGCCTGGTGCCAGATACAAGAAGTGCTATGGCTCTGTCAGACAGCCCCCACACTTCCATCCCCCATTTTACGGTGAGAAAACTGAGGTCCAGAGGGGTTAAGAGACTTGTCCAGTAGACTAAAGGTAGGAAGGATCATCATTTAAGCCTAAATGTTCAGAATTCATGTGGTCACTGCCCACACTGTGGTTTTGCACCCACCTTCCCTTCAAGTAAAAAGTATTTTTTACATAATGTTTCAAGGTTTATAAAATGCTTTTTTAAAAAAATCTCAATTCCTCCTCATAATAACTCTGGAAAGTGGGGCTGTGGTGAACCCCATTTTAAGGTTGAGGGAAATGAGGTATAAAGCTCATGCAGGGTCATACAGCTAATGCCGACCCAGATTTGATCACTGCACAGCGAGCTAGCTCTAGTGTTTTACTGGAGGTGGGGGCTGTGGGGGAGTCTCTGCCCCCACTCACCTGATTACACTCCAAGGTCAAGGCCAGGAGAATTGATCTCCATCAGACTCCACCCCAATCTCTTCATCAGAATGACTATAATTCATAAGAAATCAGGACCTCCTGGTCTTGTTTTGATTTTTAAACATCTTCCCCAAACAGGAACCACTGGTGATAAGGCAAAAGAATGATTCAGGAAGGAGTAAATTGCTCAGTTATGAATCTGAGGAAGCATCAGAAAGATAACCCAGTGGTTCGATCTTTTCCAAGAGGGGAATAAAGGAAAGGGACAGTGGGGTGCAGTGGTGGGGGTGCTGGGTGGGGCGCCCTGAGACCCGGACTCTGAGGTCTACCCTTTCTTAGTTGTGTGTCCCTGGGCAAGAGATGTAATCTCTCCGAGCCTGTTTCCTTCTCTGTGATTCCACCCTCTGGAATCAAGCATTGATTAAGTACCTACTGTGTGCCAGGCACTGAACTAAGCCCTGGATAGGCTTACAATACAAAAGATAGTTCCTGCCTTTAGCTTACAGACTAACCCTATAAGATTTCTTTTAGGAAACACTTTGTCAAGGTTAATTGTGTCAATGGGAATTATTATTCATGGATGGCTATCAAGGTGGAAGAAACAGTTGGAGAAACAAGTGGTCAAACAATCGTTACAATGTCCTGAGAGAGATGAAGGCATTGGGGTTGGAGATTCCCTGCTCAGTCCTGCTCCGGGGAGTGGACCTTGATTTCTCAGGATCTTGTGGGTCTGAGAAAAGACCTATCTGTTAGCAGGATGGGCTTGGTCCTGGGGACATCACCAGGTGGACGCCATGGCAAGGGAAGGATGAGAGAAGGTGCTTGGGAGGCACAGACAGAATTCTTTAATCCTGGTTCAGGGACCCAGGATTACTGAGGCTCTGGAGAAGGGGCACTAAAAGTGAGTACTGAAGATGGAGCAGAAAGGGAAGGGTTTGCTCGGGCCTAAGCTCCCACCCTGAGTAGTTTCTGGGCCCCTGGGCTCAATGGCTCTTGACATTGTTCTCCCAAAAATTGTCTTTCTTTTCCTTCCCCCAAAAGAGACAAAACAGAAATCCAAATCTGGCTCTTCAGTGTGATCAGCTACTCTGGGCACAATGGGCTTAAGGGGAAGTGTGGGGACAAGCTATAGACTCTAATGCATAGACTCAGCTCCTTCCCCTCCTCCTCTGGTGTGAGGGGAGGTTTGGGAGAGTCAGCCAGCTGAAAGAGAGAAGGGAGATAGGGACTAGGCCAGTGTCAACAACAAAAAATTGCCCAAGCAAGATAATTGTATAAATATGTATACACATATTGGATTTAACATATATTTTTACATATTTAACATGTATTGGATAACATGTATAGGGGAGGGGGTGGGAGGAAGGAGGGGAAAATTTGGAACACAAGGTTTTGCTAGGGTCAGTGCTGAAAAATGACCCATGAATATGTGTTGTAAATAAAAATCTTTGATAAAAAACAATTGCCCAATGTGATTAATGATAACAGCAGATTGGTTCTTGGGAAGATTTTCAGCAGGGGTTTTGAACCTTTTAGTATCTCTCTTGGACCCCAGAGGCAATCAGTTTGATGAAGCCTATGAATCCCTTCTCAGAGTCATATTTTAATTTTTTTATAAAAGTTTTTATTTTTCATTATTCATTCCTTCATTCATTTATTTATCTATCTATCCATTTATTTGTTTGCTTTGCTGAGGCAATTGGAGTTAAGTGATTTGCCCAGGATCACACAGCCAGGAAGTGTTAAGTGTCTGAGATCATATTTGAACTCAGGTCCCCCTGACTTCAGAACTGGTCTCTATCCACTGCACCACCCAGCTGCCTCCTAAAGCTTTTTATTTTCAAAACATATGCATAGATAATTTAACAACACTGACCCCTGCATAATCTTGTGTTTCAGATTTTCTCCTCCTTCCTCCCCCAGCCCCAATGGCAAGTAATTCAATATATGTTAAACATGTTAAAATATATGTTAAATCCAATAAGAATCATATTTTTAAATGCATAAAATAAAATACATAAGATAACAAAGGAAACCAAGTATATTGAAATAATTACCAGAATATATGCTAAAAATAGTTCATAGACTCAAGATTAAGAATGTCTGCAAGAACGAATGTTTGGGGCAGCCCTCTTTGTAGTGGCTAGAAACTGGAAACTGAGTGGATGCCCATCAGTTGGAGAATGGCTGAATAAATTGTGGTATATGAATATTATGGAATATTATTGTTCTGTAAGAAATGACCAACAGGATGATTTCAGAAAGGCCTGGAGAGACTTACATGAACTGATGCTGAGTGAAATGAGCAGGACTAGGAGATCATTATATACTTCGACAACAATACTATATGATGACCAGTTCTGATGGACCTGGCCATCCTCAGCAACGAGATCAACCAAATCATTTCCAATGGAGCAGTAATGAACTGAACCAGCTATGCTCAGAGAAAGAATTCTGGGAGATGACTAAAAACCATTACATTGAATTCCCAATCCCTATATTTATGCACACCTGCATTTTTGATTTCCTTCACAAGCTAATTGTACAATATTTCAGAGTCTGATTCTTTTTGTACAGCAAAATAACGGTTTGGTCATGTATACTTATTGTGTATCTAATTTATATTTTAATATATTTAACATCTACTGGTCATCCTGCCATCTGGGGGAGGGGGTGGGGGGGTAAGAGGTGAAAAATTGGAACAAGAGGTTTGGCAATTGTTAATGCTGTAAAGTTACCCATGCATATAACCTGTAAATAAAAGGCTATTAAATTTAAAAAAAAAAAAAAAAAGAATGTCTGCAAGAGAAGCAGGACACCGTCCCTCCATCAGTGTAAGCTGAGGCTTCTCTTTAAATCTCTACATGACAAGAGAAAAGTGCTGGGATCATAGGAATATGGAACATGCAAGCTTCCCTTCAATAGGAGAGCCACCTTTTATATCCCCCTCGAGCCAAGATGGATAACACATGCCTGAGTTGGATCAGCCTCCTACTGGACACTCAGACTCCATGGGGTCTTCTCTATGACTAAGGGGACTGCTCCCTCTCCATGGACAGCCCATAGTGCACCGATTCCTCACATTTTCTATCTTCTACATGAGGGGACCTTATTCTTGGGAATTCATTTTTGAAAAGTTCTTTTTCTTTTTTTCCCTTCTAAACCTCTGTGGTTATTATAACTTATATTTTAATTAATTTGGAAAGATTACTTGAGTCCTTCCTTGTGACTGGGATTTTTAATGATAATTTGTGTTTTGACTTTTTTTTTTTTTGATACTGGATATAGGAAATTTTCTCATTCACCTTTCTTCTACTTTTATACCACACCTGTTTGATTTCAAGTATCTTTCTATTTATTCACTGATTTGATTCCATGGTGATATTTGAAATCTTGTCTTAATATTTCTCATGTCATACATTTCTCTCTTTCTTCCCCCTTGCCCTTCCTTCGTCTTTCCCTATCTGTGTCTCTGTCTCTCTCTTCCTGTTTGTTTGTCTGTCTTTTTCTCTTGGTCTTCAATGGAATTTCTCCCTCACTCTGAGAATTTAATTTTATCTGTTGTTTTTTTTTTCCTCTATTGTGCGTAGCTTCCTTTGAACGGATTTTCCATTTTGTTCTCATTTTAGTGGTATGTGACTTTTATAAAGTGTACTTTTTGATGATCCATTGTAATTTTTACTGTTTTTCAAGGAAAGCCTGAGAATGGGCAGAGGGGTGGTATCCAGAGATTAAATTCATTACTCACTCCTGCCCTCCACTCTTTGTCTCTCATGGTAAGAAGGGAAGGAGGGAAAGATGGACGGTCTCTCTCTCTCTCTCTCTCTCTCTCTCTCTCTCTCTTCCTCCAAATGAGTTAATATTTGTAAAACGTGCACAACCCAGTGCCTGCCACAGGGCAGAGGCTCCATTCCACAGCTCTTAAACCCACATATTAAAGACATCCCTACCCTGGAAAATCTTGTGCCAGAGCTGTTTTAGTCCTTCCGGAGTCTTCTGTCTCCATGATCACATTTTCCAGGAGGGCCTCTATGGAAAGTGCTCCAAGCATTGGATTTTTTTTTTAAGAAATCATTCTTAATGATATCTTTTCTTTTGATGTCTCCTATATTTCTCAATGCATTCTCTTTTTACGATCAGCCATTCCGATTAATACAGAATAAAAAAAGTAGAAAAGTAAATGTGACCAAACTTTTTCACATCCTGGCAAAAATTGGATGTGAAAAAGGGGTGTTCCACAGTTTGTCTCGACTTCTCTCAGAAAGCAGTGGCTCAGGCTTTCTCACCTTTTCCCGTTTCTATCTCCACTTTCTATTCCACTTTCCTGGTTCTGCTTGCTTTGCTTAGCATTCATTCTAGTCCATACTTCTTTGTATTCCTCATTATGGTTGTTTCTAGCAGACAAATAAGATTTCCCTTCATTTCTGCCCCAGAACAGCCACTCTCCAATCCATGGGCATCTCCCTAATTTCCAGTTCTTTGCACCTATAAAATAACTGTTTTATGCATTGCGGTATATATAAGATTGGGACATCTTTTTTATTGACACTCATCAGCTGTCCCCAGTTCTCATGTCTCTCTGTCATGTTCACTGGACTCCTCCCTTTAAGTTACTTTTCCACGGGGCTCATCTTCTGGTTTCTTGGAATTTCAGACCTGGCTTTTCTTCTCCTCAGAAATGGTCTGGAGCTGAGTCTGGTTTATATTGTCGGCTTGAAACCAGTTTCAGTGACAGAAAGTCCAGATAGTTGGGATGCTTTGACCGCAAATGTGGTCATTGATCAGATATGCCTTTCATTCATCTCCTGGGCTCTCTGTGTCCTAAAGGCAAGTCAAAGTTGAACAGACTGACTCCAGACAGTTAATCTGATGGACAGACAGACCCAGATGGTGGAGGTGTGCATCCCTTGGTAGCTACTGGCTCTCTTGGGCAGTGAGGCTCCAGAGCTCCCTCATCTGATCAGGTTCTGAGCAGTTCTGGGAGCAGCAGCATCTTGATGCTCAGCCAACATCAGCAACATTGGCTTCCAGGAAGATAACTGGACTGAATCTAAGAGCAGCTTCCATTTCTAGAGAGTTTACAGTTAAGAAAAAGATGCTCTCCCCAATGTTTTTTTGAGGTCAGTAGGGCAAGAATTCACTTCACACTCAGCACCAGCTTTAATAGTCTCTCTTACAGAGACACAGATACTGTCACTGCTTAGTTAAAGGTCTCTGTCATCTTAAACAGTGATGGTTTAACTGCCTTTCCTCCCTGGGGGCATTTAGGGGAGAATGGGAAGGTTCTGTCTCTCAGGTGGTAGAAATATTTCTCAGTTGTTTGTAAGGCCATCTGAAAACAGACTGTTTTCCTGTTATGACTGAAAAAAGACACAGAAAAGGCAGAGAAAAAGAAAACTTTCTCTTAGATGCCTGAGTTTAACACTGCTATTGTAAATAAACAAGAAGATCCTTGAGAAACGAATTTCATGGGCATCCCGAGAGAATTTTCCAGAAATGAATAGAAGTCAAAAGGAACAGGTATGTTTAGAAAAGGCTTTGGCTGGATTCTTTCTCACAGCAAAAGTATTGTATAATATTTATTTATTTGGGCTTTCATTTGTTATACATTTTAAAGCCAGAAACTTTGATGTTAAATGCAAGACATTTTATATATGCACATATATTTATGTGTATGTATGATTTATAAATACAAATATATTATTTATGCATTTTATATATGTGCTTGTGAACGTATCATAGCCATGTTTATTTTTATATGGACAGACATAGACAAAGAGAGGGCCGGGGAGACAGAAAGAATGAGAAATAAGCAGATAAGTACATGAAAACAGGTTTTCCAGATTATCTGTTATTAGCCCAACAGTATTTGTCGAGCTAAGGTGAGAGCTCAGGGCTAATTGAGCCATTAAAGAGAGAGGTTGCAATTTTGGTAATTAAGGGCATATCCGAACACATTGTTGGATTACCTGAAAAGCAGAGATGATGAGCATGAAAATGGTAAAAGGGAAAGTAGGAGTTGTTCCAAATGAACAACTCAGGCTACACAAAGAAGTGTTAGTGACCCCAAAATGTGGTTATGTAGAGATAAGGGAATTGCTGAGGGCGCAGGGGAGTGCTAGAGCTGAGTCTCCAATGCAGATTGCAAAGCTGTTCTTTCTGCTGTTTTCTGTAGCAGGGAATGAGATCAGACCCATGGGAATGACCTCAATTGCCTTCTGGGAAGAGAAGCAGCTGTAACATTTTTTTTTGTGGGAGGGGTTTGGGATGAAAATATAGGGATATGATAATGGGCCAGTGGAGCTCAGGGCTATTTCATTCAGAGATAAAGAGAAAAGAAAACAATTTTTGAGACAATTGGGAGAATAAAGCGTATTTCTCTAGGGGAAAGAAATGATTTTGGTGTTTTGGGGGAGGTGATCTGAATTCGAACTCCACTCTTTGACTCAAGATTTAGGCTTGCTCAAGATTATATGACGATCAATTCTGATGGCTGTAGCTCTCGTCAATAATGAGGTGATTCAGACCGGTTCCAATGGTTGTGGGATGAAGAAAGCCATCTGTATCCAGAGAGAAGACTGTGAGAACGGAATGTGGCTCAAAACATAGTATTTCAACTCTTTTTGTTGTTGTTTGCTTGCATTTTGTTTTCTTTCTCAATTTTTTCCTTTTTGATCTGATTTTTCTGGAGCAGCATGATATTAAAAAAATATGTATAGATAGATTTCTACCATGCTTAACATATATTGATCTATTTGCTATTTAGGGGAGGGTGTGGGGGAAAGAAGGAAAATTGGAATACAGGGTTTTGCAAGGGCTAATGTTGAAGAATTGTTCATGCCTATGTTTTGAAAAATAAAAAAGCTTTAATTAAAAAAGAAAAATAGGTATAGAGGAATTTCACATGTTTAATATATATTGGATCACTTGCCTATTGTGGGGAGTGGGGAAAGGGAGGGGAAAAATTAGAACACAAGGTTTTGTAGGGGTGAATATTGAAAGTTATTCATGTATATGTTTTAAAAATAAAAAGCTTTAATTTAAAAAACCCATAAAAGTGATAAATTTAAAAAATGATTTAGGCTTGCCCACAAAACTTGATGTTTGTGGATCAGAAGCATTTTAATGGGACAGAGAGACATTGGCAGGCCTGGTTTTATAATAATGACAACCCCATGGGATAAGGGAACATTGGATGCCATCTGGATGACTCTCATTTTGTAAATGAGGAAATTGAGGTCTGAAGAGAGGGATGAATGAAAAATACTCATTAAGAGTTTACTCTGTATCTGAGAAGCAGCCTGGTTTTAGAGCCAGACTTGAAGCCAAAAAGACCTAGGTTCAAGTCTCAATTTGGACATAAAATAGGGAAATCAACCAATTTCTCTGAGCCACAGAGAATTCTTTCACTCTAGAAGTTGCAGAGGAAGTGGCCATCTCCATTGTAGAGATACTTTGCTCATCCGGGAGTTCACTGTACCCAAGAAAGCCCAGATGGGATACATATCTCTGTCCTAGGTGCTAAACACTGTACAGATCTCTGGGGTACAGATCGAAGATGGAAGAATAACCCTGTCCTCGAGGTGCTGACATTCTAACAAAGGAGAACCTGGTTGTGGTGGTCTCTGGGAACATCACTGAGATGGGGAATGAAGCTCTTTCCAAGAGCCCAGAGAGGGCTGCTTTGGCCATAGCTCCAGAATGGAGGATGGATGGAGGGGAGTCTACAGAGGATCAGCTGGAGAGATGCTGGCTTGGTCCACCTGAAATAGAGGCCCCATCCAGGTAAGGCATTCACGAGACAGCAAGGCTAAGGCAGGACCAGTGGAGTCAGTAGGGTTAACTCCTCTGACCGAGGGAGAGACTTTGTCCCTGCTCACCCAGCTGGTAGCTGTCAGGTCGGCGGCTGTGAGTCACAAGAAGAATGATATGGTCGTTTACATTCCTGGAACTCTGCAATTCAGGCAGTCCTTTTCTCAGAGTGGCCCAGGGAAGCCGATGGTTGAAGTACAGAGATATTAGGGAAATGCAGAAGGGCTCTAGAAATGGCCTGTTTTCTCTGGGGGCAAGAGGATTTTACTCAGATCTTTGGTGCAAAATTAAGGCTCAGACCACACAACCATGTAAGGAAGATTCACCTGGTCGTTGGAGGTGGGATTGCCCAGGCTGACTCCCTGCAAGCTTAGATGAGTCATTTATGTACTCCACGATTCAAGATGTGTTCTGCTTAATGGCATCCCACTTGCCTTGCCAATGGTCTGCTTGTCCAGCAAGGTCACAGCCTCAAAGTCACCTTTGCCTCCTTACTCTCATTTGCTATTCATAGTTTGTTCCCATATCTTTCCACCTTCCAACATTTTTCATTTATTCCCTTGCCTTTACTCCTAAGACCACTAGTCCAGCCCAGGCCCTCTTGGCTTTTCCCTGAGATTTTTGCCATATTTGTGTTTCTTTCTCCAATCCTTTTTCTCCGATTCACCCTCTTTAGAGCTGTTGAATTGATATTTCTCAAGCCCAAGTCTTATAATATCACTTCTTTCTAGCTTGGGAAGGGAGCTAAGCTTGTTCCTTGGGCCCCTACTAGTCTAACTCACGAAATATTAGTAAACTTCAGGTAGATTTTCTAGATTGACCGCTGTCCAAACACATGCTTCCACTCTCATGTCTCTTCTACATGGGATGCTCAGGGAACAGCCAGTTTGATAGCTTATAAGTAAATATACCCGGTGCCCTCAAAGTTGGATTGCTTCTCCTCAATTGTAGGGTTCTTCAAGAGTTTCTGCCAATTAAAGGAAATTTGGTTTCTAATTCAGGAATCACCAACACGTTAGAGAGCTTCCACAGTGATCATCCACCCGGGACCTTCCATCAGGATTATAGGATTGGAGTTCAGCTGTGGAAGCCTCCCAATGTTTTTATTAACTTCTAAGCAAAAGTGAGTGTTTTCTTTGGAAATTTCGACTTCTTAATATATCAATGTTATAAGAAAGATTAGCATTTGGCCTTGGCCCAGAGTGGCCAAATTTCTCTTGTTACCAAGTGAAGTTTCAGCTCTGTAACAGGAAGTGCCGCCTGTGGGAAGATTGACTCCAAGCAGGAGGCCCTGAGATAAAGATATCCTTGTTCAGTTGCTATTTTCAACTAAAATGGGCCTATGGGATTTGTTTATCCCATGTCAGGGAATGAGTTATGCAGGCAAATAGAGAAAAGGACTCTGGTCAAAAGGGAAGATCCTAGGTCTCTAATTTGTCCGTATTCTCCAATGACTTCCATCAAGTAAAGGGGATAAATGTTTCTGGGATAAACGCCACCACTGAACGCTGGAAATGCTAGATTAGATCAGACTCATGCTCAAAGACAATCAGAATCAATTTATGGCATGGCTCTCTACCACAAAAACTCCACAAAATCCTTTCCCCTAATAATCCAATAATTTACCAGATCATAATTAACTCCTTGAGGTCAGCAACAATGCCAGATGCATCAGGATTCTCTTAGTGTCTAGCACAGCAGTTTTGTCTACATGTTTAAGAAATGCTTAGTAAATTAAATTAAATTGAATTGTTATGGTTTTATCATCCATTAATTTATAGCTTTTTATATTTCTTTATAGTTCAGCCTATAGTGATTCATCAACTAGATGACTTCATGGATCTCTTACAATTAATTTCTTTCTTTTTCTCTTTTTGGTGAGGCAGTTGGAGTTAAGTGACTTGCCCAGGGTCACACAGATAGAAAGTATTAAGTATCTGAAGCCATTTTGATTTGAACTCAGGTCCTCCTGACTTCAGGGCTGGTGCTCTATCCACTGCGACACCTAGCTGCCCCTCTTACAATTAATTTTATAAATATATTGTGTATTTCCTTTTATTTGTCCTAAAGTTACCTCATTTACTTTTATAGCAGTGTCCTGGTACTTAGTATTTTGAGCCTATGTTTTATCTGTTGATATAAACCACCTCTTTTCTTTGCCATTCAAAGCAACTTTGTCCCCAGTATCCTTGATCACTTTCTTTGCACCTTCTCTAACTCCATTATGTTTTTTTTGAGGTGACCAGAATGCATAAGATCTAGGAAAGGAAAGCATCATCCATATCTGACCAAATAGTCTCTAATATACTGCCAAATGGACATCATTTCTGTTTTCCTGCAATATTCCAATTCAAAACTCACTTCTTTCAAAAAAAAAAAAAAACCCAAATCCCTCTTAAGAACATGGGACAGCTAGGGGATGCAGTGGATAGAGCAGCACCCCTGAAATCAGGAGGACCTGAGTTCAAATCTGGTCTCAGACACTTAACACGTCCTAGCTGTGTGATCCTGGGCAAGTCACTTAATCTCAATTGCCTCAGGAAAAAAAAAGAACATGAGTCAATAAGCTCATTGCTTATATCAGGATTTCTTATGGTATAAATAAATCAGTAGAATTCTTTTAGGGATACAAGGGAACCACCTTGTTGTTGGGGGCAAGAAAGTGGTACCTGCTGCTAAAAGACCCCCCCAAATCTCCATCTTCTTTCCCACTTGTAGGCTGGTGGTGGATGATGCATAAATACGACAGAGCCTGGATTTCTGGGCTGGATTTTTTTTAATCACCCTATATTGGTGGTTGAATTGTAAAGGAAGTCACAAAAGCAGGTGAGACCTTGTCCTGCCTGGGCAATGTGGCTCTGGGTGGTTGGTTCCCAAATGGCTTTCATTGTGTGTTGCTTCTGTCAGATGAGAGTGTCCCTCCCTGATTGTACCCTCATAGCCTGGCACAGAGTAAGTCCTTATTACAGGCTTTTCCATTCATTTGTTCAGTTGTTCATTCACCCATTCATCTTCCACAAAGTGGGTAATGCCGTGCTTGCCTTTGAGAATTCTTTCCTTGAATTTCTTTATGTGTGTTGGGGGGCAGGGCACCCCCTAGTACCAGGTATTTCTTAGCAGGTTCTAAATGGGCAGGGATTTGATCAGGCTTCAGGGTTATAGCATCTCCAGGATCAGGGCTGGGGGTTGCCCAAACCTTCTATCCTCCTAAGGCATCTGCCCTCCTCCTGTGTATGGGGCTCTGGATGTCTCTGTAGTCTGTTCTCAATGGGTTGGCCCCTTGCCTAACTAGTGAGAGGGTGGGGAGGGGCAGGGTGGGATTGGGAGTGGAACCATGCCCTGAACTTCAGAAGAACAGCTCTCAGCTCTCCTGGATCTCAGCCCAGAGAGCTCACCAGGTCACAGTGCTGCTTCTTCTCTTTTACACAGCCCTTCCTTGCACAGATAAGAGATGGATTCGGCCTGCTCCTCGCTAAGTGCTGGGACAAACAAAGGGGCTGCTTGGAGCTCCAGAGCACAGAGGAGCACAGCTGGCTGAGATCATCCAAGGATTCCTTAGCCCTGGACCCTTCCTTCCCACAGCCTCTCTGCTCCTCCCTATGCTGACATGAACTGAGCTCAGTCAGCTTTGGGTTAATACCATTTCCAGATGCAATAAGGGGGGGGGGGAGTGTCCAAGGACTGGACTTGACCAGGAATAGATAGACACATGAGCCCTGTGACTTCTATGGAAGGTTATATGTCCAACAGTTGTTCCCATGAGCTGGCCGCCTCTGGCCAGTCACTAGAGCTGCTATTGAGGTGTGGGGCAGGACATTCCTCACAGAGCTCCGAGTTCCCTTCCAGTTCTGTGTGTGTGGCTTGGGAGCTGGGAAAAGGGATGGATGGGGAAGGACAATCCCAGATCATGAAAGGTATGGGCAGTTAAGGTAACCATAATTTGTTGGTCTCTGGAGGGCAATGGGAACAAGCATATTATTATTATGGAAAAGGATAAGACCTATAATATCACTGAAAGAAAAGCGGGAAAAGAATAATTCTCTGGGAGAATTCCCTGTTCTAGTGTAAGACAGCAGGTTCTCCGCATTTTTTTAAGTTTATGGAATTTCCTATAATGGTAGAGTTAAACTACTATGGAAACCACATAATTATACATAAAGGTCCTACAGGTGCATTATTGACTTAGAAAATCATACAAAAGCATTACTTATGTTCTGAGTTCTGAGTAGTATGTGATTGTGATGGAAGATTATTGTGCTATGAGAAATGATAAGAAGGATAATTTCAGAAAAACTTGGAAAGACTTCCATGAACTGATGCAAAGGGAAGTGAGAAGAATCAGTAGATCATATTACATGATAATATCAATAATGTAGTATGCCTATATTGTATTTAACTTATACTTCAACATATTTAACTTGTATTGTTCAACCTGCCATCTGGGGGAAGGGGTGGGGGGAAGGAGGGGAAAAGTTGGAACAAAAGGTTTTGCAACTGTCAATGCTGAGAAATTACCCATGCGTATAACTTGTAAATAAAAACCTATAATGTAATAAAAAATATCAATACTGTAACAATAACCAACTGTGAAAGATTTGGCTACTCTGATTGATATAATGATCCAAGATAAATCCAAAAGACTCATGATGAAAAATCTATCCAACTCCAAAGAGAGAGAAATGATACTCACAGTGCATATTGAAGCATACCTTCTTTCCCCTTCCTTTCTTAATTTCTTTTTTTTGGGGGGGGAGGGGAGAACGTGGCTAATGTAGAAATATATTTTGCATGGCTTCACATATATAATGGGTATCCTTTTGCTTCCCTTTTCAATAAGTAGGAAAGGGAGAGAATTTGGACTCAAAATAAAGTGAATATTAAATAAAATTACTTATGTCCTTTTGTTTTAAAATTTATTTTGTTAAATATTTCCCAGTCACATTCTAATTTATTTTGTATTGGATATGAGTGTTGAGCTGCGACTGTGTGTTTGAAACTCTGTTCTAGACTGTCGTGAGACCCTTTTTGATACTGACTCTGTTGTACGACATGATATCTATCCTCCCAATATATTACCCATTGAAACATAGATACAGATACATATCTACACAATGTAAGCTCTTTAAGGTCAGGATCTGTTTTGACAACTGTTTTTGTATTCCTTTCCAGTCCTGCCCCCCCTCCCCATACCTAGCATATCACCTGACACAAATATGGTAGAAATTTAATAAATGCTTGTTGACTGATTGATAAGAAGTTGAGGCAGATAGATAGTATGATAGAGTCAGGAAGCCTGGTTCAATTATTTACTAGCTGTGTGATCCCAGCCAAGTCATTTAGCCTCTCGGAGCCTCAGTTTCCTTATCTGTAAAATAGGGATAATCACATCTACTTCATAGCATTTTAGTCAAGATCAAATGAGGATATATGTAAAGTCATTTGAAAACTTTAAAATGAAATATACATTTGTATGCATATAGAGAGAGAGAGGGAGAGAAAAATAGAGGGAGACAGAAAGACAGATTCAGAGAGAGACACACAGAGAGAGGTGTCACATTTCACTTATCACATCTGATTTGGGGGCATTCCTTAAACAAATAGCACAAGAGTCCAGGACCAAGCAGAGATTACCAATATAATTAGGGCAGCTAGATGGCACAATGGGCTTGAAATCAAGACTCATCTCCCTGACTTCAAATCTAGTTTCAGACATTTACCAGCCATATGATCCTGGACAACTCACTTAACCTTGTTTGCCTCAGTTTCCTTATCTGTAAATAAGCTGGAGGAGGAAATGGCCAACCTCTCCAGTATCTTTGTCAATAAAACTTCCCCAAGGAGAGTTGGACACAACTGAAAACCGACCAACAAACAGAACCTCCCTTCAGGTTGACAGGGACATTAATTACAACTCTTCACATCTGGCTATTCAATTGGATCTTAATTCACCAAACTGTTTAAATACATCCTCTATCTTATCTACTTGATAATGATGACAATAGCAATAATGATAATGGTCATTATCAAATCCATCCAATGCAATAATGAAGACCTATGATGATGACAATGGTGAGATTGATGATGATGAGAACTGGGGTTTGGGTAACTTGGACAAGGTCCTCTGGCTCACGTGCAAACAGGTCTCAAACCAGATTAAAATGTAACCAGGAAACATTTAATAAACACCACAACAAAATACAATAGGCCATAGATAATAGTAATAAGTGGTTATCTAAATCAGTAAATCACACCTGTCAGGATCCTTACAATCTAATGCCGGATTTTGCTGTGAGATTGACATCTCCACCTTGGATTATTCCTTTTTTGTTCCATGCATACCAAAGGATCATAATCCCACCTGGAAAAGGATTTTCTTCCCTTTTTTCTCCCTCCCTCCCCCAAACTATTTGTCATCTGAGGAAATGAGGACTAAGAAAGTCAATTGATTCTTATATCATTGCATAGGCAATAAATATCCAAGGCAGAATTTGAATCTGTGTTCTGAAGCCAGAGCTCTCTCTGCTGTCTCAGCAGCCTGATTTTCTCTCTCTGCACTCTTGAGGGAGTTACTTTTGGAAGGGTATGCCCTATAGGAAGTACTAAAAATGGGTTGCTGAACCAACATTAGGATCCCTGTGTCCTCAGTGACTTAGTTTTAAAACATTATATTATTTGTGTTTGATTATATTTTCATTAATTTTATTAACTATTTCCCAATTACATTTTAATCTAGCATCTTCACACTCAGGAATGGCTTGAGCTGAAGGGCCAAGTGTGAGAAGCCTCCAGCCCTACAACAACGAGAGGGTCAGTGACTTGCAGGCAGAAAGTCCCAGAGACTGGATGTAAAGCTGAGCATTGTTGCCTTTGAGGCAGCCTCTCCTGCCCACTCTATGCCCCTGCCTTATAATCAGTAGTATTAGTCTTATTCATTCTTTCCATCCTTTTAAGACCAATTAAAAATTAAATTCTACCTGGTCCTAGTAAAAAAACCAAACACACACAAAAACAAGAAAAGCCCTTCTCTCTGTGAAGCCCTCTGGGCAATCATGATCTCTCTTGCCTAGAGTTTCAAGCAGCAAAACCCCTTTATTTCTACACTTCTATTTTAGGAACCATGTTATGTCCTAGTTGATGATGTCTCTGTCATGTCTTTCTGTCAGACTGTAAGCCCCATGAGGATAGGGAGGTTTCCTATCTCACCTTATACTATGCCTCCACACAGTTGTTGCCTAATCAGTATTTGTTGGTTTGCTGAACTGAAGGTCCAGAGACTTGTTGGTGCACTCCTTCAGGTCTGTCCATGGCTGCATGATTCCATATTCCAAATCATTGCTTCTATGGGGGCCAAGCTCCATGGAGAGCCATAGGGCGTCTGCCTTGTGCAGAAACTTGATGGGAAACAGAGACCCTGAAACTGTATCCAGATGCCACAAGAAGGATAGCTGCTTTTCCCAATAGCATCTCCCCTCTTCCACTACCCAATGGGTTCTTCCATAGTAGGGTGGACAATCAGAGAAATGCTGATTAGAATAACTCTGAGTATACCTGTATACAAAAGTTGTTAATAAAAGGCACAAATCCATGTTGGTGAGAAAAATTGCCATGATATTGTTATTAGAACTATAATTTATGCAATTAAAAAATCTTTCAAATATGTTCTTTTTCCCTCTGACATAGTTCCTGCTCTGGTGCTAGCATTTATCACTTCCTATCTGGACTACTGCAGTAACTGCTGGTGGCTTTGTCTGCTTCGAGTCTCTCCCCACTTCAGTCCATTCTCCATTTAGTTGCCAAAGGGATTTTCCTAAAGTGCAGGTCCAACCATGTCACTACCCCTCAACCCCCATTCTACTCAATAAACTCTATCAGCTCCCTATTGCCTGAAGGATCATATATAAAATGCTCTATTTGGCTTTCAAAGGCCTTTATTAATCTGCCTTCTCCTACCTTTCCAATCCTCTTATACTTAATTCCCTTTCATATACTGGAGGATCCAGTGACTCTGCCTTCCTTGCTTCTCTCAGCTCCCTGCTCTAGCTGTGCCCCATTCCTGGAATACTCTTCTTCCTTCTCATAGTCCCCTCCTAGTCTCCCTGGCTTTCTTCAATTTTTAGTTAAAATCCCACTTTCTGCAAAACAAACAAAAATAAAAACAGAAAACTCCCAATTTCTTTAATCTTAGTTCCTTCTGAGATTATCTCCAATTTATCCTGTATTCTATCTTTACTCTATTCTATTTGTTTGCATGTTTCCCCTTTAACCTGGGAGTTCCCTGGAAGCAAGGACTTTTTTTTTTTTTTTTTTTGGCCTTTCTTTGTATTCCCCATTTTTAACATAGTTACCTTTCACATAGTAGGTACCCAATAAAAATGCTTATTGAGTGACTGATAGGGAAAACAAACAAATCAAGAAACATTCAACCAATTTTCCTTTCTAGAATCATAGTCAAATAGCCCTTCTGTAAACCCACACCTACAGCTGTTTATTTTCAGAATGAAGAGTTGTGAGTAAGGAATGGCTGAATTTCTCTAGGCGCATCCCCCATTGGTGCAATCCTGGGCGAGCCTACTAATTCTAGGCAAATCTCTGAGAATATCATCTGGGAGGGAACTCCCAGTACAGTAATAGTACTCCATACAGTAATAGTACTCCACCATTAGAAAGACAAATATGGAAATACTGTAAAAAAGCATTATGAAAAGAAACAGCCTGGGAGGGTGAGAAAAGCGTGGGATTTGGGGTCATATCTATTCAATTGCATCCTGGCTATGGAATCCTGGGCAAATTGTCTAAGCTCTTAAAGCTTAAGTTTTCCCATCTGTAAAATGAAAGTGTTGACTATTTCAGAGGATGACTGATGAAATATGTGATCTACCATCTGAAGAGAAGTGAGGGTCTCAGTGTGCAGAAGGCAACATACATCTTGGGTCATAGTCAACATGGGAATTTGTTTCCCTCGTCTGTTTATTGGTTACAAGGGGGTGAGGAGGAAGGTCTTGGGAAGGAGAGAAGACAGATATTTGTTCACTGAAAAAAAATTAATAAAAAAATGAAGTACTTGGATTGCATGACCTATTCTATTCTCTGACTCTATTAACCTTTGGAGAAAGCAGACATAATTATATTTACTGAGACGAGATCTGTATGTAAAATGCCAATCAGGAGAGATCAGCAAAAGAAATCAGAAAAGCTAAGGGAGAACTGAGCACAGTCAAAATGACTGGTATTTGGATTTTATGCTTTTATCTGGGACTTCACTCCTCATTGGGTTTATTTTATTTCCTTGTGTTTGTTCAGGTCATTATTACCTTTATACTCAATTTTCTTAAAGGATACCCTTCTCAGCTTCTCCTTCTACCACCCCTATTTAAGGGTGTGTATCTCCAAACCTTAAGCTTGTGGCTGGTGTTGATAAATCAATTTGAAAGGTAACTATTTCTCTGGGACAGATTGGGGGAGTTGAAGGATGAAGTGATCCCATCACCTTGCTAAGCTACAGAATTTAATGATAATAATTTCTTGGAAGGAGTAGGAATGTGGGTGCTTTGAAGAAGCAGAAGGGGAGGATAAGGAGAGAATTTAGAGAATTGCTAAGGGGAGAGAGGGCAGAGCGGGAGGCGTGACGAAGGCGCCACATCAGAGATGAGACTACAAAACTCATGGGCCATGAGAGAGAACCCTTCATCATCAGGCATTTCTTATGAAAACTCCTTCGTGGGTGGCCAAGAGAGGCCGACTTCTCAGAGCTGGTGCTGGGCACTTATGGAACCTTTCGGATTTACCAGGCTAATCTTACAATCAGTCACACATGATTCAGCCTCTGCTTTCTGGAAACCTGCATCTCAAAGATGATGTGAAAATGTGAGAGAACTTGGGTCTCTGTACTTGCCATCTCTTCAGCCCTGGAGACTGTGCAAAGCCTTCTCCTCCCCAAGGAAGCTGAAAGTATCAACGCTTGAGCCCCATTTTATAGAGGAGACAACTGAAGCTCAGAGAAGATAAACCATGGCTTTCATAGACAAGGGCTAGAAATCACTAATAACCTAAAAGCAAAACAGAAAACCAGTACAGAAGACTAGTATTTTTTGACAGCCATCCAAAACACTCCTGATAGAATAAAACACCCAGCCTACACGTTTCCAGCTCATGGGATCTGGGATCTTCTTTGGGAAGGACCTTAGCGATCAGCTAGTCCAGTCCTCTCATATTACAGATGAAGAAACTGAGGTACTGAGAAATAAAGCGCAATTTGTCCAAGGTCATTGAGTAGGTGTGATTTGAATTTAAATCCTTGGATTTCATATCCAGGACTTCCCTTAAGATGATTCTCAAGAGGAAAGGGTCATTTACTGACTGATGGGAGGGTATTTGTCCAACCCAACATGAATGTTCAAGATGCATAACAAACTCAATTCCATCCATTCTCACAAGCAGTGGTTGGATTCCGCCTCCAGCTTGTCCCTGCTGTGGGGTCACAAAGATGACCATAAGACAGTCCTGCTCTTAAGAGCTGATGTTCAGCTCGGGAAGGTCTCCATCCAAATGAAATCACACAGGTCCTAGAGACCAACAGTTGTTCTGACCAAAGTGCTTTCCCTTTAAAAATAGAAGGACCCCAGGACCATAGATAGGTTTAGAGCTGGAAGTTTCCCTAGAGACCCTTTAACCGAATTCTTTAGACAGGGACAAAAGCCTGCTGAGCCATAACTGAGCATGTACACTGAATGCTCAAACAGGATAAAATTGCCCTCTTCCTTGGTAGTGACTAAAGCAAGAAGTACCATAAGCTTCTGGAAGGGGGGGCTACATCACTGTTATGAAAATGGCCTTTTGGGGTAGCTAATTGATGCAGTGGATAGAGCACTAGCCCTGAAGTCAGGAGAATCTGAGTTCAAATCTGGCCTCAGACACTTAACACTTCCTGGCTGTGTGACCCTGGGCAAGTCACCTAACCCCAATTGCCTCAGCAATAAATGAATAAAAGAAAATGGGTCTTTCCCTTGCTGGCTATTTTGTCTCCCTATCTAGTCACCACGTGTCTGTTTCTGTAGCTTCTGTTTCTGCTACATTTCATTCTTTCCTGATCTCAGGTGAATGAGTCCTGGAGACAGAATAAATGAGATTATAACCTTGTGAGCTTTGAAAGACCAGAAGAGCAATTGAATGTCTCATCACAGAGAGCTAGCCACAGCAACAGCTAGATCCCAGAAGGAGCAGCCCATTTGACCCCACCTAGCAATGAATCAGACTGACAGCAGAGACAAGAAGTCTGGAAAACGGGAATGATTGGTCCACCAACTGAGACACACCAAGAAATGAAAGCGGTAAAGAAATGTTTTATTGCCACCATTATAACCTTGAGTCCACTTTTCCCTGGGATTAAGTAGGTAGAGTCAGTTGGTTAGTCAACTAGCATTTATTAAGCATTTATTATATGCCAGACACTGTGCTAAGTACTAGAGATGCAAAGAAAGACAAAAGAGAGTCCCTGTCCTTACAATCTCTAGAAAGCAGTGTGCTCCCAGATTGGAGGATGAGGATGGGGGAGGCTTTTGTACTTTGGTTCTTGCCATACATTTCCAGCAGAGACATATAGATGTTATGATCATGGTCAAGAGTTAGTAAGCATTTATTAAACACCTACTATGTGCCAGGGACTGTGCTAAGGGTTGGTCACGGATGAGACTGAGGAAATATAAACTGGCAATTATATTGGGAGGAAGGTACCAGGTGGAGGCCCTTGAGCAATGGTACTAGAAAACCCTAACTCATCCCACCACCTCAGGGTTGCCCTGGATATTTTGGAGGTTCAACTTGAACCTGCTTGTCTATTCAGGCGATGGGGCCTGAAGTTTGTATTACAATAAACAAATATCACAAAAGGTCCGTGTCCCACGGGACCCCTCTTCCTCTGTATGGGAAGAGCAAAGGTGAATTAGCTATGAGTTAATTCCTCAGAGGTCAGTCAGACTGCCCATTAGCCCAAGCCAGCCTCCAACTGCTGCCCTCCCAGGAGGGAGTTCTATTCCCCCATGGAATAGAGCTGTGTCTGCCCACAGGGCACAGATCCTTGTCTCTATCCTGCCAGTCTTATACCATGGTCTCCTGCAGCTCATAGCCCATCTTCTGTCCCTGACCCTGCTCTAAGATTTGACTCAGAGGCAGTTGAATGAGGACATGGTCAACCTTGCCAACAAGACTGTTTCTCTCCCCCTCCAGCTCAAAGGGAAGATTCTCCCATGGAGCTCTCCTAGGCAATCACTCGCCGAAACCAAGTTGAGTCCATCCAATATTGAAATGGCGCCATCCAAACCAACTCTAGGTCCCAGTCAGAGGAGAGGTGGGATCCCCACTCAAGGGCTCCAAAATTCTCTCCTGATCCCAAAGAAGAAGCTTCCACAAAGACTGCCCAATTATTGCCCTCCACGTTCCAACCTTCAGATATCAGCCATTCTTAAGTGAGTGAGACAAGGCCATCCACACCCCTGGTGCACCCTGGCTCAGCAAGGGGAGCCCCCAGGGCTGGGACAAGTTTTGTTGGCCTTGGGGTTTCGTTGGCATAAAAATTTCCCTCTACCAATGCAAGCTGGCACTTCCATTACCAATTAGTCTTAGAAAGCTCATTACTAGAACACTGAGAAGTTGAATGACTTGGCCAGGGTCACCCAGCCAGCATGAGCCAGGGAAGAATAGGAGTCTTCCTATGCCTCCTGGGCATCTATCCACTACAGAGGTAGTGTCTGCTAATCAGTAAAAATGAAAATATCTTTCTCCTCAAAAGTCAGAGCTTCCATTTTTCTGCCAGTGCCCCTTCCTCTCAAAGGTACAGGGGCTGGCAGCTGTGCCAGCTGGGGGAAGAGCACCACTCTCCCATTCTCCCATTCCCTATGCCTACCCCTGGCAAGGCCAAGTGAGAGGCTGTCAGAGGAAATGCCAACCATACCTCCCTGTTCTGCCTTCCTTAGCCAGCTGGCATTCAACTTGATGGGCAGGGAATGCACCAGCACCAGCTGGAGGGCACAGAAGGGAGATGCTCTCCCCAGGCTGGGCCACACCAAGCCACACCAGCAATGCCCAGGAACTGAGTCACATCCTCAGAAAAGGGGGCCACTCCGGGGATCTGGGCAATGGAAAACTCCAATATCACTGACTAAGGTGTGTGGGGGGGACTAAGAGGAACGTGCCTCTCGCTCAAGGTTAAAAGTCTCACACACAAATCCCACTCCTCCTTCTTCTACCCCCTTTCCCCTCAACCAAGGGGGGAATATCCAGACTTTGCCCAGTACCCAAGAGCAGGGGCAGCTGCCAGGGCGGGGCGGGGCAGGGCAGAGATGGGCTCTGCACAGCTGAGGAGACCAGAAGGAAGCCCCCAGGTCAATGCCAGCTAGCACTGCTCAGCTGCTCCTTTCTCTTGTCTCTTGCCAGCCTGCTCCCCCCCTCTGCCCCTCACCTGCCAGCCGTCTCTCTCTTGAGTTTTTCCAGATAGCATCCAGGGCTCTAGCGGTGGAGTCTCGGATATGGTCACTAAAGGACCTCCTTAGAGGGGCTTTCAGGGGTCGTTCCATCCTTCGGGGCAGAGTGCTGCCCACCCATAGCATCTCTGCCCCTTGGCCGTGCATCTTCCTCCTGGAGGAGGACAGCTGGATGGATGGAGACACCTCCTGTATCTGGTCTAGAGAGAGATTGAAGAAGGGAAGGGGAAAAGAGGGAGAAGGGGGAAAGGGGGAGAGAAAGAGAGAGAAAGAGAGAGAGAGAGAGAGAGAGAGAGAGAGAGAGAGAGAGAGAGAAGGAAGAGGGAGGAGGAGAGAGGGAGACAGAGAAGGAGGGGGGAGAGAAGAAGAAGAAGAAGAAGAAGAAGAAGAAGAAGAAGAAGAAGAAGAAGAGAGAGAGAGAGAGAGAGAGAGAGAGAGAGAGAGAGAGAGAGAGAGAGAGAGAGAGATGGGGGCGGAGGGAGGAGGGGGTGGCAGGCTAGGGGGAGGGGACGGGAGAGGGAGACCCTTGAGGAACCTGGCACTGCGGCTCGGACTGCGGCGGCGGCCTGGGCGGCAGACAGGGACTGCAGGCTCGTTGCTGGAAAGCTGCCAGCTCCGCAGCATCTGGAAAGCCTTCCACATGAGCTGGCTCGCCGCTCCCACGCTTCCCTGCCGCAGTCCAATGGGCAGGGATCTCGAGCGGCAGCTGCCTTCACTTGCGTGCGTCTCTAGGAAAACGCTGTGGCTCTGCTTCAGGGCAGCCGCAGCTTTCGGGGCTGGGGCGGGTCCACAGTGAGGGACTGTGCTGAGAGCGCTGGCTCTGCGGTCAAGAGACGAGTTCAAGTGATGCCCTGCGACTTACTCGCTCCCTGGGGAGTTTGGGGCCAGTCCCTTCTTTCGCCGGATTGCCTTCCTTGCCCCATCTATGCAATGAGGGAGGAGAGAAGGGGACCAGACAGTCTCTCTCAGCTCTCAAACATAGGGAGGTGAGCTGGGAGGTGAGAATGGCCAGTTCCGCCGAGGGTGACAGGATATGTTATTGTCCTGTTGGGATGAAGTTTATTTCGGTCCGAGCCTATCTCATCTCAGTAGTTAACCACTAAATTCCCTTCTAACCCTAAAGCAAGATTTCAGGATAATCACCCTCTACCATGTTTAAAAAAAAAAAATAACCTTCCCCTTCCCCAAACCAGGGATGACTCTAGCTACCTATGAAAAGACCAGAAGTGCAAATGGAAGAAGTATCCTCAATCTTGTTCCTAGAGTTTAGCTTGCCTTTGGGATTTTATCCTCTATTTTCCTCATCTACATGGGGAGCAGAAGTTCGTCTCCTTTTTGATTGTTTTCAGTTTGAGGTTAATAACATTTACCTGGCTAATTGAGAGGCATTTGGGAGGCAGGGGAATGCCCCTGATCAATTGGTCTAAGGTCTCTGACAGATGGACTGGAGCCCTTGAGTCAAGAGGAGGAGTCTCCAAAGAAAGGGCTATGCTGGGAGGACACTATGTTGATGGGGAGATAATACTGTTTTTTTGCTCTGAAGCTATAATTGGCAGACACTAATAATGTTCTGTTGGGGAAACAAGAAATTCCCACAGTGAAGTCTCTGATGGAACAAGGTGAAAACATCCAAGAAGAGGCCTTTTGCCAGTCCCCAGGTCAGATCTCAGTTCTTAGAAGGATCATGAGACTATTTTATCAAAACCCTCTCCCCAGAGAGCTATCTCATTTATAAAAAAAAAAAAAACAATAAAAAAAACTCCACAAAAACTAAAAGAGGAAAAAATATTTCAGCAAATTAACCAACACATCCAAAAACGTAACATTAAATATAGTCTTCTCTACTCATAATTCTATGTCTCTGGGAGTTGCTCATCTCATCAGCATTCACCAAGCTTTGTTTGATAGTTATTATTTCATTTTACTTTGTTGTAGTCATTGTGGATATTTTTGTGGCTCTGCTTTGTAACAGTTCATATAAGTCTTTTTATGATTCTCTGGATTCTATTTCTGACAATATGATACTATTTCATTACACTGATCTTTCTATTCTTTGTTTAGCCATACTCCAATTTAAGGGTGTCTATTTTGGGCTGATCTTAATATCTTCATTATGAGTATCCTCGTTTTTATCATTGACCTCCTTGTAGTACATGTTCAGTTGTGGAGTTTCTGAATCAAAGCATTTGGTCAAGTAAGTCATTTTCTTAGACTAATTCCAAAAGTGTTTTGCAGAATGATTGAAACAATCCATAACTCCACCAACAATGAATTAATGTGCCTGTCTTTCTACAACCCCTCCAAGATGGACTATTTCCATTTTTTCCATTTGTTGGATGTGAGGTGAAATCTCAGAGTTGTTCTGATCTGCATTTTTACTTTTTATCTTTAGTGATTTCGAAAAACATTTCTTATGGTTATTAATGGTTTGCAATTCTCCTTTTGTGAAACTGCTTTTTCATGTGTTTTGGGAATGACTCTTAGACTTCTACATTTCTGATAGTTGCCTGTTTATTGTGGATCAAAGATCCTAGGAGATATGTTATACAAAGATTTCTCTCCAGTCAGTTGCTTCTATTGTCATTCCAGTTGAGTTAATTTTGTTTATACAAAAGCTCTTCAGCTTAATATAATTAAAGTGATAGATTTTGTCTTTTGTGGTAACTTCTACCTCGTTCTTAGTTGAGAATTGACTTTCAAGCCAAAGGTATGAAAAATATCTTTTTTGCTCCCTTTTTAATTTTTTAAAAGCCATTTTATTTTTGTGGTACTGATTTTGTTATATTAAATTATGTAAGATTTATTCTACAACTGGATTCTACAAATTGCCTCCTAGTTTTTCCAAGAATTTTTGTCAAAGAGGAAGATTTTCCCCTAACCAACCGAGGTTCTTGCCTTTATAAAGCTCTGGGTTATTGACTTTGGGTTCCCACTCTTCTTTGTCTAGTCTATTACACAAATAATCTTTCCTAATTTATTTTTTTTAACAAGTACCAACTTGTTTTGATGATTACTACTTTATAATATAGATTTAGGTTTAGAAATCCAATTCCCCTTTCATTCCTAATTGCTTCTCTTTGAAATGTCATTTGCCTTGAAATTTTATAATTTGAGCTCCTGAAAGTGATTTTTATGTTTTATTACTTTGTAATAATAGCTAGCATTGATGAAACAGTTGACATTTTTGTTCAGTCATTTCAGTCTTGTCCAACTCTTTGCGACCCCATTTAGAGCTCTTCCTTGGCAAAGATACTGAGTGAGTGGTTTGCCATTTCCTTTTCTAGCTCATTTTACAGATGAGGAAACAGGCTTATAGGATTAAATGACTTGTCCAGGGTCACACAGCTAATTTCTGAGGCCAGATTCGAACTCGAGAAATGAGTCCTCTTGACAAGACCCGAACCTTGTTGCTCTTTGACATTTGGTATTTAATTTAATCCTCACAACAATACTACAAAGTAAATGCTATTATCCTTTTACAGAAGAGGAAACAAGTTGAGAAAGATTAAGTGCCTTAAGCCCATGATCATGGAACTAGTACATAGATGAGGTAGGATTTGAACTCAAGTTTTACAGAACCAAATGTTAAATCTTCAGCATAAGCATTTACACCTGGGAAATCTATGACCTCTATAATACTTGATTTATTGTTATGTTGATTGTCTAGACTTAAGAGAGTGATGAAGAAAATGTTAATGCTGCAAATTAAATTTAATGTACTGTGAGCACAACCCCTTTCCAGCCTTTCCTCCATTAACCCTCAATTAACCGTATTCCTGGCAGGAATCTTTATGCAACCTCCTCCAATTTGAATAGCACAATGCTCTGCAAACAACACTTCAATCAACTATTAACTAGCATTTATTAAGCACTTAATTGATGCCTGGGACTTCTTAAATGTTTCTTGATGGAAAGACTGGGTGGAGGGATGCATGGTTGAATGGGGAAAATGAAAGGGGATACTTGCTTTGGAAAGAAGAGGAATGGGCAAGGTTAAGGACAAAGATAAGAAGGAAAGATCTAGCTGAGCTCAGAGTCTCTGTCTTTCAAGTAAGAAAGGGAAAAGGGAAGGAAAAGGTACCAGGATTCTGCGACAGCAGCTCAATTTGAGGGATCCTCCTCACCTCTTCAAGGGTTATTGCTTAGACCTGGAGCAGGGAGCAGTGGATAGTTGAATCTGATCTGGCACCACGGAAGATCAAAGACAGAGAGGCTCCCCAAATCCCTGCTAGGAAGGTGGGCCCGGCCCGGAGACCCTTTCCCACTTTTCTGTCTCATTCTGTCTTCCCTTCTCCTTGTCCTTGCCAAGATGTGAGCAACTAGGTTCACCCTAGTCCCGGGGTTGGGGAGGGAGCTCTTGGAAAGCAGGGAAATGCAATTTCAGGATTTATTCTAGAAATAAAAGACCTTGAAAAACCCTGGCAGAGAAGGAGGAAAACAAATCCACCCAGTGGACGGATGGACGCAAATATTCCACAGCCTGAATCCTTCACCTCTCTGTCATGGAGAGAATGTTTCATCATCTGCCTTCTGAAATCGTGGCTGGTCTGGGCGTTTATCAGAGCTCTTCCAGCTCGCAGGGTCGTTTGTTTTTTATGATTTTTTTCTGATTCTGCTCATTTCATTCTTCATCAGGTGGTGAAAGTCCTCAGTGCTGTTCATTTTTGTGATTTCTCCCCCAAAATCATCAATTTCTTCATTTTTTTAAAAAGCACATGATATAACATATTTGTAGAAAAAAAATGCGGGTTTGTTCCTCCTCCCCTCTGGCAATGGCATGATAGGTGGTAAGGAGAGAAAATAGATCTCTGTTTATTTGAAAAAAGAGAGGTTGGGTTGAGTGGGTGGGTGGGCACCATAGCTGTGAGATGCTGCATATGCTTTCAGAAGAGTCACTGTATTGTTAATTTTACCTGTTTACTTTTGTTACAAGAGACTGGGAGTAATAGAAAAATATTAGTAGGTCAAGTCACTAAATTTTTTTTTTTTAAGCACCTACTATATGCCAGGCACCGTGCTAAATGTTTATAATTCGAATAAAAAAAGTACAAAAAAACTTCATATACAGCACACACATGTATTTGCATAAAATAGACATATAGTCAAAAAGAAAGAAAAGGTAAAGCTCTCTGTCTCTGTCTTTATTTCCACTTATCTGTCTGTTTCAGTCTCTCTGTCTCTGTCTTTATTTCTATTTATCTCTGTTTCAGTCTGTCTCTCTATGTCTCTGTGTGTCTCTCTCTCTGTGTTTGTCTGTCTCTCATCATTCAACTTCCTGTCCCTTCCTGAGCCTTAGTTTTTTTTTTTTTTTGTCTAAAAGGGCCCATGTGAAGTCATCTCCAAGCTCCCCTCTCACTCTGCCAGCCTGACCATCTGTGTCTCAGCCTTTGTAAACTGAGAGAAAGTGCCCGGCCGAGATACAACATCCCCAGAGAGAGTCGCTGAGGGGCCAGGAGCCTGGTGAGCTGCTAGTCCAATGGTCAGGGAAGGGAAAAGGAGCAGTCTGGGCCCATACCCCCTGTGGCTGGGTAGACTTAATTAGTCTAAACAACTCCGCCTTTGAAATGCACAAGACCCCAACCAGGTGGAATCTGTGATCATTCACACTTTAGTGTTCGCAGATCTGAGGGTCCTGCTTTTCTCCTAGCACCTCCATTGGGCCAGCTGAGGCATTTGGCTGGGGCTGGGGCAGCAAGAGAAGGGACAGCCAGGAGGTTGATCTTTGATTGTGGGAAGATGTGGACAGTCCTAGTGGGGAGCCCCATTGAGACTACTCAATCCAAACCAACAAAAACAATGGTAATGAGATTTATCTATATCTATTTATCCATCCATCTATTCATCCATCCATCCATCCATCCATCATCTGTCTATCTATCCAAGCAGTTTCTATTTTCAAGGGCCCTCTAGAAGGACCATGTCATTCAATTTCCCCTCACCCGAGAGGCAGATAATTCAAAGGAGTAAATGTGACTGCAACATGGGGGAAAATGCAGGAGCAGAGCTGAAGTTCCAGGCTCCTAAAAGACAAATATTCCTATTTTACAGCTGAGGAAACTGATGCTGAGATGACACAATTGACTGTTTCTAAGTCCCAGAGCTTGTGTCAGAAGGGAGACTTGAATCCAGGCCTCCTGATTGAAGTCTAGTGCTCATCCTTTGCCTCAAGCCCTCTGAGCATAATAATCACAATTACCCACACTTCTCCTGTGCTTTAGGTGGGATGGAGACGGAGCCGTATTTGTAATGGTCTTCCTGGTGACAGAATTTAGGGGACATGAATTTTAAAGTGTTAGAACAAGAAGGTGAGGACTGTGAGGAGCCTGGCTGGCTGCCCACAGGTCTAACAACTACTGCCTCGGCAAGAGAGAGAGAGAGATCGAGAGAGAGAGAGACAAAGAGAGGAGTCCAACAATGTGGTGGGGCAGCTGGTATTGGCTAGGACCAGGATGAAATCTTGAGTGTGAGCATTTACACATCAGATATCAGTTAATACTATAAATCAGGACTCAAATCATTGTTTTGTGTATTGTCTAGACTTAGAACATCAAGGAGAAAATGTTAATGATGTTGATTAAATTTAAAGTGAGACCACTTTGGAGCTTAGAGGGATTCCTCCCACTCCTTGCCCCTGACCCTTCTTCTGGAGACCAGATTATTAAACATTGCTTCTTTTTGTTTTTTATTAGTGTCTCACATACTTAACATTGCTTAAATTTCGGGATAAAGCCTGTCTAACCCCCTACCCCACCCCTTCGAGATAATTTCCCCTGTAGGCTGTACATAGCTTGCATGTACACAACTGGTTCTATGCTATTTCCTAGCTAAAATGTGAGTCACTTGAGGGTAGGGCATTCTATGCTCTTAGCATATTGCCTGGCACATAACAAATAAGTGCTTAATAGATGCTTGTTGACTAACTGGCTGACAGACTGTAGAGTGAAAAGAAAGTTCAATTTGAATGATAAGGCTTGGATTCAAATGCTGACACGTGTATGTATAAAATATCCTTCACCTTTTAATATTTTTCCCACTTAAACTTCAGTAACACTAGATGGACATGGACTACATGGAATACTCCATGGCAAATTGTGAGGGATACATGATAGGTTGTATGTAAGTAATGAATCCCAGAAAGGAATGAGGTTCTTTGATCTACATATGAAAGAAACCTCAGAGATGCTCTAGTCCCACCAGAGTCCACAAGAAAAGTGCCTTGCCCAAAGTCATACATCTAGAAGCAGTTTGAGGATTGGAACTCAGCTCCCTTGCCTTTTGGGTAAACTACTCCTATTGACAAGTGGGCTAGCCCAGGAATCTAATGACCACTTATAATAGTGTCCGAAGGAAAATACAAGCAAGAACTTTTAGATCACATTAAATTAGGTGCAACCTCTTCCTTAAGGATTTTAAATTGGGGTGTTCGTCTTGGACAAGATGCCTTGTTTAAATATTAATAGAACTGGGAATGGAATTGGCTGGTTCATTTATTCTTTTGTTCAAATTTGAGTCAATATTGATCTTGTGGAAGGGCCCTCTGGATTGAAGGTCAGCCACAGGTTCTGCTAAGAAGACAACTACATAAATCCTGCCTTCATAGTAGAGGGGTTCACACACATTGTTAGATAGATGCTGGACTTGGGGCATGAAATCACTTCCCTCTGGGATGGAGTGGGCTAATCTGAAATATATCATTTGAGAGAAAGCCTACTAAAGCCCCTTTGATCTGGCTCATGCCCAGCATGGCCAAAATGGTGCAGGTCCCCACTTGAGATTGTGATTGAGGCAATGGCATGATTGCCTTTTCCTCACTTGCTCCAGACAATTCTCTAGTCGGAAGCAGAATTATCGCTTCTGATATTTCAACCCCTTGAAGACAGTAAGATGCTTTGGGCTCAGACAACTGAGCAAAGTATGTCAGAATCCAGGAAACCAACAGCAGGAAGCAGCATTGGGCAGAAAATGCAGTCCCAGATGTGGCAAAAGTTAGAGAAGAGGCCTTCTCTTGGGGAGGAGGTATCCATGGGATTCTGTTGGCTCACTCCCTGCTGAGCCTGGAAAAAGTAAGCCGCGAGATTCATTCCTCACTGCTTTTTTTAGCCTAGCTCAATGTGCTTAAAAGTAGCAGAAATTTCCTGTCTAGGCTCATGGCTGAAATCTGCTTGGTCTGAGGCCTCCATGAGGCCTTCAGAGCAGAGGGACTTTTATTTCCAGTGGAAATTGAGCCTGAAATTCTCTGGGATGGGCTTGGCTGGGTAGCTATTGGGAGAAATGTGTCCCATTGGCCTTGACCCCAGAATCACGGGCCAGGAGGAGATGGGCTGATCTGGCTCTTTACTTCTCAGCTCTTCAGTGTGACCTGATTTGCGGAGACATGGTTGGATGGAACATTTGGGACTGTGTCCTTAGCATAGGTGAATGGGAAGCAGGCGAGGTCAAGGTCACGGTCAAGAGAAAGGCTCAAAATCATATCCTATTAAGTGATCTGAAATCTATAGAAATACAATTTGTTAATAATAAAGATGAAATAAGTATTTAACAGCTTTTTAGGGAGCCTGGAGATTTGATAGTTGGATTCCCGTTTGACAAGTATTGCCAACTCTAAATGTCAGAAACAAGATATGAGTGGCTTAGAATATAGGACATTGGACAGGAAGATATGAGAACTTGGCTTTGGACAAGTCCCTTAACCTCATGGAACCTCAGTTTCCTCATCTGTAAAATGGGGAGGGGTGTACTTGCTAGCTCTGTGGGTTCCTTTTCACTCTCAATTTATGATCTCATTGATTATTGGGTGCAGCCAAAGCAACGCTAAGAGTCATCAGTAAGTTCTTCCTGGCCAGTGTCCTCATTTCCCCCCAGTGCTGCTCTTATGGGACTATAGAATGGAGGAGATTGGGAAATCCATCTAACACCAGAAGATGTTTCAAGCCAACTGCAGTGACATTGCCCTGGAGAGGAGATTGTTCAAGTAGCATCACATCCCTGCTCACTTGATGCCTCAGCTTCCCTTTCCTGCACCAGCACAAACCCAGGTAGGACCTGTTCCTCCCTCTCCCCATCCCTCCCTTCAGAGCTTGTCACTGATTTTCTTTATTTCTGATCTTTCACTTTATTTGACTTCTCTCTGGACATTTTGTGCACCAAAGGAATCAAAGCAAGTTGGACTTAACCTGGACATTTCACTTATCTATCTGGGTGACCCTAGACAAATAACTTCACTTGCTTTTCAGTCTCAGTCTCCATATCTGTTAAATGGTGATCTTCACAGCACCTACTTCCTGGAGTTATTTTGAGGGTTTAGTTAGATTACAGAAGCAAAACACTCTGTAAGCTTTCAAGCAGTACATATGTGACTATAGTTATTATTATATATTATTGGTCCTCTCCAAGGTCTTTCCTATGAGAACTGTTGTCTTGCTGTGATTTTTTCTTCCTTTATTATTTTTTAAACCATACCTAGGACTTCACATTTAGAATCATAAAATTTTCCCATAGAGCTAGATTCTGTCTACACACCTTTATCTTAAGTTTTAGCCCATTGTTCCTGCCTGCTGAGATAATTTTGGATACAGTATAACCGAATTCAATTGTATAAGTGTTCTGGGTCCTGATTCCTCTACCCCAAGTCCTAACTCTCCCTCCCAGCTTTGAGTTATCAGGAAAAGTGATAATCACTTCCTGTGTGTAATTATCCCAGTGATCCCATAGCAGTCTGAGATAGGGGATGGATCCCTGAGGCACTCTTTCCCCCTTTAACCCCTTCCAGATTAAAAATTAAATACTTTGGGGCAGTTGGATGGTACAGTGGATAGAATGTCAGCCCTTAAATCAGAAGGACTTGAGTTCAAATGTGACCTCAGACACTTAACTCTTCCTAGTTATGTGACCCTGGGCAAGTCACTTAATCCCTTAGCAAAAAAAAAAAAAAAAAAAAAAAAAAGAAAAAAAAGAAAAAAGTGAAAGACCCCTTTGGATCTGGTCATTCACCCAGTATATAGTTGGATATTATTCATCTTGAACCCCCCAATAGCACCTACTGTGTGCAATTTTCTAATGTTTATGTCAGTTTGAGGCTGGGAGGAAATCCTGCATTGATAGTGGCTTTGAATACCAGGGGAAGGTGCTCAAGTGTTATCAGTAAAGATAAAGTAAGCTGTCCTCTGGAAGAGTTCCTATTGGATGCCAGGAAGAGTTGAGTTCAAATCAAGCCTCAAGACCTTCTTGTGGAATCCTGAGTAAGTCACTTCATTCTGCCTGCCTTGATTTTCTCATCTTTGAAATGACACAATAACATTACCCCTTTCCCCTTGGAATTGGTATGAAGAGCAAGTGAAGCATGTCTATAAAGAACTTTGCAAACCATAAAAAGATACTTGCTAATGATTATTATTATTAATTATTATTCTCTGGAAAGAGCAGATGGGATTGACCAGTATAGTAATGGCTCTGTTTGCTTTTAAAGGCAGAGAGGGGGCCAGGCTCCTTTTCCCTCCCCCAACCATGCCCTCCTCTTCCTCTCTGGTGGCAAGGGGTGGCTCTGGGCGGCTCTGCCCGCAGAGGGTACAACACTGGCAGCTCCTATTAAGCTGGTCGGATTTCAAGGATGGGTTCAGTGTTTTGTTCCTCCCTGGGTTAGAGCCTGAATTTGTGTGAGTTTGAATCTGCTTTCAGACACTTACCAGCTGTGTGACTTGGGAGAAGAAACTGAACTTCTCAATGCCTCAGTTTCCTCATTTGTAGGATAATAGCAGCACCTACTTCATAGAGTTGTTGTGAGGATCAAATGAGATTAAACTGGTAAAGTGCTTAGCATAGCACATAGTAATGTGCTATATAAAATATATCTTTATATATTACATAGTACTATATAAATATATAGTATTTAGTGATATCTAAGTATATAGTAAGGGCCATATAAATAAATATGATAATATTAATAATAATTATAATATATATTGTTTTGGTAGTCTTGGTAGTAATATATGTAACAATATAATATTGTTATAAATAATTATAAATAATAAATAAAAATAATTAATGAAATGTTGCCATGTGAATGTCAGTCTCTTCAGGAGGACAAAACTAGAGACATGACCCAGGGCTGGACATCACAGAGAAGGGCTGTATATGTTTGGGGAGAAGGAGGCACCCAGACTGAATAAGGAAAGCCCAAGTACCAAAGGAAGGCGGAACTTTGCATGGCTTGTCATCTTGTAGAGACCAGGGGTGCAGAGAAATGTTTTCCATCAACACAAGCCCACAGAAACTCAATATGACTCATGTAATACCTGCCCACTCCCTATTTCTGGTATTTGGGTTTCAAGGGGCTACGACAGGGCTTCTAGCCACCATTTTAGAGGAGAATTAGCTCCATGGCAGACCTGGCATCCCTACTGGGGGAAACAGATAGATAAAAAGCAGGTCACTGGTGGGAGGACGCCCGCAGTTGGTACCCGGTTCCCCAGGCTCCCATCTCCGAGCTTCTGAGAGGTAGGGAGGGCATCTGCTTTGCTGGGCCAATAATGTGCCACGTTATTAACAGACACGTTCCTCCCGCCCCCCAGCCCCCCACCTTCTCACCTCCCAGCTGCAAACCTGGGAACACAACCCGCACGTTGTGTGACGGGGATGTTCCTGGCAGGCCAACAGTGACTGGCTTTTCAGAAACGCCAAGCCGTGGTCCTTAGGAATTCCTGGATATGGAACATTTAATGTTATTTCCTCTCAGCGACCAAACCGAGCCTTCATGGGTGAGTTTACACTAGTTTTCAGGGGAACAGAGTCACTGCTTGTGTGAAGACATAACCTAAATTCCATCCTCATAAAAAAACAAAACAAAACAAAACAAAACAAAAAGGAGGCTAGCCAGAGAGCCTTCCACCCAGGGCAGCGCGAAGCCAGGGAAGTTTGACAACCCACTGCATTAAAAATGGAATCCACTTTCTGAGGGGAAAAAGGGAACCAAGAATGTGGAATGTGGGCTCAAGGCCAGCTGAGCTATGGCAGAGTTCCAGGTCTTACACATGCCTGTAGGACACCGTGTGTGTGAGTGAGTGTGTGTGTGTGTGTGTGCACGCGTGTAGTTAAGGCTAAATTCTAACTAGAAAAGACTTTTAAAACATTTTGAGCAGCATCTCACTCTCAGCCTAAAGAAATGCTCCTGAATTTTAAAAATCACCATTTAATCTTATTATTACCTTCATTTCTGAATGTACCTTGCCATTTCCCTAACCAATTAGTCTCTCTCTCTCTCTCTCTCTCTCTCTCTCTCTCTCTCTCTCTCTGTCTCTGTCTCTTTCTCTCTCTCTCTGTCTGTCTCTATGTCTGTCTGTCTCTGTCTCTGTCTCTGTCTTTGTCTCTCTCTCTCTCTCTCTCTCTCTGTCTCTGTCTCTGTCTCTGTCTCTATCTCTATCTCTCTCTGTCTCTGTCTGTCTTTCTTTGTGTCTCTGTCTCTGTCTCTGTCTATGCATTTGTTGAGGCAATTGGAGTTAAGTGACTTGCCCAGGGTCACACAGCTAGGACGTATTATGTGTCTATGGTCACGTCTGAACTCAGGTTCTCCTGACTTCAGGGCTGATGCTCTATCCAACTGCACTACCTAGCTGCCCCAATTAAAATATTTTTAAAAAGTTTTAGGAAAAGCAGCGAATGCATTGTTGATGTCTGGACATATATACACTATTCTGAATCCACAGTCACTCTCCTATCTCCCAAGAAGGGAAGGATCCATGAATTTCTTCATCTGTTAAATTGATGTGGGGGTGGATGGGAGAGGAAGAGAGGTTACTATTCAATAAGTTCCTTCTATATCCTGGGGTGCTAAGCTTTGGGAATACAAAGAAAGGCACAAGACAAGCCTTGCCCTCTCTTTCTAAAGGGGGAAACAACATGCAGAACATACTATGAACATACTAGAGAGAGCCTAGATAAAGTGATGGTGGGCTCAAAGTGAAGGCACTAATATTATGGGGGCTCAGGAGAGGCTTTCTTTCTTTTTTTTTTTTTTTTTTAAAATTAAAGCTTTTTATTTTTCAAAACACGTGCATGGATAATTCTGTGACATTAACTCTTGCAAAATCTTGTGTTCTAATTCCCCCCCCCCCTTCACCTCCCTTTCCCTTGATGGCAAGTAGTCCAATATGTGTTAAACATGGTAGAAATATATGTTAAATCCAATATATGCGTACATATTTATACAATTATTGTGCTGAATAAGAAAAACCAAATCAGACCAGAAAAAAAAAATGAGAAAGAAAATAAAATGTCATCAAACAACAACAAAAAGAATGAAAATGCTATGTTGTGATCTACACTCAGTTCCCACACTCTCTCCCTGGGTACAGATGGCTTTTTTCTTCACCAGATCATTGGGACTGGCCTGAACCATCTCATTGTTGGAAAGAGTCCATCAGAATTGATCATTTTATAATCTTGTTGTTCTTTGTATAATGATCAGAAGGAGGGATTTTAGCTAGAACTTGAAGGAAGCCAGGAGGTAGAGATGAAGAGAAAAGAGCATTCTGGGGTGGGGGGCATTCAGTGACACCATTCAGTCAAGGGATGGAACATCATGGGTAAGAACAGCAAGAGACCAGAGTGGGAGTGGTAGAGTAAAGTATAATAAGATTAAAAATGTAGGAAAGGATCAGATTATGAAGGGTTCTGGGAGCCAAATAGAGAGCTTCCAATTTGTCCTAGAGGTTAAAGGGAAGAATTGGACTTTATTGCAAGGGTGAGGGTGAAGTGGAGCATGGTCAGATCTAAATTAAAGAAAGATTAATTTGACCGATACATAGAGGATCAATTGTAGTGGGGAGAGACTGGAGGCAGACAGACCCACAAGCAGGCTATTACAACAGCCCAAGTGTGAGGGGATAAGGGCCTGGACCAGAGCCGGAGCAGTCAGAAGAGAAAAGGGGGTGTATATGAGAGGTGTGATGAAGGTAGAAATGAAAGGACTCCATAATTGATTGGGAGATGAGAGAGAAGGAGGACTTGAGGATGATACCCAGGTTGTGAATCTGGAGCATTAGGAAAATGGTAGTGTCCTTGACAATAACTGGGAAGTTAGGAAAAGGGAAGGATTAGGAGGATAGATAATGAGCTCTGTTTTGGGCATGTTGAGTTCAAGATGCATCTATTTAAGGTGAGCTTAAGGTTGACAAATATATCTGAAAATGACATCCCTATATTAGGGATGAATTACAGTGGGTCCAGCTATGGCTGATCAGACCAATATGAGCTTGGAACATTCTGCCATAGGTCAGACACAAATACACCCTATGAACATTTGGGGGCTTCTCTAACTTTGTGTTTCTCACTTTCTTCTGAGCTAATTCGATTCTGCTTTGTTCATGGAGCACAGCACTTTCTTTGATAAAGGCACTCTGTGCTGGGCTGTCCTGTCCCAGTGTTTCCCATATCATCCAATCAATTCTAAAGTTTTTAAGAGACACCTTAAGTGTGTCCTTGTATTGATTTTTCTGACCACCTTATGAGCACTTGCCATTGTGTGAGTTTTCTTCAGAGAGATGACACATGAAACCACAGGAGCTGAAGAATCACCAAATGAAATAGTATAGAGGAATGAGAGGGCATAAAACAGAGTCCTGTGGGACTCCCATGATTAGTGAGAGTAACAGGGATGAAGATCCAGCAAAGGAGACTGAAGAGTGGCCAGATACATAGGAGGGGAACTAGGAGAATATAAGTGACACATTAAGTTAGAAAAATGTCTCAAGGAGGAGAGAGGGATCATCAATGTCCAAGATTGTAGAGAAGTCAAGGAGAATGAGGACTGAGGAAAGGCCTTTGGATTTGGCAGCCAGGAGATCACTGGTCACTTTAGGGAGAGCAGTTTTGGTGGAATGTTGACTTCAGAAGTCAGATTGTAAAAAGAGAGCTAGAGTAGAGACAGTAGATGCTCCTATCATAGATGGCCTTTTTGAGTTTATTACAAAAAACAATTATTAGCATGGATGGAAGGATAAAGTAAGGGTTTTTTAAAGCTGCATTGGTTGTTATTATGTTGTTCTTTTTACATTATTATAGTCATGCATATTGTTTTTCAGATTCCTATGACTTTATCTTACATTTCTTTAGAGAAATCTTCCGATGTTTTTCTGAATTCTTCATAGTTATTGTTTTTTATGGAATGGTACTATTTCATCAACTTCATTTACTGTAAATTCTATAGTCATTCCCTCATCAGTTGACGCTTATTTTATTTCTAGTACTTTGCTTGGGAGTCAAACTTTCTTTCTGTTTCTTACATACAATGTTCCACATCCTATTGTCCCCCATGCCTAGAACACTCTTCATTCTTATCTTACTATCTTCTTTGACTTTGTTTAAATATCAACTAAATTCCACCTTCTACAGGAAGTCTTTCCCAATCCCTCTTAATTTTCCTGCTTTCCCTCTGTTAATTATTTCCTACTTTTCCTGCATGTAACTTGTTTTGCACATATTTATTTGCATGCTGTCTCCTTCATTAGATAATCAGCTCCTCCAGGACAAGAACTGTTTATGCTTCTCTTTGTAAACCCAGAGTTTAACACAGTGTTTGGCACTATAGTCACTTAATAAATGCTTATTGAGGAGGGGGCAGAGTAAAGATGGTTGAAAAGAAGCAAAAACCCAGTTGAACACTCTCACTGTTCCCTTCCAAACAACCCCTCCTTTCAAATTTTAGATCAGCTGAACCAACAAAAGGTCACATGAGACATTTTTCCTGTGACTGAACAACAAAGATGACTTAGGTGGTCAGGAGAAGTCTGTGATGCTGTGATGGGGAATAGGCTGGCCCACAGAGCACACAAAAAGCAGCAATGGTGGGCCCTGGAGGTGGCTGTGAAGTTTGGTTGCTCTCAGTCTAGACACTATGGGGGGGGGGTCAAATAACTGGTCAGAAAAATTACAATAGACCCTTTGCTGGTAGTGAGTGCAGGGTCTGGTGATGTTTTCCCATAGTGGAGCAAGGTGATAGAGTAGATACAGTGCCAGTCCTAGAATGGAGGACTCATTTTCTGGAGTTAGAATCCAGTCTCAGACACTTACTAGCTATGTGACCCTGGACACATCATCTAATCTGGCTTGCCTCAGTCAATTATTTGTAAAATGAATTGGAGAAGGAAATGGCAAAACATTGGTATGTCTGCCAAGAAAATGCCAAACAGGGTTATGGAGAATAAGACATGACTGAAATAACAACAAATACTCATGAACAGTTCTAGGCTGCAGTTCCACCTGTGGAGAGGAACACTTGTGATTAGGCACAAGGGAGTGGGGAATCTGATCATAATTCCAAGGGAGAGGGGAGCACTGGTGTTTGTGGCTGAAGGATAAGAGGAGATTTGATCACAGTTCTAGGTCCATGAGGAGGTTTAGCATTTGTGGTTGCAGGGGAATAAAGGATCTCCATGAGTAAAGGGCAAAGAGCAGACCAAGAAAGCAATGACACCTTTCCCAAAACCTTGGAAGCAGTGAAAAACTGCTTTTCTTTTTAATCCCAGAAATACTTTTGAAAACAGTAGTGTGAAGAATTCTGAAGCTTAGGACACTACCTTCCCACCCCGAAGTGAGCAAAGTTCAACTAAAGAATGAGCAATCAACAAAATTGACAACAAAGGATTTGACTATAAAAAGCTACTACAGTGGCAGGAAAAATCAAGACATAAATTCAGAAGACAACAATGTGAAAAGAACTACAAGCAAAACCTCAATGAAAAATTCAAACTGGGCACAGGTCCAATAAGAATTTTAGAAGAATTAAAGAAAGCAATGAGCATGATAGAGGAAAAAATGGGAAAATAAAAGAGCGATGTGAAAAAGTTATCCCTTAACCCCAATTGCCTCAGCAAAAAATAAAAAAATCATTGAAGAAAAGAACGTCTTGAAAAGCTTTTTCAAATGGAAAAAGAGGTACAAAAGTTCACTGAGAAAAACTCTGTAAAAAATAGACTTGGGAAAGTGTAAGCTAATGATTCCGTGAGACATTAAGAAACAATAAAACAAATCCAAAAGAATGAAAATATAGAATAAAATATGAAATATTTCATTGGAAAAACTACTGAACTGGAAAACAGATCAAAGAGAGAAAATGTAAGAATTATTAAACTATCTAAAAGCCATGATAAAAAAAAAAGAGTCTAGATATCATATTTCAAGAAATTATAAAGAAACACTTCTCTAATACCTTAGATCCAGAGGGCAAAATAGAAATTGAAAAGACCCAACAATACCTTCCGAAAGAGATGCCAAAATGAAAGCTCCCAGGAATATTATAGTCAGATGGTTGATTGTCAAGAAGTCAATATCACAAGCATTCCCACTTATTATGGTGCCACAGTTAACACCAAAATTTTTTTGCAGCTTCCATGTTAAAGAAGTGAAGAGCTGGGAATATGATAGACTAGAAAGCAAAGGAACCTTCTCGGCTCCTTTATAATGGATTTATAATATAATATAATATATAGGATTTATAATATAATATAGGATTATAATGAACCATTGAATCAACAAAATTGAGCATAATCCTCCAGAGAGAAAAAATATTTAATAGAAAACTTTCAAGCATTCCTGATGAAAAGATCAGAGATGAATAGAAAATTTGACATTTAAACAGAAGAGTCAAGAGAAACACAAAAAGGTAAATAGGAAAGAGTAATCATAAGGGACTCAATAAAATTAAACTATTTTCCTATATGGGAAGATGACACATCTAGCTCCTTTAACATTATCAGGTCAGTTAAGAGTCTACATAGACAGAAGGCATGGGTGTGAGTCAATTATCTTGGGATGATCTTAAAAAATGAAAAGTAAGAAAGAGGGATAAGAGAGAAAGGGGAAGAATAAAATAAGGAATAGAATAGAAAGGGGAAGAATAGAATAGGGAAAATTTTCTTACATAAAAGAAGTGTTTAAGGAATATCTTTTGCACCCCCACTGGGGTGGGTGGTTTATGCTTGAACCACATTCTCTTCAGAATTGGTTCAAAGAGGGAAGAATACATATACACACTTAGTTTTGAAATCAATCTTAGCCAAAGGGTAATAGGAGAGGAAGGGAATAGGAGAAAGGGGGAGGGGATAAAAAGGAAGGATGAATAAGGAAAGCAGTGGTCAGAAGCAAAACAAACTTATGGGCAGTGACAGAATAAAAAGAATAAGAA